>NC_092475.1:14259998-15627528 GCF_047495875.1 Pithys albifrons albifrons
AGTGGCCACCAGGAGACCACCCAGAGGCAGCTGGAGCAGGAGAGGGGCAGGGATTTGGGAAGGAGGAGCACGGAAAAGCTGGAGACCCTGCTGGAAAAGCACAGGGAGGTGAGGCTGGGGCAGCCCAGGGCTATGGAATGGCTCTGGAATGGCCCCAAATTCCTCAGGAATGGCCCTGGATCCCTTCAGATTGTGTCCCAGAGCTCTAGAATGACCCTGGATCTCTTGGGATCATGTCCCAGCCGCTCCTGGGAATGGCTCTGGATCCCCAGAGATTGTGTCCCAGGGCTCTTCTGTCTGAATGGCCCTGGATCCCTTGGGATCATTTCTCAGAGCTCTTGGGAATGGCTCTGAATCCCTTGGGATTGCGTCCCAGAGCTCCTGGGAAGTGAATCCAGGGGAATTCCAGGGCTCTGGAATGTTCCCAGTTCCTCAGGATGGTGTCCCAGGGCTCTTGGAAAGTGAATCCAGGGAGATTCCAGGGCTCTAGAATGGCCCTAATCTCTCAGGATCGTGTCCTAAGGCTCTTGGGAAGGGAGTCCAGGAGGATTCCAGCCCTCTGGAATGTTCCAAATACCTCGGGATGGTGTCCCAGAGCTCTGGAATGGCCTGGGATCCCTTGGGATGGTGTCTCGGGGTTCCTGGGGAAGTGAGTCTGGGGGATTTGGGCATTCGAAGGGTCTGGAATGTTCCAATCCCTCGGGATGGTGTCCCACAGCTCCTGGAGCAGCAGCAGGAGCTCGAGGCCATGATGAATGTTCTGTTCAAGGGAGTGTTTGTGCATCGGTACAGGTGGGAATGGGACTGGGAATGGGAGAGAGGGGTGGGAATGGGGCTGGGAATGGGAGAGAGGGGTGGGAATGGGGCTGGGAATGGGAGAGAGGGGTGGGAATGGGGCTGGGAATGGGAGAGAGGGGTGGGAATGGGGCTGGGAATGGGAGAGAGGGGTGGGAATGGGGCTGGGAATGGGAGAGAGGGGTGGGAATGGGGCTGGGAATGGGAGAGAGAGGTGGGAATGGGGCTGGCAATGGGAGAGAGGAGTGGGAATGGGGCTGGGAATGCGAGAGAAGGATGGGAATGGGAGAGAGAGAGATGGGAATGGGAGAGAGAGAGATGGGAATGGGAGAGAGAGAGATGGGAATGGGAGAGAGAGAGATGGGAATGGGAGAGAGAGAGATGGGAATGGGAGAGAGAGAGATGGGAATGGGAGAGAGAGAGATGGGAATGGGAGAGAGAGATGGGAATGGGAGAGAGAGAGATGGGAATGGGAGAGAGAGAGATGGGAATGGGAGAGAGAGAGATGGGAATGGGAGAGAGAGAGATGGGAATGGGAGAGAGAGAGATGGGAATGGGAGAGAGAGAGATGGGAATGGGAGAGAGAGAGATGGGAATGGGAGAGAGAGAGATGGGAATGGGAGAGAGAGAGATGGGAATGGGGCTGGCAATGGGAGAGAGGGATGGGATAGAGGGCTGGGAATGGGAGAGAGGGGTGGGAATGGGGCTGGGAATGGGTATAATGGGGTGGGATGGGGATAATTGAGATGAGAGTGTGATCCCTGTGGGATGATGGATACAATCCCATGGGATGAGGGGTGTGATCCCTGTGGGAATGAGCATGTTATCCCCATCGGATGAGGGTGTGATCTCTGTGGGCTCCCTGTGGTCAGGGATGTGGTTCCTGACATCCGGGCCATCTGCATGGAGGAGTTGGGAATGTGGATCAGGACATGCCCAGAGTCCTTCCTGACCGACAGTTACCTCAAGTACATCGGATGGACCCTCCATGACAAGGTGGGAGAACTGGGATGGGATGGAAATGGGGGTGGAATGGGATAGAATAAAGTGAGATGGAGTGGGACGGGGTGGGATGGGATGGGATCCGTGCAGGGGGTTCACTGAGCAGCATTCCATGGCATTTCCTTGCATTCTCTGGTGTTCCATGGCATTCCCAATGGCATCCCCTGGCACTCCTGGCACTCCTCCTGCAGCACTGGGAGGTGCGTCTGTGCTGTGTGAGGGCCCTGCAGGGGCTCTATGGGGACCCCCAGAGCGCCCCCCGGCTGGAGCTGTTCACAGACAGGTTCAGGGTGAGCACGGGGGGGAGTGGGGAATGGGGGAGTGGGGAATGGGGGAGTGGGGAATGGGGGAGTGGGGAATGGGGGAGTGGGGGAATGGGGGAGTGGGGAATGGGGGAGTGGGGAATGGGGGAGTGGGGGAATGGGGGAGTGGGGAATGGGGGAATGGGGAATGGGGGAGTGGGGAATGGGGGAGTGGGGAATGGGGGAGTGGGGGAGTGGGGAATGGGGGAGTGGGGGAGTGGGGAATGGGGGAGAGGGGAGTGGGGAATGGGGGAGTGGGGAATGGGGGAGTGGGGAATGGGGGAGTGGGGAATGGGGGAGTGGGGGAGTGGGGAATGGGGGAGAGGGGAATGGGGGAGAGGAGAATGGGGGAGAGGGGAATGGGGGAGAGGGGAATGGGGGAGAGGGGAGTGGGGAATGGGGGAGTGGGGAGTGGGGGAATGGGGGAATGGGGGAATGGGGAATGGGGGAGAGGGGAGTGGGGAATGGGGGAGTGGGGAATGGGGAATGGGGGAGAGGGGAGTGGGGAATGGGGGAGTGGGGAATGGGGGAGGGGGGAGTGGGGGAGGGGGGAGTGGGGAATGGGGGGAATGGGGGAGTGGGGAATGGGGGAGTGGGAATGGGGAGTGGGGCATGGGTGGAACAGGATTGGGGGAGTGGGAAACGGGGGGATTGGGGGAAATGGGGGGAAAATGGATAAAATGGGAGGGATTGGGGTTGGAATGGGAGGCAAATGGGGTTGGAATGGGGGAAAAGGGAGGGAATGGGGTTGGAATTGGAGAAATGTGGTTGAAATGGGAGGGAATGGGGCTGGACTGGGTTGGGCATTGGGGTCCCTCATGTCCCCTGTGCCCCCTCCGTGACGCCTCTGTGCCCCTCCTGTGCCCCCGTTTGCCCCCCCATGTGCCCCCCGTGCCCTCCTGTGCCCCTCCTATGCCCTCCTGTGCCCCTCCTATGCCCCCCCCGTGCCCCCCCATGCCCCCTCCTATGCCCCCCCCGTGCCCCCCCATGCCCCCTCCTGTGCCCCCGTTTGCCCCCCCCGTGCCCTCCTGTGCCCCTCCTATGCCCCCCCCCCGTGCCCCCTGTGCCCCTCCTATGCCCCCCTGTGCCCCCAGCCCCGACTCGTGGCCATGGTCCAGGACAAGGAGCCGCAGGTGGCTGTGGAGGTGGTGAAGCTGCTCACGCTCATGGCCCAGTGAGTGGGCACTGAGGGAACTGGAGGGGATTTGGGGGCTCTGGGGTGGTTTGGGGGGATTTGAGGAGGAATTTGGGGGATCCTGGGGAGGATTTGGGGGCTCAGGGGGGGGATTTGGGAGGGAACTGGGGGACTCTGGAGGGTATTTGAGGGGAACTGGGAGGTCCTGGGGGGACATTGGGAGATTTGAGGGGGATCTGGGGGGGTCCCAGGAGGGGCTTTGGGGGATTCTGGAGGGAAACAGCAGAACCCCCACCCAGGGATTATTTGTGCCATAATTGCAGTTAATTAAAGCCCAATTAGTGCAGGCTCAGAGGGCACAGTTCTGGCTCTGGAATGTGTTTGGGACCATAAAGAATTCCCTGTATTTGGAACTCCCAGAAATGTCATTCCAGAGAGAATTGCCCACAAGAACCCAAACCCCTCAGAGTCTGGGCTGGGAGGAGCAGAAACAGCAGACTGGGAATGGGGGGAACTGGGGAAAACTGGGAATGGAGGAAACGGGGGAAAGTAGGAATGGGGGAAGCTGGGAATGGGACAAACTGGGAATGGGGGAATGGGAGAAACTGGTAAAATTTGGAATAGGGGAAACTGGGAATTGGGAGTGGGGGAGACTGGGAATGGGGGGCTCACGAATTGGGGGAATGGGAGGAATAGAAATGGGGGGAATGGGAATGGGAGGAGCAGGAATTGGGGGTCAGGATCCCCCAGATCCCAAATTCCTGGGAATTTGGAGGAAGAACTGATGGAAGAAGAGGAGAGAGCAGGGATGGGGGAAAATTGGGAATGGGTGGGAATGGGAAATTGGGAATTGAGGAGTGGGAATGGGGGAAACTCGGAATTGGAGAGTGGGGAACACTGGGAATGGGGAATGGGAGAAACTGGGGAGTGGGAATGGAGGAAACTGGGAATTGGGGAAATTGGGAATGGGGGAAAGTGGGAATGGGGGAAAGTGGGAAAACTGAAAATTGAGAATGGAGGGAGCAGGATTTGGGGGACAGGACCCTCCACATCCCCAAATTCCAAGGAAATTCCCAGGATTTTAGAGGAGGAGAGGGGAAAGAGAGGAGGAACTGGGGATCTGGGACAGGAGGAGCTGGAATGGGGGGCCAGGAATGGGTGGAATGGGAATGGGGGGAGCAGGAACTGGGGCCAGGAGCTTCCCAAGGCCAAATTCCCAGGAATGTGGAGGAATTCCTGTCGGAGGAGGATTGCCAGGGGGTCTATCCTGCCGTGTTCGTGGCCAGCCGGGCCCTGGGATCGGCCGCAGGGACATTCCTGTTCCACAGGTGGGAATGTGGGAACGGGCCAGACCTGGGAATGCCCATTCCTGACTTCTGGGATTGCTCATTCCTGGAAATATCCTCCCATTCCTGTGAATATCTCCCCATTCCTGAGCCCTGAGAATGCCCATTCCTGGGAATATCCCCCTGTTCCCAAGCCATGGAATGGCCCAAAGCCTCAGAATTCCTATTCCTGGGAATATCCCACTATTCCTGAGCCCTGGAATGGCCCAAACCCTGGGAATGCCCATTCTTGGGAATATCCCCTCTATTCCTGACCTCTGGAGTGGCCCAAACCCCAGGAATTGCCATTTCTGGGAATATCCCCCATTCCTGAATCCCGGAACGGCCCAAACCCTGCGAATTCCCATTCCTGGGAATATCCCTCCATTCTTGAGCTGTGGAATTCCCATTCCCAGGAATATTCCTCCCACTCCTGACCCCTGGAATGGCCCAGACCCTGGGAATTCCAATTCCCAGGAATACCTCTCTCCCCATTCCTGAGCTCTGGAATGGCCCAAAGCCCTGGAATTCCCATTCCCGGGAATATCCTACCCCCATCCCCCATATGCCCATTCCTGGGAATATCCTACCCCCCTTCCCCCATTCCCAACCCCTGGAATGCCCCAAATCCCTGAAAATGCCCCCCCTCACCCCCATGGAAAACATCTGGAGCTGGGAAGGGCATTTCCTGCTGGAATTCTCTGGGATTGGCCCTGGAAAGGGCCCAGAATGCTCACATTTTCCCAGCCCAAAATTCCCACATTTTCCCCCATTTCAATCCCCAAATCCTCTATTTTGCCACATCCCAGTCCCATTTTTATCTCATCCCCTCCCCTCCCCTCCCTTCCCCTCCCCGCCCAGCCCATCCCATCCCACCCCATCCCACCCCACCCCGTCCCACTCCATCCCATCCCATCCCATCCTATCCCATCCCATCCCATCCCAGTTTTTCTCCCTTTTCCAGGCTCTTGGACCCCCAAAAACATGGGAATGGGGTCAGGGACAACCAAACCTTCTTCAGGCTGCTCCTGACCTTCTTCCTGGAGAGCCACGTGGGGACTGGGGGGATTTGGGTGGTTGTGGGGGGGATTGGGGAGTTTGGGGGGTCCTGGAGGGCTTTGGGGGGTCTTTAGGGGGAACTGGGGGATCTTGGGGGGAATTGGGGAGGAATTTGGGGGGTTCTGGGCAGACTTTGGGGGATCCTGGAGTATCTGGGGCACCTTTGGGAAATTTGGGGGGGGCTTTGGGAGGAATTGGGGGGTTCTGGTGGGGCTTTATGGGCGCCTGAGAGGAATTTGAGGGGTCTGGGGAGGATTTGGGGGGTTCTGGGAGGGTTTTGGGGGTCCTGAGGGAGATTTGGAGGGTCCGGGTGGGGGCTCCATGGAGTTTCCAGAAGGATCTCAGAGGTCTGGGGGTATCTGGGGGGTCCTTGGAGGGAACTGGGGGGTCCCAGGAGATTTGGGATGGTTTTTGGGGTGTTTTGGAGTCCCTGAGGTCCCTTTTCCCACCCCAGCTCCATGAACATGCAACATGCCCAGGATCCGGGCTGGGGGGTTTGGGGGATCCCTGGGGAGGGTTGGAATGGTTTGGGGGGTGTTTGGGGGGAATTTTGGGGTGTTTCGGAGTCCCTGAGGTCCCTTTTCCCCCCCCAGATCCACGAACACGCCGCGTACCTCGTGGACAGTCTGTGGGACTGCGCTGGGGAGAGGCTGCGGGACTGGGACACAGCCACGGGATTGCTGCTGGAGACCGGTATGCAACTGGGAGGGACTGGGACACGACCACGGGAATGCTGCTGGAGACCAGTATGGAACCGGGAGGGACTGGGACACGGCCATGGGAATGCTGCTGGAGACCAGTATGGACTGGGAGGGACTGGAAGGGACTGGGATACAGCCACGGGTATGCTGCTGGAGACCAGTATGGAACTGGGAGGGACTGGGACACAGCCACGGGAATGCTGCTGGAGACCAGAATGGAACTGGAAGGGACTGGGATACAGCCACGGAAATGCTACTGGAGACCAGTATGGAACTGGGGGGCACTGGGCTGGCACTGTGGGGTACTGCTCTGTACTGCTCTATATTGGTCTGTACTGCTCCATACTGGTGTGCACTTGTCTATACGGGTCCATACTGGTCTGTACTGATCCCTAATGCTCTGTACTGTCCATAGTGGTCTGTACTGGTCTATATTGGTCCATACTGATCCATACTAGTCAATGCTGTTCCATACTGGTCCGTACTGATCCATACTCATCCATACTGGTCCATATTGGCCTGTGCTGGTCCATAGTGGTCTGTGCTCGTCCATACTGGTCCGTATTGGCCTATGTTGGTCCATGCTGGTCCATACTGCTCCATACTGGTCTGTACTGGTCCGTACTGGTGCATACTGATCCATACTGGCCTGTATTGGCCTATGTTGGTCCATGCTGGTCCATACTGCTCAATATTGGTCTGTACTGGTTCATACTGGTCCGTACTGGTCCATCTTGACCTATGTTGGTCCATACTGCTCTATACTGGTCCGTACTGCCCTGTATTGGTTTGAAGTGGTTCATACTGTTCCCTATTGGTCTGTGTTGCTCCATACTGGTCCGTACTGGTCCATACTGGTCCCCTCCCCCATTCCAGGCCTGCAGGACCGTCAGGAGAAGGCCCTGGTGGAGGTGCTGACCTGCAGTGCCCTCCAGTGTGCCCGGGGACAGCCCCCCGTGGGCCGTGCCACGTCCCGGAAGGTGCCGAAACTCTGGGAACGCTGGGGGGCACTGGGAGTTACTGGCCTGGCACTGGGGGTTACTGGTCTGTACTCGTCGTACTGGGAGCTCCCTCAGCCTCTCCATGCGAGCAGAGCAGAGCAGGCCCAGATCCACATGGATGGCACTGGGACAGACTGGGATGGCACTGGGGGTTACTGGGCAGCACTGGAACAGACTGGGCTGGCACTGGGGGTTACTGGTCTATACTGGTCCATACTGGGAGCCCCCTCAGCCTCTCCATGCGGGCAGAGCAGAGCAGGCCCAGATCCAGGTGGATGGCACTGGGACAGACTGGGATGGCACTAAGGGTTACTGGGCAGCACTGGGACAGACTGGGCTGGCACTGGGGGTTGCTAGGCTGGCACTGGGGTTTACTGGTCCGTACTGGGGGTTCACCCTCTCCATGTGGGCAGAGCAGAGCAGCACAGAAGGTGACGGAATTCCGGGAATTTGGAGGGGGGTGGGAGGGGGGGATGGTGTTGGGAATTCCAGAGGGGGGGAGGGGCCTGACCCCCCCCCCTTCCCCCCCCAAAATCCCCAAATTCCCACTCCAAGGTCTCGTCCCGGGAGCGGAAGGAGCAGGAGGAGGAGAAATCCCGGCTGAGCCGGAGCTTCATCCCGGTGCTGCCACAGCTGCTGGAGAAGGTGGCACTGGGAGCACTGGGAGCACTGGGGGGGGTCATTGGGAGGGACTGGGGGGATTGGGGACACTGGGGGTGTTGGTGGGATTGGAGGGCTGGGGACACTGGGGGGATTTAGGGACATTGGAGGGCAGTGGGGAGATTTGGGACACTGGGGGGACTGGGTGGGACTGAGGACACTGGGGGGGTTGGGGACATGGGGAAGACTGGGAGGATTGGGGGACATTGTGGAACATTGAAGGGATTGGGGAGGATTGGGGACATTGAGGACTTTTGCGGACATTGGGGGTGACTGGGGACACTGGGGAGGGACATTGAGGACTTTTGGGCACATTGGGGACATTGAGGAGACATTGGGGACACTGAGGGAACATTGGGAGGATTGGGGGTGATTGGGGACATTTGGAACATTGAGGTATTTGGGATATCGGTGGGCATTGCGGGTTTGGGGGGGATTGGGGATGTTTGGGAATTGGGAATGGGGATGGTTGGGACTGGGGTGTTTGGGAATGGGATCTTTGGGATTTGGGAGTTGGGATGGTCGGGAAGGGGGTTGGTCGGGAAGGGGGTTGGTCGGGAAGGGGGTTGGTCGGGAAGGGGGTTGGTCGGGAAGGGGGTTGGTCGGGAAGGGGGTTGGTCGGGAAGGGGGTTGGTCGGGAAGGGGGTTGGTCGGGAAGGGGGTTGGTCGGGAAGGGGGTTGGTCGGGAAGGGGGTTGGTCGGGAAGGGGGTTGGTCGGGAAGGGGGTTGGTCGGGAAGGGGGTTGGTCGGGAAGGGGGTTGGTCGGGAAGGGGGTTGGTCGGGAAGGGGGTTGGTCGGGAAGGGGGTTGGTCGGGAAGGGGGTTGGTCGGGAAGGGGGTTGGTCGGGAAGGGGGATGGTTGGAATGGGGATGGTTGGGAATGGGGACTGAGGATGTTTGGGATTCGAGGTGTTTGGTAATGGGGATGATTGGGAATTGGAAATGAAGATGTTTGAGAATGGGGATGTTTGGGATTTGGGCACATCCCCATTCCCACATTCCCATTTCCATTCCCACATTCCCATTCCCAGTTCTCGGCCGATGCCCACCCTGTGGCGTCTCTGCTGACGGTTCTGCGGCACCTGGAGCTGGGCCTGCTCTGCTCTGCCCGCATGGAGAGGGTGAGGGGGCTCCCAGTACAGACCAGTAACCTCCCAGTAACCCCCAGTACCAGCCCAGTAACCCCCAGTGCCAGCTCAGTCTGTCCCAGTGCCCTCCCAGTCCCTCCCAGTGCTCCCAGTGACCCCCCAGGTGCTGTGCCAGGTGCAGGAGGTGTTTGGGAAGCACTCGGAGCAGGGGGGTACTGGGCATCCCAGTCCCCTGCCAGTGCCCTCCCGGTCCCCTCCCAGTCCCCTTGAAATCCACTCCCAGTGCCCTCCTAGTGCCCTCCCAGTGCCACCCCAGTGCCCCCCAGGTGCTGTGCCAAGTGCTGTGCCAGGTGCGGGAGGTGTTTGGGAAGCACTCGGAGCAGGGGGTCCTCGATGCCGCCTCTCGTGCCCTCTATGCCCTCTGTGACCCGGAACTGCCACTCCACGCCCGAGGGGATGTCACCAGGGGCCTCCTTGGGGACAGCCTGGCGGACAGGTGCCACCTGCAGGTCACCGAGCTGCTCCAGGTGAGTGGGGCATGGGCACAGGTGGCACTGGGGACATGGGCACAGGTGCCACCTGCAGGTCACTGAGCTGCTCCAGGTGAGTGGAGAGTGGGCACAGGTGACACCTGCAGGGCACTGAGCTGGCAGTGGGGATATGGGGACATCTGAGATGTCCCCACCCCCCCCGGGATGTCCCCAACCCCCTGTGTCCCCCAGGCAGTGGCCCCTGACGAAGAAGACATTTACGGGTTGGCAGTGACTCTGAGGAGGATCTCGGCCCTGTTCAAGTGAGTGGGGACATTGGGGACATGGGGGGATATTGTGGGGACATTGGGGCATTGGGGACATTGAGGGGCACTGGATGGGGCAGTGGGCTATTGGTGTCCCCAGTGTCCCCCTGATGTCCCCAATGTACCCCTGATGTCCCCAATGTACCCCTGATGTCCCCAATGTCCCCTCAGTTCCCACAACCTGACCGCCTGGCAGCTCTTTGATCCCTGTTCCCAACTGCTCCAGCACGCCCTGGACACGGGAGAGGTGCCAGCACAGGTGGGGACACCTTGGGGACAACTGGTGACACTTGATGACACTCTGGGGACACTTGGTGACACTGGGGACACCTGAGGAACATTTGGAGAAACCTGGGGATACAACTGGTGACATTTGGGGACACTCTGGGATCACCTGGGGACCTTTGGTGACCCTTGTGGACACTCTGGGGACTCTCGGGGACACTCTGGGGACCCCTGCGGACACTCTGGGGACCCCTGGAGACCTTTGGCGCCCCTTGGGGACACTCTGGTGCCCCTTGGGGACTCTCTGGTGGCCACAGGTGACAGCTCCCGCCCTGTCCTGCCTGTTCTTCCACGTGCTGTGGGAGCTGTCGCGGCTCCACCCGCCCGACGTGGCCCAGGTGAGACATTCCAGAACCTTTCTTGGGATCCAGAGCCTTCCTGAGAATCCAGAACCTTCCAAGGGGAAATGGAACCTTCTGGGGTGGGAGGGATTAAGACCCTCTCCCACCTTCCCAGCCCCTTTCCCATGTGTGCTGGTTTGAAGGTGAACCAGCAAGGGAAAATGAACTCACCACGAGAGAGATTATAAGTCAGAGCTAAAATTTAATAATAATATTATTATAACAACACTGACACACAAGGGAAATTGCTTTCAACTCACAATACCCCAGCAGTATAACCCAGTGTCCTGGGGCACAAACCCAAGGGGGTTTGTTTGCCCTTGTGCTGAGACCCCTGTGGCTCCCCCAAGTCCAGAGCAAAAGGAAAAGAAAAACCTGTTGGTGCAGGCGAGGGCTGTGGTCTGGGCGAGAGCGGTGATCTCCTGCTGTCGAGGTCCTGCTGCTGCTCTGGATCCGACAAGAAGGTCCTGAGGTCTTCTTACCCACCACTTATGTACCCTCAGGGAGCACTCAGTCCCTCCCCCTGGGCGGGGACTCACACAATGGGTGATTAACTCTGGGAGCCAGGGGTTGTTGAGCTGTTGATGGCCCATTAGCAGCTCCGCCCCCTCAGGCTGGGTGTGAAGTGATAATGGCTCCCTGGGCAGCTGCTGCTAATGGGCCATTGTCCTTGGGGAATGAATAGAGGGGGTGGAATACACAGGTTTGATCACCACCACACAGGGTTAGCTGGTCCCTCCAGCTGAACTAGGACACCATGTTCTCCTGCCCCTCTCCCCACTCCCAGTCCCTGCTTTCCAGGAGCACCTCCATGCCCTGCACTCCCAGCCTCTTGTCCGTGTTCTCCCACGTTCCCAATCCCTCTCCCACGTTCCCAATCCCTCTCCCACGTTCCCTCTCCCACGTTCCCTCTCCCACGTTCCCTCTCCCACGTTCCCTCTCCCACGTTCCCTCTCCCACGTTCCCTCTCCCACGTTCCCTCTCCCACATTCCCTCTCCCACATTCCCATCCCTGTCCCCCATTCCCAATCCCTGTTTTCCAGGAGCAGCACTATGTCCTGTGCTTCCAACCCCTTTTCCATGTTCTCCAGCCCCTTTCTCACATTCCCAATCCCGGTTTTCCCTCTCCTGCCACCCCTCTGGTCACTCCTCCATTCCCATCCCTGTGTTCCCACAGGACAAGCTCCGTGCCCTGCATTCCCAGGCCCCGTCCCACATTCCCAGGCCCCGGCCCACATTCCCAGCCCTGTTCCCCATTCCCAGCCCTGTGCCCAGCGTTCCCAGCCCTGTTTTCCAGGACCAGCTCCATGCCCTGCGTTCCCGGGCCCTGTCCCTGTGCCAGCTGTGCCAGAGCTGCCTCAGTGAGCCCGAGCTCGAGCTCCGGGAGCAGGTGGGGACCCTCCTCAGCCTCAGCCCATTCCTGAGCCTGATCCCAATCCTTATCCTGATCTCAAGCCCTGATCCTAATCCTGATCCATGATCCTGGTCCCATTTCCTGATCCTGATCCCAATCCCACTCCCTGATCCCATTCCCATTCCCTGATCTTGGTCCCGCTCCATGATCCCAATTGCTGATCCCTGATCCCAGTGTCATTCCCTGATCCTGATCCCTGATCCCACTCCCCTATTCCATTCATCCCAATAATCCCAATCCCACTCCCAATCCAGGCCTTCATGGTGCTGTGTGACCTGCTGGTGGTGCTGGGGGGTTGCAATCCCATTCTCAATCCCAATAATCCCATTATTCCCAGGCCTTTGTGGTGCTGTGTGACCTGCTGGTGGTGCTGGGCCCGCGGCTCCCACATTCCGGCCGGGAAAGCCTCTTCCCGCTGGTGCTGCCATTGGATGAGTCTCTGCAGGCCCAGCTGGGCTCGTTCCTCATGGACCGTGTGTTTGTGAGCCCCGCGGAGGGGCAGCCCGGGCACGATGGGAATGGGCATCCCAATCCCATGGGAATGTTCCTGAGCCCCAGGGAGAGCCAGTCAGAGCTCGAGGCTGTCGGTGGGTGGTCCTGATCCCAATCCCATGGGAATGTTCCTCAGCCCTGGGGAGGGACAGCCCGAGCCTGAGCCCACGGGTGGGTGGTCCTGATCCCATGGGAATGGTGATCTGAGTCCCATGGGAATGTTCCTGAGCCCCAGGGAGGGACAGCCCAAGCCTGATGGTAATGGTAATCCCAATCCTGATTCCATGGGAATGGTAATCCCAATCTCAGTCCTATGGGAATGGTCAATCCCAGTCCCACCAGTGGGTGTTCCCAATGCCATGGGAATGTTCAATCCCAGTCCCATGGGAACAGTAATCCCAATTCCATGGGAATGTCAGTCCCAATCCTGTGGGAATGTTCCATCCCACAGGACTGTTCCCACCCCAATCCCATGGGAATGGTCAATCCCAATCCCATGGGAATGTCAGTCCCAATCCTATGGGAATGTTCAATCCCACAGGAATGTTCCCACCCCAGTCCCATGGGAATGGTTAATCACAATCCCATGGGAATGGTAATCCTAATACCACCGGTGGGTGCTCCTGATTCCATGAGAATGCCAGTGCCAATCCCACAGGAATGGCCCATCCCACAGGAATGTTAATCCCAATACCATGGGAATGGTAATCCTGTAATTCCATGACCTGACAATTCCATGACCCTGATTCCATGATTCCAAAATTCCCTGATCCCTGAATTCCATGATCTCACAGTTCCATGACCCGACAATTCCATGGCCCTGATTCCATGATCCGGTAATTCCTTGATCCCACAATTTCTTGATCCCAGAATTCCATTACCCCACAATTCTATGGTCCCATGACCCCCTGACCCCAGAATTCCATGACCCAGAATTCCATAACTCCCTGGTTCCAGAAGAGGCAGAGGGGCCACAATCCTATTATCCCATGATCCCATAACTCCAGGACCCCCTTGATCCCAAGATTCCATGGCTCCAGGATCCCACAATTCCAGGATTCTCAATGGTGGCTCTTGAAGATCCTCAAGGTCATTTCCAACCATAATGGTTTTATAATTCCAGGATCCCACAATTCCAGGATCCCAATACCCCACAGTTCCCTGATCCCACAATTCCAATCCCACAATTTGAGGATACCACAACCCCATCAGCCTGTAATTCCATGACGCCAGGATCCCACTATTCCATGATCTCAAGATTCCATGACTCCCTGATCCCAAAATTCCACCATTGCCAAGGGTTGCTCTTGATGATCCGGAAGGTCTTTTCCAACCTCAGTTATCCCAAAACTCCATTTTCCCACAACTCCATCACCCCATAACTCCATACGATCCCATAATCCCATAACTCCAGGACCCCTTGATCCCAAGACTCCAGGATTCCACAATTCCAGCATTCTCAAGGGTTGTTCTTGATGATTCTGAAGGTCATTTCCAACTGTAATGGTTTTATAATTCCATAACCCCCCAATTCCAGGATCCCAAGACTCCCTGATCCCACAGTTCCAGAATTCCAGGACCCCATAACCCCACAGTTCCAGGATCCCAGAATTCCAGGATCCCATAATCCCACAACTCCAGGATCCCAATATTCCATGACTCCCTGATCCCAAAATTCCACCATTCCCAAAAGTCCCTCCTGATGATCCTGAAGGTCTTTTCCAGCCTTAGTTGTCCCAAAACCTCAATTTTTCCACAACTCCATTCCCCCACAACTCCCAGCATTCCCAGAATTCTGTGGATCCCATTCCAGAGTCCCAGCTCCAGGCCCTGCACCGCCGCAGGGAGCTCCTCAGTGGCTTCTCCAAGCTGGTTCTGCTCCAGGTGCTCCCACCCAGAGCGGCCTCCGACATCTTCAAGCACTATGTGAAGGTGGGGGGTCCAGGAGGGGTTTTGGGGGGCTCTAGGGGGAAACGGGGGGGATCTGGGAGGCTCTGGAGGGTCTTTGGGAGTCCCTGGGGTGGTCCAGAAGGGGTCTGGGGGGTTCAGGGATGGTCCAGGAAGAGTTTGGGGTCTCTGGGAGGCTCTAGGGGGTCTTTGGGGGCTCTGGAGGTCTTTGGGGGGACTTAAAGGTGTCTGGGGGGATCTCTAGGCATTTTCTGGGGGGCTCCCGGAGGGGTTTGGGGGGTCTTTGGGGAGCTCTGGGGTGGTCCAGAAGAGGTTTGGGGGGTCTTTGGGGTGCTCTGGAGGGAGTCTAGGAGGGGTTTGGGGGCTCTAGGGGAGGTCCAGGAGAGATTTATGGCACTCTGGGGGGTCTTTGAGGGGGTGATTAGGAGGGGTTGGGAGGCTCTGGGGGGTTCTGGGGTGTCTTTAGGAGTTTTGGGGGTCCCTGGGGGTGTCTTTGGGGGTCTTTGGTGTGGTGCAGGAAGGGTTTGGGGGAAACTCTGGGTCTTTGGGGGACTCTGGGGGACCTTGGGGGGGCTCAGAGTGGTCCGTTGGGCATCTGTAGTGGTCTCTAGGGGGCCCAGAGGGGGCTTTTGGGAGCTCTAGGGGTGTTTTGGGGGTCCCTGGGGGGGTCCAGGAGGAGTTGGGGGGCTCTGGGGGTCACCTTGAGGGTCTTTGAGTGGGTTCAGAGGTTTTTGGGTGGTCTCTGGGGGTCCTTGGGAGTCTCTGAGGGTTTCTGGGTGTCCTTGGGGGGTCCTGGGGAGGTTTGGGGGGTCTCGATGTGTCCTGGGTGGTCCTGGGGGTCTCAGGATGTTGAGGAATTCTGGTGTCCTCTCCCCAGTTCTATGGGGACTTTGGGGACATCCTCAAGAGGTTTGGAGGATCTCTGGGTGTCCTGGGGGGTCTCTGGGTGGTCCTGGGGGTCTCCCAGGACATTCAGTACTGTTGGTGGCCCCTCCCCAGTTCTATGAGGACTTTGGGGACATCCTGAAGGAGACGCTGCGGCGCCTGCGGGACATGGACCTGCTGGAGTGGGCACGGATCCTCCTGCTCAGCCTAAAGCAGGTGGGGCTTCGGGGGCTACAGAAGGTCCTGGGGGGCTTTGGTGGTCTCCAGGGGGGCTTTGGGGGGCTCTCTGGGGGGTCCTGCAGGACATGGACCTGCTGCAGGGGGCGCAGACCCTCCTGCTCAGCCTAAAGCAGGTGGGGCTGGGCGGCTTTGGGAGGCCCTGGGGGGGGCTATCCAGATGGTTTGGGGGGGTCTTCAGGAGGCCTTGGGGATCTCCAAGAGATTTTCAGAGTCTCCAGGATGTGTTTTGGGGTTTCCAGGAGGTCCTGGAGGTCTCCACAATGTTTGCAGGATCTCCAGGATGTCTTTGGGGGATCTCCAGGAGGTCCTGAGGGTCTCCAGGTGGTCTTGGTGGTCCCCAGGATGTTTTGGGGGTCTCCAGATAGTTCTGGGGGTTTCCAGAAGCTTTGAGGGGTCTCCAGGAGGTTTTGGGGTCTCCAGGTGGTCTTGGTGGTCTCCAGGATATTTTGAGGTCCCCCAGGATATGTTTGGGGGTCTCCAGTAGGTCCTGGGGGTCTCTAGGAAGTTCTGGAGATCCTTGTGGGGGAACTTTGTAAGTTTTTTGAGGTCTCCAGGAGGTTTTGGGGTCTCCAGAATGTTTTAAGGATCTCCAGGAGGTTTTACAATCTCCAGGATGTTCTGGGAGTCTCCAGAAGGTTCTGAGGGTCCTCAGGATGTGTTTGGGGGTCTCCTGGTGGTCTCCCCTGCCCTCCTGTGCCCCCGCAGCTGCAGAAAGAGCTGCTGCTCCAGGACGGTTCCCCCCTGATGGGGTGGCAGCAGTCCCAGGGGATGTTTTGGGGGGTCCCCATGATGTTTTTTGGGGGTCCCCAGGAGGGTTTTGGGGTCTCCAGGAGGTCCTGAGGATCTCCAGGTGGTCTTGGGAGTCTCCAGGATGTTTGAAGTGTCTCCAGGAGTTTTTATCATCTCCAGGGGATTTTGGGGGGCCCCATGAAGTCTTTGAGGTCTCCAGATGGTCCAGGGGGTCTTCAGGATGTTTTTGAGGTTCTCCAGGAAGTCTTTGGCGGCCTCCAGATGGTTTTGGGGGTCTCCAGGAGGTTTAATGATCTCCAGGAGGCTTTGGGGGTCCCCATGAGGTTTTGGGGGTCTCTGGGTGGTCCCCCCTGACCCTCTGTGACCCCCCCAGTTACAGACAGAGCTGCTGCTCCAGGAGGGTCCCTCTCTGAGGGGGTCTCAGGAATTCCAGGGAATTCGGGACCTGGCTCGGAGGTTCTCGCTGTTCTTTGGCCCCCATCGGGCCCAGACCCGCCCAGTCCTGCTGGCCCTGCACAGGTGGGGGGGTCTGGGGGGGTTTGGGGATCTCTGGAGGGGATCTGGAGGTGATTTGGGGGTCTCTAGTGGGGTCTGAGGGTCTTTGGGGGGGACTTGAGGGGGATTTGGGGGGCTCTGGGGGGACCCTGGGGACGATTTTGGGGTCCCTAGAGGGGATGTGGGGGGTCTTGGGGGGGTCCCTGGGGACCATTTTGGGGTCCCTAGAAGGGATTGGGGGGGACTTGGGGGGGTTGGGGGGTTTTGAGGGTGCCCTGGGGGGCATTTGGGCATTTGGGGGTCCTTTGGGGGACTCTGGGGGTGATTTGGGGGTCTCAAGGGGTTTGGGGGGGTTTCAGGGGCTCTGCGTTGGTTTTGGGGGTTCTCAGAAGGATTTTGGGGTGGGTTTGGGGTTTCTCTGTGGGGATTTGTTGGGTTTGGGGGCTCTCAGGAGAGGTTTGAGGCTTCCTGGGTGGGTTTGGGGGTCCCTGTGGGGGTCTGACTCCCCCTGCCCCCAGGGAGGGGATCCAGTTTGCCTTCCAGGAGCCCCCCCAGCCCCAATTTGAGGAGGGGTCTCCCCTCAATCTGCCCTTCCTGGAGGTGCTCAGCGAGTTCTCCCCGAGGCTGCAGCCCCCTGACCGGGCCCTCATGTGAGTGGGAGGCTTGGGGGTCCCTGGGGGGTCCCTGAGGGGCTTGGGAGGTGATTTGGGGGGTCTCTCTGGGGATCTCTCTGATGGTCTCTCTGGGGGTCTCTCATGGGGTCTCTTGGGGAGTCTCTGGTGGTCTCTCTCTGGTGATCTCTCTGGGGGTCTCTCAGAGGGTGTCTGGGGGTCCCCCCATTTAGGGGGTCTCTTTGTGCCCCCCAGACTCTCATTTTTGGAGCAGACCCTGCGGGAGTGGGGAGGGGTCTCTGGGGGTCTCCCAGCATGGCCCCCCCTCCTCACCTACCGCCACTCCCTGAGCCCCCCAAGTGGGGGGGAGACGCCCCCAAAACCCCCTCGGACCAAGAGACCCCGACTGGAGGGTGAGGGTCCCCCAAAGTGGGGGGTCGTTGGGGGTCCTGGGGTTTCTGGGTTATGGGGGGCACTGAATTTGGGGGGTCTTGGGGTGTCTTTGGGGGTCCTGTGGGGTCCTGGGTTATGGGGGGCACTGAATAGGGGAGGATTTGGGGGGTCCTGGAGTGTCTTTGGGGGTCCTGAGGGGTCCTGGGTTATGGGGGGCACCGAATGGGGGGGGGGTTGGGAAGTCTTTGGGATTCTTGGGGGTTCTTGGGGTGGTCCTGGAGGGTCCTGGGTTATGGGGGACACTGAATTTGGGGGGATTTGGGGGGTCATTGGGGGGCCTTGAGTTATGGGAGGCACCAAATTTGGGGGGTCTTGGGGGCCCTTTGTGGCTTTTTGGGGGGCACTGAATTTGGGGGTCTTTTGGAGGCACTGAATTTAGGGGGTCTCTGGGGAGGATCCTGCCTCACTTGGGTGTCTCTCCCCTCCCACAGCCCCCCCGGAGCCCCCCAGTTCCAGCCCGTGGCTCTCCCGTCCCCCCCTCACCTCCACGGCCCTGAGACCACCCCCCAAAAATCAGGGGCGCCCACCGAGCCCCCCCAGTCTGCAGAGGTGAGTCCCCCCCCAAATTAATGGGGGGCACCCCCCAAAAACTGGGGGGACCCCTTCAATAAATCCAGGGGTCCCTCTCCAAAAATGAGGAGGGGCCCCCAGAAAAATGAGGGGGAACCTCCAAAACTGAATTGGAGCCCCCCTAAAAAACAAGGGGAGACCCCCTGACCCCCCCAAATAAACCTTGGAGGTTCCCCCAGAAACGAGGGGGGACCCCCAAAAAAAGAGAGAGGGTCAAGGATGGGGATTTGGGGGGCCAGGAGGGTCCCGGGTGTGTTTGGGGGGTCCTGGGTGGTTTTTGGGGGGTCCCGGGTGGGTTTGGGTGATCCCGGGTGTGTTTGGGGGGTCCCTGGAAGGTTTTGTTGGGTCAGAGGGGGAATTGGCAGGTTTTGGGGGTCCCAGGTGGGTTTGGGGGAATCAAAGGGGGGTCTGGGAGGTTTTGGGGGTCTCAGGGAGGCTCTGGGGGGTCCCCAGTTTTTTGGGGGCATCCCTCCATCTCCCCCATTTCCCCCCAGCCTGACCCTGATGGAGGAGGGAGGAGATGAAGAGGAGGAAGAGGAGGGGAGCAACGGAGACCCCCCAGACCAGCCCGGGGTGAGCCCCCCACAAACACCCCCCCCAAACACCTCCCAAACCCTCCCCCGATTTTGGGGAACCCCCCCAGTTTCGGGGCCCCTCCCCCAACCTGTGACACCCCCCCCCCCCCCCCCAGGACCCTCCCAAGGACCTTTTCGACTACGCTCTCAACTCCCAGGTGAGTTTTGGGGGTGTTTTTGGGGGTCCCCCAAAATTCTGGGTGGGGTCTCAACCCCTTATTTTCTTCCAGGACTTCTGAGAGAGGACACCAAAAAAACCCACCAGTTTTTTGCCCATTTTCTGCTGTTTTCACCCCAAAAGTTGTGTCTTTCTCCCCCAGTTTGATGCCAATTAAATGGAATTTTTGGGGTGAATTTGGGTTTTTTTGGAGTGAATTTGGTTTCTTTGGGGAGGTCTCAACACCTCATTTTCTTTCAGGACTTCTGAGGAAAGACCTTCAGAAAAACAAACCAGTTTTTGCCCATTTACTGCTGTTTTCACCCAAAAATTTGTGTCATTTTCCCCCAGTTTGGTGCCACTTAGTGATGGAATTTTGGGGTGAATTGGGGTTTTTTGGGGGGACCCCAAAATTTTTGACTTCTAAGAAAGGACCCAAAAAAACCCACCAGTTTTTTGCCCATTTTCTGCTGTTTTCACCCCAAAATTCCTGTCATTCTCCCCCAGTTTGATGCCATTTAATGCCCGAATTTGGGGATGAATTTTAAGGGTTTTTTTGGGATGAATTCGGGGGGTTTTGGGGTCCCCTAAAATTTTGAAGAGAGGAACAACCCCCAGTCCTGTTTTTTGCCCATTTTCTGCTGTTTTCACCCCCAAATCTGTTCCCTCCAAAGTTAATTAATAAAGAATTGTGTGGGGTTTTGAGTGAATTTGGGGAGTTTGGGGGCAAATTTGGGGGATTTGGGGCAAATTTGGGGAGTTTGGGGATGAATTTGGGGATTTTCTGGGTGAATTTAGGGCATTTTGTGATATTTTGGGCTATTTTGGAGTAGATTTGGGGTACTTTGGGGTGGATTATTTGGGGTATTTTGGGGTGGATTTGGGACATTTTGGGATGGATTTGGGATATTTCGGGATGGATTTGGGGACATTTTGGGATATTTTGATGTGGAGTTGGGGGATTTTATGGTGGATTTGGGGTATTTTGGGATGAATTTGAAATATTTGTGGTGGATTTGGGATGTTTTGGGCTATTTTGGAGTGGATTTGGGGGATATTTTGGGATGGAGTTGGGCTATTTTGGATATATTTTTGGGTGGATTTGGGGATGTTTTTAGGTGGAGTTGGGGATTTTGTGGTTGATTTGAGCTATTTTGGGATGGATTTGGGTCTATTTTGGGCTACTTTGGGGTGGAATTGGGGTATTTTTGGAGGGATTTGGGCCCTTTTGGGGTGGATTTTGGGTGGGCTCACACGAAGGTGCTCCTGGTTCAGGTGGGACTCACCAGCAGCACCTTCAGGGCCTTGGGGGAGATTCTGGGGGAATTTGGGATATTTTGGGCTATTTGAAGTATTTTGAGGTGGATTTGAGATGTTTTGGGGTGGATTTTCGTCTATTTTGGGATGGATTTTGGGGTGGATTTTGGGTGGGATTTGGGATATTTTGGGGATGGATTTTGGAGTGGATTTGGGCTGTTTTGGGGTGGATTTGGGATATTTTGGGGATGGATTTTGGAGCTATTTAGAGGTGGATTTAAGCTATTTTGTGGACATTTTGGGGTGGATTTGGGACATTTTGGGCAAATTTTGAGGCAGATGTTGGGGGGATTTGGGATATTTTGTGGTGGATTTGGGGGTGAATTTGGTGTATTTTGGGGTCAGTCACTCAATGGTGCCCCTGGTGCGGGCGGGGCTCACCTGCAGCACCTTCAGCCCCTGGAGTGGATTTTGGGGGGGATTTCAGGTGTTTGGGATATTTGGGGGATATTTTGGGGTTGATTTTGGGGGTATTTGGGACATTTTTGGGGTCAGTCACACAAAGCTGCCCCTGGCCCGGGCAGGGCTCACCTGCAGCACGTTCAGGGCCTCGTACTCGGCCAGGGCAGTGCCCACCTGGGTGGGGGTGAAGCCCCTCGTGCCCAGCAGTGCCAGGGCCTTGGGCAGGGGCCCCGAGTGCCCCCTGAGCCCCCCAACTCGTAGGTAGGGAGGCATCTAAAAAAATGCCATCCCAAATCCAAATCCTCAGGCCTGCAGCTCTCCCTTTTGGGAACAGCCCCACGTCCTGTCTGTGATTTGCAGTCTGTCCTTTGTGCCAGATGATAAAAGGGGGTTCAGATGCTCAAGAGTTCAGTGTTTCTCCATAGGCAACCTCACAACACAGTCCAGTCAGTCTGCATTACAGCTCTTTTAATGCTTCATAAGCTCACAGACTGTCCCACCCGAGGGACAAAGCAGCCAGTATTGGTAAGAATTTGCCTGTAGGACAAGGACATCCACCAGTCCATTTGGAGACCACTCACTGAGTCTCATCCTTGGAGACTCCACTTTGCCCCAGCGCTGGGCTATGCAAAGGCAGGTTCATCACTTCTCAAAAAAGTGTTGCCCCAACCACTCTTAGCTGGGGCTCTCCCTGCAGCATTTCCAACAGCAAAACTGACATTTTCCCTGGGATGTGAGCAGGGGGGAAAGAATTCAAGCAGCCCATGTGTTCCAACCCCCTCACTGCAAATCCTGCAGAGCTGCTGGGGCAGCCCAGGGCAGTGCCTGGTGCAGGAGACTCCTTGGACTGAGAGCACTGCGAGGCCGGTCGACTCCACTGAACAAGTAGCCAGAAAGTAAAGGCAAAGATGAAACAATGTGAACCCAGCTGGCTCAGCTACTGGAGGTCTGTCCTTCAGAAATGCAATTGCATCATCCTGTCATCAGTCTCACAAGGGGACAGGTGGGAAATGCACCAGGAAAATTGTCCCTGTTTTCCTGGGTCGGCTCGATGCCAGCAGCAGAATAATCCACTTTTCCCAGCTGCAGCAGAACAGATCTGTCCAGCAGGCCCCAAAACCAAAACAAGACATCCTCCTGTTGCCTTAAAAGTCTGTAAAAAAGACTCCAAGCCAAGTTTTTAGTAGGAGATAAGATAAAGGGTAGTTACTTTAATGAGCAATCCGGCTCATCCAGGAATACACAGACAGGCATGTGCAAGCTTTGATTTCCATGGCTTTTATAATGCAATCTATCCAATCACTACTTCACACATGTCCAGTTCCACCTTTGTCCCCTCCCAGTCTCCACCTCCCTGGATTTGAGGCTGGGGTTGTTGGGCCCCTGTGTTTTCATCCACCTCCTCTTCTTCAGCACATAAAGGGCTTTTGGACACTTTGCAGTGCTTTGGGTCACTCTGCTTCGTGCTTGTTTCCCTCTGATATCCTCCAATCTTGTACCTTGAGAAAGAGACTAAACAGCCAGAAGATCTTAGCTGCCTGTTCTGGGACAGGGGTAGAGATAGAAGGACTTCAGTTGCTAAATAGTAACCCACTAAAAATCTACAGTGCTACATCTGTGTTCCTAAAATCTTCAAAATATGAAAATCGAAAAATCAAAGACCCCTTCGGCGTCACTCCCCCAAAAATACCTGAAGCAGAACCATTTCTCACCACATCAGCTAGCCCAGGGCTCCAAAAGCTGCTCTTCTCCACTGCCATGTGTAAGTGCTCCTTCCATCTTTCTCCCACGCAAACCCTTGTAGCTTGTGTCATCCTGACCCAAATGCCTGGAGAAACCTCTGGATTTCAGTTACCCCACAGCAGGCAAGCACTCAGGGAGGCTCCTTGTTTGCCCAAGATGGCAATGGCACACTGTGCCATTCCGTCATGCCAACCCCCAAACTCCTGATGCTGGTGCTCCCCTGTGCCACAGGAGCAGCCACCCCTGGACTGCAGTGTGTGGGTGCCTCAGAGCTCCCTCCTGAGGCACTGCACCACTCCACTGCCACTGCCACGGGGACAGGGCCCTGCACACCGACCTGCCCTGGCCAAGGCGGGGATGGGACCCAGTGAGAGGGCCCTGTTGAGACAGCCAGGGAGGGAGGATGAGGAAGTTCTGCGTGGGGACCTGAAGAGCTGCTGGTTTGTCAGGTGGAGCAGACTGGGTGGTGTTGGGACAAAGAGAGATGTGGCAGGTGAAGGGAAGGCTGTCCCAGTGCCGTTGGGAAAGAGAGGCAAGGAATCCCCAGAAAGGTACCTGCAAATGACACAGGACAGACACTCAGCAAGGAGAAGCTCCAGTGATGGCCTCTCTCAGTTGTACCTGCGTGAACACTTGTTTTGTTATCAGCTTTGGACTAACTTTGGAGTGCAGGAGTGCAGGATGCAGAATGCTGAAGAGTTTACAGGGGATGCTCCTGCACTTTGAAGCTGGGAAAGGACAAACTGCTCAGCCTTGCTTACATTACTGTGCACGAAATTTCCCACAATCCAGGGTGGAAAAGATGGTGGAACAGTTTAGGAACTCGGGTTCAAACAGGCACAGTACCTTGGGTCTTTCCCTGGATGAGAAAATTGCCCAGAGACACCAGAATGCTTTACAAAGTCCGGGTACTCATGGGATCAACAACATCTGTCTGCTGTGTGCACATTCCAACTGCACAGGGAGACTTGGCATGGCTGTGGGAAGCCAGTACTTATCTACTATTGTTTTAGTCTTCAGAAAGCAGAATCAACACCTCACTTCTGATGTCAGTATAGAGAAAAGGATTTTTAGGAGTCCCTGAACAAAGATTTCAGCACAAGGGCTCTGTTTTAAAACATTCAAGCTTCCTTAACACATTTGCCTTTATTTATACTTTTGTGAGGTAATAAAGACTCATTACCCTCATTTTATAGTTGGGAAAATTCTAAACTGAGGCCTAAACCATTACATTTCATTTCTCTGCATGTCATCATTAGCCCCAAGCGTGTACCAGCACAGCCCCTCCAGGGAGCTGAGTCCCTGCAGCACACACTCCACAACAGTCTTGCTCCTACTGCCTGAAAACCAATCTCTGTTGCAGTGCCTGGAAAGAATTTCAGCTGGCAATAATAATGGCAATTGTGTTTCTAGGTCTGTGACTTGTTTTCAGTGGGTTCTTTCCAAGTGAAAGAGGAGCTGCAGAACAGAGCCAGCAGCTTGAGAACACCAGACCAGAGAGAGCAGACAGAACATACCTGTACCAGTTACTGATTTTTGAGTGCTTCAAAACCCCCAGATTATGTATCCTCAGGTCCAGGTGGGAGCCCCCAGTGCCTCCCCCAGGGCAGGGAGTTCCACACTGGGGGATCTGACTCTGGCAGTCAGGGGGGATTTTGGAATCGTTGCTGGCCCATGGGCAGAGCTGAGCCCTCAGGTGGGTGTGGAGGTGCCAAGGACTCCCTGCAGGGCAGTTCTCCCAGCTCCTCTGCCAGGCTTCTTTCCCAGCCAGCTCCCAGCCTGAGGGCTCAGCTGTGCCCTGGGCAGCTGCTGCCAATGGGCCATTGGGAACAGTTGCTGGGCAATGGCAGAGAGGGTTTAGAATGCACAGCTTTGGTCACACCCACACTGGGATAAACTGGTCCCACCTGCTGAACTAGGACATTGTCCACCCCTTATTCTACACCATCTAGTAATTCCCAAATTAATACCCTTTTAAACTATATACATGTATATCCATGTATATATATTTGCACACATACATACAGTGAAACATTACACATTTTCTTTCAAAATTAGGTCCCCTTTTGGTACACAATGTGCTTCCCCATCTTTTTGCATTACCCACCAAGTGCAACAAAGTCCTTGAGCAAAAACAATCCCTCAGATGGGTTTGCCTTTGTTTGAGGTGGGACTAACCCAAACAGTCTTTCCTAACATACCTCTCATATGGACCACAGGGACTTTATCTCCATCTACAGTATTCAAGAGTTCTGATTGGGCAGGGCCAGCTCGACTGATGGAGCCCCGGGTGTTGACCAACCAGGTGACCTTTGCCAAATGCAGCTCCCAGTGTTTGAAAGTTCCCCCACCCAACGCCTTCAAGGTTGTTTTCAGCAGTCCATTACACCGTTCAACTTTCCCGGCAGCTGGAGCATGGTAGGGGATATGATACACCCACTCAACGCCGTGCTCTCTGGCCCAGGTGTCTATGAGGCTGTTTCTGAAGTGGGTGCCATTGTCAGACTCTGTTCTCCCTGGGGTGCCGTGTCTCCAGTGCAGTCTGGATCAGTCCATGGCAAATGGTGGGACTGTGTTTCCACCCCTGGGGCAGTCGATTCCAGGTGTACTGCACCCCCTTCCAGGTGAAAGCGAACTGCGGCCTGCACTCTGCTGCCAACGGAATGGAGAAAAAGGCATTGGCAATGTCGATGGTGGCACCACTTGGCTGCCTTGGACTCCAGCTCATACTGAAGCTCCAGCATGTCCGGCACAGCGGCACTCAGGGGGGGTGTGACCTCATTGAGGCCACGGTAATCCACCGTCAGCCTCCACTCTCCACTGGACTTTCGTACTGGCCATATGGGGCTATTAAAGGGTGAGTGAGTCTTGCTGACCACCCCTTGGCTCTCCAGCTCACAAATCATCTTGTGTATGGGGGTCACAGAGTCTCGGTCAGTGCGGTATTGCCGACGGTGCACTGTGGCTGTGGCCAGCGGTACCAATTGTTCTTCAACTTTCAGCAGTCCTACAGCAGAAGGGTCCTCTGAGAGGCCAGGCAAGGTGCTCAGCTGTCTGATTTCCTCTGTCTCCACAGCAGCTATGCCAAAGGCCCAACGCAGTCCCTTTGGGTCTTTGAAATATCCATTCCTCAGGTAGTCTATGCCAAGGATACACGGGGCTTCTGGACCAGTCACAATGGGGTGTCTGTGCCATTCCTTCCCTGTCAAGCTGACTTCAGCTTCCAGTACAGTCAGCTGTTGGGATCCCCCTGTTACCCCAGAAATAGAGATGGATTCTGCCCCGACGTATCCTGATGGCATCAACGTGCATTGTGCGCCAGTGTCCACTAAAGCTTTGTATTTCTGTGGGTCTGATGAGCCAGGCCACCGAATCCACACAGTCCAATAAACCCGATTGTCCCTCTCCTCTACCTGGCTAGAGGCAGGGCCCCCCTAGTTCTGGTCATGGTATTCACTGCGCTCTCCCTGTGAATATGACCGGGAGGTTCCTTCAAGAGGATCGGGCATAACATCATCATTCCTATACTGTCTGGAGCCTTGCCCACGAGAGACCGGAGCAGCCTTCAACCTTGAAGAATTCCCTGTGTTAGTTGTGCCTCTTTGCAATTCACGTACCCGAGCTGCTAAGGAAGAGGTGGGTTTCCCATCCCACTTCCTCATATCTTCTCCATGCTCATGGAGGTAAAACCACAGATTGCCGCGTGGAGTGTACCCTTTCTCCTTAGCTGGGAGACGCCTGCTTCTGATGGCGGAGACTCTTGTTTGTTCTGGAGAGATATGGAAGAGTCCTTCCTTAATATTCTCTTCCAGTTCAGCCAGTTTTGTTTCCACAGCTGAGACGTGGGCTCGTAATGGAGCAGTGACAGTGTCTTCATAAATCCTGAGTTTGCTGACCAGTGCACCCACCTTGTCTTCTCCCTCTCTCCACTGCAATGTTGCAAGGTAGCGGGAATACATTTCTGGCCCAAGTCGTGCAAATTTTAACCACATCTGGGATGTGCACTGGACACCATCTGGACTTTTAGGGAATCTCTCATCCTCTGAAAAGATTATCTCCAGTACGGCTAATTCCCTTAAGCACCGGATACCTTGTTCCATCGTGTTCCACTGTCCTTGCTGTACGTGGAGGTCCTCCTTACAAAGATATCTCTCCCTCACGCTTGACAACAGTCGCCGCCAGAGGCTGAGAGTTTCCTGTCTCTTTCCAATGCCCTGATCAATGACAACATCTCGAGACAGGGATCCCAGCTGCCTCGCCTCACTCCCATCTAGAATTGTATCATTGGCTGCAGCATCCCAGATTCGAAGTAGCCAGGTCAAGATGGACTCATTTGCCTGTCGTGTGAACTCTCTCCGGAGCTCACGCAGCTCTCCCAGGGATAGGGACCGGGTGATTATTTCTGGCTCTGTTTCTTCCACCGGATGTGAAGGTCCTGCCCCTTCCTCGTCATTCACTATACGAACTAATTTGGTCTTTCATTTTCTTTTCTGGACAGGGGTGACTGCTGTCGGTTTCTGTTGTCCTTCCAGCTTGTAGTGGTTTTAGCGAGGCCTCAAATTAGCAGGCTCAGAGAATCTCTGTGGACTGGGAGACAGCTCTCACCTGACTGGGTGACCAAGGAAATATTTCATACCAGATGATGCAAAACTAAGATATGATGCAGCAGTGGGAGGTGTTTGGGCAGTTCCACCATGGTCGAGGTACAAGCCGGACGTGGTGCAGCTCCTGTCTTGTTGGAGTAGGCCCTGCTGCTCTTGCTGCTGCTACTTGCATTTTGTTTGAATTCAGGGAAGTAGAAACATTTTGTTGTTATACTTTGCTTCTTGCTGGTTGTCTTTTAAAGTGCTTATGAATCTAGAGTAATAGACTTTGTATTAACTGGGGAGTGGGAGGTTATTTCTTGTCATACATAACTTGTGTAAGTGTGTGTTATATTGTAGTTTTCTCTTAATTTTCTCTTTTCTGTATAAATACATATAGTTAGTTTCAGCATAAACCTGGTTTGGAGGTTTTTTCCCCCCTTCTCCCTTTTCTCAGAGGCTAACTCTGTTCTTTGGGCAGTGAGCATTTTGCCAGCTCAGCCCAAGACAGGGATGTTTCTGGGTGCCTGTGCATGTGGCCGGGTTGCTTCTCATCCATCAACACCCCCAAGTTCTTCTCTTCAGGGCTGCTCTCAATTCATTCTCTGCCCAACTTCTGATGTGTGAAGTGAGACTCATGAACTCCTGGTATGAAATCTGTTTATGGACTGTTACAGGAGAACACATAAACCCCAGGAAGGGGTTATTTTAATAACCCTGCTCAACCTTTCCCCAAATCAGCTTGCTCCTTCACAGGGCATGTGCAGTCAGTCACTCCTCCCTCGTCAGCCTTGCTTGCTTCTGGGATATGTAGTTTTCCAGGCAGTCCCTCTGCTTCCAGTTATCTGCATCTGTGCCTGTAAACATTCACCTAAAACCAGCCCCTAAATCCAACTGTGCTTGGGACTGCCCTGACTGTATTTGTGTGTGATGAGATGCCATTATTTTGCTCCGTGTCTGGCCTTGATTCCCACAAAAGTCTGTTCATTTCTTGTCAAGATATGGAAACAAGATCTGACAAGATGGGACTGTGGCCTTGAAGGAGAAACATCTTGTGTACGCTGAAACTGTTTTGTGGCCTGGCTGCTTGCTGACAGCCAGTCAAGGATGATTCAAGGAGGAAAAGAAAACCAAGATGATGAAGTAATGACCACTGACCCAAAAAGGGAGACCTTCAATACCCACTGCACAGGCTGTGGGGTGATGGCCCTTGATGAGTCGAGGGAAACGCCTCAGCCCCCCAGAGGGATGTTGATAAGTGATGGTGTTACCACAGAATGGGATGTTATTGAATTAGCATGGCCTTTCTTTGCCACACCCTGTGGCACCCTGATGGAGACCCAACGAGCCGCCCCACAGACATCTGTCTATCACCCCCGAATGCCCCACAGACATCTGTCTATCACCCCTGAATGCCCCACAGACATCTGTCTATCACCCCCGAATGCCCCACAGACATCTGTCTATCACCCCCGAAGCATTGACTTTGGTCACACAAAAACCACCTAAAAAGAAAAAAAAAGGTATAAAAAGAGATTGAGTACAAACTAAAATGGGGGAGAAAAACTTGCACCTCTGGGAGGGAAACCTACGAGCTACCCTGTCTCCCCCCATCCCATCGGACATTGCAGGGGTAAGCAACCAAATTCTTACTTTGTTTTCCTATGCCTTACTAATTATAATTTGTTGTAGCTCACTGGGTGTATACATGTTAATGGGAACCGGTTATATTTTTTTTCCTGTTGCTTTTCTTTTGGGTTACTGAGTGTGTTTACATGTGGTGTTTCTGTTTAGTAATCCTCTGTTAGTTAAGTTTGTCGTGGGAGGGGTAATACTGCTGGAGTGGCCTGTAAAATGTGTGTTGTGCTGGTGTCTTTGGGGGTATTTTGTGCAATCCTGCAGCTAAGTGTTATCACCAACTAAGTAACCCATATAGTCATTGTCACATACTTGTATTAATAAATGTTATTTCAGGAACTATTGTGAGGAAAGTTCATTTCTTGATATTAAGTGTGGTCTCACATCAAAGGTCAGAAACCCTTCCAACCTGTGTGCTATCCTTGTCGTTAGGCAGTGTTGGGAAACATAAGGATCTGATTTTCTGCAGGCGCTCAGGGCTATTAAGTTCTCCCTGGCATAAGTGTGGTCCTCACAGGAAGGTCAAAAATCTTTCCAGTCTGTGTTCTGTCCAGTGTTGTCAGGCAGTGTTGGGTTCATAAAGCTTTGATTGTTCTGAGGACACTTTGTCGCAGGTTTGGCCTGGCTGTTGCCAACCCTGGACTGGCCCCCCTTCCCCCTCCCAGAACCTTCCCAGCAAAGGAAAGGAAAAAAAAACTGAAAAGAAACGCACTCTAAAGAAACTGAACTGAATAAAAAGAATAAATTATATTTACTAACATTTACAAACCACACTGTATACACAATATATAGGATCCCACCCCCCAGGGGAGATGGGAAGGGAGGAAAGGGGATTGATTAGCCAGAAAATAGGGAAGACACCAACCCAACCCAAAGAAACCGAATGAATCAAAACAAACACAATTAAAAACCTCAAGGAAGGGGAACAAGAATGAAACAATCTCACCCAGGACAGGAGAAACACCAGGGACCAGAAGGACCAGACTTCAACCACCTCCCTCCAGCTCCTCCGCCAAACAAGGGAAGCCAGACAGGAACAAAACCACTCCCCCACTGCTACGTGGAGGACACGTGTGGAATACTTGTACCTTCCTTAGATACAATGGTTACTGAGGAAGCCATGGGTCAAACCCTTACACACTTACAGCTATTAACTTTATATTAATACAGTTGAGATTAGAAATCTTTGTATTTCTGTCTCTCCTCCCTTTCTCGTTGTTATAAAGGACCAACATAAATAGCCAATCATTTGGTGCACAGGGTAGTTTAATTTTATAAGTAATGAAAGCTACAGAGTAAGCAGCACAGTGCTGGGTGCACTGGGAGTCTCTGCTCCATCAGTGACGCCCATTCGAGCTCGCAGGCTCCTTTTTTATACAGTTAAAGCAGGATTATTTTTAACCAGTTGCAATAAATGATCTTCTTCTTTGCCTTGAGATCCTTTCATCTGATTCTCTGTGTTGCTTCTCGGTGGTCATGGGGCTGGCCTCTTCTTTGGTGTGATTCTTAACTTAAAATTTAACTAGAGACAATCTTGTTAGTTAAGCCTTATCTGTTGTCTTGAGGTGCTTGTTCCTTATCTTGATTAGGTTTCCTTCTCCATTGTATTTAGGTATTCTGGGATTATCTTTGGTCTGCACTGTATTTATTTCACTTCAAAAGGCTGCTTAGTTATTAACTTTAGTTCTTTTCTTTTTCTGCTTTTCATACATTATTTGATAAGCTCATACAGACATTCTGTTGCTAAATCTCTACTGCACCAAGCCACACATAATGTTTGTTAAGTTTTTGACACGAATTAGTTTATATTTATCACATTGTGACAACAGGTGCAAGGGTATTTAGGACGAACCTCTGACTTGATGGACAGAAATCAGTTTAAGAATGATCCAGGGTTTATACATCAGTTTGTCTCACAGGGAGTGGTTAAAACAAATCAAGGCCAAACACAGCTGCAGTCACACAGACACCACACTCTCAGGACAGCCAGCACACAGACACACACAGAGTCTTTGGGAGTCTCAAGCAACCCGTCTGCATCCCATGCAGTGCAAGCTGAGAGCTCAGCTCCATCCCTGGGAGGGTAAATCAAGGATTTAGGTAAAACAATACAAGGTCATTCTGACAATTCCCAGGCCTCTTTGATTTTCTTCTTTCTTGTTCTCATGGTCTCCTGGGTTGAGCTGGCAAAACACCAACTGTCCAAGACAAAGTGAAAGTGTTCTCCCCCTCCCAGCCAAGGGAAAAAGAAGAGGGAGAGAGGGGGGAAAAAACCCTTCAAACCAGGTTTATGCTGAAACTAACTACATGTATTTATACAGAAAAGAGAAAATTAAGACAAAACTACAATATAACACACACTTACACAAGTTATGTATAACAAGAAATAACTGCCCACTCCCCAATTAATACAAAGTGTATTACTCTAAATCTAAAAGTATTAGTTTTTTGTACTCCAAGAGACACCCTGCAAGAAAGAGAAGGTGTAACAACAAAATATTTCTACTTCCCTGAACTCAAACAAAATGCAAGTAGTGGCAGCAGCAGCAGGGCAGATGAGAGCAAGTGCAGCACATCTTCTCTGTACTCCAGCCATGGAACTGAACTGAGCCACTCCCACACACTGGATTTTACACCCTTTGAGATGATGTAGTATGGTATGGAATACAATATTATTGGCTGGAAGAAGTCAGCTGTTAGCTAGCCCAGCCCAGCTCAAGTTAGCTGACAATTCCAGGCCTAGTCTGAACTTTAAAACCTAAATTTAGGCCCACCTGGCCAAACCCATAACACCTCACTACAGGGATTTCCAGTTACATAATGGGAGGAGGGACTGGAGGCTTCTAACTGGGCATGTGCTGGCCACATATGCCTCGATAGATGTCACAGACTGAGTGTACAAAAGCAGACAGTTCCTGCTCCCAGGTGGAAGTGTGCTGACACCGAAGACAATGTTGCCCCCCATGGGGACACCAGTAAGTGTGTTGAGCCTGCCGAAGCCCAAGCATGCAGCAGCTGGTCATACTGGGGATCTGGAGCACATTGGGGTTGGGATGTACAGTAACTGTAACAGGAGTGAGGGGGAGTTGTCTTGGGGTTTGTTTCTTTCCTTTTCTCAGTTTTTTCTTTTTTCTGCTATTTCTCTGAAATAAATGTTGTTTGCTTGAATTTTAAATGGTGTCTGGTTTCAGCCCTGAAGCCTTCAGAACTCTCCCTGGAACACCTGAACCAGGTACAGGACCTGGCACTTGGCCTTCTACCAACTGCTATGACTTTTCTGATGGTCTCTGGGCCTATGGCAATGACTCCAGTCCATTGAAACTTTGAGCTTCTCTTGCTGCCCTGATGCCTTAGGACTTTATGTATTTGTATGTATGTATATATTTTATATATGTGTATATATTTGTGGATTTTTATATAGGTGTAAAAGTCTCTTACATTTGAAGTAATAGCTAACAGTTTCTACCTCTACGCTACATTCCTGAGTTTCTGTCTCAAGGGTGAGACAGCAGTCAGAACATCATGTCTGGGACCCCGTACAAGCACAGAATAACAAAGACATATTATAGTCAAAACAGGATAGAAGACTCTTATTGGGGTAACCCCTTAGTCCCAAGCAGGGGCGCAACATGGATGGTGGTCAGATGAGCTCAGGCACCGCAGACTCCAGAAAGCTTAGATCAGAAGGCCCACAACTTTGAGAGTTTATTCAAGAGAGATAACAGACAGTTCTCACAGCTCATAGTAGAAGGAGTAGTAGATGTAGCTCCTAGAAGTTTCTATTACATCATCTCACATCCCTAGTAGATCTAACTCCCACGCAGTAACATCCACGCCTTTTTATGCCCTCTCACATCTAACATGCCACCACATTATTGGTTAACCAATTCACCTTACAGACACCACAGCCTCTCATTGGTCACAAGCCACCACACGTACTCCAGGTAGCTCTGTTCTCTTTAATGTAGGACTCCAAACAGCTTTCCTTAAGGGATGCACTCACTGTCACCCCCTACAGACTCAGAGACATTGGAGAAGCTCCAATAAAGGAAAGTGGCATGAAGGTGATGATGATGGATGAAGTGAGCGGTCATGAGACCTCCAACTTAATTCCAAGGAGGCGTGCCAAGGGGAAGATCTGAAGGAGGTTCTGGGGGTTGCATCAAAATGGCACAAGGTTGGACGATTCCTGGGTTGGATGTAATCTTTAGTCATGATAATTAAGTAGTGTTATAAATTTGTATAACTGCTGTGCTGCAGCACGCACCTACATCTCTATACTGTCTGAATCTACATGCACTACGTGTCTCTATATACTTTAGAACTATATGAAAGGTTTCAGTGGGGGTGCTGGCTGGCACGCCTATATGCACCATGTACCTGAAAATATTAAAGAACTGCTCTTTACTTTCCCTATATTAATGTTGTCTTGAAAAGCTTTTTCCTTTGATTTTAGGCAACAGCCTCATGCCTTCTCAAGTCCCCCACGCTTCCCTTGATACCATCTCATCATCCTTGTAGTGAGTTTACACAGCCATGTTTGGGTAGCAGGGAGCTGCAGGAGTGTCCCCTGTGAGAAGACACCAAAAGCTGCCCCCATGTTGGGGGTGGTTCCCCAGGTGGCTCCAAGATGGACCCACCACTGGCCAAGGCTAAGTCAGCCAGTAAAAAGTAAACAAAAAATACACGGTGGAGGAACTGGACTTCACACAAATCTATGAGATTCAAAGTGAAGACATTTTATTACACATAGCACACAGTTTATATAGGGTTAGAATTACACCTTATTGGCTAAAAGTGTCTCAGACCACCACGCTCGAAACTCTAATTGGCTAAAACCCATCTCTCACAAGTCCCATGTTTATATTATTTCATCCTGGCTGTTTTTGTGCACCTGCAGAGTCCTGTGAATTCCTACTATGTGAAATCTTGGGGAGTAACCTCCTCCCTACCAGCCAGCAGCAGCTGAGCTCCTTGCTGCTTCTGGCTGATAGCTGAGTCTCACAGGGTTTTCTACAGATCTGAATTGCTCACTTTTGATTTTACTGTAACAACAAGCCAGTGTCTGCAAGAATGAATTTAAAAAGGGGTAAAAGTTGCTGTGCAACAGCAGCTGGGAAGGATAGGGAAGATGTGAAAGCAACAGCCCTGCAGGCACCAAGGCCAGAGAAGATGGAGGGCAGGAGGTACTCAGGTGGTGGAGCAGATCATGGTGAAGTAGGATTTTGCCCTGTAGCCCCTGGAGGTCAGTGGAGGAGCAGACACTCACCTGCAGCCCCGTGTGAAGGACCTCACACCACAGCAGCAAGAAGCCTGTGAGGATCCCACACTGGAGCAGGTTCCTGGCAGGGGCTGTGCTCTGTGGAGAGGAGTCCATGCAGGAGTAGGACTTCTGACAGTACCTGTCACCTGTGGGTGACACTGGAGCAGTGTGTTCCTGAAGGACTGCAACCCATGGAAAGGGATCCACAGTGGAGCAGACCTTAAAAAACTGCAGCCTGTGGGAAGGACCCACTTGGGAGAAGTTAGTGCAGGACTATCTCCCATGGAAGCAGCCTCATGCTAGTGCAGAGGAACAGCATGAGGAGGAAGGAGCAGTGGTGTTAGGAGCTGACACCAATCCACATTCCCCATCTCCTGCACTGCTCAGGAGGAGGAGGTACAAGGGTCACGAGTGAAGGGAGGGGTGGGGGGGAAGGTATTTTCAGGTTTGTTCTTATTTCTCATTTTCTCTACTCTGTATTAATTTCCCCAAGTTGAGTCTGTTTTGACTGTGACAGTAATCGGTGAGTGACCTTCCTGATCAAAGGGATTTCCATTTACTCCCCCTGTCAAAGAGGGGGAGTGATGGAGCAGCTTGGTGGGCACCTAACTAGCCAAGATCCAACTACCATAGCTTTCTAAACTCTTTCATCACCATCTCTATCTTCCACATCCCCCCAGTCTCCCATGACTTCTCCATGTCACCTGACTCCACTGTCAGTGAAGGGTCTGCCAGCATTGCAACATTTATTATTGTTCTTAATTTCTCCTGCTCTCAAGACAAGCCAGTGGTACAGGCTACTCCAGTGGCCCGGACCCTAATCTGCTTCCAAAGCTCTCCTACCAGGGTTGGATAGTCTGAAATTGCTTGTGATAGGTCTGTAGCAAGTCCATGGTGAGTCCACAACAGGTGCATGGTGGGTTTCTGATGGGCCCATGGTGATCCCTTGGCCCAGCTGCCAGTGCCCCTCTGTGGGGACATCCTCACTTTCTGTCTATGTGGTCCTTCAATGTTCCCAGCACTTTTTGTGCCTGCCTCAGGACCTCCTCCTCATCCACGTTGGGGAAGGCCTCACTGGGGATCATGGGGAAAGGATGGTAATTTGGGTACTGTGTGGCCTTGCCATCCATACCCTGGTTACACAACCACTGCATGTCCAGTACCAAGCCACTCAGCTCTTGGTCTTTCACCTCCAGCCATTGAGCAAGGCCCATCATCCCCGCCTGGCACTCAAAGGCTTCACCATGGCAAAGTGCAGCAGCCACCAGTGCCTTCTCCAGGGCCTGGTGCACTTTGAAGAGGACCCAGTTGGGGCAACAGTGCCCAATGTCATTGTGGGCTGCCTGCAGGTCACTTGTGGCCTGACAAAGCCACCGCAGGGCCTCGTGGCTTGAAGGAGTCAGGGCCGTGGGCTCCTCAGTGCTTAGCCTGGAGCCATGAACTTCCTGTCCCCAGTGGTGCGGGGCAGTGCTCACAGGTTTGTACTGGACACAGAGCTCCTGCAACACCTTTGGCCTCCCAGCACCACGCAATGGCCTCAAGGCTGCCGGGCTGGGATCCACACCGCCACACACCTTCAACAGCTTCCCCTCTGCCACAGCCTCCTCTGACAGCCTCTTCTCCAGCTCTGGTGCAGCACCTACCAGTGCCACATTGTTCTCCTCCAGAACAAAGGCCACATCCTGCGGCTCATGGCAGACCAGCATTTCACGCAGCACAGACAAGGCACGTGGCTCCAGCTGTCCACCCATTATGTTATTGATCTCCTGTGTTAGTGTCTCTAGGACCCTCAGCTGGTGGCGGTCCAGCACCATCTCTGCATGCCGGATGTAGAGGAGCCGCTGAGCACCCCCTGACAGGCCCACATGGATGACCTGTGACTGGGAACTGCCCTCCAACTTTGCCCCATTGTAGAGCAGCACAGTGCAGATGTCTTCACAGCACTGCACTTTCAGCTGCTCCACTGCAAAGCCACCATTCCCCTCCACTCCCATCATAGCCTTGTGGCTCTGCCACTGGAGCAGGGACTCCAGCCCCAACCGAAACCACGGTGATACCAGGAGGGTCTGCAGACGCCTCTGTCCAGGGCAGTGAGAGCCATAGCGACACGGCCGCAGACTGCTCTCCTCCAGCTGCTTTTCTGTCACCTCTGAGAGTGCCCGTGGCCGCAGGTGTGGCGGTAGCATTTTCAGCAGCCACCTGGCATTACATCCTGTCACTGGCAGGTCAGCCATGAACACAAAAGTCTTCTTCAGGGCCCAGGTGGTCTCTGAGGGCACACAGTCATTGAAGCACAGCCTGTGGGACGGCTCTAGGCTGTCAGCAGTGCTCAGCAGGTACAGTTCAGCCACAGCAGAACAATCAGGGGACTCTGGTGCTTCCTGCAGCAGCTGGAAGAAGCGCCGTGTGGCCAGGAGAACCGTCTTCTTCTGGGCACTAGAGAGGGTCCCAGTGCCATGACTCTCCTGGTAGATTTGGGCCAGAACATGGCTGTAGTGAGTCAGTGTGGGGAGCATGACCACACCAAGGTGTTGAAGGAGGTCTCCAAAACCAGCCACATCCGGGTTAAGCTTGAGGAGATAAGGGTAAAAGTCAGCCTCATTGGGGAGTGATGTCACCACTTGGCAGGGCCTGGCCATGTCCCCTGATTTAGCCAGCACCACAGGCAGCTCAGCAAGGTGCTTTGCATCCACCTCCTTTATATGGGTCTGCAAGAAGCTGTACATATTCTGGAGCACTTTGGTCCGTGTGATCACCTGCAGTTGCTCCCGGCAGACTGCCCTGCACACATGCTCCAGGTTGGCCACCACCAGGGCAGTGGGTATCTCTACAAGGACTCCCATGGCCTTCAGGAGCTCCTCCTCGACTTCAAGAGACTTTGGCAGAATGGTGGCTGATGTCCACAGCAGCTCAGCCACATTCTGGCAATAGCAAATGCTGCCTTTCAGGGCCACAGGCTTAATGTATGTTGCAAAAGGGGGGTGGAGGGACATCAAGTTTCTGGGGATTTCCAGTGGAGGCAGGAAGTGGATTGAAGCAATTTGCCTCAGGAAACCTTCTGACTCAGGTTTTTTCAACAGGGTTACAAGCTGCTCAAGCATCTCCTGCTGTTGGGCCAGCAGGTCTGCAGTGGGGCAGGTAACCTGAGCAGCTTCATGCTCTATCTTCTGGGCCAGTGCCACAAAGTCCTCTACAGAGAGGCTGGTGCGAACACCTGCCTCATGCAGGAAATCCTCGTTTTCCCAAGTCATCCCTAGCTCCTTAAAGAAAGATGTAGGCACAAAGCGTTTTTGGAGATGCAGAATGCGGAAAGAGGGAGTGTTGAAGTAAAAGTAGGAGGCCAAGCGCAGTGTACCATGAGCATCAGGTATAAAGGCCACATTCTGAAAAGCTGCCACAACATCTTTCCTGGTCTGACAATCACAGAAGCGCCACAGGACAAGGAGCAAGCGTACAGCTTCCCTAAGTTCTTGCTGTGTGAGCTGGGATAGCCGGGGTAGCACCACGGTCATGAAGAGCTTTTGGTCATCTGTGACCTCCCATTTCAAATCCTTGGCCAGATTCCTGTGGATCGGGTCTGATGTGAGCAGCACCATGTCTTTGTCCAGGTTGTACAGGGTTTGGGCACCCAGGGGCACGTTCGGATACATTCTTTGGAGCAGGAACACCTTGCTGTAGGGAGCCACTGCTACATAGCCCCCAAAAAATTTCTGAAAGAGAGGCAGGAGCTGGAGCTGCTTCAGTGCACGTGAATCCAGCTGTCCCTGCACAAAGTGCAGCAGGGTAACCACATCCTGCTCCTTTAAGTTCTCCCAGCAGAGATCAGCTCTGGTGTCTGCCAGGTGGGCAACTACAGCCCTGGGCTCTGTGACCTGCAGTGCCTTTGGCTTCAGGTAGTGGTGGGCAAAACCAACGGGCAGCAGGGACCGCAGGAGTACAGGGATGCCCAGTTTGTGCAGCACTTTTTCCACTTCTGAGTGACACACAAAAAGAACTCTGGAGAGGGAGGATAGTGGCACTAGGTGCTGCAAATCTGTCTTACTCTCCTGAATGGGCAGCACTGCCATATCCTGGTCCATGAATGACTTCATCTTCGCCTGCAGTTCCGCTGAGGTCTTTCCATCTTGGTAGAGAACACTGTCAAAGAAGATCCACAATCCACTGAGCCACTTTTTTCCCTCTGGGGTCCACTCCAGCTGACCCAGTGCTTCCTGGATGAGTGGTGTGGCCTCTGGGAGGTCCAGCTCCTTCACAAAGCAAGGTGGGATCCATGCAGGAATACACTTTTGGGCAAAGCGGTGGCTGTGGTGGGGAAAAAGGTGGGCGAATCTGTTCTTGAAGACTGGATGATGAGTGCTGAGAGTATTCAGGTAACCATCTTGTGTAGCCAGCAAGGGCAGGCCTTCAAGTTCTTCCTTGTCCACACCCTTGGAAATACCTTGGGAGAACCTGCTCAATCCTGCAAAGAATTTCATCAGGATGGAGCAGCTCTCTGGGGTCCCCAGGGATGTCTCAGCCAGCTTGCAAGGCACAGGCAGAGCCAAGGCCTTGAGAAAGTGTCGGAGGGAGGCTGGGCTCAAGGCAACAGTGTTCACCTGGGCTTCAATGAACTGCTCATGAATCTCACGCAAGTGGGTGAATGCTGGAACCAGTTTCATGTTCAGGTGCTGAAGCACCTTCTGAACATCTGGATCAGGCATCACGTGCAGAAAGTATGGCTCTGTTAGCACATCCTTTCCACCTGGAGATGCCCAGGTAATTGTCACCATACTGCCAGGTGACTGCTTATGGTATACAGGTACCAGTGGCAGGCGTGCATGACTGAGGTACTTATAGACCTCCCTCACCATGTCCTGAAAGATAGGGAACACCCCTGTGACAACGGGAAAAAACTGGAGGAAGTGGGAGTCCAGGTGCTTTTGGCAGAGATCCAGGGACTCGTACTGGAGCTCTTCTGGCCCTAGGGCTTTCCACTGCCTGGTGAGAAAGTCACAGTATAGCGGAACCAACAAGCGCCGGAGCAAGAAGCCATTCCAGGCTGCCTCTGTGCCGCCTTTGTCCCAGCGAAGACAGCGCCTGGCTGCATCCACAGAGAAGTTGGCATTGATGTGCACAGGCAGCCCAGTGTTCAACGGCAGTGGGAGGGTGAAGAAAGCTTTGCCTGTGACTTTGTTCAGTGGCTCCAGGCAGGCAGCCACAGCCCCATAGGGCAGACACTCAAGCACTGGAGACTCCTCAACCCCCTCCTGCACCCCAATTTGGGAGATCACCCTCCATACAGTTCTGGTCTTGGCCTTGCTGTTTTTGATTTTCATGATATAGGAGATAGGGGTGGGGCTTTTCCCATCCATGGCTTGGCTTAATCTTGCTTGAAAACCCCGTCTCAGCTCTGCATCACCATCTGTGAGTTCTGTGGTCACCCGCAGCCTCTCCACCAACTGTTTCCCACCTGGGGGGATCTCAGAGAAGACCACAGTGTGGACGTGCCGGAGGAAGAGCACCAAGTCCTCACCTCCCTCAGACAGTGTTTCCTCTATGTCCACAAGGTCTTGGTCTCGCACAACCATGTCAGACACTCTGGAGTTGGAAGCCTCAGCTGCAGTGCGGAGTGGAAGCCGGAAAAGGACACCCTGGTTCAGATTGAAGAGGGAGGGTAGGAAGGTGTCATAAATGTCTGGAAAATTCTTCTTGAATTCAGGGTTGACAGCGAACATCCCACCAGGCTTCTCAGTTGTAGCTATGGACACATAGTATAGATGGGGGTCAAAGACACACAGGGCACTGTCTCCACTCAGGAAGGCTGGGCAGTCAGTAAAGTGGAAGACAGTGTTGAAGCCAAGGCCATACTTGCCTGTGACACCCTGCTGGTCTCGCTTGCCACCCACCCCCAGACACTGAATACCTTCAATGTCCTGCTGCTGGAAGGGCTTGTCATTGTAAATGCAGAGGGCAGGGCCCTGCAGGACATTCCATTTCTCACTGAAAGTAGCCTTCACTGGGTGTTGCCGGCGGTCCCACACAAAGTGCACAAGCCCCGCACCAGCATCATCTGCATTCTGGAGCACCTCTTTCACCATATCAGGAGCAGATGTTGGGTATTCCTTTAAGATGTTCTTCAGCCGTGTCGGCAAGTCTTCATGGGCACCAAATGGCTGTGCCCAGGGGTTCAGGTCATCAGTGATGAGTTGACTTCTCTCCAGCACTCGATGGCGTGTGGTAGGCACCCCACAGTGTAGGGCTGCAGCTCGGGACAGCTGTCTATGGCACAGCAGGACATCTCTGTCCAATTGCATCCATGGTGTATCATTGAAGTGGAGCTTGTCCCGTGGACGCAAAATGCCCTCCTCATCAGGCAGAAAGAGTCGCTGGGTCTGGTAGGCATCTGGCTCATTGCCATCTTCCATCAAGCCACAAGATACCAGCCGCAAAGCCAGAGCCAGGTCCGGGGCAGGCAGTGGCTTTCCAGCATATGTCTCTGCTAGGGTGCTGAGCACTTGGGCATAATCATCCCAAGTGAAGGTGTGGCGCAGCCCCACACACTTCCAGAGTTGGTCATAGGACTTGTATTGCTCTTGAAGCTGATGAAGGTATGGGACAGCCTCAAATGACAGTGTCTCAGCCACACATGTGACTGACACAAAATGGGAGCCTACCAAGATGAAGGGCTCCCCTTGGGCCACTGCAGAAGCCACCTCGTTCCAGCTGGAGTGATCTTTCTGGAGCAGCATGTTCAGGTGCTTGTAGCAACAATTGGTGTTGTACTGCAGATTCTCCAAAGGGAGAGCGTTGGAGCTACGGCTCAGTGCCTGCAGCTGCTTAAGCACTGTAGCTGATGGTATCTGCCGGTCCAGCCCCAAGAAGGATGTAACCTCCTGGGGGAGGCTGAACTTCTTCCCCAGAACTTCAGCATCCAAGATAGGGTGGATGAGTCCCACTAGTGGGGCATGGAGGGGCTGGTAGAGCTGAGCAGCTGGCAGCAGCACATGATCACCAGTGGGCAGTGTACCAGGGAGGAAGGGCACAGTCTGGAAAGCAGCCTGCAGGTTGTTGTTCACTCTCTCCTTCACTGCACCCTGAAGGAGCTCAAGGATGCAGACAACCCTCTGACAGCCCTGAGCACGATTCTTAGTCCAGACATGCTGCACAGTCTTTGCCCGCTCCAGCAGCTCTGGCAGGGCCACTGTGTTCTTTATCATGCCCAGCCTCTCCAGTTGACTTAGTCTCTCTGGGGAAAGGAAGGCGTTCCCAGTGGGGAAGCACTTGTCCGTAGGGTCATATAAAGGGGCAGCCCGGCCTCTGGGATGCACCAAGCGATTAATGAGCTGCAGGTGGCCATGAGGGGTGGCAGGAATGCATGGCACTCTCTGCAGCACTTTGTCCACATCGCAATGGGACATATCCAGTGCATGGAGAAGCAGTGGGTTCCGGTCAATAGCAGGGAGCTTTTCCAAGTTGGGAAGCACAATATCACAGTAAAAGCGGGGCCAGTCGTAAGTGTTGGTATCCACTGCCTTCCCAAGGCCCTTCTGCACCAGGTCTGGCAAGGCTACAGCTAAACGGGGACGGGGCACAGTGATGGCAAAGACACGCTTTGCCACAGCACCCAGCTTGGGGTGTCTGTCCACAGACGGGTGCAGGAAGCAGGCATCCTGCAGTGAGCACCATGAGAAGCCATCAGAAAAGAGCCTGGGGCCATTTCTGGCTGACACAGCCTTATAGAAACCAGCCACAGCCTCCGTAAAGGGGTAACGGGCAGTGTTAATGTCTGGCCAGAAGAGATGATACTCATAGTTTTTCAACTCCCCTGCCTCATGCATGGCACGGAGGTGGTCTAGTGCCTGGAGCCATGCAATTGGCACAGCATTGCGGAGCAGCGCCCGGTTCCACTTACCCTGCTCTGCTGTGTCCCACAGCCCCTTGCGGTTTGAGAGGATACTGAAGGCCCCATGCACATGGATTGGCAGCCCTGACATGACTGGCATGGGAAGGTGGCAGAAGACTTGCCCCTTCTCAGCATTCAGACATGGCATCCACTTGCCATCTTCAGTAAGGGCAAGGGGAAGGGCCACACCAGCCATGGGTGGTGGAGGATGGAGCCCTGCCTGTGTGTTGCGGTGAAACAGTTCCAGCAACTCCCCATCACCCTGACACACCAAAACCAGGTAGTGCCATATGGTTTTGGATTCCTCCTTGCAAGCTGAGAGCTGTTCGATGGCTGCCCAGCTTGGAGGGTCCCCAGGGGCCCCCAGGTCTCGGATCCCCTTTCGTCGCAGTGTGACCAGAGGCATGCTATCCTCTGCAGAGGTGGCCATGTCTGGCAGCATCTCCAAGGTCAGCTCCCTCACCTTCTTCAGGAAGAGTAGCAGGAGCCGGTTAGAGTCAAAGAAACCAGTAGCAAGGGACTGGATGCGCTCTCTACTGAAGGCCTCTGAGCAAATCTGTGATGTCACAGCTTCCTCTTCAGTGCGAAAAGGCAGGCGGAAAAGGCTCCCTGCAAAGGGTCCTGGCTTGGGCAGGCAGCACCCAAAGACACCGTGGTAGGGCTGGAACTGCTCAGCAAAGATACGGAGGATGCGTGGTCGGCGGGAGAAGTCCAGGCGGATGCCAGGGCAGCCAGCCCTGGAGATGTGCTTACCCAGATGGGTGCCATTTGGATCAAAGATGAGCAGTGTCTCCCCACTTAGCACTGCTGGCACATCTGTGACACGGTAGACAGAGCTGAAGCCCAGCCCAAAGCGCCCGATCCGGCCTGCTTGCCTCTCCTTTGTAGCAGCCCCAATCTGTGTGATGTTACGGAGGTCATCCTCTGTGAAAAGGGCATTGTTGTAGGCCCAAAGGGCTGGGCCATGGCAGGCAACCATGCCTGGGTCTAGCAGCCCAGAGGTGGCCCCTCTTTGGCACCGAAGGTCCAGAAGGAAGCGGCACACAGTAGCTCCAGCATCCTCTGCATTCTGGACCATCTCTTTGAAGAGGTCATTCTCCTCGCCATATTCCCGGAGGATGTTGCGGAGGCGTAAGGTGATGGGCTCCGAGGGGCCACAGACTGTGAATGGCTCTGGCCCCAGAATCCGCGTACTGAGCAGCTCTGCACCAAAGAATATTGCTGTGCTTGATGGCACTGCCTCATGCACCACCTCCTGAACATTTTCCTCATCCTCCAGCTCCATGTCCAGGTACACAGTAGAGGCAGCTGGGCAAAGAGTAAAGCCTGAGCCCTCCGGAATCCTCACAGGAACTGGCACAGTGCCCTCACCGTGGTGCCCCTGGCTCTTCAGCCACTCCAGGATAGCTACAACCACCTGCATCTCTGCAGCAGTGCCCACTCTGGAGCTACGCTCATTTATGTTCTGGCCCAGGCAGCGCAAGGCTGACACTGCCCTGTCCTCACTCACCCCCACTGCCACCCCCCAAGCCCTGAAGAGGCAGCTGTAGGGCAGGAAGTCAGGGGGCACTCGAGGCACCAGCCCCTCCAGCTCCAGCTGCTCAGGATAGCCCAGCACAGCATCATGTGGCAGGACAAATCCAGACCCAGTCCACACCACAGCATCATCCACGGGGGCCCTAAAGACCTTCAGGTTTTCTTGCATATGCCAGTAGATGGGCCGGAGAGCAGGACCCACCTCATGCACATCCCCACGCCCTGCCAGCTTTCTCAGCTGCTCCCACACCTTCTCTGGTGGTGGGGTCTGGCTCAGCCCTAGCTCTTTCTCTGCCTCTGGCACAAAGGCACCAGTCAGGGGCATAGCAAGCCCCACCAGGGACTGGTACTGGGTGGACCGCAGCTCCCTGGGGGACAAAAAGGGCTGTCCAGGCATTCCAGTGCATTTGGAGCAAGGCACCCATGGCAGGACCTGGAGCTGCTGGAGCTCTGCAGCACTGAAGCCACCCAGTGCCTTGGGGTGGTTGCAGACCTTGATTAGTGCCTCAGCCCTTTCCAGGGCCACTGTGCCACCCTGACTCACTTTTGCTGCAGCCACAAGGATATCTGAAGGCTGCAGGCACTCCTCACCGTGCCGCAAGCCCAGGGCCCTCAAGGCACGGAGGACAGACGGACTGCGGAAGGCAGCAGGAGGAAAGTGCTCAGGTCCCAGCAGTGCCTGCAAAGTGCTGTCACAGGGGTCATAGAGGTCACGTGGGCGTGCGGGGCCATTGGGGGTCTCAAGGAAGGCCAGCTCACTGCAGGCTTGCCGGAGCAGGGGGCTCTGTGCAAAGGCAACATCTCCACGCTGCAGTACCCAGAGCAGCACAGCCTGTGTCTCAGCTGCCCGCCCCGCATAGGCGCCTTGGGCCACGGCTTTGATGACCTTCAGCATCACATCGACTGCACTGATGAGGGGCCTCTGGAGCCTTCCAAGGAGCCGCTGGTCAACTTCATCTCGACACTGCAACATGGCCTCTGGCAGCACCACATCTCTGGGCAGCTTCAGCTCTGGCTCCACTGCCGGAGTGGCATTGGCTGGTACCAGCTCCGTGGGCTGTGGGATGGCCAAGCAGGGGAATGGCATAAAGAGGGGAAGAGCTGCCAGGGTGGCCTTATGCTGCTCTGTCAGGGTCGGGACATCTGCTAGGTAGAGCCGGAGGGTGTCCACATCTGCTTCAGGCAGCAAGGCCATGCGAGAGGCCACTGCTGCAGCCCCCAGCCTGCCCAAGGCCAGCAGGACATTGAGGGGGGATGGAGGCAGGACATAGCGGGACAAGGAGAGGTGCCACATGCCTGGTGGCACCACTGGACAACCTAGGACTTCCAGTACAGAGGCCACAGTAAGTGGCAGGTGCTGGTCCTCCCATGACTGGAAGATGAGATTGGACTTGGGTATAAGCAGAGCCAAACGGATACTGGGGGTATCCAGTGGGGACAGAGATATGAGAGGAAGCCCCTCCAGAGGGCTCAGGTCATCCACGTGGTGAGCCAGGAATTGCCACAGGGCTGGGAACCAGGAGGCTGGAGGCTGGGGGGGTCCTTGGGCTGGGCACCAGATCACTGGGGTAGAAGACTGTGATGTCCAGGTAGGGGGTAGAGCCAAGCGCAGAGTCTGTGCAGTCACAGCTGGGTCCAGCAGAACCAAGTTGAGGAAAAGACCTGTCGGCAAGAGGCAGAGGCTGGACTAGAAGCACATGGGACCTGGAACCTGGCAGGGGGACCCAAGATGTGGGGGAAAGAGCCTGAGATCTGGAGGGGATGGGTAGCCTCCCATACTGGGGATGGGAGGACCTGTGCTTTGGAGAGAAAGTGGATACCCTGAATAACAGCACAGTAAAACCCCAGACTGGTGGGGATAGAGGAGATCTGAAAGGGAAAGAGGTGTTAGGGGGACCGGTATTGCAGGTCACAGAGGTCCTCAGATGAGGAACACAGGGAGACCTACAATCCAAGGAAGCACAGAATGGACAGGGGAATGTGGGAAGAACACTAAAGACAGTGGAGTCCCCAGAGAGACAGGGAGGTACAGGGAGATACTGGGGCTGCAGAGGAGCTCCAGGGTGTTATGAGGGTGCCTGGGGGTATTGGAGTTTAGACGGCAACCACGGGACCAGGGACCCCCTCCCCCATCTCTTACCCGCCTTGGCAATGCCTCTCAGGAGGTTGTCCAAGCCCAGCTCCAGGTCTGAAGGCAGGAATGACCCTGCCAGGCCAGGCAGGAGCTCCCTGTGGAGACAAAGAGGGGTGCTGGGGGACTAGAGGGGTAATGGGGGGCAGGTAGCTTCCTGGACACCTGCTTCAGCTCCCACTTGGTGACACCAGGTTAGAGGAGGGCGGTGAGGATCCCAAATGTCCAGGTTTGGCTCCTGCCCCCCTTTCCAGCTCAAGAGCATGAGCTGCACCTCTAGGCAACCGGCTCTTCTGTCCACTCCACAGGGAATGGTGCTGCCAGGGGCTGTGGGCTCACCTAGGGCAGTCAGGTGTGTCCACGTAGACAATGGCTGATGATGTTCCAAAGGCCACGAAGGTCCCATCGGCGCGAGGCAGGAGGGGGAGACCCTGCAGCTCAGCATGGCACCCATCCCCAGCCACATAACGCAGCAGGGAGAGGCGGTCAGCAGCCGGGAGGTCGATGGCTCCGTGGCACCGCAGCACCTCCCGCACGTGTCGTGCTGTGGCCTCCTGCACACCCTTCGGCATCCCCAAAGCCAGTGCTCTCCGTACGTGGGCTGGGACCTCAGCCACCAGCTCCCCAGCTGCCACCAGCAAGGCCTGGACCGCCCTCTGTGCAGCCACATCCCCCATGGTCTCCGGCAGCAGCACAGCCTCAGATGCCCGCAGACGCCCTGCCGCCCTCTCTGCAGCTGGCACCAGGATAGGAACAGCTGCCAACTCCTGGCAGACACGGGTCACCAGTCTGCGGATCCGGCCAGAGCTCGGCATGTGCTTGGGGTCTGGCCAGATGCTGTAGACATCTGTGCCAGGCAGATCCATGGCCACAGTGGCCAAGTAGCTGTAGACCCGGGGCAGGAGGTCAAGCAGCAAGTGGGCATTCCAGCAGGCATCTTCCTCACCCTTCTCACCCTCCTCGGGCCAGCGGAGGTGGCGGCGGTCATCAGAGAGGGCGAAGGGAGCACTGGCGTGGACAGGCAGCCCCGTGGCCATCTCATCGGTGGCTGGCAGGGGCAGGAAGCAGCAGAGCCGCCCTTGGCAGGGCCCACGGAGGGGGTATGCCAGGCTCAGCTCAGGGCAGCATCCTAGCCCTGTGCCCAGTCTCATGACCAGCCCCTCCATGGCCCTGCCTGTGACCACCAGCCACTCACTTCCATCGTCCACCCCATCCCCATGCAGGGCCACCAGGCACCACACCAGGCTCAGCCCCTCATCCCCCAATGGCACTGGGACAGGGAGAGGCTGAGGGGATGCCACAAGGGTCCCCATGAGTGTCTGGACGCCATCAGGGGCCACACAATGCAGAGTCACACGGCGGACATGGCGGAGGAAGAGGAGGGCAAGCGGGGCCTCAGTGAGGAAGGTCTGGATGAGGCTGCGGATGCGCTCAGGATTGGAGACCCCTGGAGCAATTTCTGAGGGTTGCCGGCGAAGGGGGAAGCGAAAGAGCGTGCCCTGGGCAGAAGCACGGTGCTGTCCCACAGCTTCTAGCCCAGCCCAGAAGGGCTCAAAAAGGCCAGGCAAGTCCTGTGCTGCAGAGATGTCCCAGCGCTGGCCAGCACCTGGCAGCACCTGGCATCTGGGGTCCAGCACTCCCACGTATGGGGGACTCAACACACCTGGAAGGTCTGGAGACATGGGAACTATTAGATCTCCACAGGGATGATGTGGACACCATTGTCTCCCCAGATCATACCAACCCATCAGTGCCCCAAATCCCCAACTCAAGTTCATCTCCACAGTGCTTCCCATGATCCAAAGACTAATCCCAATTCATCAGTCCTCCCTCAGTTTGTTCCTGTAGCTCTGCCCTCCACTGTCACATAGCCTTCCCTCAGTCTCCTGGTGCTGCAGGTATTCTCACTTCACACAGCCCTCCATTTTACACACCCTACTGCCCCCCAGGTCTTTCCAGCTGCTGTAGTTCAGAGCCTCCAGTAAAACCCATGTCCCCAGACTAATCCCAGTATCACTCACCAGTGAGGTGGTAGACAGAAGTGAAGCCCAAGCCGAAGCGCCCCACAGTGTGGGGATCCTTCCGCTTGTGCGACACCCCTGGTTGCTGAATCCCTGTCCAGTCCCGGGGTGACATCACAGCATCATTGTAGGCCAGGAGAGCTGGGCCTGGTGATCAGGACCATGGGTTAAGGACATGCAGGGGGGACTGTGACCCACACTCAGTGTTCCTATAACCTCAGTCCCACAAAACCCTTCTCAGTCCAACCAAGTCCTCCCAGTACCCTCAGTGCCCTCAGAACATCCCCAAACTTCTCATCAGTTACAGTTTCCCCAGTTCCCCTGATCCTTCTTCAATTCTTCACCATATCACCCAGTCCCTCCCAGCTCTAGCCAGTACCACCACAGTGCTTTGTCAGGTCTCTCCCAGTGCCCATAGCACCTCTCACCCTGGGTGCCCTCCAGTCCTCCTCCAGTGATGTCAAATTCCCGCTCGTCAGACACGAACACAACCTCGTTAGCGCCAGCATCATCCGCGTTCTGAACCAGCTCCTGGAATTAGGGATCAGTGCCCGGTCACCTGGGCCTTGCCAGGCCCACAAGAAAAGCACCAGTCCTCTCTCCCAGTTGGGCACTCTCATGGGGCTGGTGCTGGGGAAGGACCAACACTCCAGTGCTTGGGTCAATCTGCCTAGCTGGGCAGATGGGTGGGTTCCCTGAGGGTCTCACCTTGAGGATCTGCCCCCCATCCGGGTACTTCTGCAGGATGCTGTGCAGGTAATCAAGGAAGACAGGTGCCCGCTGGCAGAAAATCTCCCTGTAAAGCAGAGAAAGGGGGAAAAGGTGTGGAGGAGGGTGTGTAACCAGGATGCCATGTCCTCCTTGGAACCCCTGCATGTTCCCTTCCCTGGAGTGCATCAAGGACCCCATCTCCTCTCAGGACCCACTGAAGCAACCACCTCCAAGACTACCCCTACACTTCCCCATGGCCCCCATCTCTTCCTGGGACACTCCAGTGTCCTGGGTTTGACTGGAATAGAGTTAATTTTCTTTTCAGAAGCTGGTCCAGTGCAGTATTTGGGATTTTGCAGGAGAACAGCATTGGTAATACACTGATGCTGGAACTGGTGTTCAATAATGCTTCTTCCAAGTCAAGGACTTTCCAGTGTCTCATGCTCTGCCAGTGAGTGGGGAATGGCCAGGAGAGCCGACCTAAACTGGCCAGATGGATATTCTGTACCACAGAACCTTCAGCCCGGTGTAGAAACAGGGCCATGGCAGGGGAGTGGCCGGGAGCTGCTGGTCACTGCTGGGGGATGGCTGGGCATGGGTCAGAGGGGTGGTGAGCAACTGTTGGACATCACTGGTCTCTCCTGGGTTTAGCCTCTCTCTCTCTCTCCTTTTCATTACTATTAGTAGTAGCAGTAATATTATTATATTTAGTTTTATTTCAATTATTAAACCCCCATAGGCTTTACCTTTTTTGATTCTCTCCCTCATCCCCACTGGGAGCAGTGAGTGGCTGTGTGGGACTGAGCTGCAGGCAGGGGCTAAACTGCCCATCCCCTTGGACTCATCCTAGGGGTTTGGGCAACTGCAGGGTGTTGGGGAAGGGAAGGCAAGGCAAGGGCAAAGGAAAAGGGAAAGGGAAAGGAAAAGGAAAGGGTAAAGAAAAAGCCATGTTGGAAGATTTCTTTCATACATTGGCTCTTGGAGAAGAGGCTAAAGGTGTCATTATCGGTAGTACCCACTGGATGGCTCCAGAAGTACAGAGGGAATGGCAATGCTGAGCACACACAGGATATTAGATTCAGCTCCAGTCACTCTCTCTTATCACAAGCCAGTGCTACAGAACACAACAAAATGATAACCTTAGCCCAGGCCCAGTGAGGATACACTTTCCTACAGGAACACATACACCAAGAAATGTTTTAGAAAACGCACCTGTAAGAACATACACAGGAAGTCCAAGATCAAACAAAACAACACTGTGTCCCACAACTATTAAACTACTAGAGTAAAAGCTTATAAGAACTTTGTTTTAACACACTGTTCAGATCAGTTGTTATCTCAACCCTTTGTGCTCCAAGTTGGGCACCAAGAAGACAGTCATGGTTTTTAACCTCGGCCAGGAACTTAGTCTCAAGGAGCTGCTCACTGCTCCTGGTGGGATGAGGAGGAAAACCAGGAAAAGTTAAAACTCATGGGTTAACATAAGAACTGTTTAATAATTGAAATAAACCCAAATATATTGATATTACTGCTGCTACTAATAGTAATGAAAGGGAGGGAGAGAGAAACAAAACCCAAGAGAAACCAGTGATGCCCACCAGTCACTCACCACCCCTCTGATCCATGCCCAGTCGTCCCCCAGCAGTGACCACTGGCTCACAGCCACCCCCACCCCCCTCCCGCCCCCGTTTCTATGCTGGGCAGAAGTTTCTGTGGTACAGATATCCGTCTGGCCAGTTCAGGTCAGGTCTCCTGGCCATGCTCCTCGCTCGCTGGCAGAGCACGGGACACTGAAAAGTCCTTGACTTGGAATACGCAGGATTGAACACCAGTTGCGGCATCAGTGTGTTACCAACGCTGTGCTCCCCTCAAATCCCAAACACAGGGCTGGACCAGCTCCTGGGAAGAAAGTTAACTGAATCCCAGCCGAAATCAGGACATCCAGCAACCCAGCAACTCCTCCGTGCAAGCCCCGACACCTGCAGTCCCCACCTGCCTCAGTCACCCTTCACCTCTCCCTACCGATTCCTGAGTCAGCGGTCTCACCTACCGCCCTCCGCGATCCCCGCAACGCTCCAGCCAATCCTCGCGTCCCCACAAAGCCCCAGTGCCACCCCAGTGGACATCCCACTCACGATTGTGGCTGCCGGAGGGCCATGGTGGAGCTGCACGGGGACCGCTGCCCGGTGCCCGGTGTCGCTGCCGGGCTCGCAGAGTCCCGCTCCGCCCCCGCTCCGGGCTCTGGCCCCGCCTGCCGCTCCAACAGTTTCGATTACCCGCTGCACAGGCAGACGGGGAAATGCTGTTTTTTAACTCCCAAAAAAGCGGCGGGGAGGAGCAGAGTTAAAGAGATGGTGGCGGGAGGTGGGAGGGTGGAGGCGGAGACACGACTGTGGGCATATAGTATGGGGATACATGGGGATACGGCTACGAGCCCAGGGCCGTCAGGCCGTAGCCATGGGGATGGGACTCTGGGGGCCACTGGGAGATAGATGTATGGCCATCGTGTGGTGGGGCATTTGGGTATGATTATGGAATGAGGACCATGACAATGGTATGGGGTGGGGGCATGAGGATATGGCTGTAGGGATGGGGCTACATGGCAATGAGTCAGGGATACATGGAAATATGTCTGCAGGACAGAGTACCATGGGGTAATGGCTGTGTGGCATGAAGAGCATGGCATTGGAGTGGGGGGAAGATGGAGACATGGAAATGTGGAGCACCGGGTAATGGGTACATAGCAATGGGGTGAGCGGGACACTTTAGGACATATCTGGGAATGGGATTGCTGTGGAGTGAGGGGATGTGTGAGCATGGCTGTGAGTTGAAGTGCTGTGGCAGGATTGGTGAGAGAGAAGGGTTAGCAGGTCTCTTCCAACTCTCCATGGCCCTGGTCAAAAGGAGATTCTGGATGACCAGGAGCCCACGTGACTTCTTCAAAAAGGTCATATCTTACAGGAATGTCCCTCCCTCATGGTAGATCCCTTGTGGCACGTCCCCATGGACAGGCAGATGATGACTTCCCCCCAGTCACAAGAACTGTGTGGGGATGGAGGGAATAGGAGGATCAGAGGACCTGGAGGGCACTGAGAAAGGAATCTCCAGGGACATTGGCACTGGGGAACAGAAGACATGGGCTCTCCCTGTCCTGCAGAGCCACTGAGCCTGGGGCAATCACGGACAGAGGGCCCTGGTGAGTTATGGGGCCAGCAAGAATCCATGTTGTGGACTCAGCTGGGCACAGAACTGGATCTGTGGCCATCCACAGGGGTTTTTAGGGTGAGAGAGGACCAGGACATGTGACCAGGTGAGGAATGAGGGACAATACATATGTTAAGGATGGGGAGGGATCAAAACATACCTGAGGGCCACATATGGGAGCCAAACATGCATCCAGGAAGATGTACAAATAGGCTGCATGATTGTGGAGAGCAACTATCTCAGATCAGGATCTCACAGATCCTCTTCATCCCATCCTCCCTCCCTCCCTCCCTCCCTCCATCTCTCTGTCACTTACCATCTCACTACAGGGTGCTGGCTGCTCCAGCAGGGCAGCACACCAGTGAGTGTCTTATAGGTTCCTTGGGAGACAGCAATGTTCAGGATAAGACTAGAAGGGACAGGGACCCCAGGGCTGGTCTCCTGCCTATGACCAGCTTTCAGAATCATCTCAACTGTCCCGGATGAAGAAGCCATATTAAATGGATCATGAGGACCATATGGAGATCACTTGGACTGTATAGATCACATAAGATCAATTTAGGCACTATGAAGTGTTATAGACCATGGACGACCACAGGACATGACACTGACTGCATAGGGCACACAAGAACCCCAAGGAGATCACATTGAGGCAACTCGGACTGCAGACCACAGGCTATGTGAAGACCACAGAGACATGAAAACCACTAGGAGTATGTGAGCAAGGAACCTGTAGGACATGTTGCTTTGGGGGGAGTGTAGGACAAATTTCAGGGGATGCAGTGGGACATCTCTCCAGGGAAGCCTCAGCTCTTCCTTCTGTCCCCTTGCTCCTGACTGCAATGATGTGCAGGTCAGTTCTTCATGGCTTCACTCCCACTCCAGGCAGGTTCACAGTCACCCAGGATCCTCATCCCCATGACCCTCAGAGCTGTGGTGGGACTGCAGACAGCTCTGAGCCCCCACTACACGTGCCACTACACATCCCACATACAGTGGGTGGTTTCTCCTCTGCAGGGATGGAGATGGGCCCTGCAGCAGTGCCAGGACCACTGGCCAGCCAGGGGACAGTGGACCACATTCCTGCTGCTGCACCAGAGGATGGCATTGTGCTCACAGGTTAGCCAGAGGAAGAGGGAAGGAGCACGTTTGCAGTGATGGCATTTGTTGTCTCAAGTTACTGTTAACTGTGTGATGGAGCCCGCTGTCCTGGGGATGGCTGAGCACCTGCCTGCCCATGGGAGTGGGGAATGAATTCCTTGTATTGGCTTGCTTGCATGTGCAGCTTTTGCTTCCCATATTAAATGTCCTTTTTTTTTCAATTTTACCCTTCAATTCTCTTAGCTGTCCCACCAGGGGCTGAGTTGCTGTCTAGGATTAAAGCATGAGAGAAAGTGAGGACATCCAGTGGCAGAAAGGGTTAAAGTGGCTGGGATTAGGAATGCCAGGGACACTGACTCCTGTGAGAGAGTGACATTTCCCTTGCTGATGAGGTACAAGGTCTTGCAGCCAATGCAGTCACTGAGAAGCCACCTTTGGGCAGTAGAACTGTCGCTGGGCTGGTCAAGTGGAATTAAGGAATTGTCTCCAGCCACATATTTTCATACCACTTGTAGAACTGTTTGTGGTGGTAGGACTCTGCCAATACATTGTTCATTAAAGCTTTTTTATATTTAAGGTCGAATGTGCCTCAAGGGGTACAATAAGGGGCATGTCCTGCTTAGCAGAATGAGGCTGGTGGTGGTGTTTGTGCAAGGGTCCTGTGTGCCTGTTTGGATCTGTGGGGTTGGCTGTATCTATGTGTGTCCCTATGTGTCCTGTGATGGCTCCACAATTGGCTGGATCTGGGGGCTTGCAGGTGTGGCAGCCACATCTCTCTCAGGCTGCTGGATGCAGAAACTTCTAACAGTGGTGACAGAAGGGAAAGCCCTTTCCATGGTCCCATGCCTTGGATGTCCACCCAGAGGCCAGCCTCCACCTGAGGGATGTGCCCCTCTGGAGAGGGGCACAAGGAGTCCAACATGCCCATGGATGGGCCCCATGATGATGCCACCCACTCCATCCTGGATGGCGAGAGCCAGGGCAGAGCCTGAAGGGTAGGCCAGGGGTTGTTCTCCTCTGGGCTCTGGTGAGGTTATAGCAATTTGGTGTGGCCAGTGAAGGCTGTGGAGGTGAATAGGCCTTGAGGGGAGGTTCTCCGAGGAAATGCTAAGAATCAGATGAGCCTGGGGGAGGCAGGAGACATGGCCAAAGGAGATGCCCAGAACGGGAGGAGGCCATAGGGCACCCTGCTGCCAAAACTTCTCATAGCCCATATCTCCAAGGAAGACTAAAGGAGTTGAAGGGGAAAGAAAGCAAAGGGTAGAAGGGGTCTAGGAGGTACCACACAGGGGTTCTAGAGAAGTCCAGTGTCCACTTTGCCTTTTCCCCCTGGGTTACACCCATAAAACCCCCACCTGCCCAGCCCTGAGTCCTCTGTACTTTTCCTGCTGTGGCCAACTGTGGCAGAGGTTGCACACACAGAGGGGGCAGGACATGCTGCCTGCAGCTCACAGGAGGACAGGGAGTTACAGACACTGCAGCCTTCAAAGCAGGACCTCTGGACAAGCTGCCACATGTGCCATACAGCTCCAGTGCCACAATCCATTCATTCCCTGCTCCCACATCACCTGGAGATGCAAGTGACTTAAGCTGTTTAATCAGCCCTACATTATGGCCAAAGGGAGCTCTGTCTGCATCCCTGGCCAGCACAGTCAAGATGAAGCTAAGGTTGGAGGCCTGGCTCCAGGTGGGGTGGAAGGGAGCAGTGATGGACCTTCCATTGGTCCAGTGTGGGACTGAGAAAGCCTGGGTGGGCGGGGATTGAGACAAACCCTGAAGGGTGCATCCATCCAGGTAGGAGGTAGTGCTGTCCTCTCTCCAATGACAAACACTACAGACCAGGGGGAAGAAAACAGCCCTTGAGAAGGCCAAAAGGGAAGCCAAGTTCCTTTCTGTTCTAGTGCATTCTGTTGAGTCAAAAAGTCTGTGGTTTTGTGATTGCAAAACAACTCTCTGTTTCAAAAGGTGGAGAGAAAGACATTGCCCCATCAAGTGACCGGAACTAAGAAAGAGAAACAAAAAGTCCTGAGAGCTTTTCTTCCAGGATCTGCAGATCCTAAGACCAAGTCACCACAGGAGTCCAGCTCTGGGCATGTGACTGGGACACTGTGGTTCCAGTTCAACCAGTCCAGCCTTGCAATTGTGTCTGCAGAAACCCAAGCTGTGGGACAGAAGGTGGCTTGTGGCAACAAGGTCATATCAGGATCCACAAGAAGCCACCTAGTGCCTTCAGTCTAAGCTTTCCTCTGAAGAAGCCCTGCTGAGTCGAGTACAAAGAGAGCCAAGAGGAATACGATGCTTCCTGTGACCCCTGTGCTGGCCTTTGGTGAGTGCCAGAGATTGTGTGGGCTTCCAGAGGGTGGCAGGAGGCATCCAGAGACTTCACAGAGATGTTGCACAGATGCTTCTCTTGCAGGTGCTTGGCTGGTGGCACAGAGCAAGACTACACTGAGTGAGTATCTTGAGTTTGAGCACATCTCTGGTCCCCACCCATCTCCCAGGGCTCTTCTGCAGCCCCACAGAACAAAGCTCACCCTTGCGTGGAGATGGGGCCTGAAGGCAGCCCTAGGCTGACACCAGGGCAGCTGCTGGAGGCTCCCTGTGTGTCTGGTAGCATCTCTGTCTCTCTGTGCAGGTGCCCCCACAATCTCCATCTTCCTGAAGCCACCTGGGGTGATCCCACTAGGAGGCTCCACCACCATCTGCTGTAGCTGCCAGTGTGGCAATGGGAACTTTGTGCTGTACAAGGATGGTCACCAGCTCCATACCCTGGAAGATAGTGGCAGCAAGGCCGAGTTCTCAATATTTAATGCCACCTACAAGGACAGAGGTACCTACAACTGCCATTACCTGGAGGGAGGCACTGTGCTGGCTCGCAGCGATGGCCTGGATGTCATAGTGACAGGTGAGGGATGTGCTGTTACCCCTTCCCGTGGGGTCACACACCCTAGGCACAGATTGGGATGCACACGGGCACTTGAGTCCCCTATCCACATGATGGGCAGCATTATTCTCTTCTTCCTTGGCTTGGGCAGGTGGGGACTATCCTCACCTTTATCTAAGCCTGTTGGTGGGCTCATGGAGATCTTGGTGGCTTCTGGCACCATGTCAAAGCCCTGTATGCCTTCTCATGCCCTCTCCTCTTCTTGCAGGGATCCGTCTCCCTGGACCTGACCTCTCTGTCCTGCCTGGGCATGAGGTGACTGCAGGAGCTCAAGTGATATTCCATTGCACCACCACACACCCCAGTACTGGCTGTTTCCTGTACCTGGAGGGCCAGATCCGTGCTGAACTACTGTCAAGGGAACAAGATGACTACAACTTCTCCCATATGCAGAAAGGTCACGGGGGCCGCTACAGCTGCCAGTGTTTTACCAGGAATGCTTCAACAGAATGGTCTGCTGTCAGCAAGACCCTGGATTTGGTTGTGAGAGGTGAGAGATCCCCCAGCCACATCCTACTCTTTTCTTCCTCCCTGCAGTGTGTCACATCTGGGGGAACTAGAAACGAGCTGTAAGAGAGGTCCAAGCAGAGGATTTCAGCTTCTTTCAGCAGTTTCAGCCCAGCCAACTTCTCAGAAACACTACAGATGACGTACTGACCCTACAGACACAGGGTTGCTAGGCTGGCAGTCTGGGGTAAGGAGTCAGGAGACACAGCCCTGCACCTACCGACCCTGAGGACAGTCATATATCTTGCCACAGCTCAGTGGCACTGGCTGGCTGGCAGTGGCAGCCAAGAGCCACCTCTATGTTGCCTTCCTGTTTCCCATCTTTGGTGCCACTGGGTGGGGTGACAGGTGAGAGGCGTAGGTGACATGAGACAAGGATGTGGGAAGTGAAGCTGCCAGGAGTCCATGGGGCTCCCTGTGAACTTCCCTTTATCTCTCTTTAGCCCAGGAACTCCCCAGTGTGTCCCCTTGTCCTTGTGTCTCTTTGTCCTCAGAGTCCCGTGAGTCCCCTTGGACCCCCTGCTGCCCCCATGGGAAGATTTCTTTGGTCTGGGATCTATAGGGGGACTCCTCCCAGAGGCCCCCAGTGACCGTCCCTTTCTGTCCCCTGCAGATTACACGTTGTGCAACGCGCTGCGCCTGGCGCTGGGGGCCGGGCTGCTGCTCCTGCTGGGGCTCATCGCGGCTGAAGCCACGCGAAGCCGCCGCTGCTGCCGGGGCGGGACCGCCCGCCCGCTGCCCGGGGGCATCGCTGCCCTGACCCTGACCAGTGCCGAAACACCGGAACTCCCTTCTCGCGCCGCGCGAGGGCATGAATAAACCCTTCCTGTCGCTGTCGCTGTCGTTGTCCCTGCACGCTCAGGGCCCTCCCCGGACCCTGCGGCACACGCAAAGGGGGGGCTGTGGCATGGGGCGGGGCCCAGGCCGGGACCACCGCACTGACCCCCCTGCACTGACCCCAACTCTGCACTGAACCCCCTGTGCACTGACCCCATCTCTACACGGACCCCCCCCTGCACGGACCCCTCCCCCTGCACGGACCCCTCCCCCTGCACTGATCCCCTCCCACCGCACTGACCCCCCTGCATTGACCCCACCTCTGCACTGACCCACCCCTGCACTGACCCCTCCCTGCACTGACCCACCCCTGCACTGACCCCACCTCTGCACTGACCCACCCCTGCACTGACCCACCCCTGCACTGACCCCTCCCTGCACTGACCCACCCCTGCACTGACCCCTCCCTGCACTGACCCACCCCTGCACTGACCCCTCCCTGCACTGACCCCTCCCTCTGCACGGACCCCTCCCCCTGCACGGACCCCTCCCCCTGCACGGACCCCTCCCCCTGCACTGACCCTCCCTGCACTGACCCCTCCCTGCACTGACCCCTCCCTGCACTGACCCTCCCCCTGCACTGACCCCTCCCCCTGCACTGACCCCTCCCCCTGCACTGACCTCTCCTGCCACACAATGACCACCCCAGCTGTGCAGTGACCACTCCTGCACACTGACCCTTGTACTGAGCTCTCCAATTGTGCACTGACCATTCCTGTTGCCCCACTGCACAGTGACCACTCTTGTGGCACAGGGACCACTCCCATTGCACAGGCCTCCATTGCTCACATTTGTTTATTATTTTAAAACACTGACGGAACACATCACACCATCATCTATATATATAAATTTACTTTTGCACCACTATAAATTTATATATATAGGGTCTTTAAAACTCTGTACACTCAGGACACACAGTTCTGGAATAGCAGCACTGGCTACAACAAAAGAATTTTCATTATGAAAACACAGAAAGGAGGTGCCGATATCAAAAAACACAGAAGAAAAGAAATTAAGGAAGAGTGCAAAATGAATGAAAGTGCAAAAGGCTTTTGTTATCATAATCACACTCTTTCCACAATATGCTCCCCCTTTTCACCTCTGGGGACTAGGAAGGCTCAGGCCCCAGAAGGAAGGGCTGGGCTGGAGGAAAGGAGCCAGGCTGCAGCCCTTCTGTCTTTCCCTCTGCAAATCAAGAAGCTCTGTGCTGGAGGCTGAGGAGTGAGGAACAGGAGTGGCCAAGTCACATCGCTCCCCCAGCTCCCTCCTCTTCTCCAATGCCCTCACTGCACTCATGGCCCCAGATACGCCTCTGTAGGCAGCAGCTGCCCTAAGCCCTCAACCCTCCTGAGCAATTTGGAGTTTGGTTTTTTTTTCTAAAAGTGCTTGTGATCACCATGGAAATCGGCAGAGGAAGACGGGGATGGGCAGCTGTGCTCTAGCAGGGCAGGCACAAAGCTTTCTGAGCTTCAGGCTGGCTGCTATAATGGCACCTACCCCAATACTGCCCATGCAGAGGGAGAAGCATTTTCCCAAGAGGCTCCAACTACTCCCATGCACCCAGAGTCAGCCACAGATAAGCCTCCACAGAAGATACCCCATGTCTGAGGCTGGAGCACATTGTGGGACCTCTCTCATGGCTCCAGCTAAGCCCTGCCAACACCAGCTGCAGGGGCAGGAATGGCAGAAATATAGGCTTGGGGGTAGCCTCCAGTAAAAAAAAAACATTTTACTTCAAAAATTCATTGACCTAGAAATTTTGGCTGCAGTCACATCTCTCAGAAAGGCCCCAGAGAAGAACCTGCAGGCCAGACCTAGCCCCACTTTCCTCTCTGGCTTCTCAGTTACCCAGTAGTGAACATCCCTGTAAGGAATCTTGTCAGGCAACAGGGGAAGGATAAAAAACTTTGGTGGTTCTGTCTTGGTCACAGCTGTCCTTGATGTTTCTTGATGGGGGACTCCAACTCAGTGCTCTGTGAGAATGAAGGACTTGCCATGATCAGGGGTGCAGCAAACTTTCCTGCTTCTGGCTTGTCTGCTGGACCAGGGACAACTGCTCATGGAGGACACATTGCCCAAGACCCTGGGACAGGCATCTGCTGCCTCCACAGCCACAGAGAACACCACCCTAAAACAGCAACACACCAAAAGCAGGGGAATGGCATCATGGTACTCCCACAAACACCCATCCACATGCACACACATGATGGTTTGGGTTTGGTTTTAAAGTATACAAGAAGGTTATATAACAGTAAATAGCCCTTGACCACCTACAAACCCTGTAATGCCCTTACCCAAATGAATCTGGCAGCTCTGTACCCCAACAGCTGAGTCAGCCCGAGAGGCTGATGAAGTACTGCTTGATTCCACAGGTGTGACACAGACCCTCACATCTCCCATTACCCTTCCAGTGGGGCTGGTGTTCCTGACAGCTGCTCCTCATGCAGAGCTCAGACCCAGTGGAGACCTGGGCTCCAGCTATGCAGCCAGATCCCCCAGCCGAGGGGCAGCACCTTGGCAGTCCTGTTCAGTTTGTGTCTGCTCTCTGAAAGGGAGGTGAGGAGAGCTCAGGTCAGGTGGTGCCATGGCTGGCACAATGTGGAGACGCAGCTCTGCCTGTTTTGCTGGTGTCTAGGCAGAGCACGAGGTTGGCTTGATTGCACCCAACAGCAGAGCAAGAGCTGGTGGTGCCGGTTGTACCCAGCCTTGTGGGCCAGCCAGGGCTTGGCTTGTGGCTCTTCTTCCCCTTCAGCAGGACTTTCTGAGCTCCCCCCCACCTCTGCTCTCCTGGGCAGCCCTGTGAGACACAAGGCTCTCCATCCTTTACACTAGTTTCAGATCTGATGCCTGGGTAGCACGTCCTCTCCCAGCATCCTGGGACAGTGCTTTGTCCCCTTCCCAACACAAGGAAGAACTTCACACATGGAAATGGAGAAGATAAGAATGAGATGCTTTAGTAAGACATTTCCTTGTAAACTCAATAGCCATGTCCAATGCCAGGGAGCCCTATCATTATCGATCACAGCTGGAGAGGTCTCACCATCATTCTCAGTCTCATGGCTGAAGGTTCCAGCGCTCCTCCTCTTCTTTCCCAGCACTCACTGGCCCAGGATGAGACTGTCCATCAACTGAAGAGACCACCTTCAGAACCATTAACTGCAGACCAAGTATGTTTTGGGTAGTGACTGTGGAACTCAGGGGGACACACAGCTGTTCCTTCCCACTCTCTCCACAGCTTTCCCCACTGCAGTGCTTGAAGAGATGGAAGGACATAAAAAAGGAAAATGGGGGGAAAGCTGCCTAAATCAAACCCAAGCACTGACAAAACAAAAACACAGACCAGTTGCAAGTCTTGTATGATGAGCAAGTGGCAGATGTTTCACGAGCAGGTCAAATGTGACCCCACAGATTAAATAACAAAGAGTCAAAATGCTACATTTCCATGGGAAGCCTTGAACAGGTTGACCCAGGTGTGACAGTGGCTCTCAAGGCAGTGCTGCTCCAGGACATGTTGCTGGTATACCTGCTCACATCTCTTCATCCCTGTCTCTGAGCACTGGGAAAGGGGGAGAAATTGTTTTGCTACTGATATGTCGTTCTTTGTAATGGGAAGGGAAGGGGACACAGTACTGGGATCACATTGGTGCAGACTATGGAGAGCTTTTGGGCAAGTGGCCATCCCCCAGCACTGCACGGCCACCCCCCTGCTCCAACAGCTCCCACAGGATGATGGATCACGGAGAGCAGCATAGGTGCTGCCAGGAGGCACAGGGACTCTCCAAGGACTTCCAGTCATGCTGGCTTTCCTGGCTTTGCAGACCTTGCCCTCTTGTCTCTCCTCCATTACAAGGGACATTGTTACATGAGCATTCCCAAAGTGCCAGTGCTGTTGTTGAAAAGGTGCTACATTCCAAAAAGGACAGAAACAAACCAGTTAAGTGCTGGGTTTCTTTTAGCTCTGCAAGTACGGGATCCAAAGACGGAAGAGGATCCGGCTCTTCAAACAGCAAACCCTGGGTGCCTTGTGAGAGCAATCAATGGGGGAGAAGGCAGCTTGGCAGGACCGAGCCAGCCAACTCAGGAACACCTTCAGAGGTGACTGTGGATCTCCCTATGGAGCAATGGATGCATCTTGTCCTTGACAGCTGTCTCCACTCTAGAGCACCTTGCTCCTAATACATGGATCAAAGCGGGCCCAGCTCTCCTTTGCAGAGGCTTCTTAATTGCTGTGAGAGGAACAAGTCATCCAAGCATCCTTTCTCCCAGAAAAGTTCTGGACAAAACAGTCTGAAGCGCAAGAAGAAATGGAGCTTGTTCTGCACCCAGCTGGCCCTGGCCCCACAGGACTGTGGGGCTGCTGCATTACAGGAGAGCACAGGTGCTGGTCATGGGCAGAGCAGCAGCCAGGACGCCTGATTCCTGAAGAGGCAAGAGGTGGCCGCTGGTTTCCAGTGCAGTGAAGGGGCAAAGCAAAGTCATCTGGCCTTAAAAAGGGAAAGTCAAAAGAATTCTGGAAAAAATGCAAAATGACAAGCTCCTTGGGAGTGTCCCTTGGAAACGGTGTCAGCACAAGCCCCACCAGAGGATCATAGTGAGGGAAAAATGCAAATCTCTCTCAGCTGCTGAGCAAAGGCAAGAACAGCCTTTCAGTGGGTGCTAGCACAGACACAGGCAGTCAGTCCCTTCCCATGTCTGGGTGAGTGGACAGTCCCCATCTGTTACGGCCTCCACAGTGCTCCCCCATCCCTCAACACCCCCCTGAACCAGTGCAGTCACAGCAGGACATGGGGGCAGCTGTGGCTAGTCTCACATCCACCCTCCATCCCTGCAGCCACCCCTAAGGCCTGGAGTCAGCCTGTACCCAGCGCTGCAAGAGAAGGGCAGTGTAGAGGGAAGAAGATGGGAGAGGGAGTGGTGAAAGAGTGGAGATATGGCAGCCAAAACTACGTGAGCAGGACATGACAAGCTGTGGTTGGTTGTGGGAATCTCTGTCCTGACCAGACAGTTTGGCAGCACCAGTGCTGAGGGAGGGTCCCGATCGGGCCAAGAAAAGTCACTTTAAGGTGTCATCAGCGTTTTTGAACATGAGGATGGCATTGTAGATCTTGAGTGCCGGGCCCAGCTTGACACTCATAATCTTGACGATGTCAGCCTGCGTCAGCAAGAGGAACGCCTCGCCATCGATCATCTGGGGAGGACAGCATGAACAAAGACACTCACCAAAACCCAGCCTGGCATTCGTAGGGACAGCCAGTACCAGCACAACCTGGGAATCTGCACAGTCTCACAACAGGTAATCCCAGGGTGCTGAGCAAGGGCCACCAACAGCACTCCCACACTGCCCCAGATAAACCACAGCTGGGAGCTTTTGTGCCCCGGAACAGGGCAGAGGGGGAAAGGCCCTTCCAGGGGCCATCCCCTGAGCTCACGCTGCAGCCTGGCTGGGATTCTGCACTGGAGCCCAAAGGGACAGCCAGCAGGCACACACCCATCCATTCCCTGCTCCAGGTCCTGGCACACTTAGGGGCTGTCCCCAGCTCAGCTCTGCCTGCCTGAGCACCCTTAAAGCACAGGGGCCATTTACAAACAGGCTGGGGAAATGGCTCTACCCAGTGTGGCCAGGATCAGCTGCTCTGGATGTCATAGCCACTCCCTACACATCTGTCCATAGAGGGGTTCAAAAATGACAACTCTGGTTGACAGACAGCCACCTAACCACTGTACTGGTGAGAGGGTGCAGATGTGGGGAGGATGCAAGGGTGAGGAGGAAGCAGCTTCCCTCAGGAGGTGATGGTGCTATTAACGCTGCAGCACCATCTTCCTCTCACCCCCATTCTAATCTCAGTGGGGCCTTTCCTCCCCCATGCCAGCAGAAGAGGGCAGCACAGCTCCTTGGGCATCACTACCTTTCTGGCCCAGTACCTGCACAGCCAGACAGCTGCATACTTGAGTACAGTGGGGCTGAGGGGTGGGATCACTGTCCCATGCTGGATGCACCCTCAGCATCCAGGAGCAATCCACTCCGGGAAAGCCACTGGCCAATTCCTCTCAGTCCTGTTGGCAAACAGCCATCCTTGGCTGCTTGCTCTCATCCTCCAGCCCTTCTCACCTCATCCTTGAAGAGCTTGGCTTGGTCCTCACAACCCGTCAGAGTCTGAACAAAGCTAAACACCTTGGAATAAATGGAGAAAAATGTCAAAACAGAGCAATAGCTCTGGCTGGAGACTCCCCTGAGCCCACACCCTCACTGCCACAGGGGCATTTTGTGCCCTGCAAGGTGCCATGTGGCTGTTGGGGCAAAGGCTGCAATTGCTTCACCCTCCTATGCCCAGGCACAGACAATGGCTTCCCCCAGGCAAAGAGCAGCAAAAGCTTCATCAGCTTCATCTCCAACAAGCACCTCCAGCACAGCAAGAGGATTCCAACTGAGGGTCTGGGGCAGTAGAGGGGCACACAGGGAAAATCAGGGAATTGTTAAGGTTGGCAAAGTCCTCTGGGATCACCAAGTCTAACCATTAACCCAGCACTGCCAATGCCACCACTAACCCATGTCCCCAGGTGCCCCATCCACACTGCTTTTGGACACTTTCAGGAATGGTGACTCCACCTCTACGCTGGGCAGCCTGTTCCAGTGTATGAGATCAGGCAGGGTTGGCTGATGGGGGTGGTGCCAGGGCTTCTTCAGCTGCTCAGGCCTTAAGAGGGGCCAACACAGATGCCCAAGAAAGTGAATGAAAGTGACAATGAAGAATCTGAGGTAAAGATTTCTCTTCCAGACAAAACAGGCACTGCTTATCTGCAGAGTCTGGGCTTTAATTTTTGAACTTGGCAAAGGTGAAACTTTTGAAAACTGTTACACACTAAATGAAGAGACTGCTGTTTGTCTTCACCTGTCTGCTCTGGGCCTCGGGGAGCATCATATTCAAGCCAAGTGAGAACCCGGTTGTTGTGCATGGGCTTCCCAGGAGCTGCCCTCAGGGGTTGTGCCACCCACCACTGTGTTCAGGGAGTGGCCACTGAAGCCCCTGCATGACTAATGTGTCTGCCATGGTGCTGCACAGCCAGGCAGGTTCTCCCAGCCATGCAAACAGGTCAGAGGCCAGCATGAAGTGTTCCAAACCATCTCACCTCATCAGTGGTCCACTTGGCCACCGTGGTTGCTGTGATGCCAGCCACCCCTGGCAGCAGCTTGCAGTGCTGCTCCCAGCACAGGGACAGGGAGCGGTCGGGGTGAGCAGACAGGGCGGACATGAAGAGAGACTGGTGCATGTTGTCTGAAGAAATAGCTGGGGATAAAAATGCAAGATGTAATATGAGGTAGAGGGACGAGAACTTCCCATTGTATCCAACAAGCCTTGGGGAGAGCCTTGCTCAGGGGAGGGCCAAGGGCTGGCAGCAGATGATCTGATAGATCCATGTATCATGAGCTACAGATTGTCCCTTGATTTACTAGGATATCAGTGCATCCAAGTGTTCAGTTTGGTGGGATTTGGGATAGAAGTTTAGAGACAGGCTTGGCTTTGCCTTGTTCTCACCACCTTCACTCATTCATTTTCCATATTGAACTAGGTTTCAGTGTCAAATTTAACACCAGAATGTCTTCCCATATAATCCAGTTCATTTCACATTCTTAACAAATGTTTTTGCTCACTCTCTGGTCCAAGGAGCCAAAGATGGCTCCCAAAAAAAGCTCATTCTTCATCCCCAGTGCTGGGGTAGATGGGCCATGGTAAAATGAAGACTGACTGGGATAAATGTCAGGCATCTACTTCTGTCAGACATCATAACTAAACACCAAGCAAACTGTTCAGCATCAGTTTCCATGTGGCAGCAACACTTTGGCATTTTACAACTGCACTGAAATGTTGGGGCACAGCATCCTATTATCTCTGCCTGAAGAGGATAAAGCACCACAGAAAATACACTGCCACAGAGAGAATCCTAATTCCCTGCCCTAAAGCACCCAAAGATTCACAGACATAACCCAAGACCTGTGCTAAGGGAGCTAACAGAGCTCTGGTATAAGGCAGGGATGTTCCTTGTCAATGATCGACTCTGGCAATCGAGCACAAGCCCCTCACTGTGATGGAGCCACCAGCAGCCACCAGCCTTGCCTGCAATGACATTCTGGCAGAGGACAGCACTTACTCTGGAAGTCTTCCTGCTGGATCTTCCGGTACTTTGGAGGTCGCCCTCTAAAGAGACAGGAAGACTGATGTCCAACTGGGCTGGGACTGGCCCAAGGGCCCTCCTCCACACCGCACATAGCAATGCTTCAGCAGTGGGAGCAGGGATTACCACTTGGACCCTCACCCAAAGAGCTGACAGCTAAAGACAGAAAATGTGGGAAGAAAAACCAAGAGAAGTGCCCAACAGAGCTGAAAGGACCAAGGCCAGCTGCCAGTGACTGTGCTGCCAAGGAGCCTCTCTGGCCTGGTCATCCCTCCCAGGGTAGGCAGTGGTGGCACAGGGGCCCTGCATGGGGCTCACCGGGTGTTCCCCTACCTCCCGTGGTGCCGAGATTTCTTTCGCTGAGGGAAACCCATCAGGTTCCTCTTGCGAGTTGAGGCCTCAGTGTCGGACAAGTCAGCCTTCAGCCTGCCCTGGTTCTTCTCTGCCAGTGGGCACCCTGAGAGGCAGTAATGGGCCGTGAATCTACCCGTCACATGTCCTGACCCATCGCAGCCCGGTGTGGGGCACTTCCTAGAGAACAGAGGGGAGATAAGCATTGGACCCAGCTTGGAGCAGTACAGGGGGACGAGCCACCAGGGCAGCCCTTCTGCCCCCAAATGTGGGCTGCCATAGCCCTGGTCATGGAAAGCAAAGTAAAGATGTGCTGACCAAATTCCTGGGGTTAGGGAACTGGATGCCTGGGCAAAGTACACCCAGTTCCTTCACGTACAAACCCTTGTTCATCTGCCATCCCAGAAGCCCTGTGCAAGTCACCACAGTGCTGAACAAGCAGGTTATTGGGGTTCACGTCTTTCTTTCCTTGACTCCACAAGCATCCAGACCAGATTCAGAATGAGCAGGAAGCAAGTGTCATGAGCATGACCAGCAGAGAAACCTCTGGGAGGCAGACCTGCCTTCCGCATCCTCATGGATACTTCACCATACTGGCTCCTCCTGATGCCATCCTAGCATCAGGGTTGGCACTAGACTGAGCCTGTTTTCCCATGGAAAAGGTCTCACAAGTGACTGTCTGAGCTGGGAAAATACACTGTTCCTGCTCAGGACTTCTGAGCTCAGCCTCACAGTGAAAGGCATCCACGAGGGATGGGAAGAACAGTGTGCTCACAGCGGTGTCAGTGAACAGCATCTTGCAGACACTGTCTTCTCCATAGCCTATAGGTCCTCACAGGTAGAGGGGCACACAGAGCACCCCTAGGGGCTCTAAGTGCCACAGAACAGGAAGAGGAGAGGCTCACAGGGGTTACACCAGCTGTGAGCTCTGTGCTGCCTTGGGGCCCTGCCTGGGGAGAGTAGGGGACAGAGACAGGCATGGGGTAAGTGCAGGGAAGGGCTGGATGCTGGTGAGGGTGGCAGAGGAAGAGCTGGCATGGACTGGCTGGGAAGCTGTGACTCTCTGAGCTGTGCTGGGGAGCTTACCTGTGGTGAAAGCTGTACTTGGAGCTCTTGGTGTGAGGGATGCTCTTGCAGCCCAGGGATGGGCAGCCCGTATGGGCAGAGGAAGTTGGTTCCTTTGCCCCTAGACCAGGAGGAGAAACAGGAGAGACACTGTCATGGCTGGAAACCCAGGCAGAGACAAGGCCTTGGGTTCACTGCCTAAAATAAACAGGGTGGACTTTTCCAACTGACAAATCCATGGAAAGGTCCTTCCTCCCTGCCCACCTATGGCCAGCACTAGCTATCCCATTTCTGTGCAGACAGCAACACTGGGGGTTTGGTATGTTTGCACCCTGCAAGGTGGGACTGGCACAGGCACAGGACTTACTGAAAGGAGGCTGCAGTGGGTGTCCAGTTTTTGAGCACCAGCCTATGGGGTGGATGTCTGGATGATCTGCATCAATCCAGAAATCATAGATGTGGCTCCAGCCATCAAAATGGATCTGGGAAAACAAGCAGAGAGGTCACCCTTCAAAACTAAGGACATGCTCCTGAGGATCTTTGGAGCTCTCCAAGTTGACAGCAAGTAGTAGGGTAAAGCTGAACCACAGTGCAAGGCTCTCTTTCACTCCTGGAGCCAGGCACTGGGACCTGCCAACCTCTGCATAGTGGACTTTCACAGACCTCCACTTCCAGTGAGCTGGGAAGGGCAGGAGCAAGTCAGCACAGTGCCTGGACACAGGCTCAGCACTGATCCTCCAGCACCCACCTTTATCCTGTGATCTTCCACATCCTCCACACTGGCCACTCGGATGAAGGAAGGACTCCTCCTGTCCACTGCCTCCAGCTTCATGTTGACCAGGAAGCCATGGGGTGGGCGCTGGAAGAACCCAGATCAGTGGGGAGCAGGGCCATTCTTTAGGCTCCTACACCCCTCAGCAGATTTCCCAGTAGTGTGTGTTCCTTCATCCCAGTTTCAAGCCCTGGCCTGGCTGGGGAAAAGTCATCCCAGATCACAGTGGCAATAGGAGAGAGTGGGAACAGACCTTCTGAATCTGAGCGGTATTTTAACAAGATGGGAAGCTGTGCTCCAGGGAAGATGGCCTCTAAGAGACACATTTTTGGGAACCATATTACAACCACACTTGGCTGGATGCAGCTGCTGGTGGTGCAGTTTGAGACAAAAACTAATCAAGCAAACCTAAATTATTTCCCTTTACCCAGCTTCTGTCTAGCCAAAGGGATGGTCATACTTCTCTTTTTTCCCACAACTTGCCCTGACTTTCGAACCTTGAGTGTAGATCTGAAGCCCAGACCTGTGGCAGGAGCACACAGAACATCACTGGACTTCTCACAGAAGACCTAGCAATGGAGAAAACTCGAATTCCTGCTGAAGTGGGGTGGAGCAGATGATATGGCACTCACCACTTTAAAGGCCCAAGCTGGTACAGCAGATGCTCCAGTTTCCTTCAAGTACTTTTCCCAGGTGAAGTTATCAGGTTCAGGATAATCTGGAAGGGAGAAGATGCAGAAGGTGAGACACGTCTGCAGGAAGACAGCAAGTACTCCAGAATATCCCACTGCCTTCAAGGGCCAACCAAGTCTGTGCCAGCAGGCACAGAGCAACCTGAGAGACACCAATAAGTGCTACTATTTTCTCATGGACCATGAAACCCAGGATACAAGGAAGCAGAAAGTATCTGGGTGTGCACAGCTTGGGTCCTTCTTGTGTCTCCGAGTGGAAACTTAGCTCAACACAACCACCATGCTGCACCTGAACATATGTACAGGAGCCTTGGCAGGTACATGCTGCCTCCCTGACTGGGCCTGCAGATAAGCAAGGATCATGATGTTTGTGCCCCCAGGAACCCCATGCCACCCTAAGAAGTCTGTCCCCAAGGGGATGCACTCCCAGGCCACTGACTCACCTTGAGGAGGTGTGAGGGGTTTGCCGTGCTCATGACACCATCCAACTGGGTGGATGTATGGACTGCTGGGGTCACACCTAGAAAACACACCCAAGCTCTTACACACCCAACCCACCACCATGGGCTGTGGGGGCTCAGGGTACGACACTTGGCAGCACCCTCAGACCTGCACCACCAGCAAAAGCCCCTGCAGAAATGGAGGTTTTCTCCAGCACCCTTGTCCCTGAGTGACCCAGGAAACCCCCGGGGCCCAGCAAGACAAGGGCTAGAGCAGGGGAACTCAGCCCCGAGGGGCAGAACGTGCACATGCCTCTGCCCAGAGAGCAGCAGCCCTTTGCTGCAAGCAGGGAGGCAGGACTCGCCCTCCAGCGCTTGGAGTAGTGAGACGGGGGCGGTTGGGTGGGCTCACGTCCCCATCCCAGCTCCCAGTAAGTCATAGCACCCTCAGGAGATGCTGCTTTGCAGGTCTGCCCTGGAACAGAGCAGGCAGCTGCCCAGCACCAGCCAGGGACAAAAACTGCAGCAGTCCCACAGCCCCTTGGGGTGAGAAGAGGTCAGAGGACTCCAACCATAAAGGAAAGGAGCTGCTCTCAGGACTCTGGCTGTGCTAACTGGCCATTTTAATGGTCTTAATCAGTCTCAGCTGGGACATCTCCTCACCCTGGCCACAATCCCCTGCCTACAGATGCAGGAATTCCTTTTTAAGATCATGACTTCAGTCTCTGCAGTGCAGGTGACCCTGTCTCCCAGGCAGGCTTCAGGCTGAGCCCATAGCATGAGATCAGACCTGTCTTTGCCCCATGCCAGGCACAGAGCCATGGTGACATTCCAGAAGGTAACAGGCAACAGGTAAAGGTTTGTCCTCTAGCACAGAAGGGTGCCTCTCTGACTCCCTAGACCACTGGTGGCCTGTCTACAGCAGCATGTTGGGATTGTCCCATGCCTTCCCAAACACCCCATCACTCGTGCTGAAGCAGTGGCAGGGTGTCTCCCCACCAGTGGCACCTCAAGAGCCTCTGTGCACTTACCAGTAGTCATAAGTATCATCCCAGTTGTCAAAGTGCACCAAAAAGCGATTGTCCACCACGTCAGTCACTGTGGCAACACAGATCAGGGACGGGTTCATTCGGTCCACAGCTTCAAGCTTCATGCCTACCTTGAATCCTGGAGAAGCCTCGTGCTGGCAGGAGAGAGGGGCAAGCTGCAGCACCAGCTCCTTCCTCACCAGCTCCTTCCTCACCACCTCCCTAGGCTGCTGCAAGGAGGCATCGCCCCAAACCCTCGCAAAACCAGACCCTCTCTGGCTTCCAGGCAGGCCCTGGACCACTCAGGCTTCAAGTAAGGCAGTGCCCTACTATGTGTGCAAGGAAAGAGGCAGAGGGTAACTAACCCAGCTTGGCCAGACAAAGAAAAAGTGATCTGCAAACCCTCAGGATCTTCTATAAGCAGCAACCTCCAAGACAAAAAACGCCTCCAACTGACACTATGGCTTGGGTTGAGCTGGCAAAATGCCAACTGCCCAACACAGAGAGAGAGAATCCACCCCCACTCACCAAGGGAAGAGGAGGGAGGACAAAAAAAATGAAGAGGGGAAAAAACTTAAAAAAACCAAAACCTGAAATAGCAAGCTTCTTATATTTATACAAAAGAGAGACAATTAAAACCAGAATATGATATAGCACATATATATACAAATGTGGGAAAAAAAACAAACCACCACCAACAACAACCACTGAGTCGCCCACCCAAACAACACAGCCCTCCACCACCTCAGCTCACAAAAACACTCCAACAAGCTCCCCCCAAAGGATACCCTGCAAGAGAGGAGAAAACCAACAACAAAGGACTTCCCAAACCAAACAGCTGTGAAGTGGTGACAAGACCCAACACCCCCAGCAATGGTGATAGCAGGTGTGCTCGGCACCCAGCCATGAAGGGGACTGAGCCAGCCACCTCCTACACCTTCTTTTATACTTGATTTGCCATCAAATGATATGAAACATCTCTTTGATTGCTTAAGTCAGGTGATGCTTGTCCCCTCTAATCTATGTAGACTCACTGGGCCTGCTGAACTGAGGCCCAGCTAAAACTAAAGCCAAAACTACCACACACTAGTCACAAAACATGAGTTTGGGGTCACAGTCCTTCAGTGTCAGCAGTGACCAATGCCCTAGGCATGGCAGGAGCACCTGGGATGTGGCCCTTCTCCCCTCCTTGCCTTTATTTCTTGGACCTAAAGTCTGCATAAAATGCTGCATCACACCTACTGGTGGAATTGTTGCAGCAATGAACAGCAGGGTTTAGATACAATAAATAACTCAAGCAGATTCATCAGTAGGTTGAGTTTCCTCTGTAGCTGACACAGAAATGATCAGCATTTTGCACTCTGCTAAATTCCCACTTTCCTTAACCAAGCTTCCATGTGAAAAAAATAAGCAGACAGAAACAATGAAGACACAAAACAGAGAAAAAAGAACTATACTTATGAAACATTAACTGATGTTTTTTTAGCAAAATAATTGTTGAGAGTAGCGGTTACTTCTCCTTACCAGAACTTCTGTAACAGATTTAACTGTCCCTGAGGCTGACCTGGATGAAACAGTCCATCAAACCAGCACCAGTTTGTTGCACACCAAACTAGTGTCCAAGCTACAGATCCTGAGCAGCAAAGTGTGCCCCAGCACTGCTGGCCCTCTGCACTGTGGGCTTAAGAAGTGTGGGGTGAACAGAGCAAAGCTCAGTGCTGGTGGAGGCATTTTGCTCAGCTGGAGGGGAAAACTCACACCTGAACCTGTAGGCTCTGGCAGGAAGGAGATGCTGCTACTCACAGTGTTTCGGACCAAGAAGAGGTGCTTAGGAGCTGCCTGAGCCTTTGTTAACTTCAAGTAGTTTGTCCAGCTGAATTCTTCTTCCTTATAACCTACAATCCCTCAGGAAGAGAAATGAGAGCAGTGGGTTCACAGCCAGGAGGTGGTGAGGGGGAGCCTGGCCATCCCTAACCCGCCATCACCCTGCCAGGCATGTCCTGCAGTGGGCTGACAGGACCCACAGCAGCCCTGGAATGCCCAAAGCCCATGGCTTAGGCCCAGTGGCTCGTTTTGAAGGGGTGTTATGAAATGTGAGCAGTGGAAATCCAGAGTGCAGCTCCTGCACAGAGAGAATCGGTCTCGCCTGCTGACTCCAGCCTGGCAATGGGACATCCAAAAGGGATTTGACTCAAAATGTGGGCAAGAAGAGATAGGTCTGTCCCTTTCAGGTGCCTGAAAGAGACAGATTGTCCTGAGGAACCCCGTGAGTATCCCTCCAAGGCCAGGATCCCAGCAGCACCCCTCCTGGTCCCACTTGAGCCACCCTGTTGCCACCTCAAGCTCTACATTTGGCCCTACTGTTCATCCCCCTCCTTCACCAGGACCCAGAAACCAAGATAAGCTAACTCCTTACCTTTGGGAGGCTGGAGTTTGTGCCCTGTCTCCTCAAACCAACCAGCAGGGTGGATGTCTGGGGAGTCAGCATTCAGCCAGAAATCATGGCACTCAGAGTAGCCATCGAAGTGGAGGCGCATTCGGTAACCACACACCTACCAGCAGAGAGAGCAGGAAAGGGAAAGAACCATGGAAACCTCCTGCTCTCCCTAGCTCAGCCTCACATGATCCACCCCTCCTGCACACCACCTCAGCTTCTATTGCTTTGGGAAGACAAGAGTCAATCACAGGCCAGTGCCCAAAGCAGGAGGCACAAGCCAGTCCCAAAGGGTGTCCAGCATAGAATAATGCCAAGGTCATGAGTTCAATCCCCTGTGTGGGCCATTGACTTAAGAGTTGGACTCGATGATCCTTGGGGGTCCCTTCCAACTCAGAATAGTCTGTGATTCTGTGATTAAGAAACAGGACTGATAAACGCAAGGCTGCCACACGGCAGCCCCAAGAAGGGATGTTCATGCTGGTGCATGAAATGTCACAGTGGGGCACCTTGTTGGATCCAGCAAGTGCAAAGACTCCCTTTTCTGCACTCGGGGAAGCTGCTGGTGCAGGGATTCTGGCTAAATGCCATGCTGGCTGCCTGGGAAACACTGCAAGGTGAGGCTGGTTTGACTGCTACACAGCTGAGTGGAGACCCATACAGACACAAGGAAGAGCGATGGGATGCCTCCACACCCTCCACCTCAAGGGCTCAGACCTGTCCTAGGGACATCAGCTCAAAGATAAGAAGCTGCTGCCATCATCACAACCCTTCCCCTCAAGACCTGCTGTGTCATGGTGATTGAGAGACCAACTAGGTCAGGGCACAACAGCAGCTCCACAGCGCTGTGTCCTTTCCCTATGACCTGTTTGTTTGTCCAATGTGCTGGAGCACCAGCTCAGCTCTGGCAATAGGCAGGCAAAGGAACCAACCTTATCTCCTCCACAGGCCAGCTGGCAGCACCTTCCCTGCCCCAGAGTCCAAGGAACCCAGGAATATGTGAGGCACCTTACCTCAGCCACAGTCAGGATGAAGTACATAGATGGGTGCTGTGGGTCAATCCCCTCCAGCTTCATCCCCACTTTAAATCCATTCTTGTGCTGGGAAGCTACTTGGTACTGGAAACAAAAATTAAACTACAATGTAAAAACCAACACAGGGAGCTGCGTCTAGAACTAACCTGAGGAGCAACCACCAGGCAACGGGAGCTGCTGGGACCAGGACACTATGGGCCACAGCTTATGTTATGATCCAAATTGTAATTCTTTTCCCATTGAAAAACACATGGTTTCATCTCCTTGTGGGTTTGCATTTCTTGCTATTGGCAGGGCAGAGGACGGAGCTGGGAGTAATGGGGCACCCTGGAAGCTGGACACCTGGGAACAGGGGTGCAGCACAGCAATGTGGCCTCAGGAGAGCCCACACCTGGCTTCCAGGAAATGCTGGAAAGGCTCCACCACCCTACCAGACTCACAGGGTTGTTCTAGGCAAAGGTGAGGTGCTTGAGATGGGGAACAGCGCCCTGCTGGGGAGGGAGAGTCCAGGCACATCAAAACTGGAGGCTGACCAGTCACCTCCAGGTGACAATGGGAGCTTGATAATCGCTCAGTCTTGCAAAACAGGGAAGAAAGGAAGAGAGGAGAAGGAGGAGGGGTGGGGGGAAAAAAAGGGAAAGAAAAGAGAAGATGAAAGAGGAAAAAAGACAGCAAAATCCCAACTCACATCCTGGAAGAGATCTAAAGGGGCAGCGACAGCTTTCTGCTCCTCCAAGTAGGACGCCCAAGACCAGCCTTCTTTCTTCTCCTCACTGGCACCTAAGCGCAGCACAAACGCACACAAACGCTGCTGAGAGGCCACTCCAGCCCCAGCCCTGCTGCCCTGGGGCAGCACCGAGGGCAGGCGGGTCCCACTGGGGCCATCCCGCTCTCACACACAGTCCTGCATCGCTCAGCACCATCCTATCAGAGCCTCTTCTCCAGCAAACCTGACCAATGTGCGAGGAGTCCCCATGACCTAAATACCCTCTGTCACTGTTCCATGTCCTAGTAAGGCACCTGGTCTAGTGGAAGGTGTCCCTGCACATAGCACGGAGGTTGGAATGAGATGAGCTTGAAGGTCCTTTCCAGCCCAAACCACTCCCTGATTCTATGATTCTAAGGAGCCTGAGGGACAAGCCGTCCTGATCAAAGACACCTCTGCAACCAGGTCCTCCTCCAGCCAGTACATCTGATATGTCCACAGCACTGATGGATTTTTGGACAGCCAGCAGGATCCACGTAGAGGTCTGGGAATCATTCCTAGATGCAAAGGGCTCCCAGCTAGTCAAATCAGCAGCAGGCTCACTTCCCAGGTCTGCTGTCCTCTGCTCTGAGACAACCACCTGGCCTCCCTATTGGCACACCAGGGCCACCCTGATGCCCTAGAGATGCATTTACTCCAAAACAAGACAGACTCGACATGTAGGGAAGTGACCCTTCATGACTTTGAGAAGGCCACAAAGGCCTTGCCTGAGGCACATGAGACATAACCCAAGTTTCTTCTCCAGCCTCCTTCTCTCCCTATGTTGTAGCACCTGAAGGGACTCCAGGAGTGCTGTGCCTATTCCAGCACCAAGGAATTCACAGCTACAGGTTGATCACGGCAGACAACCTCATGTAGGACAGGTCAGAAATGCAGGGAAAAACCAGACCTAACTCCTTCCTCCCTTGGGGAAGTGGAGATGGAAAAAATAAAAACACAGAGGAAATTAAAGCTGAGCTTCGGTGATCAAAGTGACTAACCCAAGTGCTTTATTGATACTTCAGAGTGATAAACACTTTTAGTATTCTTCAGGACATAGCAAAAGTGCCAGGTATGGCTGGGAAATCTGTGAATACAAGCTCTGCACTTCCAGAGAACAGCAAACACACCAGGAGTCAGAGCATACACTGCCAATGCTGCACTGAAGCATCCAGGTATGTATTTTCTTTGCTGATGTACTTCTAAAATAGGAGAAAATAAAATGCTGAAATAACAAGGCTCAGCACTGCTTCTTTGTGTGCAGCAGGGAAGTTTACATGCTCTGTGGATACCCATGACAGGCAGGTATGAGATTTTTAGTAGTGGTTTAACTCATTGTTACATCAGGGATTAATGACACCCGGCCCCTGCCACCGTGACTGCACATGGCTATGAAGAGGAGTATGAAGCTAGAACATTTTCATTTTTAAATTATTCTGAGTATGACCTTTCATTACTCAAACACAAAAGGTTTCCCATAAATGTTTATTTTCATAATTTTCCCAAGTTTTCCTTTCCCCTTACCCCCATCACACTGCAGGCAAAAAAACAACCAAGCAAACACTGCCTCCCTTTAGCTTGTCTCCTTTCCCTTCATGTTGACAGCTCTGCTTTTGAGATCTCTGATACAGTCCAGGAGGAGATGCCCAGGGGATGAGACAACCCCAAATCACATGGCTTCAGTGGCACCAGACCTACAGAAGCAGCTCCCAAACTTGTGAGCTCCTGATGAGATGAGGGAAGCCCATCACAAGGGAGGGCAAAACCACATATGGTGCAGAGTCCTCTTACTGCTCAGCATAGTGTCTCTGGGAGCAAATGTGATATCCATGAGCCAGGAACAAATTCAGCTCCCGAGAGGAGGGACAGAAAGCACTGTACAGCACAGGCCAGTGCCTGAAGCAGACATAGCTGTCTGTATCTGTATGGGTGCACCCTTCCCATGAAGAGAAAGAGAGGAAAGGAGAGAAATGGAAAGAGACAGAGAAAGCAGGATCAAGCAAGCAGAGGAGCTTACAAGCCTTCAGGCACATGTACCAGTGCATTGCACTGGGTGTTTGACTGTGCTGGAGCACCAAAATGGTCCAGCCCCACTATGGGACACCCCAGCCATGGTGGGAGCGCTGACCCCACCGCCCGCCTGGCCCTCCGTACCGTGCTGGCTCCCATTCCATGCCTCAGCCTCCAGATTGCTCGTGGCAGTGTCTCCCACAGAATTTTTCCGCTCTTCCTGCTTTTCCTCCTAAACATGAGAGCAGACAAAAGAGAAACCCAGGTCTGCACAGAGACTGAGGCTGTGTATCGTACCCTCACACTGGTGCCAAGTGCCTTACTGTGTCTCCATGACATCTGTGATTTACCTTGGCCCAGAAATGGGCTGCAAGAGAATCTGATGATGGGAAGGTGCAGGAGAATTTGGTACTCAGTGATAGCAATCACACCTGGAGAGGACCTGCTACAGTCAGGGCTCACAAACAGAGCTTCCTTGCCTTGTCAAAGTCTCTCCTTTTCTCCAGGACACACATCATACAGACAGACACTCTTACTTCAACACTTGTTTTGGTGGCCCAGACTCAAGAGAGCAGCTGAGAATACTAAATACCAACAGTCCAGCCCGGATGTGTCTAGCACTGCCCAGTCCATGGCAGTCATGCCAAGCAGCCAGCCCAGTGTTAGAAGCCCTGATGCTCTACACATTCAAATCTTTTTGGCATTAAGAGCCAATGGTTTACCCCTCTGACCCACAGCTGGCACAGCCCTGAAAAACACTGATGAGAACTGCACGCATGCACAGCACACACAGGGGTGGCCCATCGCCCCCTTGACATTGGCACATCTGCACACATGCCCTCCCTGCCCTCATCCTACCATTTGCTCAGATTCATATTCTTCCTCTGAAGGGCTCTGATAGTCCTTCCTCTTTCTTTTCTTCACAGGCTTGAGGATTTCACTGGCATTGGTGCTGCTGGCAGAGTTTTCCACAATGACAGACCTGCACGGAGGAAGGGAGGGTAAAGCACGGTGGCTTTGTGACACTGTGTGGTATGTGACACTGGCTGGGGTATTGGTAAGGTAGGGGCTGCTGGACAATCACTTGTTCCCACATTTCTTACTCACACATGCTCCTATCCCTCCTGACTTAATGTACATGCTCCTCAGTGCACAAGTTGGCAAGAGTTAGAACCAGGGACAGGCCACACTTGGGTGTCAAATCTGAACGTAGGGATGGATCAAAAGGGAGCTAGCTTTGTAGCAATGCTCTAAACTGCACCAGAATCACACAGACATGCTGGAAAATGAGTCCCAGGAGTCACACATCAGTCAGCAGAGTGGCTGGGAATGCCCCAGTGACTCATGCCTTCCACTGCTGCTCAGCCTGGAAGCAACCACTGCAGCAACCTCCTGCAGCAGCCCTGCTCCAGCAGATACATGTCTGAGGCCACAAACTGGCCAGGAGAAAATCTGGTTCCTGTGCTTCCTGCATGCTTTCCCTGAGACAAGTCTGCAGCCCCTCACTCTGCAGCCAGAGCACTCTGCCTATAGCAATGAGGGGAACAAGAGGGATCCCCCACAGGCAGATGTGCTCACATTCCTTGCTGGAGCACACAGACCAGGGGAGGGAGGACAGATGGATGGATACAGCTCTGCATGGTGCAGACTCCCCTTTCTTTACCTCTCTTTGAACTGCTGGTGACAGTGCTCACTGCAGAAGCCCCTGCCTTCCCGGGCCCCATCCCACACATGTCTCCGGCCACAGGCATCGCAGTGGCACATGCTTTCTGCTGTGGGCAGCTTGCTCTGCTCTGGCACATCTGGGAGGAGAGAGGAGGAGCAGTAAGGCACAAGATGCAGCAAAGGAAGGAGAGCAGAAGCAGGAGACATTTGCCTCATTCAGGGACCACAGCAGACAGCATGTGTTGGATAGTGGTACCCACTGCTCAAGTGTCACCATGGTGCCCTTACCATTAGCCACAGCAGGATTGTCTCTGCTGGTGGGTGCCACCTCTGATTCCCCATCTTTCTCTGTGAGATCCTCCTTTACAGCTTCCACTGGAGGTATCTTATCAGCACTCACCACCTTCAGTGTCCCATACTCATTTATTCGGAACTACGTCATTGAACCAAAAAAGAGGAAGAAGAGTTAACAGGAACAGAAATGTAACTTGATAGCTAGTGGGTGCACCTGAGCTCTGAGAATGAAGTATATGGTTTAGTCATCAGTGTGTCCAACAAGAGGACAGTTCTTCCTAGATCAGAGATGAGCACAGCACCCCAGTTCCCTGTGAAGATGACTGTGCCTGCAGCCTGTGCTGGACACACCACGGACACTTGGGTGACCAGCTGGCAGAATGGCTGGAGGATGGCTGGAGCTGGCAGGTGGATGGCTGGAGGATGTGGTGCCCTGAAGCTGAGCAGCAGCTGAGAAATTGTGCAAGCTATGTCATGCAGTGAGGGGTAACCCTAAAGGCAGCCTCTGCCTGCTGAGCACTGCTTCAAAGGTGAATGCAGGAGCTGGGCGAGTGCCAACTCCATGCTACAGCTTGGGAAGGAAAGGTGCCCTGCACACCACACAGCACACCTGTGCCTCCCTGTGCAGGGCAGAGCTGCTCCAGCCCTCCAGGTGCCATGTGTGAGCTCTGCTAAGCTCCCAGGATGGGAGTGGGATAGGGATGGGGCACAAGAAGGGCCAGAAGAGCCAAAGGATCCTCCATCAGGGGTGCAGGGTTACCAGCTGTCAGGTACGTGTGCAGGTTCTGTGCAGGTATATCACATCCTGGTGGTCCCTGACTAGCACAGGCTGGGGGACTTACAAGGTCAGGGAGCTGAGGGGAGTGGCAGACTGGGCAAACACTGTGGCCCAGGGCTGAACTTACCCGCAGGTTACTCCCAGGCAAAGTAGCCACCCCATCTTTCCACTCCAGCACACGGACTGTGCTGCAGGTCTGCACCCCGCCGATCTGGGGAATGACAGTAGCTGTGATAGGCTCATTCCCTGCTCCCCTCTCCAGCCTTTCAGCCCCTTTGCTTCTCTGTGGCTCCCGGGGGAATCGCTGGATTTCTAAGGTGCTCGTGGGAAGGTTGATGGTAGTGGCATTTGCTTGAGAAGGGGAGAAAGAAGACAAACAACCAAGAGGCATACACAGAACACTTCATTGATGCAAAAAAGGCTCAAAGGCAGCACAAAATCACAGAGGACATGGTTTCCCAGATGAGGGCTGTGCTGTGGCTACAAGCAGACAGAGTGACTCAAAAAATCTGCAGCCAGCAACGGCTTGTGCTGGGGGGTAGCACCAACACTATCCACATTCAAAGGTTTCTACTTCAGCCTGATATCAGCCTCTTTCTGTGACCAAAATGCCCTGATGTAGCAGGAGTGTCCTGGTGAGCTCCTCAACTGCAGCTTCAGTTTAAAACATCCAGTTTAGTTACATTTCAAAGGAACACGCTGTGCAGATCAGGGTCTCTCTGCAGTGAGAACTGAGTCACCAGGAGCAGGAAAAATTGGGAGATCTGCTTCTGAAAAACACCCCTGATCTCATCTAACACACATCCACGCTTTGCTCACACACCTCCTTAAAGACACTGGTCAGCTGGGCTGAAAATTGTGCCAGTTTCCAAAATGGGTAAGAAGGATGACCCTGGAAATTACAGGCCTGTCAGTCTCACTACAGTTCCTGACTAAATTATAGAGAAAGTTATTCTCAGAGTTACTGAAAAACACTTGGGAGGCAGCAGTTGTCAGTCACAGCCATAGTTTCACAAGCTGACCAAGGGAAGTCAATAGATCTGGGGTTTTTAGGATTTTAACAAAGCTTTTGATACTGTCTCTCACAGTATCCTTATGGACAAAGTGTCCAGCACAGACCTCAACTAGTCCATCATATGCTGGGTGAGCAACTGGCTGATGGGTTGGGCTCAAAAACTTACAGGCTGGTGGCTGTCACCAGTGGGGTTCCCCCAGGGCACTGGTTTAGGGACAGTGCTCTTCAATGTTTTTATAAATTATGTGTATGCAGGCATCAAATGTAAATTAAGTAAGTTTATTGATGACACAAAGTTAGGAGGAGCTGTGGATTTGCTCAAGGGTTGAGAGGCCTAAGAGAGAGAACTGGATGGACCAGAGAGGTGGACAATCACAAATGTGTATGAAATCTAACAAGAATAACAGTTGGATTCTGCACCTGGGATGAGATAATCCTGATTATATATGTAGGAATTGGGCAACAAGGCCCAGCAGGAGCCAGCAGTGCCCTGGCAGCCCCAAGGGCCAACAAGCCCTGGGGCATCAGGGCCAGCATCACTGGCTGGGTGAGGGAGGTCTGTCCTGCTCCCCTCTGGGGCGGCCTCACCTCGAGTCCTGGGGACAGTTTGGACACCTCAGTACACAAAGGACATCAGAGGGCTGGAGTGTGTCCAGAGGAGGGGGACCAGGATGGGGAAAGGGTTTGAGGGCAGGACTTTGGAGGAGCAGCTGAGGCCACACTAAGAAAAGGTTCCTCACCCAGAGCACTCCCTGGAACAGGCTCCCCAGGGAAGCAGTCATGGTACCAAGGCTGCCAGAGCTCAGGGAGTGTCAGCCTCCATGGTTGTCAGTGGACAACAGTCTTAGTCCTATGGTTTAGCTCTGGGTGGTTCTGCCAGGACCAGGGAGTTGGACTTGATCCTTCTATGTCCCTTCCAGCTTGAGATATTCTGTGATTCTATGATAATGCAGCAGCCCAGGAGCCCACAGCTCCACAGAGCAGGGACCCAGCACACTGTGCTGCCCTGGCACAGGACTCCAGATATAAGGGCCTTGGTTTAAAACTCAAGAAGTTTTGATTGATCACAAACCATTCAAGTGATGTGGAATAGCCACATAAAATGGCAACAGCAGCACGGCTTTGCCTCCCAAGATTTGGGAGTAGCACAGATACACAAGGAGTGTGAGGTGTAAGTGTGGGGGGAGAAGGCTGGGGAGGCACCAATTAGAGTGGACTGTTCCACATACCTGGTATGATGAAGGCAGTGGTTGGCAGGTGGGTGCTCTGCACAGTGCTCTCGGTGGTGACCACGTGGACACTGACCTCCCCAGCAGCATTGCCCTTTGTGCTCCTCACCACCTCCATCTCCATCCTGCTGTCCATCACCTTGCCCAGGCACAGAGTCGGGCACTGCAAGACAACAGGAGAGGAATCAAGTTGGGTACCAGTACAAACACAAGAAAGGAATGAGAAAGCGACTTTCTGCCATCTCCCAGCAGAAACCCCTACAAGATGTATGAAAGGTCCATTTAACCCAACAGAGAGCAACATGAAGATCACAGCTGGCATCAACACGACCCAGCAAAGCCCCTATTGTGAGATTCCCAGCTCAGAGTCTGCAAATGCCAAGGGTTTTTTCTTACCTGGCACCACCATAAGATGGTATGAGCACAGCAGGTCCACCACAAGATGCTCCTGGCTCCTCCAGGGGCCTATACTACTCCAATACAGACTTTGTCTGAGGGCTGGCAAATCCTACCCTGGAACAAGTGGAAGTCCATGAAGTTCCTCTTCCAGTTCTCACGTTGGAGTGTCACCTTTGATCTTCTAATGGGCTGCAAGAGAGAATATCACAAGTGACATGGTGGGGGTGGTGAGTGGGGGAGTCTTGATGTCTGTCTGCTGCATGCAGTTACTGACAGGACTGGTGATGCTCAACCTGTTTAGCCATGAATTTCAAGGAACAGGCAAAGTGTTAAGGCCCTGAGGGCACTCCTGAGCCTTAATGGCTGTGATCAGCCTCTCCTGGGCCCTCCACCCATGGGCTGAGGGGCTCCACCTTGCAGCAGGTATGGCAGCAGTGGGACTGGCCTTCCCACTGGAATCCTGGCTTGATCTCAGACCTTGCCAGAGCTACAAGGGATGTGGCCGCCACAGTGCCCCTCCAACTGCCTTCCTTGGTCCCCTGTCTTCGGGGAGCAGCTGGCCCCTGCTGTGTACCAGCAGGCAGGATGGTGCCTGTGCCAGGATGCCCCCAGACGAGGGCTTGCCCTGTAAACTCAGGGGTTGCCTCCTGGTGCCCAGGGTACCTTGGCAAGGGAGGGCTCTCATGGCTGCCCTAGTGAACAATGCAATGGACACACGGGACCAGGCAAAAGACCAGCAGCAGCCCAGATCAGAGGGTCAGGAGCCCTTCAAGAGGCCTGAGTGAGACAGAGAAGCCCATCCAGCCCAAAGCCTTGCCCTACAGTTGGACTCAGTGATCTTAGAGGTCTTCTCCAACCTTAATGACTCCCATCGTTCTATCATAAACTGTCCATCCTGTTCCTCTTATCTACCCCTCAGCAGTGGTGTCCATGCTTTCCCCAGCACCTCTGGCCAAAGCAACCTCTTTCTTGCTGATGGAAACCTTTCCCTAACTCCTTGGCCCAACTCCTGCCCTTTGAGCACAATTTTGCAAACGACTCCCCCAGCATGTGCCCTGCTCCAAGCCAGTGGGAAGCACAGACTTTGAGGTCCTAGATACCACAAAACTTTATGCTTACAGCCATCTCAAGCCATGTTACTCTCCTTTTAAGATGCACATGGGAAGACAGGCCCAAAGTTATTTCAAGGCCACATGTGAGCAGCAAGAACATTGTTGGTGTGAACTTGTAAGCACACTGTTGCCACAGCTGAAACCCAGCAGCTCCCAAGGCTTTCCCGCCTTTCATCAAGGGCTTCCATAATGTTAGACAACAATTTACCACCAACACTCCTCACACCAACCATAGCACACACTGTTAAACTTCCAGATCAGGATTTCTGAGACAAGCACCACAGAAACAATCCCAAGCCCATGGACCACAGTCCCACAGGGCACTGGATCATTGCTGGTGGGACAGGTGTGGGCATGACACGGCACCTGGGCTACAGAGCTCCACCCCCACCTGGAGCAATGTGTATCAGGATTTAAGGAAGGTATTGTTTGCAGCTCACAGTTTTTAAAACCTGATATAAAAATCTCTGGAAGCCCAACCTGCTGCAAAGTATCCCAGGTCAGGAGCACTACACATGAAAAAAGGGAGGAAAGAACAAGCATCTGTACAGGTGCTCAGCCACACCTATGATCTGCCCTAGCATCAATACCACAGCAGGAGAATGGCACTGGCACACATCTCTTTGGATAATCCTGTTCCCCGAGAGCAGAGAAGGTGTCATGGAGAGGATGCCCACAGCTGAGACAACTCTGGTGGCTTCGGCCCCTGGAGCCAGAGCACAGGCAGGTACCACTGCCTCAGAGATCACTTCAAGGGATCTGATGCAAGCCCTGGAATGACCTATATTATCATAGGGTAATTCAGAAACCTCAGGAGGTCTCTGGTTTAAGCTTCTGCTCCTGGCAGGGTCAGCTATGGGATCAGACCAGACTGTTCAGGCCTTTATCCAGCCCAGTCTTGAAAACCTACTAGGATAGAATCCTGCAAATTAGCACAACAATTAGCAAACCCAAATAACACATTCCCTTGGATATTTGGAGAAGGTTCTTCCCCCAGAGGGTGGTTGGGCACTGAACAGGGTCCTCAGGGCAGTGGTCACAGCCCCGGGGTTTCTGGAGCTCAGGGAGTGTTTGGACAACACTTTCAGGGACAGGGTGGGATTGCTGAGGTGTCCTTTGCAGGGCCAGGAGTTGGACTCAATGGTCCTTGTGCTCAGAATATTCTATGATTCTTTCCACTGGCTGCTCTAGATAACGAACAAAAGCTTTATTTATTTATTTGTTTGTTTGTTTTATTTAGCTGAGATCTTAAAAAGCTTTTGGTCTACACATGCCCCAGTGACATCTGATAAAACTCTGTTCACCCAGACAAGACCAGAATCAAGGAAACACTTTGAAGCCTTCAAAAATCCCACCAGCCAGCTTTTAAAAGAGCAAGTGTGGAGCTGCAGCTATTTTGGTGTTAACAGTGAGCCCTCAGGTTCTCCATTTTATCTTGCATTGGGTGTAACTCCATATGTATTACAGAGCATACAGGTGAGCCCCACTCCCCAGCCAGTCAGCCATTCATTCCACAAGGACCCTGCACACCCACCCCTAGCTCCTGCCTTCTGCTGAGGGACAGCCAAGGACCTTAGGCTCCCACTCTGGAGAAGCTAGAAAGGAGAAAAGCCACTCCAGGAAACCCTGGCCACACACACACACACACTGACCCGTGGTCCCTCCAGAGAGCACCACAACGTGAAGGTGGAATTTTTCAACACAACTGTCATCCAAAAGTGCTCTGCAATCTCCTGCTTTGCCCTGGTGAAGCCACACTTGCAATCCTGTGCTCCATGTATGAGGATGGCCATGTATATGGCACCTGTCTGTGGTCAGTCCCTGTCAGCCTATTCCATCCAGTTCTGACTGCAGGATTAGATGTTTCTGGAACAGTGGTCTCAGTCAGAGACAAATCTTCAGGTTTGGGTAACCAAGCACTGGCACAGAGAACAGAGTCCCTCATCTCACAGGGAAGCGCATGAGCATGGAGCACAGGCTGACCTTCCTGAGCTCCTGAGAGGGGCTGGAGACACCAGTCTGTGCACACACACTCACATGGGCAAAGGAAAACGGCCACAAACCACACACTTCAGTGCAACTTGGATCACTGGTTCTAATGGTCACAGATCTTTGGCTCATGAAACAAGGAATGTTGGGTGTTGGCACAGCTGCACTCTGGACCAGCAACCCAAGGGCTTGCTAAGCATTTCTACGGCTGCTCTGCACACAAGCAACACATGTACACATGAGCCTCTAGCTCTGCCACAGTCTCTCCTCCACCCTCTCCCAAACCCATGGCAAAGCCAGGGAATGACCTGCTGCTGGGAGAGAAGGGATACGCTGCATGCAACAGGCCACAGAGGAGCATGAAGAAAAGCAGCTCCCAGCACAGAGCTGCTGCACAGTGCTTTATAAAGAATAGTCTATTCAAAAGAGGTGTTTCTTTTAATCACAAAATTTGCTTTAAATAATAATCATTAAAACAATATTAACGTGTACTGGCTTTGTGGTTTCTTAGACTTTTAAATATTCCTGAAATCTGTGCTAGTACATGCTGGGGGGCCACCCAGCTGGAAGGCAGCTGGCAGGAAAGGCCATGGGGATCCTGGTGTACACAGAATGCCCATGAGCTGGCAATGGGCTCCTGCAGCAAAGGAGAAGTGTCCTGGGCTGCACTGGGAACAGTGTCACACCCAGGGGAGGGAAGGGACCCTTCCCCTCTGCTCTGCACAACTGAGGCCATCCCTGGAGCACTGGGCCCAGAGCTGGACTGCCCAGTACAAGACACTGGGACAGACTGGAGAGAGTCCAGCACAGGGCCATGAAGGTGATGGAGGGACTGGAGCACTCCTGCCATGAGGAGAGGCTGACAGAGCTGGAACTGTCCAGCCTGGAGCAGAGCAGGCTCAGGGGATCTCATCCATGTGGATAAATACCTGGAGGGAGGGTGCAGAGAGGACAGGGCCAGGCTCTGCTCAGCAGAGCCCAAGGGCAGGCCCAGGGGCCATGGGCACAAACTGACACACAGGAGGGGCCCTCTGAGCATCAGGACATACTTTTCCACTGTGAGGGTGGCCAAGCACTGGTGCAGGTGCTCAGGGAGGTGGTGGAGCCTCCATCCATGGAGAGACTCAAAAGCCACCTGGACACATCTTGAGCAGTCGCCTCTGGGTGGCCCTGACGGGGCAGGGACTGGGCAAGGTGACCTCTAGAGGTGCCTCCAACATCACCCAACCTGTGATTCTGTGAATTATTTTTTTCAAGAATCTTCTCAGCCATAGCAAAGAACTTCCCCATTTTTATCACCAGGCGAGGTGTGGATTATTAATTATCTTCAGTGGCAAAATTGAGCCTTTAAGAAAGAGCACCAGCTGGGATCATGCTAAAAGTGCAAGTGGTACAGCCAGAGCACTGCAGAGACCTGCTAGGCTGGGAACTTCTCCCTTGGATCTTCCCCTGTCTTCTGCCATTGCCAGGGCAGGTGTTTAGGAGACCAACAGCACTGCAGGAAGTCTTTGCTTTACATACACACAGGAACAGTCAGGAACACCCCTGGCACAGGCAGATGGCCAGTGGAGAAAGACAATCCTACATACACCTCTTCCCTTCCAAACCTGACAGCTGCTTCAAATCCAGGAGGCAATGCTTCCTCTGGAACAAACCAGGGACCAAAAGTCCTGCTCCTGTTCTGCTGCAACAAGGTGAGGTTTGGAATGGGCCATGGAATTTATCAATATCAAAACCAGATGAAATGTCCTTCTGCGCAGTAAGAGCCTGTTCACGTTGCACATTTCAAAGTAGGAAATAGATTCTGTGCAAACGGAGATCAGAGGGAGAAGGGCAATAAAGCAGCAAGCTGCCTTCAGCTGTAGGTTCAGACATCACTGACAAAGCAGAGCCACTTGGGCTGGGTTTTCACCTGCTGTCCCAGGAGTGTCACTGCCACCAGGATTAACTTTTGGGCCTGTGAATCCATGCAGAGCCACAGGTGGGGAGAATGAGCAGTTGCAGTGATCTGTGTCTCCCCAAAGGGCTCAGGTTGACACCCTCGAAGCTCAACACTGAGGCCAGAAGGCAGCCTGAAGCCTGGGCAGCTACAGCTGGATACAGACCCCCAGCCCAGTCACCTCTGAGAGGCACAACAGGGACACCCACACCCACCTTCCAGTTCCCCCAGATAGCACCAGCCCTGGGGCTGCATCTAGCGCTGCACAGTTGTGGGATATTCTTCCACAAGTTACACTTAAAAGGAGGCAGAAACATCCAAACAGGATGGATATCTGATCCTGAAATATTTCTAAATGTCTGGTCTTTTATCTTATTTTGTAACTAGAAAAGAAATAAATCCACAACCCATCCTAGACCACGAGGAGCACCCTCCCCCTAGCCCAGGCTTTGCACTGCCAGGCTGGACCAAAGCCCTCCATGATGCAGGGCCCTGTCCAGGCTGCAGTGGTGTCACCTCCAGGCTCCTGGGCAGCACCTGCTCACAGGGTGTTTGAGAAACACCTGAAGGAACACGGTCAGGCACCCAGCCTGGAAGGGGCTTCCAACCTCCGTGTGTCCCAGAGGGGATCCCTTGGGAAAGCCAGGGCAGCAGAGTTCGCTGTCTCTGTGGCCAGGGCCGGGCAGCGCCTCGCAGCTGGCAGCGCAGGGAGGGTGCAGGCACGCGGCAGGACCCGAGCCTGGCCCGGGGAGATAAGCACGGGAGTGTCCGCCGAGATACCCGGGGGCGGCGGCCCTGGGCAAACACACCGAATAGCACACGGTGCCACCCACTGTCCAGCTCCGGCCCCTCCGCACCGCTCCATCCCGGCTCCGGCCCCACCGCCGCGGGCACAGGGGATGCCGGAGCCTCCCTCCCCGCCGGCCCCGGCCCCGCTAGCCCGGCTGGGGCCTCGCCCGTGCGGGAAGCGGGTGCGGCGATGCCGGGAGGGGATGCGGCGAGCCCGAGCCGGCCGTGCCCGGCCGCGCTCCTTACCTGCCCCCGGCCGGACGCTGCTCCGAGCCCCGGCGGCGCTGCCCGGCCCGGCCCCGGGTGCGGGGGGCGCGGAGCGGGAGGGGCGCGGGGCCGGTCCGAGTGTGCGCGGGGAGTGCGGGGAGGGGGCGGCTCAGCCCGCGCCGTCGCCGTGGAAACGCGAGGGGCCGCATCCGCAGAGCCGCGCTCGGCCCCGCCGCAGCTTTTCGGGGGGATGCGGGAAAAGAGGGGGGTCGTCATGACAACGCTGGGCGCCCCCCGACCGACCGGGCATCCCCGAGCCGCGGCCCCAGGGTCAGGCGGGACCGGGGCCTGAGGGCGACAAGATGCTGCTTCTCTAAGTCACGGATGTTAAGAATAGACTGGAGCCCTTCACCTACAGAAACAGGTTGGGTTAGCTGGGCGTGTTCAACGGGAGAAGGGAAGGCCCCGGGAAACCTTAGAGCCCCTTCCAGTGTCTAAAGGGGCTCCAAGAGAGCTGGAGAAGGACTTTGGACAAGGGCCTGGAGGGACAGGACAAGGGTAATGGCTTCCCACTGACAGCAGGCAGGGTTAGATGTCATATTGGGAATTCTTCTATGTGTAGGTGTCGAGGCTCTGGCACAGGTTGCCCAGAGGAGATGTGGCTGCTCCATCCCTGGGCCAGGTTGGACATGGCTTGGAGCAACCTGGGATAGTGGAAGGTGTCCCTTCCCATGGCAGGTAGATGGAATGAGATGGTCTTTAAGGTCTTTTCCCACACAAACCCTTCTAAGAGTCTGTGATTAACTAAACCCCTCAGATAGCAGTCGGACATCGATGGGAATGTGCTTCCTCAGCAGCCAAGAAACCCTGGAGACCACATCAGTTTCCCCAGGTGCTGGCTGACATTACTGTGGGGGATGCCTCCCCTCCCCAGCACTCCAACCACAGGCCCAAGGAGTGACAGCAGAACATTAACAAGACATCCCCAAGATATCCAGGAAGCAAAAGAATCATTTGAACTAGTTCTTCAGTGGAAATGCAGGGTAGGCACAATGCAGGGTAGTGTTTCCAAAGGGCTCTGGTCAAAACTCAGGGCAGCTTACCCTACTCACCCTTTGGTATTCTATGGCCATGAAAGGCATGTGCCTTCAGACACTTACACAATGTCTGTCCCTTCCACTTGAAGAAAGTGTGAGTGGAAGGAACCAAGGCTGGAAGCACAAAGGCCAAAGATTTACATAAAGCTGCTGAGAACAGCCCTCACTGCATGTTGGACAGACTGGGGAGAGGCTCTTGCTGACCTCCAGCTCCAGCTGTTCCAAACCCAGGGCACAGAGAGTTTCTTTCTGCTCACTTAGGAGATTGCTGGAACAAGCTCTGTGTTTCAGTATATCTGCCAGTTCTTTGTAACTTGGAGTTTTGTACTCCAAAATTTTTAATACACTAAAAATATTAGGTCACAGACTCTGATGAAGCAATAGACCCCTGCAAATCAGGAAGGACCAGATATTTCCTTTGCTGCTACTGCCTTCTTCCCCATTTTCAAATAAATCTTCATTGGCACAGTGTAGAAAAAGGTCTTCCCATATCAGCCCTTTTTATACTGCAGTGGGAAGGTCAAATAGGTTTGAATCAAGAACAAAGTGAAAGTCTCTTGAAAAGCAACCCAGCATTTTCTTTCTCCCATCAGTTCCCTTTTCCTGGCTATGATTGCTGTAAAAAAATCATGAATTCGGAATGATAAATTTCCGGGAAACAGCTACATTTGGCAAAAAAAGAGGAGACAGCCTTGGCTTCCCAGCACAAGCCTTCTGGCTGATGTAACACCAGACCACTTCCTGCTCCTGTGCCTCAACTTCCATTTCCATGACCTCTGTTGTAAAATATCTGAGTTTACATGTATTAACTGGAGGGCAGGGGGAGGCTGGAGAGCTTCCCTGGGGAAGGGGATTAGCAGGTTCAGGCTCAGGATAACTGGAACAGGAGCCAGCAGTGCCTTAGCAGCCCCAAGGGACAGCATCACTGGCTGGGTGAGGGGGGTCTGTCCTGCTCTCCTCTGGGGCAGCCTCACCTCGAGTCCTGGGGACAGTTTGGACACCTCAGTACACAAAGGACATCAGAGGGCTGGAGTGTGTCCAGCAGAGGGGGACCAGGATGGGGAAAGGGTTTGAGGGCAGGACTTTGGAGGAGCAGCTGAGGCCACTTGGGCTGCTGAGCTCAGAGAAGAGATCAGGGGTGACCCCATTGCAGTCTGCACCTGCCTCATGCAGGGCAGCAGGGGCAGGGGCTGATCTCTCTCTGGGGACCAGCAATGGGACACAAGGAGGTGGAATGAAGGTGCATCATGGGAAGCTCAGATGGGACACTAAGAAAAGGTTCCTCACCCAGACCAGTCCCTGGAACAGGCTCCCCAGGGAAGCAGTCATGGTACCAAACCTGCCAGAGCTCAGGGAGTGTCTGGACAATGTTATTAATCCTAAGGTTTAGTTTTGGGTGGTTCTGCCAGGACCAGGGAGTTGGACTTGGTCCTTATGAGTCCCTTCCAGCTTGAGATATTCTATTTGTGATTCCACAAATTTTATTTAATTTATTCTGACACTGATTATTCAACTCTGCTATGCCATTAATCCCACTAGACCCAATGTGTGCAGACTGCAGCAGGGCTGTGCTGCTCCAGGGTTTGTTTGGTCAGGATTCATGCCCATGCATCCAGATGTGCTCGTGCCTGTCACTCCTGTCCTTAGCCACACTCATGTCCCAGGATCACTTCACCCAGAAGCTTGATAAAGACCTCATGAAACATGAAGCAACAGAAAGTTGCTGCCATCTGCAGCTTTTATTCCAGTGGGCAGGTCACTGCAGTCCTGTGCTTCAGTTTCATGCTTTCCAGAAAGCTGGACTGTCACACACACACAGGTGACACCTAAATTGTGGCAAGAGGTGGATTACGCTTTCAGTTACGGAGCAACTAGTTTTAATTGTCAGCAAATAGGTCTAGATGGGGGAAGTGGAGAGGCTCTCAGAAGTTTTGTTTCCCCAGTTACTGTCAACACTTACTCTGTGCTTGTAGCAGAGTTGAGCAGAACAGGGGATACTGTTGGACCCCACCATTTCCCCCCAGATTAACTGTACAGCATCACTGTTGCAGCACTGTGATCATGACCTGCTGTATTATTTTTCTCTCATGTTGATGCTGAGCAGAACCAGGACCACAAATGCTGTGCAGGGAAAGCATTTGGCACTGTACCCAATTCTAAGGGAAGCTTTGCTTTCACCCAGCAACTTGCCTGGGTGCAGCTGTGCACCGTGGTCGCACCAAGCAGGTGAGCTGTGATCTATTTACCACCTGCCAACTTAACAGCACTAATTTCTTTATTCCCATGACAGGATAATCCTGTTCCAGGAGCTGCACATGCCAGTAAAAAAATTACACAAGTAATTATCCCCACAACTCCATCCACCTGACAGCACAGGCTGCATCTTCCAGTTACCTCCAACCCTGGTGTCACTTGCAGATCTTTCCCTCCACTATTTTCAGTATTTTGGACTGAAACCACTGTACTCAGTTCTCACCCAAAGGTAAAACAGAGCAAGGCTTACGCTTTTGCTTTTAAAATGAGCAAAAAGAATATTTTAGATACTTTAAATTTGACAACCCTGCTGAAGTCACTTTCTGTGAATAAGAGGATATTGCCCTTCAGTCAGAGAACCACCCAGAATCATGCCCAAAATCGGAGCACGAGTACAAGCTATTGTAAAGTACATCCCAAGTCATGCATGAGCTATAGACATCTTCCTTTTTCAGTGGTACAGATCATACTGACTGCTGTGATCCATTCCTTCTCATACAGGAACACACCTGTGTGCATCCAACTCAGCCCTGGTAGTGACAGATGTTGCTTAAAAGGGTGGAAGTTCATGAGCCACTTCAGAGCAGCTTGTTTACTGCTACTTTTTAATTGGGTTATGGAATAGCTAAAACTTCCCCTCAGACATCTACACACACGTTTAGCAAAATAATGTGTGAGAAGCCATGAGATTTAAGAGCCTGCATTTGGCCTTTCTGCCAAACCACAAAGGGGGGGAAAGGGCTGATCACAGTGTAACAGACAGTGTTATGATCCCAAAGACACATAGTTAAATTTCCTGAATTGCTGACACCACAGACAGCAATATTTGTTGGTTTTGCTTCTCACCTTTCCAAGTACCATGTTCCTGTTCACTTCAAACAGCCCTTACAAAACGCCAAGGACGCAGCAAAGAGCTGCTGATGATGTTGTAGGAACTCTGCCTTTAACCACAACTCATCATCATGGCTCGGCTTCGTGAACGAAGATTTTTGGGAGGGGTTCCACCCATGTGGGTGTGTCCTTCAAGTCTGCGCAGCAGATTTTTCAGGTGAGGCACAGCATGCACAGAACTGCCCCATCCTTTATTCCTGAGGTTCATCTGCCACAGCCTGGTGAGCTTGGACAGTGACAGTGAAGTCCTCAGGGACTAGAACCTACAGCACCTGGTATGGTGTTCCCAGGAGGTCTCCCATCCAAGTACTAACCAGGCCCAACAACTGAACAATGCACATTTAACTATCAGAGCATCTGCACCACCTTTCAAGGGCATTCCAAACAGCAGCTCAGCTAAATTGTTGAGATTTCCTGAGCCAAGTTCCTACTTTCCCAGCTTTAGCTGTTTGATGGTTTGAAATTGCTCTGTGGATGTTACAGTGCCAACCTGAACTAGACTTACTAGGAATTGGAAATAGTTCAAGTTATTCCATGTGTGAATAAGTTGTCCAAGAATCATGTTTTAAATGCTCCTCCCCATTGCTCATCCAAGGGCAGTTACAATCGGGTTTGGGACAGAATAATCTCCCAAGTGTACATGGACTCTAAACCCACAAAATTTAGAAATACGAATATTATAGTAGGAAAAAGGAGTGTCACCTACTCTGGCCACTCAGCTCTACTCCAAGCACAGTATTTCAAGGTGAGAGACTTTAGTGTTCATCAGACAAAGAAGTTGTGCTCTTCCTTACGGCAGGAAAGCACCCTGTTCCTGATTGCTCTTCGTGAAGAGTGAATCAAATACAGGGCGTGGATGGTCCATCCCTGGAAGCGTCCAAGGTCAGGTTGGATGGGGTTGGAAAATGAACCTGATCCAGCAGGTGTCCCTGCCCATGGCAGGGGGTGAAACGAGAGGATCTTTCAGGTCCCTGCAACCCAAACCAGCCTGTGAATATAAGATTTAAGGAAGAAACTTGCAAAAAACAAAATAAGAAAGGATGCTTTTTCAAATACTGGGAAAGGGAAGGACCAGGCTGCCAATACAGCCCCAGTTTCGAGGTTTCATTTTTTAATGGTAGTGTTGATTTCTCCTTCACAATTTGCTACAAGACACTAGAATTTTGTCAACCCTGTACCCCACATTTGGTAAGAAGGCATCTTTTGCTTTTGTCTTTTTAATGACAAACTGACATTGAAGGGAAAAAAAATCAGGTAGCTCAATACTGAAAGCCCATCCCCAAAAATCTGGCTCTAGGAACAGGTCAAGAACAGATACAAGCATCACCAGATGGTTTTGTCCTTGACTCTTGCTAGTACTGCAGACAAAGCAAAAGGCAGCCAGCACCCGTCTCTTGCTCTTCTATGAAATTTATCCAAATCCTGCTTTTATAATGCCCAGAAGAGACATCAGGAATAATCACACATGCTCACAAACACACATCTACCCAAGTGTTCCCCTCCTCTTGTGCTGACAGAGCTGGAATACTCAGGGTGTTTGTGTTTTGCTGGCTAGTTCCTTACAGCATTTGGACAAGCCCTGCACTTAACTGTGCTGGCTCAGGATATGGCAGTACCGACATCCTGCTGGCTTGCCAGAGGAAACACATCCAGGACACAAGTCATGCCAAGGAATCCCTGATTCATTTGCATAGTTAAGGGACCCTTTCTCTTTTGCACAGCAGCCACGGGACACAGGGAATGTGGCTCTAGTAGCAGAAGGAATATTGATAAGGATTTTCAGGCAATCCAGTCCCTCCCTGTAATTCATGCATAAAGAGGACTTTTAACAGCACCACTGTCACAGCAACTTCATTTCAGAAAGCTGAGTGTAGTTGCTAAGAGCCATCATTCTGCTGTGCTGACCAATGCTGAGGTGCCAGTGGCCACTCCAAGGCCAAGACATCCTCAGGCCTGCACTAGGGGTCAGTTTTAGAAACAAGGGATGCAAAAAAGTAATTGTCAACATATTGTTATCACACTGAGAGACACTGGAAATAGGCACATGTACCTGCTGAGCTCTGGTCTCAATCCTTCTTTCGAGGAGTGTGTACGAATTTTACTAGAGGACCAGTTTTCCATGAAGTTATTTTACAGAGAGGAGTTCTCTGTCAAGTCTGACTTGCTCCATGATCCAAGGTTGCTTAATACTTGTGTCAAGTTTAAGGAAGGTAAACATTTCCTCAAGTGTAGCTCAAGTCTTATGTCTGCATTAAACTTGTTCTCACAGTATGAATTCTGGAGGAAGCTCCCGGCACTCCCCTCCTGTTTGAAATCCAAAGCAGGAGGTACCACCTGCAGTGATCAAGACTGCAAAACCTTTTCGAGTCATTAGGCTAAAATGCACCACCTTCACCTAAAATAGCTTCAATTTAAAAAGAATTCTTTATTACAAATTAACCCCAGTCATGTAGGTAACACTGCAGTACCAAGTACTCAGAAGCAGCATGGATTTAGCCATTATCTGTCAGACTCCGTGGCTGTATTACAATCCTGGGAAGGCTGAGCCTGCAGCTCAAGTCCAGTTGCTTCTTCCACGCTTGGGATAAGAGCAGCAGGAAGCCCAAGCCATGTAAAAGCAACAGTAACCTGATCTTATGGCAACTCCAGGCATGGGTGCAGTTCAGGTTCTTGGAATGTGACTGCACTCCTCTCTTTTGGCACTAGTACAGATACTCACCTGCAACGAAGTCCACCTTCTAGAGATGATTGGAAAAGGGCAAGAAACTGAATTTCAAGATAATTGTTTACATCATCAAGCAATTCCAGGACAGAAAAGATGGCATCAAGTCACATTTCACATGTGCCCCATGCCTGACTGTTCGTCTGGACAGATATGTGAGGTGGGACCAGAGTGCAGCTGTCACACCCAGCCATACCTGCACAAAGGACCAGGTGAGAAACAGCGATAGAAGGAGCTTGTGCTGCTCTCAAGAACAAGGCCAAGGGCACTTTAAGAGCTACCAAGTGTCTCACTAAACAAGTTTCTCCACAAAAGCAGGGTCATTTGTGAGTTCCCCAGCACAAGGCAGAGCAAGAGTCCCATTACACCGCAATGAACACAAAAGTTTGAATCACCAATTTAATTTTATACAAGTCAAACTACACGTTGTATAAAGAGTACAAGGCAGTTCTAACGTTTGCTACTGCATGTTACAAAAATCAATTTAGCTATAAAGGGAAATTTTGGGGATGAGTCCTATTCCACAATTTAAGTGAATTGGCAACTGTGGTTTAGCAAAGCCTTTGTTAAAACTAGAACTCTAGCTCCAGGAGATTACATTTCCAATGAAGTTCAGACCTACATACAAGAGGATTATAGTTCTAGTCTGAAGCAAAATGTTAACTAAAGTGAGTCAAAGGGGAGGGAAGACAGATTTCTTTACTTGGGTTTCATATCCAAGAGATTTAGAGGCTGACAAACCATACAACATACTAGTGACCTGGACCACAGCCAAGAGACACCTTCGTGTCTGACAACGACACGATATTCAAGCAAAAAATGGCAGAAAGCTTTAATTCTTTCAAGTCTGAAACAAAGGGGTTTTCAGCAATACTGTAGGATACAGGTTCCAGAGTACCTTTACCTTTAATACAGTCACAGTATGGGGGGAATGATCTTTTGGCAAGTTAAGGTACAACATAAATCCTCCAACTTGAGTTTATTGCTGATCTAAAATCCTTCCAGTACTGTTACTGGTTTATATAATTTGCAGCCTGCTTCCAAAATAACAATAAACCAGAGAATTGTGTGGCCTGCCAAGCAAGGGAATCCTGCCTTTGGCAGCAACCTGAAACCTGTGAAGCTAATGACAGCCATAGTTCTAACATAATGAAAAAACATATGAAAAAAGGATACTTTCAAAAGAGCCCAGATTTTAGCCTGTTTATATTCAGTTTATTTTTAATAAAAAAACACTTTGCATTTAAGAGTAATTAAGTTACTCCTGCAGAAATGCTATAAAATCAAACTTTCACCTGAATTTCTACAAAAGGGAGACTTTCCCTGCTTTGTACCACCATCCCATCTCATACTGTCAATTTGGGATACAAATTAAACCTTTATGCCTCGAGACTTAATTCTTAGGCCATTCAGTCCTGCAAGAGAAAAAACCAACTTCTGAAGTACTAACACTAATGGCCTGACAGGTAGGAAAATGTTCCGTAATAGTGTGCAAGGTGAGAGTTCTAGTCCTAATCCCTTGAACTAGATCTTGATCGGGAGCGAGACTTTGAGTGAGACCTGGAGCGGGACCTGGATGCAGCTCTTTTGGGAGGTGACTCAGAACGAGCCTTAGCAGATGGCTGCTGCTGGGGAGAATTGGAACGAGACCTGCTCCTTGACCTGGACTTAGACTTAGCATCCCCTTTACCATTTTCTTTGGGAGATCGAGACCTGGACCTGGATCTGGATCGAGACTTCTCAGACTTCTCCTTGGATCTGCTGTGAGAGCGTGAACCCCTGTCAGACTTGGGTTTCGATTTGCTCTTTGATCTGGACTTCCTGCTTTTGGATCTGGAACGTGAGCGGTCTTTGCTTCGTGACCTGGATTTAGATCTTTTAAAGAGAAACAAGAGTTCATTCTGTGTGACCTGAAGTGTACTTAAAAGTGCCTGTAAAGATCTGTCAGTGAGCAGCAGTCCCAGTACTGACAGTGTAACACTGTGGCACTTACCGTGAACGGCTTTTGGAGATGCTACGGGACCTGCTGCGGCTGCTCCGACTTCTCCGACTTCTGCTTCTAGACCGTCTCCTGGATCGTGACCTACAAACATTTCAAACTTAATTTATCCCTTCTTCCTTGCCTGGTGTGCCCTGCATCATCTGTAGGAGTCGCAGTGTGGTTTGGGATGCAGGGGACCTCGAAGAACATCTGGTTCCAACCCCCAGCCACGGGCAGGGACCCCTTCCACTAAGACCAGGTTGCTACAAGCTTAACTCTTCCAGGGATGGGGCAGACACAGCTTCTCTGGGCAACCTGTGCCAGCGCCTCACCACTCTCAAAGGAAAGAACCTCTTCCTAAATGCATCTACTGCATTATGCTACCTAGTAGTGTAACAGAGGAAAGCTGCTACAGAACTTCTCAAGAGCAAGGATGGCCACACCAATACACACTATTAACCCACCCAGATTCAATGTCCCATCATTGAATCACATCTGAGGTTTCGCATGTGACAAAACTGCTCAAACCCAGCTTTGCTGTATTGCATAAAATAATTCCTTCTACGTTTTCAGGCCCCATCCTGTTCCTAAACTATCAGCCAAAGGTAACTACTGCAGGTACAGTACTTATCCCCATTCTGAGTGTCCTGATCCAACATGTCCTGAGAGTTACCTTGACCTGCTGCCAGAGTAGGACCGTCTATGGCTTGAGCGTGGCTTGTCTTCAACCAGCCTGATCTTCCTGCCATTTATCTCTGTGCCATCCAGTTTATCCAGCGCACGCTTCATGTCCGAGTACGACCGGAACTCGATCACTCCTTCATTTGTCCGCTCTTTGTGAGCATCTGCATAGGTCACCTCCCCAGCCTGCCTCATGAAATCCTGCACAGAGCAAAGAACAGTTACAGAACACGCTACAGGCTGGGGCTCTACCAGCACTCAATGCATGCAAACATCCAGGCACACTTTTTAATTACTTCTACCAATCCAATGTCAACATTGCTATTAAAGAAAGCTGTTGCATCCTGCTTGTCACAACAAGGTCCACGACAGAACACCAACCAATACGTACTTTCAAATCCTGCCAACTACAGCGACTGGAAAGGTTTTCAACAATCAGCCTGAACTCTGTACGAACGGGTGGTCCGTATTTATCCCGTCCTGATTGTCTGCGGCTGCTATATCCGCTACCACTCCCACCTTGATTGTACAAAGAAACAAAGTTAGATGGTCCCCTAGCATGAGGAAAGCTCAATCTTCTGAAAAAGTTAGTTTAACAGTCATATTTACTGGAGTAGGACTTTATTTCTCTAAGCCTCCAATAAACTTTGCAATTTTGCCATAATCTATATTAATGGCAAATCAAACAGACTAAAATCCTACAAGTCTGTGCTCCTAAGATCTGTTAGAGAGTGACTGCTCCTTATTAGATTCACCTTGCTAAGTTTTATTTTACAGAACATTGTAAAATATAAAACTTAACCGATTACATGCATTTCTACATTTTACAAAAACGTTTACTAGTTACACTAAGTACTTACATCACAGTATGAGGTTTTTGGTGGTGGTTTGGCCACAAAACACGCAAGGTAACAGTCACCTAGTTCAGTTTAACCAGTTTTGTCTAACCCTTGGAATCCTCACCATCACCCTGCGTCTAATGGCAAAAGGCTGCTGTCGTCATGGCTTCCGGTAAGGTCAGCCAAAGGGTCATAGGGCAAGGGTCACACAATGTATGGAAAAGCCATGGCCAGGAAAGGCAGTCATCTTAGCCTCAGTGGACACAGCCTCAGCCCCACTGGTCACTTTTAAATTGAAACATCAAGGACTTGTTAAAAAGTTTGAATTGAACATGCAACAATTTTAAAACAACATACATTTGATTTTTTTTAAAAAGACAGAAACCCACCCCCCACAACAACACCACGCTTCCAGAGACCACCGAAAAATCAACCGTAGTACTATTACAGTACTAGGTCGGTTAAACTCTATAGAGCTCGCTCAAGAAGCTACAGGAGTGAGCTGCGCGTTAAAATATTCACAATATCCCCCCCTTAGCATAACAAATTCCTGCTCCAAAACCTCCCCCCACGCCTCCCATATACCCAACTGAAACATTCACGTGAAAGTTCACAGCTGAGCGATTCTCCCCCAATTACGCAACTATATTTATACGTTAACATTACTGATGCAACATCGCTGTCACATCGAAACGCTCCCAAGAAAACTGGAGCCTGCAAATCACCAGAGCAAACCCTTTCTAAAGCCCACTATTCGCAGCCAGAAGGGCTGCGGGATACCAGAGCGCACCGCTGGTGCCGGCGAAAACGCTGCAGTCCCTTCGGTGCGCCGGGTACCCCCGCTAGCGACCCCCCCAGCCCTGGGACCCGGCCCCAGCCGAGCCCCCCCGGCCCTGCCCGCCCCTCGCCCCGCGGGGAGGGACGGGCCCGGACTCACTGCGGCTGCTGTAGCTGTAGCCGTCCCTGTCACGGCGGGGGCCGCGGGCGTGTTCCACGATCACCCGCTCCCCGCACAGATCCTTCCCGTTCAGCTCGTACACGGCATCGTCGGCGTCGCGGGAGTCCTCAAACTCCACGAAGCCGTAGCTGGGGGCAGAGGGGCCCGATGAGGCGGCGGCGGGGAAGGAGCGCGGCGGTCCCGGGCCGGTGTGCGGCCCCCCCGCTCCCCTCCCCGCCGCCATCTTGCGCCGGCGCCACGCGGCACGGCCGCGACATGGACGGGCCCGGCCCGCGGCCCTCGGGGGGACCCAACGGACGGACGGACGGCGCTCACCCGTTTTTGAGGTCAACCTCGAGCAGGCGGCCGTAGCCGCTGAAGAAACGCTGGATGTCCTTCTCCCGGACGTGGTAGCTCAGGCGGCCGATGTAGACGCGCGGCATATTCACGGCGGGTTGGGAGGGTGAGGAGAGGAGAGAGAGGAGCGGAGAAGAAAGAGGAGGGGAGACGAAGAGAGAAAGAGGGAGGGAGGAAAGAAGGGAGGGAAGGAGAGGGAGGGGAAAAGAGAGAGAGATAGGGGGAGAGAGAGGCCAGGAGCGAGCGAGCGCTGGCGGCGCGAAGGGCGGAGGCGCAGCGGGCCCGCTCCGCACTGCCGGGCCTGGGCACCACAATGGCGCCCGCCGCGCGCCGCCGCTTTTATCGAGGGGGCGGGCCCGCGTGACGTCACCGCGTGCGCGCGCTCACGGTGTGGCGCTGCGGGCGGGGGGGGGGGGGGGGCGGCTCTGCGCATGCGCCGTCCCGGCCGCAGGAGGGAACTCCTGATGTGTCGCTATCGGAGCCTTAAAATATAAACTATCCACTTGTTTAAGTAATTCGTGTCTCCTTTGAGATAATTACAGGTTGTAGTGTCTGATCCCAAAGCTTGGCTTCCCACTACAGCTGTACCTGTTATTTGCCATTCCTGTTCTCCCCAAAGGGTAACAATTCCATGGCTCGGATTTAAAAACCTTCGGTATGGACGTTCACTGGAACTGCCTGTGCTGGCACGTTCGGGGCCGCATGTCAGACTCACTGGGAACAACCCAGTTAGACCCTTCTTGCTAAACCGCCCGGTGCCCACTGAAAACTCTGTGTAAGCCTGGACTGAAGCTCAAGAATAAAGAGGAAAACTCAGCCTGTTCTTGAGGGCTTTCCTGCAAGTGGGTGTTCTTCAGGATCAGAGCCCTAAGGAAGTGCCTTTTTCCAAAGATCTGCCCTTCAGTGCTTTCCTCACAGCCCAGCAAAGCTGCTCTCTTAGAATCATGGAATCATGGAATCGACTGGGTTGGAAAAGACCTCTGAGATCATCGAGTCCAACCCTTGTGGATGATGATGCTCATTTCAGCATCTCTGTCTCTTAGTGTAAGGAATTCCTTTCCCTGTTCCAACAGGGAAAAATTAATTCTTCATGGCAAAATTACTGTCCGTGCAGCCTCTGAGCTCTCAGCCCTCAGCTGGTGTTTACTCTCTGCCTTTCCTGGGGAGAGCATCCCTGGAAATGGATGAAAACCTGCCTGTTCAGCTCAGGGCCATGTGGAGTGGGAGTGAGCACAAGGCCTCTCTGGTGGAACAGCCCAAAGCTCTTGGCATGTGGCAACAGAGTGAGATTTGCTGGGGTCACATGAAAAGAGACAGAGGATTCACAGCAGCATATTACCTCTTTCTTTTTTGTTTTTCTGTTTCTATCCTTGAGGAGGAATAAAGGATCTTCAAGGTGCCTCCTCACTGGGTGCCATATCCCCCTCCAGTGCTCACTCAAGCCATTTGCAAATCTTCTCACACCCCTGCCCTTTTTTCACTGTTCCCCAGTAATCAGTGATGTGTTTTCCACATTGTTTCTTCTTTCTCTCTCCTTCTTCCACCTTGGGGGACTTCGTGGCTGGGTTAGGAACAGCCTGGGGCCCAGAAGGAGAATGACAAAACTTCCCCCTATTCCAAGGCTGTTCAGGGACTTCACTGACCAACTTTGGCAGTAACTAAAATGGCCCCAGGCCTGTGCTGTCTTATTCCTCCTCTTATGGTCTGTTGGAAACCCTGGAAAGGCAGGAACTGGCTGTAAAACAGTGACACAGTGATCAGAGGTGAATCTCACCTCTCACACAGTCCAGGCAGGCTGGTAGAGGTTGCTCAAAGCAGATGCAGATAAGATCCAATTATCTTTTCCATCCTTCCAGATCAGTGGTCACAGGCTGTTTCCCTGGCCTCTCTCTGTTGCATCCTGTCACTTTTACACCCTTGACTTGGCAGTCCTGTTCCTGACACACACAGGCACATGTGGAAGCAGGTTCAGCCTCTGAATCAATAGCTTTCCTCACATCCAATGGGACCTGTGTCTCTGACCCTGGGACCCAGGATGAGCCCCTGGGGCCCAGGATGAGCATCTGGGACCCAGGATGAGCCCCTGGGACCCAGGATGAGCCCTTGGGACCCAGGATGAGCCCCTGGGACCCAGGATGAGCGTCTGGGACCCAGGATGAGCCCCTGGGACCCAGGATGAGCCCCTGGGACCCAGGATGAGCATCTGGGACCCAGGATGAGCCCCTGGGACCCAGGATGAGCGTCTGGGACCCAGGATGAGCATCTGGGACCCAGGATGAGCCCCTGGGACCCAGGATGAGCCCTTGGGACCCAGGATGAGCCCCTGGGACCCAGGATAAGCCCCTCCAGTGTGTTAATTTTATGGCTTGATTTGCCAAATCAACTGGAGCTGCAGAAATGGGACTCAAACTCTTTAGTTCGAACCTTTGTTCTTTTTTTCCTGGGCATTCAAGAGAAGGAAATGACAAGCATCACAGTCTTTTCATTCAAGTGCCTCAGTGGAAGGTGGGAGGAGTGTCAAAAGAAGAAATTGAAGTTCATCTTTTTCCCTCCTAAGAGCAGAAGGCTCTGACCTCTCAATACAAAGATGTGAATCTGTAATTAATCATAATCTGTGACATATGAAGCAGAGCTCTGGTAACCTTCTATGAGCCTTTTATGGTTAGTCAAATGAAAGTATCCCATGTAATTTTTCTGTCTTGTTGAGGGCTAATATTTGGCTTGTGATTAGTTCCTGTAGTCTGTTGTCAGAGGAGCCCTCAGTGTGAAATTCATGTTCTTTCTCCAGTAGCAGGTATGGCCATATATTAATGTCTCATGAAAACTCTCTAAAATATGCATATCCTGAATTTATTATGTCTCAGCTGTTTGTTGCAAGACCAGTATCTCAAGAGGCTGTTGTCAAGTGACTGTTTCTGCTACACTTTCCTCTGCCATCACCTTGGCCACATCACACCCTAGTCACTGACTCCTGGGCTTTGGACCAAAATGGGACCCTCTGACATGTATGTAGAAACTGCTGACCTGACTGTGCCTGTCTGTGCATTAGTGGCTGGAATGGAACTTTTTTCCCCTGTTTCTTTTCAAAATGTGAGGGAATGTCCTCTTATGCCTTGTGGGTCCCCTCTAGGCATAGTCTTTGAAGTGCCCAATCCAGGACAGCAGCCAAGCATGGATGCCTGGGGGCTGGCCTGGCTCTCAGACTCTTCCTCTCTCTCCTGCAAATGGATTCATTCCCCCATGGTCCCTCCATCTGATCAAGGGCCCCAACAGGGGCTGGGTGGGCATTTGCACACCTAGAGCTCACACATACAGAGACAAATGGATATCCTTGGGCTGTGAAAGTGCTTGTTCTTCTCCCCAGTAGCACTGGATGAGGTTATGTGGACTGCTGCATCTCCTACCTGGTCACAGACTCTCTAGTCTAGGTGGAGGTCCTGCCTGCTCCTGAGGAAGGTCACAAAAGGAATGCTGTCCATTCTGTGCCCAGAAAAAGCACCAATTACACTCTGAACTCAAATCACAGAATCATAGAATCAACTGGGTTGGAAAAGACCTCTGAGATCATAAAGTACAACCCTTGATCCAACGCTGTGATTACCAGATCATGGCACTCAGTGCCACATCCAGTCTCATCTTAAAAACCTCCAGGGATGGAGAATCCACCACCTCTCTGGGCAGCCCATTCCAGTGCCTGATTACTGTCTCTGTAAAGAATTTCTTTCTAATATCCAACATAAACCTCCCCTGGTACAGCTTAAGCCCCTGCCCTCTTGTTCTACTGCTGGTTCCCTGAGAGAAGAGACCAACCCCCACCTGGGTAAAACCTTCTTTCAGGTAGTTCTAGACAGTGCTGAGGTCACCTCTGAGCCTCCTCTTCTCCAGGCTGAACACCCCCAGCTCCCTCAGCCTCTCCCCACAGCACTTGTGCTCCAGTCCCTTCTCCAGCCTCGTTGCTCTTCTCTGGCCCCGCTCCAGCCCCTCAATCTCTTGCCTCAACTGAGGGGCCCAGACCTGAACACAACACTCAAGGTGTGGCCTCCCCAAGGCAGAGTCCAGGGGAAGGGTCACTGCCCTGGGCCTGCTGGCCACACTATTTTTGATCCAGAACAGGATCCCATTGGCCTTCTTGGCCACCTGGGCACACTGTTGGCTCATCTCGAGCTTCCTGTCCCTCAGTCCCCCCAGGTCCCTCTGCCTGGCTGCTCTCCAGCCACTCTGTGCCCAGCCTGGAGCACTGCAGGGGGTTGGGGTGGCCAAAGGGCAGGACCTGCACTTGGCCTTGTTGAACTTCATCCCATTGGAATCAGCCCATCTCTCCAGCCTATCCAGATCCCTCTGCAGAGCCCTCCTGCCTTCCAGCAGATCGACACTCCCTCCCTGCTTTGTATCATCTGCAAATTTGCTAATGATGAACTCAGTCTCCTCATCTAAATCATCAGTAACGATGTTAAACAAAACTAGGCCCAACACTGACCCCTGGGGGACATCACCAGTGACCAGCTGGACACAGCCCCGTTCACCAGCACTCTCTGGGCCCGGCCATCAGCCAGCTCTTAACCCAGCAGAGGGTACACCTGTCCAAGCTGTGGGCTGCAGCTTTTCCAGCAGCATGTTATGGGAGTCAGTGTCAAAGGCCTTGCTGAAGTCCAGATAGACACACCCACAGCCTTCCCCTCATCCACCAGGTGGGTCACCTGATCGTAAAAGGAGATCAGGTTGGTCAGACAGGACCTGCCCCTCCTAAACCCCTGCTGGATGGGTCTGATCCCTTGTCCATCCTGTAGGTGCTGTGTGATTGCACTCTGGATGATCTGCTCCATGGAGAGCAGCTTGTCAAGCTCTTCTGCCAGCTCCCTCATGAGCCCAGGATGGATCTCATCTGGTCCCATAGATTTGGGAGGATCCAGGTGGCTCAGTAAGTCACTAACTCTTTCCTCTTGGATTCGGCTCCCTGTCTGTGTCTACTGGCTCAGGAGGCCACTTGTCCAAAGGGCCACCTGTCTTACTGGTGAAAACTGAGGCAAAGTAGGTGTTAAGTACCTCAGCCTTCTCCTCATCTCTGTTCCCCCTCCAGTCGAACAAAGAATGGAGGTTTTCCTTGCCCCTCCTTTTGTTATTAATGTATTTATAGAATCACTTTTGGTTATCCCTAAGGGAAGTAGCCAAATTGACTTCAAATTGCATTTTTGTCTCTCTAATTTTCTTTCTACGTGACCTAACTGTATTCCTAAACTTTTCCTGACTAGCCAGCCATTTTTCCCACAGTCAGTAAGCTCTCCTTTTTATCCCTGATTTCCTTCAGAATCTCCCTGTTTAACCAAGCTGGACGTCTTGCCCTCTGGCTGGCCTTTTTGGCACACTGGTATAGACTGTTCCTGTGCACTCAAAATTTCCTGCTTGAAACATGTCCATCCCTCCTGGATGGACCCTTTTTAAGGGTTGTTTTCCAGGATAGGCTCTGGACCAGTCTTCTGAATAGGCCAAAATCTACCCTTCAGAAGTCCAGCATGGAGGTCTTACTGATGGCCCTCCTTCCATCCCTGAGTATTGAAAACTCTTATTATTTCATGGTCACTGTGCCCCAGATGGCCTCTGACCACCTCATGTCCACCAGCCCCCTCTCTGTCTGTAAACAGCAGGTCTAGGGGGCCCCACCCCAGTAGCTTCCAGCTGAAGCAGGTAATTATACACTCTGGGAATCTCCTAGACTGCTTGTTCTCTGCTGTGTTGAGCTCCCACCAGATATTTGGCAGGTTAAAGTCACCCACAAGAACAAGGGCTGGCGATTTTGAGACATCTGCCAGCTGCTTGTAGAATAATTCATCCCCTTCATCATCCTGGTTGGGTGGCCTGTAGCGGATTCCTACCAGGATGTCAGCCTTGTTGGCCTTCCCCCTGATTCTGATCCACAGGCATTCAACCTGATCGTTGGTGACCTCAAGAGACTCTCTAACATTTAGAGCCATCCCTCCACCTCTCCTGCCTTGCCCGTCCTTTCTGTAGCCACTCATAGCAGCACTCCAGTCATGCGAGTCATCCCACCACACTTCTGTGATGGCAAGTCCATCAGAGCCTTCCTGCTGCACTGTGGCTTCCAGCTCCTCTTGTTTGTCACCCAAACTGTGTGCATTATTGTACATGCACTTCAGCTGGGCTGCTGATTTCACCTTAACTCGGGCTCTCCACACTTAGACTTATCTCTGGAGAGCCTGGTTTCAATCCCTTCCCCCTTCAAACCTAGTTTAAAGCCCTCCTGATCAGCCCCACCAACTGATGGGCTATAGTCCTTTTCCTCTTCCTAGACAGATGAAGCCTGTCTGATTTGAAGAGACTGGGTACCATGGAGTTTGCCCCATGGTAAAAACCCAAAAATTTCAGTGATGGCACCAATCCTTTAGCCACCTATTGATAAGATGGGCTTTCCTGCTCCTCTTGTCATTCATCTCCTCGTTCATCCCAGCTAGCACAGGATCTGAGGCAAATACCACCTGTGCTCCTGTCCCATGAACTGATCAACCCAGTGGCTCGAAATCCTTTTTAATTACCCTAGTACTCCTTCCATTAATGTTGTCACTGCCAGTCTGGACTACCAATAGTGGATAATAATCTGAGGGCTGAATTAGGAAGTCTCTGACTAATATCCCTCACCCTGGCCCCGGGAAGGCAGCAAACCTTCCTGTGGGATGGATCTGGTTGGTACACAGGCCCCTCAGTTCCCCTCAAAAGGGAGTAAACAACTAAAACTACCCTTGTCTTTTTCCTTATGGCTGTAGTTGTAATCCACCTGGTAGACAGAGGGCAACCAGGAGACACCCCAGACAGATCTCCTTCAGGACTACCCTTGACTTTCTGGCTTCAAGGCCTCATATCTGTTCTTTAAGGGCATCCAAGGAGGTGATGGGGGTCGAGAGGGGCTTCTTTTACCTCTCTGATCAGGGACCTGTTTCCATTTCCCCCAGTCCACTCAGTTTGCTCCATCTCTCTGATGGCAGGAGGGGCAGGGCTTCACCAGCTCCTGCTGGGCTTCCTTAGGGGTCCAAAGGGTGTGACTCCACCAGGCAATTTCCCTCTCACTTTCCTCAGTGCTTCTTAGCCTTGGGGACTGTATAAAGTGCTGTTGTCTCAGCGTATCTTATGTGTTTTTATAAAAATCAGTTTCTCTGTGTACATGAAGGGTCTAGATCCAGCTGGTACACTACTGGGTTAGTAATATTGTGCTGGCTTGGACTGGGATAGAGCTAATTTTCCTCACAATAGCTCGTATGTGACTGTCTTTGGGATCTGTGCTAAAAGCAGTCCTGATAACCCAGGGATGTTTTAGTTCCCACTGAGCAATGCTGACACAGTCAGAGGTCCTCACCCCACCAGCGAGGGGCCTGCGCAGGGCACAAGGAGTTGGGGGGACACAGCTAGGACAGCTGACCCCAGCTGAGCCCAGGGATATATTCCAGACCATAATGCAGCCATTATCACATGTAAAGCCTGGGAAGAAGGAAGAGGGGAATGTTTGGAGTGTTGATGTTTGTGTGCCCAAGTCACCATTACTGTGATGGAGCCTTGCTGTCCAGGGGATGGCTGAGCACCTTCCTGCCATGGGAAGGGGTGGATGGATACTTTGGTTTATTTTGCCTTTGGGTTCATCAGTCCACAACACTCCTTTTTGGGGCACAAGTATGTGGCTCAAAGAGTTCAAGATAATGACAGATTTGATTAGCTTGTGTCAAATGGAATTTATAGCTGTTAGTGCTGTTTAGCTATTAATTGACAGCCTCTGTGCTCACCATGATTCCCAGCTCTCTGTTGATTAAAGTCTAGTGCTTGCCAGTGGCAGCTTTTGGCTTTCCCTGCTCACCGTGGTGCTGATCACCTCACTGTGCTGTGCCTGGGAACACTTTGGTAACAGCCTGGCGATGGGTCTGTACTGGTGGGGACCAGGGCCACACCCATGTGCTGTGTCTGTGCTGCTGCACTTGGCAGGCTGGGACTCCAGTGTGAGCTCCAGCTGTCAGGACTGGGAGCTGGGGATGAGGCCATGTGGGAACAGAACATCCTGAAGCATATGTGACCATGGATAAGTACAGGCCAGAGCAGGTACATCTCAGAATGTCTGGCCATGGTCAGATCCATTCCACAGCAGCTGTACCTCCGAAGGGATTGTGTCCCAAGGATAAGTCCATGCTGGAGAAGGTACATCTCAGAGTGTCTATGGCTGTGGGATAAATCCATGCAGCAGTTGGTACACCTTGAAGCACCGGTGGCAGTGCAGGAGGTCGTGCTAGAGCACCTGAAAGCAAGTGGCCATGGGTAAGCACAAACTGCTGAAGGGACTGAAGGCAGGGCTAAGGCCATGTTGGAGCAGGGTCACTCCCAACGGGACTGTGGCTGTGGATAAGACCCCGCTGGAGCACGTGTGTCTCTGAAGGCATTGTGGTCCCTGACGAGTGCACACTGGAGCAGGTGCTGTAGCTGTGGATAAGTCTAAGCCAGAGCAGGTATAACCCTGGAGAGACTGTGGCTCATGGATAGGGCCCCACTTAGAGGAGGTACACACCTAAGGGACTGCAGTCTGTGAATAAATCCAAGGCAGAGCAGGGACAGGGGAGGAGGGAAGAGTTCACTGCAATGTTAAACCTGATGTTCTGGTCCAAAGGGACGAGGGGTAGAAGTTGTAATGGAAATACCTTTAAATTGTTGTAGCCCATTATTTGAGATGCATGTTATGGAATTTCTGAGGTAGGTACCACCTGAACCTGCAGAGAAGCTGTACAAGAGAAAGTGCCAGTGCAGCAGTGACCCTACCTGAGCTGGCTTTGGTGCCCAGTAACTCCACACAACACAGCACCTTTTGTACCCTGAATGATCACCAGAACAGATGGAGCCCAAAGTCATGGACTCAATTAACTCCGCGATCACTTTGTGAATATTTGTGGATATTTTACAGACATTTTACACAGTGGACTAGGGGAATTTTATTTTACATATGCACTAGGGGAATGATATTTGTGTGTTATATCAAAGGATGGGAAGGGGGCTGATGGTTAATGAGGTTGTGTGGATAGTGTAGGACCTGAGTGTGACACGGTATGGAATATGCTGGTTTAGGCTGGGATGGAATTAATTTTCTTCACAGCAGCTGGGAAGTGTTTTGGATCTGTGCTGAAAACAGTCCTGATAACACAGGGACATTTTAGTTCCTACTAAGCAAGGCTAACACAGTCAGTCCCTGTTCTGCTTCTTACCCCTCCAGTAAGTAACTAAAGGAGAGACACTGCTGAGCTGACTGACCCCAGGGATATTCCTGACCATATGGTCTGGAATAGTATGAAAAGAATAAACAGTATAAAAAGGAGAGGGAGGAAGGAAAGGGGAGACGTTTGTGGTGATGGTGTTTGCCTTCCCAAGTTACCATTACCATGATGGATCCTGGTTGTCCTGGGGATGGTTGAGCACCTTCCTGCCCATGGGAAGCAGGGAATGAATTCCTTGTTTTGCTTTGCTTGCATGTTCAGCTTTTGCATTTGTCCCAGTTACAGGGTCTGGGACCAGTTTTTCACTATGTTGGTATAACTAAAACTGTGTATTTTACACCCTGTATATAATTTCTGATGGACTGTTAATAATGGATCATTTGCAGCAGCTGTCCAGGGCACACCTGACACCTCAGGCTACAAGCTGGGTGTTAAAGAACCCTGGGAGATAGGGAAATGTTTTCTATCTTCACACCAGTGACTCAGCTGTGACAACTCCCCTCAGGGAGGCATCAGCACCTTCAAGTCCAGGCTGAGGGGGTCGTGTCTGCTGATGGGCTGGCACAATAGGCAGCTGCAATGACCTAGACCATCAAAGATTCCAAAAATATCCCATGACTCACAGAGTTACATCACCCATTGTGGAATTCCTCGCCCTGGGGGAGGTACTGGGCATTCCCACCTGAACCTTAGCAGATATAATCTTGGGGTTTTGGGACTTCTGGTACCACTTGTCAGATCCAGAAAAGGACCAGAACCTCAACAAGACTGCAACTGCCAGTCTTGACAGGACTGTGACCATCATCTTCATCAACAGGTTTCTTTTCCTTTTGCTTTACACTCAGGGAGACCACATGGAGCTCAGCACAGGGTCCAATGAACATAATTTGGTTTTGTGCCAGGGTGCTGGGTTATACATCGGGTTTTGTGGGTTAAATCCAGTTGTTTTCTGTATCACTGTATTTATTAGTAAATTGTAACTCTGACTTGTAATCTCTCTTTAGTTGGGTTCATTTCTCCCGCCAATTTACCTTTAAAACAGCACAACTTTCCCTTTTTTTCATGGGAGAAAACCCATGAGTCTTCTCACTTTTAATTCTCTCCCCTGTTCCACTGTGGGGATTGAGTGGCTGCACAGGGCTAAGGTTAAACCCTGCCAGACATGTCACAGAATGCATGGGAAACCTTGCTCTGAGGTTAGACTGACTAAGAAGCTTCTGAGCTGGGATGTCTCCAAGCCTGAATCCCCAAATTCTGCTGCCTTATGAAAATATAAAAGATGAATGATTATTTTCATATGCCTTCTATTCAGGTCTTCTAGATATCCAGTATCTGGAAGAGAAGGGCAAGAATTTCCATTTTATTTTTTTCCCAGGATTCTCCTGATGAAAATCACAGATCTGATCCTGTCCCTCCAGGCAGAGCCAGGATGGGGGATGTTCACATGGACTTCAGTCTGGCTGGCCACAGGGCTGGTGGTGATCTTCCACACTGGGAAATTGTAAGGAAGTCATTTTCTTTCCTTGACATTATCACTTTAAAAAGTTGTTGGTATTTAATTCCCTTGACTGCCAGCCTTCTTTCTGCAGTTCCTGCTACATTATTTAGTGATTGTGTTGGCTGCCCAGCAGAGGGATGTAGAAACCAGCACAGGCACCGAACCCGCTCCCATTACACCCAGTTCTCCCTGCACATGCTGGACTCGAGGGACCCTGGGGATGGCCAGGAGCAGAGGAAGACAGGCAGGGAGGTGATGAAGGGACTGAGAAGAAGCCATTCAAGCCACCCAGGAGCTGTCAGAGCCGTGTCCCAGTGCACGGCCCTGCTCTAGGTACACCCAGGGCTGTGCCTTGCCCATCCCTCCAGGCACAGTCAGCGCATGGATGTGATGCCAGCCTGGCTTCTGGCTGGGAGCATCAGGTGAAGGAACACCCAGGAGTGCCCTGCTGCCCAGCCTTTCCTGGATTTATTTGCCTGGAGTGTTGTGAGCTAGATGTCCTTAGGAGCTGAGTAAGCTACCACCTCTGTCACCATCCAGCGTGAGGCAGGGTGTGTGGTATCTCTTGGAAGCTCCTTTGATCTCACAGTGACAGGAATAGGTGGTGTGTGGTAACTCCTCTCTTATCCTCTCCTCTCCGCTCAGCCAGCTGCCCAGGATGTGTATTTTCCTAATAAGACATTTTGGGGCCTTCAAATTAGGTCCAAATTTCCTTCCCTCCATCTGCTTCCCACCCTCTGTCCATCTGCTCTTGGTTCATGTCAGGCCTGGCTGACATTTCTCACAGTGGGTGGGTCTGGGTGGTGCAGCACAAGGAGCCCCAGGGGTGCCCTGATCAGTGCTCACTGCCTGTCCCTGACATCTGCCAGACCCATGGCCAGGATAACCATCAGTGCCTGGGCCAGGATAACCATCAGTGCCTGGTCCCTGCTGCACAGGCAGGGTCTGCCAACACCCAGCGCTGCCTCTCCCCATTCCTGGGTGTGCTGCTCTCCCAGCCCTCCGATGCCAGCCATGGGTGTAGGGGAATCTCAGGATGGGGAGAGCCTGGTATAGGCACAGGTTGGCAGATGGGTGTGGAAAGGGACTCCAGAAGCTCAAGTCTGGTCTGAGAATGGTGATTTGCTGAGTCCCTTTGCATGTCATCCTGGGGTGCTTCTATCCCCTTCTCCAGCTACTGTTCTTGCCCTGGGGTTCAGCACTTTAATTCTCCATAAAACCCAGAAATTCACTGGACTCCAGGAGCTGGATGAATGGAGGGACTTTGTGACACTGCAGCAGAAGTGTTGTGTCATTAAAGTCATGTCCTAGAATATGTTCTTTGCCATTAAGGAAATTAATCACAGATTTGTTGGTTTTTTTAGGGAAACCCCTTTTAATTTCTGTGAATTCTTCCTATGAGTCCTTCTCTGTGCTGCCCATGGTATTTGGCCTCCTTGGCTCAGACTGAAACTTATTTGGCATTAAAAATGCCACTCCCAGCAGTATTAATAACACCTAAACCCTTATGAGCTGGAAATCCAAAAAGCTGATCTCTCTGGGAGGAGATTGAAGGCTGATCTCCCTGAAGCACCCTGCCAATGCTCCTGCCCAGCTGTGGGGAAGTGGCAGAGTTTGCAACAGAGGGAGCTGGAATGAAAATATTTCTGGAAGGAAGTGGAGGATTAAGGCTTGGCAGCAGAATGGCTGACCTGCTAGTCCAGCTGTCCATGGAACCATAGAGCCATTTAGGTTGGAAAAGACCTTTGAGATCATCAAACACCAGCCATTAATCCAATGCCAAGTCATGGAGCTGGTGGGATGTGGAGGTTGTGCCTGTGCCCTTGGCTCTTGACAAGGTGTCCTGTCCTGATTGGTGGAAGACTATTCTCAGAGTGCCAGCAAGGATTTCAGATGGAGCACCACAATGAACCCAATCAGGAGAGTGGGAGCTGCTGTCAGAGGCTCTAGAGGAGCCCCAGCTCCAGCAGGTCTGGTGAGCAGTGCAAAGATAAAGGGGAAAAATCACCAGGAGTTGCAATGGTGGTGGATGAGGTCATGACACCCTCTGGGACAGTGCTGGGGTAAACACAGAGGCATCTGGCACATAAGAGTGGGGCTGGGCTTGGCGATAGCTTGTAGGGAATGACCCTTCACTGCCCAGGGAGGGGAAAAGTAATTTATTCACCCTGGTAGGACCTCAGAGCATTCTCTCCAGTCAAGAGCTAGCCAGCACTCAGCTGCTTATCCTGAACTCCAAACATATAATGAATGATGTAAGGCTTTAATGCACATTGCAAGGATAAACATTATCAAATAATTTATTCTTCATCTTTATACATGAGCAAAGATAGAGATTTATTCTTAACAGTGAGCTTTGAATTAGGATGTGTCCAATTTATTTTTCTCCACCACAGCTTTATGTGATCAGACTTCAGAATTAACCTGGTAAATCCAGCAGATCATCTCTGGGCTGTGCCCTGTATGTGAGAGAGAGATTTAACAGCACACAGAACTGAATGGAAGAACGACACTGCCACAGGTAACAGCTGGCACACCTGAGCTGTCTTTTGGGTTGAGTTTACCTGGGGTGGAAGGTGCTACTAAAATGAGAACAGTTTTGTACCTTTTAAATGACACAGAGCAGGAGGTCAGCCTGTTGTGGACTTTCAAAGAAAGGGCAACCTCTGTAAGAATAGTTTGTTAATTTGCTTCTCTCCTGATTTTACTGAGTTGATTGTTTTTTAATTTCCTTCTATTTTGAAGGTATTACAGAAGCTCATATAAATAAAAGGTTTGCATTTTGCATTCATGGCTTAATTTTACTATTTTCCCACAACTTGATGACAAGCTTGTTTATGAAAATGGTTTAGTTTTCACTGAGTACAAACATAGGTAAAAGATTGTTTGGGTGTCATTTATTAAGCTAAATACTGATTCTTTTTTAATTAACAGTAAAACCTAAAATGCATCCATAGGAAAAAAAAACCCATGGCTGTAGCATTTGCCAAGTGGTATGAAGACATTGGAGTTGGCTGCATTCCTGGCACCTGGAACTTGCCTAGTTCAGCAGTGCAGAGGATTGCCAGGCTCCTGGGGCCACGGGCAGCAGACCTGTGGGTTTCAGCTGAGGTGTGGTGTGGATCTAAGATTTTCCATGAGATGGCAGAGAGGACTTTGAAAGACTTTCTATCAGTATGGTGACCTCACCATCTCTTGTTTATGTGATGCTGTGGGTGATGTGCAGGGATTTCCCACTGCATCCAATCCTGCTACAACAAGGAACTGTTAGAAGCTGGGCTGAGCCTGGAGCAAGACCTCCCCCAGCCTCTCAGTGTGGGCACTGCCTTGGTGATGATCACCAGAGCCCCAGGGAATGCCTTATTACACAAGCTTTGTAAGGATTTGGTGTCTGATCAGGAAACTGCCCCATTGGCCACTTCTGAATGCTGCTCCAGTGGCTTCCCCCTCTTTGTAGCAGTCCTTGGAAATGAAGTATTGAGATTTAGGTGAAACTTGGTCAGCTGAATCGGAGCCTTCAAGTCCTTACAGCAAATCTGACCTCCCAGGATGCACTTAAGCTTGCCCTAGGCCAGGCCTTAGTGAAGCCCTGGCTTACAGTACAAAACTCAGGGCAAGGGGTATACAGGAATGTGAAGAAGAGCAGAATGCACAGGGTGAGAAAGGATGACATTAAATCTGAAAACCCATTAAACTACCTCTAGGGACAGTGGGGAAGAAGGGCTGGGTTTACGCAATACAGACACTGGAGTGGTGTGTCTGCAAGTCAGCTCCTGTGCCCAGACAGGGAGAGCTCTGGAAGGTGAGTCAGAAACTGGCCTGGATCCCATGTGCCAAGTGTCCTCTCCAGGATAAGGGATCCCTGAGTTGTGCACAGAGGTAAAGTTCAGCCCAGAGGTGACAGCTGACACACAGAACCCCTTGCTTGGCAATGCCTGCACATATCTGGGTGTCAATCTGGAGACATCAGCACCTTTTATTAATGCTGGAGTGCCGGGAGGGGGTGGGAAATAGATTGTTTGACCTGTTTCTCTCTGAGTGCAGCAGTTCAATGAAGCTGTTTGCTCAGGGATGAGCACCCACATGACACATCACAAACTGCCACCCCTGGGTCCTGGCAATGCCCAGGTGTGGTGCTGGGCTGTAGGCAGCGCCCAACCATCCCATGGACTCTCCACAGGGTGGCAATGCTGACGTAAGGAAGATTCCCGAGGTGACAGCCCTGGCAGCGAAGGGGACAGATCAGGAGAGTGGGGAACTGGGGCGGGAGGTGCTCCTAGGGAAGGTGATGGCAAGTGTAGCACTGCTCCCAACCTTCAGAAATGTCCATACCAATCGCTGCTGTGATGACGCCAAGCAGAGAAAGCAGGAAGGATTAATTACAGGGTTGTTATTTGAGCTGTAGTAAGTTTTCCCTGTGTATCTGGCAGATCCGGGCTGACCACAATCCAGGGGATTTCCCTCCAGAGATGGTGACCCCATCACTGCCCTGGGTGGCCTGTTCCAGTGCCTGACCCCACCTTCCATGAAGAAATTATTCTTCCTCTCACATTTAAATCTCCCCTGACAGGAGTTAAGGCCATTTTCTCCCATCCTGTTGCCTGTTCCCTGGGAGCAGAGCCTGCCCCCCACTTGGCTGCACCCTCCTGTCAGGGAGTTGCAGAGAGCCAGAAGGTCCCCCTGAGCCTCTTTTTCTCCAGGCTGAGCCCTTCCAGCTCCCTCAGCTGCTCCCCATTAGACTTGTGCTCCAGACCCTTCCCCAGCTCCATTGCCTTTCTCTGGACACGCCCCAGCCCCTCAATGTCTTTCTTGTTGTGAGGAGACCTAAACTAACAGCATGATTCAAGGGACCTCAGCAGTGCCTAGCACAGGGTTGTGGTCACTGCCCTGGTCCTACTGACCACACCAGAGCTGGTACAAGCCAGGTACCATTGGCCTTCTTGCACCCTCCCCAACCCTGCTGCAATGACTTTGTCAGCTCCATGACACTGAGACTCTGCTGGGCTTTCTGCTTTGCTCAGTAGTTCAGGCACTGATGCTGTGAGTTGCTGGGAGCTTCCTACATCCAGGTGATCCTCCGGCCCTCCTGTGCAGAAGGATGGATGGATGTTAGTGCTCCAGCAACTGCCTGCTGGGTTTCTCCGATTCATGCCAAGTTAGCACAAAATGATCAAAGCAGCCAGTCAAAACTCTTTTTTTTTCCCTCCAGATCATTGGTGACAGAGATTTTGATCCCTTTGAAGGGAAGAGCTAATTAGCAACTCACTGAATTAAGTAGAAGGTGCAGTGTATGTACTGGCTTTTTGCTGTTTTTGGGGCTGCCATGAAGATTGCTCATCCCAACGCAATAATCGTTTCCATAGTGACTGATGTTCTTCGTAGGGGAGGAATTGAAGACACAAATAACAAAGACAAAGACCAAATCTATAATGCAAAGAATCGTATGCAAACAGAATAAACCCTAGGCTTCAGCATGGGCCTCCTCTGACACAATAAGGGATGATGTGAGGGGGATGCCATGAGCAGAGGAGAGTGAGACGCCCTTGGGTAGGGTGAGTGGCTGTGTGGCTCAGTGCAAGGGCCAGCCAGCATCTCTTCCAGGGAGTTCAGGTGTTTTTCCTGCAGGATATCGTGCTCAGCAACAGCCACAGGCCTCCTTAAAAGTGTGGTGGTTTTAAAGCTAGCCCAGAATGAGCAGAAACAACAGTGTTTGGAAGATAAATTGAATCTTCCCCTATCTGACCTCATCCAGGTGAGCGTTCCACTAGGCCTTTCACTTATTCTGGCTGCAAGTTCTGTGTTTATAGTAATCCCATACACAAGAGCAAATTACCTACACCTTTCAGCACCACCTCCGTGTTGGCTCATGAATTACAGGCACTGCAGAGGAATGTGCCCGGAGCAGCCTGGCTGAAGCCCACAGCACCCAGCTCACAGCCCCTGGGCAGTGCTGCAGGCTCCAAACAGCTCTTACATCCCAGTCTTATGGGGCCTGTTAATGACAAAGTGTGAAGAACAGGTTGGACAAGCAGCCACCAGGGCTGACCTGGCTGTATTTATCCTCTGTAAGTGCAGAACAGGAGATACTTTGACCTCTAAGTTGTCCACACCCGTGTAACAACCTATTTTACAACCACTCTTCAAGAAGTCCTTGTTTTCTACATCTCATTTCTGTCTTTTTCTTTGTACAGAGAGCAGAGTAAGTCTGACTTTGGGAGAGGATTTCCCTGTGCAACAGTCCAGCACAAGCCCAAGGTCCCAGCTCAGCAGGAGACTGGTTTGCTGCCATGACTTGGTCCCAGCACCAGTGTGTCACTGGATGCTCCAATATGCACCAGAGCACTAAGCCATCAGCTTTCAAGCATTAAATGAAGTTTATTTCAGTGTAGTAGTTTTGACTTTAGTTTTAGCTGGGCCTCAGTTCAGCAGGCCCAGAGAGTCTACACAGATTAGAGGGGACAAGCATCACCTGACTTAAGCAACCAAAGAGACATTTCTTATCATTTGATGGCAAATCAAGTATAAAAGAAGGTGTAGGAGGTGCCTGGCTCAGTCCCCTTCATGGCTGGGTGCCAAGCACACCTGCTATCACCGTTGCTGGGGGTGTTGGGTCTTGTCACCACTTCACAGCTGTTTGGTTTGGGAAGTCCTTTTTTGTTGTTGTTGGTTTTCTCCTCTCTTGCAGGGTATCCTTTGGGGGGAGCTTGTTGGAGTGTTTTTGGGAGCTGGGGTGGTGGAGGTCTGTGTTGTTTGGGTGGGCGACTCAGTGGTTGTTGTTGGTGGTGGTTTGGGTTTTTTTCCCACATTTGTATATATACGTGTTATATTCTGGTTTTAATTGTCTCTCTTTTGTATAAATATAAGAAGCTTGCTATTTCAGGTTTTGGGGTTTTTTAATTTTTTCTACTCTTTGTTTTTTTTTCCTCCCTCCTCTTCGGGGGGTGGGGGGTGGATTCTCTATCTCTCTGTGTTGGGCAGTTGGCATTTTGCCAACTCAAACCCAAAGACATTCAGTAACACTACACAACTGTGAAAGTCACAGCCAGGTGGAAAGAAACAACCCACCCCAAGCAGGAGTCCTTGTCATACCTGTCAAAGGCAAGGGGCATGCACATACTGCCCTCTGGACTGTGCTTTTGCAATTTCTTCCCTTTCTCTTCTCCCCTTCCCCTACCTGTGGAAAAGAATGCTTTGGTGCAGCTTGCAAGACCTTCCTTGAGAAGGGTTTGCCTGTTTTGTCTGTCCTGGCAAAAAACAACCTGAGGGAAAGACAGAATGTCACTATGCTCTCAGTTTCTTCCAAACTTAAGTTTCTCACCCACATAAGGCCTCTTGAGCAAAGAGAAATTCCCAAACCAGTTCATTTGCATGTCCATTTCTTGCACGGGATCCTCTCAACCCCCTACAGTCACCATGGAACATCAAAGAAAGCAAGAGCTGGGCATGTGTCTGGCAACCACTTGGTACAAATGCACAGGTCCAGGTTGCAGAGCTTCCAGCATCACCCAGCATCCCCCTGGTAAAAGTCCTGTGCCAGCCTGATGCCAAAGTGTCCAGGATTCACAGAATCACAGAATGCTTTTGGTTGGAAGGGATCTTAAAGACTACCTAATTCCAACCCTGTGCCATGGGCAGGGACATCTTCCACTAGACCAGGTTGCTCCAAGTCCCATCCAGCCTGGTCTTGAACACTTCCAGGGATGAGGCTAATTTGGTTCCTGCTGGTGTGGCTGGAATAAGGTCAGACAAGAGGCTTACACACAGAGGCTGACCTGAGTGCTGGAACCTATCAACATCCTGTGACAAGTATAACCAGTCCCATAACCATGGAATACTCCTGCTTCAGCATCCCCAGGTCTGAAGCCTTAATATGTACCCAGAGCTTCTCCTAGGCTTTCTGTATCAGGGTCAACTGAAATATAGCAATGATTTTATACGAGCTATTTTATAAACCAGACAGGTCAGACCTGCTCCCCTGAAGGCCCCAGACATAGCTGCAGGTGTGTTCATGATAAACTCAAGTGCTACAGGATTCTTGAGGCTGAAAGGATTGGGACTGTTCAGCCTGGAGAAGAGATGGTTCTGGGGAGACCTGAGAGCACCCTCCAGTGCCTGAAGGCTCCAAGAGAGCTGGAGAGGGACTTTGAACAAGAGGCTGAACTGATAGAAGAAGAGGGAATGGCTTCCCACTGACAAGAGAACAAGGTTAGATGGGATATTGGGATGGTGAGACCCTGGCAAAGGTGAGGCCAGAGAAGCTGTGTCTGCCCCATTATCCCTGGAAATATTAAAGGCCAGGTTGGACAGGGCTTGGAGCAACCTGGTCTAGTGGAAGGTGTCCCTGCCCATGGCAGGAGTTGGAACTGAATGATGTTTAAGATCCTTTCTAACCCAAACCATTCTGGGTTTCCATAATTCTTCTTGCTGGTAAGATGCCTCCAGCCTAGTAGCCACAATGCTGCCTGGAATGTATGGGAATTTTTTGATGGCAGGGATTGCTGAGAGAAGGGGTGAGGAAGGAGATACTGTGCTGAATAAAAATGTGCAAACCAGGAGGGTTAATACTGGCAGTTCCCTTCTGGCTCTGCACCACCAGCTGAGAACAAACAGTCCTGCCATGTGTCAGACAGACCCTGAAGTTTTGGGGTTGTGACAACTTCTGTGCTCTTGCTGACAGATTCTCCACTTTCAGAGGTGTCCTGTTTAGGTACAAGCTGGCAAAGAGAATTCTATCCCTTGTTGTTTGGGGGTTTTTTCTAGAGAAAAGGACTGAAAAGCACCACTGCAGCTCCGGGACCGTAGTGGCGGCTCTTGCTTGCAGCAGCTCCGTCCCTGCATCCACAGTCTCTCTGCAGAGCATGCAGTATCAGAAAACACACCTCCTGCCTGCTTGAGTGCCTCTGCCTCCTGCAAATATCCCTGAGGTCTCTTACATAAGCCAGTGCTGGTTTGCTCAGACAGAAGAAGATTTCCAAGAAATATGAGAAATAACATCACTGCTGCACTCAGTAAACACAAACCTCAGGTTCTGGGGCAGCAGGAAGAAGGAGGGGCAGATTAGGATGAATGAGTCTCTCTGGATGGTGAGCCTCTCTGCCAGACCCAGGAGTTGCCCCATCCTCCCTCTTTCAGCCCATACCTGCCTGCTCCTTTGGACCCCTAAACTTCCCCACAGTCCCATTCCTGACTTCTCTCACTGGCCTTCATGACAGGCTCTCCTGGGTCCCTGCCTTCCTGTTCAGGAGACAGGACCGCACCTGCCCACAGCTGGATCAGGGCAGGACTCTCCTGTGCCAGAGCATCTCGACAGGGATGCTGTGCCTGAGCACCAAGGGACACAAGGCCTTTCCATATCCATCTCCCACATGGGAGTACTGCAGGTAGCAGTGATGCACCAGCGGGGGGTGCTGGGGTGCCAGAGGGGCTCACAGAGTGCTGACCACAGCCTGGCTGCTAGTTGCTGTTATCCTTACTTTTATTTTGACTGCATATATTGCTTTCCTCTGCAGAAAAAAAACCTTTTCAAGAGAAAAATATACATTTCTTCTCATGGGCACCCTCTCTGCTCTCTAGCATTTTTCACTTGATACAACCCCAGGTTGCAGTTCTGTGTCCAGAGCCACGTCAAGCCTGGGGCATAAGGGAAGAAGTGAGTTCAGTTACTTCATGTGCTTATCTTGATCATCCTTCTCCAGGCAACTGTGCAGAGCATTGACCGAGGACTCAGAGCAAATACAGCACAGCATGAGACTTTTGGCAAGACAGATGATTCAGACATGATTCCCCTCAAATCTTACTTACCTTTGGCACAACCAAGTAGGGAAAAATTTCCAAAAGGAGTCACTGATGCAAGGTAACTCAACATTTAACTAAAGGGGGCGTCAGGCACTGGCACAGGCCGCCCAGGGCAGGAGTGGGGTCACCATCCCTGGAAGTGTTCCAAAGGCATCCACATCCACATGAATGTGGCACCTGGGGACATGGTTTAGTGGTGGCTTTGGCAGTGCTGGAGGAATTGTTGGAGTCCATGGTCTTAAAGGGCTTTTCCAACTCTAATGATTCTGTGATTCTACACACAAACGAGTTTCAAGTTTATTGGCTTGGACAACTGGGCAATTAGTAGTCAGGACTGGTTAAACACTTGATTGACCTTCCTACAGGAGTATAACATGCCTGCTGATGGGACAGGCTCGATGGCTGTGCTGTCCATGGGGAGTGACCCACCTGTATGGAGTCAGGGTGTGTCAGTGGCCATGGGGGCCTTCCTGGTCACCTGACAGCAACCTTGGAAGAGCATCCCCTGGTGCAGCTGGCTGTGTCTTCCACCACATTGCAAACCACAGACTTCAGGGTTGGATAAATGCCATCATCCCAGATCCTGTGATGGTGCTTTTACTGCTAAAAAATCTTTAAACACAGGCAAGGAAATTCCCTCTTGCTATTTCTGGGGTCTGAGACATATTCAAGCAACTCCTTTTTCCTAGAAACCTGTGGGGGTCTGTCTATGAAAGGTGGGATCATTACTGCTTGAAAAAGGTCTGCCTGGAACAAAAGGCACCTTGGCAGCACAGGGCTCACTCAGACTTGTTGCTGTGTCACTTCCATTTTCTTTGATTTCCTCACATTGATGGTCTCTCTCTCTCCAGTCCTTCTGGTAAGAGATGAACTATTGATTCACACATAGTGCTTTGCATTTTCGAGAGAGAGCAGCCTCCTGGCCTTCACTGCATGTGGAAATAATCAGGATTAAATGTGGCTGATGCTGGATCTGGGGCTGGTTTGGACCTGAATGGGGGTTCAACCCAAAGGGCAGGTTCCCTGTAGCTTATGGCTACAGAGCACCGCGAGCCCTTCCTACCCCATGGACTTCCTATCTCTGGGCTCTGTCTTCCCCTTCAGGGCTGTGGGTGCTGCACCCACAGGTGCAATAGAAGAGGTGACCAAGGACAGCAGCTCCTGCAAAGGCTCCCACCTGCCTATGCCACAGGCTGTCATGGTCCTGTGCTTTGATCACTGGGAAGAACAACCTCTTACCCAGGTGTGTCCTTTGTGTCCCTGCTCTCCTGGATCCTGGCTGTCTAAGGGGAGTCCAGCACTTTGGCATGACAATGAGTCTTCTCCTTGGTGGGACCTTGGACCGTGCACCCTGTACTGTCCTGTGTCGCTTTCCCACACCTGACACCTGGTACTTGATATAAAGACCTCCTGGCACAGGGAGATCTGCAGGTTAACTATCCTGCCTGGGCGTGGCTACTCCTTGGGAACTGATTCAGGTGAGTGAGGGGTGGGTCAGGCTCGTTAGTAGGTGCCAGGGGGGCTGTATAACAGCCTCCAAAGGAGCACAAGGGACTGCTGTCATTCAGGCACCCAACAGGAGTGGGCAAACAGGGGTGTGGCAGGGCTAGCAGACAGGGTACAACTAGCTCTTGTAGGTGAGTTTGTTGTTGGGGGGTTTTGGTTTGGGTGGTGTTTTTGTTTGTCTGGTTTGAGGGGGTTTGGTGGTTTTTTGGGTGGGGTTTTGTTTTTTTGTTGTTGTTTGTTGTTTTTTTTCTCTCTCCCCAACTTATCTAAAGCTAGTAATGGTTTCCAGAAAAATAAAAAACATTGCTGCTGTTAATACAAGGAGTGTGTCTACACAGACACTATCCTGCAAGAAGGATGCAGCCACCCAGGCCTGTGGCTGTGCAGGGTGTCTGAGCCTGGCACTGGTACCAGAGAATGGTATTGGAGGCACTTGTGTACCATGTGAACAGGTCAATGACTTGCTGTGCCTGGTGGCAGAGCTTAAGGAAGAGGTAGAGAGACTAAGGTGCATTAGGGAGAGTGAAAAGGAAATTGCCTGGTGGAGTCAAACCCTTCTGACCCCTAAGAGAGTCCAACAAGAGGTAGTGAAGCCCTGCCCTCCTGTCATAAGGCAGATGGAGCAGACCAAATTGATGGGGGGGAATGAAAACAGGTCCCTGAGTGGACAGGTAGAAGAACCCTCTCTCGAACCCCATCACCACCCTGCGTGCCCTTAAAGAATAGATGTGAGGCCCTGAACCCAAAAAGTCAGGCCGAGAACAGCCAAGAATATTTGCCTGGAGAGCCTCCTGGCTCGAAACCATCTTCAAGACAGATTGCAACTGCAGCTATAAGGAAAAAAAGAAGGGTGGTTGTAGTTGGTGACTCCCTTCTGAGGGGAACAGAGGGCCCTGTATGTTGCCCAGATCCATCCCACAGGGAGGTTTGCTGCCTTCCCAGGGCCAGGATGAGGGATATTAGTAGGAGACTTCCTGAGCTAATTCAGCCCTCAGACTATTATCCCCTGTTAGCAGTCCAAGCTGGCAGCGAGGACATTAATGAAAGAAGTGCCAGGATGATTAGACTTTAAAGACTTTAAAGCACTGGGTCGATCAGTTCATGGGATGGGAGCACAGGTGATATTTGCCTCAGTTCCTGTGCTAGCTGAGACAGATGAGGAGTTAAATAATGAGAGGAGTAGAAAAGGTCATCTCATCAAGAGGTGGCTAAAAGACTGGTGCCACCATCAAACTTTTATGGGTTTTGACCATGGGGCAAACTCCATGGTACCCAGTCTCCTCAAATCAGATGGGCTTCATCCTTCTAGGAAGAGCAAGAGGACTGTAGCCCATAATTTGGCAGGGCTAATCAGGAGGGCTTTAAACTGGGTTTGAAGGAGGAAGGGATTGAAACCAGGCTCTCCAAAGATCAGCCTAAGGATGGAAAGCCTGAGTTGAGTGAAATCAGCAGCCCACCTCAAGTGCATGTACAAAAATATGGCCTGGATCAAAACTAGCATGGCCAGCAGGCCCAGGGCAGTGACCCTTCCCCTGGACTCTGCATTGGGGAGGCCACACCTTGAGTGTTGTGTTCAGTTCTGGGCCCCTCAGTTGAGGAAAGAGATTGAGGGGCTGGAGCGGGGCCAGAGAAGAGCAACGAGGCTGGAGAAGGGACTGGAGCACAAGTGCTGTGGGGAGAGGCTGAGGGAGCTGGGGGTGTTCAGCCTGGAGAAGAGGAGGCTCAGAGGTGACCTCAGCACTGTCTGGAACTCCCTGAAGGGAAGTTCTGGCCAGGTGGGGGTTTGTCTCTTCTCCCAGGCACTCAGCAATAGGACAAGGGGGCACAGGCTCAAGCTCTGCCAGGGGAGGTTTAGGTTGGATATCAGGAAGAAATCCTTTGCAGAGAGAGTGTTCAGGCATTGGAATGGTCTGCCCAGAGAGGGGGTGGAGTCCCCATCCCTGGAGGTTTTTCAACTGAGCTTGGCCGTGGCACTGAGTGCCATGATCTGGTAAAGGGACTGGAGTCGGACCAAGGGTTGGACTTGATGATCTCGGAGGTCTTTTCCAACCCAATCCATTCTATGATCCTCTCGATAAGGAAACATTAATTTTACTGTTTTCAGCTTTCATGGCCCTTGTCTCCATGCAACTCTTGGGAGCACAGGACTTGCTCTTCTAATGAGGATCATAAGATTTTCAATGCAGTCTACTTTCCTCCTCCTGTTTCCCCACCTCCTTTCTCCCCCACTGATTTTTCTCATGACAAAATTATTTTTTCTTTTTCTCACTCTCCTGTCTCAGAGACAGGCCACTCCTCTCAGCTCAGTGGGCCACTGCACAGCCCTGGCTTGGGAGGAGGTGAGCTGCAGAGCCTGAGTTCTCCTCTGGGCTTTCCATCCTTCAGATACAGAGTCCAGAGCTGTCTTATCTTTCTTCATCCTCCATCTCCTCACCAGACAGGAACCTGCCAGAGCTCAAGGAGTATTTGGATAATGTTCTCAGGCACATGGTGAAATTCTCAGTGGTGTATCCTGTGCAGGGCCAGAAACTGGACTTAATAATCCTTGTGGGTCCCTTCCCACTAAGGATTCTATGAACCTGACCTTTGCAGACCCCACAGAGAACCTTTATCATCCACCCATAGGGCAGCTCTGCTCTCAGGAGACCTTGTGTGGTCTTCCACTCTGCAGAGCATCCAGCTGTGATTCAGACAGGGGAGGTGGGATAAGTGTGTTTTTTCCTGAGAAGGGACAGCATTTGAGGATTGGTGTTCTTGGTGGGCAAGTGGCTCATGAGTTTTCCCCACCTGCCAGAGACAGACTGTGATTTTGACCCATAGAACTTCTCCAGGGGACTGGGGTGCTTGGAGTGCCAGAGTGGGAAAGTACTTGAGGAGATGCAAATTAACTCAATATAAGGAGCCTTAAATACTTTCCTTGTCATCCCCCTCTTCTAGCTGCTGCCTGAGATTTTATGCTCAGCCCTGCTTCCAGGTTTCCATAGGCATTCACTCTTCTCTCAGCTTCTGTGATTGCATATAATTCCTGTTTAAATTCTTCTCATTTTCACAGTGTAATTAGGCAGATGAGCAGCTTTTGTTCTGCAGTCAAAAAGCAATTAGCTGTGCTTTTTACTTGTTGGTTGTTTTTTAATTAGGACTTTGTTGATGGCTTTTGTCCTCAGCAGAAAATACACTTAAGGGTTTATGGGTTGCAGCTGCTGCCCAGGGCAAGAGGGACTCCCTGCCTTCTCCCTGTCTGTGCCTTACCTGCTCCCTGTCTGCACCCTGCTTGCCTGACGAGGGAGCAGGACGTGGGGAGGTGGCCCAGAGATGTCCCTGCCACATTCCCATCCTCTGCCTTCCACATGTCCTCAGGGTTGAGGTAACGTGCAAAAGTTTTCCATAGGTAAGGGTTTGCCTGCTTTTCCTTCTTTAGGATGCTTGTATGTGACTGAAAGCTCAGAGAATCACAGAATGTCCTGAGCTGGAAGGGACCCACAAGGATCATCAACTCCAGCTCTTGGCCCTGCACACAACAAACCCAACAGTCCTACCATGTTGCATGAGTTTTGTCCAGTCATTGCTGCAGGTGGTCACTGGTCGTTGTGATGCCTCATGGAGGGGCTCATGGGGCCCTGTAACACAATTCTTTTTCTCTCATAGGATCATAGAATTGTTTATACTGGAAAAGCCCTCTAAGATTGTTGAGGCCAACCACAGCACTCTCAAGCCTACCACTAAACCATCTTCCCGTGGCATGTGGATATGCCACATCCACACACCTTTTGAACACCTCCAGGGATAATGACTCCACCACTGCCCTGGTCAGCCTGACTGCACTTTCTGTGAAGAAATTTTCCCTACTATCCAATCTAAACTTATCCTGCAACAACTTGAAGCTGACTCCTCTATTCCTGTTGCTTATTATCTGTGAGAGGAGCCTGACCCCCACATCGCTACAATCTCCTTTCAGGCTATTGTAGAGAGTGAGAAGATCCCCCTTGAGCCTCCTTTTCTGTTCCTGCAGAGCAGACAGTCCCTCTTCCTGTCTGTGCTCAGGGGCTGCTGGATTAGTGTGGGACAAAGACACTACATCTTATCTCGCCATGGCTTTTGGGATTCCATGTAAATCACAACAAATCTTCCTGTGAGCAGATTCCCCATCAGCAATAGATGAATTTTTTAATACATGATCCCAACCAATTAGTGAGATTAACCCACTGCTTTAGGCTCTTTCTTTATTTCACCCTTCACCTTCCATCTTCCTACTGGCTCTGAAGAATGGTCTTGTGCCCCATCCATCACTGCATGACCAGGCACCTCCATGATCCCAGTGCTCAGACAGACCCAGAGGACACCTTATGGTTGTGGATCCACATGCCCCAAGGACTGCCACAGGGTCCTACCCTGGCCCTCCAGCCCATTTCTGCCAGCTCTTTGTGGTTTTGTTGCCCCTGTTCAGGGTGCACAGGAGAGCAGCTCTGCACCACTGCCCTGTATCCCTGCCTCAAGCTCCTGAAGTCCCACAGGTAGCTGAGAGGAGATGATGGACAGGAGCTGATGGAGAGTGCAACACTGTGTGGGTGGGCTGGCATTGGGCTGGCATCAGGGCAGCCCTGGCAGACCTGTGCAGTGACAAGGGAAGAGGTGGGTCTGGGGGTGGCTGTGGCAGGGAGTTGCTGTGGTGGAGAGCAGGGGTGTCAGCTCATTCCTCATCCTGGAGTGGGGCCCTGGGCTGCTCTCCCTGCTTTGTGGGGAGAGAACCCGTTTTTCTCCAGTGGAAGGCAGTGGGCTGTGCTGTGACGGGGCTGTCCATGTGTGGAGATGAATAGGAGTGGGTTATTGACCACAGACTGTTCTGGCTGATGGCCAGTCCCCAGGGCACAAGTACCCAGTGTGCCTCCACCATCCTCCCTGCACCTGGGCAGAGCCAGGGCTGCCTCATGGCACCCAGCAATGGTGGTGGGAATTTGCAGTGTAGGTGTTGGCATTGATAGAGTGTTTTGTAGTTGTATCTCAAAGTGTTTAGTGACAAAAAATACAGAGCATGCCCAGCACCTCCCCAGGAACAGCAGTGGGTGATGGTGTCTTTCCATCTGAGCCCTGGCACACAGAGATGCCCAGTTCTGCCCACAACTGCTCTCCTTTCATCAGCAGCATGGCCAATGGTGAGAGCCAGTTCTGGCTTTTCCTGAGGCAGCTGGATGGTGGGAGCTGCTTCATCCACCAACATCACTATGATCCTGCTGCTAAACCTGCCTTCCCCAGGAGGCTGCTGGTAGTAGCTGAGTATTCCCCTTGGGAAGCACTGTCAGTGCTGTTGGAGAGGAAAGAAAACTTGAGGTGTCATGTCTACATTGATTTTTCTGCATGCTAAATGTTAAGTCAGGCAGATTGGGGACTGATTCTGTAGGAAGATCCAAGATAATGGTGTGTTTAAATCCTGTTGGGAAAGCCTGACGGGTGTTATGGCAGTCAGGGCACAGCCACAGCTCACCTGGTACCACCTGACAAAGTGGGACAGTTGCTGTCATCACTGGGCTCCAGGGTGTTGGCCAAAGTGCTTCCAGCAGAGACAGAGAGGTGACAGCAAGGGATGCTTCCATGCCAAACAATACTGCCCTTTGGCTTTGTTATTTTTTCTTTTTTCTTCTTTTTCAGGTCTCAGATAATGGCTGTGACCCTTAGTCAAATGTTTGATTCAGTGCTTTGAGCAGTAGGTACTTTTCGATGGAGATTATTTGCATGGAATAACACAAAGCTCCATCTGCAGAGCAGCTCTCCTGGAAAATAATGACATCTTCAGCTGTGCAGGAGCCAGGACAAAGCCCACTAGCTGCTTGTAATCCCCTGGAAGCCACTCAATAGCACTTGAGCAGGGTGTAAGGGGGGAAGGACTGTGTGCCAGACCTCTCCCTGCAGCCAAGGTGTTATCCCAGATGCATTATTTAACGAAAAGTGTCAGGCCGGCTTTTTGCACTGGCTGAAAGCAAAATTACATCCATTTGGAGCAGGCTCTTAGGAAACTAAAATTATCTTCACATTGTATTTCTTCTCCAGTAAGGCCAGCATTACATTTTCTCAAATTCTGAGCCAGACATCAGGAAAAAGAGTAAAAATGTATTGGCTCAGATATAGAATAACAGAATCATTCAGGTTGAAAAAACCTCTAAGACCATCACATCCAACAATGAAACCAGCACTGCTGTGTTCACCACTAAACCACATCCCCAAGTGTCACACCCATATACCTTTTGAACACTTCTAGAGATGATGAACACTTCCAGAGATGGAAAAATATTTTACAATATCCAGGGATATGATAAAATTTAGAAAAAGGTCACGGTGTCAGGCTGATTTTCTCCTTTCTGCTGTCTCTAAGCCTCTAATACACTCTGAAGGGTGGTCCTGTGGTGTAAAGGAGAGCACTTTGGACTCTGAATCCCAAGGACCTGAGTCTGAGTCTCAGTGGGACCGTCCCCTGGCAGTTCAATCCCTCCCTGCCATCCCACCCCGTCAGATCTCAGATGCTCAGCACGGTCAGCCCGGTCAGTACCGGGTGCTGTGACCATCCCGAGGACTTCCCTGTCACTGTCCAAGCTCGCTCGGCCGTGGCAGATGGACCTTAGGACTTAAACAGTGGGACCAGTTCTGTGCACGCTGAGCCTCACCTAAAACATCCACTGCACAGGCTGGAGGGGCATACACATGTGGGGAGAGCCCTGCCCAAATCTTCTTTGACGAAGCCTGGCCATACAATGCACTCTGAAGCCAAGGTTTGGGGCGTGGGTTGGCAAGGAGCTATAGGAATTTCCTCTTCCTTTATATTTTAACAGGCTCAGCTCCTCTGGTGCTCATGGTCACACTCTGCCCAGCAGAGCCCTGGGTGTCACTGCTGCACTCTCCGTCCAGGGCTGTGTGAGGGAACCCCTCATTCCCTGTATTTCCTGACATACTCCCTGTCAGAGCCTCAAGCCCTTAGCTTTATAACCAGGGCTGAATGGAAAATAAAGAGCAACAACCCTGCCTGTTCCTAGATGCTGGCAGTGGTAAGAGCAGGATGGGAATCTCCCCTTCTGGAGTCTTTGCTGGTACCAACAGGCCAAGGTGCTGTCTGTGGTGGGGATGGGGACATGGCAGAGGTGCTCCTTCCCCTAGTGCTGCCTCCTGAGCCAGGACCACGTCTGCCTCCCTGACCTCAGTGTGCCAGGGCAGCTGGTTCCTCACGCTCAGCATCTTGTCATGGAAACATCTGCCCATCCATCCATTACCCTGTGCTGCTCCCTCTCATACAAGAGCCCCCTAAAACTCTCCCCTCCCCACTCCCAGCAGAGCAGCCCCTGACAGATGCAGTAGGACTCAGTTGGAGCGCACAAAAGATCAAACTTGCTTCTTTATTTGTGCAAAGACATGGAAGAAATTATAGTGGCACTCTCATTTCTGGAGGTGGTTTGCTGACCATCAGCTGTGGCAGCTGCATTAGGACAGCTTTGACCCACATGTGCAGCAATAGCAGTGCAGGTGGGGTGTTTATAGGCCATAACATTTGATCAGCTGCAGGAGCTATGGATGAACTGTGTCTGGCTAGACTTGCTAATGATGTCATGTTGAAATGGTTTGGAGGTTGGTTTTGCTTTTTTCCTGTTAAAAATGAGAAGGAAGATGATGGGATTGGAAATGCCAGGCTTTGTGTGGTGTGGGTGGGATGCCTGTGATTCCTCAGCCAGAGGGGAGCAGTGCTATTGAGCAGCTGTCTGAAGGCAAACAAGCTGGAAACACGGAGTTTGGACAGCACACACACGGGTTACAGACTTACACATCCAACTCATTAGCTTTTGTTTTGTGTGTCTGTGACAGACTCCAAACATGTGCCCAGGCATTCAGCCCCTACTGCTGTGCAGTGATTGTCACTGCTCCTATGACTGGCACTGCTGCCAGTGCTGCCGCCACCGCTACCACTGCTGCTGCTGCTGCTCTGGCACTGCTGCTGCTGTTGATGTTGCCAAGGGACCTCCAGATCTCTTGACCCTCTCCCCCAAGCTGCCCTTCCACCTCCTCTCACCGTTTCCACTGTAAATTGGAGAACCTTTTCACTGGTGCTTTTCATACTGCAATGAGACCAAAAGAATCCTTGTGTGCTGCGCAGGGAGAACAGTGATTATAGGAAAAATGAAGGAATGGCCAGAGAAGCAATGTGATGTCATCCACCAGTGCTGATTAAATGTGCCTCTGCCCCAAGGGCAGGATACACTGGCAGGTGCCAGCCAGCACCTGTAGGCCAGCAGCACTCAGAGCCACTTCTCTGAGACTGTCACCTCCTCTGCTTGCCCACATCTGCACAGCACAGCTGCAGGGAGCACAGGGCAGCCATCCCTCATTCAGGGCACAGGAGAACTTCCCAAGCCACCTCAAGGCCTGAGATAACCCAACCCACACAGGGCGAATATTTCCCTCTGTGACATTTCTCTGGAAGCTGTTTCACTGAAATCAGACTTTCTCTATGAATTGTTAATGTTAGTGACTTGTGGTTTTGAGAAAATTTCTTAAAAAAAATCCTTCCTTTTAAGCACCTTTTTATTACAAGAGCATATTTTCTATTGTGAATCATATAATAATGTAACATTTTAAAATATCAGAAGAAAGCTTACTAAGTTTTTCAGAATATACAGTTCTAAAATTATTTTTTGGGGTGTGAAAATACAAATGTGCATTCTTTTTACCCTTTTACTGGTATGCCTTTGGAGAAATTTCAAATTTTATTTCCAGAATTTTATGGAAAATGCTGATGCTGATTCCTTCTCTCCTCTGGAAATCTCTGGACTTCTCCTTTTGTGGTTTCCAGGTGTTACAGGTTGCTGCCACTCTTCAGAGTTTCATCACCGGGTCCCTGTGCACAGGTTGGATGTCATGTTTATCCTGTGGTGATGATGTAAGGTCCCTGTCTGGGTGACAATCTGCTTCCTTTGGGCATTTCCAGAAGGTGCTTGGCAGATTCTCCAAAGCTCACAGGCCTTGGGGCAGATGTCCATCGCTGTATTCTATGATGTCCATCATTTCCAAGGGTGGGTACAGCGGCAGTGCTGGGTGTTGGGGCAGGTCACTGGTGCTCAGGAGAGCACCCATGCACCCCAGCAATTTGCCTATTTGTCACTTATGCCTCCCTTACGCTGAAGAAGAAACCAGGAGGTATGACACTCATTTTCCAGCCTTTCTTGTGCGTGTCTGATTTTCCTCAGCCCCTTTGACTGTGTTTGCATCTCTCCTAAGTGGTGAAACTATCATATCAAAGGGAGCCCAAGCTCCCTCCACGATCCTGATGCTGCCTGGGGGCTTTGGAAAGAGGTAACTCCTGCTCTCCCTCCCTCGCTAGACTTGGCAATTAAATCTTTCATTTGCTGTTTCCGTTCTCCTTTGATAGGGACAGATGAACGTGGACATAAGAAGTGTGTTTCAGTATCACAATCCCAGCTCACCTTACAAGAGCCCAGAACAAAAAAGGGAAGGGAAGACAATCTGTGCTGTTCCTTGGAGACAGGTCAACATCCACATACCAGCACAAAGAGTCTTTAGAAACTCTGGGAGTACCTCACCTAAAGCACCAAGTCCTGAGTAAATCATAGAATCACTGAGGTTGGAAAAGCCCTCCAAGATCATCAAGTCCAATCATTAACCCAGCACTGCCTAGGCCACCACTAAACCTGGTCCCCAAGTGCCACATCCATATATCTTTTGAACACTTACAGAAACGGTAGCTCCACCACTGCCCTGGGCAGCCTGTACCAGTGCTTGACCACCCTTTCCATAAGGAAATTTTCCCTGAACTCCAGCCTAAACCTTCACTGGTTCAACCTGATGCCGTTTCCTCACATCTTGTTACCTGGAAGAAGAGCCTGACCCCCACCCAGCATCCTGAGTCTCCTTTTCTCCGGGCTGAGACTCCCAGCTCCCTCAGCTGCTCTCCATCAAACTTTTGTTTCAGACCCTTTCCCAACTCTCTTCCCTTCTCTAGACATGCTCAATGTCTTTCTTTTTGTGCAGGGCCAGCCACCTTCCCCTGTCTGCCCAGGCAGCTTCTCCTACAGAGACTTTTTTTTAAAATGACAAATTTTTGGTCTCCTTCCAGCCTGAACTTTCTCTTTAGCTCTCAGCATTTAGCATGGCCCTCAGAGGGCCAGGTCACTGTGGGGATGAGCTCTGGATGACAGACCTGAGTGGCCACAGCCATTGCTTTGCTTCAGCCAGGTACAATTCCAGCTGGTGTGTGCCAGGTTTGTCTGACACTGAAGAAGTGGCAGAGGGGGAGACTTCAGCCAGTTTCAGTTTGAGGACCCAGATCAAGAGGCACCCTTGGTCTCAGGCCTTAAAACATAACCCTATTGTGCCTTCCCTGTAAAACAGTGACCATGAGTCTTGTATTTGACTTCATTTGCAACCAAGGGGGAGCTCAGTGAAAGCTCAGAAATCTCTGGAAGTTTCTGGAGAAGCCCAGAGCCTGCCCTGAGTGCCATGCACAGGCTGCTCCAAGGGGGCTAGTTCTGCAAGTCTGACACAGCTGTTTGGGGCTGCAGGACACTAGGAAGGATGGATGCTGAAGGAAAGGAGAGAAGAAAGAAGAGACTGAACTTATGCCACAGCATGCACAAGGCTGCCTTTGCTCCTGGCAGCCCTCGGCACTGAGGGTGGGCAGAGACAGCCCAAAAAGGGCTCAGAGCCTCTGTACAGTTGCACTAACATTTATTTCCCAGTGGGTGTTTGGATGGTTCCACTGCTGAGAGCAAGGATTCCTGGCCTTGCTTTTGTATTGGCAAGAACCCTCAGCCTGGGTGTTATCCTCATGGTGCAGCTGGAGAGAGAGAGGGCTGGAGGGACACAGCCATGGGCAGAGCTGGCACTGACCTCTGCCCCCCATCCTTAGACCTGCACGCCTCTGTCCCCACTCATGGTTCCCAGTGTTCCCCTCCCTCCCACCTGCCCTGGCACAGCTGAGCCTCGTGCACCATCCACTGTCACAGCAGCTGCAAGGTAGAGAAACAGAAAAGGAGCCTTTGGCCCCCTATCCTGACAAATTTAACCTAAATAGAAAAGCCCCAGCAGCCCTCTGTGCCCTATGCTGGGTGACATGGCACCTACAGGTGTGTGGCCTCCCAGTATGGTGCTGTTGTGCTGGGACAGCACCAGCCAGGGTTCCAGGGGACCAGCAGCAGAGCTGGGCTCAGGAGGGACATCACCTACAACTCCTGTTTGCTCGTGTACATCTGCAGCTGTCCTTTCTTTCCTCTGTGGCTGATCACCCTGTGGGACTCCCAGCCCCAGCCCTGCTCAGAGGTAGTCCAGCTGTGGTGAGTGTCTGTGATCCAGCAGGGTGACAGCAGTGCCATCCTACAATGCTCCTTGCAGCCCTGTAGTGCTCCTCATCCCTGCTGGAGCTCCTTAATAGGACAAGGTGGCATGGCTTGCTAATGACTGAGGGCAGGGTTAGATTGAATATTGGGAAGAAATTAGTCCCTGGGAGGGGGGGATTGCCCTGGCACTGTGCCTGCCCAATCCCTGGAAGTGCTCAAGGAAAGGCTGGATGGGGCTTGGAGCAACCTGGTATGGTGGAAGGTGTCCCTGCTCATAGCAGGGCGAGGAACAAGATGAGCTTCAAGGTCCTTTCCAACGCAAACCATTCTGGAATTCTCTGATTCTGTGATTCTGGAGCTTAATGAAGAGCTTGGCTTTCACCCAAAATAATTCCCCCATTGCCATGGCAGAGGCAGGCTGGAAAAGCTGCTGAGAGCCCTGGGATCCCCCCTGGGAAAAGAGCCCCTGTGCTAGCTGAGAAAAAACCGTGATGTTCTGAGAGCCCAAACATCACATTCTGAAAGCTTAAGATTGACTTTTGCTCCATCTCCACATTTGCACCTCACAGAGAGCATGACTGCCCCGAGCCATCCTTCCCTGTGGCACGTGTCCTGGAGGGGTGCTGGGGCAGGGACCACACTGGGCCGTGCTCTGTGTGTGCCAGGAGCCTGGCAGGCTGTGAGGATCTGTGGAAATGTCGCTGTGCTGGCAGTGCTCCCGGGTGAGATGGGGACACGGCTGTTGGGGCCCAGCAGTGTCGCTGATGGAGAGCCATTCTCTGTGTAAGAAAAGCTTCCAGAGCAGCTTCCTCCCAGACTCGCCTTTTTGTTTTATTTTCAGAAGGTGCTGCAGGCAGATGCTGGTCTTTCAGAAATCATCCTAGCTGGAAATCAGCTCGAGGCCAGGCTAAGCAGGGTTGCTGGAAGTGCCTTGACAAGTCTCTCATCTGGTGCTAATCCCTCCAGATTGTGAGAGAAGGAAATTAAAGCAAAACTCACATTTTAATGACCAAGATTTGCTTATCATATTTTCTCCCTTCTGTGTTTTCTCCCTTCTTTCTTCCAGGTTTCCCAGGAATTCCTTTCCCCTCACCTGTAAGGAAGGACAGTGCTGAGGCTGTGCTGAGGTGGGCAGAGTGGTGCTTCCCATGCTGCCAGCTCTGCTGCAGTGAGTGTGGCTAATGCTGAGTGTCAGGCACTGTGTTTTGGTGGAGCTGGGCCAGAAAGGAAGAAAAAATGCATGAAATCATGGAATCATTAAAGCTGGAAAAGCCCTCTAAGATTGAGTCCAACAATTAACACAGCATTGCCAAGCCCACCACTAATCCATGTCCCCAAGTGCCACATCCACACGTATTTTTGAACACGGATATGAGGCTCAAGGCACCTGTTGGCCAAGTCACTTCACTCCTGCCTTGGTTTCCCCTCTGTGTGGGCTCTCACCAGATGCCTTCCAGGGGCTGGAGAGCACTGAACCTGCCACTTGCCCACAGCCTGGGGATGAGCCATGCTGGGACATTAGTCTGGAGTACAGAGCAAACTGTGTCCTTGCACACCCCTCCTGGACAGGAGGCTGGAGGGTGCCCTGGTTTTTCCAGGGGCAGTTTTCCCTGCACAGATCCAGCAAGGCTGTGGTGCTAGCAGCTCTCTTCCTGTTTATGAGTCTGTGGTGTAAATTGCCTGCCAGACACCCAGGCACAGCCACAGAAAAGCTCTCAGGAGCAGCCTAGGGACAGGGAACTGGAGCCTTGTTTTAATCCTGTGTCTGGGGTAACACATGGGAGGCTGCTCACCCTGGGTGCTTCTGTGTCTGCTTTCCCCATCATGTCACTACTGGGGAGCCCTGAAAGCCAGCCCAAATGAGAGAACCTGGGTGAAAGGAAGGCATGATCCTCCTGGCATGAAGCTGGGGTTATGGCTCTGTTGCACATATGCCTGGGGCTGTGCAACCCCAAGGCTATGCCTTTGGAACAAGCCAACTGGAAAAGCAGCAGCCCAGTAAACTCTGTAAGGTTGTGAATATCATGGTTGAATTTCCTGGTTGTTTGCTCTCTGGTGTCACAACTGAATACTGTTTTAATTTGTCTCTCAACCATTATGCCCAGGACAACAGGAGTGTGGGATTTCCTCAGCCCTAGGCTGGGAGAAGCTACACCACGGTGGCCCTTGATTGTGCAGGAGGGACCTTGGCAGGGTGCAGGGCTCTGCAGGGCGGGATCATCCTAAATTATCCCAAAGATGTGGGAGATGAGCACCTCCCACTCTCCTTCCCTGAAGAAGCTGGGTATGGCTGACACCACCAGGCTGCCCTAGTCCCCCTGTCATCCTCTTTATTTTGAGAGAGGAGAAACACAAGTGTAAGGGAGCTGCTTCTACCAACCCCTGAGCACCTTGACCTCGTGGACAGGCTTGTTCTCAGGAGGTGTAGAATGACCCATGTTTGTACCAGCCCCTTGCCATGCCTCGGTTTCCCCAGGTGTAACCCAGCTCTCTGTACTGCTGACCTTGGTGGACACTTAAGGCTGTTATGCTCAGGGATGATGGGGAAGCAGATCTCATTCACACATGGTGATTTAAACTCTGGTATGAGCAAAAATGAGATCAAAATAGGTCAAAGTTCTCTGGTTTTCTCATCAATATTCTCCTTAATGACTCCAGTTAATCACCTTTGCCTTCACTTAAGATGGATCTGGATTTTGCAATGTTGTTTTATAGGTCTTAATTACCTCTACATTTCCTCTGCTCTCAGCCTGGAGCTCTGGCATGTCCAGCCAGGCTTGACTCTGTGGGTTTGTTTACTTCCATCCACGGTGTCTTTGCTGTGTCAGTACAGAGTCAGCCCATCTTCCTGACAAGGGGCAGGGTCACTCTCAACCCACTTCCTGAAGCCCCAGGACTGACCTCTGCTCCAGTCAGGCAGTCCCTACACTTTAGTGGCATCAGAGCCCCTTTCCCTCATTGCTAACACTTACTTGTTTACTTCTCAGCTGACCTGCCTTTCTGAGAACCCTCCTTCCCTTTCACAGCCTCAGCTGTGCTGTGATTCAGGTCAACTCTTTCTGTTTTAATTTAAGACAAGTCACTGACATGGTATATCTGAGCTGGGCTCCCTCCACACCCTCCACACCCCTTGGACCTTACTGGGGTGTTTGGGGGGTATTTCCAATCCTGAAAAATGGGCCTTGGAGCAGGAAGAGAAAAAGAAAACAATTCCCAAGTTGCTCAGCTGAAGGCAGCCTAAAACCTTGCAATGAGCCTTCGGAAATGCTGCTGCCACTGCACACGTGTGGGGGGGGGACTCGGAGTTGTGTCCCAAAGAGACTCCGCTGCGGCAGGAGTGTCCCAGCTGGGATGACATGACCTGCTTCCTGGACTGGGGTCTGTGCTGGTAACAGGATAGATGTCCATCTCTCCAGGGGAGGCTGGAGTTGGGATTCTGCACACCCCAGCCATGTATCAGCAGAGCTGAAGGGATGGGAAGACCACCAGAGGAGTGGGGCCTCTTCCTGTATCACAGAGGATCCATAGCCCTTTCTTTATGTATCTGATGATGTCAGATAAATTACTTGAGCCAACAAAGATCCTCAGAGTTGCTGAGGTTGGAAGGCAATGCTGGAGCTGTCTTCATCAGGCATTGGAACAGGCTGCCCAGGGAAGCACCATCCCTGGAAGTGTTCAAAAGGTGTGGCATTTTTAGGTTTAGCGGTGAACATGGTGCTGGATTAATTGTTGGAATTGATGATCTTGAAGGGCTTTTCCAATGTAAATGATTCTGTGATTCCTTCATTCAAACACCTCCCAAAGCAGGGCCAAGGGGATCAGGGCCATCTTTACCCGGGCTCCAGTGATGAAGATTCTGCAACCTCTTTGAACAACCCACTCCTGTGTTCAAACACCTCACAGTAAAACAGCTCTTTCTAATGTTTAGGAAGGATTTTCTGTATTTCAGATTTTCTGTATTTCAGAATGTGTTGGTTGCATTTTGTCCCAGTGTTGTGCACCATTGGAAAGAGCCTGGATCTGTCTCCTTTCTACCGAGCTTCAGTTATTTATATCCCTTCGTAGGGTCCCTCACAAGCCTGGTCTGCTCCAGGCTGAATAGTCCTAGCTCTCTCAGCCTTTCCTCACAGGAGAGATGCTTCAGTCCCTCCATCTCCTTTGTAGCTGCTGGTGTAACCATAGAAGGCTTTCTTGTTACCTTTCTTGTTCCCTGCCAGACTCAGCTCTAGGTGGACTTTGGCTTTCCTGACCCCATCTCCCACACCTGGAGAGTGTCTTGGGATTCCCCATGCATTGTCCTCCCCCTCTGCTTCCACCTCTACTACACCTCCTCATTATGCCTGGGTTTTGTTGGGATTGCCTTGTTCAAGCCCCTGCTACCTTTACTTGATTCTTTGCTTGTCGGGGGGGAGGAGTAGTTGATCCTGAATCATGTTTCCTGGACACCTTTTCTCTCTAGGACTGCATCCTGTGGACTCTTCCAAGCAGATCCCTCAAGAGACCAAGGTCTGCTATCCTGAGTCCAGGTTTGGGATCTTGCCTTTTGCTCTGCTCCCTTCCCTCGAGACTCAAAACTCCACCATGCCATGCCCTCTTCAGCCAAGGCTGCCCCCATCCTTCACATTCCTCACCCTGCTGACAGATCCATGAGTGTCTTCCCTCCTTGGCTCTTTGACACTCATATTAAGAAGTTATGGCCAGAGTGTTCCAGAAACCTCTGAGATTGCCTGTGCCCTGCTGTGCTGTCCCTCCAGATGATATCACAGGGGTTAAGGTCCTCCATGAGGACCATGACCAGCAAACTTTTTCCAAGTGTCTGAAGAAAACTTCATCTTCTGCTTCCTGATCCAGAAGTCTACAGCAGACATCCAGGAGTACATAAATTTGCCTTCTAACCAGGATACTCTTGGCTGGCTCGTTATTCATCCCAGGGCAGAGCTCAGTGCATTCCTGCTGCTGCCTCACACAAAGGGCAGCTCCCTCTCCTGTTTTTCACGAGGGGAGTCCTCCCCATCCATGAATGAGGCAAGGTTTCATGGAAAAAAATTAACAAGTATCACTAAAAATGTGGCCAAGCACCAAAGGAACAAATGGGCACAGCCAACCCTCAGCTGGGCATCTCATGGCTCCAAACTGGACCTTCCTACCCTGCCTACAGTCTCCATTTGGACATGTCATTGTATTCCTCACTGCACAGGAACTCACTCTGACAGCCGACGTCTGGCACTCAGAGTCTCTCCCATTTCCCTCTGTTTTTTCTCTCTTTCTGGACTTTCATTCATGTCTTACATTTAACTATTCCCTGTTTTCTGACAGCTTTGGTTGCTGCTCAAACATGGCTGTACTCCAAATGGCATGTCTGCTCCTGTAATGCCTGTAATTTCCTGCCAGATTTTGCTTTCTCTGAGTAGGCTGCAGCTTTATGATGAGGATGTTGCACTGCTCTGTTCCCAGTATTCCAGCTGGGAATTTGACCACTGCCCAGGCTGCCTCCCCAGACACACTTAGCACCTGTTTTGGGAAACAGTCTTGGGAAGAGAAAGGCTCCTGTGTTTCTCCCTTTGGGATATGGCCCGTGAACATGCAATGTTTGCACAGCTCAGAGATGACATTTTCCATCCCTTCGAAAGGAAGACAGAGTTGTGTCTCCTGTGGTTTTACTGGTGGACACACCAACACACAGACTGGGGAAGTGACATGGCCGTGCCACCCACCAAGTTGGGGGCTCTTAGTCCCCTGTTACTGCCTCATTTTTACAGTCTGTAGATGCTACAGCAGGAAGTGTCTTGGCTGTAACACAACAACCTTCACAGCCAGACTTTGGAGGGGATGGGGATCAAAGGACAAATGTCATAAATATGTCCTGGGGCATCTCCAGGCTGGAGACCATTTTCTCTCATTCCCTGACATGGCTGGTGCAGAGACCTGCACCTCCCACTCTGCTCAGCTCTCCCAAGGGTTCTGCTTCCCATCAGCTTTCCCCAGCCAGATTGTGTGTGTTGCTGTTTTCTTCTTGCCATCTGCACTGCTCTCTCTTCTCCCTTGCTCTAATAGTGGCACATGCTGGCAGATGAGGGAGGACTGGGTAGGCTCCAGGCAGGCTCCTGGGATTGCAAAAAGAGGAGGAAGGACCACAGAGATGCCCCAAGGGCTGAAACACTTCTGCCATGGAGACAGATTGGGAGAGCTGGAGGCGTTCAGGGCTGGACTCTTGCATAGTGTTCACTGGTACACTCCTACTTCTCTCCCTGTCCATTAGCAATACCTCACAGGAGTTGGATAGGCAGTTAATGCCTCCCTGACATCCGATCTCGTCAGATCTTGGAAGCTCAGCAGGGTCAGTCCCGGATTAGTACTTGGATGGGAGACCTCCTGGGAAATGCCGGGTGCTGTAGGTTCTAGTCCTGAGGAACTTCACTGGCACTGTCCACGCTTGCTCGGCCATGGCAGATGAACCTCAGGACTTAAACGGTGGGGCCAGTTCTGCGCACGCTGAGCCTCACCTAAAATCCACTGCAGAGGCTGGAAGGGCTCACCCACATGAGGACAGCCCTTCCCAAATCTTCATTCACGAAGCTGAGCCACACACACAGGAGTAGGATATGCCTTAATGAGTGTTAATGAGGTGCCTCATCCTGTCTGAGTGACACCTGCTCTGTGCATGGGGCTGGTGACCCAGACTGGGCACCACCAAATCCCTACTGAAACTGGCCCAGGCTGCAGCTCCCTTTGCATGGTGCAGAGGCAGTGGGACACAGCCTGAAGCTGCCTTTGATGTCCACTCTTCAGTGTTTCCCTCTCTTGCCTTCAGCACTGATGGCTCATAGAGCTCTGGAATTTCTCCCCAGGCTGTGATTTTCCTTAGCTCCATGGAGATATCCCGCTGCCCAAGCTGCTGTCTTTCTCCAGTCTCAGACTGCTGCTGAGGGATGAAAGTCCATCCAAGGCAAAGCAGAGCAACCGTTCGTGCTCTTTCTTGAAAGTCAGGGTATCTCAAACAAGTTCTTGAGCATGTCAGAGCAAACACCCTTCAGAACCTGCCTTGCTCCTCAGATCCAGGAGGTATTTATCCCAGCTTTTGACAGTCTTCTCAAAAGATTCCTACATGTTTCTGCCCTAATGTGCCATGGCCTGTGTGACTTGCTTCTCTAAAAGCAGACTCTGCTACTGATCTGCCACTGGGCTTCCAAGTAGATGCTTCAGGAACCAAGGTAAGAAGATAAGGTGATGGTAAGGAGGAGGAGGAAGTGGTTCCTTCTTCCGCAGGAGGACCCGTGGAGAGGAGATCCAGTGCTTGGGTCTGGGAAGGGACCTGGAGGAGGCAACGGGAGACACAGAGTGAGAAGGGGAGGGCCCTCAGGATGTTGGGGTTTCTGGACACCTGCAGTTCCCAATCACTGTGGTCCAGAAAGAGCTGGTGGCTGCAGGTCGTGGGTGTCGCAGTGCAGCAGGTGCTTGGCTCCTGCAGGTGAGGCTCCCAAGGCCAGGGATTTGCTGGGGAAAGCAGTGAGAGCAGGAGGCAGTGGTGGGAAGGGTGTGATGCCTTAGGATTTCATATATTTGTATATATGTATATATTTTTATGTATTTGTGTATATTTGTAGATTTTTATATAGCTGTACAAGTTTCTTACATATTGCAACTAGCAGTTTATACCTCTGTGCTACATTCCTGAATTTCTGTGTTAAGGGCAAGACAGCTGCCAGAACTTCATGTTTGGGACCCACGTACTAGGACTAGAGTAATAAGATATTATTTCAGTCAAAACAAGGTGGAAGATTCAGCAACCTTGGAGAAGCTCCAGTAAGGGAAAGTGGCGTGAAGATGGTGATGATGGATGAAGAAGGGGTCGTGAGACCTCCAGCTGAATTCCAAGGAGGTGTGCCAAGGAGGAAGTTCTGGGGGTGGCACCAAGGTGGTTCGATGGTGGATGGTTCCTGGGTTGGATGTAGCCTTTAGTTATGATGATTAAGTAGTGTTACAAATTAGTAAGCATCCCTATAGTGATGCATACGTCTATAAACTTTGTAAACCTGAAAAGCTTTTCAGTAAAGAGCTATTCTCTACCTCAGCCAGATAATATTGCCTCAAAAAGGTTTTTTTCCACGTGTTTAGGCAACAGAGGAACTTGGTGGCTGTGGGTCTGGAAGGACACTTGGAGCCAGCACTTCCAGGGGGTATTGCAGTGAGGAGGAAGGATCCAGATTTCTAAGGAAATTGCCTCTGTTTGCCTTCAGAACTTTAGAAAACAATGCTTTGACTCAAGAACAAGCCTTGTATTTACCTTTTTATTTTCTTCCCTAAGCTGTCAGCTCAGACCAAAACTGGCAATTGGGAAACCAGAACACCAGGGAGGAAAGGGATGAATGGGAACCTGAGAACAGGCAGTGAGGAGAGAGATAGTGAAGGATGGTAAAGAAGGAAAGCGGAATAGGAACCAAACACAGAGACCTCCAGCCAAGCCTCTCTGTGCTTCTCTCAGCCTGTCTTTCACGTCTCATAGTGTTTGGGTTTCTCTAAACTTAGAAAATTCCCACATAAAGAATTTTTTCTTATCACCAAGGCTGCTAAGTGCAACCCAAACTAAGAGACACTACATAATATAAATGCTTAAACATCAAACCTACGGAAATCACAAGCAAATGGTGCATTTGTTATTTCTATATTAACCCCAAGAGTTCCGGTGAGGATTGGAGGTACCAGTGGAAGAGGAAACACCAGGAATCAAGAAGAACCTGGTAAAGCTGGGAGGAAAGCTGGAAGGAGAGCACCACATGGGTGCAAGACTCACAAGAAAAGCGGGTTCATAAGCAGAGTCCTACATCACCAGAGAAATGTGGAGGTGCTGGCATTCACATAACCTGAATTCTGAGTCTGCACCCCATTTACAGATTTCATTTCAATTTGAGATTAGCTTTCTGTTTCTTTTAGGTTTAAAATTTCAGTGTTTTGTCATTTGCTGGGTGCATTAGGGTGCCTTGATGGAACAAGAAACAGGTATCCTGAGAGGAATTTTAGCACCACTGGGGAAATCTCTGTGCTGGGTTATTTTAGCACAGCCAGGCCCATGGACCAGGACTCAGGGCCAGCTCAACATGTGGAGATGAGAGTGCCAGCCAGCACCAGGACCAGGACTGTGCAGCACTGGCAGGGGCAGCAAGGAGAAAGAAGGACCAGGACCCTGAAAGTGTTGGAGCAACAATATTGTCATTCCTCTGGGTGTCAAGGACACAAGGATTTTCAAAACCTCTGCTGTGCCCTTGTGCTGGGAGCAGGGAGCCCACATGGCCCAGCAAGGGCAGGGTTGGACCGGCAGTCAGAGTGCAACTCTCTCAGAGATTCCTCCCAAATGTGATGCTCAGATCCATGCAGTCTAAAGCCATCTGCAGTGAGGGGGTGGAGAGCCTTCAACACAAGCAGGAAGCACTGTCAAAAAAAGCCTTGCCAGTGTTGTTATGCCACTGAAATTATGTCAGAAACACAAAAAGGCATGGCCACCTGCAAAAGAGCAGGTGCCAGCTCTGACAGCCTCGGAGCTCCGACCCACTCTGCCAGCCCTCCGAGAGACAGGCACAGAGCTCCTGCCACATCTCCCTGTGCTCACCATGTGACCCAGCCTCGATGTCTGGGGCCAGCTGAACCCCCCACAGCTGACAGAGAGGGTCCCTCTGCTCACCACCTCCCAGCACTGCTCCAGCCCCCCAGGACCACCCCAGCCCAGAGCTCCTGTCAGCTCCCTTGGCCCCAGCGTGAACCCACGGCCAGGGAGAAGATGTGTCTCCTGCTCCATCAACTGAGCCATGATGGGATTGGGCACTCACCCAGACTCGAGTCCTGTCTCCTGAGCCCTCTTTGTAGCTTCAAACCAGTGGGAGAGGAGTGCTGCAGCCCAGGGTCAGTGTTCTGTATGTGCCAACTGTCTCTGAAGAACATCAGTCACTGCTTGGTGCTTCCTGCTCCCTGCCTTTCCTGCCTGTTGATCCATGCAAACTCCTCCTGGTGTCTCTGGAAAATGAAGGACAACACCAAGAAGTCCCACCCCCATGCCAAGGGAAGGTCTTGGCTGAGCTCTGGGTGGTCCAGAGGAAGGCAAACTTGCTCTTTGACACTGCCTCTTTCCCTAGTCCTGCCTGATGACCCAAGCAGGCTGCAGGCAGCATGTTAGCATAGGGAGGCTCCGGGATCAGATCCTGGAGCAATAATCAGTGCATCTTCCTCATCTGGCTGCAAAGCACTGCCCACCAGTCTGATGCACTGCCCAGCCACCCATACCCTCTCCAAACAATGTCAACAGCCACGGTGTCCTGCAGTATCCAGGGGGTACATTGGAACACTTCACTTCCCCTGTGCCGTGTAGATTTCAAACTTGTACATCACTTCATTCCTGGCCTGAGAGCCACAGAAGCAGTGTGTGCTCATGAACAAATCCAAAGGGTTTGTTCCTCATTCCTGGGGATGAGCAAAGTCCTGATGAAAACTGTCATGGCCTGCAGTAGCAATTCCTGCCAAACAGCTTATCTGCCCAGAGAGGATTTTCACCGGTGCTTCCCAGCGTCCCTGACCTTGCTGTTACCTGCCAAGGGCCGGTGAGCTTCTGCAGAGCCTGGGTGCTCCTCTCTGCTCACCCACAGTGGATTTGGCACATTTCTCATGGCCACAGCTCAGCTCTTCCTGGCATCCCTGACACTTCCCCTCTGCACTACAGGTTGACTTAGAAGGTGACCTCAGGAGTGAGCTGAGGATTCCTGGCTTTGGAATCCCAGCACCAGTGAGGTAGCACAGCACAAGAGACACAGAAGTGTCAGGCTGAACTGACCAGTATTAAATGTTTTGAATCTGTTCATCAAAATGCAGCAGCTCTTCCCACCTTGGCAACACTTGCTGACTGCACATCAAAAACCTCCACCTGCTTTCCTTTTCCAGAAGTGGCACTTCTATTTTGCTCCTTGAAATGTTCCACTTAATGGAAAGATCTGGTGTTTCCCTCTTCCTCCTCATCTGGATGAATTGCATACAGGAAGTTTTGTGCAGGAAGGAGAATGTGCCCACTGCTCAGTTCAAGATTTTGCTGGCTCCTGGACACCTCCAGCTCCCCACCCTCTCCTGGAGGCAATAGTGTGGATTCTGTGCTCCAAAAGGTTTTGTGCATGCATGTCTGTCCGTTCTCTGAGCCCCAGGCACATCCCCACCAGCGTAAACGAAAGGCCAAGAGAGATCAAGTTGTTGAGCCTGGAGAAGAGAAGGCTTTGAGGAGATCTTAGAGCCACTTTCAGTCCTTGAAGAGGCTCCAAGAGAGCTGGAGAGGGAATTTGGACAAGGGTTGGAGTGATAGGACAAGAGGGAATGGCTTCACATCTGACAGAGGGCAGGTTTAGAAGAAATTCTGCTTTGTGAGGGTGTTGGAGCCCTGACACTGGTTGCCCAGAGAAGCTGTGGTTGCCCCATCCCTGGACATATTCAAGGGCAGTTTGAACAGGGCTTGGAGCAACCTGGTCTAGTGAAAGGTGTCCCTGCCCTTGGTAGGAGGTGGAAAAAGATGAGTTTTAAGGTCTCTCCAATCCAAATCATTCTGGGATTCTATAAATACATCTGTGTGTGCAAGAGGTGCAGGAGGGAAAGCTCAGGCTTGGTTCCCTTCACAGTATGGTTGGCCAGAGTGGGACCTTATTTGTTGAAGAAGGAGCATCCAAGGACCCCGATGCACCTGTCCAGTAAGGAGAGATTTACTTCCTGTTTTAAAGGACTAACAACAAAAAAACAAGGGGAAGAAACAAGAAAGGTAGATAATAACTTCCAGAAAGAGTGGGAAGGTGCAGTGGAGCTGCAGTAAGGGTCATGGTGTGGTCCCCTGAAACCTGAGCAGGGCAGAAACAAATGCCAGCAGCAATGGGAGTGACTTGGAAGAGCTGGCAGTGTCTCCTGGGAGCTGAACATCACAGAGGTTTGATGTGACAGCACAGGCCAGGTATGTCAGTATAGAAGGGAGAGCCTGGGAAAAGGGAATAATGCAGCATTGCTCTACATCAAGGATGGCTATGTAAAGATGGAAGCACAGATATGGAGAGAAAAATCAAGCAGACTAAGCCAGAAAAGGAGTTCTGCTGAAATGTATAAGCCTAGGAAAACCAAAAAAGTCTGTCTGTCCAGGACAGTCTAGATTAAGGAAATGGGACAGATTGAGGGAACAACAGATGATAAGTGAGATGGCTGACCTGTTAAAAATCTTTGTGCTTTGTGTATTTACAGAAAGGTTCACTCTCGCCAGATTACTGTCAGCAGCCAGAGGGTCAGAACACAGACAGAATAACAGGGTGGAAGAATATAGCATGGGAATATTCAAGTTGTCAAGGTGTGATAAAATGTACCTTGGCACACATAAAGAACTAGTGACAGTCATCTCTGACCTCAGAAAACAAATGGGCACAGGTGAGGTGCTTGGGCACTGGAGCAGGATGAAGCACAGTATGTGGCATTTAAAAGGAAGAAGGGAAATACACTGGTCAGACTGATTTTGATGTCTGGAAAGATACAGGATGAAATTGTTACACAGCATATGTTAAGCCTCTCAAGGATAATACATGATATGGAACAGGCAGCAAGGATTTGTCAATCATACAACATGTTGAACCAATCTAATTACCATCTAATGTCCATCACTGAGGGGGGTGCAGCCCATCTAGAAACAGGGAGCAGTAGATATATTTTGCTTTCCATGGGGTTTTGGCTCTCCCCATGGACATGCTTCTCAGGCAACACAGGTGGTTGAGCACAGCCACTGAGGGGGGTGCCCAGCTGGTTAAAAGCACTGAGAGTGAGGGCTGCTCAAATGGTGTCAGCCTGGAAAGTTGTGTTCAGTGAGGTCCTGCAAGGTCTGTCCTGGGTCAGATCCTGGTCAATAATTTCATTAGCCACAAGGTTGATGAAATCATGATTATGCTTATAAAATGATGAATTAAAAATAGATCACAAAGGGCTGCAACTGTTTTTTCCAAATTATTCAAAATTTATGACATTCAGTCCAGTAAAGGCAAATGCAAAGCAGGCAGTCTGCAATGCTCCACCTTGCAGAAGCTCTGACTGAAGACCAGTACCACTGCTGGGCAGTCTGGGTGGGTAATGACTGCTCTGGCTGGGCAGTTTCTCCTGCCAGGGGTAAAGTCAGAACAGGCTGAGCACAGCCAGTGAGGTGGCCCTTGTAAGGCAGGGATAGAATCATAGAATCATAGAACGGTGTGGGTTGGAAAGGACCTTGAAGCTCACCTCATTCCAACCCCCTGCCACGGGCAGGAACACCTTCCACTAGACCAGGTTGCTTCAAGCCCCATCCAGCCTGGCCTTGGACACTTCCAGGAGTAGGGAGTCCACAACACAGGACAGTCACAATGCTCCTCTGCTGGGCATGTGAGGAATTTCAGCCAGAGTCATACGGGTCATCACAAGGAGGAGGGAGCAAACAGAGAAGATGCTGACAAGACTGGTTGGAAGTTTGATAAACATGAGCTTCAAGAAGAGGAGCTAATTGGATCTGTCTATGTCTGGCAGGCTGAAGCCTGGGCAGGGATATGAGAATGGCTCTCTGAAATGCTAAAAGTCACTAGAAAGACATTAGTTATCATCCAGTCTCAAGTCTAACCAGGATACTGTATGCAGTAATTGGCTTCACTTGCTTCTAGGGAAATTTAGGTTAGGTTTTAGGATTGCAAGATTTTCTTTGTGCCACATGATGATGTATCAAAGGCTGGCTGGGATCTAGATGCTCCAAAGCAGTCGGCAGCAGGGAAGCTCCCTGCAGTTCCACCTGTCCTTTGGGACTGCCAGGCACTCTGAAGGAACCCCACTGTGCCAGACTCCTTGGAGAGACATCCCTGGTAAATCAGTGCCAGGCAGGGAATGGCTGAGCAGAGCCACCTCCATGCACTCAGTGCATGGGCTGAGTGAGCAGAGGAGAGGGGAGGCAGAAGGAGCTCCTGTCCTGCTCCCAAGGAGCTGCCCGTCTCCCTGCTGTGGCAGAAGGAGGTCTTGGTCTTGTGGCAGAGAGTGGAAGCTGTCTTGGTGAGCTGTGCCACCGAATAGGAAAAGCAGCTTCATGACTGTAGCTCCGGATCTCCCCTTTCTGATCCATCCCCTGGCCACTTCAGCCTTCCCTCTCCTATCTCTCTGTGCTTCTATTTTGCATCTCCTCTGTCATCTCTTTCCTGCTGCACCTCTCCTGCTCTGCGTCTTCCCCTTTCCTCCAGCTGTGCTCCTCCTTTCCATCCTCTCTCTCTTCATTCCCATTCAATCTCACACCAGCTTTTTAATTCAGCAGCATGACATTTCCATTTGAATTGCTTTCCCAGCTCCATCCAGGACAGGAGCAGAGCCAGGGGCTTCATCCTGCTCAAGCCTCACATTCAGTGGCACCATGTGGACAGTGCCAGCTGTCACCAGCCCACTCCCATTCCGTGTGGATGCCCCTATGCCCTCTACACTGCTGGGACAGCAACATGGGGCACGGCTCCCTCCCAGAGAGACAGTGATAGGGAGTATTGCCTGGAGAGTGGCTGAGTGCTCCCCATGGACATCCCCAGATGACTAACCACCCATTCCCAGGGGATCTGCTGGGTCTGCAGGGTGCAAGGCACAGAGATCTGTGCCACTGCTGCCCATCCAACCCCATGGACTAGCCCAGGAATCCCCCTGCCAAAGTAAGGACCTCAGTGGCAAAGGCACAGGGTGAGTGTGGTGAGGAGGAAGGTCTGGTGAAGGCGGGTGTCTGTAAAGGCTGCTGGGTGCGGGACCATCTGAGGGGGTTTCTGGCAGGCGCTGGGTTTGCTGGGAGGAAAGGTCCGCTCTCACCAGGGCAGTGCAAGTTCAGGGGTTTGCTGACAGCTGGCTGGGGGGGCTGGGCTCAGCCATCCCCTCAGAAGTACTCAGAGTGCAGGGGCCTCCCCAGCTCTACACAGACCCTCAGATTAGCCACGGGGGTCTGGGAAATCTGTTCTTTCCCAAGACCACCTTCACATGTTCCTGCTCACCTGAGTGCTGAGGATGCCATTTTGGGGCAAATTGGTTCTTTTCTTTATTTTCTCAAGGCCCTGTGAGCATGATGCTGTGAGCTGTGCAAAGTGTCAGAATTTCTCCTGTTTTTCACAGATGCTGCCTTGTCCAGGCTGAAGCAGATGGGGTGTGTATTCTCCAAGGTCACACTCTGCCCTTCAAACACCCATTGCAGTGACTGGTTTTCTACCAGAGACAGAGTTGGGCATCAAGGCTTTGGTGGAGCCATCCCTGCTGAAAACTGAGCCCTTGGGCATGATCTTTCCAAAAGTTTGACCCAAAGTATTTCAATCTGAACATTTGAACTTTGCAGTGGTTAATCTTTTGGCCAGATTCTGCCATTTTTACCCATTTTCATAATGTAGGATAGCCACGTGGCTTGGGGTTCCTCTTCCTCAATGGTGTTCCCTGTCTCACCAGGATTCCCCAAAACAGAAGCCAGTCTTGCCTTGTTCCCATCCCCCAGCCATCCCAGAGCCAGGTTCCTGGTGATGCCGTGAATGACCCTTCCCCCCAAAAACAGGACTCTGAGCCACATTAGTGTAGGGTAAGATAAAAAGTAAAGGTCCTTTAATAACACAGGGCCTACAGCCCACAGGAATACAGGATGACATGCATGTGTCTTAGTTCTTGTTTCCATGGCTTTTATAATAAGATCCCTCCAATCATTGCTTTACACATTTCTCAGTCCAGCCCCAGTCCCACCCCTGGTCCAACCCCTGGAATTGGGTCTGGGGTCATCAAGACCCTCTGTCTTCATCAGCTCTTCTTCCTCAGGCACACAAAGGTCTCTTGGAGCTTATCCAATTCTGGCTTTTGGGTCACTCTGACCTATGTTTATGTTTCATTCTGTAGGCCTTCTGATATCCTTCAGCTCTTTACCTTGGAAAGGAGTCTAAACAAGATTAATTAACTAAAGGAATTTGAGCTCCCTGTTCTGGGACAGGGGTAGTGATAGAAAGGCATTAAACTGTTAGAAATATTAACCCTCTAAAAATCTACAACTACTGTGTTCCTAAAATCTACAAAATGTAAAAATCAGAACAAAAACCCTTTCGGCATCACTGGGCTGCAAGGTGTTCCCCCAGCTCTCAGCTGCTGCTCTGTGTGTGTGTGTGTTTGTACCCCAAATGCCCTCTCACATATCCATGAATTCACTTCTTCCACACCAGGACATGTCAATATCCATCAGGGACCATGGGCAGGGCCATTGAGCTGGGCCTGGGACCCAACGTGACAGTTCTTCTCCTTCCCTGGCCCTACTGTGTCTGCAGCTGAGCTTCCCCAGCTCCATCACCTGGAGGACAGAGGGCCAGGAAATCCCATCCTGTGGGCAATCTCTCCATGGATATGGGAGGCCCTGTTGTTAAAGTCCCCAAGACTAGGACTGTTGCATGGTGTATGTTCCCTGAAGTCCCGTGGACTGGAAGTCAGAGTTGGGGTTGGGACAGGTGAATACACACCTGCCCAGCGTTCCCACCTCCTTCTCTCCTCTCTGGAGGCTCATTTAGTGTTTAGCCTTGCAGAGATTTACCACTCCCTCTTCCAGTGTTTTAGTCTGACCAGGCCAAATAAGATTTATTATCTCCCCAGCACTCAGGGGACAAGCAAGCCAAGAGCCTCCAGCCTTCCATAGTGTTCCTTCCCCCTCTATTAGGTGCCAGTTAATGGTTAACCTCTGTGAGCTTTCCTCCTAGCAAACAGGGAGTCCTTCATCATTTTCTTTAACCTCTTGGTTAAAGAAAAACCAAGAGAGATGGTTGATGTCTGGGGAACTTCTCTCTGTGCCAGGTGGAACTGGTGCCCACTTTGCAGATGTGCAGCAGAAGGGCAGCACCACCTGGCTCCTGCCGTAGCCACTGGCACAGTGCAGGACAAGGGGCCAGAGGGGTCAGGTTCACTTAGATGATAGAATCATAGAATCACAGAATGGCTTGGGTTGGAAAAGACCTTGAATATCATCTATGTCCACCTCCCTGCTATGGTCAGGGACACCTTCCACTAGCCCAGGTTGCCCATCCCTAGCACTGTATCTCAAACCCAAGACTAATTTCACAGTATTGTCCAATCAAACAGTATATCCATGCACTAATTACTTTATAAAGTCTTTCTTTTAGGAGCTATGTGAGTACATTTCCAAAACCCCAGACTTCAACATTTAGCCTCTCAAGCTTTAGCAATCAACATGTAGAAGTTTGGTCTGATGGAGGTCAGATGCAGCTGAGTGTCCTGCAGTGACCTCAGTGTTTGCCATCAGCAAAAGGGCTAAGGATTCTGTTGGGCTGGAAGTCGGGATTCTGCCTGTCTCCTTCTCCATGAATTCACAAGACACTCTAAGCATGCAGACAGCCATCACCTCCCTCATTGCAGAGGGAAAATGGGGGCACAGTTTTCTACTTGCTGCAGAGTTGTTGCACAGAAATTCAGGTATTTGAAAGAGGGTCAGATTCTGCTGGCAACAGTGCCAAGTGAGAGAACATTTTGAGGTCTTGTGTTTCACTGGTGGCCATTGGTGGTAGGTGTCCCAGCCCATGGCAGAGGGCTTTTAAGGTGGTTTTTAAGGACCCTTCCTATCCAAACCATTCTACTATTCTATGATTCTTGCCAAGCCAACATGTGGTAACTCTCAGACCACATGAGCAGAGGGGCTTGCATTGCCCTTTGGTGGCAGCACCACGGTGCAGCACCATGGCAGAACACCATATCCCTTTGGGCTTGACCAGACTGTTAAAATAGCACTTGATTCCCATTCTCTCTGTCACAATGGCAAAAATAAACAGGCAAAGAGGTTTTGTGCTCGGGTTGTTAAATTTTCATGACAACATAGCAAGGCTGGTTGAGAGTTGTTTTCCAACTGAATTCAGTTCCTTTGTGCTGCTCCTGGGCTGCAGGGCCTTGGTTGCAAATATGACAGTGGGGAGCTGTTCCTTTGCTGCTCAGAGCCTTGTCATGGGAAAAAGCTGACCTGGGAAAGAGTGTTATCACCATCTGATAAGAGATGGTAGTGCTAATTTTGGTCCTAAAGTCTGTCCTTCATAGAAATGATCAGCGCATCTTTATCTGAGCAATTACAGCTATAAAGAGCTCACATAAAGAACATGCACCTTTTGCAACTGAGAGAGAGGAGAGGTTTTTGTGGCTCATGGGAACTGACACTAACAGGGCTTTGTGAAGGAAATTCTCCCTTTGGACAGTAAATCAGCATCTCACTGTTAGAAATTGGGCCCTTTTCTCCCACAGAATCTCGGAATCATAGATTGGTTTGGGTTGAAAGGAGCCTTACAGACAATCTCATTCTATCCCCCCTCCACCATGGACAAGGACACCTTCCACTAGACCAGGTTGCTCCAAGCCCCATCCAGCCTGGCCTTGAACACTTCCAGGGATGGGGCAGCCACAGCTGCTCTGGGCAACCTGTGCCAGGGCTCCTCCACCCTCACAGAGAAGATTGCTTCCCAATATCCCATATAACCCTGCCCTCTGGCAGTGGGAAGCCATTGCCCCTTGTCCTGTCTCTCCAGGCCCTTCTCCAAAGTTCCTCTTCAGCTCTCTTTCAGCACTGGAAGAGGCTCTGAAGTCTCGCAGGACAGGCTGTCCCACATCTGTCTGATGGGCAGGTGTCTTTGTCACTCCCAGCTGTCTTTTGGCCTTGCAGAAGCAGGTGGCAGGACCTGGCTCTGCTCCAATGCCAGTGTGGGTTTGTGGTCAAGGTCTGACATTCTGAGTGGTGTTTTTAAGGATGCCTGCAAGGGGCTTTTGCCAGAAAATGTCCCTTCTGGGGTGTCGGGTCTACTTGCACACATTCATTCCAGCCTAGGCTTGATCAATGTTTGCTTGTGCAGTGCAGCTCTGTGCAGGGTGACCTGCTGAGGTGTCACCATACATGTCCCACTGCTTGTAGATACATTTGCTAGCAACAAGGAGAGTTTTCCAGCCTGCTCCATCCCTTGTAGCATGGCAAGGCACAGTCCTCGCCTCAGCAAAGCTCACTGGCTGCTTTCCACAGCATCAGCCATTGACCTTTCTCTGCTGCCTAACTCCACTGGGGCTGGGCCTTTGGAGCTGCATGGTACCAGCCATGGGCCAGGCAAGTGAGGAGCCAGGTGGCACTGGAGGAGGGCATTAGCCTGCCTGATCTGTTCTCCTCTGGGTGATCTGTCAGCCCAGAGGGTCACTGCACACCATCAGGCTGGCACAGCTGCCCACCATGGGCACCTGGTCCTGGCACATGGGCAGGGCTGGAACTGGCACTTCTGTGGCAAAAAAGCAGGGGCCAAAAATGTGTTTTGTGTGCAAAACACCAGAGCCAAGGAAACAGGATGAATTCCCCAGTTCTCCCACATGCCAGTTCAAGTTGTCTGTGCAAAGAGGAAATCACCAGCAGTTCTGTGCTGGTGCTTATGTCCAGTCCAGGACTCACCTGTACATGTTCATGTGAGCATCTCCAGTGCCAAGCTTGCAGTGCTGCCCACTCTTGATGGCCACTGAACATCATCTCCCTGATCCCAGTCCTGAAATAAGGAAGAACCAGTCCTCTTCAGGACAGGGCAAGTGCACATGTTTAGGATGAAAAAGCCCTAAGCTGGGACCCTTCTAGACTGAATTACTTGCAGGGTACATCCCAAGGCAGGAGGTAGGGACTGGCACCCCTCAAATGTTGGCTTTGCAGGGAAGTAGGTCCCCTCAGATCCAGCTGGCCATTGGCACTGGGGATGTCCAGCTGTCTCATTGTGAAAGACAAGAGGGTGTCCCCAGAAGCACTCAGCTGCCATCATCATTGGCTGGTGGTCTCTGTGCCCCCTGCAGTTGCAGCAGCAGCTCCCTGGGCTCCTCTCCCAGTTGCAGCACCTCAGAACAGCCACCAGCAAGGGCCTGACCCAGAGTGTCCTTCCCCCAGACTGACTAACTGGAGTGTCACTGAGCTCAGGATCTCTGTGGCCACCACAAGTCCTTTGCCCCAGACATCTTGGGCAGGACTAGGGATCAGAAGAGGTTCCTCCTGCATCTCTTCGTCTTGCCCAGTGCACCCTGTGCTGTGGGCATGTGAGTCCTTGGCTGTTGCCAGCAGTGCTTGGAGTGGACCAGCCAGCAGTGTTGAACCCTCCATGACTCCAGTCCTTCCCAGCAGATCCTGCTATCCTACATGAGTCTGTGCTCAGCTTTGGGCAAGCCCTGCACTGGCTGCAATGAATGAAACAAGACCACAGTGACAAGAGAGCTCCAGCCAGGGAGCAGAGCTGACACAAGGATGAGCCGCTCCATAGGCCCCTTCCCTCCTCCTCACTTCTGGTCAAATCAACCAGCATCAGCTGAAGCTGGCAGAGAGCTGGAGATCTCAGCAACACAATACCCTGAAAAGAGGCCCCCACAGTCAAGCCTGGTCCTGTGCTGCTGAGAGAGGTTCCAGCTGGGTGCTGGACATCCCTGGCAGGCGATGGTTCTGCACAGATCTTTATTTTCCAAATATTATTCATGACCTTGTATTTGATGAGCAATAATAAGGCTGGGATCTCACTGTGTGCTGCTGCCAGGGTGCCTGGGCCAGGGAAATTGGCTATGGAGGCCACTGTTGGAAGTGCTTTCACAACATATGGGGGGTTGAGCCCTGGCATAGATGCTGCTCTCTGTGCCCTTGGCTGTGTGATCGGGGCAGCTCATGCCAGAGGCTGCAGTGGATGTTGCTTAGAGTCCAAGGAAGTAGGAATCTGGGACAAAACAGGGTTTGTTTCCCCAGCTGTGACTTCTCTCATCAGCTCAGCTGCGACCTTGTGTTCCCACATCTCAGTGGGGTGGCATCCCCAGGAGGATGCTCCTCTTGTCCCATGACATTTGTGGGCTGGAGGCCAAAAGGTTCTGTGTCCTCTCTGGAGCCTCACTGGGGACCTGACCACCTCCTTCTTGTGCAGCTTGTGGGACTGGGCCCCACAGAGAGAGATACCAACAGCCAAGGCTGCACAGGAGGAAAGCTCAGCACAACCCTGGAGCACCAATCACATCCTTCAAGGGGCTGGTGTGGTCAGACTCAGGAAGAGGGTGAGCTGGAGCCTTTCCAGGGTTGACACACTGAGGGGCCACCTCTACTTTGGACTCAGGGATGCCCAAGATGAGGAAAATAGCGGTGAGGAGATGGCACAGTGATGTACCAACCCCACATGTCAGGGACCCTATGGCTCAGGGACCCCAGGACAATGTAGAGCTCCCTGCTGCATCCTACCCATAGATCCCAGCAACCTGATGATCCTGGTGGGATGCTGGTGGACTGAGGCTGTGTGGAGGGCATGAGGTGCAGGCAGTCTCCTTGCCCCATGGGAAGGAGCACAGAGCTGCTCCCCAGGTTTGGCAGCAGGGTGGCCCCAAGCCAGGGCTGGACTCTGGTCTGGTCTATGCACTGCCCTCCCACCCATGGGCAGAGCCAGCAGTGGGGCACAGCCAGCACTAGGGACACAGAGACGAGTGGGGACACAGAGGGGAGTGGGGTACAACCAGCAGTGGGGCACAGCCAGCAGTGGGGTACAACCAAGAGCCTAGCACTGGGGATTTGGCCACTAATCCTCTCTGGCTGTAATTTAGCAAAATTGGCTGGCTTTTTCTATTAACTTCTCCCAGGCTGCAAGTTGCTCCTGGCCAGCACATCCAGCAGTGAGGGACTGTTCTCCTCCACCTTCCTGAACATCTTAAGTGGGAAAATGGGGTGAAGTGCACAGCACTGGGGAGGTGTCAGGTTAAGTGGGGTGATGCTGGAGCTCACTTCATATCAGGGGTTAGACCATTTGGGAGCAAGCCCTGTGCCCCAGGGTATGATGAGTATGAGACACAAATCAGTTGGAGAGAACAGCATGGGGGCAGTTCTCCCAGGATTGAGAGGCAACTGGAACTGGCAGGAGAGAAGGCATGGGGAGTGCTGCCAGGGGCAGACACGTCTGTGGGGTACAGGAGCCATCCCTCACCTTTGAGGAGCCACCTGTGTGGGGCCAGCCAGCCACCAGCACTCTCCCTGCCTGCTCTGGATGGAGCATGCAAGCTCCTGCTTCCAGCATGAGCAGGTTCCCACTTAGCAGAGCTAGTGAAAGTGGTGATCCAGCTAGGTTTTAATCCAGCACCTTGCAGGCTTTCTGGTGTCCCTGATGCCCCCTCCCACTGGTTGGTTGTCAGGGAAAGGCTGTCCTGTCTAAGGAGCTGCAGGACTCCAGTTTCCATCAGACCTGGACCAAAGGCTGATACTCCAGAGAGTTGGGACAAAGCTGTAGGAGTTCAGCAGCTGGAGATTGCCTGGGACACAGTGGGGAGTGAGTTCGGTGCCCATCACTGCCTGCCCTGCAAGGCCCTTCCTGCCTCACTGATGACTAACAGTGTGATTGTGGCTCGTAGGAAAACATGGAAAGGCTGGGGCACACTCCAGCTACACTTGGGGCATTGGGATCTGCTTCTAACCAGGGTGGTGTCTCTGGGTCAATTTCTGGCATGTTCTCTGGGATATTTGGTGGGAGATAAGGAACCATGTGAATCCCGCATCCAAATCCATGAGTACCATCACAACATCCACTCCTCAGTATAGAGTACTTAGAACCAAATGGGGTTTTAGCAGAGGTTTTGCAAGATATTCAGCCCTCCCCATGTGCTGATCCCAGCCCAGAGTCCTTTTTCAATGTCCTTGGCAAATCCTTGCAGCACAGCGCTCACCACGATGTCACTCAGCCCAGGCGTAATATCCAGGTGGAAAGTTTTCCTGGATTCCCTTCATTCAGAAGACATCGCAGGCAGGCACCATCAGTAACCACGGGGTGTCCTTAAAGATACTGGAGGAAGCATCTATTTGTTGTGACCCTCATCCCTTCAACTTCCCTGCCTCTCTCCATGAGCAGAGAAGGAAGGGTGTTGTGCCTATCTTTTCCCCAGTATTGAACCCACGTATGAAGCACAGACTGCTGGGGACTCTTGGGAAAGAAAGCATCGTTCTTCCTACATCCATCCCGAACCCTCCCAGTATGAAACATAGTCTCAAATGTGTCTTAAGCCCACAAACATTTACTGTCATCATGTATGAAGCTGAAAGAGGTCCAAGAAGTCTGCCAGCCCACTTGGGGGCAGAACCTGCCTGGCAGCAGCAGAGTGGGTTCATCCAGGACAACGTCCACAGAGGTGTGTGGGAGCCACAAGCAGCAGCGTGGGAAGAATCTGCTTGTGCATATATGAGCACTCTGTAACCAGACACATGCAGCAAAACGTAGTAATTAGGCTGGTAATTAGAGTTCAATGATGGATGTGATGCTCCCATACAGAGGAGGTCATTAACTTCCTTAGACCTGTGGCCAGCTGACCCTCACTCCTCAGCTGGATGTCCCCCCACAGACACGTGCTTTCTCTGCCACCAGCCCTGGGCCCCGTGGGAGGCTGGGGGACAGTTCACCAGGCAAGTTGCAGTAGTTCTGCGTGGCTCGGTGCCTTTTCCACCTAATCAGATCCTCAGATCATTCTTGACCCTCTCTTGGTCTTTTTTTCTGCCATTCCAGTCTTTAGGTTTCACATTTTCCTGTCATAGAGTCATTGAGGTTGGAAAATACCTCCAAGATTAAGTCAAACCATTAACCCAGTATTGCTGTGGTCACCACCAAACCATGTCTCTGAGTGTCACATTCACACAGCTTTTGAACACTTCCAGGGATGGCACTTTTGGTGCTGTGCCCAAAAGTGTTGGAAGCTGAGATTTTAACATGGTCACCTGGTTCCATGCAATGGGACACTGGGGACTGTAACTGGTCATCTCAAATCCATAACAGATGGCTTCTTTCTTTTTTTCTTCAGGCATTCCCTTCATGCTTGTGATTCTTAATAGAAAAATCTATACAGTCTCAAGATGTTTGCACTGAGAAGAAATAGCTTGGGCAGTGCGAAAGATTATGTGGGACAAAGTCAGGTTCCTGGGCAGAAATGCCCAATCTTGGTGGTGCTGTCCCCCAGGTCAGCAGTCCTGCTGCAATTAGCACTGCAGCCACTCTGGGGCTCCCCAAAGCAGAGGGATTTGGGACAGGCAGTGATAAGTAGCATCCTTCTCACCAAGGCAGCTGAGGGATGCAGGAGCCATGGGAGGGGATGAGATGCTTTCTTTGGGAGTGCTGCAACATGACACTCATCCCTTCTGCCCCCAGAGGGGATGTTGGCTTGATGGTCAGATTGGCAGAGTGGGTTAAAGGACTGAGAATCACCACATGCACTCACCTCTTCGCACCTTGTTCTCCATCTTCTCTTTGGTGCCCTGGTGCTCTGCTGGCAGGAGCTTGGCTGCTCTCAGTGGGGCAGGCTGGTGTCACTCATCCTCATTCACACCCTGCACCTTCAAGCTGGCAGTTAATTATGCCATCAGAGCTTTCCCTTTAATCAGAGCATGGCAGATCTGTGGCAGGGGCTCCCCTCAGGAGAGCTGAACTTTCCTGGCAGCCTCAGGATGGGAAGACACAGGATATCCCATTGCTCTGCCTGTCACACAGTCTGGGGCAGAGCCTTGGCTGTGCTGTGTTCCCAAACAGGGTAGGACTGATGGTCTCTAGGGTGAGGCAGCCCAGGATTACATCGAGCTGGTTGGTGCAGGAAGCCCAGCTAAGGAAGAAGCAGATCCAGTGGGCTCAGGACACGCATTGAGGGCTTGAGCTGCTGCTGGAGCAGGACCTGCCCAGCCCTTCCTCCAGCCTCTCACACCCCCCAGCACAGCAGGAACCCCTTGCCAATATTGTCACTCTCTTTGCCAATGGCAACTGCCCCCATTGCTGACTGGCTGCAGACCCCATCTGCTCCCTGGGTCTGCTCTTGCCACTGGAGCACCATTGCTCTTTGCACCTTGTTACAGCTTTGCTGGGTGGCATCAGGCATCCATGTCCCACCCTGGATCTCCAGTTCCCTGGCTAGAAAGGGGGCAAATGTTCCCTCCTCCCAGTCTCCCAGGAGTGCTGCAATGCTTCCCACTGCAATCCTTCTATCCCTGCAAGGCAGCAGGTGGGATGTGTCCTAACTGTGACACAGGCCATTAATCTCTTTGATTAATTAAAAAAATGCATTTCCTGCCCCTTTTATTCCTATTTTTCTACCATGTGTATAACTATCTGCAGTATTGCAACTGTCTGAAGGCCAGCAGGCCCTGACAGCATTTCAGGAATAGATCCTTGGAAACCCTTGGAAAACACAGGATGAAGACAGTGGGAAGACTTCTGGGTTCCAGAGAAGCAGGAATAATAAGGGCTCGATCATCAGATCTGGTGACAGTCTCTGATGACATCTCAGTCCAACGGACTTCTTTGAGCTTGGGATTACAATCAAACAGCCTGGAGGAAGATGGCACAAAGAGCTGGAAATGTTTTCTTTGGATGGAAACATTTGCCTGAGGTCACCACTGCATTCTCACCACCCAAAGTGTATGAAGAGCCAAAGTTGCCAAGAAGCTGGAGGTGAGGAGCTGTGCTTCCTCTCCTGCGGGGTGTCAATTTCTGCAGCTCTCCTGAGCCCATGGGCACCCCCATGCCTCCCTCTGGGCCCATTTTTGTGGTGGGGATGGAGCTGAGGAGCACACAGGCAGAGTCTCACTGATCCCAGCTGGCAGTCAGCTCCCCGAGCTGCACAAAGGGCCTTTTCATGCCCTGCATAAACAAGCGAGAGGCATGAAAGGTTGTTATCGCAGAGCATCAGCACCAGCAGCAGCTCAGGCGGGGATTCCCAAAATAACCTTCTCCCAAAAGTGCACAGACATGCACACCCCTTTTTCCATGCTGCTGGGCTTTGTGGAATAAAGGCTTTGGGTGCCCCCTGCTCCTCTGCAGAGCCTCAGCTCTGGCTCACAGGCAGCTCTGGACCCCTGTGCCGGGCAGGGCCTCCTGCCCCAGCACACACACGCACACTTTCACCTGGTGTTGGCAGTGAGGAAGAACACAGCCCACATCAGCTTTTGCTGCATCCCTGTATCTTTCAGTCTGATGAAGAATCCTTAGCAGTGATGTTTGATAGCTGGAAACGGGCTTTTCCAACATCAGGATTGCAAGGACTGATCAACAGTTTGCTTTGGGCTTGAAAGGTGGACCTCTGAGAGTTTCAAGGTGCTTTTCCTTAGAGGAGGTTTCCTTTTCACAGCTGCACCCAGAAGCTCAATCCTGAGCTGCACACCTCTTATCTCTTTCCTTAAATGAACAGCAGTTTCCATGTAGAAATAGATTCCAGAGGTGCTACTGGACGATATGATGATTCTCTTAGCTTTCTATCCCAAGCAAAGTCACTGCAGAGTTAAATTGCAGGGGGGAAACTTGCTGGAATAAAAGATCTTGGAACCTCTCAAGAAGGTAGAATCCTAAAATCCCAGGATGGTTTGGGTTGGAAAGGACCTTAAGGACCATCCAGTCCCAGACCTCTGCCATAGGCAGGGACAACTTCCACTAGACCGAGCTGCTGCAAGCCTGGCTTTGAACATTCCAGGGATGGGGCAGCCACAGCTTCTCTGGACAACCTGTGCCAGGGCCTCATCACACTTGCAGGGAAGAATTTCTTCCTAACATCCAACCTAAAACTCTCTTCTTTCAGTTTAAAACCATTTTCTCTCATCCTGTCACCATCTACCAGTGTAAAAAGCTTTTCTCCCTCATTTTTATAAGCCTAAACCACTGGAAGGGGCTCTGATGCCTCCCTGGAGCCTTCTCTTCTCCAGGCTGAATATCCCCAGCTCTGCCAGCCTCTCTCCAGGGCAGAGGGGCTCCAGCTCTCGGAGCATCTCCATGGGCTCCTCTGGATTCACTCCAACAGCTCCATGACCTTTCTGTGCTGGGAGTCCCAGAGTTGGAGGCAGCACTGCAGGTGAGGTTTTTCCTGAGCAGAGCAGAGGGCCATAATCCCCTCCCTCTCCCTGCTGCCGACTCCTCTTTTGATGCAGCTCAGATGCAATTGACTTTTTGGGCTGGCAAAAATCTGGCAAAAGCCTGATGCTCAAGCCTGTCTTAGCACTGAACCATGAAACAACTGCCAGCCCTTGCAATTTATGCTGAACCTCATTTATTTGTGTTTTCTTGTGTTGTTTCAAGTTGATTTTGCCGGACAATGGGAATCTGGTCAGGATATCGTCCCTTGGGTTTCAAAAATGACCTGATTCCCCAGAGAAGGAGGGTTTTCCATAGAGCTTTGCAGGGCTTACAGATTTCTCTGTTCACATTGCTGTTGCATGAGGCTCAGAGGTTCCCTTGTGCACCACTGAGCACCAAAAGTCCCCAGTGTCTGATGGACAGGCAGAGGGCCAGTTCCACCCAGCCGAGTGATGGCTGCATTTGGGGTTTAAAACAACTCTGTTTTCTGGAAACATATTTGATGTCTCTGAAAAAAAAAAAAAACTGAACAAATGACAACTCCTTTAAAGTTTTTTAATTTTTTTTTTTAAAACTTCAGTTGTACTCTTGAAAACCTTGTAATGTTTACACTTCTTCAAGGTTTTCTGGGGGAAAAACCAAAGTCTTACTGTCCCTTCCCCAGCACCCCATCTGCCACTGGTGGCCAAAGCAGGTATCTCCATTGCTGCCATGATGGCAGCAGGAATCTGATGCAGGAAAGGATGTAGGAAAGTCCATTTATCTGTTATTGAATAGCCAAGAAAGGGTCCAGCACAGCTGGGGTGACCAATAGCTCACAGAAGATTATTTTGCCCTGAAGCTCTTTCCCTCATCTCAGGGGGCCAAGGGCCATGCAGCCCAGTATGGGCAATGATTGCACTTTCTGTGTCTTCATGATGGTTGGAGAGTTTCAGACTTTATCTTGGTGTTAACGGGAGGGAAGACAGTTCAGGCTGGGCTGTTTGCACCAGTGCAAGAAAAGGAGTGAAGGATTCGCTGGGGAAATTTGTTCTATACGTTCTTCTTCCAGCTCCTTGTCTTCCCAAGGGGAAAGCTCCCTGTGGTGGGCAGCGATACCAAGGATACCTGTGCTCAGAACTCTGCCACTGTGGCCACCCACCAACTTATTTTACCCAAATTCACTTAAAAGGGAATTTAACATTTACATTTCCTAGATTTTCCTTTGGAAAATGACAGAACCTCCTGAGCAGCCATCACTATTTTCTCTTTGAAGGCCTGAAAGATGAATGCAGACACTCACAGCAGCCTGCACACACCTACAGTTGTAATTATTTTTTTCAATGATACAGTGCAGCTTTTCTCCTGTAAAAGTTCCCTACAAATTCAGTACAGTGTGGCACACCAGTGATGTCCTGTGCAGCAGATTATGTCCTTTGCATCACAGTCACCTCGGCAGCAGGTAAGCACCTCTTGAGCATTTTCCCTTACAGATGTGCAGCAGTGAATGGCTGGAGGGGAAAGTCATGTCTGTATGAGGGATCTCAGCAGCCAGCTGAAAAATCATTTACTTGTAAATGAATGCCCTCCCTCAAGTTGGCTCCCATGTAGTGGGGTGGGTTTTTTTTACAAGAGGTTCCTGCTATTTACCCAACTTTCCAGCTGGGCTTCTCTGCAGCACAAAGCAGCAGGACCTGCCTGAGTTTGTACAGTGAGTCAACAGCTCAGCAGGGGATTAGAGCCCACAGTCCTGCTGGCATCGCTGCCTTGGCTCAAACTACTGGACCATGCAGCCTCATTTTGTTCCTGGTACTCTGCTGGTATGTGGTTTGTCAGGAAAAAAGCCTCAGTGTGGCTAATAAAGGAGGCGCTTTCTAAAGCAGTAAAACAAAGCCTGCCTCATTCCAGGACTTCGTCCCAAGCCATGGCGGTGAAGGGTCAGGCTCCCTTTGTGAGTGGGAATGGCAGGTTTCCTGAAGGCTGGGGGTGAGGAAGTTGAGCAACAGCACCCAGAGGCAGGACACACACACACACTGCTGCCAGACAGGTGACCCTGTGCTGACACACTGTGACAAGCCACCCCAGAACAACCTGGCTTGCAGAGGACAAACGGAGACAGCCAGGTTGGAACTTTCCGGCCAGAAGAGTCCCCTGACCTCTCTGGCTGATGGAGACCTGCCTTTCCTGGAGTCCCGCACAGAGCTGCAACCTTCCAGCCTCAGAGGACCAGGACAGTCACCAAGGGCAGATGTGCCACCAGGTAACGGAGCAAAGCCAAGCCTTGGCAGGGCAGTCCAGGGGAACTGCTGGGAGCCCTGCATGGTGCACAAGTGCAGAGGGCAGGACTTCTCACAGGCTCTGGGAATGAGGAAACCAGATTCATTCTCCCTCTCTGTGAGCACTGATCTGACTACCCAAAGCTTAGACCTAAGGCAGAGAGTGGCCACTGCATCCCTGTTGTGCATCTGGTGCATTCCCATGTATCCAGAGCACTCCTGCATCTAGTACATCCCTGTTGTACGTCCAGTCCATCCCTCACCCTCTCCTTCCTTGCTGTGCATCCAGTGCATCCCCACACCCAGTGCATCCCTGCTGTGCACATGGTGCATCCCTGAATCCAATGCATCTACACTGTGCACCCAGTGCACCCCGGTGCACCCCCACACCCAGTGCATCCCTGCTGTGCATCCACTGTGCCCATGCAACACGTGCATTCGTGCTGTGGGTGCACTCGTGTCTGGCAGAGCAACAGCCCCCGCATTCCCCGACACCCCCAAAATGTACACGTCCAATGAATTGATGTGGAGATCTCCAGGGCCTGGCTTATGGATGTGCCCTCCAAACGGGCTGTGCACAGCAAGTGGGTTTCCCGGGATGCTCCTGGAAGGACCAGGAACCCCTGGGAGCTGCAGAACCCGCCGCGTGTCCTGCGCCCGGGGCGGGGAGCGGCAGGAGGCGGCTCTGCAGGGATGGGGGTTCTGGGGAGGACACTGACGGTGTCTGTGCGGGATCCTGCCCGTGGGCACGCAGGCCGTGCGTGAGAACAGCCTCGGCAGCCCCCGCTGCTTCGGGCAGGGACAGACCCCCGTGCAGGCCCCACCGCCCGCAGCCCCGGCGCGGCCCGGGGGCGGTTCCGGCGCGGCGGGGCCGGGGCGGGCCGGGCCGAGCCGTTCCCGCCCCCTCCGCAGCCGCACCGCGGCCCCCGCCCCGCGCTGCGCCGCGGCCGCCGCACGGCGGGCAGGGCGGGCAGGGCGGGCAGGCAGCCGGCGAGGCGGGAGCGGCCGCTGCGGCTGGGGCCGCGCCCGGGAGACGGCGGCGGAACGGAGCGGGCAGAGCCGAGGTGAGCAGCCGAGGGAGCGGGGGGGGCCCGGGGCCGCGCAGCACCAGGTGCGGTGCTGTGCCTGCGGCGGAGGGGCGGGCAGGCTGCAGGCGGGGCTGCACCCGCACCGCCGCCAAAGCTGCTCGATGCCGGGTCTCCCGTTCCCGGCGGCGGCGCATCCCGCCCCGTGCCCTGCTGAGTGAGATGCTGCCGGCGGGGCGCGGCTCCCCGCGGCGGGGCGATGGCACAGGGTGTGGGCAGGACCCGCCAAGGAGCAGAGCGGAGTGCGGGGAAGCAGCAGAGCCAGCCGAGCCCTTGGGGCGGGATGATCCGGCCCCGGGGGTCCGCAGCCCTGAGCCGCTGTAACACATTGAACTGCCGGCCTGTGATTTGAGGGAGACGATTTACATTAGAGGGAGAATGTGGAGAGAGCCAGGAACAACTTGGAATGGGTCCTCGCATATTTCTGTAGTTATTTTTGGAGTACTGTCATATGGCAGGAGGTGGGCTCTAGAGGTATCCTTGAGCTCAGCATTTTCTCCATAGACTGGTTACCCCGGAGATCGTACTAGAGGACCTGCGTGGCCCCGTCAGTGATTTCTGTATTTCCCATCTCTTTTTCCTCTGTCTGTTTCCCGGAGTATTGTTCCCCTCTGGTGTGCCCAGCCCTCAGCTTGCCACAGTGGGGACCCTCTTGTGGGCAAACAATGTTCTGGGGGTGTGTGGCTGAGTAGTCACAATATGCTGGAGGTGATGGCAAAGCTGTGTTTGATTCAGCCGTGGATGGTGTGAGGTGACTCCTGATCAGCCGGTTCTCCATTGCTGTGCATGAGGTGTGGCTTCTCCAGCATCCTCAGAGAGACCAGCCCATGCATCAGTCTCTTCCTGCACTTAACTGGCACTTTCCCTCCAGCTTTTTCATGCTAGACTTGTCCAAAGGGATTTTTGCTTGTGAACAACTTGAGATGTGGGAAGCACATTGTTACCACAATCCTGCTCCTTGGGGGACTCTCTGCATCCTTTTGTGTCTGGTGGGAGGTCTCTGCTGGTGTCAAGCCCCTTGGACCATGACTGTACAGGCTGGAGAGCTGCTCTGGTGGCCTTCAGCTCCATGTCTCTGTTGCCATCATATGAATTTGGAACTCAGGGAAGGTTGGCTGGGTTTGGGTGATGGTCCTTGAAGAAGGGAATTACCCTTTGATTCTGTTGGTTTGGAGTCTAGTTTAGTAGGCACGGAGCCTGTCCATGGGTGCTCCCCAGCATGCTTGGAGCTATTCTCTCCATGAGGACCTATCTCTGTTGTGTGCAGGGACACAGGGCATGTTCTGGAAGCTGTGGCAGGCCCTGGCTGTTGTAGCATATGACAAGTCCAGAGAGTTCCCTCCTTACAGAGGGATAAACCTCCATGTTTGGAGTCAAGGACCGTGGGGCAGTGTGAGCCGCCTCCCCCCTGCAGCCCTGCTGGGAGGGAAGTATTCCCATTCCTCCCCTCTTTGCACCATCCCTATGCCGTGTCAGTTGCTATAGCCATGACTTCAGCTGGTGGTGCTGCCATTAACACAGCAGTTGGTGTTCCCAGGAGAGTCCTGGGCAGGGCTGTGGGGCACAGAGCCTATGTTTGTGCTGGGGTAAGCCAGCTTTGGCTACAGGGGGTGCGTTCTTGTCCTGCTGCTTTGGTTGCTTTTTGATGCTATGCCTGGAAAGGTACAGGATTTTTTTATTTTTATCAATTTTTGAGAAATGAGCATTTTCTACAATTTAGAGGAGATGTTTTGGTTTGGAAGAAGCATCTAGAAGGGGTTTTGAAGTCCAGTGTAGGATTTCTGGGCTAAAGGCATGAGTGCTACAGAGAGCCTGTGTTCCTGGCATGTGGAAGGGGAAGGTTTTGGTACCTCCCCTGTCCAGTGCAGAGACGGAGTGTGCTGGGCCCCCTCTCCTGGGCTGCTGTCATGCTTGTCACCACAACAGCCTAACAGGGTAAGTGTCTTCAGTCATGTGTTTTCTGTATGGCCGTGAGAGGTGGCTGGGTCAGCTGAAGAAGTCACTGCAGCGTAGAATGGGGAAAATATTAAAAATCAATTTTCTTCTCCCGGGCAGTTGAGCTCCCTGATAAGCTGTGGGTGATGACCTTGATCCTGGAGAGGAGCAGGATCTCCCATTCATTTACAGAATAACATTTTGGGTTTTCTGCTGGCAGCACCAACCCCTTGTCCCGTGGGTGACTCTGGCCTCACTCTGGGCTGCCTGCCTTCCGCCTCACTCCAGCGCTGCTGGGGACTTCTGCTTTCCAAGAGGAGGCTTTCAGAGACAGACCAGTCAGGTGCCTGACTAATTTTGTCCCTAAAAGAAGAAATCTTTCCCATAACTAATTAGGATTTCTAAATTAGGAAGCCTGTCGGTTAAAGGGCAGGGACTGGGCTGTTCCCAGGCTTGCTCCAAGCTTCCTCCTCAGACTCGCAGACATCACTTGAGTGTCCTTTGCCTTAATTCTCTTTGGCCGTGGACTTGGGATACTTCCCTGCCGCCTTGAGCACAGTGCCACGGTGCCGAGTGACAGCTGGGATGCCGATGGGGAAGCAAGTGTGTGTGAAGAAATGGGCTGAGTATTGGGCTTAAGCTTTGTGCAGAGCAGCGTAGGCGGCTGTAAGGCCTGTGTATAGTAGACTTTCATGCGGTGCCTGTCACTTGGAGGTCTAAGTCAAGCCTGGAGCTCTGTTTTAAACAGAGATGCCAAAGAAGAAACACAAAACAGTGGCAGTTCCCAAGTCCCTGGATGCTGGAAGCTCCTGCGCAGGGAGGCTTGTGCAGCTACAAATACCTGACTCTCATACGGCACCTAAAAATGTGCTTGCGCTGACGCTGTGACAGTGATGGCTGCGTGGCTTATTGTTCTCATTCCAGCAGTCAGTGGCTCTGAGTCAGCAGGTTAAGATTTGCCAGAGCTGGGGTGGTTGTGCTGAGGAGGCCTGTGCGGATCTGTGGTGCTGAGTGGAGGGGCTGTCCCCAACTCTCTCCTTTTGTGGGGGGACATTGGGTTGGAGCCTGGACCCACAGTCAGTCTTGGCTTGTGCTGCCACTTGACCCTGGAAGCAGTTTGTGTGTGAAGAAATGGGCTGAGTATTGTGGAAGCTGTAGAACAGTCTCCCTTGGGAACTTCTTCCCAGCCTCAACCTTGTGCTATTTGAGTCTATAAAGTGAAGCATCACTGCTGCTAGTGAGGCATCATGCTGACCAGTCTGGCTCTTCATCATCACCCTGACTAGATTAAAGGTAGTGGAAAGGATGATGAGAGTGTCTTTAATGGAGACATGTTGCAGTATTTCCCTATGACTGCAGATACATCCTTCCCCTCTTTCTAGCCCTTGGGTGGCTGCTTGTGGGTTGTCCAGGACCTAAGGGTGCCTTACAGTGAAGAGGGGAAGATCTGGGCAACCATGTCTTTCACCATGGGAACAGTGGCTGGTTTCTGCAGCAGATTGCCTGTCCACACAGTGTGTCCCTGGTGCAGAGCAGGGTGCTGGGCCGAGCCTCCATGGATGTCCCTTGTCTTGAATGACAGCTGCTCCCTCCACCCTGCCTTGCTCCAAAGAGGTGACCTGTTTGGGGGTGTATGGTGGTACAGAATCACGGGTTTAAGTTGGAAGGGACCTTAAAGCCCATTTCATTCCAACCTCACTGCTAATGATAAGGGCAACTTCCGCTAGACCAAGTTGCTTCAAGCCCCATCCAACCTGGCCTTGGGCACTTCCAGGGATGGGGAGCCACAGTCTCTCTGGGCAACCTGTGCCAGGGCCTCCCCACCCTCACAGTCAAGAATTTCTTTCCAATATCTAATCCTGGGAAGAGCTGTTGGGCTGAAGCTTTGTATGACTGGGACAGGAGTCAAGGTTTGCTCTCCTTGCACTAGGCCAGGAGCTGTGGGACTGTGTGGAAAAGGGTCAGACATCCCAGACTCCTCAGTGGGTGATTTGGTACAAATTCTCATATCTTCTTGTCCCAGTACACAGTTGAGGGGCTCTGAATACAGCTGAGAGCTAGTCAATATCCTGACAAGTGTGCACATGCTCATGAACACACTCACGCAGACTCCCCAGGAGTGAGAGCAGCAGGCAGAGCCTTAAAATCTCGATGATAATGCTCTGGAAGAGGATTTTCTTTTTGTCTTATGCTGACGGTCCGTGTTTTGCCCTGCGTAGGCCAGTCCTGGTCCTCTAGGGGCTTAGCAGAGTCCCAGGCTGGGTCTGTCCTGCGCAAGAGCTGCTGTGTCTGGGGCAGCTGGCTCTGGGTGTTGCAGCATCCAAGGTCTGGCAGGATCACAGAGCCAAGAGGAGACTGGGCTGACCCTTTTGTGCTCAAAACATGAAACAAATGACGCTGAAGCTGCAGATCTGCAGCTGCCAGCAGATCAGCAGTTTTGCTCAGGCACTTGGCCTCTTGGTAGCAATGAAATGTGGTAGCAGGTTGGTCCATCCCCCTTGCAGAGACCAGGCTTCTGCCCACCAGCTATAACGACCCTGTGGCCACTTCATTCCATTGAGATGTCTCTGACACTTCCTCAGTCTCAGTGCTCCTTTGCAAGGTGCTGGCGATGGGATGGAAAGCTGGAGCAGGTGCTGTGCTAGTGTAAAGCTCATCCTGCGCCTGAGGCGATGCTGAATGAGGATTCACAGCCCAGCCCTGCTGCCAGGTTCCTCCCACCGGCTCCTTCCTCCCTCTGCTCCTACTAACCCACTGCCGGGGCCCCTCGCTGCCTGGCAGCAGCAGAGATGTCTGCTGGTATCCTTCTCCGAGCATCAGATGGAGAGGAAAACACAGGGTGGAGTCAGCTCTCGCACAAAGGAAATGTTGAGGTATCATTTCTGCCTTCGGAGCATTTTTTTGGTGGCTGGGGAGAGATTAAACAGGATCTTAACACATTCACAGCCCCCTTCCCACCTCATTTTCTTGTAAATCTATTGCTGTCATGGTATCTTTCAGATGATATTTTTAGCTTTGCCTTTTCCTTTTTTTGCCTCCCATCCTCGTATCAGACTTTTGCAGGGAAACGCGTTTCTATGGGAGAACAGAATGAGCCATTTCACGAGACATTTTGTTATGGGCAGAAGGGCCAGGAAATCTGATTGTGTGTTTGAAATGACACATTCCCCTTTGTAATCAGCTAATCGGACTTGTCAGGGCGAGTGCCAGCAGTGAGGCCAGGCTGGAGGTGGCGGCAGGGCAGGTGGGGGATGGACCAGCCCTTCACATCCTCCTAAGGCCTATCCAGAGGGGAACGTCACCCAGGTGGCCACATGTGAAGGGTGCAGTGCTGGCAGGAGGTTCCTGCAGGTTTTTTTCCTTAATGATCCTATGCATGAGAGAAGCAACTGGATGTTCTAATTAGGTGCACTATGGATCTGGCAGTGTTTGTGCTGGCAGGAGCCCTGTGGAGCACGGGGTGGTGTTGCACCTGATAGAATTTTGGGGATCTGCTTTAATTGTGCTGAGAGGGATGTAGCAATGGTCTCAAGGTTGGAGAGAAGTGGTCGTACAGCTGGATCTGCTGCTTGCTATGGGAAGGTGCCATTTTTGGCAAGGATACAAACGTAAAGGTGATGGTGAACTTTGTTGGGAGAAAATTCCAGCCTGAACACAGCAGTGTTTCCCTCTAGGAGTTATACTGCACATCCTGATAGATGAAGGTCCTGACGAATGAACTGGCCAGAACAAGAGAAATCTCCTGGTTTGGCTCTGGGTATGTGCACCCCTAGTGGGGCAGGGGCTGTTAACTCTGCAAATTGACTGGGACTATTCTTCAGGGAACCATAGAATGCTTTCCAGTGGTATCAGATAGTAGCATGACATCTCTGGAAGAGTCCGGGGTCAGGCTGTACCAGGCTTTGAGCAACTTGGTCTAGTGGAAGGTGTCCTTCCTGCCCATGGTAGGGCTGTGGAATGTGATGATCTTTAAGGTCCCTTTCAACTCAAACCATCCTATAATTCTATGGGATGTGTAAATCCCAACTGGTCACCTTGGTCTCGTGTGTGACCCATCTGCAAGAAATGTAGCTGACTTCAGGTGACCGTGGGAAGGCGCAGCTGCCCATATGTGTTTTGGGGGCAGAGTCTGCCATTGCTGTCAGCCCACCTGGCCACCTCAATATCACTGCAGGAGCTTGGAGCTCTGTCTCACCCTGGCATGCTGCTGCTGGCAGGTGTGGGCAGAGCAGCCTGGAAGCCCATGGTGGTGTGGTCCATGGGACTCTCCTGCTGGGCACTGACTGGGCTGTTCCCTTTTGGCTCACTGAACTGTTGTGATGCCAAATGGGCAAAGCTGTGCACAGCTGAACTGCTCTCCAGATGTGTTCCTGCGCTTCCTGCTCTCTGTGTGCTCCTGCTATGGTACTCGTGTGAAGGGGACAGTGCAAATCCTTGTCCTTTGCTGGACCCATCAGCATGTTTGCAACGTGCTGGCCTAGATTTAAGTGAGCTGGACCAGTACAGGGCTCCTTCCTAAGCCCCAGCCAGCAGCTGAGCCGGCCTGTGGTGCCGGCCGGGCTCTGCCCTGAGCACAGACTGGAGCCTTCACCTGGCTGCTGCTGTATCCCAGCACCTGTTCCCCAGCCAGCACTCACATTGACCCATGAGGACCAGGCTGGTTGATTGTGATGACAATGCTGTCACAATGTGGGTCACTGTGGAATATTTTTGAGTGTCTGTGGCTGAGATGGTGTACCCAGTAGCCTGGTACTGGCAAAGCTGCATGGCAAGAGGTCAGGATGCAGCCCAGCATGGATTTTTTGCCTTCAGGAGTGTGATGGGGAGCTGCTGTTTGCAGGCAGAAGTGAGCAGAGTTGGGGGAGGTCTTGCTCCCACTGCCTTTATTCTCAGAATGCTTCATTAATGGTACTAATTGATGTCTGTAGGTCAGAGCCTGCTGTGGTCCAGTCAGCCCCAGTGAACACTGCTCACAAAGGGAAGCCACAGTCAATGGCTGATGGAGAACGTGCAAGGGCATTGTTTGACAGCGTCAACACAGGCAGGTTGGGTTGTGTCGAGTGCCACTGCCCTGCCTTTGATGGCTGCACCTCCATCCTTCCTTACAGGAGGAACAGGGTGCAGGCTTGTGAGCCCCAGGTGCTGGGGCCACTGGTGCCATATCTCTTCTTCCGGGTCTGCGGAAAGCTGGCTGCTCTTGTACCAGGCTGTGCACCTGCCTGCCCATCTCTGCTTGGCTTCTATTGACTCACCTTTGAGCTGGGGTGGGAGATAGCTGAGCATACAAACCCAGGAGCAGCATGGAGTACCCACAGAAATTGCTGGGCTTGACAAAGAAGGAGCAGGACCGCAGAGGCTGTGCCAAAGGAGGGTGGGAGCCCCACAGATTCCCATGTGTGACCTGTGTCTGCAGGTGGGAGTGCAAGGTGCTGGTATTGGAGTCCATTCTGAGGATCAGCTTGGCTTGTTGGGGCACTCCTGTGTCCTGCTGGGAGAGGCAGAGCTCTTCTGATGGGAATCTTGCTCTTTTTTGGCTCCTGAGTCCCTGTGCAGGGGCATCTGCATAAGCAGAGAATACAAGTGAAGGAGAGGGAGGCTTGTCTGGACTCCAGAATGGAGGCGTGTGGACATGTAGGTAATGGCATGGGACAGTAGCTTTCTCCACGTGCCAGTGGCATCCTGAGTCTGTGGGCAGTGTGGAATTATGCTGGGACACACATTCAACTCCTGGGCTGTGCACTGGTGTGGGAGTGCTAAGGCCCCATGACACTGGCCCTGCAGTGCCTGTGGGTGGGGGGACCTGGGGTTGTGGGTACCACCAGTGCTGGAACCAAGCACAGTGTGGCTGCCCAGCCCTTGTCCTCATGCACTGGGACAGCTGAGCAGTAAAACCACATGGCAGCTGGGAAAGAATCTCCCTAGTGGGCAGGAGTGTATGGGTCCCAGAACCATGGGTGACATGCTGCCTGTGCTTCTCTTTGTGTGACAGATGCAGAGAGCAGGCATAGGGCCACGGATGCAGAGGTGGCTGTGACCCCCTTCTCTTCACATTATCTCTCATGAGAATTGTTTAAGGGTGCAATTCTCCCTGCTGAAAGGGGATTTTGTTTCCTTGGAGGTGCTGAAGCTCCTGGCCTTATTGACTCAGGTTTTCTGTGTGGGAATACGGCGGGTCCTGTCCTTGTCTGGAAGGGCTGACTGGAGCCCTTGAAGGAGCTGGCCAGCTGTAGGTCAGTCACTGATGTTGCCATGCTGCATGGGGGCTTGGTCCAAGTGGAAAGTGGAGCAGCTTTTGTACCTCTTTGGGAAAGCAGCTATGGGTCAGTGTTGCTTAGGGCAGGCTGTTGGCCAAACACAGCTGATGTTTGCTTGTGGACAGTGAAAGGATTTTGCTGAATACATGGGAGAGGTGGGAGTTTGCATAGGTGGGTAATCCTGTCTGCTTTGCTTCTGCACTGGAGGAAGGCTGGGACTTGCCTGTGCAAGTATGTTTGAATATTAACCCTTGGAAAAGTGGGAGGTACTGCTGCTGTGCCATGAGACCATGCTTCCTCCTCCATGTCACTGTAGTGCCTGCTGGGCAGATTCTTCTCCCCTGTTAGATGAGTTGTCATGTAAAAAGTGGCCCTGAAAATGCTCTTGCAGGTTGGGGACAGATTTTAGCTCCTGGCGTATCAGACGTGCTGATGAGTCCATGGGTGAGGAAGTGGAGCTGCCTCCCTTAGGTCCCACATCACTGACCTGCATCATCGCCCACAGCCAAAGCCCTGCTGACCAGATGTTTGTCCTCACTGTCTACTGCCCCCGCACTGTGGGGGCCGCACCATGAACCAGAGGGATGGGTGGCAATGGGGTGTCACAGATGGCCTGAAAGGAGAACACCTGGGTTACACTGAGGGGATCTGTGTCACTCCTTGGAGGTGTGTTGGCTCTGCAGCACTGCTGTAGAAAATATTTGCATTTGTCCCTGGACCAACAGAGCTGGCTGTGGTGCACACGGCAGGGCTGCCTTCACATCAGGGCAAACAACATCTAACACACTCCTGAGCTTCTGTTCCTCAGCACTTGAGCTAGGCAGGCATCCTCTTATGAGAGCTGTAGCTGTCCTTCTGAGCACCTGCCATCATCTTCTTTTTAACCAAATCTGATTTCTTCTTTGCAGGTTCTGAATTGTGCCCAAAGCAAGTGCTGAGAGCAACCCCTGGAAGCAGCGTGAGTTTATCCTGAAAACTTTTGTTCTCCTTTGCAGATCCCACATGAGACCAAAGGGGTTTTGCAGTGTAGAAGGGGTTGCTCAGCTTGGAGAGGTACTGCAGGGAGGCTCGTCTGCCAGAAGCCCCCAGCAGGACTGGAAATCTAGCTTGCTTCCACAAAAGCACCAAACTGCTGGGCTTGGGCTTCTTCTGGCTTTCTTTGTGTTGAGATTTTTTCCTGGTTTAGCTGCGACTTGGGCAACAGCCCCTTTGTCAACAGGAAGGTTCCTACTGGTGGAGTGGCTTTGGGATATCACGCTTAGCATTGGGTTTCCGAGCTCTGGGTTTCCATGCTGTCTTTTGTGTGGAGGATCTGAGGAAGGCAGTGTGTTTACAAACCAGCTGTGGTGTTTTGCCAGCTGTGAATCCCAGCCCAGGGCTCAGGTCCCTGGGCTCATGGGACTGGACACAGCTGGCCTCAGGTGCATCCCAGAGAGTCTGGCACTGCTGGGCAGCGGGGAACGAAGTACAGGGGGGTTCTGAGCTTCATGATTAAATAGCTGTGATGCCTGAAAGAGTTAAGGGCTTATGGTCCAGGCCTTCTCAGAGGCCCCAAGGTCCCTCCAGCTGAAAGGGCTGCTCTGCTCCAGGGCCCCACTGCACAGCACAGTGGCATCCATGTGAAACCAGTTGTGAGGAGCTGCTTCTGTGCATCCTGCAGCCAGTGTGGGGCTGGTGGTGGCTGGGAGGACAAGGTCTTTCTTCTGCTTTTGCTCTCTGACCTGAGAGGTGAGCATGGCCAGAGCAACACTGCAGTATGACCCTGGCCCGAGGCTGAGATGGCAGGATGGTTTTGTCATCTGAAAACTGGGGATGAGGAGCTCCATAGCTGCACTCTGCTGTCCTGGCTTTCTCCGAGGCAACAGGGCCATGTGGCAGTGGAACTGCTGCCCATGGGGTTTGGCTCCTGCCCACATGAGGCAGTGGGTGCAAGTTCTTCCCCCAGAGGGTGGTCAAGCACTGGAACAGGCTCCCAGGGCAGTGTTTGTGGCCCCGAGTCTGACAGAGCTGAGGGAGCATTTGGTCAATGCTTTCAGGCACATGGTGGGATTGTTGGGGTTGCCCTGTGCAGGGCCAGGAGCTGGACTCTGATCCTTTTGGGTCCCTTCCCACTCAGGAGATTCTATGACTCTGTAAGGGCAGATGCAGGCAGGGGATCTGTTTCTCTTCTGAGGGCTGTGGTGGGCTCCTTGGGGCTAGAGATGTCTCTGGCTCTGAACAGGGCAGGTCCCCATGTTTTGTAAGCAGTTCCTCACCATCCAGTGTCTCACCAGCTCTCCTTCTGCAGGCATTTTGTGGATCCAGTGAGATGCCAACTCCACCCATGCCCCAGGGTGCATGTCAGTTTGGAGAGGAAGGAGAGTGACTGGGTTTCCTGTCCTGTCTCTGTATGCTGAAGACTTTGGGTGCTAGCTGACCAGTTTTGGAATTGGTTGAGGTGGAGGTACAGGCCCAGCTTCAGTGGTGGATTGCACGTGCTCCTGCATCTCTGTGTGCCTCAGTTTCCCTGCAGGATGGAGTCTGGGTGCTGTGGGCTCTGCACTAGGGCTCAGCATGAGGAATGCACTGGCTCTTGCACCCGTGGGAGGGTGGGCACCAGCCACAGCTGGCGTGGGAGTGTTCGGCTCCCTGGCAATGCCCTACAGGAAGCTCTGCCCTTGCTGTAGTTTCCCACCCTGGGTTGGCATGGGGAACAGGAGGACACGTGCCATCTCCACGGTGACCCCTGGTGCTCAGCCAACACCTCTGTTTTGCTATTGGCCATGGTGTCCCAGATGCAGCTGGGGGCAGTTGCCCGGGTCTCTGTATCTTTGGTTTCATGATTTCCCCTTCCATCTCATGAGCTGGCATTGAAGACTTGGGGCAGCTGTAGTGCAGCAGAGCTGCTCTGTATCTGTGCCCTTCAGGCAGGCTCACCCAGCCTGTGCTGGTCACCTGTGGGTCTCAGCTCCCTGGCAAGTCTGGGCAAGCAGATCCTTCCCAGCAGAGCTCAGGCTAGCTAGGCCAGCTGCTGCTGTGTGCCAAGGGAGGTCTCCCTCAGCTTTGGGAAAGATTGGTGACACTTTGATCACAGCACAGTGATTGTGCTGGCAATGAGCTTCTCCCTTCTCTCTGCTTCTTCAGCTCCCTCACAGCTGATGCTGTATCCTACCTACTGGGTGTCTGGAAGGGCTTGCTGCTGGGATTGGGTGGGTGGCAGTGAAGGGAGAGGACTGATTCCTTGGAGCTTACTCAAAAGAGATGATCATCCATTATTTGGACTGGTGGTCATTGTAGGTTCCTTCCAACTGAAGTACTCCATCCTTCTCGAAACTGGTGGCAAGGTGTGACTATTATCTTGGAGAACATGGCACTTTGCACTATCATTTTAGATGCAAGCAGAGCCCTCCTGGAGCTGCAGAGCAGAAGAAGATCACTGTGGCAGAGCGCTTGGCCCTTCTTTTGGAAGGAAAGAGATGATGGGAGAAGGCTGAGCCTATGCCTGGGCTGGGCTTTCTCTGGTGGCTCCCCTTGTTTCAGGTGATTTTCACCCTCTCTACCTCCACTCTTCCAACACGCTGCTTCCCATGCTGTTCTTGCACAGAGAGCACCTGAGCTCCCCTGGCTGCCACATCCCAGCACAGGGTGGCTGAACCCGTGTTATTTGCCTTGCTCTGAGTGTGGTATCTGCCAGGGCAGCAGAGGACCTGCAGTAGGATGGGAGCAGCTCTACTCTCACCAGCAGAGGAAGAGCATTCCCTGGTGGTGGGTGATCTGTGTGGTCTGCAACACCCCCACCTGCTCCTGGTGTGTATCCAACGTGCCCTGCTGGTGCCCCACAGTGGCCAGTGGCAGCTGAGTGAACTGGGTTCACAAAGCCTTTGTTCCAGTCTCCCTTCTCTGCTGCACCAGAACGTTCCAGGGCTCTGCTCCAGTGCTGTCCCTGTGTGAGAGTTGGAGTCCGAGGGGAGGGATGTTTGCAGCGTTGGTGGTCCCAGTGTTTCCCTGAAAAGCCTGTTCCTTATCTGGGCTGACTGCTCCACTTGGCTGTCGCACCTCTTGGACAGCCCCTTCCTCATCCCAGAAAGCATGGGGGGCCAGCAGGGCAGGGCCAGCTCTTGGGCACAACTACCCCATCCCCCAGGCAGTGGGGTTCTCTGGCGGTGTTGGGATGTGTCACTTGAGGTGGTTTAGCCCCAGAGCTCTGTTCATGGCCAGTTTCTAATGGCTGTGAAGTGCAGGTGGGCACAGAGCAGCTGCCAGGGTATCTCCCCAGCAGCCTGGGCAGGATTAGGTCCTTACAAAAAGAATTGGTCTATGACACTGCACAAACCTCCTTAGACCTAAGAAATGCTGTCAGTCTGTTTTATGGAGTAGTTGGGAAGATGAATCTGTTCTGTGCTCCCTGCCTTCCACCCCAGAGAGCAGTGGGACCCCAGCAGGGCTGGCAATGCTGCCATCTCTGGTGCAGCTGGTGGCAGCTGGCAGTGCTGCCTGTGCCCCACCCTGCCTCTGGGTTGCTGGTGCACTTTCTTCTTGATTTGCAGCCTGTCCTGGCTGCAAGACATGCCTTAGTCACTGAGCCTTGCCCTGTACCATCACAGCTGCTTTGCCTGGGCTGAACAAACAGGTTTGCAATATGTGGCAATGTGTGCTCTGAAGGCTGGTGGGAGTTCCCTCACTCTTGGGAAAGGCTAACTGCTGGACTGATTCTTTTAACTTCTTCTGCATCACATCACTTAGGAGCTGCATTTCCTCCATGCTGCATCATGGTCAGCTGAGCTGAGGTGCCCACCCATATCTGACCTGTCTGCTCAGCTGTTGGAGGCTCCTCTTTCCAGAGCTGTGCTGGTGGGATCCTGCCCCACCTTTGACATACAGGGCTGTCTGCTTGGGCAACAGGTAATGGGGCTTTACTGGGGAGAGGCAGCTTTGTTGCTCTGATGGCCATGAGCTTGCCCAAGTCCTCAACAGATCGCAGAGTGATGGATACCTCTGTTCCCATGTCAGGTCCCACCTCTCTCCCTGCTTCTGGCCAAGGGTATGGAGGACTGGAATGGGCTTCCTTCTTTGCTAGACTGGTGATCCCACTGGGGCTGGGTGGAAAGGAAGAGCTGTCTGTTCTCAAATCCCTGCAGAGAAGGACTGGCCACCTGGGACTGATGTTTCAACAGCTTTTTTGGCACAGCAGGACCCATGGATGTGAAGCTGTAGGCAGCATCTGAGCAGGCATGGTGTGGGCTGGGGAGATGCATGACTTGCTCCCAAGGGTGATGCATAGGCTGGACCATGCTCAGGAGAGCCCCTGGCCCTGATGTGATTTGAGCCATCTTCCAACAGCTGGGTACTGGTGGTGACCCTCTCTGGGCTTCTTTCAGCCCATTTCCACCACAGCCCTCGCTGTTCTCTCCTTTATTCTGTGGCTGATATTTTCTGTTCTTGGCTCTCCTCCTTGTTGCTGAAGGGGTTGAACAGTGTTTGGGGTACTTCCCATCTTCAGCAGCTACAAGAACAGGTGCCAAGTGCTGCTTGGTGGGAGTGCAACAGGTTCTGCTCCCATCATTGTAGCTGACCAGGGTGCAAGACTGGGATGCCAGGGCTACCTACCTGTCTGGTGCCTCCCTAGGGGAATATTTGGTCTCCAGAGGTAGTGTGTTTGTCATGCCTCTGTGTGCAGCATCTCAGGCTGCTGAAAGTGTCCTCAGCACGGCCAGTGCTTCCTCTGCTCTGGCATTGCTCAGGGACCTCTGGGCTGGTTCTTCATCGAGCCATATGCTGCCCAGGATTTGGGGTTTGGCTTGAGTCCCTCCCCGCCTGCACTGCAGGCAGGATACTTGGTAGGGTGATGGCAGGGTCTGATGGGGCATCAGAATCAGCTCTGTGCTGCAGTGAGGAGCTTTGGGAGCCTCTGAGGCTGTTCCCATAGCCAAAAGGCCAGTGCTTCTCCACTTTCCTCCAGCCAAAAGGCCAGTGTTTCTCAGTACACTCAGTGGTGGTGGCAGGCAGGGTGAGCAGGAGCACTGCTACTTCCCAGGACACTGGCATGATGCTTCTTGTTCCTCACTGCAAAGTTGTGTTTAATGATGAATTTTGGATGGAGATTTTGGGATGGATGAATTTGGGAGGATGAGGGAAGGAGAGGGCTGCCCTAATCCTGCTAAAGATTCAACATGGCTTTTGTGCACAAGCCAACTTGGTTGCAAGAGAGAAGGTCAGTACCTGGGTTGCTGGGGAGACAGTGGCATCAGATGTGGCAGATGCTGTGGTCTTGCCAGGCGGTTTGTGTCCCACCCTTTTGCTGCCACCAGTAACAGACCCAGTGGCAGTCCCTGACTTGTTGCAGGGCACACAGTGCTGAGCCATTTGTGTGCTGTCCTGTCCCACGGGAGCTTGGGGATGGAGCACTCTCACCAGTGGCTCCTGGTGACTGTGGCTGCAGCAGTGCTCTGGCTGGATGCCCTGGGCCTGGGGCATACTTGGTAGAGTCGGCTGGATGTGGGTTCCTCTGGCATGGATTAGGGGCCCATGCTGCAGAGCTGTACTGGGCCCTGTGGGATGATGCTGTCTGGGATGCCCATCTCAGCTCATTGACCTGGTGACTGAGATGGGCAGCACTATCTCTTGAAAAGTCCAGGCTTCTCTCCACCTCTAGAAGGGCCCCATCATGGACCACCTTCAGGTCCCCAAGGAGTGACCAGCAACTGATGAGCAGAGGCACATGGCGATTTGCCAGTCCAGAAGTGGGAGCGGCGCGTTGCTGCTCTGCCAGGGCTACAGTCCTGCCTGTGTCCCCACATGGCCATCACCCATCCAGCACCTCTTCTGGGCAAGACCACAGTGCCCTTTGCTTGCACACCCAGCCCTAGGCATCCCCCATCAGCTGCCCACACTCTTCCTCCCAGCTGTGGGGTAAGTGTCTTCCCACTGTTTGGAGGCCACGTGGGAAGTGGTAAACCTGTCAGGATGGCTGCAAAGGTGTAAGAGGCATCTTCTTCCCCTCATGCTGTGATGAAAGCACTGGAACCTCATGCTCGTGGGACCTGTGGTGTCACTGCTTCAGGCTGGGCTGGGCAGGACAGAGGGCTTAGGCTGGGCTGGACCTGCCTGAGCCCAAAGCCACCAGTGGCTTTGTGTCCCCCATCCTGGCTGAGGCTTTCCTAATTTAGCTGGGAGGTCAGGAGCCATGCCACTCTCTGTCCAGGTTTTCTTGACCTGGTCCATGGTCAAGGTCCTCCTGGACACAAACTGCTCTGTTAGGGGCCAGCTCAGCTGTGGGGTCCCTGCTTCCAGCCCAGCTTTGGGTTCTCTACTTCTAGCCCAGCTGTGACAATGGGGGTCACTGCTCCCGGCTGGGCTGTCATGGTGGGGTCTCTGCTCCCAGCTTGGCTGTGGCAGTGGGATCCCTGCTCCAGAATTGGGCTGGGTGCAGTACCCTGTAATCTGGGAGCAGAGCTTTGTGTTCAGGGTGCCTGGGTTGGGACTTTCCTCTCGGAGCAGGAGTCTACTTTGGAGCTCTGCCCTTGGGTGCAGTAGGAAGGAGAGGGAGGCTTTGCTCAGGTTTCTCTTCTTTTCCCCTTTATTTATTTATTATTATGTTTTAAGCTTCTGCAGCAGCCCTTCCTTCTGTTGTCCTCTAATTGTCCAACCTCCCCAAATACTTGTCGCCTGCCTGGTGGGAGAATTTGAGATACATCAAAGGTAGCTGGGCTTCTGCAGGCGATGAGCAAATATCCTTTGGGAGCTGGGGAGAGATTAAACAGCCGAGAAAAACAACTGCTCTGCTCAGGATTGTCCAGGAGGTAAAATGGAAGGGTTGGGGGAGAGTGAGGGAAAACCAGCAATACTTGCTTCCCAGAAAAAGTCTGCCCAGTGCCTGGGAGGAGGCTGGTGTGCTGGGTCCCTCTGGGCCTGGTGGGTGTTGCTTGGGGAACATGAGTCTGGAGCAGCTCTGCAATGGGAACCGGGGGTCTCCGTTCCTCTCTCCCAGTTGACCCTGGAGTGAGTTTGTCCAGCTGTTTGTCAGAATTGTGCCTATGCATTCTGTAAATGACTCAGCTTTGAGGAGCAAGGCCAGGGGTGAAAGGGACTGAAATGAAGCATAAAACCCAGTGTCACACTTGGGCTGGAGTCCTCCCTGGGGTAAGTGTGGGGAGATGTGTAGGGAAGAGGGAATTGACTTGCACCCACCTGGCTGCCTGTGGGCACTGGGGGCTGCTGCCAGGGCTGCTGGGGGCTGCCTGCACCTGAGTGGTGAATTAGACTTGAACTGGCAGTTCAAGAGCGGAAAAAAAGGAATTTTCAGCTTTGTCTTTGGGAGTAATACAAAGCAAATGGAATAAACGCCGAGCTGTGGCATTGTTTGTAGTGTCAGGACTGGATCAAGGCAGTGCTTGGAGAGGTGTCAGCACCTTGGTCTCTGACAGAAGCCGGTGCTGGCTGTGTGTTGTGGGCGTTGGCACAGCAGTCTGCCAGGCTCCCTGGTGGCTGCCCTGGCCCTGCTGGGGCCTGTGACCAGGCCCCTGAGCTTTATTGAACCTGCACTCAAAGAAGAATGGCTTTCTGGGGCTTTTTTATTTGTTTTAAAATCCCTATAGCAGTAGTTATTTTGTGGCATAAAGTACCTTACAAAAACCAAAAAGAAATAACCCACCTAAGATATTCTCCTCCACTTCACTGGAAAACCTTTGGTTTTAATGGTGCTGGTGAGTGAGCTGACATGGCATGCCCCAGCATCCAGTGCATCCATACACCAGGAGGTAGTGTCTCCCCTGCTGTTGGCATGGCCCTGAGAATGCGAGGGAAGCTGGGGACTTTGGGGAACAGCCTTTGGAGACACATTTACAGGTATCTCAGGCTCCTTTCATGCTCAGGGCCACTGCCAGGAGTGCCAAGATGCAAGAGGGCTGTTAGCAGAGTGGAAAGCTCATGGAGCTGCTCTGCTTTTTTAATGAGACCGTGGGGCAACGTGCTGGTGGGTGCATTGATTTCTTGCAGCACTGGCAGTCAGTTAGATTTTTGGGTGCCAAATCAAAGGGAGAGTTTGGTTTAATTCTTTAGCTCTGACCCATGAGAGGTCAGACCTCTGCTAGAGACACCAGTTTAAGGAAGTCCCAGAAGGTCTGTTTTCCAGTTATGATTTTCCATGGTTAATATAGCAATTTCCTGCTCCTCTTTCCAGCCAGGTCTTCCCTTGGAAAGGAGATGAGCAGCAGTATAAATTGCAGGCAGTGCCCAAAAAGCTGTTTGCAAGAGCAATTCTCTTTGTTGAGCTCCTGCCTGTTTCATTTATTTATCTGTTGCTCTTCTTCCTGTGAACTTGTAGCATTTTCTTCTCTGCAAAGAAATTTTGAGATGTTTGGAGGGATTTTCCCATACCTGTTGGTCTCTGTTGTTTAGTTGGGGATGCGAAGGCTTGTGATTTGCCCTTTGCAGCTCGGGGACTTGCAGGAGGGAGCCAGCTGTGAAGGATGATGCTGACCAGAGCACAGGGAGGGCTCAGACACATCAGTGTCCCTGGGAAACCAGGTTATGTGGTGCTGGGGGAGAGCCCTTCTGCACTTCCTTCCAGCATGAGGTTACAGCACTGATGGGTGAGGGAAGAGCAACTGATGTCCTCTGCCTGGACTTGTGTAAAGGTGACATGGACAGTGAGATTGAGGCACACTTGGTGAGTTTGCTGATGGCACAGAGCTGTGGGTGCAGGCACAGGCTGCTGGGAGGGGACGGGGCATCCAGAAAGGACCGGACAGGGCAACAGGTTCAACAAGGCCAAGGGCAAGGTCCTGCTCCTGGGTTGGGGCAATCCCAAGCACAAACACAGGCTGAGAGGAGAGCTGTTTGAGAACAGCTCTGAGGAGATGGACTTGGGGGGCTGATGGATGAAAGGCTGGACAGGACCCAGCCACTCTGCCCCTCTGTTCCACTCGGGTGAGATCCCACCTGGAACAGTAGAATGTGGAGCTGTTGGAATGAGTCCAGAGAAGGCTACAAAGATGTTCCAAGCACTGGAGCACTTCTGCAAAGGAAACAGGCTGTAAGAGCTAGGGATGTCCAGCCTGGAGGAGAGAGGGCTCCAGGGAGACCTGAGAGCCCCTTCCAGTGCCTCAAGGGGCTCCAAGAGAGCTGGAGAGGTACTTTGGACAAGGACCTGGAGTGACAGGACAAGGGGGAATGGCTTCCCACTGCCAGAGGGCAGGATTAGATCCGATATTGGGAAGAAATTTTTGGCTGTGAGAATGGTGACACCCTGGCACATGTTGCCTACAGAAGATATGGCTGTCCCATCCCTGGAAGTGTTGAAGGCCAGATTGGATGGGGCTTGGAGCACCCTGGTCTAGTGGGAGTGTCCCTGCCTGTGGCAGAGGGATGGAAATTAATGATTTTTAAGGTCCCTTTCAACCCCAATTGTTCTGTGATTCTATGCTTGTTGCCAGTCAGCTGGGCTGGCTGGTTGATGTGGGTTCAAATGGCATAAAGGCATTTCAACGTGTCCGTTTCCTTTCCCTGTCTAGCATTTATCAGCTTCTGGAGGCAGTGGCTGTACCTGGGGTGGGAGGTCTTTCTCATATAAAAACGTTGCTCCCTTTCCTGAAGGCCTTTGTTCTGAGGTGAGCCTGGGGGCTGAGCTGTGGGGGCCCATGGGGAGCACAGACAGACTGAGTGGAGCATGTCCCTGCTGGAGTCAGATCCCAGGGCTTCAGTGGAAAGGGGGTAGTTGGTGGGTAGCAGGTGGTGGTTTCTGGGCTCACTTCTGCTTCCAGAGCTTCTGCAGCAGAGCTGATGCTGCTGGCGGGGATGTGCAGGCAAGGTGGCTCCTCCGGGATGCTGGTTGCTAAGCAACCGGCAGAGGTGGAGTTTTCTGGTACCATTCCCAGCGCATCCCTGCCTGCATCCCTTCCTGAACTGCTCCCTACCTGCTCCAGCATTGCTCACATCCTCCCAGGCAGCATGGTGGGAGCTCCTGCTGCCTGCACCACACTCTCCTGGGGCAGAAGGGCAACCTAGGGTATCTCTGGGCATTGCCAAACCTTGATTTGGGGTTTCTCTGCCCAAGTTCACCAACACCCTTCCACAGAAGGTGTCTTGAACCTCTGTTGACACTTTATGTGAAGCTTCTGTCTCAGTGCTGGTTCTCTGCCTGGTTCTGGAAAGCAGGGCTAAAAGTGGGAGTCGCAAGGCTCCTGCACCCTGAGACTCCCTGCAGCCCTTTGGCTGGCTGGGGAGCTGAGGGCGTGCTGGCTGTGGAATGCTGTGGGAGCCTGTTTCCCTTCTGGGGCAGTTGTGCTGATGGATCCCGGGTGCTTTCAATCTCCCTTAGGTGGTGGCTGTGTCAGTACAGGGATGCTCAGGCTCATACAGGAGGGCTGGGTAGTGCAGAAGGGTTTGGGAAGGTGTCAGTGGCTCCACTGCTCAGGAGTCCCTGCTTGGGGCTGTCCGTCAGGGTGACTGCAGCCCTGATGCACCATTAGATCATAAATCTCTCACTCCTGGTGTGCTCCCAACTCTGCTGACAGTGCAAGCCATACCTTTTGAAAGGTCGGTGTTTGCCTGGAGGAGGCCCAGTCCTGGCTTTACAGGGCTGCCTGGAGTGACAGAGGGCATAAGCTGGGCAGCCTTTGGCTGTGCAAGCAGCCTCAGTGGACTTCCAGACCTGCCTGCATTCACCTCTGGAGCTGTATGATTTTGGGCACAGGGACTGCTGTTTGATCCTGCCATGAGGATCTGTCCTCGATGCACCTGTTGCTCCCGAGTGGCAGAGCTGCCACACTGCTGGTGAGATCCTGTGGTCTGGTCTGAATTTTGGGGTCCCTGTGAGTCTGCAGGGTGGTGTGGCTATACTGGCACAAAGGTGCTGTGTGGCAGTGTCCCCAGTCAGGGAGCGGACTGGTGAGCAGCAGAGATGGCTTTCATGGAGCCAAGTCTCTACCTGGTAGCAGGGAATGGTTTTCCACCACTGGTGGCAGAGGGGCACACTTTTACTTGTGCTACCAAGGGGCTGTCACAGGGAAGGAGCTCAGGTGTGAGGCAACTGGGCTGAAACTGGAGAGCTCTGGAATAGCATCATCCCTATGGCACCTCCAAAGTCTGGGGAACTGTAGAGTTGCTGCCTTGGCTAAGCTGGGCAGGTGCAGGAAAGGTGCTGGTGGGACTGAGGGCGTCAATAGGGCTTGGCTTTTGGAGGGGAATGCAGGTAAGACTGGAGCAGCCTGTGAGTGCCAGGGCAAGTGGGGGAGTCCCCAGAGCACTAAGGAGACAAGTGGTGTGCTACCGTGGGGATGATGTTGCGGTGCCTGGGCTCAGTGGTGGCACACGGTGTGGTGGTGCTGCTGGTCCCACCCCAAGTGCTCCAGGGAGGTGGTGGGAGCAGGGAGAGAAACCAGCGGATGGGGGGACTGGAGGCTGCAGCGTGCACTGGCTCTTCATCTCACTGTGCATGGTGTCTGGGCTGCCCTTCCATCTGGAGAGGCACAGGGTCTGTGCAGGGGCTGGATCAGGGCTCTTCTGGCCCACCAGCTGCAAAATCTTCATTTCCACATTAATGAGGTTGTGGAAGGTGTTTCTTGGCTTCCAAGGCATCACAGCAACTTATTCCTGGATTTATTTACTCAGCTGGGACGCGTGACTCAAAAGGGTAGGAGTGAAACCTTGTTTAAAATGGCCACAAATTTCCCAGGTCCTGCTAAAGGACTGTATCCCACTGTGCGAGAGGGAGCAGGGAGGAGGATACTCCCCCTTCACATCCTGGCAAGCTTAGAGAAGAAGGAGGTGCCTCAGCCCTGTCCCCTTGCAATGCAGTAGAGGTCATGGTCCTCTTCCCTGGTTTTTCCTGGTGCCAAAAGGGCTGGGGCCACAGCACAGCAGCAGCAAGCTGGAAGGAGAGTTGTACCTCTCAGGGCAGACTCTGCCCTGGCTGCTCTCAGTGCTGGCAGCTGAGCTGAGTGGTGGTGAGTTGCCATCAATGCCTGACTCCAGGCTGACTCAGGGGACAATGCCTTGTCAACTTCGTGGCTTCTTTCCCCCCTCCCCGCCCTAACTTTCTCCTGATTCATTTTTGACACATGGCACGATGTTTCTGTAGCAGCAGGGATGCTGATCTTGACTTCCAGGGTGTAGTTTTGTGGAATAAGCTCAGGCTGCTTTTTTAACTCTGGAGCAGGGGATGGCACTGTGGACAGCAGGTCTGTCCCCCACAGGCGATGCCAGGGAAGTATGGAGCATTTGTGGAAGAGAGGCTGCCTGTCAGCTGTACGTACAGAAGCCCAGCATCCTGCTCCAGGGTCAGATGTCTCTGCAATGCCTGGCTCAGGCATGATGGACAAGCAGATGTTTGGGCTGTTGGCAACTGCTGACATAATGTAAATACATAATTGCCCAAACACAGATTCAACATGTGTCAATTAAGGCTGAGCTGACTGCAGCAGAGCAGCTTCACCAGCCCCACGCAGGTGGGTGGGATAGCCCCACATTGTGGGCTCCTTCCGTGTGGTGGATCCCAAAGTTTGTGGAGGTGTTACAGGGTATCACTACACTCATGTGAGTCTGTTCCCACAGGATCATCCCATGCTTGGTGCCTTTGCTTTCCTTTTTTTCCTGAGTTGACCTGATTCTTCACTGGGCAGCTCCAGCCTGGCTGAAGTGAGGGGCCCAGAACTGAAGACAGGACTCAGTGTGGAGCCAGCTCCTCCTGGTGCTGTGCTGCCATGGGGTGGAACAGCTGTGGGGTTATTGGCAGGAGAAGGTGGCACAGCTCACCTGGGCCGGCACAAAGCCCACTCGCAGGCTGGGGAGAAAGGTGTCAGGTGAGGAGGGAATGCTCACGCTATCCTTCATGTTCCTATTGTCATGTTCTTGAGCTCGTATCATCCTGCTGGGCAGGAGAACATTGTGCTCTGGTAGTCTGACATCTCTTTTCCGACCGCTCCTGGCAAAAGGGTGGGAGGCTGCAGGCTTGGAGGTGATGGGCACAGGGTGAGTTGTGTGGCTGTGAGACTGCACATGTTTGCTGGGGGGACACAGGTGAACGTGGGGCGTGAGGCTCATGGAGGGAGGGCGTGAGGCTGCAGGGAGGACGGGATGAGGTGGCTGATTGTAACAGGGGAGCAATAAAGCTTCTCCCAGCTCACCAGTGCCCTACTGCTCCTGCAAGCATTGAGTCCTGCCTGCAGGGTGCTCATGGGATGTGGTGCTCATGGAACTTGTGCTTCAGTCCTGCCAGTTGTGTGCATGTGTGTTTGGTGGGCAGAGGAGCAGATGTGTGGGGATGGGAGGATCCCTTTGGTATGAGGCAAAGGGAAACTGCTCTGCTGTAAATGAAAAACATCAGAAGAAATTGTGATTGTCTGGAAAAAGACCTGGAGGTTGAAACATCCATCTGTGTGACTGACCTGAGGAACAAAGAGAAAGTAGTGGGACATAGAGAGGGGGCTTGAGACAAGTGTGTGGGGATGAAGAGTCTGAGAGAGTTTTGCACCAGATGGTAAATCTCAATGCTGTGATCACAAAGCTGTGCTGTCCCAGATAACAAGGACCTGCAGGAGCGAGGCAGAAAGGAGAAGTGAACCCCAAGGTCCATCCAGCTACAGGCAGCAAGGGCAGATGGACCAGACCCTCAGGGAACAGTCAAGACTCTGGAGGCAGGAGGAGGAACCAAATGCAACTGGTTTGGCCCCAGCAGTGTTCAGCAGCTGCCTCTGCCCACTGGGTTCTTTGCTTTCAGGCTGAGTAGAGAAGAGCTGTTGGAGCTGGGTCTGCAGGGACCTCCCTGGGCAGTTTTGCTGTGCTGCAGTGGCTCTGGAGGCTTGCTGATGCTCTTGAGGGCCTCCATATTGCCACTGGGAAGGACCTAGGCTGGAACCTGATGGACTTGAGCAGGCACTTCCCCATCAGGGTGCAGGCAGGTCCTGTTGGCTGGATGCTGGCCTCAGAATGCTGCTGTCCTGGGCTGAGTGACCCACTGTGGGTGTTGCCTTGTAAGAGTAAAGCTGAGCTGCCACTGATACTGGATCTCTGCAGGACTCGTCCTGTGGAGGGGTCGTGGTGGCCTGTGGACAGTGGGGAGCTGCAAAGCTTGAAATAGTGGGAAAGCAGAAGGAGCTTTACCCTGGCTGCTCAAGACAGGAACAACCACAGCCCAAAACTAGGGGGAAGGAGGTTTGGTGAGATGATGAACACCTGTCTAATGGGACAAGGATAAAGACCTGGAGCAGGTGACAGTGTGCAAGAAGAGTTGCAGAATCACAAATGGTTTGGGTTGGAAGGGACCTTAGAGCTTGTCTTGGTTGGACATGGGCAGGGAATCCTTCCACTAGACCAAGTTGCTCCAGGCCCCAACCAGCCTGGCCTTGGACACTTCCAGGGATGGGGCAGCCACAGCTTCTCTGGGCAACCAGTGCCAAGGCCTCACCACCCTCACAGGGAAGAATTCCTTCGACATCCAATCTAAATCTCTCTGGTTTTAGTTTGAAATGGTTCCCCTTGTCCTGTCAGTATCTCTCCATGTAAAAAGTCTCTCCTCCTATTTTTTGTAAACCCCCTTTAGACACTGGAAGGGGCTCTCAGGTCTCGTAGGAGCCTTTTCTTCTCCGGGCTGAACACTCACAGCTGTCTCAACCTGTCTCCATAGCAGAGGTGGTCCAGCCCTCAAAGCATCTCTGTGGCCCTGGGAGATTAGATACTTATCCCGCTCTCCTTTCCATCACAGACACCGTTAAAGGCTTGTCGGGGTGGCATGGATGGAGCTGTTCCCTGTGTTGAGTGGTTCAAATGACCTCTCGAAGCATCATCTCCCTCCACAGTGGGGAGCTGCTGCAGCCCCCCGGGGCTCGCAGAGGCGGCATCGCGGGAGGCGGGGTTGGGGCTGGAGGAGGTTGGCAGAGCTCCTTTGTAGGAGGTTGCGTGGCCCGGGGCTCCCGCCTCAGCCACATCCGGAGCCTCACCTGTGAGTCAGTGTTTGGCTGATGATTCACAGCGGCGCTTCGAGACAGCCACGGGCTGGTGCAGGACTGGGATTAATGTTCTGGAAGGAGGGCAGTGTGGAAGGAGGGAGACAAGATGTTTTCCCTCATCAGCATTACCCAAGTCTGACTGCCAGATATGTCAGCCCTGAGGTGGAGAGATGTTGTCAGCCTGCAAAGGAAGCTCCAGCTGTCGGTCCCTCCCTGGCAGCAGCTGGGCACAGGATTTGGTGGCTGCACCCGACCATCACTGTCCTAACCTGAGAGCACCATCCCTGCTTGGCTGGACCTCCTGGGAGCTCATGACATGCTGCTTCAGGCACAGGCAGCTGTTGCCCTTACCTGACCCAAGCTGTCAGGAGGATGAGGTGACCTCCCTCCTCCCAGGGCGAGGCATCTCAGGAGCTGGGGCTCCTGGTTGAGGAGATGTTTCTGTAATTCACGTTAAAGGTGAGGGTCGCCTCGCCTCTTTTTCCAAGGGTGACCCCCTGCACATCTGACACAACTGTGAATCACAGAATCCCAAAATGGTTTGGGTTGGAAAGGATGTTAAAGACCATCCAGTCCCACCCCCCTGCCATGGGCAGGGACACCTCCCACCAGCCCAGGTTGCTCCAAGCCCCCTCCAACTTGCCTTTGAACACTTCCAGGGATGGGGCAGCCACAGCTCCTCTGGACAACCAATGCCAGGTCGTCGTCATCCTCACATAGGAGTCATCCCAATATCCCATCTAACCCTGCTCTTTGTCAGTGGGAAGCCATTCTCTCTTGTCCTGTCACCCTCCATTTCTACTGGAGCCCCTTTAGACATTGGAAGGGGCTCTTGGCTCTCCCCAAAACCTCTTCTCCAGGCTAAAATCCATTCAGCTGTTCTGAACAAACTCAAGACAGCGGACAAGCACTGTTGTTATGCTTCAGAAACATTATTTGAACATCTTTCCATGTCCCTTCTGGTCTTTGAAACCCTCACCTGGAGCCACAAATTGTGAGAGCTGCCCACGGTCATAATCCTCTGGGAGCCTTGGCCCCATCCTCAATGCTGTAGCTCACAGCAGAGTCAGAGGCTGATCCACATCCTCAGTGTGTGTCCAGGTTGGTGCTTTCCAGCCCTACTTTCCTTCTGAAGGACTTTTGCAGACCATGTGTCCTGCAGCAAGCTGAAACCTGATGGGGGCGAGGGGGGGATTTGTTGGTTGCATTTTGCAAGTCATTGAGGAGTTTTCAGTTTGTCCCCAGTTTGGGTGTCCATAGTGTCTGGATACTTGGATGCCAAAGGCATCCCAGTTCTGTGGGGACACAAATACTATTGCTGTAAATTTGTACAGAAATGAGACTGGTGAATTATTTTCCTAGCAGTGTAGAGCCAGAGCCAGGTTGGAAAGGTTGTTTAAGACTGTGAACCTCTTGCCGTCTATCTCCATCAAGGCTGCTTTGGGGCAGCCTGAGGTGGGGGTATGGCTGCCCTTGCCATGGTCCTTCCAGCACCTGTAGCCCAGGCTCCTGATGCTATTCCTGGCTCCTGCTCAGCCATGTGACTTGTTCAAGCTCTTTTGACACCTTGTTTGTTCTTTTGCATATCTGTGAGATGCTTCAGAGGATGGAAATTTCCAAGTTCCAGTTTCCCTGCAGCAGCTGGGCCACACGTGTATTTTAGGACTCGGGTGTGGGAGTGGGCAATGTAGTGCTGGGCACTGTGGGCACCTCTGGGGACTGGGGTCATAGTGGCTTTGGAACTCAGACCAGCTGAAGTGAGGGTGCAGGGAGCGTTGGGAGCACTGCATTGATGCATATAAAACATACATTATGTATACATCCTGAATAGAAATCAGGCAGGGAAAGCAACCTGGGCAGGGCTTATTGCTGCTGAAAGACAAGCAGGAACATCTGAAGGGTATTAAGCAGGAGGGAATTGGAGTAAATCTGTTCCCCAGAACTGGTTGTCTGGTGTGTGGGCACTTCTTATGTTGTGCCACAGTGAAGCCAGGACAGGGCTAGGGGAGAAGGGGTCCCAGTTCCTGGGGCATGCAACCTGGAAGGAACTCAGTGGGAGAGAAGAGTAGGGCTGGGAGCTTGTGGGGCTCATGGACTTGTTCATGGGGCAGCCCATTCGTGCTCTACTGGGCTTGGTGGCATGGCCTATGTCCTCCATGCAGGATAGCGAGGGCTGGGGGCCCCTTTCCTTCTTGCCATCAAGGATTATTCTATGCAATGGAGCCCTGATCCAGTGAAGTGGATACTACCCACAATGGATGCCTGCCAGAGTCCTGGGTCTGGCCAGCACACCTCCTGGGGAGAGTTGCTTCAGAGGGTGTCCAAGGACTCTTTAGTGACTCCAGGCACTGAAGCACTGTCCAAGACACACTGGAAAACATGAGGATAGAGAGCAGTGAGCTTGGCTGTTGTGGTAGGCCCTGGAGGCTTCCTTGAGGAGAGGGGCACACACTGTCCCATGGGACCCAGGGCCGTGGTGCAGCATGTCCTGCTTCTGAGGTGGTGGGAGGCAGCAGGACCCTGGTGTGGGTAGCACTGCAGAGGTCTGGGTTGGGTTGGGGAGGGTTCCCTGCAGTGCAGTGTCAGTCCTGGAGTAGGTCTGAGGTAGCTTCTCTTTTGCACCATTTATTTTCTCTGTTGCAGCCCCAGCTCTGCCTGCATGGCCCAAGTCCCTGCTGTGTCCCAGGGTGTCCTCTACATGGAAGGTCAGAGCAAATGAAGGAAGCTGGTGTGCTGCTCCCCACCCCACTGCAGCTCTGAGCTGACTTGCTCACTCTTCTCCTCTCTCTGTGACCCTTTTTCCATCCCTTCTGCCCTTTAAAACATTTCTCTCTTATCTTTCATCATTGCCTGCAAGGCCTGAGCATCCCCGAGGCCTCCAAGCTGTCCTTCTGTTGGCAAAAGTGAAAAAAATCTCTCACCTCCCATGCCTGAGCACCCACAGAGGGTCCATTTCCTCCTCTGCAGCAGCCTGGGATACACTGTGCCATGGGTACCAGTGGGATGTTTCCATGTCTGTCCTACAGATCTTCCTGTGGCTGCAGGTCTCCCATGGGCAGGCTGCTCCCTGGTGTTCCTGTCCCAGTGGAGCCAACCTTGTCCCGTGGGTCTGTGCCCCTGAATCGGCTCCTTAGTGGGGTGTGGAATCTCAGGATGTGCTGTGTTGTGCGAGCTTTTGTTATTCAGTCCCATCTGGGAACACTGGGGTTTTATTGGGGTCCTGATTCTGCTTCAGTCTGTCACTAGTGGGGATGGGCTCATGGCTGTGTGTACCCACAGGGGTACTGTTGGTCCCCTCTCCCCAGCAAATGTTTCTTGTGGCTGAGAGAGGGGCAGATGGAGAGGAACCAGAGGGAGGTCTGCACTAGTGTCTTAAGGTGTTCAGAAAGCATGAGCCAGGCATCCCAAAAGTGGGAAACTGGGCTAAAACCCACAAATATTCAAATAACAGGCCCTCCAGTGCTTGTTCTGAGGTAGGTGCCAAGGACAGAGCTGAGCAGATGTTGACAGGAAAGAGTGATTCAAATGGGGTGTTTTGGGAAAAGACTCTTTGGGCATAGATCAGCTGTGCCATGCCATGCCATGCCATAGCCCCTGACCCCCCCAGATCCCTTCTCTTCCTGTTTGGACTGAGGAGGACATCAGAGGCATGCACGACCATGGTGTCCCTGTGTGTCTGGGGTGCCAGCTGATGCCTCTGATGGCTGGTGGTTACAAGGAATGATAAGCCCTCACCTGGATTTAACCCTTGAGGATTAATGGCATGTTTTCCTCTGTGCCTATCCTTCTCTGCCATCTCAGGGGGCTGCCAGGCAGCTGGGTGCAAGATGAGGCTGGTCCCAAATACAAACTTTCAGTGCTGGGATGTGCCCAGTGCTGGTTCAGATGAGGTTTTTCAACTGACTTTCCAGCTTTCCAGTGCTGGAATTGGCTTTGACAGTGCCCCTCTTCCCTCACCCCAGCTTAATTTCTACCAAATTAATCAGAAACATATTGATGCTTGAAATCAGAGGCTCTAGGGATGGAAGGAACATTGAATTGGCTTGTTGCTGGAACTGCTCTGTGCAGCAGCCACTTCCCTGCCTTTCTCCAGGTTCCCAAACTTCTCCAAAAGAATGCCTGGCGGCCAGCTTTGCCAGGATGGTGGTGGAGGGATGAGACCGATGCTCCTCTGCCCCCACAGCATCCTCCACTGGGATCTAAGGACTTACTGGAATGCTGAACTAAAACCTAAGCCCGGCTTAGCTGTGACCTCCTCCAGGACTCGAGCTGTGTCCCACTGTGGTCCAACAGAGCTTGCTTCATTTCCCTGTCTGAGTCACCAAATGGTGCTCCAGGTGGCAGGGGAGGGATGCACATGGTCCCCTCCTATACCGAGTGGGATCACAAAAATGGGAGGAAGCCATGTCATGGGGCCAGCAGGAGCAAGAAAGCATTCTCCAACAGCACCCTCTTTGGAGAAGCTCGGCTCAGTGCTTGCTTGGGGGTCACCTCTCAGGCAGAGGGGGCATGTCTGGGGTCCTCAAGCTGCTCCCTGCCCCAGGAGGCATCTTGGTGTGTCTTTTTGGTGGGTAAGGAGGTGCACAATCAGGCACAAGCCACATCTCAGTGGGATGACTCAAGCATTATCTGGGACCTCGCTGAGCCCACTGGCATGGCAGAAGTTTAGGGGCTCCTCTGTGGGGTGGTCCTGTGGCTGATGTCTTTCTGCTGGCCTGAACCCTGCACTGAAATGCAGGTGAACATCTCTTGGGCTCTTCTTCTTGCTCCAATGTCCTTCCTGAGTTGCCCTGTGCCACCCTGAGGGATTAATTTGCTGCTTCTTAGATAAATAAGTGAGGAAGCTTGTCCATGGGGTGACCTCCCCCTGCTCCTAGCAGAATGTGCCATCCTTGGCTACTTAGAGGCTTCTGCCAAGAGGAGGGAGTCAGACTCTGCTCAGCAGGGCCCAGGGACAGCTCCAGAGGCCATAGGCACAAACTGACACACAGGAGGGGCCCTCCAAGTGTCAGGAAACACTTTTTCACTGTGAGGGTTGCCAAGCACTGGTGCAGGTGCTCAGGTAGGTGGTGGAGTCTCCATCCATGGAGAGACTCAAAAGCTGCTTGGACACATCTTGAGCAGTTGCCTCTGGGTGGCCCTGATGGAGTAGAGACTGGGCATTGCTATAGACACTTCCATAGTTAGTCGGTAGCAGACGCAGTGGGTTCCTCCTGCCCTGGCATCCCAGGGCCTGAGCCCCTCTTTCTGGGTCCATCATTGTTTCTTGCCAGGGATGAAGGGAAGATCCTTCCTGACTTTGTTTCCCTTAGGCTACCTGATGGAGCCAGCTCAGGGATGCTGTTCAATTGTGGATGCTGAGAGATGGGTGATGCCAACCCTAAACCAGTGCAGAACTGGTAGCCCCCAGCCCCAAAGCCCTGTGGCTGCACCCTCATGGAGAGGGGACAAGGGCTAGAAATGCCATTGAGGATGCTAAGACTGCCCTGACTGGGAGTCCCTTACAGAGGCATGCCTGAGTGCTGCTCCCATGGGAGGTGCAGGGGCCAGGGAAGCTGCAAGCCCCACTGGTCCCTGGCCTGGCTGACTCACAGGGATTGCATTACCAAGGCTGGGACAACAAACGGTGCAAACAGACCAGGCAAGGATTTTGGAGGAAGGGAGGTTGCTGGGAAGTATGGGGTTACTGGTTCTCCCTTGCTACAGACTTTGGTGTTTTAGAGTGAGATCCCCCTGGGCTGTCCCAGTTTAGCAGCTCAGAAGTACCTGTGCAAGGTGCCCAGCTCTGAGGAGGGCTCATGTAGGGGCTGGGACCCAGTCCTGCTCATCTGGTTCCCCCGAGGCAGATAGTCTTGAGTGAGGGGACAGTCCCAACCCATGTGTACCACTTGGAGAGCTCATACCAGTGAGTAACTGGACAGTTGGGGCTGAATGGGGATTTCTCCCTCTGCATCCAGTGCAGTCACCCACACAGTGGTAGCTGGAGCCTGCCAGGAGTCTCCCAGCCAGTCCCCAGACTTTGCCTGGCTTGTGCTTCTTTCCCTGTGGTTCCTGATGGCGTGGTGTGCCCAGGAGTTTCCGTCAGTGTGTGTCCAAACTGGGTCCTACATGGGCACTGCTGCTCCAGCAGGTTGCCTACATCTGGTCAATATAACCGAGCCCCTGCCAGCCCCCATGGTCTACCTGAATCCCAGGTGCTGCCCCACACCTGCTGCCTGGTCCGTGTCCCTGCAGATGTCCCTGCCTGTGCTTTGGGTGTCCCCACTGCCCACTGATGACAGGATCCTTCCCTCTGCACAGTGAGGTCAGTGCTGGGCTTCATGGCCCCCCCACACTGTTGTGTTGTGGGTATGTGCAGTGCATGGCCCCAGTGTTTGCTCTGTGTTGTTGTCCCTTCCAGGGGACAAAGTGAGGATGAGGAGCCACATGCCCTGGAGACAGGGATGTGCTGGGTGTCACGCTTGGCACTTCACCCTGGACAGGGCTGATGAAAGAGCTTTTGTTCAGCCCCCTCCGCTGGGATGTCTAAGAGCTGACGGGCACTACCAGGGTACTTGGGTACATGGTTTGGAGTGGCACAGTGTTTACTGCCCCAGGACTCATGGAAGGGATGAGTGGGGTGCAGGACAGTGCCAGACTAACTTTGGGTGAAGATGTACAGTGGATCTAGTTCCTGTGCGGAAGCCTATCCCCCCTTCCAGGGCATGCACAGGTAAGGATCCTGGCAGGAGCACAGTCTAGTGCCTGGCCTGGTGTTTGTGGGCAAGGGGGGTGTTGGGGCTGGCACCAGCAGGACCCTCCTGCCATGCCAAGGGCAGCGGTGCAGGCCCAGAGCACCTGGGAGTGAGGAGCCTGGCAGAGGGCTGGGAAGGCAGCCCAGCCCTCGGCCCGGCCACGGCTGCAGTGCACATCCATCCATCACTGCGCAGGGGGTGGGAAGAGGCGGCTCTGCAGAAGGCGCTGCCTTGGATGCAGCGACAGCCCAGCGGAATGAGCCATGCTGGGGACATGGGGAGCTGGCTCCAAGGTAGGGGCCCACCATGGACAAGGCCACTGTGCAATGCTCAGTGCTGCTGCTGATGCTCTGGGCTTTAGCCAGCAGTGGGTGCCATGGGGAGAGCTGTGGGTGAGATGTGGGTCCTGGAGCTTGGGAGGGGGACAGTTGGGCTTGCTCTTAGAGGTCTTTTTGAAACTTAATGATTCTATGACAGAGCACTTTTATGGTTGGGCCTCTGCCAGTCATGCCTTAGGATAAGTGAGGTTCATCCTTCAGGACCTGGGGATACTCTGTGTTTCTGATCCCCTTTTCACCATAAACACCTCATATGATTCTCTGGCCCTGCTGCAGAGCAGCACAGGAGAGCTCTCTGGGCTGCACTGCAGACCATTTTGGGGATTTGCAAGTCTTGTGCCAAAGGGGGAGGGCTGGGGTGGCAGCTGGGCTCAGGGGTGGCAGCAGGGCTCAGGGGTGGCAGCAGGGCTCAGGGGTGGCAGCGGGGCTCAGGGGTGGTAGCGGGGCTCAGGGGTGGCAGCGGGGCTCAGGGTGCCACATGTTGCCAGTGCTTCAGGGCTTCTTTCCCTATTTGCTGTTTCTGTGTCCCTGGAGGATCCCTAGGACTCCCTGCCAGGATCCTCACAAGTTTCCTGCATGGTTGCAAGGCACTGCTTGTGCTCCCATCCTGCCTGATGGCTGCCAGCTCAGCCCTTGCCCCTGCCCCATCAGGAGTGCTGGGTGCCACAGCTCTAGTGTGCACCTCTGTTCTTGGTGGCTGGCAATACCTGGACCCCCTGCCCTGTGTCATGGAGCCACTGCCATGCCCACAGGGTGCCCCCCCCTCCATCTGTCTCTGCAGCAGTTGTCTGTCCCACAGAATGGTGGAGGGAGAGCTTTGCTGCCAGAATCAGCCCCATGGGTCCTCAGTGGTGGTGAGGTAGGAGGGTGCTTGGGTGTTACCCAGCTCTGTGCACCCTAATTGTGCTGTAGCCTGCTGGGCCCAGTTTGGGCACTCAGCATGGGACTGGTGTCTGCCTAGGAATGTGATGCTGCAGAGTTGAAGCCTCTTAGATGGACAGCAGCTGAGGCAGAGAGACAGAGAGAAAACAGAATTCAGTAGCAAAGGGAGATTCTCAGCCTTGGAATTCAGCCCAGCAGCTGGAAGTGACTGAGCAGGGGAAGGGGACAGCAGGCTGCAGTGAAACCCTAACCCTGGAGGTGGCAGGGAAGGGAAGGGAAGGGAGGGTTCTGGGAGGGGAGCATTGTGGAGGCTGGAGCTCAGAATATACAGGGGCACTGCTGAGTCAGAGCATCTGGGAAAGCTGTGAATCCATTCTCTGGCTTGAAGCGGGAGGAAGAGGAAAACACCAAGGAAGGAGTCGCAGGCAGGGAGATGATGGGAGGAGATTCCAGGCATGACAAGCAGGTCTGCCTCTAATCCTGCTAAGGCTTTTTTTGCAGTCGACATATTCCCACTGCCTGTTCCAGTTGCCTGGAGCTCCATCTGGCTCCAGCCATTTCCCCTTAGGAGAGCATCCCCCATCCCACAGGGGTCCGGCTGCAGCAGAATTGAGCCAACCCTTACTGGAAACTGGGCTTGTGCTGAAAACTTGCCCATACTGAAAACTGGGTGCATGGCACTGGAGTCTGCAGGTGCAGAGGAACCCTTCAGCCGTTATCCTGCACAGAGAAGGGTATGGGGGGATGGTGCCTGCTGCCTTCTCCAGCTGCTGCCTGGCAGCTGCCAGCCTCAGCATGGGAGCTGCTCCAGCCCTGGCTGCGCTCCTGAGGGGACATGCACAAGCAAGGCTACGTGCTGGGAAGGGCTGGGACAGCCTGGCCAGGGTGGCACCCAGCGGGATTGGATCCTGCTCCTTCTGTGGGAAATATTTAGGAAGAAATTATTTGGGACAGCATCTCTACCTGTCTCTACTCAGTTCACTGCAGTTGTGGTCTAAACCTCTTTTAAAGGTTTGTGGTGGAAAGTGTCAGTGAAATTGTCCCTTTGGCAGCACACTGGGACCTGTGTGCTTTCTCAACACGTGGTCCCCCACACCAGGGTCTCCTGTGTGGAGTCGGCAGCAGACGCTGAGTTCTGCATCCAGAAGATTCTGTGTGATGGACAGCACTCTAGGACTGCTGCTCACTGACTGAGGTTTGGTTGCCACCTCTACATCAGGGGCAGCTCTTGCCTGAGGCAGAGAGCTGCCCCTGTGATAACAAACATCTGCCTCTGGAGCTCTTGAATGCCATAGGAAAGATCACGTAAAAAAAGGGGGAGAAGAGGTTGGAACAGGTGGCATTGGTTGTCTCACTGTGAAGCTCAGGTCCCTTCTGAGAGCCTGCAAGTGCCCTCAGGATGCTGAACGTCCCCAGCCTGGTACAGGGAACAGCTGGGGTGCTGGTGGTCATGTTGGCCTTGGCATCCTTCTCCCACAGCCCTGGGAGCAAGTGACCAGGCTTCCATGGAGGGTGGCAGCATCCTACTGCTGACCAGAGCTCTGGGGGCTGGTGCCACCCAGGGCTTGGTGCTGCCAGGCCAGGGCTGACCTTCAGTGCCAGCTAGTCCTGACCCCCCCAGGCTTCCAGCAGCATTGGGGTGAGTAACAGTGCTGGAGGAGCCCTGGCTCTGTGCTCCTGGCCTCTCTGTTCAGCCCCGCCACAGGCAGGGAACCCTGGGCAGCAGCACTGCTCACACAACTGTGGCACCCATGCCCACCAGCTCCTGAATGGGGCTGTTGTGGCTGTGCCCAGGAGTGCAGTGGTGCCAGTGTGGCCCCCTCCATCGGGGCTGTGCAGCTGCAGGGCTCAGCTGCAGTGGTGCCATGCCCAGGGCCGCTGCTCCACTGCCAGCCCCAGCTCCCTTGGGGCAGCTTTCTGACTCTCGTACCCCAGCAATGACCCTGTGTAGGGACTGGAGCCTCCCCAGCATGGCTGCAAGGTGAGAGACTGAGGGGGTCCCTGCCCCTCCAAAGCCTGTCCAAAGTACAGAGGGGCTTGATCCTCCCTCCTGTGTTCCACACCACTGGGGCAGGTGCAATGCCACAAGGATGGGCTCAATGGGCTCTTTCTGGGCTGGGATCCACCAGGGCTGGGCTTTCCTCTGTGGCTGTGCTGAGCCCCATGCCCCTGCCCAGGCACAGAGACAGGGCTGCCGGGAGCCCCTTGGCGCCTGAAGGAGGGGCAGGAGGGAGAGCATACACTGTGGATTACTAGGGCCAGAGAGAGGTGGTAGTGGCCAGGGTTCCAAAGCAGAGTGTCAGGAGAAGCCAGGACACAGTGGGAGCAGGGAGATGATCCCTCGGGGTTTGCCGGGTTCCTCTACCAGGGCTCTGCCACCCTGGCACTGCTGTGTTGTGCTCTCACTGACTTCAGCTGGTGGTCATGGTCCTTTGCTCAGGCTCCTTGGTTGGAACTGGAGCTTAATATGCAAAAGTAGGTCTGGCTGGGCAAGATGGGATGAATTTCTAGCCTCCTACCCTTAAGAATAGCCTTCATTTCCTCAGGAATCTGTGCTCCCCACTGCAGGGAAAAAGTAGTTTGGAAGAAAGTTTAGAAACCTGTGAGAGTACGCAGTAGGTGGTGGCAGCCAAAAAATTAATGAGAGCACAGTTCACAGGTGTCACACAGAAGAGATAGTTTATTAAATCACTCCATGGAGAAAGGAAAATAGGTAAAGGTAAAAACTAACTCGATCTTCAAATTACACAATATATATTCTTAAATCCCACCCATAGCCCAGTCTTATAGGTTGAATCACAGTGTCCATAAACCTCATTACAGCTTTTAATAGGATGACACTTTCTGGACAGATGTTCACTTTGCCATGAGAATTTTGTCTCTTCAACATTCCTTTCCCATGGGCAGCTTGACCCAAAACCTTCTTATCTCACTTTGTTTTTGCTGGCTTGTTGGTCTTTCTCACAGAACTAATTCAGTACCTGCTCGTAGGCCTCAGAATCTGCCTGCAGCTCCAAAATCTTTTTCCCAACTCAAAAATCCTTCTTTATCTCTACAGAAACCTTGAATGAAAAACTCAGTGTGTTTTTGGCTCAAAGAGATGGTTATCATTTTAGAGATTTCACATTGATGAAAAAATTCACACAGTGCATGGAAGCGGAAGTACTTGGGAATGATCCACACGGGGATTGGAGCTGGGAGCTTGCAACTGCTTGAGTGTGCAGAGGAAAAACAGCAGCCCTGTTTCCTCTTTGGAAAAAACAAACCACTGGTGACCTTTGAAAGCTTGGCCTTTGGCCAAGCAGTGGGGTATGTCAGGAGGAGCTGAGCTCAGGGGATGGTGGTAGGCTGTCCTGCCTGTCATGGCCAGGAGAGTGTGGGCCTGAGGCAGGGCCTTTTGGTGTGAACCAAGCTCCTCTGTGGTCAGCCCCAGTGGATTCGCCAGGGATGTGGCATCCAGAGGGAAGGGATGGGGCATCCAGAGGGACCTGGGCAGGCAGGACAGGAGGAGTTAGCTCATGTGAACCTGATGCAGTGCAACCAGGCCAGGTGCAAGATCCTGTATCTGGGTCGGGGCAGCACCAGCACAGGTTCTGAAAACATGTTGCTGAGCACTCCGGCATGGAAAGTGCCTTCCCCTCCCTGTTCCTGGCCCTGGGTTTGTTTTTGCATCATGCACTGGACAGGCAGCTGGGGCTGGAGGCAGGAATCCTGCCACGCCGCAGGGTCTCACGCCGGCCGTGGGAACACAGCATGCTGCTGCTGCTAGGGATGGCCAGAGGGGAACAAACCAGCCAGCCTGGATGCAATCTGTGGAGTTGTCTGTGTTTGCCATTTCCTGTGTCAGTGCAGCCTTTCCCCTGACTCACAGCCTGACTCCTACTTCTAAAAGACAGGAGTGAAGGTACCGATGGGCACAGGGCTGGGGGGAGCAGAGGGCCAGGGCAGCCTCACTGCCTGCTGTGACTGCAGGGATGAGGCATGAGCCCATGTTCTGCCTGTGGAGGGTTCCTGCCACCAGGCAGCAGATCCATGAGTGGACAAGGAGCTGGAACCTGGCAGTGGATCTGTGCATGGACAGAGAGCTGAGGTCGGGCAGCAAATCCACGCGTGGCTAGGGAGCTGGGATCTGGCAGCAGATCCTTGAGTGGACAGGGAGCTGGGGTCTGGCAGTGGATCCATGAGTGGACAGGAGCTGGAACCTGGCAGTGGATCTGTGCATGGACAGGGAGCTGGGATCTGGCAGCGGATCCTTGAGTGGACAGGGAGCTGGGATCTGGCAGCAGATCCTTGAGTGGACAGGAGCTGGGATCTGGCAGCAGATCTATGAGTGGACAGGGAGCTGGGATCTGGCAGCAGATCTATGAGTGGACAGGGAGCTGGGATCTGGCAGCGGATCTATGAGTGGACAGGGAACTGGGATCTGGCAGCGGATCTATGAGTGGACAGGGAGCTGGGATCTGGCAGCGGATCTATGAGTGGACAGGGAGCTGGGATCTGGCAGCGGATCTATGAGTGGACAGGGAGCTGGGATCTGGCAGCGGATCTATGAGTGGACAGGGAGCTGGGATCTGGCAGCGGATCTATGAGTGGACAGGGAACTGGGATCTGGCAGCGGATCTATGAGTGGACAGGGAACTGGGATCTGGCAGCGGATCTATGAGTGGACAGGAGCTGGGATCTGGCAGCGGATCTATGAGTGGACAGGGAACTGGGATCTGGCAGCGGATCCTTGTGTGCAGGCAGTGGGGCAGAGATGGGCATGGCCCGAGCCTGTCCGACACCTCCCCATGCAGCCAGGGCATCCCAGCTGGTGGCTGCCCAGCCAGCATCCTCCATGCCCGTGCGCCCCCAGTGATACCTGCTGTCTCTCCCTCGGGTGGCGGTGGCAGAGCAGGGTGGCCAGCAGCCATGACAACGGAGACGGGCCCCGGGTCGGAGGTGAGGAATGCGCAGGAAGAGGCTCCGCAGCAGCAGCTGGAGGCGGCTGCCCACGGCCCCACCACGGCCCCCAACCCCGCCGGCCGGGACTGCGACGCCAGTGAGAAGCCCGGGGCACAGTCCGATGCCCGAAATACAGAGCCAGTGAGTGGGTGACAGCGGGTGCCGCGAGAGGCAACAGGGGGAGGTGCAGCAGAGGAGAGGATGTGCCACCACTCACTGCTGCCCATCACTGTGGCCTTGCTGTAGTGAGGGGACTGCAAGAGCCCAGTGAGGTGGGCACATCCCCTGTGCCCAAGGAAAACATCCCGGAGGGGAGCCCCCTCAGCCAGGGTGGTGGGTGGCTCTGTCAGCTGCCTGCACAGCTGCCCACACAGCTCCTTGCAGGCAGGAAGACAGAAGGAGCTGTGTGGCAGCTTGGAGTGCCAATGAGGCTGGGAATGGCAGTGCTGGTCGGGGCATGAGGAGGGAACGGGTGGTCCCATGTGCCCTGCTGAGCTGCCCTGGGCAGGTCTAGGAGCAGCAGCTGCACCTGCTATTGGCTGCAGAGCTGCCGAGGAGCTGAGCTGTTGGGCAGGGAGGTTTTGGGGGCTGAACTGACCCCAGATGTCCATTTTCCAGGGGCCTAGCTTGTGCTGGCGTGTGGGTTGGGAGAACTAGGCTTGACTGGGGACTCCCAAGAAGTCATCAGCCTCCCCACCACCAGCTGCCCTCCTTTGCCTGCTGTAGAGGGCTTTCCCCCCTCTCTGTCTCCATCCTGGCAGTGGTGCCAGATAAGCCTCTGTGTCTCCCTTTCCCAGGGCACAGACATGGAGGACAAGGACTACAGTGAGACGGATGGACTCTCTGACAAAACAACCCCCAGCAAGACCCAGAAGTCACCCCAGAAAACTACCAAGAAGATGAAGAGTGCCCTGTGCAGGGTGACCCTGCTCGATGCCTCTGAGTATGAGTGCGAGGTGGAGGTGAGTCCTGACTTTGAGGGGCTGTGCTGACATCAAGGAGAGGACACTCTCAGCCCAGGGACAGGCACCTGGCAGTGGCTGCAGTGAGGCACAGAGGGAACAGCCACCTGGCGGTGGCCACTTGGGCACTGGGAAGTACTTCAGGGCCACTTCAGCCACCATCAGCACGGGGACCTCTTGCTTCTAGAACAGGTGGGGGGCACCTGGGATTAACTCAGGAATTCAAGCTGGCGTTAGTGGAAGATTCTGTGGCCCTGCCACCAGGACAAGGCAGCAGGGAGCAGAGGGACTTCCTGGGAGCACCTGTTCCGATCTCCAGCACTCCCCACTGTCTCCGGCCTGCAGGCTGGGAAGGCAGTGCCGTTCCAACCTGCACCATGAGGGAGCGACAATTTTAGGGACTTAAAAATGAAAAGCTGAAGTTGTTCAGGAGCAGAAATCCGAGAATCTTTGCCAGGGAGATCTTTGCCCTTGCTCTGGCAAGGAGGCACAAGGGTGTTTGCTGGCAGCACCTTGGAGCTGGTGGCATGGGGAGGATCTGTATGCAGGTCCTGGCTGCTCCAGATCTCAGCTGCATGGGATTTATGAATGTAGGGAGTGTGACTGCCTGGCAGGAGAGAGCACCCCGAGGAAGCCAGTGGCAAGGTCTGGCCCCCTGCCCGTGGCACGGGCAGCAGGGCCTTTGATCTCTGTGTTCCAGGAGCCCTGGCTGTTGCTTTAGTGGTAAAATTGTTCACAAAGCTGTCAAAGGATGACTTTGCAGCAAGATGAAAGACTTCCCAAAGAAGGAAAGGTTCAGAGCACCCCAGGGAGCTCACAGGGCACAGGGGAGGCTCATGAGCCCCAGCAGGGTCATCCTTCCCTGTCTCTTTGCTGAGCAGTGGCCAACCAAACTGGGTTGCCAGGAGAATCCCAGGTCACAGGTGCTGGCAGAGCAGAGCGATGCCCCTCACCACATCTCCCAAGGATGGGGTCAACTTTGAGACAGCTGCTGCTCTCTAAAAACGGCATCTGGAACACAAGGGGGAGAGTTTGGGGTAGAAAGTCCAACGCTGCATTTCTTTTTTTCTGGCAGACCCCATTGGAATAGTTGTGCCTTGTTCCTATGTTTCAATTAAACCTTAATTTAGTAAAAATCAAATGAGTCAAACTGTTCAATGTGACAACCCAGTATGTGCCATGGGTGAACCTCTGCCTTTAAACCCAGGTCAGAAGGAGAGAGGAGACCCAGGAAGGGTGATGATGGCAACTTCTGAAAAAGCTTTGGAGGGCAGCAGGAGGCTGGGCTGTGCTGCTTGATGCCCTGGGCTGCCATCCTGGGAGCACTTGTTAGAGGTGCTTCCAGTAAATGGTTGCCTTGGAGAGGGGAGATGGGAGATGTAAGTTGCCAGACTGAAAATAGGAAAGATGCACACTTGAGAAGGGTTGTCTTTCCATGTCCATGAGTGAGCCTGTAACCTCGCTACCACCATTAACAAAGGGAAATTCAGGGGAATTCCCTTCCCATCCCTGGAAGTGTTCAACGTCAGGTTGGATGGGGCTTGGAGCAACCCTAGTCTAGTGAAAGGTGTCCCTGCCCGTGGCAGGCAGTAGAACTAGACAATCTTTAAGATCTCTTCCAACCCAAACCATTCTGGAATTCATTTATAACCAAGGGTGCCCTCTGTTGCTGCACATGGCCTGGGCTCTTGGTGGCTCTCATTTGTCATGCTCTGCTTGGGGATCCAGCCACTACTGCCACTAGCAGTCTGTCCCTGCAGCCCTGGGACCACATGGGTGTCCCCAAAGCAGTGCAAAGCCCAGGTGATCTTAGGGCTGCAGGGATGGGGCATCTCACTGCCAGGTGAGAGCACCTTTTGGGAATCACCTGCAGGGTCTCCCTTCAACCGTCAGCCTCTCCATGTCTCCAACAGAAACATGCCCGAGGCCAGGTCCTCTTTGACATGGTGTGCGAGCACCTCAACCTCCTGGAGAAGGACTACTTTGGCCTGACTTTCTGCGACTCAGACAGCCAGAAGGTGAGCACGGTATGGTCCCTCTGCAGCTGCCTCCTTCATGGTGGGGACCCTCCTGACCTGCTGTCTCCTTGTTACAGAACTGGTTGGACCCCTCCAAGGAGATCAAGAAGCAGATCCGCAGTAAGTGCCCAGGGAGAGCCCATCCTTCCCATGCCTGGAGTGTCCCATGATGCTTCAGGGTAGCTCTGCTGTGGCTGTCCTGCAGTGTGTCCTCTCCTCACCTGCCCTAGAGGGGACCTTTGGCAGCTGGCTTTGGGACAGGGATGCTTGTGCTCATCCAGTTTAAGTGTTACCCACCTCTCCTCTTATTCATGAGAGGCACTGGGGTGCACAGAACCCCATCTGTGCCATCAGAGAGTTGGCTGAGACCTGGTGCTTCTCTGGGCACCACTTGCCCTGAGCAGGGAGAACAGAGACAGAGGGAAAAAGTGGGGTCCTTGCTGGGACAGATCCTGAGGTACCTTTGCCCATGATGTTGCATTACTGGGGTGGCAGAAGGGCTATGGTCCAAGGTGTGATGTTCTGGGACACAGGAGGCTTTTACTGTGATACTGATGCTGTGACGATGATCAGGAGCCAAGGGCTCCTGAAGTTGTGATGCTTTCTCTTCCCAGCTGTTAGGGAAGGATTAACCAAGTCATTCCGGTGTCCTGAGGGCTGTGCTCCTGGCAGCTTCTGGAGTCCCCTGTCCCTGTCCTTTGCTGGGCTTAGGGCATACACAGATGCTCCTGTACCCTGTGTGCAACCTCATGGGTCCTGTCCTGCCTGCTCTCTTCCCTCCCTAGGTGGGCCCTGGAACTTTGCCTTCACTGTGAAGTTCTACCCTCCAGACCCTGCCCAGCTCACAGAGGACATCACAAGGTGGGGACCACACTCCTCCTTCATGGGGAGTCCCAGCCTGCTTTGGGGGGCACATGCCTCCTCTCAAGGAGCTCCAGCCTGCTCCAGGAAGCCCATGCCTCCTTCCCTGGAGCCCTAACCTGCTCAGGGGAGCACACACCTCCTTCCTGATGTGGGGGGCACAAGACTCCTTTCCAGGGAGCCCCAGCCTGTTCAGGAGGCACACACTCTCGCCCCACTCTCACTCTCTACCCCCTCCTGCAGATACTACCTGTGCCTGCAGCTCCGTGCAGATATCATCACAGGGCGCCTACCCTGCTCCTTCGTCACCCATGCCCTGCTGGGCTCCTATGCAGTCCAGGCTGAGCTGGGCGACCATGACACTGAGGAGCACGTGGGCAACTATGTCAGCGAGCTCCGCTTTGCCCCCAACCAGACCCGGGAGCTGGAGGAGCGCATCATGGAGCTGCACAAGACTTACCGGTGAGCCCCAAGAGGGGACAGCACTGGAGTGCTGGCCCTCACCTGGTGGAGCACCCTGCCACGTGTCCCACTCTCTGCCTTCCTGCAGGGGAATGACTCCCGGGGAAGCAGAGATCCACTTTCTGGAGAATGCCAAGAAGCTCTCCATGTATGGGGTAGACCTGCACCACGCCAAGGTACGGGGCCATGGGGCTGCCAGCGCCATCGCACCCTGCTCCTGCACACCCCTCCTGCCCAGCCCTTCCTCCAACAGTGAAGGCTCAGCGATGACATGTTCCTGGCATGGCCTGGGTGGCTCTGAGCGTCCCCATGTTGGGCCAGAGGAGCTCCACTGTCTTGGGGTTCAGGGCCCTCATAGTACCCAGCAGGAGGGAGCGTGGCACTGCTGGTCAGGCTGGTTCCTGCCATGGTACTGAAGTGTCCCCTCCTGTCCCCTTCACTCCTCCAGGACTCAGAGGGAATTGACATCATGCTGGGCGTCTGCGCCAATGGCCTCCTCATCTACAGGGACCGGCTGCGCATCAACCGCTTTGCCTGGCCCAAGATCCTCAAAATTTCTTACAAGAGGAGCAACTTCTACATCAAGATCCGCCCGGGTGAGGTGGGTGCCAGGTGCCTGTGCAGCCCTGGGGTGCAGCAGGGTGCCTGTCCTGCAGGACTGGGGCTGATTGTGGAGATGTTCTCACTTGGATCCAGTCTCTGTCCCAAGGGTCTCACATGAATGACCACACTGGCCAAGAGAGCACATCTCCTATAGCATGGATTTTCTTGTCCATGCTTTCATGACTTCAACAGCTGAGGGACCCCAGGATCCAATCCCTACCTGACAGACACTGTGATCCTGCTGGTGTAAGGAGTTTGCCCAGGAAGGGGGGTTGAGGGCCATTTATTATGTATCTTCCCAGAAAAAGACATTCATTTTCAGACTTTCATTTTTACTGTTTCATGTGCACTGGTGGGAGAATGCATTTCTACCCACATGTTCCCGTAGGCTGGAAGGACAGCACATCTAAAAGGGAGAGCAATACCCTCACACCAAAACAGTTATAAAAGCCTTTTGTTTCTTGGAGAAGTTTATCTTGCACTGAAAAGCCATTTACAGCTGAGGGAAGTGCTTAGGCCACCGGTGTGATCCCATTGCTCTGCTGAGTAGCACGGGTCTGCCCAGCACATCTTTGAAGAAGACTTTTGAGGTTTTTTTTCATGGTCATGGCTCATGCCAGGAGAGCCTGACGGCTTTGGCAAGGTCCTATCCCATCAAGTCTCCTAGGGCAGGATCTGCCTGTAACGGCCTATATCTGTCTCCCCAAGTATGAACAGTTTGAGAGCACCATTGGCTTCAAGCTGCCCAACCACCGCTCAGCCAAGCGACTCTGGAAGGTCTGCATAGAGCATCACACCTTCTTCAGGTGAGGACACCTTCTCAGACTTTCTCCAGGCTTCCCTTCTGGGAGGCAGACACACTTCTGCTTCTGCTGCAGTTGGGTATGTGTTGGGAACAGTTCTGGGGATCAGCTGGGGCTTGCTGATGCCCCTCCACCACTCTGACCCCTAGGCTGGTGTCCCCGGAGCCACCCCCCAAGGGCTTCCTGGTGATGGGCTCCAAGTTTCGGTATAGCGGGCGGACGCAGGCGCAGACACGACAGGCCAGTGCCCTCATCGACCGCCCAGCTCCGTTTTTCGAGCGCTCCTCCAGCAAACGGTACACCATGTCTCGCAGCCTTGATGGAGGTATGCCCCAAATTGGGGAGGGGGAGGGAGATTGGTCTGCTGGCGGGAGCAATGGGGTGCTGCTCGGCTTGGTTCTGCTTTGCCTCGTTGTGTTGAGCAGGGTCACAGCAGCATCAGGCTTCCTTCTGGGGGCTGTCCTCAGTCACTTCCCCATGGTAGAGGGTCTGTCCCCACCCCATGCAGTAGCTCAGACTGTGTTTGAGCAGGGGGATGTGGCAGGGCTTGGGGACATGTGCCCCCTGGCTCCCTGTGCCTTGGGATGCCTGGGACCATCCATCCCTGTTGCAGGGTGTTCAGGGCTCCTTGATTGCCAGGTATGAGCTGGCAGAGTTGGGGCAGGGGATGGGGGATGGGGTAGGAGTGGGTGTGGTGGGGCTGTGGTGACCTGGGCTGTCTCCCATGGGCAGAGTTCTCGCGTCCAGCCTCTGTCAGTGAGAACCATGATGCTGGGGCGGAGGGTGAGAAGCAGAATGAGGATGGTGAGTTTGACAGCAGGAGACGGTCTGAGACAGAGGACGAGGAGGTGACCACCCCGACAAAAATCAAGGAGCTGAAGGTACAGCTGAGGTGGGCAGAGGAGGGTGGGAGTGGAGGGTTAGGCAGGCAGGGGACTGGGCACAGGCAGCAGGGCTGGGCTGCAGGCAGGAAGGGTCACCTCAGGGCATGGTCACCTGCAGCTCTGTCTGTGTCAGCTGAGCTCCAGGCTGGTAGAACTCCTGGGATGTGGCTCTTGGCCCCACCAGTGGAAATGAGGGGGTCACAGGGCTTTGGTTAAACTGATTTCCCAGACCCTTCCAGGTGATCTCAAGACTCATCCCCATGCAGATCTGGACCTGGGACCAGTCCAGTTCTGAGACAGGGATGGGCATGGGGACAGGCCAAGAACATCGATGCCTACTCATGTCTGCCACTGCCCCTGCACAGCCCACCCACTCCCTGCCCTGTTCCTTGGGCTGTCCCAGCCCATTTCAGCCCCACTTCAAGGGGAGGGGGTGTCCCTATCAGCCAATCAACTTAATTGCAATGTTTGTGACAAATTCCTTCGTAACCTGCTGGTTACTTTTAACCCTCTCTTTGCTGCCAGCCGGAGCACGAAACAACCCCCAGGCACAAGCAGGAGGTATTCTCTCTCTGGAGTATCTTAATCCTCATTGGTGCATCATATTGTCCATCCTCCCCAAAACAACTCTGTGCGTCACCCTATTTACTGGAATACAAGATGCACCGGGCAGGGGGTTGGGTCATGGAGGAGCCCTATGAACAGACAGCTGGGGATCAGCCCAGCACACGTGGCATCTTCTATCCCATTAAGTAAGGTGGTCCTGATCATACCTGTGAGCAAGAGCCCTCCCAAGGGCAAGAAAGCCCTTGGCCCACTGGGATGACCTGGCTTCTGTTCGTATTACTGACCCTGCCATATCCTTGCCTTGTGTCTCTTGTGGAGCTGGTCCCATTGCTCCCACTGCCACCCTGACCCACGCTCTGCTCTTGCCTGACCCAAACTGCCTCATCACCCTCCAGGTCAGCAGCTCCACACTCATGCAGCCCCCCACTCCCCATGAGAGCTGGGCTGCGGCTCCCCGCAGCACTGCAGCTGCAATCCCACCCACATGGGGTAAAAGGGCTCTGAGCTGCCTGAGGGGCCAGCACTGGGACCCACCTGGTGTCTGCCCACCCTAAGAGCAGGCTGAGCAGAGAACAGGGAGGGTGAGCCCTCCCTTTACAAACAGCCATGCCCATGGTGGCCCCATCAGGAATGAGTCATCCTGGCCTAAAATCCACCGCTGTTCCCTGGGAGTTTCTCCTCCAGTTACAGTGGGATGTGGATCCTCACTGGAGCTGTCAATGGGAGCAAGTATGGCTATGTGATGGTGTTGGCCACGCTGGCAGCACACAGCCTCACGAACCTGCTTGGCAGCACAGGGCAGACCCTGCCAGCACAGTGGGCACCGGTCCCAGCTCCCCCTGCCCACATCATTGCTTCCCCCTTGCATGTGCATGTGCTGCACCCTGACCCGGCACACCCTAAGCCTAGAGGTGGGCACACCTGAGCTCTCCATGGCTCACACATGTGGGTCCAGGACAGGAGTTTTCCTGAGTTGTGCTGAGCCTTCAGGATCTAGAGTATTTGGTGGGGTTTTTCCTGAGACTATCGTGAGTCTCTGGTCTGTTGCTGAGGAGGTACTAGGGAGGTATTTAGGTGCCTCCTTTCAAACCTCAGAAGAGGTTTAAGTTGGGGTTGGAAGCAGAAGCCAGTGTTCCTGCTTGGAACTGGTTTGCCCACCTCTGTGGCAGGACAAGGGGGCCACCTCGGCACTTGGTCCCTCATTAAGTCCTGCTCTAATACCTGAACCCCACCTTGCACTTGAGCACTCTGAGCTGTCTTCTCTCCACAGTAGATCAGACCCACCCTACCCCAGTCTGGTCCATGGGGTTCCAGGCTTGGATCCATGCTGGACATTCCTGCCCAGGCCTTGACCTCCAGCTCTTTGGCAGAGCCCACTTTGGAGCAGCTCTGTTGGAAATGGTGGTTCCCTGCCCTGCTGGAACAGAGCCTGGGGCTCCCTTTGTGCCTGGCACTGGAGAGGAGCAGAGGAGGCTGCTGCTGTTTCCAACATGGCCCCGTTCCTTGGTGATCCCAAGGGAGACCCCACTCTCCCCTCCCAGAGGCTTAGTTTGTCCTCAGCCAGGAGGACCTGGAGTCCTGGTGATGCTGCCAGGACATGCCATGCCCGTCCCCTGCCTTATGTTTTCAGCTCTGTGCTGCCTTTCTGCTGTTTCCTGCAGTGAAAGAGCTGCTTCTCCTCCTGGTGAGACTTGCAGACCAAGGGTCTCCAACATGCTCTACATTTGGCTACTGAGACCCTAAATTCCAGCCCAGTGTGAAGCAAACCCTCCCAGTGCCCCTGCTTATCCCTTTGGCCTTGGCTGCTGCTTTAATCACTACTCCTTCCTCTCTCCTTGCCAAGTTTTTAGACAAGCCAGAGGATGTTTTGCTGAAGCATCAGGCCAGCATCAATGAGCTGAAGCGGACCCTGAAGGAGCCCAATAGCAAACTGATTCACAGGGACCGGGACAGGAGGCTGCCATCCTCACCAGCCTCTTCCTCACCCAAGCATGAGGACGAGACACCTAAGGGAACCCCTGAAAAGGCCAGCGAGGTTCGTTCTCCTGCTTCTCTTACAGAGGGGATCAGGATCTGGTGGGGAGGTGTCCCTCAGATCTGGGGCTCTACTCCTGTGCTGCCCCGAGGGAGCATTGTGGAAGTGATGTGCTGGGGGCATGGGGTGCAGGGACTGGGGTGACTCAGATTTGTGTTTTACACTGCTGGTGGGAATCCCCCTGTGTGCCTGGGTACTGCAGGGGTCTGAACAGCCTTTCCTCTGGAGGTGTTTTGGGAGTACCAGAGAGCTGGGCTGTAGCTCTGTTGGCCCATGAGGTGGTGTTTTCATCACACCTCACACCAGCAGCTTCCAGGGCAGTGCTGGTGCAGCTTTTTCCCAAGAGTGGCCCCAGCAGAGCAGGACCAGGCACCTGCACAGAGGTATCCTGTAGTGCTCTCAGCAGCAGGACCTGGGTGATGCAAGGAGGTGGAGGGTGAGTGGTGCCGTGCTGGCATTCCACATGCACATCTTCCCCTTTGGATGTTCTGCCTGCTGGATTTGCACGGGGATCATGGGGGTGAAACGAATGTGCTGGAATTGGGGTGCCACTGCTGCATGAGGGGCGTGGATGTGGCACAGTTGGGTGCTCTGTGGCCTGGGGTCCTGGTGGACTCGGTGCAGGCAGCGTGTGACAAGTGTCCCCACTGCCAGCATGGATGTCCTCTCCCTGTCAGGGACCCTTCCTACTTGCTCTTCTCTCTGTGGGGCAACGGAGCCAGCTCTATGCCCACAGCGGTGGTATGGTTTTGGGCAGGGTGTGTGCCACACATAGGGGCTGCTCTGCCCTGGCTGCCTGCCCCAGGAACAGCCTTGCCATGGGGCTGGGCTGTGGGGAGGGCATGGAACGCTCTGAGGGCCTGGGCTGGGGTCTCTCTGCAGGGGATTTGGGACATGCCCATGTGCCCGCTAGTGCTCAGCACTGACTGGAGACCCAGGGCTGCAGTGGGCTTGTGACTCCTCATCAAAGTGCTTGGCTGGGAAGAGAAAGAGGGAATTCACCCCATATGGCTTTGACCATCAAATATATCAAGTGCAGAGATGTGAATGGAGCATCTAAAGCTAGCACAGCTGTGACTTCTCTCCATCTATCTGTCCATCATTCCTTTGTTCCATGCATCTGCCCATCCATCCACACACCTACCCACCCTTTGTTCCTTCATTCCTTCTCAAATTCTCTCTTTCTCTCTCTCTTTCTTTGTCTCTGTCTCTCTCTCTCTCTCTCCCCCTGTGGGTGCTGGGGTTTCCGTGCTGGCACAGACGATGGAAGAGGACACCCTAGACGATTTTGCATCAGAGCATGGAGCTTCTCTAAGCATGGAGTCTTTCACACAGAAAAGCCTTGTCTCCTCTCCTGAGGTTGTCACTATCCTCTTCTCCCCCCACCCCTTGCTTTCACAGTCTGCCCCCATCACTGTAGGGGTCCCCAGCATGCCGAGGGGGTTTGTGCCCTCTAAGCAGAGTTGAAATTGTTTGCTGCCCCCCAGGGTGTGACCTCTCTCTGGTGACAGGCAGGACCCCTCACAGGACAAGGCTGTTGGTGAAACCTGCTCCCCTGACTGTTCCTGCTGGGCTGTGAGATGGGGCCCTGGAGAAGCCTCCCACTGCAGCCCTGCTGGGTGTGGGGCCATACTGGAGCCCAGTGCTGAGGGTCCCATTGCATAGGTGACCCAATGGCAGGGGTGCTCTCTTGGTGGCTGCTCCAGGTTCAGGCAGGCAGCCTCAAGCTGTCCTTAACAATCCCTTGTGCTTTCCTTCCACTTTGGCTGTAGTTAGAGTTCCCTGGGCCCAGACACCCTGAAAAAGGGGATCTCTGGAGGCATCAGCTGTATAGGACTCATGCATGTGCACAGCAGGGTCATGCTGCCATTGATGTCCTCATGTAGTGTCTGTGGGTGAGGAGCATGGGCTCTTGGCACTGCTTGTGTGCAGGTTTATCTCAGATGAGGGAATGTTTTCTTGGACAGCCAAGAGCGGTACCTTCAGTGAGCAAAAGCAAGTGGTGCTTGAGCCTTGGTTCTGGTACACTGCCCCCAGGGGCTGGCCCAGCAGTGCTGGGGAACACATCCTGCCTGAGCGTCCCAGGGCAGGGTAGAGGCAGTGTGGGGCAGGCACAAGGCTGAGCCCACTCTTGGTCCCTGTCATCTCCCATTGTCTGTGCAGAAGTTGCCAGCATGGGCAGGAGTTTGAACCTGGGCTGACTAGAGCAGTCCCCAGCAGACTAGATGAGTGTGAGGGAGGGCTTGGGCACAGCCTTGGGCTTCATTAAGGTTTCAGCACCTTCAGTGAAGCTTGGGCTCTGCAGCAGTGTCTCCTGGTCATTACTGCCATCCTCTGTGTGCCAGCATCTCAGAGCTGGAGGACAGAAACAGCAGAAGTGAGGGGCACACACATCCCTGGATTCAGAGCCTTGCCCTCTGCTCCTTGGAGACACTCAGGATGCCAGGTCTGCACCTGCAGGTGCCAGGGTGGCTTCACTGGTGATTTCTCTCCAGGTGTCAGTGGCTGAGACTCAGCAGTTATGTGGGAACTTGTCCTCTCCTGGCCTGTAGTCTCCATGACGAATTCATAGCCCCAAGAGGGGCACGGGGACAGCACATCTGCAGAGTTTGGAGCATTCGTGACAGACAGAAAGTCCTTCAGTGCCCATGGGATTCAGGCCTACTGAGGTTGGGTGGTCTGTCACCCCCAGCAATACATGTATTGACTCTTCCCTTCATCCCTCTGTCCCCACTGCTGCTGGAGGACTGGAATGCTGGGATGGAAGGGGCCGGAATGCTTTGGATGGTAAAGCAGCCCAGTGTCTTGTCTCAACATCTCAGATTCCCCTATTCTTGCCACAAGGCTTGTGCTTTCCTCTTGGGTGGACAGCAGAGACATTGAAGGATTTGAAGGGAGAAGCCTCCTGCATGCCCTGGGCTCTCCCTCGTTGGCAGGAGCAAAGGCTGTTTCTGCTCCCTGATACCACCTCTTTCCACTCTATCAGCTTGTTCTGTGATGCGTGAGCCACAGTGGGAATGGCTTTCCCAAATGCTCCTGTTCCTAGAGCAGATGAGTTGCAGGGAGAGAGGGCAGGGAAGTGTGAAAGTAAATTATTCCCTTGGAAGTCAGGATTCGTCTATGGACAGACACTTCCCAGCATCATCACTTGTGACCCTCATCTCTGCCTTGGCACACACCCTGTTCTGCCAGCCCACTGACCTCCAAAGCTCCACAAGTTCTCTGCTTTCCTGGAGGACATGCCCAAGTATCCAGATATTTGCTCCCAACATCTCCAGGAGTCCTCAGGCTCTGGCAACACAAGGGCTGCCACGAGCTCTGGAAGTGGTGCTGCGGCTGGAGCTGGCTTTGAACCCTTCAGAGCAGTGTTCAGTCACCTACTCCCTCATGCCACAGAGTAGCTGACTGTTCCCTTGGATTGGGCTGTGCTTATCCCAAGAATCTGAGGAGAAGGAAGCTGGTTTGGAAAGAAATCTGAAGCTTTGGGGTTTTCCTTACTGGTGAAAAGGTGGTGTCATGGATGAACACACTGTTCTAGTTTTCAGCAGAGCTTTGATCTACAACATCTATCTCAGGCCTTAACTCAGAGAAGGAGCCCAAAGAAATTCATCTTCTTTGCCCAGGGACAGTCCTCCTCCAAAGGACTCTGGTTTGCAGCTGGAGAATAGGGATGAGAGGGCTTTGCTGAAGAAATTAGTACGTGTGCCTGCAGCCTGTCCATCCTTGTCCTGGCTGAGAGAGGGTTCAGCAGTGGGACCACAAGGCAGCAGAAGGAGAGAAGCTGCTGTACCCTGATGCTGAGAAAAGGCAGAATGAACACTGCTAAGAGAAAATTTTCATCTGTTAGCAGAAAGGTATCTATTTGCTGTGCAGGGGAAGTGAAGCAGTTAATACTGCTGAAGGCTCACTTCCAGTTTTTGGTAGGAGTTCGGGGGAGTTTATACAGTGTTAGTATGGGGGTGACAACATTTTACATGCATATTCATAACAGGTGGAGTTTAGGCAGAGTTGGAGGTGGAGTTTTGCTAGAATCTTCTTTTAGGTGGCATATCTAGGGGTCATTCCGGTCTTCAGCCTCTCCTGGTGGTCTTCTTACTCATCTTGCTTGTTCTGAACTTTTCAGCTTTCTTTGTTCACTTGGCTCATGATGCTTGACATTGGGGAGTTCTTCTGATTCGTGTTCTCCTAAGTGAACATCTTATCAATCTATGACTACAAGCATGTTTAAAGTCCATTCTTGACATCGATCTTTAGGATAGAACAAGCTATTTGGTATTTACATTGTGCTGGGGGTACTTGGTAGGGCAAGGCACAGTTCTCGACATGGAATGTACACTCTGCAGCATCTCAGTTAACTCTTTAAAGTCAAATGCCTGTTTCAACCCTCAGGAAAGTGAGCAGTCTCATGCCTGAGACACCCATAAGCATCACGGCTGAATGGAAAGACATGCTGAGGGAGACTAACCTGGGCATCCCAGCAGCCCAGCAAGCTGCCCAGTTAGGGATGGTGCTGCTGTTGCAGGTGAAATCTGACTGTGAACATCCAAGGTGCAGCCTGGTGCTCCTGGTAGGCACCAACAGGCTCTGTTGTGATTTCCATGGAATAAGAAGAAACAAAAAGTGAGTTGGAGACTGGTGTGGAGGTTGAGTCCTGGAGAGCAAATGGTGCTTGAGAGCACACCAATATCTGAGATGCTTATGCTAGCAGTGCTGTTGGAGCTGTGGGGGACAAGTCTCCTGCAGACCTGGCTGCTCAGCAGGGCTGCCCAGCCATGGCAGGGTGCAGGGGCCATGGCAGAGTCCCTGGCAAGGATCCATCTGCCACCAGTGGAGGAAGGTGCCCTTCCTGCCCTGTGAGGGGCATAGCTGGCAGTGCACAGTGACAAGCCCATGCCTATCCTGGCACTGCGAGGAGCCAAGCACCTCCCTGCCCTCAGAGGGCTGGGTATTCTCTTGGGGGCCCTTGGGCTGTACCCCAGCACAGCCCTCTGTGTGCTTCCCTGCAGGCACTCAGGGATTTTCAGGGGCTGCCAGGCTCTTGGTAGAGCCCAGGACAGTGGAGCAGGCGGGGGAGCTGTTGCAGGATGCTGTGGGGCAAGGCCTGGGGCACTGTGTCGAGGGAGCTCTGCTTTCTTTGGCTCCTGGTAAAGAAGGCAGGAGCTGCAAATGGCATTTTGCTGCCAGGGACTTTCACCTATTTCCTCGTGGAAGCCTAGTAACTGGTTTTCCTCCTTTCTTTTCTGATGTTACCTTCTCTTACCTTCCCTCTGGCTCTGCTCCCCTCTGCCTCCATGTTTCCCCTCACAAAGTTTCCATATTGGGTGCAACTGCCCTAAACATTCTATCTGACCTGCCCTGCATGGAGCGTGGCTCATGTTTCCATGGATTTTTTTTCCTGATTTGAGCAGGGAGTGGGCAGCCATCCCTGGGACTGGAGTGCATCCTAGTGCCCCCAGGGGCCATCCTTGCCCCTGCTGCAGGCTCTAACAAGGCAGGTGTGCCTTGGACAGTGCCAGCCCCATGGTGAGTCCCCAGCATTGCCCCCATGTGTGCTTCCAGGGGCAGCTGCAGAGGCCACTGGTCTGCCTCATGGTGCACACATTCCACTGCCACTATCTTCTTGTGGTTTATTTTCTACCTGCTGTTCCAGAAATGGCTGGATTTTAGCAGTGTTTCATTCTTGCACTCCTGAAGCCTTTAACTGATCTCCAGCAGTAGTGACCTGGCATCCTCCTGCCAGCAGCACAGATGCATGGTGTGGTGTGTCACATACCTGTTGGGTCCATGTCCACCCTGAAAACCTCTGCTCAGTAACACCTTCTGAGATGTCCCCAATGGGCTGGAAAGGAGGGATGGACTTTGGGGGGAATCTGAGCTGCAGCATCTGGTAGAAAGGGGAAAAGGCCTTTCTGATGGCTACAGGTAGTTTCTTTCTTTGTTTCTCATGCCCTTGGCAGTCTGACAGTTTCTTAGGGCATGTAGATGAAGCTCAGAGTGTAGCTACCTGAAACACAGACCCTTGCTTCCCATGAAATCTCATCCCTGGGAATTGCTAGAGCCAACTGAAAACAGAGAGGTCCCAGCTGAGGGCAGCCAGCTGTGTTCCCCTGCCTCCGGAGAGATGCCCTGATGACGGTTAATGTGTCTGCTGGGAGCATTACTCTCACTCTGCACTGCCAGCAACACTGCAGGTATTACACGTGTCAGTGGGTTGCTGCCCAGAGCACAGCATTGTCCATGGAGAGGACAGTGGCTCATTCCCTCTATCAGCATCAGCTCCTTATTTTCAGTCCCCCTTTCCATCAGCAAGTTGTGAGGATCTTTGTACAGACCCTGCCTCAACTCTGTTATTGAGAATACTACTACTTCTAATAATAATAATAATTAGAATTATAATAATAATGATGTAGCCAGCGCTGTGTGACGCAGACCAGCTGTGCTACTTGTGTCAGTAGCAGTTGGGGATGGTGTGTCTGATGCATTTAACTCTTCTTGCTCCAATTGCAATGCAGGGCTCGGAGCACTGGGTATTTATAGAGAGAGAAGCCCCTAGGCTGGAAGCAGTAGCTCTGAGGAAAGCTCTGGGAGTCAAGAAGGAAGAAGCACATGCAGGTACCTCAGTGGTGAACAAGAGTGTGAGCCTGTCGAAGGTGGAGGTGGCAGTAGGTAAAGCCAAGGACATGGCAGGCCAGGAAGAGCCCTCAGCTGCAGCCCAGGATATACAGAAGAGAGCCAAAATGATCGCCAGTCCCGAGGATTTTGAGTCTGTCTGGGAGGATGAGATCTATGAGAAGGAAAGCAGAGGAGAGCCCAGCCTGCAGGCAGCACACTTCCCTGCTGAGAACATGGAGAAGGAGCCCCAGGGCAAAGGAGCAGCCAGTGGTGAGTCAGAGCTGCTCAAGGCCTGTCAACAGCCTGAAGAGAGGCAAAAGGCCAAGATTTTGGGGCCAGAGCCTCCCGAGGTAGAAGGCAAGGTGCTCTCCAGGGAGCATGCTTCTGCAGCCTCGAGGAAACAGGAGGCCAGAGTGCCAGGCACAGCCACAGAGCTCCTGAAAATCAAAGTGAAGGCTGGAGGTGACAGCTCAGAGACTTCAGCAACCCAGAGGATCATCTACTTAGGAGATCCAGAGGGAGAAGAGAAGGACAGTAAGACACAACTTGTCTTAGACACTGGTGGGTGGCTTGGCTTGGAGGAGGGACCAGAAGCCACAGTGAACATGTCCAGGGAGGGATCTGGGCATGCAACACCTACAGCAGAAGGGTTCCAACCCCTTTCTTCAGCAAGTCACCAACATAGGGCAGTGTCTGGAAAGTCTACTGGATCACTGGAGCAGCCTGAGGTGGGCTGTGTCAGGACTAGCCTGGTGGGAAGTACCTTCTCAGGATGGGAAGAAGAGCTGTCCCTGCAGCCAGAGAAAGCATCTGCTGGGGTGCCCACCTTTGCAGCACCCACGGGAAGTGAAGCCCTGTCATGTTCTGAAGAGGTGGGACCAGAGGATATGGAGCTGCAGAGCTCAGTGGGAGGCCTAAAGCCCCTGGCAGGGGATGGCCTTGGGGCTGAGGAGCACCGAGGGAGCCCAGCACAGTGCCCTGACACCTGCACAGCTGTGGAGGAGCTCTTGGGAAGGGTTGGAGCAGATGGTGACAAGGAGGAAAGTGCTAGAGTGGTTCTTCAGATGGAAGAGATAGAGACCAAGTCACCTCCATCAGCTGTGTCTTGGCAGGGCCACAGTCACACTGTGGGATTGGAGGGAGATAAACCGAGTGCTCCTGCCCCTCCATTCTTTCCCCAGCAATCCAGCCCTGTCCTTGTGGAGCCTGCACCAGGCACCGAGCCTGAAGGCACAGAGCTGTCCCAGAACACCAGCCCTGCAAAAGGGGTGGGCATGCCCAAGGGTGTGAGCCCCTCTGTGGAGGTGGTACTACCCAGGGAAACTGATCCTGAATCTGCAGAAGAAGCCCAAGCTATGGGATTTTCCTCATGGAAACCACACCAAGTGACCAGTCCTGTTGCAGCAGAACCACCCCAGAACACAGATACTGCAGCACAGTTGATCCAGGTTAGAGACACAGCCATGAGGGAAGTGGCCCAGGACATGGACCCTGCCACAGCACAAAGCAAAGTCTCTGCCACCAAAAAGCCACTGCAGGAAGAGAAACCCATGATAAAAGAGTTCTTCCAGGACTTGGGGCCCACATCAGGAAGGCTAACTGGAGATGAAGACTGTGGGATAGAACAACTGTCCCATGACAAAAGCCTTGGTGTGGAAGAGCTGCCCCCCAAAGCAGAAGAACCAGAAGAGCAGATGGAGGGCATCATGAGAGACCTGCTCCAAAAGGCTTCCATGGCTGGGGAGATGCTCCACATTGCTGATCCCAAAGCACAAGAGCCACAGTGGGACTCAGAGTTTAATGTGGGACAAGCTCTACAGGGCAGGGGTCCAACAGTAGTAGAAACTACCAGGGACAGTGACCTGGCTCCGGGGCAGCCACCACAGAATGAGTCTTCTCTTAAAGAAGCTGCTGATGTCCCACACTTCCAGTCCCCTGTAGCAGGATTGTGCAAAGAAAGTGAGACATTCCAGCTCTCTGCCTTGGTGGATGAGGGCAGGGGAGAGCTGGAAGTGAGCGGTGGGACACATCAAACAGAGCCTGAGTCGTTGGTGTGTGTGGCTGGGCAGGCAGAAGCTGTGTCCCAGGAGCACAAAGATGTCACTGCAGCCCCAGGAAGCTGGGAGGACAGCAAGAGCTACAGGAAAACCTCCGTGGCCTCCAAGATAAAGATGTTTGAGCAAAGTGAAGTGGAGCGAAGGGAGGCTGAGGAGGGACAAGCTCATGTGCCTGAAGCTGGGACATCAGCCAAAGCAAAAGGGAAGACAGGTCTGGCACAGGACATGCCTTCAAGCACCCACCTCACCTCACTGCCAGTGGTGGGACCTGTATCCAGTGAGGGCCCCTTAGCCCTTGGGCAAGGGGCTGGTTCAGGAGATACCTCCCAGCCTCACTCCCTCAAGGAAGATGTCTCTCTTGATCTGGAGCATGAAGAAGACAATGCTGACCTGGTCTCCTCTGATTCTGGCTGCGAGCTCACCCTGGCTGAGGCCGTGGTAACTCCAGTGAACTGTCCAGATGGGACGTTCATGCGCATGTTGTGTGGCTCTCTGACCATGTCCAGTGGCTCCTCACACATCCATTGACTGACAGCAGGCGCTTTGCATCCCTGTCCTTTCTGTCTGTGTGTGTGGTCAGGCTTACTGGCTGCATGCAGACCCGCTGCCCAGTCGGTTCATCAGCTTTTGTTTTGCGACCCCCCCCAACATTTTGGCTCCCTGGAGAATGCCGCTCTCTAAACCCAAGAGCAGGCACCCAAGCTTCATGTCCAGGAGCCGGACAGGGCAACGGTGGGTGGCTGAAGGAGCTGCAACTGTCACGAACTCGCACCCCTCGGCAGCGGCGTGCCCACGCTTCAAGCTTCACCCTTGCATTTCCTACGTTGATATCCCTTCTTGCTTAGCTCACCGGCCTCCCCACCCTTTCCTGTCTTCAGCAAGCTGGTGGCTGGGTGATGAAATAGCTTTCCTTGTTCTTGTGGGCGCTACATCAGCTCCTGCAGAGTTAATTTCCTTACAACTAACCCTTTTCTCTAATCCAGAGCAAATCTCAGGAACCAAGTGGGGAAGAAAAGGATTTATCTGACCCATCAGTAAAATCCAGCCTGAAAGAAGAAAATTTAAAGACTGCCGTGCCAGTGGTCTCCCAGGTCTCACTGCTGCTTTACTAAGTGCTTCTCCCCACAGTATGAGCATTCCCCTTGTGTAGCTGAGGGCTGTGCTGCCAGCTCTGCTCCCATTGTTCTGTATGTGTTGGTACAGACACACACATACACGTGTCTGCATTTTCCTCATGGGGCTCTTGGACACTCTGTTTCTCATACCTCTCAACCTCCCAGCAGTGCTCAGGGAAGGGTGTGCCAGCACAGCCTGGCCCATAGGGGAAATGGCTCTGGCTGCAAACACTTGTAACCAAGGTCAGGAGGTGGGTTTCTTCTGGGATCCGTGGGCTTAGAGCTATTCCTAAGGGAGAACTGGGTCTAGATGGGTCTAGATTTCCCATAGCTTCTTGGCAAAACATGGCAAGGGGATGCATACCATCTGATGGTGGAGTTGAGAGGTATGTTCATGTCTGGAGAAGAGCTGATGGAGGGAGGACATCCCTTGGCTCTGACCATACTGTCAGGTACACTGACCAGACAATCAAGTCACCCCTGAGACTCACCTGGGGCCTTTGGAGCAGGAGGTGGTGTCGGTGGGGCAGACTCACCCCAGGGCAGCTGGTGGTCAGCTTTGATGGGGCTGGTCCTCCCCCAGGGGTGATGCTCTGCAGGGCTGCATGGATGCTCAGTGGAACTGGCACGCTAAATTGCTTCTCCCTCACTGTGCCTGACTGATGGGTCCTTTTCTTTCAAACTCTTCTCTCTTTCTTCCCCTTGTTTGTTTTTTTGAGTCACTGACACACCATAGCCCCAGCATCTGAATGTCTCCTAACAGAGCCATTGTGTTGCATCCATCTGCTTTCACTGGTTCACTGATGTGCCTCCAAGCTGGCCAAGATGGTTTTTGGTGTGACCTACCCTTTTTGAGATGATTAATTACCAATAGACTTTTAGCACAATCAGGTTGAGTAGCCTTCTCTCCCCAACCCCCCCCACAAAGCTACGGTTGTCAGAAAGGTTTTGGTCTCCATGCTTGAGTTGTGTTTGACTCTACTCTGTGATGTTTGCTGCAGCCTTCCTCCTCCTCCTCCTCCTCCCCTGTCCCTGTCAGCACTGCCACGTGGTGCTCACAGGCTCCATCTCTCTCTGACATTATGTTTCATTCAGAGAGCGGGTGTGAGGGAGGGTGCTGAGGAGAGACCTAAACCGCCTCGGCACAGGGCCCCCGAGAGCGACACTGGCGATGACGAGCCTGACCAGGAGAAGGACTCAGTCTTCCTAAAGGACAACCACTTGGCCATTGAGCGCAAGTGCTCCAGCATCACGGTCAGCTCAACCTCCAGCCTGGAAGCAGAGGTGGACTTCACTGTGATCAGTGACTTCCACGGCACAGCCTTTGAGGACATCTCACGGAGCCTGCCTGAGCTGGACAAGGACAAGAGTGAAATGGAAGATGAAGGCCTGGTTTCCTTCCAGCACACTGATAAAATAGTTCCTGGACTGGAGGAGGATGTCAAAGGCAGGGAAAAGGCCTCCCAGCCCAGCCCAGATGTCTCCCAGCTAGAGGTACACAAGGACACCATTCACCAGGACTGTCCCAGTATCATCGTGCCTTTGTATTCCTTGTCCCAGTGCCCGGCATTGCCTCCCTAGAGTGCACTCCCAGCTGGTTTGGAGGAGCATGCTGTCTTCCAGACCGCTCCAGTCCGGTCCCCCGATGCACGCTGTGTCTGTGTTGCATGGCTCTGTTGTGTGCTTTGTTCATCTGCTAACCAGAAGTCACTGTCACCTCTTGGTCCCCTGTGTTTTGGCTGCCCCATCCCTCACCCCACAACAGCATGTTGCACCAATGAGAAAGGCATGTGGCACTAACCATCGGCACTGGCCTCGTGTCTTGCATGAATTCAATGACCAGTTTGTGCAGTGAAGAGCCATGTGCTGCCCACTAACCTCTCTGGTCCTGCCAGGGCTGGGAGGGATTTACCAAGTGCCTTGTGGGAGTTGCTCCAGAGTTTGTGGAGAGTCACTCCTGTGCTGGGAGGGATCATGATAGGGCTAACAAAAATGCATGTGTATGTGTTTGGGAGATGAGTGTGCACATGGGGAGAGGGTGGTAGAGCCCCACTTCAGTGGAATGTGGCTTTAGCTCTGTGCTGGGCCAGGGCCACCTCCTGTGTGGCAAGCCCGGGGCAGCCTCCAGCCCTGGCAGGTAAGTCCCCAGTGCTGCCCAGAGCTGCTGGGGTGAGTCCAGACATGGAGCCAGGAAAAAGCTGCAGAATTAGAGGGAGTTTTCTCTGAGAAGCCTGGAAACCTTGTGTGGAGCATCTGACACCATGGCCATGGGTGACCTGCTCCACATGGCCCATGTGGGCAGGGGGCTGCTGGCTTGGGAATGCTGAGCACTGGCTTAGCATCCACTGTGCAGGAGCCCTTGGTAGCTTCAGTTTCCTGTAGTGGGGAAGTTCTGGAAGCCTGTCTCCATTCCCCTGATGCTCTGACACCCCAGGTGTAACCAGAGCCTCCCAGAGCTGGTGCAGACCATAAACCAGCTGTGGGATATGGGTGAAACTGATTTGGTAGGTGTCACCTACCTTTTGAAGACCAGTTTGAACTAACCAATGGTGTCTCTATAAATCTATCCAAAAGATCCCAGAAAACCCCAGGGACAGAGCATCAGGACTCATTTGCAGTGTATGGGTCAGGGCACTATGGATGGTGGCCATCTGCCCAGGGTAGCAGCCTGGCCCCTGCTCTTTGCCCAGGTAGGGCTCACTGTAACACTTGCAGGACATCAGATGTGTGTGACAAGGTTGTTCTGCTGGGAGGGCTGGTGCACAAGGAGCATAGAATCAGAATGGCCTGGGTTGGAAGGGACCTTAGAGATCATCTTGTTCCAACCCCCTGCCATGGGCAGGGCACTCAAAGCTTTTAGCATCGTGCCCCAGGGCTTGACTTCCTCTATTTCTCCTGCAGCCATCAACCCCAAAAACAGATGCTGTGATGGTCAGCCTAGGGCTGGACGTGAAGAAGCCTGAAGCAGATGGCTCTACACCCCACCGGGTTAGCACCACAGACACAGCCCAGGTGACATGGTGGCTCTATGTGACTGTAGCCTTGCTCCCTAATGCCAAACCTCAGGCAGCTGGAAGGGATGGGAGGCTAAATAGGACAGTTGGGGTCTCTGCTCACCCTCAGCTTGCTGAAGTCCCCAGAGAACAAACCAAAGCCCACCCGGAGATATTTGTGTCTCTGGCCCTCTCTGCCATGCTGCTGGGCAGTGCTGACACACACAAACATCTCAAGAGGGTGACAGCCACCAGCTGCACTGCACACGTCTTTGGCCTCATGGCCCTCCCTGGCATCCTCTGGCAACAAGGGACTGCCACACTGTCCCTGTGAGTGTCACCCACTCCATGGCACCTCCAGCCTCACCTGGTTTCCTTTGCCCCAACAGGTGGATGGAGGCACCCCGGGCAGCAGGGACACCCCAGGCAGCAGGGACACCACTGCCACTGCCCAGGCTGGCACCACAGAGACGGCACTGGTGACCTCAGTAAGCGGAACTGGCCCCTTGAGGGGCAGAGGAGCCGCTGTCCCCGGTGGTCCCTGTGCTCCAGCAGGGGCAACTGGAGCCAGCTGTGCTAGGGAGGACCCTGCCTCACCAGGGATGTCTGCGCAGGGTGACCTGCCATGTTTGGCCCCATGTTGTGTCTGAGCCAACATGCCCATCTGCTCTTTTTTCAGGATCACAGCACCAAGGCTGGGAAAGGGGCCACTCCCACCACAGACCTTCGCTCCCTTTCACCGGTGAGGGGGGAATGTGGTGCCTTTAGCCAGGCCAAGACTTGGGGGAGAGGTGGGGAAAGGAAGGCCACCTTGTGGGGCTAGGAGTGTGTGGGATTGGTCCTACAGGACCTCTCCCATGCTCCCAGCACTGGCGGCCTTGGCTGATATGTTGATACTTGGAAAAGCAGAAGGATGTTCAAAAGGATGGGGAGCAAGATGGCAGGTAATTTGGCCTGTGACCTTTTTCCTATGCCAGATACACACCTTGAGTCTGAGAAGGATAATACCCCAAAAATACCCCAGTCCCTGCTGCAGTGGACTGAGATACTTTTAGCCCTGGATGTCCTGGGCGGCTACCCAAGGACAGCCACAGTCTTCTGACTCCCAGTGGAAGTGATGGCCACCAACACCCTGCCCAGCAGCTGGTCTTTGGAAAGGGAGTTCCTGCTCTATCACCTTGTTTCAGTGGAGTCCAGGCTGGCCAAACACTATATGCTTGCCCCAGTTTCATCCCTCTGTGCTGCAGGGAGAACCATAGCCAGCACTTGGGCTAGGTCACCAGCACAGCATTCCCAGCCTTCCCAACCTTCCCAGCCCTCACCACATACAGCAGGATGAACAGAGCTAGAGGCAGCCTGATAACTCTGCACTGGGGTGGCCCTGAGGGTGAGTGGGGAAGAACAAAAAATGGCCATGGGACCCTCTCTCCACTGCAGAGGCCCTTTTCAGGAGCTCTGGGCCTGGCGTACCTGCGGAAACCTCTCCCTATCCCCCCACAACCCCTTGTTCCAGTTGGAAGCACAGTGCAGTGCCTTTTACCCTTGCCACTCTTGCCATCCCAATGGGAAGGTTCCAGGTCTTCAGAAGCCAGCACTGGGGGCTCCCCTGTGACAGCCCCCTGATCCCACTGCTCTGTGTTCCACAGATCTCCAGTGGCTCTGCTGGGAAGGAGGTGCTCACCAGCATATTCAGTGCCACTGCGGAAACCCTCTCCACTTCCACCACCACCCACGTTACCAAGGTGAGAGCAGCTCCAGAGGGGGCAGCCACAGGAGCCTGAAAGTCACTGGAATTAGAGGATGGGTGAACTTATATTGTGAGTGGTACAGCAGACAGTACCCCTCTCCTCCTTACAAGCCAAAAAGTGTGTACTGTTCCATGGGAGTGGCGAGCCTGCACAGTGCTCTGCTCAGAGTGCCCCATGCCCAGCTCACCCCGTGTGCTGCCTGTCCCATCCAGCCAGGTGTGACCACAGGGGACAGCAGGCAAGGACAGCCAGGTGTCAGGTATGCAAACAGCACAGTGCAGACCAGGGGGAGTGATGGTGGGAAATGAAGGAGACAAGGCTGCAGCAGAGGATCTCGCCCATGGCCATTTCATCCCCAAATTAAGTACACACTCTTCTCCTAGGTAATAATCATAGAATCATAGAATATGCTGGGTGGGAAGGGTCCACAAGGATCACTCAAGTCCAACTTCTGGCCCTGCACAGGACACCCCAACAATTCTGCCATGTGCCTGAGACAATTGTCCCAATGCTTCTTGAACTCAGGCTTGGAGCTGTGACCACTGCCCTGAGGAGCCTGCTCAGTGCCTCTGGGTGAAAAACTTTTTCCTAATATCCAACCCAGACCTCTCTGACATAGCCCAACAGGTCCTGTCACTGGTCACAGAGAGAAGAGATCGGTATCTGCCCCTCCACTGCTCCTTGTGAGGATGTTGAAAACCTCAGTGAGGTCTGACCTCAGTCTCCTCCAGGCTGAACAAACCAAGTGCCCTCAGCTGCTCCTCACATGCTTCCCCTCAAGGCCCTTCACCATCCTCGTGGCCCTCCTTTGGATGCTCTCTAATGGCTTAATGTTTTTTTTATATTGTTGTGCCCTAAATGCCCCAGTATTGCAGGTGAGGCCACCCCAATGCAGAGCAGAGTGAGACAATCCCCTCCCTTAGCTGGCTGGCAATGCTTTGCCTGATGTCCTCCTAGCTGCCAGGGCATTGCTGGCTCATATTCAACAAGTGACAGGACAAGAGGAAATGGCCTCAAGTTATGCCAGTGGTGGTTTAGATTGTATATTATGGCAAACTTCTTCACTGAAAGGTGGTCAGGCACTTTATAGGCTGCCCAGGGCAGTAATGAAGTCACCATCCCTAGAGGAATTTAAAAGATGTGTAGCTGTGGCACTTGGGAACATGGGTTAGTGATGACCTTGGCAGTGCTGGGGTGATGGTTGGACCTGATGATCTTCGAGGTCTTTGCCAACCTAAATGATTCTATGATTCTGTAAATGACAGCAGAATCTCAGTGAGGGACCTGAGCAGAAGGAGGGGTGCTTGGTACCTGCCACCCAACGCTTTTCCTTCCCCTCACTTGTGGCCAGCTCTGTCTCACTAGTTGGCGCCATGCACTGAGTCAAGGATAGTGGGAGATCTGTTGAATTATGGGGTCAGTTCCCAAGGTGATGCTGGTGTTGTCCCTCCTCACATGGGCAGAGCTACACCTGCTGATGAGACAGCTGGGGTGAGTGCTTTCTTTCTCCTTGTGCAGACTGTGAAAGGGGGGTTTTCTGAGACCCGGATAGAGAAGCGCATCATTATCACAGGAGATGAAGATGTGGACCAGGACCAGGTAGGAGCAGGATGTCCTGGCTTTGCCCAGCTCTGGCTGTCCCCAGATGCAGCACTGCATAGTTCTACTTCTGGCTTGTACCTGTTTACTCCTTCTCTCCAAAAACTGACCCTGAGGCCTCAAACTTGTCCAGCAGGGTAGGTCCCCAACATTGCAGTGACACCCAGCCCAGCTCCCACAGTGAAGCTGCAGTCAAGGTCAGATCCCAGGGCAGAGCCCAGTGAGGGCATCACATTTTTGTTGTCTTAAAACACATTTCCAGGTGCTCTTTCTTTGTTGAAATACTCCAAAGTGACCCAGCTCCGTCCTTTCTTCAAGCACAGTCTCACTTCAGGTGATGGTGCTTTGTCTCTGCCTCTGTGACAGAGGAGCAAAAAGTGACACACTTTTATGATGAAATGAGACTTACACAAATCTCTGGGGCCATGGGGTCATTTTCCTGTGGCCTAACCCTTTGGGATTTGTTGTCTAAGAAGAAAAATTATAAAGTAACTAAAGGGCTCTAAAATAATTTTTAGAATTACAATAATAAATTTGATAATTCTTGTAGTTTTTTCTAGTGTTTTGCTGCTGTTCTTTTGCCCGGGCTTCAGTAGGAAGCCTGGGATGTAGTACATCTCTACCCAAAAATCAGCAAGAGGAAGGCAGTGCATGAGTGATCCCAATGAGTGCTGGGCTCCTGCCTCTTCTGTCAGGCTTCTACGGGTACAGGTCTGAATCCCTGCATCCTTATCCTCCTGGAATCCCACTCAGCTTCCTGGGATCACACTCAGCTCCAGCTGCTTTCTGGTTGCAGTCAGGGTACCCAATTGCAGGGGAGTGAGGATAAATGCTTTCACCCTTCTGGTCTCTAGGCACTGGCTTTAGCAATCAAAGAGGCAAAACTCCAGCACCCTGACATGCTGGTAACCAAAGCTGTGGTATACAGAGAAACAGAGCCCTCTCCAGAGGAAAGGGACAAGAAACCTCAGGTAAGTGAAGCTTCCGGGTATGATTTATATCTGTTTGGTAAGGAGGGGATGTAACTGCTCTTGTGTCTCTGGTCCCCACCAGCCACAGGTGTTGCTGCCCCTTGGTGGCAACTCTTGGCGTGGTGGCTCCGGGCATGGCCACCTGGTTGTGGTTAGAAAGCTGGTGCCATTCCACCAAAAGTCACCTTGCTGTCCTGCTCAGCACAGGGCTCACAATCATTTCCATGTAAAGAGGAAAGGACCTTCTTGTCCCCTTGGGGTGGGGAGGGAAAGAGGGGGCAGCTGCTTTTTTGGATGGGCTGAGAAAGTTGGCTACAGATTCTACAAAGCAATCCAAAGTATTAGACAAGCATTTCCAAAAAAGAGGTTTTAGTCCCATTCAGATCCCCAGGTTGTGTTTTTACACTCACACAGGTGTAGGCAGCAGCCCCCAAGGTTTGCCCCAAAGCTGTCACAGCCCCAGACACTTTTCTTGGGCTTGGGGAGTCCTGCCCAACTCTAAACCCTCCACTCTGACCCCAGTACCCTCCATCAGCTCCTCAGGGGTGGCAGAGCCACTGGACCCCTGTGTGGGAGCAGCAGGGCTAGGGGAGCATAGTGGAGAGGAGAGAGAGCCTCATTACCAAAAAGTGTCTGAGGGGCCCTGGCAGCAGTCAGGTTCCAGGTGCATTTGGAGAGGCTCGAAAATGGGATTTTCTGTTTCTTTATCATTTGACTATTTTGATTGGCAGCTTTTAAGCCTGGAAAAGTGAAGAGCTCTGATGCAGCTGGCAATGTCAGGAGAGGCTCATGCAGCAGCCTAATCATATGTCCTGTCCCACAATGCAGACAAGCAAGTCCAGACCCACAGCATCCCACAGGAGCTGTCCAGTCTTAGTTGGATGGCTTAAAGGGAGGGAGCAGTGACCAGCCCTTATCTCCCCCATACACCAACACCAGTCCAGTGACTGAATTCCTGCTAATTACCAGAGCTCCTTCTAATTAAGTGCAAACTGTGGCCCCAGGCGTTTACAGTTACTGTCCAGTGCCCCCATACAAAGATGAGCCTTCATGGATTTGCACTCCATGGATTGGCACTCAGTGACTGGTCCTTTCCATCTGCCTCATACAGGAATCTTGACCAACATGTTCCTGGAAGTCAATATCTGTATTCCAACCTGGAGAACAGGGGAGAAGGAACCTTCCTGCTGGATTTGTCAGCAAGACATAGACATCCTGGCTGCAATGTTCATGGTGAAGAGACAAAAATTTTTAAAAAAGGAATAGCAAATATATTTTATATATATATATATACATACATACATATATATGTATATATATATAAACAGGAAACAAAATGCATCCTTGCACTGCTGCTACATACTGGAAATTAATAGCAAACAACACCACCAACAAACAAAGCCAACTCTCTGCAGATAAATTGAAGAATTTCCTGGATTGGTGATCAAATAAGATTTAAAAAGTCATAGTAATAATATCAGTAACAATAAAATAAGCCACCGTCTTGCATGATACCTTAAAGGACACACAATCATGAGTTCATTTGTTGCACACTGAATGGAAAGGAAAAATGCTTTGCAACAAAGCAAGAAGTAAACCAACTGAAGTAAAAAAACCACAAGCAGAAGCAAAACCATTCCCCACCTCTGGAAATAAGAGAGAAAAACATTGAATTTATGACCATAGAGTTATTTTCCAATTCACAAGTGTTGTTTTGCCCTTCTCATTCCATGCTGGTTTTTCTGCCTTTTTGGGGGGGTTCTGTTAACTCTTCCCCTTCCCTTCCTTATCTTCTCTGTGCACTTGTCCAACCTCTTGTTCTCTGAAGGTATTTAGGAATGGATTTCATTTCAAACAAAGAAAATGATATGTATATGGTTTCTCATCTTTAAAGAGCAGCCTGTGGGGTTTCATATGGATGTGCATTTCAGTTATGTATATTATTAAATATAACAAAGGGGGAGGGAGGGAACAATGCTGAAACAATCCAACAGTGCTGGTAAAGACGATGCTGACATTTTTAAATTATTAACTCTTTAATTGACTGTGGTTGGTGTATTTTCAGACTCTTAGATTACACGTGGGACTCTGGGTCCTACAAGAAGAGAATGGAAAAGGTTTCAGCTGCTGCTGGTTAGGGGAGAAGGCAAGAGGGCAAGGGATGGGAATGTCCCAGCAGCTGATCTGCAGTGTATGGTGGTTAGATTTGGAGGGGGCAGCAGTGACTTGGAGGGGCAAGGAAGGGGGTTAGGCTCCAGCTCCAGCAGCTGTAGGCAGGATGGTCTCCTGGCCCAGAGCCATGGGATCAGTAGGACTGTGCTCAGCACTCCCCCACAGCCCGCTGAGCCATGCCACTGGTGGGGGTAGTTTTGTTTTGTTTCTGGATCTCAGTAATGAAGTTACTTGAGCTTTATAGACGTCAAAGGCTGTTTGTGCCCTGTCTGCTCTGCCACCTGAGGTGTGATTGCAAGGGCTGTCTGAGACACTTGGACTGAGGACAGCAATGGCAGGACCGTGGCAGTCCTCCCTGACCTGCCTAGGAATGGGCAGTGGAGGGACCATACTGTGTCCATCAGTGTGGAGTATCTGCAGCATCGCAGGCTGGATGGGAGAGCCCAGGCCCTCTGCATTAGCAGGCATGTGTCAAGGAGGTGTCACTATTGCTGCTCCCAGCTCAGCCTTCAGCCACAGGCTCCCTCTATGGCTGCCTTTGGAAGGGGATCATGGACCAGGACCAGGCCCCCATACACTGTGAACAAGGCAGTTAGGGTAGACTCAGAACCAAAACCAGAAAGGAAAGGAAATAAATGGGTTTCCTTCTCATCTCTAGCTCCTACAGAAACAGAAGGGCCCGTGATTCTGCACCATTTTGCCTTTAGTCTCCCACCCCTCACACAGACTGTGCCCAGAAATAGGTGTGGTTTTGCCAGGTCCTGCCACAGCTTGGAGGATGCCTTGGGCATACCCTGCTCACCGCCTTCACTGTCCCAGGTGGGAGTTGCTCCCTGGCAGTTGCTCACCAGTATGTTCCTGTGAAGTCTCTTCTGGCAGAGAGGTTTTTCCTGCAAGCATGGAAGGCATGACCACAAGCAGGCAAGGACTGCTGGCTGCTGCCAGTGTGCCAGCTCCTGAGGGTCTCCCCAGCTTTCAGTAAAGCACCTTCAGCTACCTTTAGAGAGCACACCCCTGACCTAAAAATAGTTGCAGAGGCTACTTTTGTCTGTTGTTTTCCCAATGCACCCAAGCCAGCCATGACCAACAGTGGCACTGTCAGAGCATGAGGGGTTGGTGGAGGGCCACTGGTCTGCCCACTGTGCTGGTGTTCATCACCACACAGCATGTTTCAGACACAGAGGAGCCCACCTGGCTTGGACACCTCCCTTGGACACCTCCACAACTCCCCCCAAGCCACTGTGACTCTCGAGACCTGCTTTTGGCATTGTGCACAGTCAGGAAAGTGAAGGTTCCTGGGGAAATGAGAGGCCTTACAAAGTTAGACTTCGTGTATGCTTGGACTGAAGTGAGTTCTGTTTGCAGGGAGCAAACCCAGCCCCTGGCTCCCACAGCATGTTTATGGGTGGCAGTGTCTAAAACTATTCTAAAAAGAAGGAGAAAAAAAAGGAAAGAAAAAAGCTTATTCTCTGGGTGAGGTGTGGCTTTCTGCTGCTCAGCTCCAGCCCACACATCGCCATGCTCCACTTTGGATAGCTGGTCACTGCTTGTTTTCTTCCAGGACCTTTCTGTTGAAAGAGGTGGGAGACATGAGTGCCTGTTTTTACCCAATCCCACAAATTCATTCTGAACGTGGCCTGCAATTGCATGAGTAATAATAACAGTAACAATAATAATATTTATTTTTATTTGAGAAGCACCTTACCAACCAACTGCAACGCTCTGTTGTTCCTTCACTAACTCTCCTTTTCTCTTCCCTTGTTCTCCCTCTCCCCCTTTGGTCATACTCCTTTTCAGTGCTCGGTGGTGTATGCGTGTGTGCTCACTGTTCTTGTATTCAATAAAAGTGAAATAAATGTGTTTGATGCTAAATCAGCTTGGGGCCTTGGTGAACTCTTTCCTACTCAGAAGATGGAGAAGGGGGAACTTTGCAGCTGGGGTCACTACATGTGGAAGCACAAGACTCTTGTCTAAAGAGCAGATCATGGAAATCACAGAATCCTCAAATGGTTTAGGTTGGAAGGGATCTTAAAGCTCATCTTGTTCCAAACTCTGCCATAGGCAGGGACACCTTCCACTAGACCAGGGAGCTTCAAGCCCCATCCAACCTGATCTTGGACACTCCCAGGGATGGGGCAGCCACAGCTTCTCTGGGCAGCCTGTGCCAAGGCCTCCCCACCCTCACAGGGAAGAATTTTTTCCCAATATCCCATCAGACCCTGCTCTCTAGCAGTGGGAAGCCATTCCCTCTTGTCCTGTTAATCCAGGCCCTTTGTCCCAAGTCCCTCTCCAACTCTCTCGGAGCGCCTTCAGGGTCTGGAAGGGGCTTTAAGGTCTCTGAGCCTTCTCTTCTCCAGATGAACAGCCCCAGCTCTCCCAGCCTGTCCCCAGAGCAGAGGGGCTCCAGCCCTTCGAGCATCCCTGTGGCCTCGTCTGGACTCGCTCCAGCAGCTCTACGTTCTTCTTGTGCTGAGGCCTCCAGAGCTGGAGGCAGCTCTGCGGGTGGGGTCTCAGGAGAGCAGAAGATGCCACCAGGTCGGGAACTGAGCCGGGTGATGGACGACGGGGACAAGGGACCAAGCCGGGGAGTGAGGGGGGGATCAGAAATGGTTGGAGGGCAGGGACTGACGGCGGCACGCGTGCCCTGCCAGCTGGACACGGCGGTGGGGGGAGCGCGGCCCCGGCAGGGTGTGCGGGGCGGGCAGGGTGTGCGGGGCGGCCCGGGCAGGGTGTGCGGAGAGACCCGGGCAGGGTGTGCGGGGAGACCCGGGCAGGGTGTGCGGGGCGGCCAGGGCGTGCGGGGCGGGCAGGGTGTGCGGGGCGGCCCGGGCAGGGCGTGCGGGGCGGCCCGGGCAGGGTGTGCGGGGCGGGCGCCGGCCCGGGCAGGGTGTGCGGGGAGACCTGGGCAGGGTGTGCGGGGCGGCCCGGCCAGGGCGTGCGGAGCGGCCCGGGCAGGGTGTGCGGGGAGACCCGGGCAGGGTGTGCGGGGCGGACATTGCCGGGCGCTCCTCCCGTCCCGCCGCGCCGGAAGCGCCGCCCCGGATCTGCGCGCACGGCCGGGCGGTCGCGGCTCGATGGCGGCAGCGCGGCAGGACCCCGAGCTGGCCCGGCAGCTTTTCTTCGAGGGCGCGGCCGTGGTCGTGCTGGACGTGCCCGAGGGCACCGAGTTCGGCATCGACTACAGCGCGTGGGCCGTGGGGCCGCGGTTCCGCGGCGTGAAGATGGTCCCGCCGGGGCTGCACTTCGTGCACTGCAGCGCGGGCGGCGGGCGGGACACGGGGCCGCGCTCCGGCCGCTTCCTGAGCCTGCGGCGCCGCGAGGTGCGGGTGCTGCGCTGGGACCCCGCGGGCGAGGCCATGCGGCCGGAGCCCCCCGGGCACGGCGAGGCGCTCCGGGACAGCCTGCGGGAGCTGGACCGCTTTCTGGGGCCGTACCCCTACGAGACGTTGAAGAGGTGGGTCTCGCTGACCTCCTTCATCAGCGAGGCGGCGGCGGAGCGGCTGCAGCCCGAGAGCGGCCAGATCTGCGCCTTCGCGGAGGTGCTGCCGGAGGTGTCGGGGCGGCACACGCGGGACCGCGCCGGGCAGCGCCGGCCGCCGCTCGGGGCCGAGTGCCAGAGCTACGCCGAGGGGCTGGCGAGGCTGCCCCGCATGCGGCCCCGGGCCGGCACCCAGATCCGCTTCACCGAGCTGCCCAGGCAGCTGTACCCCGACGGCGCCACTCCCGAGGAGATCACTCGGCACAGCATGGACCTGAGCTACGCCCTGGAGCGGATGATGGAGCAGCGCTACCCCGGCCGGCCGCTGGAGCTGCTCGGTGAGCACCGCCCTGGGCAGTGATTTGGGGGGTATAGAGTCATGAAGGCTGAGGGAGTTGGGCCTGTTCTGCGTCAAGAACAGACGACTGAGAGAGGACTTCATTGTATATGAATGTCTAAACGGGGTTGCTAAGAAGGCGGAGCCAAGCCCTTCTCGCTGGTGCCTACAATAACATGGGAGGCTGCAGGCAGAAACTGAAGCCCAGGAAGTTCCAGCTGAATGTGAGGAAGAACTTCTTTCCTGTGACAGCACTCTGGAACAGATTTCCCAGAGAGGATGTAGCTTCTCCCTCACCAGAGGTATTCCAGACCCATCTGGACACAGTGTCTTCCAACCCGAACCATTCTGTGATTGTGAAATAAGAGCTCTGGGATGAAACCTGTGCCTGTTCCCTGGTGCCCTGAGCCATCTGCAGTGCAGGACAGAAGTTAGTGTAGTTTTTAGCAGCAACATGGCCTGTTAAGTTGGCAGGAGAAGAGGAGACTGCAGCTTCTTCACAAGAGGCAGAGGGGCAGCGTTGATCTCTGCTCTCTGTGACCAGTAACAGGACCTGAGGGAATGGCTGGAGCTGTGTCAGAAGAGGTTTAGGCTATATATGAGGAAAAGATTCTTCTCCCAGAGGGTGGTCAAGCACTGGAACCGGCTCCCTAGGGCAGTGCTTACAGCCCCAGAGCTCATGGGCCGCTTGGACAATACTCTTGGGCAAATGGTGGGATTGTTGGGGTGTCCTGTGCAGGGCCAGCAGTTTGACTCAATGATCTTTGTGAGTCCCTTCCGGCTCGGGACATCCTGTGATTTTGTTCTGTGACTCTGTGGTGTAAGGATGTGATGCTGGGGGATGTCAGGCTGCCTCTGGCTACTGGATGCTGCCTTTGGAGCCTGGATTGCCTCAGGTGAAGTCAAAAGCAGCAAGCCCAGGTCTGTCTTCAGACACCAGCCTGGCACTTTGCCTGTTAAGTCAGTTTCTTAAGGACGGATCTTATGGAGTCCTGGATGTGCTGAGTGGGGCTGAACACCCGGAGATCTTGTTCCCGTTGCATGGGGAGGAGATGTGGGTGTCCCAGCCAGTGGTTCTCAGTGCAGTGACCGGTCCCTACCTGGCTGGCACAGTGGCCACTCAGATGTGCATGCTCTGTGTGTGTTCTGTGCATCTGTGTGCTCTGTGTTTGGTCTGTGTGCTGCCTGTGACTTGCCAAGGCAGTGTCTGGGCTGCGCCAGTCCTGTAATGGGAAGACCAGACTCCCTCAGCCAGGGGGCTGCATCTCATTGCTCAACTACTCCACAACCTTTAACACAACCTGTGATACAAATACTGAATCTGTGGAGCTCCTGGAGAGGGGTTTTGTTTTGTGGCAGGATGGAGGGAGAAGCCTTCCCAGCTGAGGCTACTGAGCTACAAGGCTTTGTTTTTCCCTTCTGTGTTTTCTATATTAATGTTATACAATTTATTCTTTTTCAAAATTTGAATCCAAGACAACTGTAGGATATACAAACAGTGAATTACCTTTAGCAAAGTAGCTGATGCCAAGCATCAGTGATAGGGACCATGGATCTTAATGCAACAAGGCAGACACATCTGTGAAGGTACTGCTCAGCTCTCTCAGCATTCCAGGGCAGTGGCATTTGCAGTCACATGTCGCTCTGGACACCAGGCTCTGGAGGACTGAATGCTCACAAAATAACAGCAAGGTCTGGCTCATTTTTTGGGTTTGTAAAGTCCTGTAAAGTCCCTCTACAACAATGATAATCACAGTTACAGGTGATCTGCCCCATTCTGCTTTGCTTTGTCTCCCGTTGAAGAGCAGAGCATCAGCATATCTTCAGTGTTTAGAGTGTCAGTTGCTGCTGGCAGGATGGATGTGCAAAAGCATTTGTGAATCATTTACAGGTCTGTGGGGAGGACACGTACCTTGTATTTCTTTTAGTCTTACCTGTGTTTTGTTTTGTGAATCCACATAGGTGAGCTGCAGTTTGCTTTCATTTGCTTCCTGATCGGGAACGTGTACGATGCCTTTGAACACTGGAAAAGACTCCTGAACATCCTGTGCCGATCTGAAGTCGCCATAGGGAAGTACCAAGACCTTTACATCAACCTCATTTCCGTCCTGTATCACCAGCTCAATGAAATCCCAGCAGACTTTTTTGTGGACATTGTCTCCCAGGACAACTTTTTAACCAGCACCTTGCAGGTGTGTTTGTGGCTGTCTCCTGAGAAATACAAGTGGGAGGCAGGGCCTGCAGGGTATCAGAGCAAATCTGGGGAGAAGCTGCAAAAGGAATTAAGCTACTGTTGAGCTGTGTGGGATATAGTGAGCCTGTCTGAGCACATGGGGATTTTCTTTTACTTTTCCCCTATGTTATTCATGGAGAAATGCTATTTGCTTCTCATCTCAGCATTTGGTCTGCTCAAGCTATGCCTGGAAGAGCTTAAGGGAGTATAAAATTGAGTTAGGTAGGGAAAGAAAATGTTGCAAATAGTGCTGGAAGTAACGTGCCATGGGTTTGGACTTCTGGCCTGGCACATGTAATGCAACTGGACTGCACTAGCAGTCTTTTCCTAGAAGTTTTTAAGACCTTTACCTACATTGAGCTGAACAGCTACAAGAAAGGCTGAGCAAGTGCAAAATTATGTCCGTGTATTTTTTCTCAAATGCTATTCATTCTTTAGAAAAAAAAACCCAAAAAACCAAAAAAAACCCCACAACCAAAACGTTGGCATAAAGGACTGATGATGCTGATTTTTGGGCAGCTTGAATGATTTGCTTAGTGTGCAGGCAGCAAAACTTGAGCATAGGGCACTGAGAGCATTTAGAAGCTCTTCCATTCCTGTTGGCCTAAGCAAAGCTAAAGATTTCCTGAAGTCAAGTTCTTATCCGTGGGAATTTATGGTTATTCCAAAATGAAGCAAATGCTGCTTCTGCTGAGACAAGCAGGGGCAAATCTGTGATTCAGCACCAGTGAAACCAGTAGGTGTAGGTGTCCTATTTTTCTGAAGATTTCACATCGAGGAGATTAGAGCTTAATTAAATGTTTTCTTAAGGAGATTTTCTGCCTAAGAAGAAACCTCTTTTCCAAAGTTATGTTTCCTTCCCTCTTGCATTCCAGAGAAAAGCTGGCCCTGTGGACAGCTCCCTGGAATGTGGAAAGAGAGCACAGATGTTGCAGGCAGGTGCAGCAGAGAGGACAGAGAGACAGTAAAACGTGAAGAGGAAACAGGAGACATCTCTCTCTTGGGCCCAGTGCTCCTTTGCAGTCTGGTGCTGGGGCTTTTTTGTAAGTTACAGTGTTCTTGTCCAGAATAAACCTTTTTGAATTCTTTCCACTGCCTTGGCACTTCTGGAGGTACCTGTGTGTACCTTACCAGACACTCCCACTGACTGTGACCACACTGTGCCAGTGCAGTAAATTGACTAAACACAGTTTTAAAAAAAGCCAAACACAGACACACTGATGAAGCTCAGCAATGGAAACAATCCCTGCAGTAATTAGGGGTAGTAGTGCCAGAGGTGCTTGGTGCTCAAGGCCACCTTCTTTCCCAGGGAGCAGGTGCATTCCTCTCCTTTTAACTCCCAAGTTCTTGCTGTAGCTATGGGGAGGGTTGAGGTGTTTGGTTTTAATTTGCTGGGTAAAATGGTATGGGAAGCATTGCTTTAATCAAGTGACTTTCAGTTTTTTGAATTTGGATTCTTGCAAGTCTCGCCTTTTAAAATTTATGTTTTATTTTTGTTGGTAGATTTTTCCATCCCATTAGAGGACTGGAAAACCCAGCTCTCTTTGCTCTGTTTGCAGTACACTCAGAGCAATGCTGTGCATAGTCAGCTTACAGTAATACAAAGAATATGTTAACCAGCTCTTCTTTCCATCTGAGGGGAATTTGGGAAGCACTGTTATTGCTGGTTATCTTTCCTTTTTGGCTGCCTCAGTCTTGTCTGTCACTGAGTTCTATCAGTCAATGTTCTACTTCAGCAGCACAAGCTGTGCTGGCATAAGGGATCACCTTTAAGACCTGGCAGGAGTCACCACATTCCCAGTGACAAAGTAAAACTTTGCCTTGTTAACTGAGCCCCTCCTCACTCAAAATTCTCTGTTTCTCTGCTTTTGTGGGATTTCCCTGATGTAAGTGCCAGGGAACCCTTGGGACTTGCCTTACCCAGTCACTTGACACACACCCATCAGTTAATGGGGTGTGGGCAGGTGCACAGAGGTATGTGGGGGAGTGTGTTGTCTGTGTAGCTCCTGCTCAGCTCTGCATACAGCAACTTTTTATTTTTGGAGATTGATCCAAGGCAAGGAGAGTGCACAACCACCACTGACTGTGCAGCCCTAACAATGTTTAAAGAAAAAAAACATCTTGATTAAATAGCTAATTTAATGTGCAGTTCATTGAGGAGAACGTGGGGAATATAATCTTCTAATCTTTTTTCTTTAACAGCAGCCTTGCTGTGTACACATTCCCTTAGAAAGAGGTAGTTTCACAGTAGAATAAACAAGGAAAAGACAAATGATCATCCACAAAGCAACAAACTTTGCTGCTTATTGTCAGTGTTTTATTGCAGCTGTCAGTAGGTCTCTCCCAAATACAAGGCTGCATTTTCCCCAGAGAATATTTCTTCTTATAGAAATTTAATTCTGGGTCACCAGTTCAGCAGAGGAGCAGAAGCAGGATGATGAGAACTGGGCTCTGGGGCTAAATGCCCTGCTAATCCTACACAGATCCTTTCCTTCCTCAGGTGCCAACAGAAGCTGTGAATGTGACACGTTAGTGCATTTGTGCTTGGATGATGGAAGGGAGAGGTTAGTTCAGATTTCAGTGCCCTGTGCTCAAGGGAATGGCTGTGCTGGGGATAACTGGACTTTTCCCAGAGAGCTCCCATTCCTTCAAGACCTTCAAGCTCTTTTTCTTGAGTTTTCTCTGTATCTAAGGTGTTGGTGATACCATATTACAGAATTACTTTGAGAGCTCTCTAACCATAGAAATGATGGGTACAATTACCTTTTGGCCTTTGGGACACATCCTGGATAATTGGCTACTGATAATGCTTTTTTTTTTTAATTTCTTTTGCTCAGACAGTTTCCTTAACTCACACTTAAGCAGATTTCAGAATTCCATAGTACAAATTCAGTTACATGCATACTCCTGCTTCAGAGTTCTTATCCAAGTGCAGATATTTCTGATATGGACTCAGTGTAGTGAAGGCTTGGGGCTGTGAAATCAGAGGTGTGGGCTTCAGTTAGCAGGAGTGGTTCCAGGTCCTTAGATCCCTTGCCAGTGGCATAACCTGGATATCTTCCTGGTGCTCCCAGAAATGTTGATGACATCCTTGTAGGAAAGAGATGCCCAGCTGGTGCCAAAACTGAGCTCTTTGTGACCTTTGTTCTTTTACTCAGGTGCTCTTTTCCTCTGTGTGCAGTGCTGCTGTTGATGAGACTCTAAGGAAAAAGGCTGAGAAGTTCAAGGCTCACCTAACGAAGAAGTTTAAGTGGGACTTTGAGGCAGAGCCTGATGATTGTGCTCCTGTGGTGGTGGAGCTGCCTGAGGATGTGCAGGTGGACTGAGCCAAATGCTCCCTTGGAAGCAAACATCTTTAAAAATGACTCATTCCTTCTCTTCTCTGGCCTTGCTGGCTTCCTAAAGTCAGTTTCTGAAGCTGATCCTCCTTCTCCTGTGGAACCCAGGAGGATGCTGAACTTTGCAAGGTTGGAGGAGTTTGAGAGATGTCACGTGGCTGCTTTGGCCACTTAATTTTTTTCTGCAGCTCTTCTGCAGCAGGTCCTCACAGAATATGAATTCAATACAAATTCATAGAAACATTTAAGTTGGAAAAGACCTTTTAAGATTATCAAGTCCCGCCATAAATCTAAGACTGCAGAGATCATCCTGCACTCAGCTGACTTCTAGATCCCTGGTCCCCTCTCTCCTCCTGGGCTGTAGGTGATGCCCTGTCTGGAGAGCACCTGTAGTTTACACCTGAAGTGAGGGGTGTAAGCCCACTGGTCTTTGCAGATTTTGGCAGCCCAAACCAAGGCTGTGGACTGGAGTTCAGCTCTTCTTGTGCTCATGTTACATGGGTGTGACCACAATTGTTTCACTACTGTGTCAGATGCTCATGCTGCTCACTGTGATTTATCTGTTGTGGAGAAGCACTCAGAGCCTCAGCAGAATTCCTCCCATTTCATACCACTGGTACTGGGGTATCTTATTCCTCCCATTCTGTTAAAACATTTTGTATGTACTGTGGACACTCTGTTTTGCCTGATGTAAAAGCAAGTGAACAGTTTGGTGACAAGAAATGGAATTATTGGACTGTAGTCACCTAGGTCTCGAAGAACAGAGCCAGAATGATTTAAAAGGGCAGTTTTCCACATGAACTGGAGACTCTGTTTTGTTATAATGGGAAATCTTATGTTCTTGCCCCAATGACAGTTTGTTCTTTGTCTCCAGTTCTCAGGGTGGGCTGTAAGAAGCTTGTGATGTTTCTGCAAACCTGCACAGAGGCTCAGTTGTACCACTCAGTCGTTCCTGAGCTGTTGGACTCCCTCAGGACTTTGTCTGTGTGCATGTCGAACAGGCTGATGCTCTTTGTTAGTCTTTTGTCCTTCAAAATAAATCTCAAAAGAGCCTTGTCTACAGAAAACATCTATATGAACGGGGTTTAGTTATTTAGTCAAAGCTTATAGTACAATGACACTGCCCTCCTCTCCTCACTGAGATGTCCAGTGTCCCTGCAGATGATCTGTGATATCCAAGGGTTCAAAAGGATACACAAAGTGGCAGAAAGCTCGGTGTGTTCAGGGAACAAGGTGTGTGATGAGGTTTCCAGATCATCAGGAAATTCCCACAAGGATAGGCCACTGGAAGCCCTCATTGCTGCTAGGGCTGCCTTTCCCTCCTTCCTGCAGGGGCTCTGCACTCCATTCCTGTGGCGTCCAGGTCTGTCTGAAATTAATTCTGGATTGACCAAAGGCCCTGTGGGGAGGTTTTCCAATTTGGTGCTTTGTTCTTACGTCTTCCTTTCCATGCTTTCCTGAGTTCTGTTGCCTGGCAGTGTGACTGTGCTCTCCCTGCCTCCTTGCTCTGTGTTTGGATCCACAGGCAGAGCTCAGTTTGTGGTTGTACAGATCATTGCTCCGAGCTGTGATGGACAAACTTCTTTTGTTTTGTTGGCTCTTTGCACCACCCCAGTGACTGGTTCTGGTGCTTGGGAACAGAAGATCCCTGATGTCTGTAGGAAGGGGAGCAGAGAACCTGGGGCCCTTCCTGCATGGAAGGGAGAGAGGAGCAGAGCCCTGGTGCTGTACAGGGCTGGCCAGGCACTGTCTGTACTGGCAATGCTCCACTGTTTTGCTGGCCCACTTGATTTGAGTATGTCTTTGTTAAGTCTCAAAACCACTAACAGAAAATTAACAGTTCGTAATGGTCAAGTTCCCATGATGAACTACACCTTTAGCAACTGAGAAAAGAGAATACAATTGTACTGCCATTGTGGTTTTTTTCGTTTTTTAAGATTGTAGTAGGACAGTTAATCACAGAATGGTTTGGGTTGGAAAGGACCTTACGGGCCATCCAATCCCACACACTGCCATGGGCAGACACACCTTCCACTAGACCAGGTTGCTCCAAGCCCCATCCAACCTGGCCTTGAACACTTCCAGGGATGGGGTAGCCACAACATCTCTGGACAACCTGTGCCAGGGTCTCCCCACCATCACAGGAATGAAGTGTCTTCCCAATGTCCCATCTAACCTTGCCCTCTGTCAGTTTAAAACCATTTCCCCTTGTCCCATCGCTGTCCGCCCATATAAAATGTCCCTGTCCCTCCTTTTTATAAGCCCCCTTCTATCTCTTAGTATCTCTCATTATTATTTCTTACTAGACCACAAAACAGGTGGGAAAGAGCCAGGCCATGAGGACACTGTCCCTCTGTTGGACAGGATACAGAAGCAGCAAGCTCAGCTACATGCAGGTTTGGGTGTTCAGAATCCAACTCCATTACGTGACTCCATCACACACTTTGAGGGAGAAGGGAAGTGGGCACATAGGAAGCAACTTGCTGGATGTTTGCAGGGGAGAGTTATAAATTTGGGAGGGAAAACAGGGCATTTATTCCTGTTGGAGCCAGCAGGAAGGAGGCCATAAAAGCCAAGTGACAACATGTAATAGAAGAGGTATTTTCTTGCCCTTCTGTAGCCTTAGGCCAGCTCTAGTGCTGATAACACTGTGCCTTCCTCCAGCTGCTGTTATCTGAAAGCAAAAGAGGAACTGTGTGTGTGTGTAATAAATACGTGTTGCTACAAACTAATGAAGTGTAATTTGTGATGTGTTTGCAGCTCTGATTCAGCACTGAATTCGGGTCAGGACAAGCAGCTTTCCCTGTGTTGTGCAGAGCCACTGAAGCATGAGGTACATTGGCCTCCTGCTTCTGTGGAGAGTTGTCCAGCTGCATCATTCCTGCCTTGTGACATGGGCCTTCACTGCAAATTACATTGGAGCAAAGGCCCTGCTTAGCCCCAGGTGAGGCTGATCCCTTGGGAACCAGCAGTGGCATGAGCTGACCACTGGATAACCCCAAAGCAGCACTGCGCCCTGCATTCCCTGGGCAAAGCCCAGAGTGAGTGTGTCCAATCCCCTAAACTGCACTTCCATCTTTTTCACTGTCCCCACAGCCTCAGTGATACTGGATAAACCAGAGTTTTCAGTCTCAGCCATAGTTTTCCAGTGTGGGATCTCTGTCTTGGCTCTGTGTCTGCTTCTTTCATCAACCCTGCAAATTCAGAAATGAGGAATGTGCTGCCTGAGGCTGTGGGAAGCTGCCTTCCTGTCCCAGTATTGCACTACTCCCTTTTTTTTTGTTGGGAAGAGGAATGGCACATATTGCTCCAATAGCTCATGTGGCTTCATTTGTGAATTCTGCTGCCTCCTGCCCACTGCCAAAGCTGCAGCCAGACCACTTCTGTCTGTTTTCAGGTGGATTGGTGCCAGTAACTTCACCATGGCCCTGGGGCACATCCACGGTGTAGTTCTGTGGCTCAGACTGAATTTGGGGCACTTCCTGTGGCAGCAATACCTGTAAGGCCTCCAACAGCACCAATTTGTGTGGTGGTAGATGTCACCCAGAAATGTTCTTCTTGTGCTCTAAATGCAAACTGAAGGTGAAAGGGGGCAGGTGGGAAGGTATAGAAAGTGATCAGTAGCTTGTTAGTGCTGTAGTTTTAAATCTGAAGTGAGCCCTGAGTTTATTACTTTAACCAGCAACTCTTCATAGAAGCTTTCACTTTTACTGCTTAACAGTGAGTTGAATTTTTGGTTCTTTGCTCAGTGTTTTCTCATGGTAACCCTCCCTGTCTCTCAGCATCATGGTTCAGCTCATGTCTTTTTCTCATTTTATTAGGTTTTTAAGTTGTTTGTTACTATTGTGCTCTTATTTTCTAATCCAGAAATAGCATGGTTGATACCCATTTGTGCCTCCAACAATAACCAGGAGGGAGAGGTTTTTCAGGGTCTCTTAGACACACACCACCTTTGTTTGGAGCAACGTTTATTTCTGCTACTGCTTTGGCAGCTGGACTTAGCCTGTACCAGCTGCTGCAGATGGAGTGGCTGGCACCAAGCTCCTGGAATATGGAAAAAGATGGAGTGGAATGCCTTGATTCCTTTCTCCGAAAAAGGAGATCATCTTCCCCTGCTATTGCTGTTCATTGTCAAACAGCTACGACAGTGGCTTGTTCTGCAGCCCTGTTACTTAAAAGGGATGTACTGTAAGTGGTCATTCCTTCCCAGTGTGCTCAGCTATTCCACAGCCAGTTCTGCTCCCCTCCGAAAATGTGCACCTCCTGACCTGCTGTGGGCTGGGCAGGCTGGGATTTGGGAGTGCCAGTCTGTCCCAAGTGATGTACAAAGCCCAGAGTTGAGCTGGAGCAGGAACTGGGGGTTGGTCCATAGAGCATTGGCTGTGCTGGAGCCTGTAATTAATGCACAGGAGACATTGATTGTGCAGAGGCCTCATTAGGAAAGCACAAATGAGATGCGGTGCAGCCTCAATGCAAATAAACTCCAAATGGGTTAATCAATAGGAGGAAAAATCCATATAGTAGGCTCTCAGATCCACTGCTTTGGGTGTGCTGGTCCAGCTCCTGCCTTCCTTTGGTGGGTCTGTGTGTGTTCATGAGGAACAAGTTGCAGCAGAAATGTGTCCTGCAGATGCAGCCTGGCCAGAGAGGTGCCAGAGTGGCACCTTGTCCCCTTCCTGCAGAGCTGAGCTCAGGCTTCAGCAGCACATGGCCACTGCAGCTTGAGGGACTCCACAGATTTGAAACCAGAAGGCTGAGCTACAGCCCTTGCCAGGTCTCAGCTTTGGGCAGGCAAGATGCAGGAGGGACAAGGAGACAAGAAGAGAGTTCTCTCATGCCTCCACCTCCGGGGCCTCGGTGGCCTGGCTGCAGGTGGTAACTCCTGTGTCCTGCATGGATCAAACAGATGTTTAACTGAAGTGCTGAGAAGTTGCCCAGACTTCGGGTCCCTGAAGCCAAAGCACTGCAATGTCTTTTCCCTCTGTGAGGGAGTTGCAGGTCAGTCACTCTCTCAGGTGACCTGGTAAGAGGAAGGTACCAGCAGTTAGGAGTACTCTTGCATTGCCCCTCTCCAACTTCCTTACTGTCTCTGCCTGTAAAAATTACATCTCACAGTCATTTAATTAAATAACTCAGGAAATAAGCTGGTATTTGTAAAGGAGGAATGGTGAAGAGTGCAGGCATTGAGCAGGGAGAGGGGAGATGAGGGGCAGGGGCCTGGAGCTCCTCAAACGCCCTGGGCTGGAGGTTGGGAGCCAGTGAGTGCCAGGGGCATGATTGCCAGGGGCATGGGGTGCAAGTTTCACTGTTTTAAATCTTTTTTGCCCCCAAAGGCAGGTTTAGCCACATTTATTTAGGAAGAAGTTGATTTTTAAAAGCAAAAGTTTCTTCTCCTCCCCAGCTCTGATAGCTGTGCTTGCACTCCTAAGGGGGAGGGCAGCATAAAGGGAACTTCTGTGATTTTTATAAATTACAGTAAATATAAACCTTAATATGGATGGCAAGTTTCAACCTTAAAGGTATTTATAAATAAATAAATGCCAAAAACCTCGAATAAATAAATAAAAGGAAGTTGTCATTGGTTTATGTTCAAAAATCCCCAATACGTTCCCTGGCTGGGGAGCAGCTGAAGTGTGAGGAAAAGCCCACAGTGTCCAGGAAGGCTTAATCCAGAGGTGGCTGTGCACTCACAGGAGGCTGCTGAGGTTTGGAAAAGAGGGACATCAAGAATGTTATTATTGAAAAAGCTGTGCTTGGAAAAGGCATCCCATTCCAACAGTGAAGAAGACATGGGTTTGTCCTTGTCATGAAGGTATTGGATGTTGCATGAAACAAGACCTGTTTATTTTGACTGGACAGAATTTAGGATTCTTCTTTGCACTGAAGCAAGCAAAGCAGAGGCCATGTCTGTTGGGAAAGGATCTCCAGTGAACAGGAATTTCCTTGAGAATGTGACCTATTTCATCCTGTGGCACTTTTTTCTCTCCCCTCACCCCTTTTTTTTCCTTCTTTTTTCTCCTTTTTTTTCTCTTATTTTTAATGAAATTAACTTTGTTTAAACAAAGGCATGTAGTGACAGGCCAAGGGGTGATGGCCTTAAGCTGACAGAGGGCAGGGTTAGATGGGATATTGGGAAGAAATTCTTGGCTATGAGGGTGGGGAGGCCCTGGCACAGGTTGCCCAGAGAAGCTCTGGCTGTCCCATTCTTGGAAACATTCAAGGCCAGGTTGGACAGAACTTGGAACAACCTGGTCTAGTGGAAGGTGACCCTGCCCATGGCAGGGGGATGAAACAAGATGGTCTCTATGGTCCCTTTCAGCTCAAACCATTCTGTGATTCTAAACAGTGGGACTTCCTGTTAATTGCTTTTCAAGAGTCAGGTGCCCCAAGACAATTCTGCAAGAGGAAGGTCAGCAGAGACATGAGTTATGTGTGGGACTCTGCCCTTACTGTGCAAGTTGCTCCTAACTTCTCTGGCCTGGTAAGAAGCTCGTGATCTAATGTTCCAGGACCAATCCTATTAATGGTGGCAGTTTTTGCTGCTTCCCCAAAAATACCTTTACTTGTGTTCTGGGAGGGAGAAACCACTTACTCTGCCTTCCTGGTGAGGTTGTGCAAGGAGCATCACTGGCAGGAGCACAGCCATCAGCAGGTGCTTCAACACAAACTTGACTGTTAACATTTGGTTGGATGGCCCAAGCTGCTCCTGTGCAGAGCAGGGGATTCAGAGCAGGAAAGGGACCTCTGGGTGGCTCCATCCTCACAGGTTTGGCATCAGATGTTGGAATTTCTGCATCTGTGCTACATCAACAGCTTTGTGTTCCTGATCCATCTGTATGTTTTAAGTACTCAGTGGCAGTGAGTACTTGTGCCTGGCTGGAGAGAGTCCTACTCCAGTCAGTCCAAGGAATTTTTATAGCATGTGGTTATTCCTGGGAGTGCTGCCTCATCACTGAACAGTGTGAGATATCCCAAGGTGTACTGCACATCCCAGCTGGAACCTGATGCTCACACGTGCTGAGGACCTGATTCCTCACGGTCTGAAAGGGACTGGCTGCTCCAGCACCCAGCATTGCCTACTCTGGAGCAACAGAGCAGGCTTTGCATCATGTAGTTCTGCAACAACCTGCATTTCAGGGGTGATTGTTCCCTTCAAGCAGAGGTTGACTGTTCCCAGTAACAGGAAGGGAATTGTTCTTTACTAAGGTTTGATAAAGGATTTTACATGGCCATATTAATATGTATTCACTCAGCACTGCCTAATCCTCTGCTCAAGTTCTTATGCCCTCCAGGCTGATGTGAGCTGCTCAGACACAAACAATGGCCCACCCTTGTGCTCAGGGGACCCTGATGGGATCCCTTGGGGTTTGCTCTCTCCAGGGAGACCAGAGGCTCCAGAGCAGAGTAGTGACAGAGTGGAGTACAGTGGCATGGGGTCCTGCCACAGGACTACCTGACCCTCTCTCTGAGATCCACAAATATTGCTGAAGTGAATACCTGGCACCTGGGCAGGAGGCAATGGAGGGTAATGAGCTGGCAAACCTTGGAGCAGCTGGGGAGAGGAGTCAGACAGGAGTGCTGGATGGCCTCTTGGGCTCAGTTCTTCCATTTGTGCGAAGCACAGCCTTTTGTCAGGGTATTTTTGTTTTGTTTGTCAAACAGCCACTTCAGGATTTAAAAAGCATCACTTGAGAATCTGCTGAGCTTCACAGACTTCTGAGAGACCTTCCATGTGCAGTCAGTGCAGCAGGGACTGGTTAAACACATCACCCAGCTGTGCTGAGTGGTCACTTGGGGCCTCTAATGGCTTTATTTCTTTAGAATGAGCTCACTGGAGAGGGCTATGCATGTTCATCGCTGCTGAAACTCCACACTGCCCAAGTGTGTTCATTTAATGGACTTATTTTCTTAACAAGACCAGTAACCAGTGTGAACTAATGTTCCTTCTGGGACTCTCACTCTTTTCATTCCTCAGCAGAATAGGGTAGGTCAGGAGCTCTCCTGCATTAGCAAAAAGATGTTCCACCTTCCTTATTATCCACCATTCTCTGCAAAGATTCTTCTAAACTCCTCCAAAAAACATTACATTTGATTTCCATTTTTTCTCCCTCTTCCTTTGCTTCTTCAGTGACCAAACATTTATTGCTAGTTCAAAAGACCAGACAACTCTTCTGATTGTGCCAGAGATCTTAATCCAACTCTAATGAGAATTAACTCCCTCAGTATTCCCATGCTTCAGGACTGAAAGCAGACAGCAAGTTTTCTCTCATGCCGGCAGTAAAACAGGGTTTTTTCCATGTTTGTCTCATGAGACTACTCAGTAAAAACATCTTTTAGTGGCTTTACCAGTGTCCCCAGGAAGGTCCCTCAGAGCTGACTGGCATGTCTGTGCAGCCTTGGGTGTGTGGAGGCTCACAAAGGTGAGCTGCCAGTGTGTGCATCATACAACTGAAGGTACTCAGCAGCTGGGTGGGTTTGGGCTCTGCTTCTTCCCCTGGAGCCTCCTAGTGCTCCTCAGAACCTTCTCCCTCCCTCTTGTCACAGTTGGTGATGGGGGGACTCAAGGCTGTGTGGTTTCTGCTCTTGCAGGCAGGAGGGGAGATGCTGGCAAGAGGCATCCCTAGGAAGGGGCTCTGCATCTGCAGCCCGCCCTTGGTCCTCCACCAGAGTGCTGAGTGGGCACTGTTGTAAAGCAGGTGTAAAGTGCTCCGTGAAGGATGGAGCAATTGTGGCGAGGCTGGATGTTCTGAGAATGTCTCAGAAATCAGAGCACTGTTGCAAGGCAATGAAGTGGGTTTGGTGTATGAACAGGGCTTGCTGCATCCAGCCTGGCTGCTGGGACAGGAACCTCACAGCCCTGACTGTGGTGCTCATGGCAAAGGCTTGTGGCCATGAAGTGAAGCCATCAGGAGCTACGCTTGTCCTGCAAATAGTGAAGGGGAGGGAAGCACCAAGGAACACGATTCCTGTTCAACTGCTGCATGACTGCTGTTCACCCATACCATGAATCTGTGCCTGTGTTTCAGTGCCTCCTTCCGGCTGCTTGCCTCAGTTTGATATCTGGGTTGACATCATATGGTATGGAATATCTCCTTGGTCACTGTGGGTCAGCTGGCCTTCCTAACTCCCCTCCCAGGATCTCGGCCCTGACTGAAGGAAGAACGTTACAGCGCTGCCCTCAGCAGTAGACATAACAGAGTTGTTATCAACACTTCTCTCACTGGCAGTGCAGAGCACAGCACTGCAAGGGCTGCTATGGGAAAATAAATGCGGGCTCAGCCAGACCCAGTACAGATGAGATATATGAGTATAAGCAAAGTGCCAGAGTGATGTGGTTGGTCCTACACTGACACAGTATCAGCAGAAGAGATCTTTGCGCTGGAGAACCAGTAGAGTCAGATCCAGGGATGGAGACTGCCTGGGATGAGGGATGAGGGCACTGATTAGGTCTAGCCCATCAGAGATGTGCAGAAGGTGCAGAGATGCTGACGTGTGTGGAGCTGAGGACTGGAGGGCCGTGGGCTGGGCTAAGAAGGTGTTGGAAGTATTCCACTCCCTCCCATCTTTGAAACCCTGTGTAGCACCAGCACCCAGGAAAATACACAGTGGGATCTCCAGGACAGCACTGTGCTGGTTGAACTTGTACAGATCTAGGGAGGAGACCAGTGGTTTGCTCTGAAGGTTTTACCCTGTGTCTTTGAGAGATGGATCAGTAAGGGTTTTAGGAGAGGGAATGTGAGTGCCTCTTGGGTTTAACAGGAAGACACAAAGGATGTAGTTTTGGAGATGTTTTTTGGTGAGCGGTCCTGCGGTAGGATGGGCAGCTGACTGTCTGACTTGGAGGAAGTGAAGTTGTGTCTAGTGTGAGGAACGATAGCAAAATCTGAGCTGCTGGTTGGGGAGATGGGAGGGAGGAAGACGATCTCTACCTCCACAGCTCTTCTTCCCTGTGATGTGCTGTGACAGGGCTTCAGGCAGTGAAGAGCTCAATCCTGTGGCTGAAAGTGGCCAGTGCCAGGGAAAGATCTCTGCAGCTCACAGTGGGGACAGACCCATGCGGGTGTCTGTGGGTGGTCCCAGTTCCACAGTGAAGGAAATGTGCTGGTGGGAAGATGACTTGAAGTGGCAGGATTTCCCTCAAAGCACAGCAGGGTGAGGGGGCTGTGAGACAGAGGTGCAGGGACATCCTCTCTTCCAGTCCTCATTGCTGGATGTGCTCCTGAGCTGGAGGGTAACCGTGTAAGGAGCGACCTGCCCAAGAGATACCTTGATATTGGCCTGAACTCTAGGGTATGCTGTGGGGGAGATGTATGGAAAGCAGGAACAGTCCATCTGTCCTGCAGACTGCTGGCTGTGCTGGAGCTGAGGGATGCAGGCTGCCCTGGGAGGGGGCATCTCCTGGCAGCATACGAGGAGTCGGTGTGACCCCAAGCCCTTCTGAGGCTATGTCACCCTTTTGGTGGGCAGTGAAATCACAGAGCATTGCTCTGCTTGTCAGTCCCCATGCAGCTGCCATGTACTATGAAGACACCAGGAAATAATCCTCCTTGTGTCATTCCAAGCAAGGACAGCTCATGCAGAGAACAATGGGAAGAACTTTTCCTTGAGGTCATTTTTCCTGGTGTGGTTCTGCTTTCTTTCTGATCCTGTCTGAACAACATCTGTTTGATTTTCTGTTCTCCTGCAGCAGTGCCTGAAGCTGCTCATGGAGGAGCCCTGCATTCTCCTGTGATGCTGATGAAAGCCTAATATTTGAGTGTGGTGTCAGCTGGGTGCTGTCCTCAGCCCTGTCCCCTTCCCTAAGGACAGCACAACTTGTGACCAGTGCTGTTTCTGACAGCCCTGCAGCAACTGCCTTCACAGCACATTAATTTCTTAGCCTGTCCCTGGCAGTGCAGGAGGAGGCAGTGACCACCCCTGCAGGAGTAGGACTGGGGTCCTGCAGAGACAGATAAGGACTGCTCCTGTCACAGGCTGTGAGCTGACTTGAGGGGGGGGGCCCATTCTGTGGGTGGAGTTCACAGGTGTCCCTGGGAAGTGTTGTGGAGTGTCCCAAGCACTAAAAGCTCTGTTTGTCTGGAGCTGGCAGTGAGTTATTCTTGCATTTCACTTGGGAAACTGGGTGACGTATCAGCTGGCACAGCGAGAGTATGATATAGGCAGGAGCAGGCCAAAGGCTTCTTCAAACATCCTCCCAACTTCTTCTGCTTCTCCCCCACCAATGTCCCAGCCAAGTTCCATCTGGCTGTTGGGCACCACCAGTACCCACTGTCTGCCCCTATGCTTCATGTCCTGCTCAGGACTTTGGGGGTGCAGATGGCTTGTAGCTTAGAGGCTGGTGGTGTAACCCTGATTCCTTGATGCCACATTGGTCCTGGGAGGAGTTCTGGCTCTGGCTGAGCACTGTGCTGCCTGCATGGCACAGTGAAAGGAGCAGTGAGTGGCTTCTACTCGTGTAGCAGCCCCAGCTGCAGAGGAGTTGAGGAGCCAGTATTTGCTGTGCTCTATAAGAAGAAATAAATAAAAAGGACTTTACAATGAAGTATAATCTCTTGGGGAAGAAATTGCAGCTCTGCTCCACCCACATGATGCATGAGTGGCATTTGTGCACTGACTCATTTCTCTTTTCCGGAGACTGTGGGCAGGGCTGTCACCAGCTGTGGGAGTGTCTCTGCTGTCCTGTCCACCATGGGCAGGACCAGGGCTGTCTGTCCTCTTGTCCTTGCCCTGGGCTGCTGGGACAGGTGATGGGGCTTACAAGGGACCTCAGATTTCAGCTCTGGATGACTGTGATCCTCCAGGATCTCTCATGACTACACCTGGTCAGGTAACTCACCTGGCCCTGCCAAAGCTTCCCTGTCCATCAGTGCTGTCGGTCTGTCTGCCTCCTCCTTAGCCCACAAGTCTTGTGATCCCAGGGGACCCAGTGTGTGTAAGTGTCCTTGCACCTGCTCTACAGTGGCAGATGGGACTGTGGGGGGTGACGGGATGATATTTGTGCATAGTGGGAATGTGCCTGTGTCTTAGGTACAACAGGAACTGCTGAATAGCCTCTCTGAAAAACCAGAGATGTGAAGGAGAGGTGGGACCCGGGAGAGCTTCCATCAAGCTATTGGGAAGCACCTGATGACCTTGAAGCATCCTTCCACCAGCATCCAGTTTGCTTGTGAAGCGGCTTATCACACAGTGTTGTAAAGACCAGAACTATGAAAGAGAAATGGGCAAATATATGCAACCTTTGGCAGAGAAAACCCCCAGTATGTGGCTGGCCAAGGGAGTGCAACGTGTGCCTTGTTCTCATGCTGTGGGCCCTGAGGGAGAGGGATCTGTGGGCTTGGAGGTGGCAGCAGTGAGTCCTTGTCCCTCCCTGCTTGATGTGCTCAGGGCATCTGGAGGAACAGGAGGGCTATTCTGGCAGGTGGCTTGTCCACTGGGGACTAAGCAGGTTTTTCTTGATGCCTCCATCCCACACAAGGGTATTGTCTCTCCACTTTGTATATTCTCCTTCTTATTCATGCCAATATCCTTAACAACAGACACCTGTGTGGAGCATCTGCACCCTTGGTGCTGAGACTGAAGACTGTCTCTTGGCTAAAGATCTTGTGCTCCAAGTGGGGCACTTGGCACCATGCCAGGAGTCTCAGGTGAGTGGGTAAACAGGCTGTGGCTCCTGCCATGGTCTCTCCTCACTCAGCACTGACACCGTGAAGTTCCTCAGCCATGAACTCCTTCCTATCTGTGCCTCCATCCTTGTCACAGGTCAGGCAAGGAGGGAGCTCCAGAGCCCTGATGTGGCACCCTGACCAGCTGGCAGGGTGACAAGCATGGCCACGTGTGGTCAGGGGGACAGTGGGGTGCTCTAGTGGTGCTTTGCTCTCTATATAGAGTATCTTGGTTCTGGTAGCCTCAAGTTGTGGCAGAGGATATTTAGATTGTATATTAGAGAAAATTTCTTTACAAATAGGGTGGTAAGGCATTGAACAGGCTGCCCAGGGCAGTGGTGGAGGCACCACCTCTGGAAGTGTTCAAAAAAGGTGTGGATGTGGCACTTGTGGACATGATGCAATGGTGGCATTGGCAGTGCTGAGTTAATGATTGGGCTCAATCTTAGCGGCCTTTTCCAACCTAAATGGTTCTGTGGTCCCTCACATGTGCCCTCAGGGACATGATCACAGCCATGACAGGAAGGAGGAGCAGAGCTCCTTTTGCAGCTCCTGCTGCTTGGCAGCAGAGCCCTGGTATTTCACACGAGGCTGTACCATGGGGTGTTTGACATGGAGCAGAGGAGCAGTATTCAGAGCTCTGCCCCACAGGAAATCTGTGTCTGTGGCTTGAGAGTGGGGACTCACAGTGGCCATCCATACCCAGTCCGTGGTGCTGTGCAGGGTGCTGGCAGCATGTACAAGATGACAGATAGGAATGTTGCCTTGCTCATGGCAACACATTTTTCTGGCTACTACTGAATGGAATGCTGGGCTGCACAGAGCTGCCTCCTGATGAGGACACAGTGTACCAGAAAATCAGGCACATGGTTTGGTAATGACATGATGATGTGATTTGGGCTCATATGAGCAGTAACAAGAGACAGGAGCAGAATTCAAGGACCCAAGCATACTGTGAGAAAAAAATAAAGACAGATGTGGGAAGGAGGGAAGACTAGATCTAGGTTGCAATAGAATTATTTCCTCTGGGTCAGGACTACGGATCAATCCATCCTGGACAGAGGATGGGTGATCAGAAGGTGGCCCTGTCCTTTACCATCTGTCTGATCTACCCTGCCCTTTTCAAAGCCCACTACTGTGTCCAGCTCTGGGGCCCCCAACACAGGTTGCCCAGAGAAACTGCCCCTGGCAATGTTCAAGGCCAGGCTGGACAGGGCTTGGAGCAATCTGGTCTCATGGAAGGTGTCCCTGCCCGTGGCAGGGGGCGGAGCAAGATGGGCTTTAAGGTCCCTTCCAACCCAAACCATTCTGGGATTCCATGGTTCTGTGGTGGAGGGACCCTCCCTTTGGCTTCTCTGTCACACCTGGAGGGGGGTGATGGTGCTGTTTGTCCCTCCTGTTAGACTCTGCTGTCCATTGGCAGAAGGAGTCAGCTCCCCAGGCCAGGCTGTTTTCATATTTGCTTTGAGTTTTGTTTTCTTAGTACAATAAAGAGTTTGGACAAGCAGCTCTGTGAGCAGGCTGCTGGTCCTGCTGGTTGGTGGGAGCTGTCAGCACAAGGAACATTGCTGGGGGATGCTTTGTGCAAATCCACAGTGTGCATAATTTACCCAGGCATTAATATTAATGACCAACCTAACTAACCCCTTGTAAAACCAATCAGGAACACAACTGCTCCTGTGGCTGCCTGGAGGGCTCATTTCATCACTGGCTTTGCTGGGGTCCTCAGCTCCCATCTTGCTGCCAGGTGAGAGGATGGAAGGCAGCTCTGGACAGCCCCTTGCTGCTCCCCAGGGTCCTGCAGGAGCTTGTCCTATGCCTCTGCAGCTCAGCATAGCCACAGGACTCCTTACCTCACCTTTCCTTCCAGACATACAGTAAATTTTCACAGAAGTGGCTTTGTGACTAAATTTCTTTTGATTCTTTTTTTCTCTGTCTTGGGCCCAGCTTATTCAGATGTCTCTTTTCCACCCTGGTGCTGTAAATTACCGTCCAATCACTGTTCAGACTGGCCCAGCTGGCATAGCATGGTGTACATGTCAGTGTTCTGGCACTAAGGGTAGGTTAGTGTCTCCTGTAAAGAACCTCCATTCCTATGTTCGGCTCCATTCTTATCTTCATGGATTGCTGCCCTGCATCTCTCCTAAAGGAGTTGATCCCATGGAAATGGAGCCCAAGTCTGACTCCAGAGCCAGTGGCTATGCCACCAAGGACACAATACTCTTTTGGAAATTATTATAGAATCCTGGAATCATTAAGGTTGGAAAAGATCTCTAAGATCAACAAGTCCAACCATTAACCCAGATCTGCCATGTTCACCACTAAACCATGTCACCAAGTGACACATCCAGGGATGGTGACTCCACCACTGCTCTGGGCAGCCTGTTCCAATGCCTGACCACTATTTCTTGTGAGAAATTTTCCCTAATATTTAATCTAAACATCCCATGGCACAACTTAATGCCATTTCCTCTTGTTCTGTTACTTGTTACCTGGGAGAAGAATGCAAACTCCTTTTTTGCTTCAAATTGAGACCAATTCTGGAGGTTAATGCATCTGAGAACTTTGCTGAGGGCATCTCCAGGGACCCTGGCCCTTTGAACAGCCGCAGCCTCATAGGCTGACCACCCCACCTGTGCCTGTTGAGCAGCACCCCAGTGTTTTAGAAACATTCCCCCAGTTCTGGCTCTTTCATCCCCAGTGACATGGTCTCCCAGCAGCCTGGGAGAAAATGTCACAAGTAGTGGCATCATCAAAGTTTAGAAAAGGTCGGAAGTGTGGAAGGAGTGAATGGGAGGGAGGGATTGAGGAAAGGATAATGCACCAGCTGCTTTCCAGTCTGCCCTCACTTCAATGCCACTTCCAAAATACTAACATTTACATACCTGCACATCGGGCAGGAAGGCACGGGAGAGGGCCCTGCAGTGCCTGGGGCTGAGCTTTAGCAGGGCCTTGTGTGCAGAGCAATGTTTTGCCTCTGGATTAAAGGTGCAGCAGTTGTGATCCTCTGGCACCCTTGCTCTGACCTTCTCTGTCCTTTCCTCTGCAGTCACCTTGGCCTTTTTTCTAGTAAGTCTTGAATTGTTTAAACCTGAGTAAGCCTTCCAGTTGATAGGGTTGGAAAGCAGGACCTCCTTTCTTCTGTAATGCCGGCCCTTGAGCAATCTTTCCTCCCAGGAAATGGGAGACTGAATGGAGACCATCGACCCCTAATGCACCTTCCCTTTCTTCTGCTAATGCTTGGTTCCTAGTGCATTGGCTAGAGCTCTGGCTCAGGCCAACCAAGTCCTTCACTGTCATTAAAGCTCTGAAGCAGCAAAGTGCTTATGAATATCTTTGAGGTGCTTTCCAGAGCCTGGAGTGAAGGTTCATAGCTACAGTGCAAGGCTGAGCCCCACCAGATGCTTGGAGGAATTCTCCTTCCCCAGCTCTATGCCAGCAGATGGGAAGGCCGGGACATCTCTCCCAGCCCTGGACAGCCTGGACCAAAGTCCAGCCCCTTCCTTAGGCATCGTGTTGCTAACTGGGACAGGACACATCCCCAAAGAACTCTGGGGAAGTGAGTCAGGAGGTGTCTGTGTGTTGCAGACAGGTTTGTGTTTCCCTCCAAAGCTGACCATGCGCTTGGGTTTCTCCAATTATGTCCTGAAGTTTTGAACCAGGGTAGGAAACTTATTTGGCGTGGGCAACTTGGTTCCCTTGCAGAGAATTCTTACCTTTTATTGAGAAATTAAGGACTGCCATGTTCAGTATATGTGTGGGATGTGCTCAGGTGCTGGTTCACATTCCTGGTGGGGTTTGGAACTCCCTGGGTGTCTGAGGCACAGTACAAGGCTGGCATAGGACTGGAGGGGCTGTGGCTGCTGCCAGGGAGTGCCAGATGTGCTGCTTTGATCCCTGGTGGAAGTGACTCAGCAACCCCAACTCAGAGCTGTGGGTGCATGCTCAAACCCTCCTGCCCAGCCCTGCTGCCCTCCCTGCACTCCACAGCTCCACACACATCCCTTGCTGTGGCAGGACAGGGAGTAGGGGGTGGGCAGCAGGACCTTGAGCACCCACTGTGCCAGAGAGGGAAAAGAGGCTGTGGAGTGCAGAAGCATTGGCTGTGCCTTGTGCTGCATTGCATTGCTCATGCCTTCTCCTCCCTGCTGCTGCCCTCATTTGGCTGTTTTTGTAGATGAAAAGTGGCCTTTAAAATATAGGACAAGGTCACCCTTCCCTCCCCATGCAGCCGGCACAGCCCGTGTGCGGTGTGTGGTGTCAGCAGCTCTGCAGAGGCAGTGCCTGCAGATGCCCACCAGGACAGGATGCCGTGGGATGCTGTGGGTGTCTCTGGGTGGGGCCTGCAGTAGCAAGGGGGCAAGCTCATGGAATCACAGAACCACAGGCTGATTTGGGTTGGAAGGGGCCTTAAAGATCATCCAGTTCTACCTCCTGCCATGGGCAGGGACACCTTCCACTAGCCCAGGTTGCTCTAAGCCCTGTCCAACCTGGCCACAAACACTTCCAGGGATGGGGAACACATAGTTCCTCTGGAAAACATGTGCCAGAGCCTTACCACCTTCAGAGAGAGGAATTTCTTCCTAATATCTAATCTAAATCTCTGCTCTTTTAGTTTAAAGCTATTCCCCCCTTGTCCTGCCACTATCTGCCCATGTAAAAAGTTGCTTTCTTTCTTTTTATAAGCCCCCTTTAGGCATTGGAAGAGGTTCTAAGAGATGCCCACTTCTTCCAAGGTGTTCTCCAGGGCTGTGGTACTCAGGTGGGTGGGTTTGTAGTCACTCCTGACCCAGCACGAGCTGCTGCAAAGGGAACTTTATTTTCCCATGAGCAGGAAATGTACCTCCTGTTCAGCACAGGGCTTGCCACTGGGCACTGCCAGGGCTGCTGTCAGCTTTGTTCTTCACAGTCTGAGCTGACAAAGGGACCAACACATCAGCAGCCCAGCAAGGGTTTGTTGAGTTTATGCAGTGTTGGGTGGACACAGTCAAATGTCCTTGGCAGGTGCCAGAGTGGGGCTCAAGGGTGCTGTCTGGAAGGGGTCATGTAGGTCATGGTAGCCTGAGTCCATTTTATTGTACATTTCTGCGCCTCGTTGCCACAAGAGACCATGGTCTGAGAAACTGAACCCTCTGTGATCTGACTGTACTGCCTGATCAAGCTAAGTGTGCAAATGAAGTTCTTTGGGAAGACTGGAAGTCCTCTGCTCTCCTTCCAAGCATAAAGATATTGACTACAAAAGGCTTGTTATTTCAAGGAGAACCAGGGTTCTAGGGCAAAGCCTCACAGGAGCAAGTGCTGAACAGCAGTAGCTCTTCTTGATGAGAAGTTTCCTCATGCCTGTCCTTAATGGCTTTCCAGGTGGATGCCAGCACTCCCACAGTGCTTTTAGTTAATGGACAAAATAATCCTGATGTCCTGGCCAGCACGGTGTCCGTACAGCGCCCAGGGCTGTTCAAGCTGCTGCTGACTGTTCTGTCCCTTTGGCTGCTGTGTGCTGCCAGGATCTGCTCTCTGGCTGGAGCTCCTGGTGCCCCCAGGAGAGGACAAGCTGCTGCCCAAAGCCTGGGGACCATCCTGTTCTCAAGGATGCTTCAGCATGCAGGTGGGACTGAACCAGAGGTGAAGAGACAGGAGGCCAAAGGCAGCACTGCTCCACTGAGGGGCTGGCAAGGAGCCTTTTACCTGCAGCCCTTCTATCACAATCTCTTGGCGAAGTGCTGCTGTTGCTGAAGAGAGGAGGAGGAGGCAGGTGGTCAGCCCAAAATAACCAGATGGTGCTGTGCCTCCGAATGTAGGACAGGGGGGACCTGTGGCTCCCACTGGTCTTTGGCAGTGTCTGAAGGCCTCCTTTCAGATCTCTGAACAGAAGTGCAAGACCTGGGCTGATTCTTCAGTTCCTGCCCCTCAGAGGAACCAGAGGACCACAAATGCCACACGGGTCTGCAGCCCCACCAGCAAGTGCCACACTGGTGCTGCCCCAGGGGTGAGCTTGGCCCCTGGGAGCCAAGGAGCTGTTCTGCCACAGCAGCACAACCAATGATCTTTTTGCTCTCTGGGCTGAGATGATGCTCTGATTTCTGAGGGTTGGAGCCACTGGTGCAGCAGATCCTGGTGCAGCAGATCCTGGTGCAGTGCCCTCTCTTCCCAGAGCTCAGGGAAAAGGAGGTGGACACCAGCAGCCTGTATGTGCTGATGGCACTGCACACCTGGGGATGATCCCCCATGCACATGCCAGTCTGCTGTGCTGTAACAGAAGCACTGGCTCTACACACCCAGTGTGGGTATCCCTGTCATGGACCTGCACCTCCAAGTGGAATCAGCTGAAACCTTGGTTGATTGTTCTACAGCAGGGACCTCCTTCTCTGCCTCTGGCTGAGACTGGGAGATGCTCCCAAACTATCTGGGAGGTGATGGCACAGTCCTGGGGTAACTGCCCTTGACTAAGATATGTCTATCTGCTTTGCCTCCAAGCTGTTCTCAGGTCTTGCAACCCAGAGGCATTCACTATAGCCATCTTTCAAAGCCAAGAACTTTGGATTCAAGATCTATAACTCCTTTGGGATATTCTGTTTGCATCCTTCCACTTTTCCTCCAAGGAGATAAGCCCACAGAAAAATGTGCCATAAACAATTGCTGTTTGGTCCCTTGGCAGTGCACAAGGCTGACTCCAGTTCATTTGCATCCTGATGGGTGAAGCCTTGGCCATAGTTTGTCCCCCAGCTTGGGCTGTGATTCCATCTATGGAAGCAAAATGATTGCCTCAGCCCTTCCCCACCCTCCTGCTGTCTGTCTTGATCAATGAGAATTTGAAAATACCAAGATTGGCATCATATCTGAGCCCTGGGTGGTGTTTGTTATCCCACTGACTTACAATCTCCTAAAGAGACAAGGTCTGAAATCCCATTTAGATCCCAGATTTCAGACTGGTGGGTCTCAGATCTCAAATGTGAGGTGCCCAGGAAGGCTCCTCCCCACCAAACCAGGAGTCTGCCATGCATTAGTCAAAACCACAGTCCGGCCATTCAGACTGATATTTTGGGGCAGTGTCCAGAAGCATTCTGGATATGCTGGGAGCAACCCTCGGGTGATTCTGGAGTGTTATATGTGGATAGTCTGGTGCTTGACCCAGAGCTGGTGTAAAAAGGTTTCTACAGGTCCAGGCTGGGGTCCCACTGTCACTGTGCTGGAGGCTCTGCTCAGGCAGTCCCGGGGTGCTGAACACACCTGTACTGCAGGTGCAGCTGTGTCAGAATTGACATGCACACAGGTCCCCCAGATACCAAGCCACATCCAAGGTATAAAGGGAAAGTTTATTTCTTAAAGTTGAAAACACTAAAATACAGAGTTAATTCACACCAGGCAAAAAAGCACACAGAGCCTCTTCTCTGGGTGCCTTTTATGCCAACACCTTTCACACATGCATGACATCAAAGTGCCATTTTGGTCTCCTCTTTATTGTCTCCATCCCCAGCTGCAACCTCAGGCATGTCTGTGTAAACTTTATCTCTTCTTGTAAAGGGAGTCAGCCTCCCCAACAGGCAGGGAGAGACACACACAAAGCTATCCATGGGAAAGAATCTTCTCTCACACTTGGTTTCTCATGGCAGCAAAGTTTTCTTGAGTGAAAACTAATTTTTTCCTCCTCAAGCAACTTCTCTGTAAAGTTTGCTCCTCACAAGCTGTTTGAGTCTCAGGTGAGCACTGACAGAGCCTGTTACAGGATTATGCTGGGCTGTGTCCTTTCCAGTGCTCTTTGCTTTACCCACATCTTCTCATATCACCTGCCTGCAGACACCTCTTGATCAGGAGGAAAAGCATTTTGCTGGATAACTGACCCAGTCTGTCTTGGATCAGCACAAAACCCAATAGTATTGGGGTTTAAAACCTAGAACACATATTGTGACTGTGCCAACTCATTTACACAAATTATCCACAACTACACGACGATGTCTCTGCTGTCTCATGAGCACAGTTGCCATGTGGCTCACAAGAGCTTGTTCCTCATGCTGACAAGTCCAGTGAAAAAGACAGTGGAGATGAGCACCCGCTCCACCAGAGAGTATGTGAAGGAACTCTGCTGTGAAGTTCAGGAAGCATCAGCCTTTATTAAACATCATTAAACGCGTCCCTACGGATGGACAACATGAAAATTTCATGTGGCTTTTAAGTAAGGCTTGGGCAGAGTTTTTTAACATTTGAGAAAAATGTGGAAGAAATGCATGCCAGGCTGGGCAACTGGGAAGGAGTTCACTGAAACTGTAGCAGGATGAGTTCAGGATGGGAGGTGACCTGTAGTGCACCTCTGATGATTCTATCAAAACCACTATCTTAAACATGTACCTGATTTTGAGGCAGAAATTATAAAAAGTAGCTGCTTGTTAGAGGAAATATACTGAAGCAAGTCCAGAGGCCACAGAGATGCTCCAAGGGCTGGAGCCCCTCTGCTCTGGAGCCAGGCTAGGAGTGCTGGGGGTGTTCAGCCTGGAGAAGAGAAGGCTCCATGGAGAGCCCTTTCAAGTGCCTAAAGGAGCTCCAAGAGAGTTGGAGAGGGACTTTGGACAAGGGCCCGGAGTGACAAGACAGGGAGAATGGCTTCCCACTGCCAGGGGGCAGGGTTAGATGGGATATTGGGAAGAAATTTTTGGTTATGAGAATGGTGAGGCACCAGCACAGGTTGGTCAGAGAAGCTGTGGCTGCCTTATCCCTGGAAGTGTTCAAGGCCGGGTTGAATGGGGTTTGGAGCAATCTGGTTGAGTGGAAGGTGTCCCTGCCCATGGCAGCAGGTGGAACTGGATGGTCTTTAGGGTCCCTTCCAACCCAAACCATTCCATTTCAATGATTCTATGATCTTTGAATCTCTGATCTTTTGTTCCTGTACCTGTGAGGATGGGAATGAATGTAAAGAGTCTAAAGGATATTTGCTGTCCAGGTCACTCTACTGCTCACAGCAACAGCTGGAAATAGGGACAAGTTCATGGCAGACATTGGCTGCAGCCTGCTGGAATTCAGATCCTGTGGGCAACACTGAAAGAATCAGTCAGTCCCTCCTCATTGTGTGTCATTCAGTGAAAGGAGAAAGACCAAAACTTGCAGCAGAACAGAGTTTCTGTCACACAGGCCAGCCATGGGCTGTATTCTGGCTTCTTGAAGGGGTTAAGAGATGAGAGGGATTTGTCCCAACTCCTCTCTTGGTTTTGCAGCTTCCACTGGCACTGCCAGCCCTACACGCTTTCTTGGAGAAAGAGCTAAAAGCTGCCATTCCTAAAAACCATTAGCCTTGTGCAAAATAAGTGAACACAGGGATGTCCTCACTACTCCTTGGGCAGGAGGGGTTTGCATCCAGACAGCCCAGCCCATGGTCAGGGCTGCAGAGCTGTATGGCACCAGACCACTATGGCACAGGTGGGAACACAGTGAACCCAAACCAGTGGAGTCGCAGAGGAGCTGGATGGGCTTAACTTCAGCTTGGGAGGAGAGCAGATGGGCACAGGTAGGGACACCTGGCACAGGCTGTCCATGACCACCATGGTCCTGACAGCCTCAGTGAAGGGAGTTCTGCAGCTGCTCCATCCTGATACCACTCCCTGCTTTCCGATGCCTCCCTAGTTTTGGGAGAGCATGGTAGTTTGGCATTCCCCATCGTCATGCTTGTCCTATCCCCCCTGCAGGTCCCTGTAGGACAATTCCCCCACACCATGTGCTCCATGTTTCATGGCCTCATTTCCTGTCAGAGCTGTGATATCCTGGGCTCTCTCCCAGGATTTGGTGAGGGGCAGGAAGAGGGGCAGGGGCATCTGAAAAAGAGAAGCTGTCTGGCCCCTTGTGGCCTCTGGCAGGTGGCTGAAGTGGTTGGTACCCTCAGGCAGGGTGTCTATTTTTAGTCCTTCTCCAGCCTCCAGCAAGGAGGAGGGAGCACACCTGGAACAGTGCCCATGCTGCCACACATCCCCACTGAACTCCAGGGCTTCAGGAAATTCCCAGAGTGGGAGCCAACTCAAGTGTGAGTTTTGCCAAGTGACAGACCTGGAGGTTAAGCTGCCACCCATCAATAATTAATGTAGCGTTTACTTTAATGTGCCACTAATTGCAAAAGCTCAGCATCTGTGTGTCACTGCATCTCTGCAGGTGACATGGGGCTTCTCAGGCCAAGGAGTGAGAAATGGGGAGCAGAATGCCTGGATTTTCCTGCTCCCAAGGTGACACTGGGTGATGCTCCTTTCTAACAGTGAGGGATCATACAGAGGTTCCCCCCTCCAGACTGCCTCCCCTGCCATGGAGGGACAGCAGGACTGCTCCGTGGTCCAGCTCTTCAGATGCCATGGGAAGGTCATTCCATGCTGTAGGGCATTGGCACTGCTAGAAGGCAGCCCGTGGTTATTTCTACAAGCACATTTTACCCACAGCCCATCTATGGCCCTGACACCAGTTTGAGTCTCCCACTTCTCTGAGTTCCTCCCCACCTAGGGACTGTGGGCCAGAATCCTGGGATGTGAAACAAATGCCCATGGGGGGGAGCTGAGAGAGATTTAGCATTTCAGGTAGACAAACAAGTTCTCCTTTAGGGCAGAGGAAACCAGGGATGAGACTCTCTGAGCACAGTGGGATCATCAAGGAACCTGGAGAAACGGGGAAGAGCCTGGGAAGCAGGAGGAGGGTCTCTTGCAGCCGGGCCTTCCTTTCACTCCCTCTGGCTCCTGTCTCTCTCCTTGCCTCTGGAAAGCTCCTCAAAAAGGAAAATCATGATTATCATGTTTTCCCAATGTCTTAGTTTGAGGGAAAACCAAAATGTTTACCAAAAAGCAGAGGAGAGAATTCCTCCACAATAATCACATCACTCCTTGTTAAAATTAAGAAAAAGGAACTTTAATTAGAAAATGGATATAAGAAGGATAACTGTTCTTAACTACTATATATATAGATAGATATAGATATAACTGTAAACAGACCAGAGCAAACTACTCCCCCAGCACCAAAAGTAGAAACAAAAGAGAACAACCCCCAAAAGCTGTAGGTTCCTCCTGGAGCAGTTACATTATGGACAGTGTCAGTGTCACACCTTGGCTGGTTGCGAGGTGAATTCTCAGTCTGTTCCCAGCGAGGTACAGACAAGGGGTGAACACTCACGTGGACTCACTCTCTCTCTCTCCTTGCCCTTTGTTCCAGAAGGAAAAGCTGGGAGTGGAGGAATGGTGATAATTCCCAGGAATCTCCTTGCAGTCTAAGTCAGTCCCCAGGAAGAAAAAAAAAGGTCTGCAGAGTGTCCTAAAGTAGCCATGACTCTCCTTTCTTCTCTGTCTCTCTCTGAAGCTCAGGGTGCCCAGAGATGGAGGGGGAAAACCAAAGAGCAGAGCCAGAAAAGGAGCTCTCACCAGCAAGCCGTGGCTCTTTTCCTGCAGCTGCCCAAAGAAAAGCCCCAAAGTCAAGCCAGCACACAGGGGAAAAACCTCTCCCCACCCCCAGGTGCTGGGGTTCTGTTTTCTCACCTCCATCCCACCATTCAGCTGGAATCTGAAGGTCATCAGCCATCTTTTGGCCTCAGTGCTGGCACTTCAAGCCCAAACTTTTGTGTTGGTAAGGTGAGAAAAATTCTCTGAGGGACTCCTCCCAACCCCACCTTCCTGTGTTTGAACCTTTAACACCCAACCTGAGCTTTAAATAAAAAATAGATAAATAATATTCCTGATGCAGCAGTGGTTTCCAGAAAAGGCAGCACATGACTAAATTTTGCCATGGGGTGTGTAGGTCATGCTGAAGGCTCACCAGCCTGTGTGCATAGAGGTGGCTCCTGGTGAGGAAACATGATCAGTGCTGCTCCTGCTAGAAAGGGGAATAGGGCTGGGTTGTTGCTTTGTATAAAACCACCAACTGGTTGCTGAGGCTCATGGGCTGGGGTGGGATGCTGGTGTTGGAGTGGGATGTGGCTCTGCACTCCCACCAGACTTTGCTCTATCCCTTGTCCTCAGGGATAACCTCAGCCCAAGGCAGGCTTGTTTGCCCAATGGCTGTGGTCCTGGGAGGGCAAATTACTGTTTATTCCAGGGATAAATCTGGACACTGTGGTGAACAGTCATTTGCTGGACCAAAGCCTTGTTCTGCCTTGTCTGGCCCATCCTGCAGTGATCCCTCAACAAAGCAGTTCCTCTCTGGCTGGCACTGGTGTGATGTGCAGAGCTACCTCAGGTGGTGGGTGGAGTCCCCCTGGGGTACCCTGGGGTCAGGCACAGAAGCTACAACTGAATTGCAGGCTGGCAATGGTTCAATGGTGAGAGGGAAGTAGGGATGCTCCAAGCAGGGCTGCAATCCTCCAGCAGTGCTGAGGGCTGCAATCCTCCAGCTCTGCACCCCTTGCTGTAGGCATCAGGTTCTATCTTGCCCATGTTGGGTTGGCACCTACTGTCCACACACCTTTCTGAGCAGTTGTGCCCCACAGCCCTCCTCCAGCTGCCAGGCAAGTGTCCATCTCCATCTGTAAGTTCCTCTCTCAAAATCCTGGCTGTAATATGCTTGATTCCATGCATTTGGAAATCCTGGCCTTTGCCTGTTCCTGTGGTCACCTGCCTTGCCTCTGTCCCCTGGGGTCACTCATGCCCTGCCTCATGCTGGCTCCAGCACTGGTGACTTTTTCATGACAAAGGGCAGAGAGGGTTCAGCAACACCACCCCTTCCCCCCCCCCCCCCGCCCCCGACATGGGGATAGGAGGGAGACAGAGAGGGAATTGCAGTGCCTGTGGGCATTAGGTTCCTCAGCCAAGTGGGAGAGGAAAGGCATCACCCCATTCCTTCTGCCGTGGCTGTTTCTGGTCCTAGCCCCAGCACTGCAGATGAATGGGGCTCCAATTCCCAGTGCTGTGGTGATGGGTGCAGGGTGCTCCTCAGGAAGCTGGTGCCCTGCTCCATGGTCCCTGTCACACTGCCTGGGACCCCACTGCCCTCCCCAGCCCCAGGGACCAGCTCCCAGTATCCGAGGCCATTTGAACCTCCTCAGAAGTGTGGCTGGGATGGGGGGAGGGGAAGGGGGGGGCACGGGTATTTAGAACCTCCCCTGCTTCACCTGTCTGCTCAATCATAGCAGTCCCAGACATGATCCTTTCCTCCCCCGTTTTCCATATGCTAATGCTTTCCTCTCACCTGCCAGGGGCTGCTAATTGTCTTAGTGTCAGCCTGATGACAGGCCTCTGCACACTGTGTGTCTGCAAGAGTGAGGCACCTGCCAGGGGCACATAATCGTCTGGCGACTTTCCAAAATTCTGGGATCCCTGGGAGGTGGGTGTCTGGGTTTGAATGGTTTGAGGCAAACAGCCTCTGCCCTGTGCTGCTGTGCCCAGTCTGTACCCAGTGAGACATTGGGGCTGTCCCCAGCTGGCGTCAGGGAAAGCAGGAACAGGCTACAGTGAGCTCAGCAAGGTCCTTCAGCTCCTGTGGGATCTCTTCCCTCCTGCTCCCAGACTGGTAGAGCAGGAAACCAACCCCAAATGGATGCTACTCACTCAGGAGTGGAGCTGCCAGCTGTGCTGCCTGCCCAATACACACAGGAGAAGATGGAGAAATAGGTCCCTTGGGATAGGAATGCTGCAGGGACCCTTGGAGGTGACGCCATTGCCTGACTTACCACCAGTGAGAGGTGATGGAAACCCTACCCATGCCTGGAAGCAGGTACCCATCTTGGCAGTAGTAGCTGTGCCCTGGCAGCCTGCAGGCAGGTTGCTTTGCCTCAGTTTCCCCAGTTGTGTTGTCCCTGGCTTTGCTTTAGGGGTCCATAATAATCTGGATCTTTCTAAAACTGTGAGCAGATGTGATGTGAGCCCCCACTCCTCTCTGTAGTCTCCTACAAGCTCTCCAGTTCTGTGCTCCCATGACAAAGCCAAATGCTTCTTCCTCTTCACTTGTCTCCCAGCTGCCAAAAGAGTCCAGTGCCCCGATCCAAGACTCAGCAAGCTGGAATTGTGCTTGGCATCATCTGTCCCAATGCTGGGGCTGGCCTTGCAACTCCCTAAGTGGGGGGGGAGCTGAGGACTGGCAGTCCCCCATCTGCCCTCCCTGGGCCTCCTCTCATGTGAGGCCATTTTCCCACTAGATATCACTCGTGTTGGGTCCCTCCCTCTATTCGTGGACCTTTTGAGCATCCTTCGTTTCCCAGGCATTCTTCCCCCACCCCCTTTATTTTTAAATTAAAAAGAAAAAATGCCATGTTTCCATAGGAACTTGGAGAGAGGCTGATCCTGACCTCATTATTTGCTCAGTGAAAGGAACTTTACTTTTATCTGTTTGTGTACATTGTCAGGTTTTGGCTAAACCTACTTTCCTGACTTTGTACAGTGAGTTCTTTTAATCTTCATTTCAGATGCATTCATCTGGGGGCTTAATTTATCCTGTATTGTGATCAAATTTAGCTGAAAGTGATCTGCTTTGCCAATCCTGAATATTCATCAGCTGCCTCGTTCATTCACTGGAGCAAACCCTGCTCCGAGCAAGCGGCTGTGGCTGCAGCACTTGCCAAGGGCTGGTTTGGGGAGAAGTCTTGTACCTGGCTCAGGTGCCACCTGGAGCCTGCACCCTCCAGCCTTGCTGCTGCATGCCCAGTGCTGGCAGTGCCCACCAGCAGCAGTAGGAGGTAAGTACAGGTTCTCTGGCACCGTAGGCTTTGGATGCGGCTGAAGAGAAAGGGAAGGAGCAGGGAGAATCACAAGAATCAAGAGGAGGAAGGATGGATCACAGAATCAAAGAATCCCAGAATGGTGTGTGTCAGAAGGGATGTTAAAGCTCATCTCCTTCCAATCCCCTGCCGAGGGCAGGGACACTTTGCTCTAGACCAGATTGCTCCAAGCCCCATCCAGCCTGGCCTTGGACTCTTCTAGAGATGGGGCAGCCACAGCTCTGAGGTTTGGAGCACCTCTGCTGTGGAGACAGGCTGGGAGAGCTGGAGATGTTTGGCCTGGAGAAGAGAAGGCTCTGGGAAGACCTTAGAGCCCCTTCCAGTGCCTAAAGGAGCTCCAAGAGAGGTGAAGAGGGACTTTGGACAAGGATCTGGAGGGACAGGACCAGAGGAATGTCTTCACAGTGATGGAGGGCAGTTAGTCAGGATATTGGGAAGCAATTCTTCCCTGTGAGGATGGTAAGGCCCTGGCACAAGTTGCCCAGAGGAACTGTGGCTGTCCTGTTCCTCGAAGTATTCAAGGCCAGGTTGGGTGGGGCTTGGAGCAGCGTGGTCTAGTGAAAGGTGTCCCTGCCCATGGCACAAGGGTGGAACTGGATGACCTTTAAGGTCTCTTCCAAACCCAAACCAGTTTCTGTGATGAACAACCCCAAGCAAATGTCACTGCCAAAGGGGCCCCATCAAAGTCAGAGGCAGCATTTGGCAGAGGGGCCAAGCATCTGGTGCATTACCCTTCTCTGGAGAAGCGCTGGTGTTAGATGCCCAGCATAAGCCAAAGCAGAAATTCATGCCTAATGCTACCCCCAAGCCTCTCATTTAATCCATCCCTCTGTAGCAATGCCACTTTACAGCTCTTCCACTAGCACTGTGTCCCTAGAGACTGCAGAGATTACTGGGAGAAAAGCCCTGGTGCTGTGTCCTGGCCCCCCAGCACTGTCCCACCATCCACAGCCCAAACATCTGCCCCTAATCTGGTTTAGCCACACGCAGATCAACAAAGCCCCTAAGTGGATTGGCTTATCTCTCCTCACTAACCCAATCTGCCAATTGGATCTCGCTGGGTTTGCCTGTCTGCCCCTGTATTACTCAGGATGTCTGCCTCAGAGGCTCAGTGCCCTCCCTGAGCTGGTTGATTCAAGCCACCTGATGCCATTGCTGCCAAGCCATTGGGAGCACTGTGGTGTGCCATGTCCTGGGCTGCTGGGCATGGTGACACACACATTACCCCTTCTCTGCGGACCTACATCACCTCCCACCTATCTCCCTTGGGTGGCTGCAGCAAAGTGAGCAGCAGGACAAGTCCCTGGACTGATTCATTCTCTTCTCTGCAGCCTTGTCCAGGCTGGAAAAACTTCAAAGGCCTGAGCTGGGAATGCTGCAGGGGCAGCTGGTGCTGTGCTGTGGCACACTATATGCAATGGGGGAAGAGGGAGGGATGAGCAAGATCCTGGCCATCAGAAGGTGGCTGGAGATACTGGTAGGTGTAGTGCAGCTCGGGTCTGTCCTGAACCCAGTGGCAGTGCTCCAGCCTCTCAAATCCTTTGAGAGACTGGGCTGGCAGTGTAGCACAGCCACTACTGCTTCCAGCCTACATGCATCAGGCACAGCAGCTACCAGCCCTGGGGCACAAACATCCGCCCCTCACTTTGCTCTGCCATCCCAAGATTGCTGGGATGAAGGGCAGGGGCACAAGAGCTCAATTCAAGCCAGAGATCCCTGGCTGAGCTCCCTCCAGAGGCACAACTGAGCCACAGTGCTGTGCCCCCACAAGTCACTGCACGTGCAGGGATCTGGCAAGGGTGGGCAGTGTCAAATGAACCAACCTGCCATCACTGCTCCAGACACAGGGCACCAGCAGCACTGTCCCAAACCTGAGACCAAGGGAAAAAATCCTGGACAGAATTCCATGATTTGTGTAAAAATTTAATAGAAACTCAAAGCATTCTCCCTTCCAAGGCAAATGGGGACCAAGGGCAGCATAGGCCCCAGAGTCCCATCTCTACCTGTCCCTGTTCCATCAGGGAGCAAGGACTGCCTTAACAGGAAGGAGCAGATGAATGTTGTGCCTGTTGTGTGCCAAGAACAGACTGTGTCCATGACCAGCAGCACACAAGATGTGCAGTCCTCTCTGGAGCCCTGCCCCAGGGATGCATTTGGCCTCCTGCAGCCAGTGTTGTTGTTCCCGACCTTTCTGATCACTGGGCTCATTCCTTTCCAATTCCTGTCAGTGGCTGGTGTTCTATAAAGACAGAAACTTTCTTAGGTGTTCTTTAAAGAAAAAGCTTTCAGAGACCAGTTAAAGGCTCCACTCCTTAAGGCTCCAATTTAGATCAAGATCATCTTTTTCTTGCTCTGAGTGTAAAGGTCAGAAGGCGAATAATTTCTGACCATGTCCTGAGAGGTCTTCTCCTCCCAGATGCATACCTGCCACAGCTCACATCCAGACCCAGCTGCAGGTGTAGCCCCTCAGGTGCTCTCAGCATTGGCTGCACAAGGGGATGCAGCAGAGGGGAGTACTAGCTTTGCTTTTATTGCAGTGACACTAAAGCACATTGAGAGAGAGTGGCTGTTCTGAGGATTAGTACTCTGAGCTGGGCATTCAAGGCTTACACTGTCCCCCCTGGAGACCACCACTCCCCCCTCCACCTGCCCAGTGGCCCTGATCCTGCTGACAGTGGTGCTCCCGTCTCTCTCTAGTGAAGCCTGAAAATGGCCCTGACAGAACTGGGATCCACAAGTCTCTTCTCTAGCAGACAACGTATGGGGAAGCAGCACAGCTCCAAATCCCCAGGCCACCTGGGCCCTTTGCACCTCTTGTCAGGCGCTGTGCATTCCCTCATCCCTTGTGTCCTCGGTGTGGAGGCACATGCAGTGCCCTCTGCACCAGCTCTGCTCTCACACCGACCCAGTGCCACCGCTCAGCACAAACAGCAGCTCATCACTGCCCTGATGTGATGTTTAATGGCAGAATGAGGCAAGTGCTGTGCCTTGCCAGGACCTCACCTGTCTTCCTCAGCAGTGCTGAGAGGAGGAGGCAAAAGAGGTGGAGGAGCAGGAGGTATTCTGCAGACTGTGCATGGTCCCTTGCCGTTCTTGTGGCAAGGAAGAGTGGAAGTGTGATGGGCATTACATGCATTGTAGGACCACTAATCACAGCGAGTCACAATATTTAGTGAATTTCAGTCATTTTGGTGACATTGCATAAGGAAAAGGTGGGTGTGCACCTTGGAGTGTTTGTGATTCTCTGTGAACAACCCATGGGCAGAGGAGGCTTGCAGGGTTCAGTCTCACCTATGGTAGCTCAGAGCTGCTGTCAGGCCTTGTACAATGGATGCCCTTGCTGAGCAGGGCTGGGAGAGCCAGTGCTGGGCAAGGCTGTGGAGCTGCAAAGAGCAGTGGCTCTGAGAGCTCCTTCAGTCCTCCATAGTCTACACAGGATGACTGCCATGTGCTCTGCCCATCAACTGCTTTGGTCCCTCTCACCAGGGCACCAGGATGTTTGTGATATTCTCAATGAACCCAGGCAGAGGAAGATGATGATCACAGGGAATTATGGAAAATTGAGGATTTCTGTGCCCTTCAAAGCCTGAGGAGCTGAGTGGCACCTTTCAATGAGTGCAGAAATCAGCATGGAGAATTCATGGCTCTTGTGAATCTGAAGAGGCAACATTGCCAGGGCTAATGGGTTCCTGATAGAGGTCTTTTAGCAATTCAGAAACAGGGGAAAAGCTCAGAAAGCCACCAGGACACCAGAATGAACCTGAAACTAATCAGAATTCACTCCCCAAAGGCAAACACAAAAACTGGCTCATGGACCATGAGTTGCCCCGACAGAGGGCCCTTGACCTGACAGAGGACCTGTTCATTCCAGGAGAGAATACAAGCTTGGAGTTTGCAAACAGCAGCACAGAGATCTGCAGGGGCTGGAATCAGACTGATGGGTGGGAAATGACTGGGAAGGGTCTGCCAGGGTGGGAAGTAAGGAGGTGCATTATCCTTCATTTGCAGGAGGGCTCTGGAGGGGCAACTTAACACTGAAGCGCAGAGGGCTGAGAAATGTTTCTGAAAACAGAGGGGTGAGAGACTGACAGTGTCTCTCCCCTGGTCACTGGTGGGGTCAAGGAGAGCTGAAGGAATACCATAATTTTGCAATAAAACATGTTGTGTTGCCTCCATTTGTGCTGCTCCCACAAATCAATTCCTGCTCAGGTTGTACCTACAGCATCTGAGAGATGCTCTCAGGGAAAGCTGAGTCTGTTTTTGAGGATTCAGAATCTTCAACAAGAGGAGGTTTCTCCAGTGTCCTCCTACACTGTCATCAACTCTGAGGTGCTTCACAGGAAACAGTCCATTCAGGAGAGCACAGCAGGGCTCAGGGTCTCCATTGATTACCTCTGATCTAAAGGAAACCATGAAAGACCATGATCAGCCTGTAAGAATTTTGGGGAAGAGAGGACTGATGACTTGAAGTAATGCAAAGGATGTCCTCTGTAAATAACATCTGAGATGGTGATGGATACAGTGAGGTGCTGGACTTGGCTCTGGGCAATCACTGGAAAACACCAACTGCATCAGCTATTAAGCCAGAGGGGCTGCAGGAGGGTTACCCTTTATTGCTGCTCCTGGTCAGAGTATTCACCATCTGACCTCAGTGATGCTCTATCAGAGGCTCCTCCATCAGAATTGAGGGAGTTACTCCTTTTGTGTCTCAGGGATTGATGTTTCTTTTCCAGAGTCTTTGCCTAAGCTGTGTGGACAGCTCTTATACCAGCTAATTTTGTCCTAATTCTCGTAGCCGGGCTTTGAGCTTCGCGGCGGGTTTTCTATCCCACTTCTTCATTTCTTCTCCCAGTTCACGTGGAATGGAACATACCCAATTATGTTCACTATGTGGTTTACTCTTGGGGCTTTCCTTTCTCCTGTGTGCAGTATGAGGTGACCACGAACGGGCCTGAGATCGAGAATGAGACCGAGACTGTGGCCTTTCTTCTGCTTTGTCTCTGTCAGAGTCCTCGCAGGATCTCTCTCTCAGTGACTTGCTGGTCACAAGGCTTCGAGCTGTGCCTATAATTTGAATTGTTGGGATGTATCTTCTATTGTCCATAACCAAGCTCACAGTTCACCCACAGTTTGGGGTCCGTGGTCTCATAGGTATTGGATGGCTTCATCTACAGTTGTCCACTTTCTTGGGAAACTCTGCAGAGACTCCCTATATGGATATGCTTCAGCCACATCTCCAAAAAGTCACATCCAAAGATTGCACTGGCCTTGTTCCTTCACAATCTCCTTTTCAATTTTATCATCTCTGGCAATAGTGCCCAGGTGTTGTGTTTCTTGACCATTCAACATGTAACCCCCAGCTCCTCTCTCTTGGCATCAGAGCAGCCAGGTAAGAACTCGTTCACCAGGCAGGCAACTGTATTCCTTCTGTATGTCCCAAATTTCTGCTGGGATCAGTGATCTGGATCCTATGCTCTCCTGTATAATTTCCCCTGGATGTTCCTGTTTTCCCAGCAGTAAGTCTGCCCTGCCTAGACTTAGAGAAAATCCTTCTGTTTTGAGATTGTTGAGAGTCAAAGACCAACAAGTGTCAATTGCCACCCAAACTGTGCATTGACAGCAATACCAAACAAGCAGAGACTCTGTGATTCCCATCCATAAGTTAATCCAAGAGTTAGAGAGTCGAGAAGTAGTCAGCAAGACCCACTCACCCTTCAACAACCCCATCTGGCCTATGTGTAAGTCTGATAGAAATTGACTGTAGGCTACTAAAGTTTAAATGAAGTTACCCCACCCCTGTCTTGGGTTGGAGCTGGCAAAATGCCAACTGCCCAGTACAGAGTGTCGGCCTCTCTACCCTGCTGAGAAAAGGGAAGAAAGAAAAAAACCTCAAACAGGTTTAAACTTAAACTAACTATATATATTTATACAGAAAAATTAAAAGAAAACTACAATATAACACACATTTACACAAGTTAAATATAACAACAATTTTCTACCTCCCACCGAAAACAGATTTCATTACTCTGGATTCATAAAGCACTTCAAAAGACACCCAGCAAAGCAAAAGAAAAACAATAAAATGTTTGTACTTCCCTGAACTAAAACAAAATGCGAAGCAGCGGCGGCAGCAGCAGGGCCCAGCACAGCACCATAAAAGCAGCATGTCCTCTCAGGACTGTAGCCATGATGGCAACTGAAAGAACACCTCCTACTCCAGCTTTTATATTTTGGGATGATGTCAGAATATGGTCTGGAATACCACTGGCTAGTAGCAGTCAGCCGTCAGCTGGCCCAGCCCAGCTCAAGTCAGCTGACAATTTCAGGCCTACTCTGAAATCTAAAGCCTAAATTTAGGCCTACACCTGGCTAAACCCATAACAATGAGGGACTTGCCTGATGTCATCCAGACCACCAGGACCCCCAAATCATACTGTGCCAGGGGGGCTGTGCTCTGCTGCTGCTCCTGAAGGGCTTCCTGGGGCACTGGGGCCACTGGCAGAGTGAGGCAGGTTCACCCCCGGGCTGTGAGGGTGGACTACTTGAGGGACGTCCCCTGTGTGTCCTGGACTTCTCCTGGCTGGTGCTTGACTGAGAGCTGGATTAAGAGGCAGCAAAGGAGTCAGAGAGAGCAGGATGGAGCTGGGACATGAACCCTGAGCTCTGTGTATTACCAACACATGTCACTCACTGCCCAAGGTGGTGCCCTGCAACCCTCACAGCCACTCTTTCAGGGCGCCAGAGCTGGAGGCAGTCCCTGCCAGGATTGTCACTTTGCTGAGGCAGTTTCAGAAGGACCTGTTGGCTCTCCAGGCCACCTGGCAGCAGGGTGGTCATGTGCTCTGCCAGCAGCCGCTGCTGTCTGAGAGGGGAGAACGGGCAATATAACTGCCTCAAAAATGCAGTGGGCAGAAGGGGGCGGTGAGGCCTGGGGGGACATGGGCAGTATCAGGTTTCTGTAGGAGTCTGTGCAATGTCCACTTGTCCTGCCTGTATGGCTGTTGATAGGACTTGGTGCTGCAGGAGACTCTGTCCTCCCCTCCCGGGCTGCGGAAGGTTCTGCTGACCTGCTCCTGATGTCCTCGCTCAGGATCCTACTGCCCTGTTGTGCTGGTTTCAAGGTAAACCGGCAGGAGAAATGAATCCAACATGAAAGAGATTATAAGTCAGAGTGGCAATTTCATAAAAATATTACAATAAATGCAATGACACAAAGAGAAATTGATTTTAACCCACAAAACCCAGAAGTATAACCCAGCCCCCTCAGGCACAAACAGAATGGTGTTCTTTAGCCCCTGTGCTGAGACCCACCTGGTTCCCCCGAGTCCAAAGTAGAAGGGAAAAAAAAACTGTTGGTGCAGATGATGTTCACAGTCTGGTCGAGAGTAGTGGTCACAGTCTGGTTGAGAGTGGTGGTCTCCTCCTGTCGAGGTTCTGTTCCTCCTCTGGATCCAGTGAGTGGTCCCAGAAGTTCCCAAACCCCAAGATTATTGATGCTCAGGTTCAGATAGGAATGCCCAGTACCTCCCCCAGGGTGGGGAGTTCCACAATGGGTGCTCTAACTCTGTGAGTCATGGGGTATTTTTGGAATTGTTGATGGCCCATTAGCAAACATGACTCCTCAGGCTGGGTGTTAAGGTGCTAGGAGGGGACAGCTCCTACCTCCTCAGAGTTCTTTAACACCCAGCTTGTAGCCTGAGGGGTCAGGTGTGCCCTGGGCAGCTGCTGCAAATGGTCCATTGTTAACAGGTCGTGAGAAATTACGTAGATGGTGTAGAATACACAGCTTTGGTCACACCCACACAGTGATAAACTGGTCCCACCTGCTGAACAAGGACACCCGGGTGTGTCTCCTCCACCAGTTTAATGCTAAGATGGTTTCCAGTTCATTTGAGTGTTTATCTCCTTTATATCCAAACTTTGGTCTCCCACAGGCAAAAGTACTACCAGCACAGCTTGACATTAAGTTTCCTGAACACTCTGAAGGAAGACAAACCAACTGTTTTTACTTCTTCTCATGCTGTCAGGAAGACCAGGGTCCTGTGCTGGAAGAGTCCTCAGACTCATCCATGACCTACACATTGTCACACAGAGGTATGAGAATCAGTTCATGGGAGGGGAGGAGAGCAGTAACAGCAAGGGCACCCTCTCCCAAGGGACAGTGCTGGATGGACTTTGAGGACACTAGTTCCCACTCCAAGCTAAACCCAGCTCTGGGATTTGGGAGATGCATCACAATTTGCACCGCAGCTGGCCTGTCCCAGCTGCCTCCCACTCAGCTTCTCCACATGTGCTCCTCCAGTGTTGCTTTTATCCCCAACACACTTCCTGGGCAGCAGTTAATCAGAAGCAAAATGCTCACAAGCATTAGGGAAATATTTGTCCTCTGTGGGAATTAAACAAGCCAATGCACCTCCTCCTTGCAGGTTTGCTGGTTCCTGACCCTGGGTGGGCTGCGGAGCCCCAGCTCTGCCTGGTGAGACCTCAAAAGCGCCTGTAACTGGCTGGGTATTGGTGAAAGGAGGTGCCCCTCCCATTGCCTTTAGCATCTTCCTGACACATCCCTGTTCTGTGCCAGTCCCTGGGTGTTACCTGTGTGGACCAGAGTGCCATTTCTTGGTTTTTCCTATGAGACTCTTGGGAGGTCTGTTTGCTGGGCTTGTTGATGTGTGGGGGGTGGAAAGATTCATTCCATCACACTAAGGCTTCCAAAAGGCTGTCTGACCCCTGAGCTGAGGGACGTGCTTCCAGTTGCAAGTGCCAGTGACACCTTCTCTAGTGCTTGTGTTCTGCCATCCTGGCACCCACATCAGTGGGTCCCTGGAGCATCCCCTGCACAAAGGCTTGTCTGGCAAGGCTGGAGGATGTCCTCGTCCTTTGGGCTTTGGAGTGGTCCTAGAGCACAGTGAGGGCTGATCCCATCTCAGCTGTGCCTGCACAGACACAGTTCCCTGCCCTGACCTGTCTGGCTCCAGCCCTGACCTCATACCCTCCTGTGGGTTTGCTTGGTGGGCACTGGGCTGTGCCTGATCCTGGTTACCCGCACCACACCTGGGTGATCGTGGCCCTGGCTCCCTGACTCACCTGCCCAGCTTGGCTTTGGACCTGTGTCATCACCAGTGACTTGTTTAAGGCCAGGCTGGATGGGACTTGAAGCAATCTGCTGTAGTGGAAGGTGTCCCTGCCCATGGCAGGGGATTGGAAAGAGATGAGCTTTAGGTCTCTCCCAACCCAAACCATCCTGTGACTCTGCTTCTATGATACACTTGTTACAGAAAGAGCAGGTACCATTCTGAGGAGTGGAGGTAGGAATACCTGTGTTAGAGGTATTGAGGAAAGGAACTTAAAAGTTCAAGACTTTGCTGCCAGAAGAGTCTGTGGTCAGCAGAGGATGTTTGGGGAGGTGTTGGGAAGACAACAAACCAAACCTCCTTCTCCAGCTGCCTTGTTGAGGTGGCACTGCTTGTCCAGAGACTGCTGAGATTTCGCAAGATCATCAACTTGGATGTTTGACTTATCCCTCATCCTGAATTCTTTTAATTCTCCACAATTCCCTCTCATATTTGTATGGGATAGATCCTCCCTTTTGCATGTTTTAAACCCTCTGTGTGGCAGCATCTCTGCTGGATTAGCTCCTGTGACAGACTGAACAACTTGTGTCCCAGGAACCCCACAGGAGCAGGTCCCAGCCACCAACAGCCTGTGACTTTTCTGATGGGACAGTTCCCTTCCATTATTTTATTGCCATAACAAAACCTTTTGTGTTACTGGATCTGTGAAGATACACAAAAGCATGGGATGGTCCATGGTCTGGTTCATGCCCACACTGGGAAGCACAGGATGGCTTCCCATGGGAGGTGCTGGGGTCATGCCCAGTCCTTCCCTGTCCACCTCTCTGTGCCCCCCAGCCCCTTCTCTCATGGTCTGCTTCTGCTTTGACTCTGGGAAGTCCAGCCCTGGATTACATGGCAGCTGACTGGACAAAACCCTTCCAAACTGGCTGAAGTGAAGTGAGCTGTATGCAACAGGAGCCTGGACTGAGGAACAGCTCCATCCTCCCCACAGCCAATTTACAGCTTTTCAGAGCCATTTCCAGTTGTCTTCCTGCAGCAGTTGCCTCGTCCTGCAATACGATAGCAGTCAAAAAAAAGATGGATAATGGAATTGGGTTTCTCCATTACCTGTTTCTCAGGCACATGCTCACACAGAGCACAGTGATCCCATGTGACTCCACCGGCAACAGCTGCAAGAGGAGCAGCTCCGGGAATGTGACGGAAAGTGAATCACCAGCCAGACAGACCCAAGCAGGGAACTGCCAGGGAGCACATGGCTGGATAAGCAGAGGTGCAGGAGCTGAGCAGGAGGTGGAAAAGCATTAAAAAGCCTTTCATGGTTCAGCTGCAGAGCGATAAATAAGACTCTCACAGAGCACAAAGAGCACATCTCCATTTGTAGGAGCTGAGGAAGACACTGGGCAACACCTATACGGGGGTACTATGTGGTCCCTGATTAATCCACTCAAAGCCTTTTTTCCTCTGCACTGCCAAAGCAAGTGGCATTGAACTGTGAGCTCAGGTGCCCAGGGAAAGGCTCAGCTCTGCCCAGCCAGAAATTCTGCTCCTGTTCTTCCACTTCTGAGACTTTTGTTCTTAAAATCGAACCTTTTCTCCAAGAGTCACAAAATGGATATCTCCAGGCTGAGAACAATTCAAATCACATCTAAAGTTTTCAATTTCTCTTTTATACTTTTTCCAGGGATTAGAGAAACTGGCCATTTTTAGTGAAAATACTTGTAGTATTTTGCGAATCTGTTGTGAAAACAGGATGATTGTTGCATCCATAATGAGGGATGAGGACCCTGACAAAGAGCAATTAGTTCCCTGCTTCACTGCACATGTTGGTCACACTTTGAGTGGAAATAAAGGAACATAGACAGCTGTAAAGGCAAGCAGAGGAAAAAATCCATAGAAATAGAGCACTTTGTGAATGGACAGGAAAACAAGGGACAGAAAAGGAGAGAAATAAAGTGGAATTTGGGCGAAGTGTATGTAAAAAGTTTTCAATGGGGAACCAACAATTACACTCAACATTAACTGTAATTTCAAGCCTTTAATTTTCACGGTTTGTTATAATTTTGATACTGGTCCAGCATACACATCACATCCAAAGCCACATCACCATATGTACAACCACCACTGATATATCCTAAAGAAATTGTTCTGTAGTGAAATGTTTTGACACTTTGAACAAGATGGGAAGACAAGCACACAGAATGCTAATGACAGGGCCAGGAGCCTTCAATATACTCTATAATGATTTTCAACTAACTAAAAGCTATTGTGTCAAAGTATTTCATTAAAACAGAGAGCAACATTTTGATCTGGAAAATGAGATGTTTTAATCAACACTAAGTAAAAGCTGTTCAGGATGTTGTAAAACAAATACAGTAATGGAAGAGCCAGAATCATCTGTCCCACCACGTGCCTGGAGTGTGATGCACAGTGCTGCTGGGGGATAGAAATGTAAAGAAATATGATTTGTATACCTGGCAAAGCAATGGAATGAGTATTTTATTTTACACTTTGAGCATTTTATTTTAAAACACAACTTACACTTTTCCAAATTATGTTTATTCTGGAAATGCTCTTTTGATTGGACAATTTTTTCCCTGATCTAGGATTGATGCAGGTTTTAAAATGTGACAGTTTCTTATTAAATGCAGTTTTCAAGTCCCAACCACTGGTAGGTACAGATGGATGCCCCACCCCTCTTGCTGTCCCTTCCTGTCCCTTGCCTGCTGGTGGTAAGAGGAGTCAGGAATGTTCCTTCCTGTCAGCATTCCTGTGCAGTGACACCGCTGTGACACCTGTACCTGTGACTGTGCCTGGCTGCCATCACATGGCCTGCCACTGCCCCAGAGTGGCTGAAGGTGGGAGTCCTTTCTCTTCTTCCAGGCTCTCACTCTTTGCAAGGGTGGCAGGGACATAGGGATGGGGCAGGTACCGTCCCAGTGCTGGAGCTGGAGCTGTTGGGAGTGCTGGGATTCTCCATGGGCCCACCTATTGCTAAGGAAAACAGCATCTCAGGGAGTCATGTCCAGCCTCTGACCTTCCCTTTGGGCCCTAATTCTGTTCCTCATTCACTCACAGACACCAGGCCCAGCTCTGTCAAGAAGCTGCAGTGTTATTCCGAGTGCACCCAGAGCTCCCTGGGAACAGAGCTGAGTCGTGCATCCATCACTCTCACACCACTAGTCAGAGGACCTGCTTCCCACTCCACTTGCTTTGGAGGAGCAGGAGGCAGCTGAGGTGCACTGTGTAGCATTAACTCAGCCCTCGCTGCTCTGGTGGCTCATGGAGATCCAGGAAATCTCCTTTCAGAACAGCTGGGGCTGCCCCATCCCTGGAAGTGTTCAAGGCCACATTGGATGGGGGTTGGAGAAACCTGATCTAGTGGAATATGTCCCTGCCTGTGGCAGCAGGGTGGAATGAGATGGTCTTTCAGGTCCCTTCAAACACAAACCATTTGGAATTCTGGGATTCCCAGGATACAGAATCACAGCATCACTGAGCACTTGTTTCCCCTCAAGCTGCAGCTTTGTCACTCTCCCCATCCCAAGCAATGCCATGGCCACTGGTTCCTGTTCCAACACCTGCAAAAGTGGTAGGAGAGGCATCTTGCTGGTGGATTCTGCACTACACTGTCCCAGGGCTGTCCTGCTGCCCAGTATCCCTGGCCAGGAGGCAAGCCTAGAATTTTTTATTCCACTGCATTTTCCATATATATGCTAAGCAGGTGATCCTGGCAGATGGACAGAACCCATCCATCCTCATGCAGCTGGGATCCATCCATTTTCAGGGTTGTGCCAGAACCCGCTAGTAGTACCTGAAGCTGAGAAAGTGCCAAGATGCTGCAAATCTGTCACCTGATGTCCAGATCATGTTCACAGGGAGGCAGCGCTGCACCTCCTGGACATGTGCCCAGCCAGTTCCTTCTCTGCCCTCCACACAGTGGATGCCAGGCTGATGGCACTACCTCTGCATCCCTCTCTCCCGCAGATCCCAGCAGGCATCTGCACCCAGAGATGCCAGACCAGAGCACCTTGCACCACCCACCTCCACCTGGCAGAGGGCAGGGAGCTCCTGCAGAGACAGGTGAGGGCACTGTATGGAGGCTTGGCTGGTCTCACGGGGCATAGGGGTACTCTGAACAGCCACCTCGGATTGTGGCATTTGAAGTAATGTTAAAATAATGAAGCGCCCATTTCCATCTTGGCAAGAGTGTCTGTGGGGTCCTGTGCCAATGGAGTAACACCTGCAGGGTCACCTCTGGCTCCATCTGCAGCAGGTGGAGACAGAAGGGCTGCAGCGGGCAAGCTCCAGGCACACTGTCAAGTCAGAGTGACTACATCCCAGCTGTGTGGTCTCAGCTCCAGGGAAGTCCTGTGTGTCCTTCTGGTGCTCTTGAAGGATGGAGAAGACCTTTGGCTGTGCCTGAAGCACCATGGATGGTGCCTGCTTGGGTGCCCAAGCGCAAAGTGCTATTTAGCTTAGCTGCTCCCCAAGTCACTCCTGTCTCACTGCTCACCTGGAGGCCCCACACTCCACTGGCACATCTGCAAACATCCATGGGCTTTGGGCCAGTCTCTGCTTCTCCATGAGTTGCTCAGGAGGGACTCTGTGCTGTGCTGGAGCTGCTGCCATCCATACCCCCAGCCTCGCCCAGGTGGCTGCAGCCACCAGGAAATGGACAGATTATCAGTAAAGGAGAATAAGTTACTGCCAGGGAAAAAGTATATCTGTCACTAATAATGGCAAGATAATTTAGAAAAATCTTTTCATCCCTTGGCTTTAGTCTCTCATTGGTGTCAATGCCTTGAACACAGAATGTGGATTTCATAGAACTATAGGATCATGGAAGGCTTGGGTTGGAAGGGACCTTAAAAGTTCATTTCATTCCATCTACCTGCCATGGTCAGAGACACCTGCTAGACCCGTTGCCCCAAGCTCCATCCAACCTGGTATTTGAACACATCCAAATCTAAGGGTTTCTGCACATTTTAAAGATTCCAAATGAAGGATTTGGTATAAAAGGGAGCACCAGTGTCCAAGTGTATGCCTGGGATGAAGTGTCCATGCTGTGAGCCTGTCCCACATGTCTCTGGCCACAGCAAGGCTGTCCCTCTGCAGCTTAGGACAAGGCAATGTCCCTGGATCACCCTGTGGTGGCCCAGGCAGGACTGGGGCCTGAGTGTGTTCTCACCTGCCTCCAGTACCTGCCACATGTGCTGGAGACTCATTGGCTTGCCCTCTCCAAACCACCCTCAGCAGCCAGTCCTCAGGTTCATGGTGCATGTTCAGAGTCTTCAGCTCACAGACTGTTCAGAGTCTTCAGGCTTCACAACACAGACCTAGTTTCTGGATATTTAATAACCTGCCCATGGATTTCATTTATTTTCATTTGTTTACTTTTCACACTTGTTGAACCCTCATGAATTTCTCTTTCAAGCAGTTTTCTGGTCTCCCTCTGTTCCTGTTCATTCATGGCACCATCAGCATCCTGTGCAAGGGGTACCACAGCTCTGCCCTGCTCCCCTCAGACCAGCACCTCACCTTGGGTTGAACCTCCTTGCTGTTGGGTCTAGAATCTGGAGTTGGAAGGACAGCATTGAACTGAGCACTTGGGGCATGAGTCAGCCTTGGGCATTGCGACAGCACAGCCCTTCCTGCCTTCTACAATTACCTTTCTATTCCATCTCCAAAATGTGTTTTATACGATTTCTGTGTCTGAAAAAGACAAAGAAAAAAAAAGTGAAATCTACATGCTGCAGGGAGATAATTAGACTAATAAAGATCCGTGTTGCAAGTAATTTTAAAAACAAAGCACAGCTATTTCTATTTCTAATAGGTTTTTATAAAGCTTTTATAGGCTTTTATTAAGCTTATAGTTGGCTTTTTTCGATAATTAACTGTAGGCCCTTGCCTACAGGATGCTGATGCTGCACCTCCCATCCAGCCATATCCCCCACCTTATCCTCAGTTCCTCTGCCAGGGGACACCCCTGCATCCAGCTAACAAAACACCCAGGCACAATGCTCCTAAAGTTCCTCTCACACTGGTACAATGCTAATTGCTCCAGGTTAGCTCAGTGATTCCATGTATTTGCTGCTTCCCAGTCTGACTTTTCTGGAAGGAACTCCAACCTGATGCTTACTTGGAAACTGCATTTCTCTTCTCTCCAGCTAAGAGTTGTTTCTTTCCCCAGCTGCCTTTTCCCAAAGAATCCTGCAGAACAGGGAGCAAAATCTGTTTTAGCTTTGTTTTAGCCAGGAATGGGATTTGGAGATTTTAGAAAGGCCAAAAGATGCTGAAGAATGAGAGTGGAGAAAATCTAAACCTAACTAATTGTCTGTGACCATTATGTACATGAAGGAAAAAAAGCCCCTCTGTTAACTATGGAACAGTGACTTCACTAGTTAGAGGATGATTTTACAGCATTAGACATTAGACCCTTAAAAATAATTGTTGTTCTTGGTATATCTATCATAGAACAACAAAGTGGTTTGGGTTGGAAGGGACCTTAAAGCTCACCTCGTTCTGCTCCCTGGACCAGGTTGCTCAATGACACATCTTCCACTGGCCCCAGGGCTTTGTGCCCCACCCCAGGCATTAAAGTCCTTTTTATAAGAATGTCTTTTATAAGGGAACTGGAAAAACTTAAAAGCAAATGTGTTGGGTATGACCTGCCAATCAAATGTCTTCTGAGATCAGCTGAATACAGATGAAGAGAGTCATCATGATGGCAGAAATGAGCCTGGTGCCAAGGCTGATTTGCTGGGTAAAACACCCCCAAAATGGTCAGATCCCCTGCCCAGGGTGTGCACTGAGGCTGGTCCAGAGCCTGTCCCCACTGGGTATTCCCAACTAGGCACTGGGAGAGGTGGGCTGTGCTGGGCAGTCAATTGGCTGCACTGGGCAGCCATATCTGGACAAACTAAAGATTTCTCCAGTCTGAACTGGGCAAATCAAACTCCCCATAACCCAACCATAACCCAGCTGTAGCTGCCTGCCCACCACTGCTTGGCTCCATGGATGACAGTTTCATCATTTCTGAACATTTTGGTTTGAATTGTCAGGTTGTAAAAATATTCATTTTATCCCTAGCTCAGATGTGGAAATTGAATGTCACTTGGAAGCAGAAACCCAGAATTATTCTGTGAGAAAATGCTAAAAAGAGGCTCTGCAAACTTCAAAAAATAAAATAACTTCTCCAGTAAGGCTGTTTGCTTCTCAGAGCCCCAGTGCTGGCCATGGTATGGTGGCAGGGTGGCTCTACTGGGATCTACTTCTAGTGACTTTTCCCCACCTTCTTGTCATTATTCTCATAGAGCAAGAGCTTAGAAATACAAACTCTAAAGGTTTAGATACCAAGAAGGCAATGCAACTGCCAATAATTCTTATTTTCAACCTCTCCAAATCTGTAATCCATTGACTTGGATTTAAAAATACTACTTTATCTCATTGCACTCTTTAGTGAGGCTGAGTTTTTTCATGCTTAGGCTTTACCATGGAAGTCCTGCTTCCAGCAGGGATGGGTGCTACAGAGTCTGCACTTACAGTGTCCCTGCTCAAAGCAGAACCAGGGACTGGGCTGGGTGTGAGCCACACTGCCTGGGACATGTCAGCTCACCCTGAGATCCTGCTGCCAGTGCTGCAAACACCAGTTCCCATAAAGAAACCCAACTGGGCAGGGTTAGATTGGATATTGAGAGGAAATTTTCCCCTATGATGGTGGTGAGACCCTGGCATGGGTTGCCCAGAGAAGCTGTGGCTGCCCCATCCCTGATAGTGTACAAGGCCAGGTTGGACATGGCTTGGAGCTGTCGGGCTCAGCCTCCATGCTCCTTCCCCCTCTACACCCCTTTCCTGCCATGCCATCCCTGCCTTCCTAACCCTGCCCCCAGATGTGCTGTCCCATCCCCTCCACACTCCACCCCTATCGGGACCTTTATAAACAGAACACAGCCAGAAATAAATCGCTTTCAATATGTCCCCCCAAACTGTGTGTGTGTGATTTATCTTGGGAGCGACTCCCAACCCTGGTCCCGAGATGGAGCAACCTGGGATAGTGGAAGGTGTCCCTGCCCATGGTAGGGAGCTGGAAAGAGATGAGCTTTAAGGTCTCTCCCAACTGAAACTGTTCTGTAATTCTATGATTTTCAGTCAGCACTGACCAGCACAGGCTTCTAGCCCAGGAGAAGACATGGGTTCCCAAAGGAGAGAAAAGCTGCCTGGATGGCCCTGGGTGCTGGCACTGCCCAGGGGAGGAGGAATGCCTGCTCCTCTGTGGCCCCAGGCCCAGGCCCCAGCACTTCCATCTCCCATGGGATACTGACTACAGTGCCATCGTTTCTGTGGTTGGCACCCTGGCTTTGCCGCCATATACTCCAGTGGAGCCTTCCTCATTTCTATTTCTGGATCACATCTTCCATCTCCCTTTTTATAAGCTGATATCTCTGGTTTTTTAATTGGATGCCCTTCTGCTTGGCTGTTGCTTGTATCTCACCTGCATACTCCCTGGCAAGAACGTGGCTTGTTCTGAGTGCTGGTGCACTGGGAGCTATTGCCATGCCCACCATAGCTGAGAACAGGGTATAAAAATACTGGGTTTTGGGGAGGGTGTGTAGATTTTGGGTGCAGAGTTTTAATTAGAAATTGACATTTCTAAGACTTTGGCTGCCAAGCAACAAGCATCTAGAAACTGATCTCAGTTGTGATATGTAGGTATCCGTCATCTGTCCTTCTTGCTGTGTTTACAGCCTCAGGAAGGGCCACCCTGCCATTCCTGCGCAGACACTCATCCATAGGGAACTTGGTAGTGAAGCTGGATGGGACCCAAGGCAGAGTGGGTGACCCAGGGCTCCACCACCCCCAACACTGCTGGATCGCCAGGAACTCAATGTACATTGATGTGGAAATGAAACTTGGTGTTAAAGCCAGTGGTATGCTCTGATCCCAGGCTGAAGGAACCCTGCGGGTCAAGCTCAGGACTTCTCACAGCCTGAGGATTTGGCCCCCCCTTCTGAGGGCAGACAGGAGCTTGTGGAGTCCTGTAGTCGCAGCCTGGAGCCCATTTTCACACACAGAGCAGGCGTCAGGGAGCACAGGGAGCCTCACTGCCATACAGCTCCCCCAGTCTCATCCCTACAGAGCAAGTCGCTTCCTTGTCATCCCTTTTCAGAAGAGATTCCTGCCTCAAATTAGCAGACTGACTCACTGCACTCTTGGCAGAGCAATGTTCTGTCCTTCTCTACTTGTTGTACCTCTCTTGAGCTCTCCAGCTGTGCTGGCAGCAGAGAGCAGCAAGAGCCACTCTTCATGAACAAAGTCCTGCAAAGCTCTGGCACCTCAGGGCCATCCTGCAGGTCAGAGGTGCTGAGGGGTACAGGACACTCCCCTCTGCCCTGCCCTAGTGCCCCTGGGCTCCCCAGCCCTGCTCTGACAGGGGAAGGGGTTTGAGCTCAGTGGTGAAGCTACTTATCCACCCACAGGCTGCACTCCAAGTGTGGTAGCACCATGAGCTCCTGAGTTGTGGAAGGAAGGTTGGAGCAACCTTATTAAACTCCTTTCTCTTTTTTGGCACATTTTCCATGGAATATCACCCAGAGCTGTGCAGATGTTAAATGCACTGGCATCTCTTGAGCAGCTGGACAGTGTCCTAACTGTGTTCTCATACCCAAGCCATGGCTTCCTGCTGTAAAAACATGAAAACCTCATATCGGTGGCCTGTCTAGTCTAATATTGTATGCCCAACAGTGGCAAACACTCCCAAGGAATTCCTTATGCACCCTTAATGCTCCTCACCTGGAGGGTGTTTGGGCACTGACGAGGCTCCCCAGGGCAGTGGTCACGGCCCCAACCCTGCCAGAGCTCATGGAGCATTTGGACAATGCTCTCAGACACATGATGGGATTGCTGGGCTGTCCTGTGCAGGGCCAGGAGTTGGACTCAATGATCCTTGTGTGTCCCTTGCAGCTTAGGATATTCTACTGTTCTAGGATACTAACGCTGCAGTCCAGGTCCCAGCTGGCAGCACTTGGGCTGCAGCAGGAGACCTGCAGTCCCTCCTTTGCTTCCTCCTCTGGCCTAATGTGGCTGCAAATGCTCCTCTGCTCCCTAAGTGCCTAATCTTTCTAAATCTTGCTAAGCTCTTTCCTTCGGTTTTATCCCATTACTTCTCAGCCTTCCTCCCTCCCTGGCATCCTTGCAGGTAACTAGAGATGGCCTTATACTCCCAACCCTCCCATACTCATTTCTTGGCGCATCATTTTTCGAACTGAACATTTCATATGTGATAGTCAGAGTCAGACTGACTTTAGTCTACTTATCTCACCCTTTAGGGTATTCAGTACTTGCTGTGCCCTATTTTACATGCACTCTGAGGTGGAGCACAGGACAGTTTGATTCCAAGATCTCACCAACTGTAGATGATGCATGTGGGGCACATCTCCCCTCAGTTGTACCAATGGTCTCCAGGCAGGGAAAGAAACCTCTCATCTGCCTGTAGCTGCCCACGGAATAATCCCCTCATCTCTCCTCAGAGAGAACATAGACTTCAAACTTCCAGAAAAGCCACATTACCTGAAATTAAACACTACCTGGTTAGGAGAAATTTTGTGACAAAGGATAGCAGAGGTTGGTGTGATAGCTGTTCCTTCATGATGAGACAGGCTTTGTGGGAGCTGTAACTTCACAGCAAGGCAGGGGCAGAGGGAGACAAAGGTTTTGAGCATGAGGCTCCACTAACAGTAACTCAGCTGCGTTTGACTTCAGAAAGAAGAAGAGTTGACTTCTGAGAGATTTGTGGACAGAAGAACGAAGCAAACCAGGCCTGTCCTCTGCTTGGTGGGTAGCAGGGAAAGGTCTGCACCCCCTAGGCATGCATCTCTCATCTCTTACAGTCCACCATGAATTTTCTGACCTTTCACCTATCAGTGGTCTTCAGAGGTATCTGCAGCACCTCGATAATACAGAGGGTTGTACGACTTCTGAGGAAGAGCCACATCAGCTCAGAGCTTGATGAGCCTGAGGGATGCCAAGTGCTCAGGGCAGATCCCCTTTCCTGCCCCTCCACGTGGCTGAGACCACTGCAGTTTGGACGCCATGCATGTGCAATGCCCTCACCTGCACTCACTTGTCTCCTTATCCCTCCAGGTCCTGAGTCAGTCATGGTTGTTTGTCTCAGGGTCCTGTAGACTCAGCAGCCCCAATATTGCTCTGTGCATGCTCAGCACTGCGTCCATCCCTCAGCATTGCCTCACCGCTTGCTGCTTCTCCTCCAGCCTCCACACGTTGTCCTCCCATCCATCCCCAGCCTTGCTTTCTATGCAGAGCCAGACAGATTGGTAGTGAATGGTGGTCTCATTATGACTGAAATGGTCAGTAGCATCTTTGACACACTATGTCACCTTTGGAGACAGCAGCAATCCAATGCCAGAGGATTTGTTCCTGCTTAACAGCTGAAAGGTGCAAACAACACTCACAGCCTGTCCAGTGGGCTGCAAAGCCATGACCAGCTAAATCCCCAGGATGATAAAACTCTAAATAGTAGGGCCTTGCTGTGACCTGTGTGGTCACATGCTCTGAGTGCACTGGGATCACACAGTGCCATAGTACAAGTACCCATCTCAAGCCAACTCAACTCAAAACAGTTCCTCTGGGATTTGTTTCTGCCTTCTCCTCCCTAAATGACCCTGCTCTTCTCAGGTAGTTGGCCTCCTACACTGCATCCTGCCACCAACTTCACAAGGCATGTAAGAGATCCCGACTTGTCAACCCTCACCCTTTTCTGTTCTTCCCTGCCACCTTGGTGGGACTCTCAGCATTCCTCTATTTCTCCTGACAACACCATCACCTCCCTCCCATGGGAACAGACCCCTCACACCCTCTCTCTGCTCTGCCCTGCTCTCTCTCCAGCCAGTGCTGGGGCCCCTCAAGTTGACAGCAGAAATATCTCTAAGCCTGGAGAAATCCCCTCGGACTGCTACCCCCATGTACCAGGTCTTCTCCTCCTCCACATCTGAACTCACACTGTCCTTGCCTTCTGTCCCACCTGCTCAGCAGAGTCCTGTGTCCAGGTTTCTCCCAAAGGTTTCAAAGGTCTGCTCAGTCTTCATCTCTGATCTTTCTCCTGATCTTCACACAATCAGCCACACTTACAAAGCTTAGAAAGGCTTAGATGGCTTCTCTGATGCCCTTCCCTGGTTTTCTACCTGCCCTTGTCATCTCTGCTTCCCTGCTTTTCCCTTACCCCCACCTCCTTCTCCTGACAGATGTATCTTGTTCCCCAGCCCTCTCTGTTCCCCTTTCACAGACTGTAGCTGGCTAATCTTCACCACCCACCAGTTCCAGCTGCTATCACTATGGTGACCCTCAGATCCACCATGCTGTGCCAGACTTGTCTCTTTCTTTCAAAAGAACCAGCCAGCCTGGCTGACATTTACTGGTGGAGAGTAAGCCTTCACCCAGTTTTAGCACACTGAGAGCAGAGTTCCACACCTTTCTCCAAAGCCTACCCCCATCCCTCCCACGCAGACAAGCCCTCTGTGCTCCACTGCTCTGCACCACCTCGAGCTCAGCTTCCTCCTGCCAGTTATGCCTGAGTCCCACATTTTCCCTCCATCACTGCTTCCAGGTAAATCCTTTATATCAGTTCCTCAGTCTAAAATACTCATCTGGACTCAGGTACCTTGCCATTTGATTCTTGCTACACTCTGTTCTCTGGTCTAGCAGCAGCAGCTGTGTTAACCAATGCTCATCACACCGGTTCTGGAAAGATAATTTCCCCTTTGCCTTGAATGTGTCACCTCTTCCTATGCCCCCATGATTGTCCCTCCTTGATCACCAGGAATGAGAAGCATTTATTTCACTTGGGAAAGTGTCTGTAGTTGACTGCAGCTTTCCTGCAGGTGTCCAAGCCCCCTCTTGACTCCTGTACATGTCAGAAGTGAGGCTTTGAGGTCTTTTGCAGACAAGTCTTCCCAGCTGCCCTTTATTCATAGAATCATGGAATCCCAGAATGGTTTGGGTTGGAAGAGACCTTAAGGATCATTCAGTTCCACACCCCTGCCATGGGGCAGGGCACCTTCCACTAGACCACATTGCTCCAGGCCCCATCCAGCTTGGCCTTGAACACGTCCAGGGAAGGGGCAGCCACAGCTTCTCTGGGCAACCTGTGCCAGGGTCTCCCCAGCTTCACACGGAAGAATTTCTTTCTAAATATTATAAAAAAATTTCTTCCTGAATTTCCTCCTAAATTCCAAGTATCCCTCCTTATCTCATCATCTTTTTCCTCCACGTGGACTTTGCTGGGTTGCTAACTGAACCACAGCAGGGGAGTATGCCAGCCTGCCAGGGCTGGTCTGCGTTCCCCTGGCACAGCACCTGACTCTGGGCTTGTTAGGGCACTGAGGAGCTTTTCTGAGGAGCACCCAAACACTCACGGTAAAATCAACAGCAAGTAACATCACTCATGCCTCATCTTCATGTCCTATCAGTCCTTTGGGGCTGAGATAAGGCTCGGGAGGGCTGTGGAATAGGTAGGGTGATGAAAAAGGTATTGCTCCTCACAGCCAAAAGATTTAAGGCTGCCTGATTTCACCCCGGGATCCAGACCCTCCATGCCTTTGGCAGAGCTGGAATGTCCTTTCCCACTGTGGCACCCAGGTGCTTTTCAGGCAGCCACTCACCCAGCTCCTGCTCTCTTTGTCCCAGGCTCCATCACTGACCTGCCAAATTGCAATTTAAGAAGAAAAAAAAAACATTTTGAAGCTGATAGACTTTCAGAAAGGGGGTTTGGATCATGCGGGAAGCATTCACTGCTCTGCAAAGGGAGCCAGGCACCCCTGGAACTTGGGAAAGGAAAATGCCAGGGTTGAAAAAGACTTTGGAGGGTGCAGAGAGCACTGTGGGGCTCGTTGTTCCTCTCTGCTAGGTCATTTTCCCTTAGGGATGAACTGAATGGTCAATTCTGTATTCAGGACTGGGAAGGCAGCTGCACTTTTGCTGAATCTGCTACAGGAAGGAAAAAAAATCTGTATATTTCCATTTTCTTAAGAGAATGAAGCCTCTTCCCCAGAAAGCCAGCTCCCATTTGCAAAGTCCCCAGGGCAAAGGGGTGGGATCGCTCAAAGCCAGGCTGGGAACCCTTGGGAGAGGGAAGTACAAGAGCTCTTGCATGGATCCATCTGCTCAGTGTACCTGAAAGCTCATAACCTGCCCTGCACACACCTCGAAGGGCATCCAAATAGAGGGGCTGTTCCCCTAGACAGGTTCCTCAGTTCTCCCTGGGAGAAGGCTACAGGGCAGGCAGGCTGGGCACAGGGAATGCCTGCCATCCAGCCAGGAGCAAAGCATCCTGAGATCTGAGAATGTGTGAGGAGCAAGCACTGCTCTGCAGGCTAGTGCTTGCAAGGTCACCTCCAGCCCATGGCAAGGTCATCCCAGCCCAGGACAAGGTCACCCCCAGCCCATAGGAAGGAAGACGTATGTGCACCAGACTGACCAAAAACCCTGAGCAGAAAAGGAGCAGGAAGTGAACAGTTGAGCCTAATTTGTGCAAGGCTGTAAATGAATTTCACTGTGGCAGATGGTCAGTGGATTATTTTCCAGAGGGTTAAGCAAGACCCAGATTAGGAAAAGCTGAGAAATTTTGATGTGGCGTGCACGAAGTTATTCTGGGTCTCAGGACACTGGAATCCGAGTGCATTAGAGGGGGTCGAGGCAATGCGGGGGGTGGAGGAGCCCTACTGGAGCAAAGCTGGGAGGGTGCAAGGGCAGATGAGGGGCCAAATGTGCAGACCCTGTGTACCAGGTTGGCAAATCCATCAAAAGGTGCCCCCCGAGCTTTCCTTAAAGCCAAGCTTCTGTCTGGGGTGGCCAGTGCCTCCCGGCTGGGTCAGCCTTGACTTAGAGGAGCACATTTCCGATCCTCGAGCACAGCTCCTGCCCCTGCCTCGGCCCTGTGTGGGGCCGTGCCCACCACCCACAGTCTCCAGCCTTTGGCATGCCCTTGCCACCCCGGCAGCATCCCTGGGTACCGGGCTGGAGGTGCTGTGCCGGGCTGGGTGGGGGGATGCTGCGTCGGCCCCGCTCCACTCCCTGCCCTGATTTCCTTGCGGAAATCCCAGAGTCTACTCCAGATCCAGCTCTGGTTTTGGGGGCAGCCATCTCCCTCTCCCTCTTTCCTCTTCCCTCCTTCTGCTCTCCTTCCTCCTCCTCTCCCTCCCTCCTCTCCGCACTGTGCTCTCCGGGGGCTCTGGGTACCGCTGCAGCATCGCCAGCCTCCTCCATGCAGGCGGCTGGGGCGCGGGGCGGAAGGGGAGGGCTGCGGGGGCCAAGCTGAATGAATGGGCATCGCCTCGGTGCCGCTGGAGCCTCCGCATAGGGGCGAGGCGGCCGCACCGCGCCGCGGGCAGGGGGGCAGCGGGGCCGGCCAGCGGCCGGGGCCGGGGCCAGGGCCGGGCCGGGCCGAGCCAAGCCGGGCCCCCCGCCCAGCCCTCCGAGGCGCTGCGAGGAGCGGGCGCTGCCCCGGCGCGGGACCCCCACAGCCGGGCCAGGTAAGGAGCGGGCTGCGGCGGGGCCGGGGGCGCGGGGCGGGAGGCGCAGCCGCCGCCGGGAGGGCGGTGCGGGGTCGGGTGCGGGCTGGGCAGTGTGGGGATGGACGGTGCGGGGCGAAGGTACAGACGATGTGGGAAACGGTTGGATGATGCGGAATGGAGGGATGGACGGTGCGGGGCGACGGTCCGGACGGTGCTTGGAAGGGGCTGGACGGTGTGGATTAGATGGCTGGACGGTGCGAAGAAGGGCTGCGCTGGCTGGTGGGAACGGGCAAGAAGGAGTTAAGTGGCTGCGGAGCAACCGGGCTCAGAGAGCACGGGTGTGCGTGTGCGTGTGTGTGTGTGTGTGTGTGTGTGTGAGAGAGAGAGAGAGAGAGAGAGAGAGAGAGAGAGATCCCGCACCCCCGGGTGGCGTGGTCCATTCCACCCCACGGGTGTTCATGCGGGGCCGCGGGCGGACGGGTGTCGGTGCGGGCTGCGGCGTGGCGGGGCCGCGGCTGCGCAGGGGTGTGGGAGCCACGGCAGAGCCCGGCGCCGCCGCTTCTTCCCTGTTACCAACAACACATATATGTCCGTGTGCGGGAACCCCTGGCCCCGTGCGTGTGTGGGACCCGCTGCGGAGCCCGTGTGCGCGGCGGTGCCGCGTGCGAGACCCACCGTGCGCGGCCGGTGTCTGTTGCGGGGCGGAGCGTTTCCCCGGGCGTGCCGACAGCATCGAGCCTCTGCGGAGGAGCGGCCCCAGTCCGAGTGTGCGGGTGTGCGCGTCCCGCGTCTGCCTGTGCTCGGCGCGGGGGTGCGTGTGCTCTGCTTGGATGTGCGTGTGCTCCATTTGGTGATGTGTGTGCTGTGCTTGGATGTGCGTGTGTGCTGCTGGGAGGTGCATGGTGCATGCACGCGAGTGCTCCGGACGGTGATGATGTGTTACCTGCGGGTGTGCGTGCAGTGAGAGAGCGTAGGGGGCTGGTGGTGTGTGCCAGGGAACACACTGGGGTGTTGGAGGGAGCAGGCACATGTGCAGAGATGCGGGCTGCTGTGAACACACATTTGCCCAGGCTGCCTGCTCCCCGTGGGCCCCATTCTGGCTGCACCCCCTGTCCATCTCTGGGCAATTTTCCCCATCCCATGAGCAGTCACTGGCACCAAGGATGGCCCTGGCCTGTGTTCACCATACCCTGGATGTACCATCTCCTTTTCCTGGGCCGGGATGCTTTGCAGTGTGCAGGTGGTGCCTGTGGGCAGACCTTCCCAACCCTCAGTCCTCTTCCTGCTGCCTCTCCATGTAAAGATAGTCTGGGTTGCCCAGAGCCAGCGGGGCTGTGGGGAATGGAAGCAGCAGGGAATGGAGCCACCTGGCAGTGAGCAGCTGTGCCTAGCAGGGCAGTGACCTCTGTCCCTGTGGATGTGGCTGACATGCTCCCTGTGTTCCACTCCAGTGCCCCCCTGGATGCAACAAGGGAGTGGATTGGCCCTGGGGTGGTGGTCAGGTCTTGCATTTGCATTAGTCTTTTGAAGGAGCAGATGAATGTCCCCTCCACATGCCAGTCCCCTCCAGGAGAGAGATGCTACGTAACAAAGTCTTCTTTGGGCCTTTGCCATGACACACTTAGGAAGCTCTGGTGCGAGATAAGGCCCAGGCAAGAGTGGGATTTAGAGTCTTGTTGCCATAATTTCCATTGGAGTTTTGGCTTTTGAGAATTATAGCCCCGGTGACCTTCCTGCCACTGTGCCCCCACCCTGGTGTGGAGCAGACACCTGCAGCACCATGAGCAGAGGCATCTGTGCAGATGTGTAGAGCTGGCATTCTGCAGGACCTGGGCATCAATGGAGCACTTCCTGCAAAATTGACTCTCAGAGCCCTGCTAATCCACCTCCAACTGCTTCTTCTCCAAGGAAGCTGAACACAGAGTCAGCTCAGGGGCTTCCCTGCAGGAAGTTGTTGCCCGATGGGAGCCACCAGTCCTTCTCCAGGACATAGAGCCACTGCTTAATGCCAGCAGGAAAATGGGGCTTTTTCGGCTGGATTGGCAGATGTGAGCTGTGGTCTCTGCAGCAGCTCGGCTTCCTCACTCCTCTCCATGTCCATGACGCATGGTACAGTTGGAAGCATGGCTGCAAGTGGTGAGGAACAGAGCAGCTCCACGGAAACGTGCCACTCTGCAGCAGGAGACTTCTGCACCCTCGTTCTGGGTGGAATTTCACCCTTGGAGAATCAACATCTGGCAAGCCAGAAAAAAATGTAAATCGAATAACCATCAGTAGTAATTGGAGACCCGTTTGGAAATTGGTTTGCTACGTGCATGCCTCCCAGGCAAGCTTTTCTCTGTTAACCATTGTGCATCTTTGCATGAAAAACGAGACTTTATTTCCAGCTTGGGTAGCAGCAGCACAGCAGGGTGGGGATGAACACACTGTGTCCCCTCTAATCTTCCCACAATCAGGCTTCTCCCAGCACTGAGCCGCCACTGCTGCCGCAGAGATGGATAGCACTGGATCCAGATGGCAGCTGCCTTCCTCGCTGGCCGTATCATCCCCTTGCCATCCACCGAGGAGGGGAGCAGCCTGCGGGGATGTGTCCCAGGGAGAGCCCTGTGCCCCGGCAGCCACCTGTGTCCCTAGTTTCACCGCTGGGCTCAGGCCGGCCATCAGCTCATGCCGAGTGCCGTCAGCCCCAGGCAAGGCTGTGCTGGGCTGTCAGAAGCTGGGCTGACTCCCATTTGCTTTTGGATGGGGTTCAAGGAGCTGATTCGGAGCTTGGCAGGCTTTTTCTTCTCACTGTCGTCCAGCCTGGATCCAGGGCTGAGCCGCAGCTGTTGGGCCCTCTGACCAGCCATGTCAGGGCAAGGGGCAGAGTACAGCCCCTTGCTGCAGCTTCACACCCTGAGGCAACATGTCTGGTCCCCAGGAGCACAGTTGGGGTGACCTGGGTCACCCCAGACAAGCTGAGCATCACCCCACCTTCCATGAGGAGAGAGGGGACTCTGGTCAGACTCACTGAAAGGGAAGGGTCTGCAGGCCATTGCTGGGGTGGTCAGGGAGAGTTGTTTTCAATAGGGAGTCTGGTTGATTATTTTTCTTTTTGGGGGTGTTTTTAGCTTTATGCAGAATAAATGGATGTGTAAGTTCTGCCTAGATCTGTGAGGGAAGCACTTGGCTCAAGCTGCTGTTCGAGGTTCCATGTCTTGGCAAAAGCTGGTTGTGTACAGGAGAGCTTTGCTGAAACAACACTCCTGGGATTTGCACCAATCTCCTGCAGCCTGGGCTTGGTGTGTCCGGCTCTCCATGGCATAAACATGACAGGGTTTTGCAGATGTCTGTATTCCACACTTTGTACATGTTTACATGTCTGGTTTCAGAGATCAGTTGGGTTCCTCCATGGGCAGTGACTTCGGCTACCCCAACCATGCAACTACTTGCAGAGGTTCCTGTGGGCTCTGTGTGTGACCTCGTGTTATAGTTTCGGGTGTGCAGGAGAAGATCCTTAGCCCCTTGCTGCAGAGATGTCACAGAGAGAAGTTTTCCACCAGGCTGAGCTCTCCCATGCCAGCTCTTGCTGCACTCAGGCAGGCTCCTATGGACATCAGCCTTTCTCGTGACTAGCTGATGGGTCTGGACTATGGACTTTCAGGAAAATTGTCTTTTCTAAGAGCTTTCAAGCTGCTTGAAGGAAGTGCAGCACAACTTCCAGAGCTGTTATGGTGATCTCATAGCAGAGGGTTAAAACTAGATGATATTTAAGGTCCCTTACAACCCAAACCTGTCTGTTTTTCTGTGATTCTGTGACCTTGGTGAGTTTATGCCCTCTGGTTGTAGGTGGCATGAGGGGACAAGGTGACAAGCAGCCCCAAACCTACATTCTGCTGTGGGATGGTTTAGATGTCCCCTGGGTCTGGCTTCTGCAGTCTCTACGGAGTGTAGACCCTTCTGTGCATCCCTTTGTTGAGTCTTACATGGAAGGACCCCATTCCCTCATGCCTCTAGCAGCTGTCTTTGGGTCTAGCATCCCCTGGTATCTCCTGTGCTGTCCATAGGGCAGATGGTGAGGACTTGGAGGAGCTGAGTGCTCTGCAGGAGGGACTGGTGTTGGCACTTGTGCTCAGGAGGAGTGGTAAGACCCATGATGAGTGTCATGAATGTCCCCTTGCGTCAAATGTTTAGTATCCAAATGCCTCATTTGTCTTAGTGTGTCTCTGCAGGACAGGGACCACCCACACCATTTCCCTTGGCAGGTGACAAAGGGATGACAGCACCACACCTCCAGCCATTTCCCTTCCTGTGCAGCCTGCAGTGGGGCTGGCAGGCTGGAGATGTTTGCTGACTCCTGATGTTGGGTGTCTGGGATGGCTCAGCTGATCCCAGGCAGGGATCCGCAGAGAGCAGCTTCTCTCTGTGATGGGGGAGCTGGGAAGAACATGTGGCAAGTGTCCCTGGGGTGTTTTAGAACATCAACCTGTGGCCTGAGATGCTTCTTTTACTCCCTTCTCTGGTGTGAGACCCTCCTCTGTGCCTGGGGTCCCCATGGGGAAGACAGAGATGAGTTGGTTTTGTGTCAGCCTAGTTTGGGTCAGAAAGAAGTCCTCTGCTGCAGCTGCAGGGATCTTCACGGATTGCTTTGGGAGCATCATCAGAGTGCCAGTGCTTTACTCCTGTGCTCCCTTGGCTCAGCTCTGTCCCCTCTAGTGTCTCTGGCGCCTGCACAGCTCTTTCCCTGTTCTCATCAACTGCAGTGCTCCCCCGGCCCATCACTGTCCCCCAGGACTGGGACAGCCCTCCCATGTTCTCCTGTCCATCACCCTCAGTTTTCCCATGGTGGTGGTGGCTTCCAAGGAGGCTGCAAGGCCAGCACGGGGTGGGCAAGGGCCACTTCCTGCTGCTCTGTCAGTAGAGCAGCACCCCATGATGTATTTATAGGCTTGGTAATGTCATTCCCCTTCCAAACTATTACGGAAATAGGCTCAGTGTGTGTCATAGGAGAAAGGATTTTAATGGCACAGTTTTCACTGCAGGAATGAAGCTGATGCTCCCTCACCGTTTTCCCTGTCCAATTAATCCTTCCCATGGTGGAGAGTTGTGAGGGGGTGTCTGCTCTGATGGTTCGTCTGGGGCATCATGGGCTTGGGCAAGTCCTTGAGATTAGCCACGTGCCTGGCACCTGTGGGACAGGGACCTCCTGCCCTGCTCCCATCCTCAACTGACCCAAATTGTGAGGGAACACTTCCCCTCATCCTCTGGGGAGCAGCCCAGGCCCCAGGGACCACCTTCTTCCCAGGGCAGAGTTGCGAGGGCAGCCAGGGCTCGGGGCTGGTGTTGGAGCTGAGCAGGCACAGTTAGTAAAGTCCTTTATCCAGTGATTTTCGTGTTCTGAACAGCAAGATGATTTTCTGAACAATCAGAAAGGGCTAGTTTGGCATTTTCTTGATAACCCACCTTCCTTCTGTCTCAGCTGGGCACTGCTGCTGCTTTGGGAAGAGTTCAAAGTCCAGTGATGTCTTAGGAGGTGTTTCAACTGGCTGGAATGTGGACAATTTCTCAGCTGTCAGCTCGTAACCACTTGTACCATTCCCTGCCTGCCTCTGCTTGCTGCGGGGAAGAGCCTTTGGGGTGGGAAAAACTATTTCGTGGTAGGCCAAGGTTTGGGTTGTGCTTTCTAGGCAGCATGCTGGGTATGTGGAGGGCATGGATAGGCAGAACCAGCACAGCACCATGGCTGTGTCATCCCCCCTGCTCAGTGTGGGGGGTGATGATCCCCAAGGGGGTGATGCTCCTGAGGGGTGATGCTCATGGAAGGTGTGTACCCTGGCAATGGGGCAGGAGGGCTGGCCAGGAGTGGAGCAACCAAGCTCCCTGTGAGCTCCTCAGTCCTTTCTTGGGGCTGGCGGGGCATGGGATTCCTCTCCCCAGCACTCTGGTCTGTTCATGTGCTGTGAGGAGAGGAGAGCAGCCCTCCTGCTGCCCTGCAGGAGCAGTGCAGGCCAAGGTGATGTCTCAGAGCCATGGGGAGCCAAGCCCTCTGTGTGACCCTGTGTGACCTGGAGATGGGAAGCTGCTGCAGACCAGGGCTCCCTAGGTTTGAGAACCCAAGGAACAGTGCAAGGCCATACAGCTGCAGGAGCAGCTGCTGTGGAGCTGCTGACCATGTGGCCCCTTCCCCTTTGATGGCTTCTCTCTGCTTGGAGCTGTGACGTGGGGATGGAAACCTCCCCCTCCCATCGCTCCCTGGCAGCCTCCAGTGCTGCCAACCAGTGGGTTGGAGAAACCTGTTCCAGGAGCTCTGTGCCCTCTGCCCCAAGGCAAGCCAGCAGGGGCTGGTGGCCAGGGGTCAGTGGTTCCCCCTAGCCCCAGGCAGTGCTGCCCACAAGCATGACAGCCAGGCCCTTGCACAGACAGTTTGGAAACGGAACCACTGAGCTGGAGCAAAATGTCATTTCCACACAGCCAAGCCTGTCCTCCTACCTCCTCCAGTGCTGCTGCTGGGGAGCTGCAGGCTCATGGCCATGCCAGAGTGCCAGACACTGGCAGAGGGATAGTGCCCTGTGGGATGGAGAGACCTGAGGTCCAGGGCAAGGAGTGCAGCTGGGGTGAACAGTGGGAGGGATATCACGGGTATGCCCCAGGACCCAGCCTTCCTGCCCATGGCTCTGCAGGCTCCCCTTTGCCTCCTGCCTTTGGTGGTGGGTGCTGTTGGTGGGACTGTGTAGCTCTGGCGACAGCATCCCTGTGCTGTGCCCGTCCTGCCCACACCTCCATGACTTCTGCCTCCCAGGCTGGCTGCCCAGCCCCCTGCACCCCTTGTCCTTTCCACCCCCAGTTATTTTCCGGGCAGTTGTTGCTCTCTCTCTGGTGGCTGCTTATCCTGAAATAAATGCTGAGCGCTCTTCTCCTCCTCCTTGCTGCACTGTCCCTTAGGACAGACCATTCAGCCTGCTCCTCCTCCTCCTTTTCCACTTCATTAATGAGTCTCTTTGCACTGAGAAGTCGTGATAACTGCTGGGGGACCCGTGAGGGCTGTGGAGAGCAGGGAAGCCACCAGCCCAGCCCCCAGGATTTGGGGTTCGTGGCACTGGGTTTGGGATGCTGTGTGGATTCCTTGGCACTGGCTCAGACCCTGGCATGGCACAGGGTGTGTGGGGTGAGATGGAGGGGACAGGCAGGGGATCTTTTGCCCATGTGCAGTGGCAGAAGGCAGAGAAGGCAGTGTGGGGTAGCTCCCAGCTGCTCTGATGTGGTTTTGTCCTGTTTCTGCCCTTCATGGTGTTCCTCACCCTGCTGCAGGGCTTCTCCTTTGGCATGGGCAAACCCCGGGGTGGTCACCCTGCTCTGTCCCTGCAGCAAAGTTCCACATGGCCACTGATGCTTCCTCAAAGGCCCATGGATCTCACAGGAGATTTCCACTGGCAGTGGTGAGCTTTAGATCCTGTGGGCTGCATGTGACAGGTGATGGTGGTCCTGGGCAGCCCCCAGCCTCTCCACCCAGCAGCTGTTTCCCAGCGCCACACTGGCAGCAGAAGGCTCTGTGTGGCACCTCCACTTAAGGAAACTGGACTTTCCAAACACGTTCTGTGGGCATTGCTTTAATTTCCCGGTGTCTCAACATTCTTCCAAACCTGAGAAACTGAAATGGTTTCTCCTCTGCAGGGAGGGAGGCTCCTGTTGTCACTCTCTCACATTCACACGCATCACAGACACACAGAGACTCTTATTTCTCTTCCTTCCCACTTTCCTCCTCCAAATGACTTCAAACACTTTATGAAAATGTTAATTTCTCTCAGAGTGTTTCTTTTCTGCCTTGCTTTCTTGAGCAGTCTGATGGCTTTCCCTGGGCTCATAGTGTGCAGGGATAGGGATGCCTCCAAGGAAGGGGAAAAGTGCTCAGGTGGCCGTGCTGACAGTGCTGAGCTGTCCCAGGGAGTAACAGCAAACCTGCCTGTGCTTCTAGTGGGGCTCATCTGATCCCTCAGAGCTGTTTTGGAATGAATCACAGAATCACAGAACGATTTGTGTTGGAAGGCACCTTACAACAGGTGCCTAGAAGACCAACTCGTTCTACCCCTTGCCATGGGCAGGGACACCTTTCACTAGACCAATCCCTGTCCAACCTGTCCTTGAACACTCCCAGGCATGAGACAGCCACAGCTTGTCCGGGCAACCCATGCCAGTGCCTCATCTTCCTAACATTCAATCCAGTTCAACAGAGCAAATCCCTCCTGCCCAGTGGTGTGGTGAGGACACAGCTCGACCATGCTCTTCGGGATGCTGTGAGGGTCCTGTTCTCCAGAAGCATGTGGGAAGATGCCACAGCCCCATGGCAGCCTGACTTCCCTGGGCAGGATCTTCTTGCCCTGTCCATGGCAGGCTCTGCCATCAGAGCACCCTGTGGGCACAGAGGAACCCAGGACAGGCTGGAGGTGGGCTGGAGTGAACCCCTTTGCTGGCTGTGGAAGGGGCTGACTCACAGCGCTCTCCCGTGCTGTCACAAGCAGATGGATAATTTGATCACCTAGCAACCAAAAAAACGTAGGGGGATTAAACCATCATCCCCCTGGGTGGCAGGGGCCAGGCAGCCCCCAGCTGCTCCCCAGCCCCTGGGCTTCCTTGGGTGGGGATAGGGGGGCCTTCTCCTACCAGTTCCCTGGAGTGGGATTGTACCTGCCACCAGCGCCCAAACAGCAGTGGCTCTGAGGCCATAGCTGAGCTGAGGTGCAGGGCAGGAGGGGACCAGCTCCAGGGATGTTCCAAGGAGCATCTTCAAGCTTATACAGAATGGCTGGGTCTCCAGCACTGTTTGAGCAGGCTGCTGACTGGAGCATCCAGATGTCCTGCATGAGGAGAAGGAGGACTGTGCCAGACCTCCAGAGTACAGTGAAGCTTTTTGGAAGTGAGCACAGAGAACTTTGGATGGGGCCTACCAACCCCTTGTCACCCCCTCCTCTGTGTCCTAGTATGGCACCACCTCTGAGCACCCTTGGCTCCTGCCCAGTTCCTTGCCTGGCACTCTCCAAGCTGGAGAATAACGCCAGCACCAGTGTGTTTATTCCTGTCATCCCATCATGGATAGGAGTGGTTTGCTCATGGCAGAGCCTGGGTGCTGCCTGAGGTGGCAGTTACCTCCTGATGGTTCCAGTCACCTTCAGTGGCTCTTGGCATGCCCCATTCCTGGAAGTTGTCAAGACCAGCTTGGGTAGGGCTTGGAGCAGCCTGGTATAGCAGGAGGTGTCCCTGTCCATGGCATGGGGTGAAATGAGATGGGCTTTAAAATTCCTTCCAACCCAAACCATTCTGGGATTCTACTACAACCTTGCAGAGCAGGTGATGGGACCTTCTGGGGCACGGGCTGAGCTGAGAAGGAAGGCAAGTGCTGAGCAGGGAGAGGGACATGGAGCTGTGAGGACACTGTTGCATTTGGGGTGCCCATGGCACGCATTCAGAGGTTGCTGGAGTCTCTGTCCTGCAGACCCCTCCATGGCTCCAGCATGGGTGCTTGTGGGACATGGTGAGTGGGGACACCCTGTCAGGGCCACAAGCTCCAGTGTCCTGTGGGAGGACTCTGTAGGCCCCAGTGTGCTGCTCTGGTGCTCAGACCTTGCTGGCAGTGTGGGATCAGCCCTCAAGGAGCCCAGTATGGGCCAGTGCAGGTGCTGAAGCGTGGAATGAAGAGAGACCACCAATTCATCACACACTGACCCATATCCATGCGGCAACCACGTGCCTCCCAGAAGCAAACTTCCATCCGGGCTGTGCCAGGCCATCCTGACTGGGTGCAGAGACGTAACTGCTGCTCCCCTCCTGCAGCCATTGAGGCTGAGGGCTGTGGGGCCGTCCCAGTACCAGGCCTGGGGACAGGCTGGTCGCCAGCACTGCAGCTGCCGGGCCCAGAGAAGGGCTGTGTAAATAGGGCACCCCAGTTTGCAGCTGCTCTTTGTGGGACACAGCCGATATAATTAGAAGAGACACCCTGTTCTGTGCCAAGGCAGCTTCTGTGCTGCCGCGGCCCCGGGAGCCCAGCAGCCCTACTTTGGTGGCACTGCTTGTCCCAGCGAAGGTGAGCCACTTCAGGCAGGGTGCCCTGACTGGCTGGGTCTCTCCCTTGCAGTGCCTGGTCTCCTTGTTAGATGACCATGTCTCCTCCCCTCTGCTGTGGGATTGGTGGATTTGGGGGACCCTATGATAGAGGGTCAGGAAGGTGATGCTTGCAGGAGCTGAGCATGGATCACACTCCCCAGGAAGTCTTTATATACCCTTTATATTCCTCACCCAGAGCATGCTCAGGCACTGGAACAGGCTTCCCAGGGAAATGGTTCTGTAGGGACTCCTGTTTAGGGGTTTTGACATCAAAACCATCAAATCCAGCCATTTTTGCCCCTGCAAGCAGCCAGGAATGTGTTTGGTATCCACACTCCTTCCAGCCACTTCTAATTCCTCCACAGGGATGGGCTCAGACCAACCACCCACCAGTTCCATCCAGATTCCTCTGCCAGGTTCCCATCTCAGTCCAGGGTGGATCTGGGTGCTCTGTGCAGTGTGTGCTCCATGACCATCCCATGGACCACTGCAGGAACAACCGAGGCTCTGTGGACAAATTTCAGAAAAAGAGAAAAGTAATTTTAATTTCAGAAGTGCCTGTTTACATTGATCTACTGGTTTCCACTGGAGCTGGAAGGCTGCTATAACCTCCCTATCTTGGAGGGGTGTGAAGGGATGTTCATGCACCTCAGGCTCAGGGCTCAAGTCTTGGGGCTGTTCTTCCAGGAGTGAGAAGGGAGAAGGACAACTGCTTTGCCATCCTCAACACTGGTCAGGGAGTGACCCCCGCAACGGCATGCCTGAGACAGTTGGGGTACATCAGAACCTTTTCCATGAGAAGTCACAGCACATTGTGGTCCTTGAGGAACTTGGTGTGAGGAGGCCTGGCCCACCCTTGATACCTGCCCTGGACAGTGCCTTGACCTGTGGAGTGCAAGGGGGTACAGGTGAGACTGTCCTGCCCCAGTGATAGCACAGGAACCTGTTTGGGAGTCCCTGTAGTAACCTGTGGTGAGGACCCAGTGTAGGAGGGGCTTTAGGAACCTCCAGGTTTTCCCAAGACTCACCAGGCTGTGACAGAGCTGCTTGGCAACAGGGCCAGAGGAGCAGGGGTGGGAGCAGAGCTGGGTGATAATGGGGGTAGGGTACTTGGCATCTCCTGCCTTTGGGAATGCTGAGGGAGTATGAAGAGGCATTTTTGGTTGGAAAGCCAAAATGGTGGAGACCAAGCCATCACTGTAGCTGGTGAGAACTCGGGTCTGCCTTGGATCCAGCCCAGGTACCTCTCAAAGGGGGTCCCCAGGACCCCATAGTACCCCAGCAGCTGTGTGGCCTGGGAGACCCTCAGGTCAACCCTCCTCTGCCTTTCCCGAAGACTGGAGCAGCTGCTGCCCAGCACAGAGCCCTCAAAGCCCAGCCTGCCTTGCAAGAGGAAAGACTTGCTTGTCCCTTTACGTGTTTTAACTTCCAGGGCCATTCCTGCACCTTCCTCTCTCTGCAGATGGGATGGCATGGCTTTCTCATCAGCTGGACATTTCCATGTAGGGTGGCTCCATTTCTCCTCTCCTGCAGGCACAAAGGACCAGTGTGGGCATGGTGCTGCCCCCCAGAAAGTCTTGGGGGCCTCCAGCTCCAGGACCTTGCCTGGCATTGCTTGGGAAGGGGAATTACACAGGATTCACAGGGAGGAGGGAAGAACAAATTCAACCCTGTGGATTTGAGGTCATCCATGGTCTGAAGCAGGCTCCAACTCTCCTGTTTTCTCCAGTGGTGGGAAAGGTGAAACTGAGAAGGAGCCAGAGAATCAAAGCCAGGGCACCTGTACCTTGCTCCAAGAATAATGGGAGGCATTGGAAAAATGATCCTCTGCTGGGAAAGCAGACAGGAACCTGGTGGGGGGCTGGAGACAGCCCCAGCATGGCCCTTCCTGTGAGAGCCTGGCTGGCAGAATGGACCCTCCTCTCAGGATGGGGCCTGGGGTCTTTGCTGGGCAGGAGCTTGTCATCGCCTCCCAGAGCACCTTGTTCTGCCAGCACCATCTCCTCCCCAACAGAGAAAAGACCATATCTGTTTTTCCATTGAAATTCACTGTTTTTCTAATTTTTATCGTAATGGGAACCTGGAATCTTTCCTCCCCTGGCAGTCCATGATACTCCACATGTAACTGGTGTGCTTGGGGGCTGTGGTTTGGGCAGTGGGTGCTCTTCCTCCAGCTGCTGTGCTGGCATCGCTGAGAAATAGGTGTCTGCAAAAAACACACTCATATGCCATAGAAATGGGCTGCAAGTCGTGTTCTCTCTCAGATCACATGTTCGTGGGCATGAAGAGCTTTTATGGTAGATTACTGAAAGCACTCAATGCTACTGTAACTCTTCTGGTAGTGACTGTGCCTGGCTCTGTAATGAAGCTGCTCCTCTGTAGGTGCCTGAACCTTTCTGTCTCTCCTCCCAGTGAATTTGCATCCCTTTGGTAGGTGATGCAGCATCAGGGCTCTGCCCAAGGGCTGGCTAAGTGCCCAGGAGCAGCAGGGAGCACCCAGGGCTGTGCAGAGGTGGGTCCTACCAGGGGGATCCCTACCCAGGTGCCCTGAGGATGAAGCTTGTGTTTCTGAGTGCTAGCTCTGTGCTATCTCCTATGGAAAGTCTTGGAGCATTTTGCAAGGGAGCTGACTGCCTGGCTTTGTGCCCATCATTGGGTTGGGATTTGGAAGGGGTGTGGTGCTGTGGGATAGGGATCAGCACTAGGATGGCTTTTGGGAAGACCAAAGTTGTAGAGCCATTCCTGAAGTAGTCTTGGACCCCCTTGTTCTCCTGCCTGATCTGGAGCAAGCTTCTCATCAGGAGAGAGAAGCCAGGTCCTGTAAGGAAGTACATGGGACACCAAGAGCTTGGAAAGGACTGTGGCAGCCTTGCTGCTTGCTGCTCCTGGGCAGGGGCAGTGTCCTGTCCTTGGACACTCCGTGGGAGGGATCCAGAGCAGACTCCACACACTTGCCATCATCCAAAACACAAAGGCAAAGGGCTGCTGCCCATGTGCCAGGCTGGTGGACACAGGGCTGGGGGATCCTCTTGGATGTCTGGCCATACCTGTTAGCATGTGCAAGGACCCCATCACCCATGGCTCTTGGGGAGTCCCATCTCAACATGGACCTTTCCTCTTGGAGTCCTTCCCAAGCCAGATCCACCTCCCTGCCACCAGTGGCCATACAGGAGGCAAGGGGAAACCCAAGAAGTGGGGGTGCTTGCTGTGCTGCTACCCAGTCCCTGATGTGACTTCCCAGTCATGGAAAGGAGGGTCCATGTCCCCCTGAGACAGTGCAGGTGGCCCCAGCCTGGCGCCAGGCTGCCCTTCCCTGGCAGCACCAGGCAGATCCAATTGTCTCCCCTGCCTTCATTGGCCTCACTAAGAAGGTTTTAATTTTGTTAAATAAATACGAAGTAATGGCAGCAGAGCTGGGAGCCAGATGGACTGGGAACATCCTTGAGAGCTGGATGGGCTCTGCAGCAGGGCAGAACTCACTGTGGGCAGAGCTGCTGGCGGTAAGGCTGGTGGGGTGGTCCTGGCTGGAGCAGATGTGGCTCCTTGCTGTAATGTGCTCATGGCACCTTGCTGCCTTCAGAGCAATTTCTAAATGGCTGCTAAATAGCACTGTCAGAAGCATACTCATCTTCCTGTCCTAATTAGTGGATCAGACAGTAATTTGTAATCCGTTTGAATAGGAAGATCTGAGTGTCTAGCCCTGGAGCCTGGGCAGGACACGGTGATGGCAGCACTCAGCAGAACTCTCCCGGCCAGTACAGCATCTGGGCAGGGATGAGGGCTGTGTGCAGGGTCCTCTTGGTCTCTGCAAGAATTGCTTTCTCCTGTGCCTTAGATCCAAATCCTCCTCTTCCATCTCCTGAGTTTTGGTGTTTTCATTTCTCTTTGTGGTACCAAGTGTAGGCCAACCAGCACACAGTTCTTTCATAGGTCAGCTCCTGCTATCCCCAAGGAGGTGGTGGTAGCCAGGCAGTGTGCCTGGTCACCAGAGCCCTTTGCACCACTGGGCACAGACATGGCAGGGTTGAGAGGGATTGGGGTTAGGGAAGTCCTCCAGGGCAAGCTCATCTCAGCACAAGTCTGGTCTTAGGTGTGTTGGTAAGTGTTTTGCTTTTCAGCACTGGTAATAAAATGAGACCTGGGAGCAAAAAGGGTGAAAAAAACACCAAGAAGCTGAAAAATAGGGTGTAAAGGAAGAGGGGATGAGGGCATGAGGACAGGATGGTGAGCAGGAGCAAACCCAGGTTGGATGGGCAGGGAAAGGAGGCCAGCACAGAGATGGACTGAACTGGGGCCCTCTTGAGCTGCATGTGGGATAGAATTTTGTGTGATGGCCACAGCCTATTCCATGTGCCAGTGTCTCTGTGTGGCCCTCATACATAGCACAGGAGCAAGGCAGAGGTGGGGATAGAGGTGGGGGCTCACAGGGGAGTCAGAGCAGCTTCCCTGCATATGTGAGAGCAGCAGGCAGGACAGTGGCCATGGTGTGGATGCGACTGAGCTGGGAGAAGGATAACCAGCAGGGGCGTGACCAGATATGCTTGAGTCACAGGAAGCTCCAGGTTTATGAAGAGGAGTGACGGGCGTGATTGGTGCTGTGCAGACCAGGGCACTGAGGAGCAGCAGTGTGTGGGACAGGGTCACCCTGCCCTCACCACGGTATGGGTGGCACTGAGCAGCTCCTTCATGGTGGTGTCTTTAGCATCAATTGGCTTGGAAAAGCATAGCTGTTTTGCGTGCATTAACCTTTATAAATGGCTTAATGTGAGGAGCAGCCATGAAGCACAGAGGGGTTGTGGGAGTGGGGCAGATACGGCTCATATTGTCAATCCCGACGTGAAGAGTCTGGCCCAGTCAGGCAGGTGCCTGTGGGCCTGGCTGAGGGGTCAGAATCACCCTCAGGTCACAGAGCAGAGATCTTGATCGAAGGAAACAGCTACAAACGGTGACTTCAAGGAACAGCATTTTCCTGCTGCATTTCCCCAGCCTTTAGAAGAGTGTTGATAATGGCAGTGGTGACTCACTGTGCTTTACTCACCACTAATGACAGAGCAGGGTTCTGGGGCTCCTAGTGACTCTGGCTTAGATAAACCCAACCTCTCTCTCAGATTCCCATTAATAGGGGGAGTCTGGAACATTCATAGAGGGCAGGCGAGCAGCACGGACAAGGAGGACATCATTGTGTCCATGCTCCTCCCAGGCCCAGCTCCCCACAGCTCCCCCAGTGCTGAGGTTCTGCACCAGACCTGGAGAGAGAAGGAGAAAGGAAGCAATTTTGCAGGAAAGATGCAAAGTCACACCTGTGGAGGCTTCAGGAGCCACATGCTCCAGTTTTGGAGCTCATTTTAGCAATCAGTTTTGGAGTGAACAAAGCACAGGAGCAGAGTCACCATGGAGCATTGTCACCATGAGGAGCAGGATCACCTTAAGGAGCAGGGTCACTGTGTGGAGCAGAGTCACAATGGAGCAGGACTCTTATGCATGTCAGAGCCTGGATCCAGAGAGGAATAGGCTCCAGCTCTCTGGGAGCCTGTCCTGCCAGCATGCCCAGCTCGCTGCCTTGGTTTTGCCCCCAGTGGGACCTGCCGTCCAGTATCTGCTGATGGCAGGAGGTCCCAGCCTGATGCCCCTGCTGGGGGTGAGTGCCTCCTGTGCCCACCCAGCCCTCTGTGTGCTGCCTGGGCAGTGAGTCATGGAGCTGGGGTGAGCAAGAGCCTGAGATAGTCACAAGGTGTTTGTCATCACTGTCATGGGCTTTGCCTTCCAGGCTGCCACATTTGTCACACTCCCCACGGAGCTTTTGGTGGTCCCAGGCATTCACTGGCTGGTTTAGGCAACCAGGGGTCAACCCACCATAGATCTTCCCCTTCTGGAGTGGATCTGAATCCAGGCACTCCATGTGCAGTGGGAGTTTTGACACCAGCATTGGCACTGGTTTAGATGAACCGAGGGGTCGGTGGGATCCAATCCCTCTCCCTCCATGTGCTGGCAGCACATGCAGGTCTGACTCCTGCAGAAGGACCTGGGAGGCTGTATGGGCTCAAGGATATGTCAGGCTGGTTGTGAAGCCACTGCAGGAGCATGATGTGAAGTTGGAAATGGAAAGGATGCTGGAGCATGAGGGAGGGGGAGGGTACCCATGGAGGACATTGAACTCTACCTGCTTTCCCACTAGTGCTTCTTCCCATGGGGCCTGGGGAACTGAGAGGCGCTGGGTCTGTGGGGTCTGCTCTATTCATCCTGCATGGTCAGACCATGCCGTGTCTACAGCTGGATGTGTCCCTGCTGGCAACGAGGTCAAGAGCCAAGGGACGACCCCAGGGTCTAAGAACAGACTTCCCTTGCGCCCATTCATCTTCTTTGGATGCTGGATGCATCTGAGCCACCTCTTGGGAGAGTTTCTGCCTGTGCTCATCCCAAACCATGTGGGACTGGAGTCAGGGCTTCATCCCCAGGGCTGGGAAGGTTTACCAAGACTGGGCCTGGGCCAGAACCAGAGGGCTGACCCACACTGGCAGTGCAGGGAAGGGGCTCATCCTCCATCCAAACCAGGAAGGTCCCAGATCATGTGGATCAGAGAAACCCCTCCTCAGCCAGAGGGACTGTTCAGAGGGAACAGTGGGAGATTTCTGAGGGTTCCACAGGCACCTGCTATCCTGGAGTAGAGACTCCAGGGCTGCAAGCAGCAGCCCCACAGGGACATGGGCTGTTGGAGGTGTCAGGCTCAGCTGTTGGAGGTGTCAGGCTCAGCAGGGCAGCTCTGGTAGCTGTGCTGCCCATGGGTAAGGTGTTCCTGCAATTTTATTTTCAAACTGCTTTTGGCCAAACCCTGGGGTTGGAGCTGCTTATTTTGCTGTAAGGAGGTAGTTGGCAGCTGCCTCACACTGTCACTGGGCTGCAGAGTGTCACCTCTGGGCACAGAGATTTGTCAGAGCTGTCCCCAGGGCTCAGCAGGGCAGAGGGATACACTGGACCCCCAGAGTCTGTAGGGCCCTACGTGTCCTTAGCTTAGCCCTGGCACTGGCATTTTGGGGGTCCCTGACTGCCCAGAGCAGTTCCATGTGCATGTGTTGGACAGGGAGAACTAATTTTATGATCCCCCCCCGCCAGTTTTCCCCTTTTCTCCCTGAATTACAAAATCTGGGACAGAACTGGCTGTTTGTATTTGTCACACATGCACACAGTGCTGCATCTGTACATTATCCTGACATCAAAGGGGCGTGTGACGTGTCACTGGCGGCACAGACAGGAGGGGACACCTGGATTTTGGAAGGGTGTTATCCAAGAGTTACAGGCAGCTCCTGGAAAGGAGAATGAAGAATAAGGACAGAGAGCATAGAGCTGGAGTCACTGTGAGGCACTGCAGAAGCAATTTTTCCCCCAGTCTTTTCATCTTCCCTCTTTATTACAGCAGGGCAGCAGCGAGCCCCTCACGGTGGGGGTTGGTTATTATGTTAAGCAAAAGGAATCTGCAAATGTGATGCCTGGAGAGGACTGAGAGGGTTGTTTGAGGAGGCGACTGAATGAAACTCATCTGCACAGACAACTGGACCGCAGTGAGGCTCAAGGTAAAGCCAGCACTTCAGAGCCAGGAGGGTGCTGAGCTCCTTGGAATGGGGACACCTGTGCCACCTGCTCAGTTTCTGAGGGGTCCAGCACCTCACCACCGTGCAGGCCAAGCACCTGAGAATAGGGGCCATTTCTCAAAGGGCCACCAAAGCTTGGGAAGCAGATGAGCCTTTGGCCCCCAGGTCAAAACAAGCTTGGGCCAAGTGGAGGTGTGAAACAAAGTTGTCTGGACACTGACCTGACTCTGGCCTGGTTCCTAGAATGGGCAGCTCAATGGGACCCTCATTGTGTGGAATCCCTCAGCATGTCCTCCCCTCAACCCTGCCTGATGCTCGTGCCGCCTGCTCTCCCTCCCAGCAGGGGAGGGTGTGAGCTGCCAAGGGCATCGCCGTGTACCCTCCTCTGCCCAGGTGAGGGAGTGCCCAGTGCATTGCTACACATGTCCCAGCACTGCCTGTGACTGCAGCTGGACCCTGACTCTGCGTGATATTGTCCTCTCTGGGGCCAGCTGGGCAGCATGGCTGTTCCAGCCCGTCCTGCCTCCAGACCCCAGGTTGCTACCCAGCAGCTGTGTGCCTGCTGACCCTCCACCCTGGGCATCTCAGGGCAGTGGGGCTCTAGGGGTGTTCTGTCTGATCAAGGTTGGGTGTTTCCAACATCTGTCATCCCAGAGAGCTGCTGATCTTCTTTCTCTCTGCTCCACCTCACCTCGCATCAGGGAAGAAGTAGGTTGGGATAGTGGCAGTGATGCCACCAACCCAAGTTGCTTCCTAAAGGACCCCACATCCAGCTCTTGCTCCTCCACAGCGTGGCTGAGTCCCCTTTCCACAGCACACCTCCTACGAACATGCAGCTGGACTAGTCTCTGGGCTGTACTGCCATGAAACTAGGGATGGAAAACAGAAAGATTTCCAAGCCTGAGACTGGTGGTAAATCTAGCCAGGGAGTTTCTTCAGGGAAATGGTGCTGGAGGTCTCAGTGAAGGTGACAGTCCCAGCATGGGAGCCATGGGCTCAGTGCCTCTGGAGCTGGCAGAAGTGAGCTTGCACTGGAGAGCAGCAACCGTGGGGCTGAAAGGGCACATTGTCCTCCCACTGGAGGATCCTTGTCTACCTCGGGGGAAGCCTGGAAGGCAGAAAGGCTCCTGCTGTCCTCTGAGCTGCCAAGGTTGTTTCTGGGAGCCAGTGCAGATGCCAGCTGCCACGTGGCTCTTTGCCTGCAGGATGGTAGGGTAATTAGCTGGAAAGACGGTCAAGCAACATGGGAAATGGACAAGAAAAGGAGGGAAAGAGCAGACCTGTGCCTGGATTGGGATCTGAGGAGGAAGCTCTTCACTCCAGAGTTACCTCTCCATGGTCAGGTCTTCAGCCCTGGAGCAGTGGAGAGATGCATGTGGGCATGTGTGAGACACAAGGTGGGAGCTGGGGCTGTGCCACCTGCAAGACCTGTCCTCATTGTGGCTCTCCATGGGGCCCCCCAGTGCCCCCAGCACCCTGCCCAGCCTCCACGCAGAGACCAGGTTTGTTCCAGCTCAGCATACTCAGTGTGTTAAAGGGGAAAAGTCAGTCTGATCCAACTGGGAAACATGAAATAACTGCTCTGAGCTCAGCAGATGGAGGTCACAATCTGGCGAGTTGTGCGGTGATGGCAGTGCCCTGCAGCAATGGCAGTGCCTCTCAGTGATGGCAGTGCCCCACGGCGATGGCAGTGCTGCATGGCAATGGCAGTGCCCATGGTGATGGCAGTGTCCCTCAGAGATGACAGTACCCTGCAGGAAGCACCTGCAGCAGCTGCTGCCCATCAGCCCCAGATGCCCCTTCCCCACACCAGGGTCCATTTGTTCCTGTCTATGGTGCTGCATGGAGAAGACAGCGGATGTGGGGGGGAAGCTGTGAGTGATGAGGTGTAGGAGGGGGCTGGATCCATGCCTGATGCAGCCACATGGATTTTCCTCTGGCATTCCCAGCCAGGTGCCATGGCTGAGGTCTGGGTTTCCTTCACCTTCCCCTGAACTGCCTGTCTACAAGCCCAGGAGCTGCTTCCACTGCCTCCAGCAGCCTTGGATGGGGATCCTAAGCCCTCACCCCCAGTAGCATTTCCTGGGGCCCAACGTTTGCTGTGTGTTCCCATCACAGACCCCAGGAGTGTGAGATTATTCCTCACCACCAAGGAGCACTGGAAACAGCCAATGATCCCCTGAACTGCCATACAACTCTTGGTGGCTGTTTTAAGGGTAATTTGCTTTGCTGGGATACTGAGGTATCTCTGAAGTTTGGACATCCCTGCTGTCCTTTGCAGCTTGTCCACAACTAAATCCAGCCTGGCCCACAAGGGTACCAGCACACCCTCTCCCTGGGGACTCTACACCCCTCTGACCCTCAAGTCCTGCTCCTCTCCTTCCCTGGAGGAATCTGCATCCTTCAGGTTGGTGGCACTGAGAGCCCTCCCCAAAGTTTCCTGATGCCCACCTATCTGTCCAACCCTAAGGCAGAGACTCTGCACCTGAGGCTTTGGCCAGCAGAAGGGAAGCTGTGTCTCTGGATGGAGGTGCCTCTGGTCTGTCTCTGCTGGGCAATTCCATACATCGCTGACTGCTCCTCCAGTTTTGGAGTCATTCTGCCCCTTAGGTTGGGAGCTGTCCCATAATACCCAGTTGCAAGAGACATGTAGGGCTCACTGGACATACTGGGGAAGGTCTTTCTGCTGGTGTCGTGCTGTGGTTGGGATCTCCAGTGAGGTGGGACATTCAGAGAAGGATCGACATGCTTGGAGACAGCCCTGGGCCAGCCTCATGCCGCTGTCCCCAGCCCACTGGGAAGTTATGGGGCTGGGATGAATCTGCTTCTGGTTCTTAGTCTGGGAAACCTCCTGGCAAATGCTTCAGTGCTTGTTTCAGTGTTTTCTGAGTACATGGGTTGTCCAGGGCACTGGAGCAAACTGTGTAAAGAAAACCAGGAAGGGCAGTGCTGTGTAGCAGTGACCTGCTGGGACCAGGCAGTCACGTATGCTCCCCAGGCCCAGCTGAGTTTCAGAGCCAGCAGGGAATGGCTTGGGAGGGAGCTGGGACAGGGAGGCTCTGGTTGGTGTTTGGGACTGAGGGAACAGGAACTGGAGCCTGCCAGATGGAGATGGTGTGGTGGTGACCTGATGCCAGGTAGGGAGGGTGGCACAGCAGTTTGTGCCTTGTGATGGGCTTGGGGTCCAATGGCTGCAGCAGTGAGGTGAAGATGAGTAAACTCACAAAGGGGGATGTTGGAGTGATAGGATTGTGACCTCCCACTCTGTCTTCCCCATGGTGGAGCAAGGGTGACTCTTCAGTCATGAGCAGTGGCTCGTCTTGGCTCATCCACTCTCTCCTCATCTTGGATGGGACCTATCCCAAGGCTCTGACCAGGCTGCCTGGCCTTGGCACAGCCTTTACAGGGGACTGTGTCTGCTCAGCCCCTGGTGCAAACAGAGGAGTTCGGAGTTCTTCCGTCTTATGAACTCAATATACTTTTTTTCAACCCAAATGTCTTTCCCCACTTGCCAAGAAAACATCTGATCAGCAGCAATTAGCAAAGCAAAATGCAGTAATGACCTTTCTAGTGTGTCTGAACGGTCTATGGGTGCCCTGAAGGGGCCCATGCCAGATGTTTAGGGAGCTCTGCTCACCAGAGGCAGGGCAGGGGCCTGGCAGTGCAGAGAAAGAGGCACTGGCAAGGCTGTGCAGGGCAGCAGTGTCACCTGGGCATACCTGGTACACAGCCTCTGTGGCCAGAGAAGGGCAGTGGAGCTGGGGAAGGGACTGAAGCACCAGGAGCAGCTGATGGAGCTGGGGGGTCTCAGTCTGGGGAAAAGGAGACTCCGGGAGAACCTTCTCATTGTCTGCAACTCTCTGACAGGAGGGTGGAACCAGGTGGCGGTCAGGCTCTGCTCCCAGGGAACAAGGCACGGGATGAGAGGGAACAGCCTCAAGCTGCATCAGGGAAGGTTCAAGTTGGATATTAGGGAACATTTCTTCGTGGAAAGGGTGATCAGGCATTGGAACAGGCTGCCCAGGGCAATGGTGAAGTCACCATCCCTGGAAGTGTTCAAAACGTATGTGGATGTGGCACTTAGTTTAGTGGTGGGTTTGGCAGTGCTGAATTAAGTGTTGGAGTTGATGATCTCAGAGGGCCTTTTCAACCTCAGGGATTCTATGATTTTAAGCCCCTGTGGCTGCCCAAGTTCTTTCAGTGGTTTGATCCCAGATCTTCTTGCCTTGCTGCTGTTCACCAGCATATCCAGGGAAAAGCTGGACTCAGGTACTGCTTTCCCCATCCATCATCAGTGGTTCTCTTTTCATGTGCTTTTTGGGCTTCACATTTTTAATCCAGCTGTTTCCTGCCTTACAAATATTCTTCCCTTAATTTCTTACAGCAGACTGCATGGGCTGTCTCTATCCATCTCTGGTTGAGCCAGGGCTGAGCTGGCATAGCTCAGAAGGGCCCACACCTGCTGCTGCCCCTGCATCAGGGCCCCCTGGTGCCAAACTGCTTGCCCTGGCAGGAGGGGAGGCTTCCCCCTCAGCTCTCACCACTGATCACATTGCAGGTGGCTTCTGCCCATCTGACACCACACCACTCTCCTCAGCCTTCATCCCAGGTGGACACATTTCCTCCCTCTGCTCTGGTGCTGCTGTGGGGATTATCTCTACAGGAACAAGGGGAAGGAAAAGTGCCTGGCCTTTCCAAAGGAGCAAGTTCAAGAGCAAGTAGCTTGTGCCTGCCTTGCTGCAGCAGCTCCTATCCCATCCCTGGTGCGTGGACTGAGGCTGAAGGTCACCCAGGTGGGGATGGCTCTCAGCGAATCTGAGGCTCTGAGGGAGAAGCAGAGCCCTGCAGAGTGCACCTTGCCTGTTGGCCCACAATCTAGAGGTAGAAGACTTCCCAGAGAAGGGAATCCAGTGTCTGCCTGGAGATGAAGTGCAGTCAGAGCTGGGAGGTGCCAGATCCCTTCACTGGAAAGAGAGACTGTGGGACAGATCCTACCTTACTTTAAGGTCTCCCAATGAGGACTGTGCTGTCCTTCTTCCCACTTGGAATTTCAAGCTCCTGATATGAGATAGGAACTTTTGGAGCAATATTCTGTGTCCTGTGTCCTGCCCTTCTTGGAGCTCCCCACTCTCCTACAGGCATGGAGAGACATCAGGTCATATCTGATGGGACATGCTGAGCTGCTCCCAGGTGCCAGGACATGGCACAGCCAACCCCGTTCTGCTGCATCCCAGAGGGTGGACCAGCTCAGACCATCCCTGCACCAAGGTATCTTCATCCCCACTTAATACTCTTATCTTCAATTAAAGGCCCAGAAGCCAGTTCTCTCCCTTCATTTATTGCAATGCAATCTTCTTCCTCTAATCTGATCAGGGAGGGTGTAAGCTGCTCTTTTGGAAGTGCACATGGAAGACAGATGTGTGTGTCACTGGTGTGTGAGCCAGGCTGGCAGAGAACAGCAGAAAGGTGCCCTGCCTTGGTGGAACAGGCTCAGGGAGGTATAGATTGAATATTAGGGAAAATTTCTTCATGCAAAGTGTGGTCAGGCATTGTAACAGGCTGCCTGGGGTAGTGGTGGAGTCACTGTCCCTGGAAGTGTTCTAAAGACATGTGGATGTGGCACCTGGAGACATGATTTACTGGTGGCCTTGGCAGTGCTGGATTAATGGTTGCACTCAATTTTAGAAGCTTTTTTCCAGCCTTAATGATTCCATGATTCTAAGTGCATGAACAGTTCTAAGGCAAGTGTTTTGCATGGCTGGAGACTGTTAGCATTCCTGAACACCTTCAACAAGCTGGAGCCCAGTCCTTGGTCTCTGACAGCCATGGAGGCCCTGGAGTCAGGGGAATGGTGCTGTCAATTTGGACAGGACCACAGCAGGGTTTTAGGTGACACTGAGGACTTGACCTCAGCGGTGTGACTGCCACACATTTGCTGGACTGGTTGCTCCTGATGAGCTGATGAGTCCATGGCCACACTTGGAGAAACCAGGGATGGACTTGCATCCCTCTTGAGTTCCTTTACTCTACCTCTTGTTGGACTAATACTTGTGCTTTCCCTCCTCAGGCCAAGGTGCCCGGTGAGTGTGGTCACAGAGCTGCCCCCAGCTCTGCCCACCCCGCTGTGCATGGACCACCCACGTCCCCCAGCCCACGGATGACGGCAGCGTCCTGCAGCAGCATCGCCTCAGAGAGCTGTGTCACCTTGGAAAGCCACGTCCAGACTGTGAGTGCTCGAGCACTGCGGGCTGGGCCGGTCTGGGGCAGGATCCTCATGGGGACACAGTCCAGCTCCAGGGGGTTCCTTGGGATGAGAGGCTGAAGAAGGCTGTGGGTGCTGGGAAGCTCTGGATTCTGCTCTGTCAGGGTGCTGTTGTTCTGCGAGGTGAGAAGAGGCCGAGCACTGCATGGCAGTGAACGGGAGAGGCACTGCTGGCAGGGCAGGGGGCACGAGTGCTGTTCAGGGTGAGCTGGTGCTGGCATGGTGCCAGGGCCAGGGCATGACTGGAGAACACTCTTATGGGTGTCTCTGGGTGCAGTGAGAACTGTGACTGTGTCTTTCAGGTGATAGTTGCAATGGTGGGCAGTGGCTGGAGTAGTGCCAGAGCACGGGGACATCCAGGGGCATTGCCCATGGGCACTGGGCAGCCATGAGACAAGTGGTGAGCAGACCCAGGAGCACCTGCATTCCCTGGCCACAGGGTCCATGGGATCCATAGGGCTGCCCCTTGCCGTGATTTGATCTCTGCTCTCCATCATTAGCACTTGAAGTGGTCCCAGGGTCCTGGGCTTGCTGTGGGCAGGATGGGCATGAGCAGGATGGAGAGGCTTGACTGCCTCCAACAATCCAGAGAATCCTGCAGGGAATATCTCAGCCCTCTCCAGCCCATGGGAAGCCTGTATTCCTCCCCCAAGAAGAGAGACAAGCTGTGCAAAGGGCAGTGCTCTGGATTTAGGCAGGGTTGTCTCAGTTGAAATGGTCCAAGGGGAATGAACTCGTTCTGAAAGCAGCAGGCATGGTGAGTAGGCAGGTCAGACCTACAGAGGAATAAATCCCATGCCTTCCCCACATCAGGAAAGGTTTCCTGCTGTGTTCCAGAATGTGACAGAAGCCTTTCAGCCCAGCCAAACCCAAACATTCAGAGAGTCTGGATTTGGCCTCCCAAAAGGAGAAGATGGTCCTAAAACCCACTGAAGATCAAGAGCGTACCACAGTCTTTTCCTTCACAGCCTGTCCCTACCCAACAACTGTGGGACCCGGAGGGGTGCGAGGGGTCACAGGGGCTGGTGTGGGTGCCCTGTCCTGGCCGTGGCACCACTCAGAAGTAACACATAGCTTCTTGAAAATGCTCAGTGTTGGGAGCTGAGGGTCCTCACGTTATGGGGCTTCCTCATTGCAGCCACTGCTGTGAACAGAAAAATCCATGGTGTTTTTTAACCACATTGATCTTTTTGGCCCTGCTTTGGGCAAGTAAAAAAAGAGTTGGGGGACACTGAAGAAGAAGAGACACGTGGTTCTCATACTGAATGTCTCCTCAACATCAAGGCTCTGGCAGTGGTGCAGGTGTCTGAAGGAATTTTGGGGATGAGGATGGAGGTCAGGCATACATCCATGGGCATGGGCTGTGCACTGGGGTGCCTCCTGTGTTAGGATGAGGATTGAGATCGTGCCCAACCCAGTCACAACCCTCTGCCCCTCTGCACTGCAAAGAAACCCTCCCCCAGTGCAGACACCAGCAGCAAAGCCCACCAATGTCAACTAGGCACATGTTTGGTGATGGCTGAGTCACAGCCGTGCTCCAAGGACAGCAACAGGGACAAAAGAAAGGAGATCAGGTGGGCTTGAGTGTTCCCTGGAGGAGCAAATGGTCCCAGTCCCCAAGGGGCACAAAGGTGGATGGTTGCACAGGGCAGAGGGCTGTGTCCTTAGCATAGGAGAAGCCCCTGGAAATACACCTGGGCCTTTGGGACCCACACAATGGTGATTCTCCAGCCTCCCAAGGGACTCACACACTACAGTGGGAGCATCAGCTCTGGTCCACTGCTCCCCAGCAGTCACCCATCTGGCTCTTTCCCTTCGTTGCAGCTGCTGAATTTCTCGATGAGTTCTTTTTTTTTTTTTATGTAGGTGACACATGTTTGGTTCAAAGCACTTAATTGCCTCTTGGGATGCGTTTCATTTATTCATTAAGACAGAAATTGGAGTTGTTGGGTTTGCTTTATTTTGCTATTTTCCCCATCTTTTTCCCCCCTTCTCTATTCTACAAGCAAAGGGTGAGAAAAAAAAATCACGTGTAACTCCAGTATGTGCATGCCCAGCCTCTCTCCTCTGTGCCCCCAACCCCTCCTGTTGTTCCTGGTCAGGGGGGTGGTGATGAGAGAATTACTCCTCCCTGGCAGTCTGTTGGCATGCCATAGCTCTTTGGAATTTGAGGTGCTGGTGCCAAGCCCAGCCCCACACTACTGCTGTGGGTGATGCTGGGAGACAAGAGCCAGTTGGTCTGTGCTTGAGGTGGGGGACTTGCAGCCTGGCCCCTGTGCCTAGGCAGCCATGGTCCTCCTTGTGGTGACCTGCCTGGTGGCCCCAGCCCCTACCCAGCACACTGGGGAAACTGTGCCATGGGGGCACAAACAGATCTGGTTCTTCCTCTCCAACTGGGATGTGAGAGGGGGAAAAGCCCTGGAGAGGTCTTTGCTTGTGTGCCTATGGGGCTCGAGGGTCAGGCCAAGGATGTGTGCATGGGAAGTGTTTCTGCCCTACTTGTGCTGCTAGGAGGTACCCCCTGCACAGGCACGGTGGTGACATTTGCTAGTTTGGAGACTGGATAAAGCCAAGGATGAATGTAAAGGGTTGATGTCTCTTGCCGTGGGCCACATGTTTTCAAAGCAATGTCTGTCAAGGCAGAGTTCTGCAGATTCATCTTCAGGCTGGCACCAAAGTAGGTTGTACCTTCTTCCCTGTGGAGGATCCCCCAGACACATACTGGAGATCCTTAGAGTCACCTTGATAAACAGCAGTCCAGTCCAGCAGTGGATTTTGGTTGCATGGAGATGAAAGAGGAAACCACAGATGGGGAGATGACCAGGTGAAATGAGGGAGAAAGGGAGGGAGGGAGGAAAGGAGGGACTGATGGAAGGATGGATGTTCATTCTAAAAGAGTTGAGCTGCCTGAATTCAGAGAGGTAAGGTGGTGAATGCTGTGCTAGGAACAATGGGGCAGAACCAGACCTGCCGAGCAACTTGACCAAGAGTAGGTTGATCTGGCACCTTCCAACACCACATGTGCCCCAGTGCTGATTCTCAGAAGCTTTTGGTGCCTGAAATCCACCTCCAGTTCCCTGCCCCAAACATGGCTCTGCTGCTGGGGAATGCTGACCCTTGTTTTCAGGGTTTCTGGTTTTATTTTTTCTCCTCCTTAGCTCTCATTAACATGAACAGTCCCACTAGGACTGGGCCAAGCATACAGGCATGTTTTGCCCCTTGTGAGAGCCCCTTGAGAGCTTATCTCCCTCTCTGCACTCCCTTTGCTTGGTGTCCCAGGGCTTAGAGTGAGTCATGGGTTTTAGAGGCAGATGTTCTCCTGAGAGGCTCCCTGGACATGTACCGAATCTGGGCTCCCTGGTGCTCCTGCCTGCTTCATCACCCAGGGCTGAACACCCCTGAAAGCTTGTCACCTGGAAATGACCCTGCAGACAGTCTCTGGACTCCCCCATCTCTGAGTCCCTGAGGACCACCAACCCAGCCTCTCTCTCCCTGGGTAGTGGTGCCCAGCATTAAGGTGGCTCCCAAAACCCTGGTGGTGGGGGAACTTATGCATGTGGATTCTCAGACCCTCACACCCAACAGTGCTGTGTACCTGGCAGAAGAAAGAGCTGTAGGTGTGTGAAGTAGGTGCTGGTAATGTGCACCTGCTGGGATTGGCAATAACCTGGATAATAAATCTAGTAACAATGGAATTACAGCTCTGGGAAAGGGCCAGCCCTGTTCCTGGGGCTCAGTGCAGAGACCCTGCATGGACCAGGCAGAGGTGAGCAGCTTGCCCAGTACTGGATGCCAAAATGAAACAAATTTCCCCCATCCTCAGTCCAGTTTTTCCCCAGCCTTGGTCCTTTGGCTGCATCCAAATCCCCATGGCATGGACACTCCCACAACAATACCTGGCCCACAGTCTCAGAGGTGCCCCCCTCATTTTCCACAGCCCTTGTCCTACTACCAGCCAGTCCCCACAGGCAGGCAAGCCTTCTTTCCTCTGCCTTCTCCTCTTCTTGCTTCCCAGGTCTGAAAGGAGAGCTTAGATGGGGCTGTCTGTGCTGGAGGCAACCACAGGGAATGGCTGGTCCTGCTCCCAGCCAGGCTGCCTGCCAGGGAAGCTTTTGCTTTATCTACAGAGCCAGGCACCCCGTGGACAGTGCCAGGACCTGCCTGGGGCAGGAGAAGGTGCTGGTGCTGCTCTGGACCCCTTGGCTTGCTCCAGATGGGTTGTTTTCCTTCCAAGCAGCACTGCAGCACTCAAACAAGAAGGGATTTGCAATGCAGAGAAAAACCTCCCACCCGCCATGCAGCAGCGTGTGGGCTGGGAGCAGAGCTGGGAGCAGCTGTGCCACCTCGTTCCCACTGCCTGAGCTCCACACTCCTCCTGCTCCTGCCCTGACCGCACATTCTGGTCCAGTTCCTGGCTCCAGGACCCTGACCCTGCCAAGTGGGCTTGTGGCACCCCTTGTGGCAACACTTGACAGTGTGACCTGAGGACAGAGCTCTGCCCAGGGACCACAGAGGAGGTGATGCTCAGCTCCCCGCTGATTTGAGGCTTGCTGCCTCCTTCCAACATGCTGTATTTTCCCACTATGCTGAGCAAGGACAGGCAGAAAGGTTGGCTTGGCTGAGCAGGGACTTTCTCTTGGAAATAAGGCAAAAAAAGAAGGTGTCTGCCCCATGGAAGCAAGGTCGAGTAACATGGAAGAATACAGAGATTCTGCTTGCCGCTGTAGGGAGAAAATCTGTGCAGCCAAAACTCAGCTGGAGCTGAAGCTTCCAGAAATGTGTGGAACAACAAAAAGAGTTTTTTCAAATACTTTAATGGCATTAGGCTGTATAGAAATATCCTTGGCCCACTCTGGGATGAGGATGGTCACCTCCCAAACAGGGACAGAGACAAGGCAAAGGTGTTTATCACTTTCTTTGTCTCTGTCTTCAAATGGATTGTGGACCAAGTGGGTCTCAGTGTCCTGAACTGGAGGACCATGACTGCAAGAATGATCAAATCCCAGCTGACCTTGAAATTGTGTGGGATCTGCTACAAACCCTGGGGCCTGATGGGATTCATCCCAGAATCCTCAAAAAGGTGCTGGTGTCATACAAAACCTCTCTCCATGATTTTTGACTGGTGTTGGGAATCTGGAGAGGTCCCAGCTGACTGGAAACTGGTAAATGTTGTCCCAATTTTCAAGAAGGGCAAGAAGGAGAACCCTGGAAATTACAGGCCTGTCAGTCTCACTTCAGTGCCAGCTAAAGTTGGGGAGAAGATTATTCTGGGAGATATTGAAAAACACATGAAAGACAATGCAGTCATTGATCACAGCCAACATAGCTTCAGGAGAGAGTCCTGCTTATCCAACCTGATTTCCTTCTATGACAAGGTAACCCACCTGGCTGATCAGGGGAAGCCAGCTGATTGGATTTCAGTAAAGCTTCTTATACTGGCTCTCCCAGGATCCTTCTGGACAAGCTGCCCAGCCCACAGCTGGATAAACACATCACGTGGTGGGTGAGCAGTTGGCTCATGGGTTGAGCAGAAAGAGTTATAGTGACTGGGGTGACATCAGACCGGGGACCTGTCACCAGTGGGGTTCCACACAGCTCCATCTCAGGCCCTGTGCTCTTCAACACCCTTAGGAATGATTTGGATGCAGCACTGCAAGGGGCACTGAGCAAGTTTGCAGGTGGGCCAAAACAGGAGGAGCTGTTATCTCCTTTGAAGGCAGGGAGGCCCTGCAGGGAGACGTCGACAGATCAGAGGGCTGAGAATCACCAACCATAGGAAGGGCAACAAGGGCAAGAGCCAGATTCTGCACCTGGAATGGGGCAACCCCAGATGTACGGACAGAGTAGGGAATGAGATGCTGGAAAGCAGAGCCAGAAAAGGGCCCTGGGGGTCATGGTCAGTGGCCAGTTAGCCACAAGTCAGCAGTGTCCTGGCAGCCAGGAGGGACATCCCTGTCCTGGGGGGCATCAGGCCCAGCATTGCCTGATGGGCGAGGGAGGGGATTGTCCTGCTCTTGGGCAGCCTCACCTGCAATATTGGGGAAATTTGGGGCACCACAGTGTAAGGAGGATATTGAGCCATTAGAGAGTGTCCAAAGGAGGGCAGTGAAAATGGGGAAGGGCCTGGAGGGGAAGCATGTGAGGAGCAGCTGAGAGCACTTGGTGTGTTCAGCTGGAGAAGAGGAGACTGAGGGGAGACCTCACTGCAGTTCCAACTTCCTCAGCAGGGGCAGAGGAGAGGCAGGCACTGATCTCTGCTCTGTGGTGTCCTGGGTCAGTATCCAGGGAATGGCCTGGAGTTGTATCAGGGCAGGGTTAGGATGGATCTCAGGAAGGTACTCTCAAACACATGGTGTGACTCTTGAATGAGTGCAGGGCTGAGGCTTGGACTTGATGATCCTTGTGGGTCCTTTCCAACTCAGCATATTTGTGACTGCTGGTGTCACTTTGTGCCTTCTTACAAATTCAGGGCATGGAGAGCACTATGGAAAGGTAGGTAGATGAAGGTGTAGGACAGTGAGATTTCAGTGTCTCTGATCCAGCAAATCCACATGTGATCCACAGATGGATGTTTGGCACTGGGGCACCAGAGAGAGGGCCAAAAGTGGGATCCCGAGGTGTCATAGGTCAGTCCCACACCAGAGGGAGAACATGGCTGCTGGCCCTCTCAGGTCTTGCGGGAGAGTGAGGGTGGCTGGTGGAGCCTAGTTTTGCAGGGACAGTGTGTCCCTGGTCCTGACTGTCCCCTGCACAGGACTGGCAGGAATTCCCACAGGCTGGGTGGGAGTGGGCAGTATTCCTGGATTTGGAAACCTATGCTGGCCACATCCTCCCCTGGAAAGGCTCCCATGCTCTGCTCCCTGTAGAAGCTTTAGTGTCACCTAAGGAGAGAAGGAACCCCCTGCCAGGCACAGAACAGCTCTTTGTGCCCTCCTCAGTCCCTTGGTAGGGCAGGGAAGGTTTGGATGATCCCAAGGTCACCCCTTCACTGATGCTGGGATGAGGGACATCACCAGCGCTGCTGCTTTACACTTAGGGCTGCTGCCCCTGGGAAAAGTGAACTGTGGTGGCTTCCATTTCTTTCCCCCAAAATGGGGGCAGGTCTGTGATGGAATTGCTGGATTCTGGGTGCCCTGACCCAGACGGGACATGTGTCCCTTCTGCAGTGCTGACTAAGCAGCCCAGAGCACAATCCCATCTTCTCCTACCCTTGTTCCTGCCAGCTGAATGTGGGGCCTGAACCCCAACTCTTGACAGTGGGAGCAGAGGGAATGCTGCTCCTTCTGGAGCTATCACCTGCACTATCACCTGGAAGAGTCAGAGCAAGACCTGTAAGGGATCCACTGCTGGAAGCACTGGGATCCCAGCTGGTGGGAGCACAGCATGGAAGCCTGGGGCTTTATCTCCCAGAAGTTAAAGTGGCTTTCACTGCTTCCCTTCAGGTTTGTAAACAGCTGCTGGGCTGCTGGTGTGCTGGAGCAACCTGGACTGTGGCTTTAAGGTCCCATGGCTTTAAGGTCCCTTCCAACCCAGATCGTTCTGGGATTCTATGAAGAGAGCTCTGCCTCCACTCCAGGGTAGGGCAGCAGGAGGGAAGGAGTTGCTGCTCCAGTTTCCAACAGGAGTCAGGAGACCCCCCAGCTGTCGAGAGCTGGGACCCCCTGGGACTGCACCAGAGGGATGTGTTTTCTTGCTCAGAGCACAACTGTCAATGGCAAAGTCTCAGCACAGCCTTCAGTGGTGAGAAACACTGTGGGCTGGGACATTCTGGGGAAGATTTTTAGCTGCAGAAAAGAAATTTGGCAGCTTGGAAGCAATGTAATCATCCTCCTCCCATATGCTTGGTGCTATTTAAAAGGGAGCATGTACCCGATTCCTTCCGACCAGCACGCTGACATTTCCAGAGTGCGTTTGGAAATAAATTTGGCATCCACTGTCAAAATCTCAGATTGAGCCCAGTGCAGCTAATTTGGGCTCTGACTGCCTCTGCAGAGCACCTTTCCCTGCTCACAGATTCCAAGCCATGGCAGGGTTTGCTTCCCACGGCCAGGATGGTGCACGCACCACCAGGCTTTGAGGGCTGGAGGGCACGAGAGAGTCACTTCCTGACTGGTGTCTCAAGCCCTTTCTAACAACCCCTAAAGCTGAGGAGGCTGTTCATGCATGGGTGGTAGCTGTGTGCCTCCTCTTCTGAGCCACTCTTTTCCCAGCATGGAGGCAGAAGGAGCTGTAGATGCCTGGGCTCATCCTGACAGCAAGAGACATCCTCCTCTGAGCTCTGGACTCCTCATAAACCTCTCTGAAACCCATCCTGCCTCCTCCTGCCAGTGCCCAGGGCTGACAGGCTGTGGTGGGGAAACTGGGGGGCATTTAGGGTCCGTCCCTCCCACCTCCCCTCTCCCATCACACAGCTGGAAGGCTGGGGCGATGCCCAGTGAAGTGAGAGTGATGTGAGAATGCCCCACACTGTACTAGGTGCTCTGCACAGGCAGAATGAACCCCAGCTCCAGCTGCCCACCAGTGGACATGGGCAAGAAAAGGGGTGCTGCTTGGACCTGCCTTGTGGGAGCACACGTAGGGTACCTGGGCAGACTGGCAGAACTGTCCCCATCCTGTGTGTGACAGCAAGAGACAGCTTCAGGCACATGAGATGTTGGGAGGGGTGTTGGTGGGATGCTGCACACATAGGGTCTGATGTCATGTCTGCCTGTCGCCATGTGTTGAGTCTGGGTAGGTGGGCTATTCCTGTAAATGAGATCAGGTGCCACATCTCTGGAGCTGTCCCCTCCCCTCCCACAGAATCCAGCTCCCCTTGGGGCCCCCAGTCCCGCCAAACCCTGCCCTGCCCACAGCTCAGACCTGAGACGGGCACATGGTGTGAGCCCACCCACCCAAGGGTACGATCTTTCTGCCCTCCTCTTTCTCCCTTGCGTTTTGGTCTCCCCCTGTGCTGTATTTTGGGGTGATGGTGGAAGAGTGGAGTGGGTTGAAAGCAGATGGTGGGATTAATGCTGTATCCCTGCCTTTGAGCCATCCGTGTGCTCCTGCTCCGTGCCATCAGCCTTGTTAACGCTGCTGAGTGGGGATCAAACCCAGTGAGCCGTGTGCGGAGCCTCCGTGCTGGAGTCACTTCTGAGGATTATGGTGAATTATGTAGATGGGAATCAGACAGCAATCCAGGCATGGACGATTTCTTTAGGGGGTGGCAGAGCTGGAGCTTCACCATCCAGGAGATTTGCTGGGATCTAATTAGATGTTCAAACAGCTCCTCCTGGCCAGAGCTCTGTGAGCGCCTGCCCACACTCACCATTCTCCTCCCTGCCCCTGAAACAGCAGGGCCTGGGCTTTAGGAGAGGGAGGCTGGGAATATCATGATAGTGTCTGGATGGCAGAGGGTCCTGAGGCCATGGAGGCAGCCAGGGAAGGAAACTAAGGTAGGAAAAGAACAGATCCCTCTTGGCCCTAGGAAGGAGGTGGGAGCTGATGTCTCCCCTGCCCAGGCTGAGCATCCACTGGGGGTGCAGAGACTTACCAGAGGTCAGGCTGTTCACCCCTATGCAGTGCCTGGTGGCCACTGGGATGAGCAATGTACTGGATCAGGAACAATCTTCCTGGTGTGGATGGGAGCTGTGACTGAGACAGAGGAATACTGGGGGTAACAAAGGCTGGATCCCTCATTCAAAGAACAGCTGGAGCTTCTTCCCCAGTCCTAATCCATACTAGCTGCTCAGCACAGCCTTTGCAGCCATCCTGGACCACCTCAGACCTGCAACTCCATAAAGCTTGCTCCAGTGGACCAGGGCAGGCAGACAGGGAGTTTGGTCCCTGGATCTCTCTCTTGGAGCTTGTTTCTTTCTCATTGCTCTGCAGTGACATGAACTGTGGGGTGCACTGGCCCAGAAGCAGTACCAGGTCTAAGTAGTGCCCATCCCAGTCCCCATGACCCCAGAAGCACCCTGTGATGAGCCCTGGGGAGGGCTCACTGAGACCAGAACCCCCCGGCCAGCACCCTGGGGTGCTCTGGGCAGAGGATCCAGGGAGGTGGGAGGAAAGGCTCTTTCAGGCCTAAGGTTGCAGCTGTATGCCTGAAGAGGGAGGATTCTGATCGTGGCCAGTTTGGGATTTCCTTGGCTGAGGTGAGAATTGTGCTGGCCTCTGCCAGACACACCAAAGGGCTCTGCCTGCTGAGCCAGTTTGGGTGCATTGAGCAGGGGGAGGAGCTGATGCCCAACTGCAGCTGTGGCTGCCCTATCCCTGGAATTCCTCAAGGCCAGGTTGGACAGGGCTTGGAGGAACCTGGTCTAGAGGAAGGTGTCCCTGCCCAACCATTCTGGGATCTAGTGATTCTCTGGTGCCCAACTGCCCTGGCTCTGTCCCCAGGAGCCCAGCTCAGGCTGGGAAGCAAAGGCAGTGTGGTGCAAAGCTCTGAGTCAGGGTCTGAGGAGAGCCCCTGGACACAGACATGGATGCAGACACATATTCCCAGCTGCATTATCCACCACTCCACTAGAATGGATCCATCAGGATTAAAGGAAGAGTGACACCTGCCCTGTGTCTCTTTTTTGTCACTGTTCTCTTTGGCATCATGCTGCAAGTTGGCTGCTGTGCCCAGACGTTGGGATCCTCCCTCCTTCCCTGCCTGCTAGAAATGGAGCCAGCCCATGGCTGCTGTCTGAGGGTATGCTGTCATCAGAGAGAGGGGAGAGAAAAATCTGGAGTGGACACATACCCAAAGGGGGCAAGGCTGGCTGACCTGGGTTATTTAACAGGACTGGGAAGAAGTGGGTAACAGATGTGGTCTCCATGACAACCCACAGCTGGCTGGGCAGAAATTACAGGACACATGGAGTGTCAGCAGCACTGATTCCCCTCCTCCCGGTGACCTGGGTAATTACAGATGCACTTGGAAATATTCAAACGTACTCATGCTTTAAACCCTTTGGAGATAAGTGAATAAAAGGATAATCATCCCAAAGGCTGATCTGATGGGGCTCCTGACTCCCGCAGTGTGTGGCCATGGTCCTCTGGTCTTGGGGTGGTGGATGAGGATGGAGGAGGAGGAGGAGAACAGGGGGAGAAGAAAAGGGAGGAGGAGAGCTGCTGGCACCAGCACTCGTGACTTCTGTGTTTTCTGCTGTGTTGTTGGTAAACTGGTGGGTCAGGAAGATCCACTGGGCTCAGAGCAAGGTAAATCAGATGTAAATCCCAGATAAATCCCTGAATCACAAAATGGTTTGATTTGGAAGGGACCTTAAAGACCATCTCATTCCACACCCCTGCCATGGGCAGGGACACCTTCCACTAGACCATGTTGCTCCAAGCTCTGTCCAACCTGGCCACGATCACTGTCAGTGGAAAGCTATTACCCCTTGTCCTGTCACTCCAGGCCCTTGCCCAGAGTCCCTGAGAACCATCCCCCCACATTCTTCCCAGCAGTGTGGGCTTCCCTCCCAGTAAAACCCCAGTCTGAGGGATTCCTTACAGTGGAGGTTCATTCCCAAGCATTGTTGGGCTTTAGGGGCAGCTGGCAGCAGAACCTGCCCCACTTACACTGGTGAGGGGGTTCATCAGTGAAGGGAGGGACACACAGGGACCAGCCTCTTCAAAACCCTTGTGCCTGTTATTGCTATAATAAGTCTCAGTCATGTGTCTGAAAGGGCTGAAGGGAAAATCTATTTTTCTCTGTTTTCTGGCTCTGCCAGTGTGACAGAGGCTCTGCGGGCATGGGCTCTGCAGAGACAGAACTGTTTTTTCCTGGTGTTTGTGTGGGTTTGCACATGGCAACAACAGAGAGAAAAACCTTTTTTTATTTTTGAAGAAGAAGAAGCAGAAGCAAATACAATCATAAAAAGCAGGTTGGATTTGCAGGGAAGAGCAGGGAGAGAGGTCAGTAACATGGATAGAAATGGATTTTACTTCTTTCTGGCACCACCACAGTGTTGGGGTCTTCCCACACAGCCCAGCCCAGGGATGTTGTGCTCCAAGGACACCCAAAACAGCCCCAACCTGGACTGCCTGGCCAAGTTCCTCATGGCCAAGGGGAAGCAGCTCATCTTGAGGCTGGAATTCTGCAGGGAATTTCTGTGCTAGGAAGGGTTTAGGTTTTTAGTGCCTTGGTCCTCAGGTTGTATCAGTGTAGGTCTGGATTGGAAAGTAGGGAAAACTTCTTCACAGAAAGAGTTGGCATTGGAACAGGCTTCCCAGGGCAATGGTGGAGTCATCATCTCTGGAAGTGTTCAAAAAATGTGGCTGTGGGAGTTGGGGGCATACATTAATGGTGTAAGGCTTTACCAACCTTAATTGTTCTATCCTTTGGGAAGCTGTGATGGCAAAGGGAAGGGGGAGGTCAGACTCTGCCAGCCCACCCAGAACTGTGCCACAGCTCTTTGCTCCGGCAGCATCCAGTGCCACTGCAGCACTAGTGGGCTGGTCACTGCTGGGGACTGTGCCACCCCAGCCCATGTCAGGGCCATGAACTGCTCATGCCAGGCTGATCCTTCCCTCTCCTGCGCTGGGAGCCCTGTGCAGGCTCTGGCATGTTCCTTGCTCCCTGCCCACCAGGCTGTAAGAGCCCGCTGCTCACTCAGAAAGCCATTCCCAGCTCAGGGCCATCATGTCCCTCCCACATGCGTCACTGTTTTACCCTTCTTCACACAACTGCCCTGTTATGGTCCTGTTCCCTCTCTGGCACCAGCTTTCTAGGCCATGCAAATTAAATTCCCTCAGTCTCTGCCCATAACTCATTGTCTCCAGCCCTACATCCCTTCGTCTGCAGGGCTCAGGATGGGTTTTTCCTTTTCCATGAGCAGTGTGTCTCTTCCTATAAAAGCCACCCTGGGAATTGTAGGGCACATTACTACCACAGTGTAAAAATAGGATTAGGAGTTGTTTTGTTCAAGGAAGAATTGTTCTGGGCTCCTACCTGCAAACCTTCCCACTGAAGGCAGCTCTGTGCCATCTTCCCATACAAATGCTTCCAGCTCTCCAGTCCATCACTGCTTCAGAGCCAATCCTCCATGGCCACAACCTTCACCTCCTGCAGCAGCTTCTTGTACACTGGAGGAAATGTGTGGCATGCCCCACAACTCTGCCCCATGGCTGTGACCAACAGCTCTGCCCATGGTGCTGTCACTCATCCTTTGAATCTGAGCCCAGACAATGCTCCATGACCAGCTGGAGAGGGAAAAGTCAGTGACTGCTCCACATCTGCCTCAAGTGCCACCATGGAGCCCCACACGTCAGCCATGGGGTGGCCCCTGCCCCACAAGAGGCCTTGCTGAACATTTTTCCCCACTCCAGAACTGCCCCCAAACTTGCCTGTTGGTCTCCTGCCCTCCAAGTGTACCCTGGGCCCTATATGTGGTCACAAAATTCCTCTACCCCACATTTGTAGGCCCCAATGTCCCCTCGAGCCCCATCTGTGCATGATGGTGTCCCTTAAACCCTCCTCTGTGGGTCCCTGTACCCCTCAAATCCACATCTATGGAGCCCAATGCCCCCCTGACGCCCATCTATGTGTCCTGTTCCCCTTAACCTTGCAGCTATGGGTCCAAACAAGCTCTAAATCCAATCTATAGGGTCCAACGCCCCCCTCACCTCCATCAATGGGGCCCAACACCCCTTAGTCTACATGTAGTTCCAGTGACCTGCTGACCCTCATCTATGGGGTCCAAATCCCCATTTATGGATCTAAACACCCCCCAGTCCTGCATTTATGGGTCCCAACACTCCCTGACCCCATCTATGGACTCAAACACCTCCCAAAACCTCATTTATAGGAGCCAAACACCCATCTATGTGTCTAAACATACCCCAAACTCCCACCTATGGGTCCTGACCCCCCTCCACCCTACACTTGTGGGTCAGGCTCACCCAAACCATGTGCTCTCATAGATGAGACCTTGTTACTCCTTGGAGTTGGGGTCTTGCAGCTTCTGCAGGAACTTCATCTCCTTGCTAACGTCCTGCCACCTCTATGGAGCAGAGTTAAAGGACACAGCAGGGGAATATATGGGACCTGGATGCGGGACCTGTCCTCCTTCCTGGCTTGGTGTGAACACTGACTGCCACTCCTGGTGTGCACCCATTGGGAATTCCTACCTGGATCTCCTGAGATGCCCTTCCTGTGCCCCTGGGTGCCCATCACCTGACCTGTCACCAGTGTGTGAGACCAGTGTCCTCATGCCCTGTGAACATCCCACCATGGGCACAGTGGAGGCTTCTCCATTCTGCCAGACACCCAAGGCTGGAGACCTAGGGGTGATTTGGGTTGCCCAGGGGATGGTGTGAGGCTCATCCCTGGAGCCACAACTGTGGATGAGCCGTTTGCTTGGAAGCACTTGGTGAAGGGAAGAAGACCTTGTAGCTGACAGGACTTCTAACAGAGAGGCCAACAGTGCATTGGTGTGCCCTTCGCCAGTCCATAAACCATCCCTAGAATGACTGGGATTAAATACCTGCACTCCCTGTCCCAGTCCCCCACCACACCGGCAGTGCCCAGTGCCAGTTGTGGACCCTTGGCTGTGACAGGGAGGAAAACACATGAACAGCACTCACCTTTGCAATGTGAGAGTAAGAGAGAGCCCCACAGAGCTCAGCAGGGGATAAACTCATTCGCCCAACTACATTCCATTTTATTCATATTTTCCCCAGAAAATTGGATTCATCTCCAGAGCTTGCTGCTGTTTTCCGTTCAATGTGGAGATGAGTGCAGGGTGCTCGTGGGGTCCTTGGGGCAATGCTGGTGGGGTTCCCTGCCCAGCAGAGATCCCAACTCCCACCACTGCTCCCCAGCTGCTGTGGTGGCTGCAGTGAACTCCTGGGAGAAATTTGGGAGTTCCCATCAACAAAAAAAGTTTCTGTAATTCCTGCACTGATAATTCCTGGTGTTTGTCTGTTTATTGTGTCAGGCTGTGTGTTCATCCAGACCTGCTCTTGGGAGCTCCTGTTTTGGAGCTTGGGGAGCTGTTGCGGAGAAGGGGGTGAGCTGTGCCATGCTTCCAGCTGGGGGCTTTGCACCTGCCGTGGCCCAGTCCCTCCCCTTGAAGGATTCTGTTCTCCCACAATGTCTTCTTGATTTTTTCTCTCTCTGTGTGCCAGCTTGGGTGTCTCTTGGTTGTTGCCTGCAGGGTGTCTGAGGTCTGCATGAGGACTGGGGAGTATCACTCCATCCTTTAGCATCCTTCATCCTTCGTTCACCCACAGTTCTTACGGGGGATCAGGACTGGGGAGGATTCTCTGGGACCCCTTCATGCTCCCTTCACCTCCATTGCTTATTGAGACCAATCGCCGACCTCCACAAGCTGCATCGCTCATCTCTGGCCATGTGGGACTGGACATGGCTCACACAGACAGGACAAGCCACGGGTACTGCCCAAGCAACCAGGCAAGAAGAGGATGTTGCATTCAGCCAGTGCTGTGGGGGCCTGATGAGTCCCAGCCCGGTACTGCCAAGCCGTGGTTGGGAGCACCCTTTGTTCTGAGGGTCCCCCAGCTCCCAGCAGGCAAGGATGGCTCACCAGAGTTCAGTCTCCATCACACCCCCAGAGCAATGGGCTCTGGCAAGGCTCAAGGTGCCCATCTCCAAGATCCATGATCCTGCTCGTGCCTACCCAGCCTGGCAGGGACAGCCCTGGACCCACCACCAGCCCAAAGGAAGGGACTGGTACCCACCACCCCAGCACTGAGTGGTGCCCTGAGCTCCCATAGCCATCCCCCCATTCCCTCCATCCCACCCTGTGATGTTCTGGGCTCTCATAGCCATCCCACTCATCTCCCCATCCTATCCTGTGTTCCCCTGGGCTCCCACAGCTATACCCATGCCCCCCCCCCCCAACCCATCCTGGTGTGGCCTGAGCTCCCATATCATTCCTCCCCATTCCACCTTCTATGAGCCCTTGAGGATCTTAAGTGTTCAGAGTGACCTGAAATGCCACTGTGTCGCTACCTCTCTTTCATCCCTAGCATCTCCATTTGTTTCACTTGGAAAGGGTGGGTATTAAGAACTTACCACAAGGGATGAAGAGAGGATTGCAGGAGTTGAGTTAACCATGCAGCTCCCTGTGCAGCCTTCCTTGGAGCCGGAACAGGCGAGGCCAAGCTGCCCAAACAGGGACACACAGACCAACTTGTTGGGCTTGGGCAGTTATTCAAGGTGTTGAAGCCAATTAAGTACTAATTAACCAAGATACTCTGAAATGTTTCTGTCACAACAGCCTTATGTCCCAGAGCCTGCCTTGACTTTTATTCACTAAGTTCTCTCTCTCCACCAGGCAGTCTCTCCATGGATCCTCTGCAGCCTTGTGTTGCATATTCAGTCTGTGGGCTCATGGATCTAGTGGGAGCAAGGCTGGATTTCAGAAGGTGATTGAGTGTGTTCAGAGTCCAAGGGTTGTGTTGAGCTGAGTGGTAGTGCAGCATGTGCATGGGAGGGGGCCACATGTCCTCCATGGCCAGTAGTAATGGCCTGTCCCAGGACATCCTCGAGGCCCTGCTGGAGCATGTCCAGGGGCAGAGAGCCCTCAACCTCAGCATCACCAACTCGTTGTAGCAAACCCCCTTTCCAAGAGCAGAAGAGTGTCCTGGTTGCTCTTGCGTGACCCAAGGGAGCGTGCTGCTGCCTGCTTATGTTTGTGGGGTACAGCTGAGCCCAGCGTAGGCTTGGCATAAACCCTCCTGACCAGCATGTACAGCATCTGTGTGCTGATCTGCATGGCCACAGTCATGTTCATGGACATCAAGTACATCAACAAGTTTGCCCTGGTCTTCCCGGGCTGTGTCATCCTCTCCATCCTTGCCATCTATGCGGGTAACATGAAATCGGCCTTTGACCCACCAAACTTCCCGTGAGTGCAGGGTCCCCAAGGGCTGCAGGGGGGCCGGGGCATGCAGGCACACAGCTGAGTGCTGATACCGCCCCAGGACTGCTTCCTGGGCAACAGGACCCTCTTGCACCACGGCTTTGACCTCTTCATCAAGATGGTGGTGGAGGGGAATGAGACAGGATGTTCCAAGCTCTGGGAGCTCTTCTGCACCCCCTGCTTTCTCAACGCCACTGCTCTGCCCCAGCACCAACTGCCTCCCGCCACTCCTCCCAGCTCCACAGGGCCCCATTGCTGCACCCAGGCTGGGGGCAGCAAGTGAGGGAAGACCTTGCTCTCGGGAACCTGTGAGAACAGCACACTGTGCATGGTGGGAACCAGCCTGGTCTGCTGCCACAACGGGGCCCTCAGCCTTCACAGATCTCTTAGAGACAGTTCCGACAGTGGTCACTGCTGCTGCCCCCAACTCCATCCTGGAGCACTGAAAATGGGATCTGTGACTCTCCAGGCCTCTGGGTTCTTCTGATTGAGGCCTGTCTCTGCAGAGACTGTGCAAACCTCAGTAAGGACGGGGGAAGGCTGCAGCACACGAGCTGTGCTTTTTGTGTAATGGTCAGTGATGTGGATCTGGGGTATCCATGGGGGACTCAGTGAGTGCCTGTCACCGTCAGCCCTGCCTTGCATCTGCGCAGTCTCACCCTTGGGGGACTCTGAACCTCCCATGCTTCCATCCTCTTTCCCTTGAAGGAGAAATCTCAGCAGGATTTGACCTCTTGAAAGCTGAGACACTCTGCTGGGCCTCAGAATATCTCTGCCTTCCCCTGCTCACATCAGCTCCAGCAGGTCCTTTGATGTCTCTGTTTAAATCCATTACTGATGCTGGGGAGGTTTCTGCCTGCTGGAAATGGAAGGGTTACCTCCTTGATATCCATGTAAGCCTTTGGAAAGCCTTTGGAGTTGGGGACGTTAATCCTGAAGTGAAATATCTGCATGGACAGGGCTGGCTGGAAAAGGAAACCATTAAATTACTAGGAAGGCAGCACATCTGGGGAGCACAGGGAACTGGGGGAGCACAAGAGGGTCTTAGAGCCCAAGAACAGTATGGAGGGGACAGGATGTGTTTCCAGACTCCTGGGGTAGATTGTGATCTCAGTGTAGGATTTCACTTGGCAGTGAGGCTGCTGGCTGATCCTTGTCATGCTAGACCTGAATCCTTATGGATTTCCAAGTTGTGGTTCAGCCTCTCCAGATTTCTTTCCCTGCCACTTGTGTGTTTCTGCTCCAGGGGTAAGAGCAAAATGAAATCCTATTTCACAAGCTCTGGCAAAGCTGTCAGCCTCAATGGGAAAAGCAGAGCATGAGGCTAAGAAGCAGGAGTCTGGAGATCTGGATTCCCAGCTAAACCAGGGCTCAAACTGGCAGCACACAGCGAGTCCCGGCTCTGTGGGGCACAGCCTGGAAAAGCTGCCTGATGGGAACATCCCAAGGAGGACAGTGGTTCTCCATCCCTTTGACAGCACGGTTTCACTATCCTTGGCTTCTGTTCAGACATAAACCATCACTTCCAGGAGACAGAGAACTGGAACACGTCGATCTACAAGCAGGGGAGAGGAGGAGCAGGTTTTCTGCAAGGCTAGCACAGGATAATTAGCCGTTTAGTCATTACAATCTGATTTGTGGCCCCCAGCTCCTCCCTAGTGGGGACAGTGTCCATGGGTGCCCATGTTGGCACCACACCATTCCATCCCAGGGCATGCAGTTTTCCAGGTGTCTGGAGGAAGCTCCTCTGCCCGGAGGGACATTGTCCCAGGCACCGTGGTCAAGAAGGACACTGCCAGGGCAGGGGCAAGCTGGGCTCAGGCTTGGACATGAGATGGATTTTAGTAGGGAATGGGGACTAGGAGAGAGCCAAAGGCTCAGAGGCCTTGTGTGGAGCATCTGTGAGGAACTGCCACATCCATCAGGTGACGTGAGTGGAGCTGGGGTTGGGCTGTGGAACTGGGCTGAGCTCCAGCCCCACTGAGGACAGGCATGACCCAACAGTGCTGCCCAGCTCTGTCCTCTCCCGCGTGAATCAGCCTCTCTGGTGCCCATCCATGCCACAGCTGCCACGTGCTCATGAGAATGGGGCGCAGTGAATGGCAGTGGCTACCAGTGGCATGGCTGGACAGAAGGCAGTCAGTGCTGTCAGACTGGGATGGAGCTGGTGGCGCAAGGACATGAGCCTGGGTTGGTCCCTGGGCAGCACCGGAGATGCTGGAAGACATCCCTCCAGAGGCCAGGCTAGTGCTGGTCAGGGGAAGCCTTCTCATTCTGAGAGACAGAAACTGCCCCACACTAAAACCAATTAAATTTTGCAGGCATCTAAAAATTTAATTTTAGAATAATCTCCTTCACCAGAGCCACAAGTCCCTGATAAATATTTTATTTTCCTCCAAGTAAAGAGAGTTTGGGATAATTAAGGCAACGGATTCGTCGCTTTGAGCAGAGACGAGGCTCTTGCATTCCCAGCATGCCAAGGCAGGGAGATGCTTACTTTATGGAGCCACCTGGCAACTCAGCCTCTGAGTTTTGCTGGTTGCAGCAACATTTGAACAAGGACAAATGGAAGGCAGATGAGGAGGTCATGGCTTTCCATTGAAGGGTCCATTTTTCCTTCAATGGAATAAGTTGCCACTTTCCTGGCCATTTGAAGTTTTGCCATGTCCCTCATTCTTGATCAGCACTTACCACGCTCCTCAGAGTGGGACATTTTAAAACATTTTTTTTCAAAGCCCCTGACAGTTGGTTGGAAATGCAAAAGGAATTGGAGATGCCATAGGTGGGACTTTGGATGGTGAAAGCTCTTCCTGCCTGGCTAAGGCATGGAAAGGTTTTCTGTGGATTCATAGTCAAGGTTCCTTACCAGAAAGGTGAGCAGCAATAGCTGCAGGAAGATGAATGTGGAAGAAGCAAGTGTTCAAAGAGTCCATGTGCCTGGGCTTCATGGAACTTGGCCAGGTGTAATGGTTTTGTCATGCCATCAGGAGACATCGTGAGAAGCCTCTGGTAGAGTTGGAGTTGTTCACGTGGAGAAGAAAAGGCTCCCAGGAGACCTCAGAGCCCCTTCCAGTGCCTAAAGGGGCTCCAAGGGAGCTGGAGAGGGACTTTGGGCAAGGGTCTGCAGTGACAGGAGAAGGAGCAATGGCTTCCCATTGCCAGAGGGCAGAGTTGGATGGGATATTGTGAAGGAATTATTCCCTGTGAGGGTGGTGAGGCCCTGGCATGAGTTGCCTCAAGAAGTTGTGGCTGCTCCATTCCTGGAAGTGTTCAAGGCCAGGTTGGACAGGGCTCAGAGAAACTTGGTCTAGTGGAAGGTGCCCCTGCTCATGGCAAGAGGTGGAACTGAGTGATCTTTAAGGTCCCTTTCAACCCAAACCATTCTGGAGTTCAGTGATTCCATGCAAACCAGTAGCCTTCCAATCACCCCATTGTCAGGCTGTGCCAGGGGAGGTGAGAGCAGCTGCCAGGGGTGGCGAATGGATGGCAGGAATGTCAGATGGCAGGAATGGGCAGATGGCAGGGATGGTTGGAAGGCACCTCCCCACACGTCACTCAAACTCATGGCATGGAGACAAGTCAGGCCGCTGGGCTGTGACTATGCAGGCAAACCAGAGACCCAACCAGCAGTCCCCAGCTTCCACCAGACCTTCCTCTATCCCCACCTGCCCTTCTCAGTGTCCACCCAGTGACATTCTCAGAGCTGTCACAGCTCTCAGTCACCGTAGAGGTGACACACCCCTCAGACTGGTCCCCACAAGCAGACAGCTGAGGGTGGCAGAGCCGTCCCCCATGTCCATGACTGTGCAGAGCCAGCTGTGTGCTCTGATAGGGCTTTTTCTTTCAACTTTTTTTACTTTTTTGGCTCTCTAGGATACCACTTGTAAAAACAGCCATAAAGAAGTTAAAAAGCAATGTGCTGGCTCAGAGGAGTCATTCAATATCCTTATTAAAGATCCACAGTGCTGGAGCTGTAACAGCTCTTGGCACACAGAGGACACCTTTTATCTCAAGCATGAACTTGTGAAGTTCGAGGCACTTTACAAGCACTAATGAATTAAACTTTGTAACAACCCTGCACATGGAGTCCCACACACCAATTATTCATCTGTGTGCAGAATATGGGCATTAAATAAAAATAACAAGCTGGTTAATTTTGCCTCTCTTCTGGCTTCAGGATTGTGTCCGAGCTGATTTCAATTCTTTCCCATTCATCCAGTCCCTGGTTTTCATGTGCAGGGAGAGGTGAGTGAGGATTTGCTGCAGGTTTGCCAGGGGGAGTCTGAGCAGGAGTATGGTGGGGCTTCACTTTGCTCTGCTTCAGCCAAGCATCAAGTTTCAGGTCCTTGCCCTGGCCCAGGTGAACTCTTACTGGGTGAATCATTTCATGTGAGCCTTGGGGGTGTCTTGTGCAGGACCAGGAGCTGGACTCGATGATCCTTGCAGGTCTCTTCCACTCGAGTACCATGATTCTGTGATTTTATGATTCTGTGATTCTGCTTTTTCCTTCCCATATGGGAGCAGATTACCTGGGACAGTACTGAGAGGCACAGAGGGAGCTGGTTTGGTTTGGACCTCAGTGACCCTTCTAAATGAAATAAAACCCAAAATTTCCACTCTGAAGTTTTTCATCCAGTAGAACCTGAAGACCCTCGTGCCCTTGGGCATTCTCTGATCCTCCTGCTGATTCTCATTTTCTTTTCATTTGTGAGGTTTCAGTGTTAAACCCAAAACCTCATGCTTTCAGACCAGCATGTTTAATGTTGAAGAGCAGAAGATTGGCCAGTCCAGAACACCCTCCAAAGCAGCAGTCATTTTAAGTCAACAAAACCCTTTTCAAATTGAGCCACCCCTCCCCAATTTTTGTGCAAAGCTCTTCCCCTGGTATTTAATGGAAGCCAGATTCAGCAGCTCCACACTAGATGCTCTCCCTTGGTCAGGGCATACCTTGCCTTTACCATGGCAGTGGCACCTTCCTGGAGACACTTGGAGAAATACTGGGGGACTGAGAGAGAGGAGTGCAGCCAGTGGGTCAGGCAGAAGGTCCTTGTCCCAACTCCTGAGTTCCAAGGGTGTTTGCATTGGCTCTGGGAGGAGGGAACTGAAGACTGAATGCAGACATGACTGAGCAGCTCATACAAGGAAATTCCATAGAATCATGGAATCATTAAGGTTGGAAAATCCCTCTAAGACCAAGTTCAACCATTACCCCAGCACTGCCAGGCCCACCATAAAACCATGTCCCAGGTGCCATATCTACACGTCTTTCAAATCCCTCCAGGGCCAGTGGCTCCACCTCTGCCTTGAGCAACCTGTGCCAGTGTCTGTCTTTCCATGAAGAATATCCCCACCTCCTGCAAACCGTGAACTGTCTTGACTCATTTGTCGGGATCAAGTCACTGGTACAGGTGAAGGCAACAGCAATAACTGGAAAAATACCCCAGCAATCCCAAAGCAAGGTGCTCACCACCCCATGTCCATGCCCACCACCCCAAATGCCCATGCCTAGCCAGTGTAGAGCCACTGTTGGGATGGGGTCTGGAAGCCACTGGGAGAACCAGGGACTGATGGAACGTACTGGGCACTGAGGCCATGGCATCAATGCCACAGCATGTCAGTCTGTGCCCCAAGGGCTGTGGCACTCTGGAAAGTGGGAAAGCACAAATGGTTGGTGTCTGCCCAGGCCCTTGTTCCCTCATGAGCCTCTGCTGGAAGCTGGGATGGTTGAGCCACACGGCTGGGAAGTTACTGGGACAGCTGCCCTTACTGACCAGCATGGGCTGGTGAGGAGGAGTGTGGATATCATGGGGATCTGCCTGTGCAACCAGGGATGGACCATGAGCCAGAGCCACCTGCAAAAGGACCCAGACTCCAGCAGAGGGTCAGCAATGGAGGGGCAGAAAGGTGTGCTGGAGGTGAGGTTAGTGACTTCTTCCAGTTCCAGCTCTTAAAGCTTCATGCCAGGAATCCCTGCTCCCACCAAATCCCACAGCTCTTAGGCTCACCACATGACACTGGACAAACAATCTTCCCTGTGTCCCCAGCCTGGGCCAAGGGTGAGGATGCTCCCCTGTTTGTATCCAAGGCCCAGAGGTGGAGGCACCAGGTCTCTGCTCTGGGGCGTGGGGCTGCCTGTGGGCACACCAGCAATGATCCAGCAGCTCCCTTGGGATGGAGCAGACATGTGTCTCTGGGCAAGTGTGGGAACAGGCTTGTGGGCACCAGCTGGTTGCATGTGTGTGGTATTGTCACATGGTTCTAATGGCCCATGGGCATCACGGGCTGGAGCTGGGGCTGGGATCAGATCTCTCTGCCCTGCTGGAGCTGCACCCCTCTGCTCTGCCCCACCAGAGCCACAGGCAGAACTTAAGAATGCTGGGGACCAGAGCCCCCAAATGACATCTTGATCTTGGCTGATCAATTCCATACCACAGCAGAAATCAAAATTACTTCTGTGCCTTTCTGAGCATAAAAAGCAGTGACTGGGAGTTGGGAGTGTGAGTGTGAGCAGAGGGTGAGTGTGTGTGGAAAGAGCATGAGATTAATTACAGGAACAACAACTACGAGTGTTGATAAATCCCTCCCATCAGGAGCATGCCTGTGGTCCTGTAACTGTCTGCCATTCTCAAGCTGGGATGAATGAACCAGCTAATTGTTCTCTGTGCTGAAAGCAATCCTCAGGGAGCAGCACATGCCATGGAATGAGTCAGCTCCATGCTGGCAGGGCTGTTATCAAATATTAGAATATTTAGCTGGACGATTTCTACCTAAGTTCATCAGTGACAGAAAAGGGTGTTATTTTCATCAGCGTAGAAAGAAAGAAAGAAAGACATCAGATACTGTTTGTTTCCTGATGAGTGAAGATCTGGCAAAAAAAAGAAGATCATTTCACTTGTTAGTGCACTTGTGAAATGAGTCATGTGTGCTTCAGCACCGCTTCCAGAAACTTAATTGAAAGTTCTGGTGTCTGTTGTTGTACAGGGAGAACCATATGCTAGTGAAAGACAGGGCCTGTTTTTTATAGTCCAAAACATTTATAACAGCATCAAATCCCAACTGTTGTGAATAGGTGTTTCAAGACCACAGATAAATCTAAGAGTTCCTGCTGTTAGGAGAGCAAAAAGCTGAATATAACAACACGAGAGGAGAGACTGTTTGTGAGAACCAACTTTGCTGAGCTATTTGATGGTGGGGAGGGTCAGTGGTGTACTAAGGGTGATGGGACAATGGTACAGGTTGCCCAGAGAAGCTGTCTTCCCTTAAAGTGTTCAAGGTCAAGTTGGACAGAGCTTGGAGCAACCTGGTCTAGTGGAAGGAGTCCCTGCCCGTGGCAGGGGGTAGAATGAGGTGGTGTGTAAGTTTCCTTTCAACCTAAACCACTCTCTGACTCAGTGATTAAGGGCAGCCCCCGCCAGTGGAGGGAGGAATGTGGGATACAGCCTGTTGCTTGCCAGGTGTTTGTGCTGCCAGCAGTGCAGGTGCTAGTCCATCTTTGACAGTCCTGGTTAACCATCCTTTTTGATTATCATTTGCAAAACTCCCTTGGCTAGAGAGCAAAATCAGTGAATATCATGCTGGGAAACAAACAGCCCTCGTGACGCCAGGCTCCAGCAGCACCGGAGCCGAGCCACACATCCACAGAGCACAGTGCTGGGAACAGTGCTCCCCAGATCCTTGTGGAAGAGCTTTCTGGAGAGGAGCCAGGGTCCTTCTGTGACCATCTCATCCCAGACTGCCTGCAGTCACCCTGTGGAGGCTGGAAAGCAGCCTCTGCACCATGATTCAATGGAAGCAAACAGCACAACATTCCAGCGCTGCCGGTGTGCACCATGTTGGGTGTGGAGAGAGATGAGGGGAGCGGGATGTTTATGCAGCCTCATCCCAGAGAGACCAGGCCCTCTTCCATCTGCTGGAGGGGGCCACATGGACACAGTCTGCCAAGCACAAGGGTCACAGGGAGCTCCGTTTAGTTGCAGAAGTTTTGCAGAATATTTGCTCTTGGAGTTTTTCCCTGAAAGTGTCCAAGACCAGGCTGGATGGAGCTTGGAGAAACTTGGTTTAGTGGGAGATGTCCCTGCCCATGACAGGGGCTTGGAATGAGATGAGATTTAAGGTCCCTCCAAGCCAAACTAGTCTGTGGTTCTGTGATTTAGTTGGGATTTCAGTTCGGTTAGACTGCTGAGAGCAACATCACTGACATGGTGACCCCATTGCTGTCCCATTTCTCTCCCATGCCTCCTCCACCCACTATTCCATGTTTAGCCTCTTCCTTCTGTGGGTCACCTTCAGCAAAGCTCTTACACAGGTGCACGACCTCAGGTGTCTGCTAAAACCCCCATACAACAGCACTTGCTTAAAGCAAGACACATACACAGTGTCCTGTGTGCTGGGGTGAAAGGGGCTGCTTCCCAAGAGGCCAGAATGTCACATCCCAGTAGGATGCGGAGCAGGAGTAGTTGCAGAACCTTTCTGCAGGATGTGGTAAAAAGAAGAGTCCTTGCAAGGTCCTGCAGCAGGTCCAGGAACAAAACATGAACAGCTCTGGCAGCAGTGGTGACCTGCAGGAGCTCAGCCTTCCCCTAATTCCATGTTTCCCTATTTATCCACAAGACACCTACTGCAATAGCCTGTGTCAGAGATGAATCCATATGGAATAACAATGTATTATGTATAACCTGAACACAGGGTTCCTGTGGTGAGAGATTTCGTCTTTCTTTTTATTTCTTTCTCTTTATTTTCCTACTTTTGCATGTTCATCTGTCCAGAAATCCTCATTTCCCACAAAGAGGACTAAGGAAGGCACTCACAGGGCTTTCATTGAAAAATTATCCAAGGGGCTATAGAAATTAGTATGAGTGAAACAGGAATCCCAGCCAAAGTGTTTCAATTTCAACACAAGGTGATAAAATAGAATATATTGCTCCTTTCAGGGGGCACAGATGACAGATATCCTGGGGATATGAACCCAGTGGAAAGATATACAGATGCTCAGCGCTTCTTTTATGTTGGGAGGATGTTTTTAAGAGTCAGAAACACCTGTTTCACCTGATCCTGAGGTCATTTTAGGTACAATTTACCTCTCACCTTAAAAAGTCCCTCTGAGATCTTACAGGAACAAAGAGGCTACTGGTATTTCTGGAGCTGGAATGGGAGACCCAATTAGAAGGGAAAAGGTTGGAGGCTTCTACATTTTTTTGTCTCAGGCAAAGGAGTAAAATTTTACCTCTGAAGGAAGGACCCTGGGTCCCTGTGTGCCATGAAGGTGGGGCCTCAGGACCTCCTGGGATGTGCTTGGCAAGTTGAGTGGCATGTCCAGAGGAGAATAAAGGGCGTCAAAAGCCAGGTCTGGTCTCAGGGGGCAGGGCTGTGACCCTGAAGGCTCCTCTCTAGGCATGAGAAGTTCAGTGGGCTATGAGAGCCCCAGATAAAGCCCCCAAACACAGGGACTGCTTTGGGAGCCTTTCACTTTTTTGCTCTGCTCCTTTCATCTCATCCCTGTCACCTGCAGTGGTCACCCCTGGTGTGGCCCTCAGTGCCATGCCATCTCCAGGCTATCAGAGGTTCTCACAAATCTATCATTCTCCTTGGAAATCCCCCTGTTGCTCCTTCTGTGCTGGCAGAGCAGGGCTGGGAGAACACATCAACTACCCCTGCACACATGAGAGCAGTGGGAGCACCGGCAGACCTGGAGCCATGCAAGAAAAGCAGGTTTTTAATGACTTGATTCCAAATTTATATGTGTAGCTATATATAGTAGCATGAGTCACATCAGTGGTCTGGGAGCACAGGAGGGTGGTTAAGAGAGTGTCTGACCACCAGATAATTTGGAATGCCCTTTTGCCAGCTCTGAGCTGCTTCCAGCCCAACAGATCTCAGGATTTTGGGAGCTCTGAGTGTGGTCAGGCACTGGAACACCCCCAGAGTGTGGTCAGGCACTGGAACAGGCTCCCCAGGGCAGTGGTCATGGCCTCAAGGCTGCCAGAGCTCAAGGAGTGCTTGAACAACACTCTCAGGCACAGAGTGGGATTGTTGGGGTGTCTGTGCAGGGCCAGGTGTTGGCCTCGATGATCCTTGTGTGTCCCTTCCAACTGATGATAGTGTGTTGTTCTATGATTCAGTCTGTGCTCCTCTGGAAACACATAGAGGAGTGGGACCTCTTCAAGAGAGATGTCAGTCCTTATCTGGCACCTCTAGTGGGTCCAAAAGCTGCCAGTACTCCCAGGGCAGGGAGGGAGCCACTGGTGTTGTCCTTAGGGGCACAAATCTGATAGGAGCTGCTGATGGGGTTGGGGTGGGGGAGGGCTCTGCCTGGAGGAAAGGAGGCTCAGGGGGAACCTTCTAAGTCTACAACTCTCTGACAGGATGGTGGAGCCAGGTGGGGGTCAGGCTCTGCTCCCAGGGGACAACTGACAGAATAAGAAGAAACAGCCTCAAGCTGTACATGGGGAGGTTCAGGTTGGATATTAGGGAAAATTTTTTCACAGAAAGGATGGTCAGGCATTGAAACGGGCTGCCCAGGGCAGTGGTGAATTGAGCAATGGTTTACCCATTTCTGCCACTGCTTGGTTCATATGTACATTTTACAATGGCCAAAAGGGAAAAATTAGCTCAAGTGTGACAAGAAACTGCTGAGTCAAGTGTTGTGAAGGCCATAGGTAATCCTTTCCTTTGCTGTTTACCAGTTGAATGTCTCCCCCAGAGCTTTCAGACAATGTTCTTGTCCTTCATCTCTTTTGGGGTGAAACACTGTAAGAAATCACAAGCTACAGTATCTCTTTTGCCCTCATTAAACATTTCCCTGCTGCAGCTGATGCACATACAGCCAAGGGCAGAGGTTTAGTGGCCATTTGCTGAAGGATCTATGGCCAGAACAACCTCTGAGTCCTGATGTGATTGCTTGGTGGATTTGTGAAGAAGACCTGAGAAAGTTAAGTCCCTGGGAGAAATCATCTGGAATGAAATTCCTGCCCATTGACAGAAGGCAAAACTGCATTTTCGGAGTGTTTGGAACGGGAGTTGATGAACTGTGGAAGGTAACATTATTTAGTAATTGGCAGTGATGGCATATCCCACTGATCCCATTTATTGCGTTGATCACACAGAGTGTTGTCCTGATGCAAAAGCAGTAAATCCCTTCAGCAAAGTGTGTGGGCTGTGAACCTGACCTGGGACCCTCGACAGATTTCTGTGCCTGCCTTTGGCCACCCAGAGAGCTGAGGCAGAGCGTGGGTGCCACAGGATGGGCTGGCTTCTCTAACAGCTGGCTCTTGGCGAGCCGTGAGTACAAGGCAAGGCTTGACAAAGGACTCTCCTACAGGATTACTTTCCATGGTTCGTTGGGGTTTATGGCAGAGAGCCCAAAGAAATGCAGAAAGCCCAGGGGACAGTTGCCATCAGCTGGGGCTCTTAAGAGGGAGGTCAACCCACTGCCTGAGCAGCACTCCATCTGCCATGCAGGAAGGATTGCCCAGGTGAGCAGGGATGCTGATGGCATTCTCAGGCTGCTCTGGGGACACCTGGGTGTCTTGCTGGCTGTCAGCATGACCACTGCCAAATGCTGATCAGCAGCACATTGTGGAGATTGAGCCTTGCAAGGGAGCTCTATGGTTTTTCTTCACAACTAGGACAGCACAGAGCTCTGCCAGAGCTGCCCAAGCTCCATCCCTGGGTGTTTACTTTGCTGTCTGCAGTCGTTGGAGCAATTAGCAGGTCTGGCACCAGGTGGAAGTGTCATTGGGTGCACTGTGGGACTGGAGAGGCTATTTTTAAATCTGTGGCGTTGCTGCTGTCACACCCCCATGCTACTCCACTACCCAGAGAAGCACTGTCTGGGCTGGCAGGACAAAGGAGGCCCCGCTCCAGGCTGGGCAGTGGCTGAGCCAGTGGCCCTGGCTCAACAGAACCCACTCTCAGCTTGCTGACCCCCATGTCATGCCACACAATTGGAACCCACCAGTACAGCCTCTTCTCCTCATGCTGGAATGGGCAGGGAGGGAGCCTCCTGATGGAACAACCAGGGGTACACCTGGGCCAGCCAGGTGAGACACTGGGAACAGGCACATTCACAGCCAAGGAGAAGGTTGGCTGGTTGGTCACCACTGGGAATGAGGAATGACTACAGCTAAATGTGGGGTTTTCTTCCCATTTGTAAAAATAAATAGACAGCTCTGATCTCCCTGCTGCAAAACTGTGCAAATGTGGACTTCGTGCATCTGAGCCCATGGCTCTGAATGTCAGCAGATGTCTCCAGAGCTGTCGCTGGTGCAGGATCAGAGGTTTGGGAGCCTCCGGCACCTCTCACCCCCAGAGCTGCACAATCTGTGCCTTGCCAGCTCAGTCTGCTCCCAGTAGAGCTCAGGAAGGTGACATTGAAAATGCTGTGGCCCATTTAGCTGGCAGGAGCAATGTGGCATTCAGGGGGCTCAGCAGGCAGGACCCCCTCAGGCATGCAACTGGACATGGTCCCAAATGCAGCCAAGCAGTGAGATGGAGCTAACAAGGTCTGTAGGGCCTGGGTGCCTCAGGAGGGAGCCCCTCAGCCATCCAGGGAGCAGTCACCAGTGCTGCAGCTTCTGGAGACTCCTGGGGCAGGGCTCTCTGTGGGGAGATGATTCCCCAGCCTCCCGTCAGGCTGCTGGTGGCATGTGGCAAGTTCTGCCCTGGGGAGTCCTGACTTCAGCTGACTGCCCAAGTGCTGAGACTCAGGAATAAAACCCAGACCAGCTGTGTCGTGTGGCTGCAAGCACAGGATGAATCTGGTCCCACTGCCAGCAGTGGGGACCTGACCCTGCCCCATCCTGCCAGCAGCATGGGCTCCTTTTGACCAGCCAGGGATGGATTTCAGGGAGATACAAGGCATAAACCATATTTGTGAGAACACCTTTGATAAATGAAGCTGCTGTGATGAGTCAAGCTGCTGGTGACAGGGCAGTGTCACTGACTTCCACACTGCAGACCCTGGCTGGTGCTCAGCAGCAGGCTGGTCCTGGGGGGCCATGGGGATGTGTCAATGGCTTTTAGTCTCAGAAGGCCCCTTAAAGATCCCTGCTTTTTCCAGATATGTGCCTGGGTCTGAAGCAGCACAGACCCCAGAGCCAGGGCAGACATGTCCAGCTGCCTCACAACACATGCTGGGAGGGGAGTCTGGTCCCTGAGCCAGCAGAGCCAGGACCCCTGCTAGACCCTGACTGTGCCCCCTCCTTGAATAGGATGATGGGGCAGGGGAAAGCATTGTTGGCTGCCTCGTGGAAAGCCAGTGAGTGTGTTTTTGTGTTTTGCAGCTCTCATGGTACCCAAGGATGTGATCTGCTGCAGTTCACACACATGGGCTCAACCCCTCCTGCCTCATGTGCTACTGCTGAGAGTTAATGGGGAGCTGCAGTCCCAAGTAAAACTCTGCGTGAGGTGCAATGGCATTGACAAAGTGACCTCAATTCAGTGAGCGTGTCACGGTGCCAGCTTCAGATGACTGGCTCCTTCCAGGATGCTGAAATCTCCACTTCGGTGGTATGCATAGAATCACAGAATGGTTTGGGTTGGAAGGGACCTTAAAGACCATTTCATTCCACTCTCTGCCTGGCAGGGACACCTTCCATTAGACCAGGTTGCTCCAACCCCTGTTCAGGCTAGCCTTGGATGGTCAGGGATGGGGCAGCCTCAGCTTCTCTGGGCAACTTGGCCAGGGTCTCACCACCCAGGTCACAGGCATAATGTCTGGAAAACCATGCACATCTGTGAGCCTGACAGCTCAGTTTTCTGAAGCTGAAGGCCAAAGAACACCTCCAGCTACCATGAGATTGGAGGCATCATGATAAAGTAGCCAGAGATGAGAAGAGGTGAGGCAGGAGAGCATAGAAGAAGCTGCAGGAGAACTGGGTGTTGCACATCTGGAAGGCAGCCTCATTTCTGGTCCACAAGCAGCAGGGCCAGTTGAGCTTTACAGGGAGCTCAGTACTCTTAGTTTGGACTCATTACACATGGTGATGAAGCAAATCAGAGATTATGAGGAGAAGCTGATCCTCAGGACTTGAAAGGAATTATCAACTTTGGGAGAATTTGTGGCTAAAACCACAACAGCTCAAACCCATACCCTCAGCAGGGCATTAGGTCTGAGGGGCCTGGAGGGGCTGTTCCCATTTCTGTGTAGCACAGTGAGTACCACTCCCAGGGGGACAGCGGTGCAGCAGTGGTGGTGTCAGGACAGGGCTTCCTGGCAGTCTGTGGTGGCAGAACAGCCCTATCTGTCAAACCAGCACAGAGCCCATGGCACCTCGGAATGCCAGACGTCCCAGTTCAGACACTGGGCTGAGCACTGCTCCAAGGGAGAGCAGGGTTAGGAGAGCAGGATTGGTGCAGGAATGCAGGATCAGTGCTGGAGGGCAGGATCAGTGCTGGAGGGCAGGATCAGGGCAGAAATGCAGAATCAGTGCAGTGCTATTTGGAGAGGGAGATCATACCCTGTATGTTCCCAATGGCAGGTCCTGCAAGCCCAGATAGTGGTTTGGCAGCACTGGAATGAGGGTCCAAGTCTTGGCAGAGTGCAGCAAGGAGGGAGCAGGGCTCACAGGATGCAGCAGGGTACCACAGAGCTTCAGCTTCACATGTTCTCATCACACCTGTGAGCTCATGAATGGCTGCTGAGGGACTGAATAAAGCTGCATGTCCAGGGAGCTCTGCCCTCCTCTCCCATGCCACGCAGCACACAACACACTGGGCCGACTCATCGCTGGTGAGTCTGCCCTCCCCTACACAACCTCCTCCCTAACCACAGGTTAAATGATGTCAGAAGAAATACCACTTCATTCAGGTGATGCATCCCAGACAGAGAGCTGTCACCTGGGACCTGACTGCCCTCTGGAATTCCAAGCTGGCCTCCCAGTCTGGAGAGCTTCTGGAGCTTTCTCTGGGCCATGACATGCCCATCTGTGCTGCTCCTCTCCAGTGGTTGGGCATCTTAAAAGGGATCCAGGGACATTTGGTACTAGAACAGTATTTTCTACAGGAAGAGACTTTTATAAGCAAATTAAGAGTGAAGATTATTGAGCACTGGCAATGCAACAAATCTGCTCTGTGCATTCCTGTACAAACCAGGCAGAGAGCTCCAGGAGTCGGCTCAGTGCTGGGACTGGGGTTGCCCATCCTCCCCAGCCCTGGTACCAGCTGACCTGTTTCCATCCCTCTCATCCTGCTGACTCCCAACAGACCCAGGGAGATCCCATGCTGCAAAGGCAGAAGCAGACCCTGGCACCATCCCTGCCTGTTCCTTGTGTTCTTTGAGTTGTTAGTTCCTTCTCAAATGAGCCCAGGGATCACCTGAATCACTCACCTATCTGCTGACCACAGTGGTGCTGGTGGACTGGAGCCCACCCTGTGCAACAGTGAGGTACCCCAGGAACAGGACAAGCTCTGGCTTTTCCCCACATGCTTCTGTTCAGACTGGGCTCACTCAGTCTGCAGTGACAGGAACACCATGGACTGGGCCATATCCCCAGCCCTGGAAGGGAGGAGGGCATTGATGGGTGATATGAGGCTGGCTGGGCACAGAGACAAGAGCCATTGCTGACACTGGCAGGGGTCCTTGACCTGCCTCAGCCCAGCTCCCCAAGTCACATACAAAATAGCCCAGAGGTGCCAGACTTTGTCTGCAGGAAGCAAAATTCCCTGCCTAGGCCACTTGCCTATGCTGGAGAGGCTGGAAGCAATGCTGGGGCTGATGGAAGGACGGGCTGACAGTAGGGCCAGGGATGATGGCAGTGCTGGAGATGATGACAGTCCTGGGAATGATGACAGGGACAGAGATGATTGCAGGGACAGGGATGATGGCAGTGCTGGGAATAATGGCAGAGCTAAACTTGTTTACAGGACTTGTTTACAGTGAGCATCACCTCGTGGAGGGTCCCGGTGTGGTGTCAGGGACAGGTCCAGGAGTGCATGTGCTGCTTGGACTGGGACAGATGAGCATGTCTATGTCAGTCCCAGCAAAGTACCATCTGCAGGGGCCCTAATGACAAGCCAAGTACTAACCAGGTGATGTAATCACTATCTGGATTGTCAACAGCAAATTAAACCCTGTTTAAGCTGGGATTCCTCATGGGTTGTCCTCTGAAATCAGCAGAGCTTTTGAGGTCTGTCATTATTTGGAGAGGGGATGGTGTTTACTGTCCTATGCCTTCTTCTGGTGCAGCACAGGCACAAAAAGTAGTGCCACCCTCGATGTCCTGTCCTAAGGAAACGCTACTGCAGAGGCCAGAATTGTGTTTGCACACCCTGCTCTCAGTCTGGGCAATTGCTTAACTGCAGAAAATGCCTCACGGGATGCTTGAGGGATGCTGAGCCTCAAGGCACAACTTGAGGGATGCTGAGCCTCCAGGCACTTCCTGAGGGGTGATGAGTCTCAAGGAACATCCCAGAGGATGCTGAGCCCCTTCAGCTCCCCATGAAGGCAGAGGCTTGGCGGGCACTAGAGCTCCAAGCACGCAGTTGCTGCTGCCCCACTGCTGCACCCTGCAGAGACCTCAAACCATGGGAGAGTTTAATGTATGAACCGGAGTTCCAGTAGCTCCTGGGTCATGGCTGACACCAAGCCCAGAGCAAGCTGTTTGCCTAGATCACAGCTTGCTACCTTAAATATGGCACCAGTGTTTTTCTAGGGTGGAGTCCTGAGCAGGGACTGTGAAGGCTCTGGCCTGTGCTGAGCCTGTGGCAGGACCACATCAGTCACGCAGAGCTGGACTGAGGGATGCAGTGCTCCGTCTCTAGGAATGATGTTCATGGTCTTCCACTGGGCTCAACTTCCCCAGCCCTGTCCCTTCACTGTCTCCACTCCTCCTCATGCTTCTGACTGCCTTTGGCTGTGCATGACACTGGCAGCTGTTCTTGCATAACCCCAGATGGCCGGGAAGCTGAGGCAGCTGCCAACACAGACATCCTGCCTCTGCTCAAGTGTTTCTCTTTCCCTTGGTTCTGCTCTCCATCCCACCAAGGTAGAGAAGTCCAGGCAGCTCTGGTGAGCACGTGGCCCCCCTGCCAAAAAAATATTTCATACTCTTGGTGGAAAAATAATGCTTCCAAACTTACATTCCAGTGAGTCAGGCAGCTTTTTCAGTGGGATGTAGTGGGGCAGGGTGAACAATAGGAGCATGGCATGGCCTGTCCCATGTCCTGGAGATGGAACATGCATGTCCCCAAGTGGTGTAAGGGGCGTGGCTCTGTACTCAGTCCTCATGCAGAGGATTTGTTCCATGTGGTTTTGCTGATCAGTCACTGCTGACCACGTTTCCACAGAGGAGCTGCATTAACAAGTGCCACAGCCTTTGCCAACGTGTCCCACCAGCCCCAGTCCCCAGTGGGCCACGAGAGTGTTCAGCAGAAGTTCAAACTGCAGCAGGTCTGGAAAGAGCAGATCATCATGTCCTGCTGACCCTTCCTTGGAAGGCCTCAGAAGCACTTTGAGGTCTGTGGATCACAAGAGGAAAGGGAAAAGGAGGAAAGGATAGTTGGGTTGGCTCCTGCCAAACAGACATACAGTGTGCATGTCCTTTCACCTTTGCTCTGTTGCTCCATCCTCAGGCACAAGCCCCTCTCCTGACCCTCTGAGGGTGAGTCATGGCCTGCCGTGCCAACTCCAGCCCAGGGCTCCTTCTCCCAGCCCCGCTGGGCACTGGCTGTCAGTGGGAACCCTACACCACCAGCATCACCTCCTCATCTCACCATTGCCTGTGCATGTGATGTTCTGGTTTCTGGTGCCTACGGACACGGAGCTGTTCAAAGGTTGGCTGTCAATCCTGTTTTCTGGAAGATGCCAACTGGCAGGCACAGATCCCCAGGACTGCTGAGAGCATACACATCAGTGTGGCAGTTTCCACCCTCCTGGCCCCTCCAGCCCCCAGAGGGCACTGGCCCTGGGATAAGGCAGACCCAAAGCCAGATGAAAGGCTGGACCTGGGTGTGAGGGTATGAATTTGCCCTCCCAAGTCCATTGCATGGTTCTTGCAGAATCCTGAACAAGGCACTTAAAGCAAAACCTTTGCAAAGCAGGAGTGGAGCATTCTGCCCCATGGGAGAGCTGGGAAGGAAAGATCCTCAATAATGGGGTGCAGTGAAATGGCCACATCAGCTCCCACAAGGACGTGGTGTCTCTGATCATCTCTGTGTGTGCAGAGGGACAAGGAGAACATGGTCAGAAGCCATTTCCAGCTGGTGCTTTGTGGCATCCCAGTGTTGTCTTGACTCCAGAGGTGTTCCTGACAATGTCAGCTCACCATGCCTGGCAGCACATTGCACTTCCAGCCAACAGCACGAGGTGCCCTGATGATAAATGGTTCCAAAGCCAGGACTAACTAGGAGTCAATATATTCCCATCTTGCATTAACACATCACTTCAGATGCCAAGCAGCAGTTTTTCTGGTGTGCTCGCAGGGCTGTTGTGCCAGACCTGTGTCCCAGCCACAGCTCAGACACTCTTGAGCTGCACATGTTCAGGTGCAGGACTCACAAACTCTCTACCAACCTGGCATTAATGCGGTTCTCAGCCTCTCCTGCCCTAGGTGTTATTTCTGAGTGAGTCCTTGGTTGTGACTGTTCATAGTTCAGTGCTGTGAGCTGAAGGTCCCAGGGTTCTGGTTGAGGTAAAGAACTGCTTTCCACCACTGTGGCCAGTTCCACACTGGGCACACATCCCAGGACACAGCGAGCACTGGCAGCACAGCAAGGGCAGGAGGGGAGGTACAGGCAGAAGGAACAGGCCACCTTCTCCCAAGTCTCATGGTTCAGAGAAAAGTCCTCTGTGAGTCTCCTTGGAATCCACCTCCCAGACCCTCAATCTCTCCAGGATCTGACTCCAAGCACTTCCTGATGCACTCACAGGCTACACTCAGCTTTACTACCAGGCCTGGATCACACACGCTCACAAGAAAACAAGAAGGCAGGACAGACTGCATGCTTGTTTCTTGCTGTTCTACCCAGATCTCTTCCTTTCCCCACCTCTGACCATCTTATAACAAGTATTGTGCAATCCCCAAATTCCCTGGTGCAATCACCAGATTTCCCCAGGAGACGCTTTGTGCAGCAGCCCCATTACTCTGCACACATTTTTTGAGAGTTTCTGCTACTGAATCCCCATGGTGGGGAGCAGCAAAGGGGTGAATGTTCAGCGATGGTGGTTTAGGGTTTTTAGAGTCTGAGGGTAGTGGTTTAGGGGTGTCTGAGGGTCATCTGTGTCCAGCACCTACTTTCCTCTGAACACTCTGTTTGTTCACATCATCCTTATGCAGCTGCCCCTGAAGGACAGGAACAGGGACACATCAGGGGAAGTGTGAGAGGAGGGTGTTTTTAGGTGACCATCCCTCTCATTTGAGGTGTTGTGCTTGTCTACAGTGTAATTATGTGTCAATGAACCAACACTGCAGCCACTCTGTCTTTGAAGGGTGTTTGTCACACATCTTGACCCCTTAGCAAGTGGTTTGTTGTCAAAGAACAGCACAAGGTAAATTGGCGTCTGCGGATGCCTGAGCTGAGCCCACCATGATCCTTCCATGGGAATGGATGAGGAATGACAAGGCAGCCTTGGAAGCATATGTTGTGTAATCCCTGCTACACTTCCAGCTCTGAGCACAGGAACACACAGCATCAGGCTTCTGGTTGCCAGACACAGCACAGTGATCACGTTAGTCCCTAATGAGCCCAGGCTCCACTGTGCCAGCCAGCCAGAAATCCATGTACAGAGAATCTTCAAGTCCTGCATGGCTTATGAGCTCTCCCAGTAAGCCAGGCAGATGAAATAGGATAAGCCTCACTTTACCAATGAGGAATTGAGGCACCAAAGGTTTAAGTGACTTAAGAGGGATTTGGAGAGGAGCACTCCAGAGCCCAGGTGCAGAAGCATGCCTGGAAAAAGGTGTGACCTCTCCGTGCCCACCTCATCAAAAATGCCAGGTGGAACAAACAAGAGGTGCCAGCAGCCTTGGGCAAGCATTCCTGTTGCCAACCCTGCTCCATGTGCCCAAAACTCCTCCCTATGCCTCAAGCTCCTCCGTGTGCCCCCAGCTCCCCCATGTAACCCCAAAACCTCCATGTGCCACCAGCTCCTCCATGCCACAAGGCTGGTTGGGTGCAGGCAGCCCTCGGGACAGTGCCTATGCAGGAACTTGTGTCTCCTCCTGCTCCACTCAGCTCTCCCCTCCCCCGAGCCAGTGCACGGAGATACAGGGACTGACACACGGGGCACTGGTGGTGCTGATGCCAAAGTTAAGAAAGCAACTGACCTGCTGGCATGAGTGGGTTCAGGGCCACAGTCCATCCGCCCCATACCAGCTCCAGAGCCCACTGGCATGTGCAAAGAGAGCCACGAAGAGGGAGTCAGGAGATCCCAGGGAGTCTGTCCGTCAGGGACTTTGTCATCCTGTGTGTCCCCAGCCTGCTGTTGTCACCTGAGGACCCCTGGGGTCTTCCCAAGGGGTTTGTTTCCTGCTCCTTTGCTGCCCCTTCTCTTGAATGCTTGTGGTGGCTTGGATTGTTGTCACAGCCTGAGGTACTGTGTCAGCACGTGCCTGGTGCATGTGTGTGAGTGTCAGCACATGTGTGCAGGCATGTGAGTGCAGGGATGGGGGGAAGCAATCCTGTAACCCAGATAACCAGCATCACCTCTTCCATGCACTCCTTCTGTGAGAGACTGGGCTTTGGGAGAGACCAGGGGCTTGAGCAGAGTGCCTGGGAGGCAGGGGGCTGTGGTGGGTATAAGAGAGGGGCAGAGCTGGAGGAGGGGTCCGATGGCAGGTGCTGACCAGCTCTCAGGTGGCCATGTCCCCACAGTGCTCCCAGCAGGAGCTGTGCACCACTGACAGGATCCATCCCTGGGTACATTCAGATCAGGGTTGACCCACCTATCTTGCCCATGGCTCCCTCCATCTTCAGTAGTGGGAGGCATACCTAGAAAGAGTGGGGTCCTGCAGCACAGCTGGGAGCCTGTGTCCCGCCAGGGACCAACCATGAGGGGACTGTGATGGCCCTCACCTCCTCTATCCGCCCTGGCACAGACCAGCCATGGCCCCGCATTTACTGCGCTCTGTGGCACCTTGGGAGGAGTTCTGCAGAGGGGCCCTGAGGTGGTTTTGGAAACATCTCAGTGTCCCCAAAACTGGGAGAGCAGTACAATCAATGCTGGGTGCTCAGTTGTCATGTCTGGTTTTCTAGAAAGCCCAAGATTAACGAATTTGTAAACTCCACATGCTGAGGTTTATTTGCTGCCTTCTGATGTTGAAAGCTGTTTGGCACACCATCGGAATACTGTGATCAGAAGGCCAGAGCTTTGCTGGTTAAATACAGGAGAACAAACTGGGGTGTCCTCACAGCTCCAGAAGCTGGGTTGTGGAGACCTCACACCAAGTGTGAGCCAAGAAATTCAAGCCCTGGCAGCTTCTGAGGGGGTTTGGGGAGGAATAAACTCACTACTGAGCTCTGACCTGCAGAAAAAGTTTTGAGAATTTCCTATGGAAGAATAAAGTGACACTGCAGCATACAGAGTCTTGGCCAGAAAGAGGGTCCTGGTTAGCATCCGGGTGTGTGAAGGATGCTTGGGCCTCCAAGGAGGGGCTCCTGGCTGGGTCAGGGTGTGTTTGGGGGATGCTGTACCCTTCCCTTCTGGATGTGCTCAGCGGGTATGTGGGTGATGCTGGGTCCCCCCAGATGGGCTCCTGCAGCCTTGGGGCCTTGGGTCTGAATTGCTGTGTGACAGAACAGCCCCCTCACTGCTTCACCCCCTTCCAGGTGGGGGGAGCCTGACCAGGTTGGATGGGTCTCAAGGACCTACAGTCCCAAGTCATAGGCCAGGTACTCCCTCACCTGTGGAGCAGCAGCCAGCTTGGCTTTGCAAACCAACATTTGCAAGCAAAAAAGGTTATTTTCCTGCTGGTTTTTTCCTTTTTTCTGAAGGCCATACAGAAGGTGCTTTAGCAACAGTGGGAGAGGAAGACCAGAGGAGTTGCTGAGTGCAGATGTGGCTGTGAGTCCTCATCCTGAGACAGTGTTGAGGGGATTTGAGACACATCTACTATAAATTCTTGGTAAATGGGCTTTGGTTATTTTAACCTCTTTGTGAGCAGTCTGTGTCTTGAGTCCGTGTGTGCTTGGTCCATGGGTGCTGTCCCTGCCCTTTCTGGAGTGAGCCCGGGGATGTTTCCGATCACTCTTTTCTGTCTGGAGCTGCTCCATGTCTTAGCTCAGGGCCTCACCTAACACATACCTGATTTCCCGCCTCAGGACAGACGTTGCCAGGTCTATAGGCAGGTGTTTCATGCTCAGAAGCAGCTGTCCTATGTCCGAGGAAGGAGAGCCCAGCAGTGCTCTCTGGTGGGACAGAGCCTGAGCCCTCAGAAACTGGTGTGGATTTGCCTGACAAGAGGTGGTTCCACAGGGGGCTCCTGAGGCCCTGAATGCTGGGGCTGGGCACAGGATGTTCACAGGCACCCAGGGCAGCAGCAGTGCCAAGGAGCCCTTCTGCCACCAGCCCCAGATATGGTCCTCAGCCAATCCCAGTATTCAGAGTTGTTCTGCCAGGACTGTGCCCGAGCACCCAGAGAGAAGAATCTCACCCAGCTTCTGCGACAGTCTGGGGATGAATGGTTATATCTATCCCTCCTTATTTATGGAGCTGTGTGTGTAGTGAGAGCAGCACACCCCTCCTGCATCCCACACCCTGTCCTTCCATGTTCTGTTCAGCCAGATCTCCTTTGCCCAGTGGTGACTTCACCCAGTCTGTATTCAGGCTGCTGGGTGCCAACCAGTGCCTGGCATCAGCCTGCCCAGGCTGCTGTTCCCACCAGCTTGTGGCTCTGGCAGAGTTTAACCCCAGGGCGCTGTTGCTGCTGATGGGGCTGTGATGCTCATGCAGACAGTCAGCAGTGGAGCTGCACTGCCCCTACTCAGATGTCTGCAGGGCACGGAGCCTGGCACGGCTGCCCACCTCTCCTGTCCACTTTATGTCTCAGAAACATGACCCAGGACATGTGTGAAGCTCAAGGGCGACCATGTCAGCTGTGGTCCTGCTGGAGGATTTGTGACATTGGCAGTCTGCAGTGATGGTCTTAGCACAGGAGCTGCTCTAGCTGGAGCTGGGGGGTGGCTGTACTCTGGTTCCCAAACCCAAGCAGGTTGCTGGGCTGGGGGCATCGGGGCACCCCCAGCTCAGGACCAAGAGGCTGCCATGCTGGGACTGGTGACCAGTGCTGGTCCCAGAGTGGGATGTTTCCAAAGCACAAAGGAGTCCACAGTCCATAGATGCTACTGGTAACCCTGGATATATTTTAGGACAAGAGGAAATGGCCTCAAGTTGTGCCAGAGGGGGTTTAGGTTGAGTATCAGGGAAAATTTCTTCACTGAAAGGGTTGTCATTGGAACAGGCTTCCTAGGACAGTGGTGGAGTCATCCTCTCTGGAGATGTTCAAAAGATCTGTGAATATGGCACTGGGAGACAGAGGTTAGTGGTAGACCTGGCAGTGCTGGATTAGTGATTGGACTTGATGACCTCAGAGGGCTTTTCCAATCTTAATGATTTTATTATTCTGTGATCTGTGATTACTGTCCCCTCTCCAGGTCACCCTCCCAGTGTAGATCCTCACAGATCCTTTTCAGCTGCAGAACCTCAGCCTCTCAAATTTAATTTCAGCTCTGCTTCACCATGAACTGAGACACACAGCACTATCCAGTGTTGGTGGACCTCACAGCTGCATATCGGGGTCAGCATTTTGGTAGGCGTATTTTCCTGTTTCTTTCCATATAGGAGACTGAAGAAGAGCTTTCTGGAGTCCTGGGCTGAGAGGTGAATTACTCAACTGGAAAGGGGCAGTGAAGGAGCTGGGAAGCTGCACACCTGGCTGCAGCCCTGCAGAGCCGGTCAGGGAGTGCTGCTGTGCCTCAGTTTCCCCCGTGTGATGAGGGGACAGCTGTTCGCAGCTGTTGGCATGAGGCATTGCTGCCACATGGGCACCCAGAGCAGGGGCGGAGCAGAGTAGATCACAGAGTGGTTTGGGTGGGAAGGGATCTTAAAGACCACCCAGTCCCACTGCCCTGCCATGGGTAGGGACACCTCCCACTAGACCAGGTTGCTCCAAGTCACATCCTACCTGGCCTTGAACATTTCCACGGATGGGGTAGCCACAGCTTCTCTAGGCAAGTTGTGTAAGAGTAAATGGATGATTTTAGCACCTAAAGTTCTCAGTGGAGGCCTCTGACCCACACTGGGAAATGCGTTTATTTTCCTGCATCCCCATTCCAAATGGACTCAGCTGGTGCTGGGGCAGAGGGAAGTGCCAGCACTGTTCCTGCTGCAGACATCCTGTCCCAGGGCTGAGCCTTGCTCTGGGGACACACAGGGGCTGCCATGGGTTTGGATGGCAGCTGGGGATGGTGGTAGCTGGAGATGGGTGTGCTTCAGATTGGGAAATGGCAAGAATGGGATCAAGCTGCTAAAAGATGGCCTGTTACATGGAAAGGAGAGCTCACAGCTCCCTTGGAGGGACCTCAGGCACCTGGAGCCTCTTTGCCGGCAGTCAGGGTGAGATGTCCTTGGTTGGGTTTTATTTTGCACACAGGTTTTTGGCTTTCATCCTCCTGATTTGGTGAGGAACTTGTAGGGCTCAGCATTACAACCTGTGACCCGGCTGCCTGGGCAAAGGGCTGTCCTGCCATCCCTACACTTCCCTGTCCCCTGTTAGTATCACCTGAGACTCTCCTGTGCTGCACCAGACCAGTAACCTTGTAGGGAAAAAAAAGCAAAACAAAACCTTCTGTGATTCTCTGGAACAAGTGTCCCTGGGCAGTAACAGCTGACTGGAAAACTTCCAGTCCAAAAGGAGCTTTTCCACTGTGCCTGGTTGATATGGTCCCCCTTGGAAGAACAGGAACCAGTTATCCTGGAATCTGCCTCTGAGGGTGCAGGGGGACCAGAACAAAAGATATATCCTTCTACCAAGCACTTCTGTGTCTGTATGAGGTGGGTCCAGGTCCACCTCAAAAGTCCAGGTGGCTCCACGTTAGGTTTTTGCCAGGCTTATCCAGTTGAGGTGTAGCCATCTCTAGAAAAAGCCCCATCAAGTGATGGTGAGAGTTTAGGCAGATGGACTGTGCCTCTCCAGACCTACAGACAGTTGACTGGGAAGAGCCTCTGGTCTCTTCAGATGCTGCTGTGTTTAAAAATTTAGCAGCTCTAATTTCAGGCACAGTAGGTGAGTCCATGAAGCTATTGGAGCAGTCCAGTTGAATTCCACTCCTGAGAAAACAGCAGGACTTTAGCTGGACTTTTGAGATCCCACGCCCCTGGGGATCCTCTGGAATAGCCAGGCTGGAGAAGCCCAGGAGGTCAGAGGCTGAAAACAGAAGGGACACAGGTCCCCAGCCAGCTCCAGTGGCAAACATGCACAGGTTCCCTGGATGGATCTGCATCCCTTGGCACAGGGGTTTCCCTGCAGCCACAACTGGCTGCAAGGAATGCTGGGCACACCTTATGGAACCAGGGAGTGGGATCCTGGTATGTAATGAGCTCCAAAAGCATTTAGAGGTGAAACTAAGGCAACATTAAATGCAGGATCCCAGTGAGGCCAATCCTAAGGGAGCATTGTCAGCCTGCAAATCCCAAGGATGCCTGGCTTGTTTGAAAGAAAGGGAATGCAGCAGCTACTGGGTAAACATGAGGGTGGAGAAGAAAGAGCTCAGCTGGAGGACATCAGAACTGGTGCAGTGTTTGGGGATGTTCAGACTGGAAACTCACGTTGTGATTTTTTTATATCTTCAGGGGAATTCACTTGCCAAACTGAGCAAGTCACATCCATGTTTTTTTAAGTCAAAATGCTTTCTTTCAATACTTCCCTCCAGGATGCCTCAGCAGCAGCGTCAGAGTTCCTTCCATTTTATATAATTTCATGATACTTCTAAAAGTCCATCAGTGCTGGAACTGGAAGCAGTCTGTCTCTCTGTGAGGACAACAGGGTTCATAACCTTCCTCCCATTCTTTGGTTTCCTGCCCCAGTTCCTGCTATGCTCTCCACTCCACCTCCTCCATGGCTGTCCCCCCTCCATCCTGCAGCACACAGCTGATCCCAGCACATCCCCTGCCTCCCCAGCACTGCCATGTGCAGCAGGAAGAGCAGAGGAACTGCTGTGACTGGCCAGTTTTGCTTGTCCGCTGTGTCTTGGCCCAACCATCCTATGTGTTTATCAGGCATTTGGAATAGGAGCCATGTCAATGCATCTCTTCCTCCCAGGAGTGTTCGGAGGATTAATTAGCTAATGTTTGCACAGAGCTATGAAGATAAGTGCCAAGTGGGATGATGGTAGGAGTAGAACTGGATTCCTTCATCCCATCTCCTTCCTTTCCTCACATGGGCTGACGCTGGCAGCCAGCATGTCCATCCTATGCCAAGTCACCTCTGGGTGCAAACCACAGGGAGAAAAATCACTAATGGGGGGGAAATAAAAAAACAGAGGACAGTAGAATCATGGAATGGTTTGGATTGGAAGGGACCTGAAAGATCATCTCATTTTACCCCTGCCATGGGCAGGGGCACCTTTCACTAGACCAGGTTGCTCAGAGCCCCATCCAGCCTGGCCTTGCTGGGATGGGGCAGCCACAGCTTCTCTGGGCAACCTGTGCCAGGGCCTCACCACCCTCACATTCTGATATTTCTTCCCAGTACCCATCCAGCCCTGTCCTCTGGCAGTGGGAAGCCTTTTCTCCTTGTCCTGTCACTCCATGCTCTTGTTCAAAGTCCCTCCCCAGCTTTCTTAGAGCCCCTTTAGGGACTGGAAGGGCTCTTGTCTTCCTGGAACTTTCTCTTCTCCGGGCTGAACATGCTCCAGCTCTCTCAGCCTTTCCTCATGGGACAGGTGTTCTATCCCTTTAATATTTCACCCGCAGGACCTTATTTTCTTCTTTATTCCAAAAAATGCAAAATGAAAACAAACTCCATTAGTTTCATACAATTTCTTTCTGTCATTTGTTCCCGTTGCCCCAAAGGCACCTGGTTCTGGGCAAGATCTCAGCAGCTCTCCCAATCCTGGAGCACTATGAGGGAAGCTGAGGCAGAGCTTCCCTGTCTGAGCAGGGCAAGTCCAGCATGTTGGACAGCATGGCTGGAATTTCCAGCTGGAGAATTCCCACCCCAGCCCTGGCTCCATCTCATTGTACATCAATAGTCGCTGCACCCAACTGTGTCTGGACTGGAGAGTATGTGTTGTAGCTGGTGATGTTAATTAAGAGGTAATGGGACTGATGGAGATTTATTTTCAGGCTGCCTGCTAGGAACTGGTTATACACAACTGGGAAATGGAAAATTGACCTCCTGCTCCTTTGCTGTCTTCTCCACAGCAACAGTTAATTATTGTGGCAGGCAGCGGAAGCCATGGGATGGGCTCCCTCAGCAGCACTCCCCTGACAGGCCTGGGAACAGCTCTCCAGCCTGGCTCTGGAGCCTGGTCCTCATCTCCCTCCATCCATCCCAGATCCTGATCTGCTGGAGCCTGGTCCTTATCTCTTCTCACCCCAGATCCTGACCCAGGCAATCTGCCACTTCCTTGACCTTTTCCCTCTCCCAGCCTGTGCAGCCTCAGGGAGAGAGAAGCTGATCATGGATGTGGAGATCTTTAAGCCTGGAAAAGCAGGGATGTGGTCAGCAGGGGGGAGTGGTGGACAGGCAGATTGGGCAGCTCTGGGCTCAGCTCTGAACTCAGGATGTGGGACACATCCCTGGGAACTCCTTCCACAGTGGGGACCACGTGAGTCAGCACTGGGCAGATTTCAACAGGCTGAAGGTCCATCCTTTTCTCTATAGCTGACCTGCCTCATCCTTTACCTCAGTTTCCCCTGAGTGAAGGTGTTAGTTTGAACAAGGGAGATGGTTTTTGCACTTACCAGGGTTCATCTCTGTACTGCAGAAGTCTCCGGTGGGTACAGGATTTGCCGCACTTGTGCAACCTGAACTAGTCCTTGGTGTGTTTTCCTCCATCTGGCCACGTGCACAGACTTGCTTTCCATCCCTTCATTGTGCAGCAGCCTGGAGCCACTGGCTTCTGCCTGCCTGGATCCAACTGGACTGTGCTGTGCCACCCTGAGGAACTCCCCTGGGCTGGGTGATCTGGGAGTCCCTGGGCTAGGACCCCCTCTTCTCTCTTTGCAAGGAGACAGATGATGCCAGAGGGCTCCAGGCTCAGGGAGAAGCAGCAGTTGCCCAGGAAAGCACAGAAAGGCTCTCCAGCCTGCCTGGCTCTGTGCAGGCTCCAAGCACCATCTGTGCCCTGCCTCTGCCAGCAGCAGAGAGAGGAGAACAGGCAGCACTTTACTTTTGGGTACCTTTAATCCTTGAGTTCCAGGTGACCTGCAAGCACAGCCCACAGTCTGCACATAGGCCCCGGGTAGTGCCAAAGCCCAGCACAGCAGTCACCCGTAATGCTTTTATAATCTCTTTCTTGGACATGATTGTTCCCCCAGGAAAGGGAGGGGGAGGCATGATTAATTTTCATTAGCCTTGTAAATAATAATCTTGTTCCTGCTAGTTTTGCCCTGTAATTAGGGCTCTGGTGCCAGGGCCCTGCAGAAGGAAACTGGGATTTGCTCGTGACTCATGGGAAGCCAGACCAGCCTGGACATTCCACCGTGGGCAGGAGAGGAAAGGAGCAAGGGACAGTGGTCCTCTGGGGGCAGTAGGCAAAGGCCTCTGGGGAAAGTGAAAAGCCCATCCAGGGAGAGGGAAAACCCACAAAAGGAAGTGTAGGCTGACATTATTCAAAGGAAGATGAAAGGTAGCCTTTTGGCCCAATATTGATATATGGATGTAGGATCATCTGAGGAGACGTTCAGCAACACAGAGATGAGGTAGGAAAGGAGCACCTGGGTATTTGCTTTGAATCTGGGTCTGGGTGACCTACAACCATCAGTGCCTAGGCTGGACACCTATCTGTTGTCCAGAGCACTGGAGATACACCTGCACCATAAATGGGCCTCTACAGCTGACGATACCTGTGTCTGTGAGAGGGGCTACATGGGCTGGGATCTGAGAAGCTGAACCTGCCCCAACACAGGGAATAGTTGCTTTGGTGACTGTTCCCTAATACAGGGACAAAGCATCCAGAAAGGGATCAAGATGGGATCCCTTTCCACAGGCAAAACTCACCTGTGAAACTCACTGCTCTGAGATATCAGAATCATAAGGCTAAGGAAGTTTCAAAGGAGAAGTTAAAAAGGCTGAAAGGGATGTGGGTAGGAAGGATGTCCCTGCCTACAAGAGGGGAAGGCCAGTCTTTGGGTCATCTGGAAAATGCAATGTCCAGGGTGCCACCAGCCTGAGGCACCTGCAGGAATGCCTCCATCTCAGCACCAGGGGTCTTCACTGCTGGGTGTGGGCCAAGGACAAGCAGGACCTGTGCTGTGCTCCACACGTGTGCCCAGTCCTACAGCCTCCACAGGAGGAGCCTCCTGCTGAACAACTAACACACAGCCCCATCAGAGAACAGTGTTTTCCCAACTCAGCAGATGCAGCAAAAACCCTTCTTGAAAGAGCTGTTTGCTAAGGAAAAACAATTGGCACACTAATTAAAAGTGACTGATTAAAGGACTGGAAGGGAATTAGTATTCATTAAAGGCAGCACCTGCAGAGCTCTCCATGCTATCGCAGCACCAGCATCCTCCACTCCATCGTGGTGACACGGCTGCTCAGCCACGACAGGAGCGTGGAGCAGCCCAACTGGCATGGCAGGGCCTCTCCTCCAGCACAGCCCTGTAGACACCAGCCCAACCCTGTGACCACCAGCCCAATCCTGTGGCCATCAGCACAACCCTGTGGCCACCAGCCCAGCCCCACAGCCATCAGCCCCACTCATCCCAAGGAGCTGCCATGAGTTGATCCACTGCAAGGCAGGTACAGTCAGTGTGACAGCAGGCAGAGCAGAGCAACACAGCAACACAACACAGGTCAGCACCACTTAGTGGGGTCTGCTCTGCTCGGGGTCTGCCACAGATGGCTTCTCCATGTGTTTCATCCTTTTCATCCCTTGCCAAGATGTAGTTGTGATCAGCACAGAGTAGGGACCTGCTCCAGGGAGGTCCAAATGTTCCTGCCTCCATGGCATCCTGTGGGTGATGCAGGTTATCCCAGGTGTCATGCCAGGAGCTTTGCAGCACTCACTAGCACAGAGGGTTCCTGGAGCCAGGGAAGGGGCAAGGCGAAGGGCTTCTTAGCAGGACTATGCCAGCATGGGTCTTTCTGACATGAGTGGTGGTGTGAGAGACCTGGTTTAGGAAATTTTTGCTGAGATTTTAGATGGCCATGTCAGGTTGTGCACAGTCTCAGTGAGAGTTATTACACTTTGTCCCTTGTCAGCCTGAGCAGACAGGCAGTGTTAGGGAGTGGGAGCAAGGAGCAGTGGCATGGAGAGATCCTTCAGGTGTTCTGCCACAAGAGAGCAGGTTGGTTCTCCGTGTGGTCAGGACATGGCACTTTGCAGCCCACCATGCTCCAAACACCAGGCAGGAGCAGAATCCTGGGTCCCCTGAGTGAGGAGAGCAGCAAGAACAGATTGTGCTGAGCTGCAGGCTGCCAGGCTGGGCAGCACAGGAGGCAGCTGCGAGCCAGCACCTCTGGCCTTCTCTTTACTCCACAGCCACATTCTGGCTCTGGCTGGCTATCCCACCTCTGCAATCCAGCCCTGTGTGCTCTGGCTTTGCTAATCAGCCAAGGGTTAGAATAAGAGCCAGCAGAGACAGTGAGAATGAACCAGTCCATGTAAGTCCATGTATCCCTGAGCACAAGGTAAGTGCAGCTGTAGGAGTGGAAATATCCTTTCTTTGGCTTTGGGTCAATGTGCCTCCATCTTTTTCCACAGTCATTCATATTAGAATGGATATTAGGAAAAATTTCTTTGCAGAAAGGGCGGTCAGGCATTGAAACAGGCTGCCCAGGGCAGTGGTAGAGTCACCATCCCTGAAAGTGTTGAGAAAACATGTGGATGTAGCACTTGTGGACATGGTTTAGTGGTGGGCTTGGCAGTGCTGGGTTAATGGTTAAACTTGATGGTCTTAAAGGGCTTTTCCAACTTTAATGGTTCCATCATTTTATGAACATCCTCCCAGATACCAAGCTGACAGAAATGGACCCTCTTTTCTAGTAAGACACTGTCAGTGCCACACACAGGCCCTGCTCCTACTGCTATTTCCTTTAGACCAAGGCAGGGTCTCACTCTAACCATCATTCTGTACAGATGTGTCCAGCTGGTGACCCACCACGTTCCTCATGTCCATCTTGGGGTCACACTGGAATGCAGTTCTCAGCACAAGTCTCTCAAGTTCTTCACAACAACGGAACCTCTTTTTCCTGTGGTTACAAAGCTGCTGGCAGAGCAGTCTGTCAGGCTCTCTGGGATGAGCTGGTGGGTTGGTGCAGGCCCTATATATTTTTCACCTCCTGCTTCCTCTGCAAGGACACAGATCTATGAGCTTGGCAGATGGGTATGAGCCAAAATGCTGACCTTGCCTGCCATGACATCTGATGTCCCTTTGCACCCTCATTCTTCCCAAAAGTTGTTGATTTTAGCATTGGCTGGTTTTAGCACTCACAGCCAGATTTTGGTACCACAATGAGGTAAATCTGTGTCCATGTGTGAGCAGGGTGTGTTATCCAGGCTCCCTGGCATCGGCATGGAAGCACTTAAAGAATTTCTTCTCTTAAGTCCCTTGCTGTCTGCACCAGTAGTATTCTCAACATCATGATGTCATGCTGATGAAGGCTCCACAGTCCTTCCTACTTGCCCTTCTCCTTCACTCGTTCATGTTCTGCTGGGACTGTCCCACATCCCCATGCACTCAGAGGAAGGTCTTACATCATGATCAGCATCTCATGGGTCCCTACCCCAGAAGAGCCTCAGAGGTGCCCTGCCTCTCATTGCCCTCCACATGCCTGGGACGTCCTGTCCATGGAGTGTGGCATTAGTGCAGAATCCCTCCTCAGCAATTCCAGGCTGCCCAGCCTGATGGACACTCCTGATGAGCCCTGGGAAGGGGATGTGCCACCCCACTGGGATCCCTGGGTGGGAACATCCCTCGCCCCTGACAGAGAGCACAGTGGGCACAGTTATCTCACTGCTGAATGGAGGGGCTCTGCTCTGCTGCCCCAGCTCCTTTCCCCATTCCACCACTGGGAACCTCAGAGCTGTTTGCTGCTACCCCCTGCCAGGAACTGGTAACCTGTACCCATGGGGAGTTGAGTCCCCTCCTCTGGGGTCCAGCACTGCTGGCCTGCCCACACTCCCATCTCAGACACAGAATCATCAAGGCTGGAAGAGACCATCAATATCATTGAGTCCCACTATGACCTCAGAACCACCATAATTACCCCTAAACCACGTCCCCAAGTGCCACATCAAGACACCTCTTGAACACTTCCAGAGATGGTGACTCTACCACCTCCCTGGGAAACTTATTCCCATGCCTGACCACTTTTTCAGTGAAAAACTTTTTCTGATAATGTAATCTGAATCAGTCAGGGAAAACAGACCCTCATTGTCTGTGTGTTTATTTAGTACATTGATTTAACCAAATTTAATATAAGATCTTATCAGAAGGGAGGGTGATACTTCTTTCCAGTGAAACATTTCAGTCACTCAAATTCATTCTCTCTAAAGTCTTTCTACTTTAGGAGAAATCTCCAAGGCTTCTGCCCAGGAGGTCTGGCCAGTTTCCCCTGTGTATAGAATTAAAGAAGCATCACTGTCAAGTGCCCACTCTGTCCCTGAAGTTCCTCTTAGTTGACAGTGATGTAGAATTGGGGTCATTCTACACTTCTGGGAGTCATGAGGGTGAATCTTTTGACTCAGCCTCTTGCTGACTCCAGCTTCCATAAGTCTTAGTTAGGATAAGTGCACGTTGTCCTTGTGTTCAGGGCACCTTCCTGCCAGAGAGCAAGAAGAGGCACAGCCCTGCCATGTGCTGCAAACCTTATTTCCCTGCACCCATGGCCCAGACAACGACTCTGCTGTCAAGGCATCTGTCCGAGAACCTTCTGGGCTCTGAGAGTTGGACCGCCTTCCTCACAGCTCAGCAGGACTTTCCACTCTTCCCACCTTTGCTCAATTGTTCCCTCTGGTGTTTTCACAGATGTATTTTTCCTTTCATGCTTCCTCTGAAGAATCTTAATCCTGCCTACAAATCTCTTCACTTATGCAAGCCGTATCTCACCTGTGCTCTCCACTCTCTTCACAGCATCCTCTTGCCCTTTCCTCGATGTGAGGCAGCGATGGTCCCAGCTCATCCCCCAGACATCCTTCATACAAAGTCTGATTCTTTCTGGGAGGCCCAAATGAGCTAAATGCATTTGTTTTATCCAGAGAAATGGTGAGGAGGTTAGAGGTGGAAGAGCACACATGTTTATTTTTCATTAGTTCTGTTGCTGGATTTGCACACAGTGATGCTATGGCCTGTTTCAGAATGGTTTGCAATGTCTATACCTGATCTTAGAGTCTGTAAATCTAAATGTTAGAGGGAACTCGGGCTAGGGATGATGGCAGAAGTGGCTGATAGTAGGAGAGAGGAGCACTGCATTCAGTAGCCCTGGCCATCACTGGGCATCTGCATGGAGGGCTGTGCTCTCCTCTTCACCCATTTTTTCAGTTCCCCTGAGCCAGACCTGCTCACCCCCTGTCCCTGCGACATCCCTGCCTTGCTCGAGGGACCTCCATGGGGACTCAAAGCCTTTTCCTGTACCAGAGCTCTGGATCCAACATCGGGCTGGCTGCCAAGTCACTTTGCTTGTTCCCTGACACGAGGACTTCACCTCTTCTCAGGTTTACTGCAGCAGCCATGGGCAGTTTGCAGAGGCTCTTCCAAGCCTAGAAGAGAAGCAGAAAGCAGCAGGAGGTGAGGGCACAGCCAGGGAGGGACCCTCCTTCCCACACAGAGCCCTCCAAAATGCTGCTTTTTGAGCCTGTAACATTTCATGGTACTTTCACTAAAATTAGATCCCAGCACCACCTGCACCTTCCCAGGAACACCGACCATGTTTGCTCTGCTCTGATTGTGGCCACACCAGCATGACCCTGGAGTGGCTGGAGGGGAAGGATCACCCCGTGCTTCTCGTTATGCTATTGTGCGAGCAGGTCATCCTTCCCACTGCTCAGTTATGGCTGAAACCTTGGTGACTTCCTCTGGAAGACCCAGCAGGCAACTGGATCCTTCACTTTGCATCACTGAGCTGCGGCCATCTCTGAGGTGGTCATAGCAAGAATCAGGAATGCCAAATTAGTCACTTCAAGGTCCTCTCCAGCCACACCTCAAGTCCAGCAGAATCCCACAGGCTACAGCAGGGCAGGCTGTGGCCCTCCTCTCCTCGACCAAGGCTCAGAGGGACAATAATCATGAGCTGATTCTCCAGTGAGGCTTTGCTGCAGAGTATCTGAGACCCCAGTTCACCAAAACTGTCTTGAATCACATGGGGAGGGGCCATCAGTTCATCAGCAGAAAAACCGTGAGCAAACAACAGCATGGGAGTGGCCACACAATGCTGGATGGATTCTTGGCTGCTTCCTCCATCATCCTGTGCCTTCACTGCCTGGAAACTCAGTGACCACAGCTTGCCCTCTGCTCTCCACCATTCCCTTGCTCTGCATTCTGCTTGTCTGAGCTTACAGCAATTGCCATGTCCTTCCATACATTGTCTTCAATCCCACCCCATCACACAGCAGCCTTGAGCATTCCCCTCTGAGAATGGAAGAGGGATGATGGAGGGAGAAAGAGGGATGATGGAGGTGGATGTCTGGTCAGTAATGTAACATAGTTCTGCTGGTGGCACGATTATTCATTTGCATTTCCTTGGGGCACTGATGCTGATATTAATTAAAAGCAATTATAGTGCCACTTTCTCAGTGCAAGAACATAGTGCTACCCTCCATCACAGCATTAGGGCAAGACAGTGATAGCAGGTGACAGCAATTGGTGGTGCTAATACTCTGGGTGGCTCGAGGCAGCACCTGCCATGGATACTGGCTGTGCTGGTGGCTTTCACAGGCTCTACACGTCTACATCACTGGCTCAAACCTAACACAGCTCACTAGTAGCTGGAATTCACTTTTCCCGCAGAGACAGCTATAAATGGACTGGGTGGTGTCAGTGCAGTGACTGTTGATGGCTGTCTGTGGGACCTGGACTTGTCACACCTAGTACTGTCACAGTCACACAGTGCTGCATCCACACAGTGCTGGGAGCAGTGGGCTGTTGGCAGCAATCTGCCACCACTCTGACATCCCTGAGCTCAGGAATGTCTGGGTTTGGGGTGGGGAGCTGTTCCTTGCCTTCAAGACCTGATGGCTCCACAACAGAGGCCTCCAGGTTATTAGGAGGAGGCACATGAGCTGCACTTTCTGAATTAGTGTCTGTCTCTGCTTTCACAGCCCAGACCCAGCAGCAGGAAACACAAGAAACAGGTGTTTTGAGGTAGAAGACAGATGAGCTCTGGGGACAGATGTGACTGCCTTGCCTCCTGCTTGGCTGTCCCAGGGCATGTGCCTTTCCTTTAACCATTCTCTCTAGAGTGTTGGGGTTCAAGGGGTATGGAGCTAGTGGGAAGGTGATGAGGCTTTGTAACAGATTTAGGAGGGTGGTCTTCTGATCTTCCCAGGCTTTCAATTCTTCTGTCTCTTGGGATATGCACCATGAGAGCCTATGAGTGGACACAAAGTCCTCTTATTCTGTACTTGCGCTGTAGCAATCCATCTATCTAGTCTTTGCTTCCTTGGGACACATTCTAAGGAGGGCTGTTGAGCATGTTTGAAGGAAACATGGTGTCTCTGCCATAACCCAGGCATAAATGGGATGTCTGTAATGCCTCCTGGAATAAGTTAACCTAGAGATAAAACCCCTGTTGCTGGGTGGTGGCAGGTGACAGAGCGGGGTCTCATGGGCACTGCAGTGCCCATCTCCCTGTTCAGAGTACAAAGAGCTACTGTCTCATCTCTGGCACTAGGGCACCAGTTTGGTAATCTTCTGCATAATCAGAGAGGCAGTCAAGCCCAGCAGTCAGATCCAGCTTTTCTAGAAAAATTGCCATGGTTCATATCCTTGTCTCAGCTGTGCATCCATCCTCTCAGCCCAGAAACAGGTTCACCTATTCTAATCCCCCCTTGAGCTCTAGGCAGGCCTTCTCAAACCCAGATGGCCTCCTCTGTTCAATTAGGAATGAAAAAGCTGTCCTGGGAAGGCTGACTGCTCTTTTGAGTTCCATGCCATTCCCATCTCTTGCTTCCCAGAAGCAAGAGGCTGAGTTCCACAGTTTGCCCCAGAACCTCACAGTGTGGGATAGAAAGGCTGTGTGTGCACACAAGCCAACCTTGAATATTTGTGGATGTAAATCCCAAATACTATTTAACCTCACTGATTAAGTAACTCAGGCTGTGTTCACTGTGTGGCACGTAGGATTTTAAGGACATTAAGAATCATTGGGGGGTTTTGCTACATTTATTTACGTGACTTTTCCTACAGAGAGTATTTTTTCCGTTGTTTGCAATGTGGCTGATGGCGAATGGCAGGGAAGAAAGCAGCCCAAGGCTTTAGCTGCAGCACAGTAGCACCTAGTGACCAGATGGGAGAGGTTTCCAGGGTTTCCAGTGTGAGCTGCTCAAGCAGGGGTTCAGTGAGCAGCATTTGTAGGTGAAAGTCAGATGCAGGTTTTGGCAGGTTTGTAGCTGGGACACACTGAAGGGAACACCAAAGGCTGCCATCTGCCACCCCAGGCAGGTGTTCATACCCCAGATTGTCCTTCCTGCCTCTCCAGTCTCTCTCTCTCCCAGGGTTCAGCTTAAAGGGGACAGCCCTGAGGATGATGCACAGAGGGTCTCAGGATCCCCCCTGCCCAGGGCAGTGGGCTCCTGGCATGGCCACAGACTACAAAGGGGGTCCTTAGGGGGTTATTTCATGACAAATAAACAAGGACAAGTGCAGGAAAGAGCACTTTCCCATAGAAGAGCTCACCCCAGCCCTGAGCCCAGACAAGGAGCATTTTCAATGTTCTCCTCCCCACTTGGCTAATTTCCAGTCCATCCTATCAGTCCACGTGACCCACAGAGGGACATGGGACCCACTTCCACATCTTCCCCTGCTCCCATGGGCATTGCCTCTGCTTCCTCACATAGGGTGCTGTCTCCCATTTGCCCTGTGCTTTTGCTGGGACTGAACCAGCACAACCTCAGTGTCAGGCAGAGCTGTCCTGTGTTTACAGGATCGTGATTGTGGCCTGGGATAGTCATCAGGAAGACGCCTCTCTGATCTCTGTGACCTGAGGACATTTTCCCTTTTCTCTCTGCCCAGCAGGTCTTCATGAGAGACAGCCCTGGAGCCCAGAGGGACACACGGTGCAAAGGATGCTGAATCTGGCCTAGTCCTCCAGCCCAGCCAGCTGTGAGAGGTACAGTATGGCCCAGGGGTGACTTTGGGACTACAGAAACAGGGATGGGGGGGACAGACCCAGCAGTGTGCTTGTGGACAAGGGCAGCGGAACAGGAGGGAGGAGGAGACTGGGGAAGGGGAGCTGGGAGGGTGGTTCAGTGACAACTCTCCATCCATCCAGTAGCGAATCCTGCAACACCCCCCTCACAAAATAAAGTTATGAAATCTCATCCCGATTGCCATAGTAACGTCACGCCTCCGCGCTGACCCACTTTGAGACAAAGGAAGTGTTCCCGAGCTCCAAGCACGCCGGAGGCTGTGGATGGTCCCAGGCTGTGCTCTGTAGGAATGGCAGAGGGAGCTGCTGGCTTTTCCCTCCTGCTCCTCTTTACCCCAGGATCCTCAGGCAACAGGATCTGCTTTGCTTAAGACACTGAGAAAATCCGTTGCCAAAGAGCATCTCCATCCTGCATCACAAATGCAGGGAGGACCCTGCCTAGCTTCATCTGGACATTTAGGCATTGGGAACATCTGTTCTGGAGCAAAGCAACATCCTTGCATAGCAGCAGAGACCTGGTGATGCAGCAGTGACAGCCCTTGTCATTTGGAGCATCCTGTAACTACTCTGCCACAAACATCAAGGGCAAGGAGATACAGAATCATAGAATCATGGAATATCCTGAGTGGGAAGGGACCCACAAGGGTCATCCAACTCGTGGCCCTGTGCAGGACACCCCAACAATTCCACCCTGTCCCTGAGAGCGTTGTCCAAATGCTCTGAGCTCTGGCAGCCTTGGGGCTGATACCTCTGCCCTGAGGAGCCTGTTCAGTGCCCAGCCATGCTCTGGGGGAAGAACCCTTTCCTAAAATCCAGCCTAACCCTCCTCTGACACAGCTCCAGCCATGCCCTTGGATCCTGTCACTGGTCACAGAGAGCAGAGATTGGTGCTGCCCCTGTGCTTCCCCTCACGAGGAAGCTGCAGACCCTTATAAGGTCTGACCTCAGCCTCCCCTTCTCCAGACTGGACCTTCTCCTTCTCAGTGTGGTCCTTGGTGCCGCCAGTCCTAGGACTGCTGCTTGCTCTGGCAGCACAGTGAGGCAGGAAGATTAAGATGGGGCTCAGGCAGGGTGGTAGCACAAAAGGCCAAGCAGCCTCTGCCTTCCTCTGTGTCACAAGTTTTCTGTCCAAATGTGGACTCCCTGGGAGTCATGGCACAGACAAGGTCAAGGGTAGCTGTGGTAAGAGCTTTGCATCCCGTGTTTGCTCCAGCAGGGGTCTTTGCAAACATTCCCCCACCCCCTCCAGCCACCTTGAACAGCACTGACCAGAACAGGTTGGGTTTGGTCCCCAGCGTTCTCATTAGCTGCTTTTCCACATGAGCATGAATGTGCCCCTTGTGGTCACCAGCACGTGCCCTCAGTGCCCCATAAGGGAGCAAAGGCTGCAGGTGGACTTCACAGACAACACAGGTTTGCTGCCCTGGCCCATCCATTCCATCCACCTCATCAGCTCTCCTGCTCTCTTCCAGAAAACTCCCTTTCTTATCTGTCTCATTTATCTCATTTGACCTACTTAATGCTTTGCATTTCTTGCTTCAGAGCAGATCCCATGTCATGGAGAACTTTGAGAAACTTCTATTTACAGACAGACAAATAGATTGCAGTTTCTGGGGTTTTGCTCCATCAAGAGTTGATTATATTACAAGTGACATCACCATGGAAAGAAGTTCTCTGTTTCTCTCAGGAGTTCATCTGCTCCTCCAGCTTAGACAACACCAGAAGTCAAAAAGCTCTTTCATACACCTTTGACTTTCACAACCTTTGGTTGTATTGATACCAAAATTAAAAAAAAAGGGGGGGGGGCGGGAGGGGAAGGTATTTAGGGCATTTAAGGAAGATAAATTATTCTTGATCTGTTTTGGGATGGTGCCAGTCAGATCCCATCCCTCCTTGTCATCTCAGTGTGCACCAGTGGGCAGTCCCAGCAGAGATACCCCTTGGCCTGAGGAGCAAGCAGGAGACTGTAGGTGTGGGGGGCAATAGGATAATATTCAGAAACTGTGAAGCCTCAGGAGCTGTGAGCAGATCCCACATTCAAAAGGCACAAGCCATTTACTCACAAGTGAGGTGAGATGTGAGGAGATCCTTCCACTGGGACACAGCAGTGCTGAGCGATCAGTGCCACACACTCCATCAAGCTCATGTGCCAACACAGCCAACAGTGGGGTTTGCTCCACCTGGTGAGAGCTGCCTGGCAGGGAATTGAGGATGGGGTGGGTGAGCCCCTGGGACACCTTCAGGAAATGGGCAGACTAGTCCTCTAAAGCAATTCCCCATCTCCCAAGAAGGGATCGCTAATAGGTGTGACACATGGCTTGCTGGAAGCCACTGTCTCCCCTCCATTGCTGTGCCAAGAGTGCCTGGTTCTGTGATACTGTCACAGTGGGAACATCCACATGACATTAACTCCTCCTCAGGAGCCTCTGGCTGCATCCCGGGATGGGCCGTGCTGCTGCTCAGCCCTGGTATTCTCACTGCCCCGGGACAGAGCTCCCCAGGCAGCAGTGGCAAACATCCCAGGGAGCAGTGAGTGGCAGGAGGAGGCTGGAGGAAGGTCTGTTGTGTAATGAATTGTTCTAAGCAGAAGCTGGATATTTTTATCCCCCTCGATTAGATTCTGAATTCTGAATCATCATTAATGCAGGGCTCTGGCAGCCGGCGGCCCCCCTTGCCGATGCCACATCAAGTGTTCCTGCTAATTCAGGGAATGTTTCACTGCATGCATGTGGGCAGACCCACGTCACCTACACCTCAGGATACAATCTTTTAAGCTTCTTGCAGCAGGGTGAGGGGAGGCATTTCTCTCCTACAGGTTGCAAATCCTCTATTCCTTCTCCAGCCAGTTATTAGCATGCTGGTGGTTTCTATATATAAAAGCCACCTCTGTGTTTGCAGCCAGCTTGGATGGGGGGATTGTGGTATGTGGAGCCCTGAAAGAGCTGATTGGCAGAGGGCAGGACTAGCTGACTCCAAAGGGTGCCTGTAACCCCATTAGTCAGGGATGTCTTCTGGAGGACGTGTGCCCTGAGCAGTCCCATTTTACAGGCTGCTGCTTCTCCTGACGCTTCTGCCTGTCTCTCCTGAGGAACACCCAAATGGCCCCTGGTCCTTCATGGCCAGCCCTGCCACAGGAGTGCATAGAATCAGAGATCCAGGGAATTATCAAACAGTTTGGGTTGGAAGGGACCTTAGAAACCATCTCGTTCCAGCCCCCTGCCATGGGCAGGGACACCTTCCACTAGACCAGGTTGCTCCAAGCCCTGTCCAATCTGCCCTTGGACACTTCCAGGGATGAGGCAGCCACAGCTTTTCTGGGCAGCCTGTGCCAGGACTTCACCACTCTCACATTGTGATATTTCTTCCCAATATCCCATCTAACCCCACCCTCTGGCAGTGGGAAGCCTTTCCTCCTTGTCCTGTCACTCCAAACCCTTGTTTAAAGTCCTTCTCCAGCTTTCCTGGAGCCCCTTTAGGGACTGGAAGGGGCTCTCATGTCTCCCCGGAGCTTCCTCTTCTCCAGGTGAACACCCTCAGCTCTCCCAGCCTGGCTCTAGAGCAGAGGGGCTCCAGCTCTGGAGCATCTCTGTGAGCTCCTCTGGACTCACTCCAACAGTTCCACGTCCTTCTGATGTTGAGGCCCCAGAGCTGAAGGCAGCTCTGCAGGTGGGGTCTCACCTGAGCGGAGCAGAGGGGCAGAATTCCCCCTCACTGGCTGCCCACACTGTGGGATGAGCCCAGGATACAGCTGACTTTCACCAATCCCTCTCCTGTCCTGTTCAGACATGTCTTGTCATACATGCCCTTTTCACACATGTCCCTCCCCAACCAGTTCTGTCCAAATGAGTCCTGCTCTGGGGGCTGTGAGCTGAAGAAATGCTCCCAGCCCACACAGGTCATTGGTTGTTGTATCAATGCCAGCCAAGGAGCCTGGCAAGAGGGGCTCTGGCTTCCTGCTGGCACCACCTGGCCCCAGATCTAGCTGTGTCTGGTGCCTGGTGTTGTGCACAGGTGCAGTGATTTTGTGGTGCGTTATGTCCTTTAGATGGGATATGACAGATTGGGATGTAAAAGGTCAGCTCTCCCAAGGGATGATAAATCCCTCATTCCGTTTAGTGTGGATGCAGTGTGGGGGCAGCAGCTTCAGTGTTTCCACAGGGAATAAACTTAAAAGCTGTTGGAAAGCTCTGCTGGTGGGAATAGTGGGAGATCTATGGCTGAGCTGTGAGGGGGAGGCAGAGACAAGAGGGAAGAAAGGAGAGGGGATATTATGCTTTCTGCTGTGGTTTGGGGAAGAAAGAAGAATCAGTCAGAGACTGGTTTGGGTTGGAAAGGACCTTGAAGTTCATCTGGTTCCACCCTCCCTACATGGGCAAGGACATCTTTCACTAGTCCAGGTTGCTCCAAGCCCTGCCCAACCTGGCCTTGGACAATTCCAGAGACAGGGCAGCCACAGCTTCTCTGGGCCAGCTGTGCCAGGGCCTCAGCAACCACCTGAAGAGCTCTTCCAGTGCCCATTTCTGTGCCAAGGCATCCCTTAGCTGCAGCAGCCATGGCTGTGTCAGCAGAGGAGGGCAGCCAGGGAGAGGACAAGGAGGCTTGCTGAGAGGGAGCAGCCCCGCCTGGTGACCCACAGTACCCCAGGACCCCTCTGCTACACATTAGGCTGGCAAACACCAGCCAAATGCAAAGTGGGATCCTGGAAATGGACAGAAGTAGAGAGCAGCGAGGAGTGGTGAGGCTGGCAGGGTAAGGGGCTGCATGTCCTTGCTGAGACAGTGTGCCTTGTCCTCTGCCCTGTCTTCTCCATGCCCTCAGGATAAGCCATTTTAAGGTGTCTTTGCAGAATTTAAGACAATAGAAAAAGAGCAGCATCTCCTAAAACCCATGTCCACCCCAAAAGTTCAAATGAAGGGGGCACAGTGGGCAGTGGCATAGGTTTGTCCAAGTCATGCAGAGTCCCAGCACAGAAGCTGATCACAGCTGATGGTCCCTAACATGGTTGGAGGCCCATGCCTGGAAGTGTCCAAGGCCAGATTGGATGAGGCTTGGACCAGCCTGTGCTAGTGGAAGGTGCCCCTACCCATGGCAGGGGTTTGGAAGGAGAGGAGCTTTAAGCTCCCTTCCAATCCAAACCATTCCATGAATCTCTGATGTGATTCCATCCTCTGCCCAGTGTCTGGAGCTGCTGGAGGTGCTGCTGGAGGTGAATTGGGTGCAGCCCATCCAAGCCTGCAGGCAGGCAGCTCCAGAGCTGCTGCTGTGAACCACGCCCAAGAGGACACTGCCTCCAGCTGGGGTTTGCGACACAAAAGTGCCATAATCAAGTTGGGTCAGTTCTCCTGCTTTGCCTCAGAGACCTCAGATCATCAGCAAAGTCACTGGGAAGAGGAAAGGCAGCCCTTAGAAAACATTCTGAGGGGAAAGGAGGTAATGGGGCAAGACCAGCCCCTTTCCATAGTCTCAGGGGTCCTGTTCTCACCCTGGCAGCCCCTGCTGTGTCTATCTGCTAGTCACGTCTTGTCTTGTGATGTCCTCTCTGTGGTGGGGGACAGGCCAACCTTCTGCTGGGTGCCTGGCTCGGGGCTGGGGGACACAGTGGGGACACTGGAAGACAGCCCTTGCCCAGTCTGTGAGCTGAAAGATCATGGATTTGGGAGATTTAGCTTCAAGCTTTTTCATCCTTCCAAATTAAAAAAATGGAGGGGAAGAAGCTAATTGGACTTTTCCCTTCCCTGACCCCATGTCTCAAAACAGTGCCAAGGATTGCAGAAAGTAATTGAAATGTAAGAAAACAATTTAATCTGTCTTAAAGGGAAATCAGCTGACAGAGGAGGCAGTAAATGCAGCATGGTGGGCACCTGGAGCTGGGGGCCCCTAGCCTTGTGCCAACACATGCTCAGCAGCAGGCACCTCCCTGGCCAGCAAGGGAAGAGATGCCAAAGCAGGAAGGACAGGCAGGAGGACCAGGACCTGTAGCAGCCCTGTAGGAGTCCGCAGGAGGAGAAGGGAGCAATGAACTCTGCCACGTAGAAGCAAGTGTCTACCCTTGGCAAGGGCACACCAACCTGGGAGAGAAGGAGCTCCCTACCCTCACCTGCTCCCACATTCTCATCCTTTTTGCTCCTGCCCTCCAAAAGCTTTTCTTTCCCTCCTTTCCCACTCATCCCCAGCTCCTTAGTCTTTCCTCCCTGCCTCTCTGCCTCGAGGACCCAAAGCCAGCCTGGCCCTTGGCCACACTCCTCCTCCCGTGCACACCAGGCCTTCATTGCATGGCACTCATTTACATTTCTTTTATTTCATTTCTCTATTTCCTTCCACTAGCCCAGGTTGCTCCAAGTCTTGTCCGACCTGGCCTTGGTCACTTCCAGGGATGGGGCAGCCACAGCTTCTCTGGGCACCCTGTGACCTGATCCTCACCACCCTCACAGGGAAGAATTTCTTCCTAATATCTAATCTAAATCTCTGCTGTTTTAGTTTAAAACTGTTCCCCCTATCTGGCCATGTTAAAAGTCACTTTCCCCCTCAAACTAAACCGAAAAGGAACTAGGAAAGTAAACTAAAAGGTAACAGAAAACAAGAGTTCATTTATGATTTCAGGTAGGTTTTCAGTATGCATTGATTGACAACTCAACTCAAGTGCTGGGCAGTCTTGGAGGTGACACATCTCCCCAGAAGCAATACAGCACTGCAGGAATCATCATCTGAGCAGCAAACAGCTTCTCGGGTCAGGCACTGCATGCTCAGAAACACCTCTGCTCTCACATTGCTACTGACACACTGTGCTCCAGGGTAAAACATGCCACAAGCCTGGCACTGGCTGGAGAGGAGGCGTTTGCCATCGTGTCCCATTAGTGCAGCTGCACAAGCACAGGCTGCCAGCCCTGAGATTCCGTCACCACAGAAACACCAGGCAGAGGACAGGGTGCTCGGCTCAGGGCTATCTGGGCTCAGGGAGGGCTTGTGCAGTGTCTGACAGCAGGTTTTTCTCCAGACCCCTGAGCAAATGGGTCAGAGCAGTGAACTACTGGCAGTGTCCTGCCAGCCCTTGTCACACTGCTGGGGAGGGGACTTGGTTAAATAACCATGCACAGCATCAGATCACCAGCAGCAGCGTTGTTAAGCAGCCTGTGGTTGAGCACTGAAGAGAGAGTGAATCCTGCCCCTCCTCCTCTGCTGTGCTGTGGTCCCTCCAGCCCCTGGTCTCACACCCCTTCTCCTCCCCTCCTGCCATGTCAGCCCTCCCTTTCACATCCTGCTCCTCTCCTTTTTCCTATAACCATGGTGGTATTTGCTTTCAGAGGTGGAACAGCCTCCACTGGGCTGCCAGAAGGGTTCCTAGCTGGCTCTCAGCATCTGTCCTCTTCCTCCAGGTGCAGGGAAGTCTGCGGGGAGCAGGGCCAGTGCTCCTGTGAGGGCTCTGCCGCACCATCTCTGAGTGATGGTCTAGGAAGCATTGGGACCATGAAGAGCTTAGGAGATAACAGAAGCCGTCACCTCTCTGATAACCTGGACTCCCCTCAAGACTCTCTTTATGCCCCCCAGGACAGGAACCCTTATCTCCTCAGCCCCACTGACTCCTTCACCATGGATCCCCGATTCCCAGCCCAGAACACCCTCCATGGTGACTGTCTCCTTCCACTCAACAACCAGATCTCCAACAGCAGCACTTTCCCACGTATCCATTACAACTCCCACTTCGAGGTCCCGGATGACAACCCTTTTCCAAGCCATGCCCAAGCCACAAAGATCAACCGCCTGCCTGCAAACCTCCTTGACCAGTTTGAGAAGCAGCTGCCCATCCACAGGGACGGCTTCAGCACCCTCCAGTTCCAGCGGAGTGATGCGAAGCACCGGAGCGAGAGCCCTGGGCGCATCCGGCACCTTGTTCACTCTGTGCAGAAGCTCTTTGCCAAGTCCCAGTCTCTGGAGGGCCCCACCAAGGGCAACGTGAACGGCAAGAAAGGGGCAGATGACGCCAAGCAAAACCGGAGGAGCAAGAGCAAGGACCGAGCGAAGACCTCTGAGCCCAAGCGCAGGACCAGGTCCAACATCTCTGGCTGGTGGAGCTCTGATGACAACCTGGACAGCGACACCTGCAGCTACCGCAACCCCATGGGGCTCATGACACTGGGCCGGCAGCCTGACCACAGCCAGCCCAAGTACTTCATGCATGCCTACAACACCATCAGTGAGCACATGCTGAAATCCTCCAAGAGCAATAACGACCTCAAAGTCACCCCTTGCACCAATATCCCCATCAACAACGACTCCAACTACATCAAGCGGGGCTCCTGGTCCACACTGACACTCAGCCATGCCCGGGAGGTGTGCCAGAAGGCCTCTGCCACCATAGACAAAGCCTTGCTTAAATCCAAGTCCTGCCACCAGGACTTGGCCTACCACTACCTGCAGGTGGGTGCCATGGTGGGGCATGGCATGCTCCACACAGGGAGAGCACGGGAGTTCAGGGGACATCCTCTCCCTGGGCAGCCTATTGCCCATGTGACCTTATCAAACATCTTCAGATAGTTCAGCTGCCACTTAAGGTCACATAGCTAGGAGAGGGCCAGGAGGGGCCACAGGGACAGACTGCCACTTCTCCTGCAAGGACACTGGTGGGGATAGGGTCCATCTTCCACATCTGCAGCATTGTTCCAGCATCCCCTAGCCCCTGCACTGGACCATGGCAGCATGGGGAGGAGGGGATGTGCCATGCCACACGCTGTGCTGTGATCCCCATTTGATGCAGGCCCCACACATGCCCCCACTGCCTGCCCAGACCCTGCAGATGCTGGTGGGACACTCAGGCAGGTGGGTCTGGAGCTGCCCACATGTGGGTGTTCTCCAGTGGGTGCCCATGCAGCTGGACATGCTGAAGGGCCATGTCACATCTCACCCATACACAGCTCCCCAGGCTCTAGCCCTGGTCTCATGAAGATCCCCACTCCACCACCCCATGGGCTGAAGGTCCCCAGCAATAACTAACACTTACCCCTTATATCCATGCATAACAAGGATGTGTCGGCGTGCCCAGTGAGCCCCACTCTGCCCAGCTTCCCCGGAGTGCTGGTAGGACTGGCAGCTGCCTCCCTTACCCACGCAGAGCAGGGCTGGGGGCAGAGGGGCAGTGCCAGCCCCTGGCTTGCATGGCCATGGCCTGCATGGCTAACGCTGGTTTGAAACTCCCATTCCCAACAGCTCCAGGTCACTGTGGCAGATTCCAAAAGTGGTGCTTGAGCGACATGAACCTGGTTGTGCCCTAGACAGAGGAATGAAGACAATAAGCCAGGCCTGACTGGGGGGAGGAGGGGACCACTCTGTACATAAATCTCCAGCATCCCTTTAATGCAGAGGTGCCATGGGCTCCCCTGATTGTGTCCAGCAAGCTTAGAGGCTTTAAAGAGCATTGAGTTATTGAAGTGCACTCTGTTTCCAATAGCTCTCTGGCTGCAGCTGCAAATCAAACTTCCAAGGGACTGAACTCATCAGGATCATCAGGAAAAATGGTCTTGGCTTGGTTTCTTTTTCTTTGTCCCCCTCCTTCCAGTTAAGTGTTTGAGGTTAAAGAGCTGCAGCCAAATTCTCCACAGGGCCTGTTCCCCTCTGGCTGCAACACAGAGCCCATCAGGCAGCTGTGACAGCCCCTCACCTCTCAGGGTCTGGCCCAGCCATCATTCCCCCCCCATGTAATGAGCCTCCATTTCTCGACAGCCTGACGCAGGGCTGTGGGCACAGCTGGGTGGCACGAGCCCGGCCAGCAGCTGGGCAGACCCACCACTCAGCTGGGAGGAAACAGGTGCCCCGCTGCAGCCGAGCGAGCCCCCGCGGAGGTGGGACCAGCCCCTCAGCCCCGGGCCGACCGACGCAGGCAGCGCCCAGGTAGGGATCTTGTATCGAGGGGAAGCTTTTGCCCAGCTCCCTCTCACCCTGACCCTGCTGGGACCATCGGACAGGGGCAGTAGCCTGCACCACCAGACTTGGAGCGGGTAGGGAGCAGCTGACAGCCACAGCTGGCATGGCTGGAGGGGCACTGGGGAACACCAGGGTGCAACCAACATCCCAAGTGTCTGGGGCAGCCCTTGCAGCCAACAACATCTCACCAGCAAAGCCGAGACCCCCATCACCCAGAAAACAGTGTTCTGTGCCCCCACAAGCCGACAGGTCACAGGTGCTCAGGCTGACCTTGTACCCATGTGAGTCCTGGAGATCAGGGCACAGGGCTCAGGAACCTCATGATAGGATGGGCTGATTGTATCCAGACCCCTCCTCAGCACAGGAAAGGGACTACACTGGTAATGGAGAAGTCCTTTCTGGAGCTGGTGTGTGGGAAATGTGCTTTTGCAAGGTCATGTATCCCCTGTCACACACACCACCTGGGGACAGGATGAGCCCACTCCGTGCGTGTGCCATGGGGAGGAACCGCAGGGATCTGCTTGCCCAGTGCCTGGGGGGCACAGGGGCCCTGTTCTGCTATGGGTGGGGCTGCTGCCAGGCAGAAATGCCCAGTGGGTCCAAGAAGTGAAGGGACATGAGGGAGGGCAGGAGAAGTGGGATGGGAACAAACAGGACAACCCAGCCTCCAGGTTGGGCAAGGCCCTCAGGCTATTCACCTCTCCCGCTCCATTTGCAGACTCTCAGTAGTCTTGGGATTCACTGAGGACTATTGGGGGTCCACGTGATGTTTCCAGGCCCATCCCCATACCCAGATGTTGGAGCTGGTAATCACCCAGTTCCAGGTCCAGCCCTGTCCCATCAGCATCAGGGGTTTCTTGGGAACAGTCCCCAAGGTGACACAGCTCCATCTTTAGAGCAGAGTCCCCAAGGAGGGACATTGTGCTCCACATATCCTGTTCCCCCATCCCCATGAGCTCCACATGCAGCCGGGAGCAAAAGGAAAGAGGTTGAGGGGTCAGGATCCCTATGGCTAGGAAGGTCCTTGGAGTGGGAGGTGCTCCAGGCAGGGGTGAGCAGGAGCCATGGATCCATGGACCATAATGAAGGGATGGGAAGCATGGGAGTTCCCAGGGGACAGTCACCATTAACCTCATGCAGATTAGCCTCCCCAACCCCACTTACAGTCAGACCACACCAGAACTTCTGTAACCCTCAGGACCCCCCAAAATAGTTCATAATCCAGACTGAGTGACCTGTTCAGTGTCAACCACTCAGTGGATGCTCACTGCCTCACACCAACCCCACTGAGCTGCCATGGAGCAGGAATCCAGCCCAGGTCCTTCCTACAGGGTGCCCTACCAGAAGGACAGCCAGGGCCCATGGGCAGCCTGGGCTCCAGTTTGCTTTCTCAGGGACATGGCTGAGCCCACGGCTGACCATGAGAGAGCAGCAGTGTGCCCGCATCATGGAGCCTGTGCATGGCACGTGCATCCCTGCCTGCTGCATCTGGTCCCACGGAGGCTCTGCGGGGCATTCCTGTGTGTGCATGTCCATGTGTGCTGGGGCTGGGCTGCATGTCAGAGCTGGCGCATGTGCGAATGGAAACCTGTTTGTTCTGCGAGTTTCTTCCTCCAGACCTCCCCAAAGCTGTGGGAGTGGTGCAGGTCCTGCACCCCCGTCCAGAGCCCAGGAGTGGAGCTTTCCCCTTCCCTCCACTGCCCCCTCTGTTAGTGCACTGGGGAACTGGGGGATGCCTCTAGGGAAATCTCTGTGTGGCCCCTTCCCTTCTCCCTCCATGCCTTGCTCATGGCAGGAGAGCAGCAGAGCCAGGCATTGCTACTGGTTTGTGACATGCAGCATTGTGGCAGCAGTGGACTCGAGCTCCAGGGGTGGACACATGCCTGAATCCCACCCCCCTGCACCGCATGGCACAACATGGACCAGGACTGGGCAGAAGGAAGATCCACATCCTGCAGACTGGAAGTCCATCTCTGCTGCCCACTCCTCACCTCCATGCAGCCTCAGGGCGTGTGTATCCCCAAGCCCCACAAACACTCTCAGCCTGGGGGTCCTCTCCCTCCCACCCTTTCCACACCAACCAGAACACCATAGGCAGAACCAAGCCCATACCTGGGAAAGCAGCAAGAATGGCAGCAGAGTCTTACTGCCAGTGAGGGGCCTCTGGATCTGCTCTGTGCCAGGCCTGAGTGCCCTTGGGTCCACGTGGTCCTGCCTGTGACATGTGGCCTGTGCTCAGGGTCCAGGGTCTCACCTGCCAGGAATGCTGCTGCTGTCGAGGTGCCTCACTGGCTGCTGTCAAGGTCTGTCCTTGACCACAGGAGCTGCTCTGGGCTTATCACCCCCATCACAGAGCTTTGGACTGTGGGACAGGCTCCTCACATCCTTGGGGGCCTGATGTCCCTGAACAGCACCCCAAGTACCTGTACTGCTTTTGAAGGTCCCCAAGGGCACCTGCTTGTCTTTTCAGGTGTAACGTGAAACACTTATCCTGCCCTCTATCCCACAGCAGTGAGAGCTCCCCACGGACTCTGTGTGCAGGCAGAGGTGGAACATAATCCAAACTGGGGCAGTGGATTCAGAGGGTGTCCTGCCAGGCATCTTTCTTCCCCTTGACTGCTGAACTGGAATGTGGAGCACCTTGAGAGCTGCATCTTGCTGTCTTGCCAAAGTGAAAAGCAGAGGAGAGGCAGGGAAAGGAGAAATAAGGCAGCTCGATGAGGACGAGCAGGCTGTCCTGATGCCATGGGGAGGCTGGCCCTAGGAGAGGGGCAGGGTCTGTACAGGGCAGGCAGTGTTGGGGACTGCCTGGCTCACAGCCTGCACCAGCAGAGACACACTGAAACTCTGAGCAGCTTTGCCCAGAGCTGAGAGAGCCCGAGGCCAGGAGGCAAATGCACCAGTCCAGGCAGCCCCCAGCCCCTGCCCTCGAGCAGTGGCACTAGAGCAGCCGCAGCAGTCTTAATGCCCCCACTGTCCTGGGCTAAGCCCAGCACCCCTCACTGCCCCACAGCATCCAGCGTTTGCCCCTGCACAGGGCATGGCCATGCAGTCCCTGGACTGCTGGGCAACCTGGCTGCTGGCAGACTCTGCCCTCCTCAGGCAGGGGCTGCAGCCAGCACTGCCTGCCTCGTTCCCAGCCCTGCTTGCCCCTCACCTGCCCCGTGGTGGCCTGCAACCTTCACAGGCAGGAGCTGCAGCTGCCCCTGAGGAGAAGACAAGCAGGAAAATGCAGTCTCTAGTCAGAACTGACACCAAGGGGTTGGGTATAAAAGTGCTTCTCAGGGCACTTATCTCCTTTGGAAATAGAGCCAGACATCCCAGGGACCTATGGGTTCCCTCCCGTGGCAGGACTCAGCTGGAGCCAGTGGGGTCCCTTCTAGCTGGCCTCAAGGCCACGAGTATGGACAGAGGCTGGGGCAAGAGGCAGTGCTCACATCCAGCAGGGAAAGAGCTCTCAGCTCTTATATTTGTAAGAAACTGATGGAAACACCTGCAGCCCCTGAGCTGGACAGTCCTGCAAGCAGCCAGCCTGGGAGCCATGACCAAGCACAAAGATTGCAGGAGGCAGGGTGGAAAGAGCTGGGAAAACCCACACCAGCAGCAAGTGGGGTCAGGGAGGCCTGGCCAGGTATGTGTCTCACGTGGAAGACTCACTCCCCATTAGTCCCCACCTGGATCTCACACACCTCTATCAGTCCTGGCTTTGTATTTCATGTCCCCCAGTAATGCTGGGTTGTGGGCACACTCCTGACAGAAGCCCCATCACCCACATGATGGGGTTTGTTCCACATAGCATTGGAGTCACCCCTTGCCTTCTCCCAGACACATGGGTGAGGCAGCAGGACACAGGCTGAATCCCTGCTTCTTTGGGCAGAAGAAAGTCCTCAGGGTGAGCTGAGCTGTTGTGTGTGGATTGAGCCTGCACCTGGACACAACCTGGGCCCTCTCAGGACCACAAGCAGCCACTACCTGATGCTGGCTCTGGTTCCCACAGAACATATCTGCTGTGAACAGGGGTGGGAAAAGGCACCATGCAGTATTTAGCTCATTGCAGCTGCAGCACAGCTCTGCATCCCCAGAGCACTGTATGAACACTGGCTGGTTAATCCCACAGCTCCCTGGGGATCTGGGCAGATCCAGCAGCTCTATCCAGCACAGCCAATGTGAGTGCTCTCAGCAGCATGAGCTGAGCTCAGCACAAGACCCATTGCTGCTCCCCGTGGCACCCACCCACCTACTGCTCCCCAGGGCAGACAGGGTGGCCTCAGGCCACTCTGGTGTCAGCATGGTGTGGACATTGCTGCATCCTCACATCTGTCTTTGCTTCTCCTTGGCTACATATCTCAAAGACAGAACAAAGGCCAGCTGCAATCTGAGTGAGCCAGTTGGCAACCTGGTCTTCCCATCTCTCTCCTGACCTGTCCCACACCATGTGTGGCTCTTGTCCTGAGCAGTTCTGGGCACCTTGGTTCTGCCTCCAGTCCCCCACACAAATCCTTGGCAGGATAGGCAGGTGGGGTGTTGGCTGCTATGGTTGCTTCAAGCCTCCAGTGGGACCATCAGCTCACCCACCTCTAGTGAGGGACCAAGAGACCATGTCTGCCTTAAATTAATTGTGAAGTTGTCATCTTAGTAGAGTTAGAGGTGATTCTCTTTGCAAAGGTGCTGCACATCTTTGTACAGAAAGGCCAGCACAAGGTCTGTGTGCCCAAGTTGCTCCAGAGGGACTTGTGAGAGCCTGACTAGGGTTCAGAAATGACTTTCAGCCATTCAGAGTCACATTCAACTCAGAAACCTTAAAGGATGTTAGATTTTATCTGGGCTCTGACTCACAAGTCCTGCTCTACAACAGCCCTTTCTGCTCAATGACATGGTCTGTGTGATGAACACCCATCTAGTCCTCTCCCAGTGACCCACACAGGCCTGGGGACACTCCCTCCTCCCTCCCATGTCAATGTCTGGCATTGTGCAGCTTGTATTGGCTGTGTGAGCATGTCTGGGGTGGAGGTGGTCTGCCGTGGTGGGGGGACTGGCTGTGATGTGCTGAAACAGAGACCACCAAACCCAGGCATGAACTGGTGAGGGAGGGTTGTAAAGAAATTGTATTGCCCATTCCCACTGCACTCCAGTGGAAGCTCCAGCAATCCCCCCAAGTCTCAATGATCCTGTTGGTCCCAGAGATGCCATCTCTCACATCTGCTCAGGCTCTCCTTCTTCTTGTAGGTGCCTCAGGGGGAGTGGAACAACACGCTGTCCAGGGACAAGGACAGCGAGATCCCATGCCGGCGCATGCGGAGTGGGAGTTACATCAAAGCCATGGGGGATGATGATAGTGAAGACTCAGAAACCAGCCCCAAACCATCCCCGAAAACTGCAGCTCGGAGGCAGAGTTACCTCAAGGCCACTCAACAGTCCCTAAGTGAGCAGAGCACCACGCAAAGGTAATGCTGGAGGAGCTCTGCACAGGTCCCCAGGGCCACCCCTCGAGCAGCCCTTGGGGTCTGACCAGCAGCAGCACCCCACAGAGGCCCCAAGTGGGGATCACAGCCCAGGAGGGCTCCTGCATCCCAGCTCAGGCTGCCCATGGGGCAGAAATATGAGGAGACAAGTCATACAGGAGATGTGGCAGAAGAATAGAGAGAGCTCCCCATTCTGGTGATTTCAGATAGATCTGGCGTTAGGAGCTGCTCCAGGTCCCTGTCCCCTCAGTGATGGGGAGAACACTCTTCTGATGGAGCTGTGGGGATTTCCTCTCCAAGCATCTCCTCTGGGGGAGTGCAGAGATCCCAGCCCCATGACCCCCACTTGGATGTGGAAGCTGCTGACCCAGCACAGCTCAGGACACTTGGCACACAGCCAAAGGCCTGCTGGGACTGTCACAGCTGCTTTGCTTCACAGGTGTCCCAGGGACCCTGTGACCAGCCAGAAAGTTGGCAGACTGGGCTAGGTAATATCCTCAGGCCAGGAGAGAGGAGCTGAGAGGTTTTACTCCAGGTGTGGAGGGAGGAAAACTCACAGTGGTTTGAGCCAGCCCGACAGGAGAGCCAGAGGAGCACAGCAAATTTGCTGGGCCAGAGGCTGGTCCTGCATGACGGGGGTGTGACCCGAGACAGACAATGACTGTCCTTGACAGCTGCTCCATTTCCCAGGACAAGGCACATGGGGACTGTCAGTGTTTTGGATGCTGCAGCTTGGGAGGGTGTGAGTGGTACAGAAGGGCAGGAGGAAGCAGGAGCCATCGTGGATGAACTGCTGAGGGTCAGCAGGCAGAGGGAAGCAGGATGCAGGCAGCGTGGGGATCCCTCCCAGAGGCTTCAGATTGAGATCAGATGCTGTTTTCTTCTGAGAGATGGTGACAAAATCAGCTGTGGGGAGCCCTGGAAATGCCTGCTATGCATCCATCCCTATTTCCAGCCTTCGAACCCACCTCCGGGGAGCAGAGAGGGATCGTGGGGTCCCTGGTGGGAAATACCTACGTAAGGAGGCTGGGGTGTCTCCTGCCCTGGGCATTGCCCATCCAGACTCCGACCATCGGGATCTGAGCTGCGTTGAGCGCTGGGCTCAGCCGGAGCACAGGACAGTGCTGGGAGAGGTCTGGGAAGCGGGGACGGGGTTGGGGCCGCAGAGGTTGGGGCGACTGCGGGAAACAGGGGGCTCCGATCAGGGCTTGTCCCGGTTGGAGCCCTGGCGGGGCAGGACCCTGCGGGGCGAAGGGGGCTCTGCAGCGTGGCCCTGCCCGGGACGGAACCGCGGCTGCAGCCGGGGCTGGAGCGGAGCGCGGCCGCCACCTGGTGACCGCCCGTCGCCGCCCGTCGGGGAGCTCCGGGCTGGGGGACGCCGGGATGTGGCCGGGGCAGGAGGGGCCGCAGGGACAGCCGGAGCTAGGGCGAGATACAGAGCAAGGGGCACCGTCCGTCTCTCTGCGAGAGCCTCTGCCCCTCCAACGTCTGTTGGCCACTCTCCGTGACTCAGGTTCCCCTCGGGCAGGCGGCAAGGGCGGGGCAGGGTGAAGGGCAGTGGGATGGCAGAGGGAGGGGCCGCTGCCTGCCCTGGGACATGGCTGGCTTACGGTGTGAGCTCACTGACAGAACGCTGTCAGCACGAGGAAAACCTGTCCGTCAGCAGAGAGCACAAGGCTTGGGGCTTCACATGGCCTTTTGGCCACTTAGGGGGTCACTGAGGGCTGGATGTCTCCTCCATCTCCCTTGGCAGAAGAGGCAACTCTCTGCTTTCATCCCACCCCAGGATGGAGACTCCAGAGGTGCTGCGTGAGACCCAGATGCTGCACAGGGCTCTGCCCTGCCCTCAGCTCTGCTGTCCCCCAGGCAGGTTTCAGACAAACCTCTGCACCCACAGCCCTGACAGATGTGGGGGAAGGAGCACCCAGGGCCTCTGTCAGGACCACAGGCTTTTCCAGGCGATCCCAGCAGGATAGTCCCCACAGCTCGCCCCAGTTACTGTGGCTGACCATGTCCTACACAGTCTTCACCCACACAGGATGTCTCGGTGGAATAGAAGAACAGAGGAGCCCATCCTTCCCACATCCCTCCTCTTCCTCCCACATCCCTCCATCCTTCCACATTCCTCCAGCCCCTGTGTGCCTGGATCTCAGCTGAGGCCATAGCTGAGGTCTGCATTAGGTTGGGCTCAGTGACAGCCCTGTTCTTCTCCTGCACGGAGCCCCAGGGTATGGGGACAGTTTCTCCCAGAGCCTGCAACAAAACTGCTCTAGAAATATTGCCCTGCTGCTCCTGCAGCACTGTCATTACAGGCTGGGTCCCCTTGGACTTCTTCCAGATAATCTCTTGGGTTCCTCTACACAAATTTTTATATATCTGTGTATCTATATAGATATATGTGTATATACATATCTTGCAGATGTTTCCAATTGCAAAATCCATAAAATACCATTCAAAAGTCATTTCTCACCCCACCTCTTACCCTCTTCCCACCAGTCCAGGCAGTGCTGTGTCTCTGGAGGCTGGCACAGATCCCATGTGCTCCTTGGAGTTCAGCTGGACTAACCTGGCACCTGCAGTGCATTCCTGGGGGCAGTGGGGCCCGAAATCTTGACCCCTATCCTTCTGCTGCACCCAACAACCCTTCATCTGTGTGCCAGGCTATTCCAGGGGCTGACAAGGTGAGGAAGTGCTTCCTTCTACTCCAGGGGCCAAGCAGTGGACGCAGTGCCTGGCATTGTCTCCATGCTGCACAGTGCCCATGCCTGGCAGAGGGGCCATGGGCAGGGGTGGTCTGGCTCTGCTCCAGCACAGCCCCAGCACTGCCCCCATTGCAGGGACAGCTCTCACATCCTCCCCTCTCCGCTTGCAGGAGCCTGGACCGCCTAGACTCTGTCGAGATCCTTCTGCCTCCGAAGTTCCCAACCTGGGAGGAAGAATACAACCAGATCTCTGACAGCGTCAATGACTCCAGCTGCATCAACCAGGTGAGGTGCTGAAGTGCTCACCAGCTCTGCCAGCACAGCCTGGCAAGAGAGGAGGCCAGCTCAGGGCAAAGGGAGCATCATCTTCCTCCTCCCTCAAAACAAGGCACTGGCTGCATTCCAGGAACTGCACAGACTGTTCCCTGGCAGCTTTACCAAAGAGTTAAGGCCAGCTCCTTAATAATGATTCATATTAGACCTTCTTCCTCCAGCTTTGCCTCTCACACTGCTGGTGCAGCCACGGTTGTTCTGCCACAGTTGTTCTGTAGCCCACAGTGGTGCTCCACATCACTGGGTGAAGGTCAGGGCTGCTCCAGGTGCAGGGTCCCACCATGTCACCCCCCCAGAGGCCACCTGCAAAGCTGTTCAACCCTGTTGCAAACTCCCTATGCCCAGGGTGGATACAGAGCCTTTGCCAACCTCACCTGCTGGTGTCCAGCCTGGGATGCTGCAGCACTGGGTCACCAGCCTAGGACGCCTGTGAGGTGCTGATGGTGGGTAGCAAACCCCTTGCCACAGTGTGGGCTCATGCTCTGACCCCGGTGTCTGGGATGCAGTTGATCCAAACTGGGTTTAGCTCCCTACACAATGGTCTTGGGATTACTCTGGTGTTCTTTGGGGCTTGGGTGACTCTAAGCCAGCTGCCTCACAGGCCAGGAGGCAACTTGTGCCAGGATGAGTTCCTGTGTGCTTATCTCTGCCCTTTCACTGTGCAGGTGAAGGTTTCCAGGGCAGCAGTGGCTCCACAGGCTTCACGCAGCAGGTCCACTATCGCCCTGGGCCTCTGTCATGTCACGTCTCTGTTCATGCATGTCTGCATGGGAACATGTGTCCACACAGGGCTGTGTCTCTGTGTAGTGACCACGGGTGGCAGCACAAGGAGTGGTTACAGCTGTGGGGTGGTCACCAGGAACCCAGAGATGAGGGGGGAGAGCAGTGTATGCCCTGCAAGTGTTCCCCTCTGGGTGTGTGGAGCTCTGAGCTCTCCTCTGGCCCGGCCCAGTCCCTCTGACCCCATGGCTGGTACCTCCTGCTGTCCCATATTGGTCAGAGCCACTGAAGGAGAGCTCAGGAGGAGCACAGGGCATTACTGGGCAAACGTGTTCTCTGTGGTCAGTCTCGTCCCTTGTGCAGCAGCAGCAATTGCTGGGTGTCTCAGTGCACAGAGGGCATCTGGACCATTGTGTCCTTGTCCTTTGCCTGTCAGTCCATGCCTGAAACCAGGTCTCTGCAGTAGACAATGGGTCTATGCTCTGTCCATGTCTAAAGCTTCCATTCAGCAGCTGAGTGCAGCATCCCTGTGGAGTCATCAGAAGGAGCTTGGAGCTGAAGGGTCTGAGGAGCCCATGACATGCCAGGAGATGCCCAGGCAGCCACCCCAGAGCCAGACTGGTGGCACTGGGATGCTGGGGGCACACTAACTGCCACAGCACTTGCTCAGATGTGGGGCTGCTGCCCTCACATGCTCTCTGACGCTGTCTTCCAAATCCTAGAGAGTTCAGCTGCAGCTGGTTGTGATTGAGACCTCTGACAAACTGCATGTGTGTTGATCCAGGATGGAGCTGGTTCAGCCACTACTGTCAGTGCCAGAGGCAGTTCCTCCCCTGCCTTCACCTTTCTGTACCTCCAACACCTTTCTTGTGTGTCCAACCAGTCCCCAGTGTTCTCCCACACAGAAGCATCCCCTGCTCTGACAGACAAGTCCCCTCTGCTTGGTTTTGTCCCTACTCAGCTCCACCTTGCAGACTTCTGGCAATTTGGGGTTCACCAGGTGTGCATGTCAGCATCCCCCTGTCACACCAAGGTGGCCAGGGAGAAACAGCTGGTGACCCCAGCACTGCCAAGCTCCACTGTGAGCCCCGTGCAGACCATCTCCCAGAGCCAAGCCTCTTCCCTCAGGTACAATTTGAATGTGGATTCTTCCCGGGATGGGTCACCTTGGGCATGAGCAGGGGGGTTATGCAGGGCAGAGCCCAGAAGGTGGATGTGCTCTGCAGACTGGGGCAGCAGAGGAGGAGGAAGTGTCATTCCTCTGCAGGGGCAGCACACTGCCTCTCCAGGGTCTGTCCGCATGCCAAGTGTGTGCCGTGGCTTTGCTGTGGTGGGAAGGCAATATGGCTTCTCTGTGGCTTTTGCTGGCTCAGGGACAGCAGAGACAGCAGCGAGGTGGACATCCCAGCCAGCGTGAAGAACAGTTTCCTCAGCATGGAGCACTCAGACTGCCCACCCCCCTGGCTCTGTGGGCTGCAGAGGCCCATTGCTGCTCCTCGCCATGCTGTGGGGTGCTGGCCAATGCTCGATACTTCCCAGAGGTGCTCACTGGGAGCCACACCAGTTTTGTCCAGCTGTCTGTATGTGCCAAAGGATATCCCACCACTGTGTGTCCCCTGTGTATATACATGAGTATATGGTGTGCACAACAGGCTGAAAGTGTCAGCAGCTTCTCCCATGGCTGAGGTGTCCTGTGGAGCTTTGCTGTGCTGTGTCAGTGCCGCTGTTTGAGGGGCCTGTGCGACACCTCACTTGGCATCTTAGGAGCTCTGAAGTTTGTTCTGAAGTGTCAGCAGTGGTGGCCTCAGGGGATGGACCACCCACTCCCCTTGTCCTCGGTCCCTGTGCAGTGACTGTCTGTGTGAGGGGCCCCCCTGTTCTTGGCCATTAACCTTCTCCAACTCTTTCTTCCAGATCTTTGGACCCCCCTCACTTATCCCTCAGATATTTACCCATGGAGAGCAGGTATTGTCCCACTGGCATTTCCCTCATCCTTCCTCACGGAGCTTTCTCGGGTCAGCCTGGACACCCAAAACAAGGTGTGAGGCAGGCCCTGCCCACACCAGCAGCAGGAGGAAGAGCAAAAGGGGAGGAGAAGGAGGCAGCGCTCCTGACCCAGGCACTGTAGGGCAGATGGAGAGCTTGGTCCTGGACCTGGCAGGGGCTTAGGGACCATCACTTTTAGGAGGAAAGTAGATGAACTTCTTGAGCCAAATCTTGTGGAACTCAGATGCCAAAGCTGGGCAGGAACAATGTCCTTGAGTGTCAGGAGAAAGAAAGGAACCAGGAGAGATAGAAGTGGGCAACAAGGCCAGTCTCAGCATCTCACCTATATTTCAGAATGGTCTGCTCTGGGCTGGCTCTGGTTTGATGTGGCTGAGCCTCTCCTAAGCCCAAGTTTGCCCAGCTGCTGCCATGGGAGAGGAGGTCAGGGCTGAGGGAAAGGGGGGAGGGAGGTGGAGGGAGTGGCAGAAATGCCCCTGCCAAGCTCACACTGCAGTCGTCTGCCGAGCTCCCTCCTGGCCCTCAGTGCAGATGGGGCTGGGACAGATTCTGAGGTGCCACCCAGACCCAGCCCAGGCAGGCTGTCCCCAGCCCACAGCTCTCCCTTTCTCTCTCCCCATCTCCCCTCCTCAGGAGCTCACCTGCCCTGGTGGGCTCTCACTGAAACTGGGGTCTCCCACCGGTGCTGGGACAGGGGGGCCTGGCAGAGGCTGGACTAGGATTTTAGCCTCACATGCTTTCAGCCTCACCATCAGGGGCTGGGGGTTGTTTCACAGGCATTGCCATGGTAAGTCTCTCCTATTCCACAAGTAGGGACCCTCTCGCCTCCAAGGAGGGTCCCCTCTTCCCTCTTGAGCAGAGAGCCTCGCAGCCCGTGCCCCCGCAGCACCGCCCCCTGCACCTCCCGTGTCACCTGCTGTGAGCAGGACCACGCGGGAGTGGCGACAGGGCGAGGAGTAAGAGAGAAGGGAAGGGGAGGGAAGGGAAAGAAAGGGCTGCCACAGGCAGAGGCTGATGGGGCTGCCCTTCTTCTGTGCAGGCACCCGAACCGGAGCTGGGGGAGCAGTACGAGGCGGTCTGCGACTCGACCTACAGCGAGGCCGAGTCGGCGGCTGCGGAGGTGCTGGACCTGCCTCTGCCCAGCTACTTCCGATCCCGGAGCCACAGCTACCTCCGCGCCATCCAGGCAGGCTGCTCGCAGGAGGAGGACACGGGCTCCGTCCGCTCCATCTCCCCGCCACAGACGGGCAGCCTCAGCGGCAGCAGGACCCTGCCCACCAACAGCAGTGAGTGCCCACCGCGTGGAGGGGCAGGGGAGGGGGCGGCGGCCAGCGGGGCAGGGGACGCTGCTGGCAGCCACCTGGGAGCTGTCGAGCATGCGAGGCACTGTGCTCAGGTTCCTCCATCTCCAGCCATGGCTGTCCGTGACTTTTATGGGCTTATGGGAGCTTGCTCTGTGATGGAAAGGGTGGCCAACAGCCAGATGCAGGTTCTGGAATGATGGACAGGCTCTGGCTGCTGCATCAATACTGTAGGCAGCAGGACAAGGGAAGTTTTCCCCCCTCTACTCTGCTCTCATGAGACCCCACAAGCAGAGCTGCCTCCAGCTCTGGGGCCCTTGACACAATTAAAACACAGAGCTGTTGGAGCAAGTCCAGGCGAGGCCACAGAGATGCTCCAGGGCTGGAGCCTCTCTGCTCTGGGGACAGGCTGGTTGATCTGGGGGTGTCCAGCCTGGAGATGTGAATGCTCCAGAGAGACCTGAGAGCCCCTTCCAGTGCCTAAAGGGGCTCCAAGAGCATTGGAGAGGGACTTTGGACAAGCGTCTGGAGTGACAGGACAAGGGGAAATGGCTTCCCACTGCCAGAGAGCATGGTTAGATGGGATACTGGGAAAAAATTTCACAATGTGGGGGTGGTGAGGCCCAGAGAAGCTGTGGCTGCCTCGTCCTTGGAAGTGTCCAGTGCTGGGTTGGGCGGGGCTTGGAGCAACCTGGGCTAGTGGCAGGTGTCCCTGCCCATGGCAGGAGGATGGGACTGAATGGTCTCTAAGGTCCCTTCCAACCCAAACCATTCTATGACTCCATGCTGGGATTTGTCTGGCATGGCTGGCACAGCCTGTAGATGTCCCGGAGAGCTCCATGTCTAACCGTTTGTTTGGTCAAGCCAAACCCAAGCCTGAGTGGACCACCCTGGGCCCCCCACCTTGCCCAGAAGCACTGGCCTCCCTCTGTGCCCAAACCCCTGCAGGCTTGTGGTGCAGGCAAACCTGCAGCACAGGCCGCAGCCCTGCTGCCCTGCACTAGGCTTACCTTCTATCCTCCTCCTTACCACAGTGCATCTCGTTACCCAATCCAGGCTGCTGTTGCTGGGTTTGACTTCTCTCTCAAACTCTTGGGAACAAAACTCCATCAGGGATTGCACCGGCTTCCCCATGGTCTGAGCGTAGCCAGTCTCTGATGGGAAGAGGGAGGGCAGGACACATCTGCCTCCGTCCCTCAGCGATGGAGGTGTGACAACGGTTTGGACTTCGCCATGAACTTCTTTACAGGTTCTTGCACAGGCAGGACCCCTGGAAACAAGTCTTGCTAATAAGACCTTGGAAAAAGACAAATAGATAGACAGGATTTGTGATTTTTCCCATCAGAGCCCACAGGCAGGTCTGACCCAGCCCAGAAGCCTGGACAGCCTGAATCTGAGCCAATCGTGAGGCTCCTGTGCCATCCAGGTGACACTCCAGCTCCACACCAAGGAGGAGGAGCAGTGCTGGGCTGTTTGATGTCCAGTCCCTTCCCCTGCAGGCAGGGTGACAGAGGTGACAGGCAAACAGCATCACCCCAGTGCACCCAGCCAAATCAACTCCTATTTTGTCCTCACCGTTGATGAAGACTCCATTGCAGCCTTCCAGTATCTAAGGGGCTTATTAAAGAAGAGATAGAGGGACTTTCTTCACAGGCAGATACTGATAGGACAAGAGGAAAACGTTTTAAACTAAAAGAGATTTAGATTGGATGTTAGGAAGTTCTTTACTCAGAGGTTAGTGGGGCACTAGAACAGGTTGCCTGGAGAAGCTGTGGCTGCCCCATCCCTGGAAGTGTCCAAGGCCAGGCTGGACAGGGCTTGAAACAACCTGCTCTAGTGGAAGGTGTCCCTGCCCATGGCAGGGGTTTGGAACTGGATGAGCTTTAAGGTCCCTTCCAACCCAAACCATTCTGTGACTCTATGATGACACATATTGAGACCCTAACATCCCTGGCTGTGTTGTAAGAACAGGCCTTCTGCTGAGTTTCAAGCCACTAAGGAGCCTCAGAGCTCAGCAACCCTATGCTGCATCAATGAAGAGTTATCCCTGGCTGCAGACACCTGCTGGGCATTAAAGGCCAGCATTATTCATCCCAACTCTTGATTAGGAATTACTATACTGACCTTTTCCTCCAGTGTTATTCAGGACTGACTCCATGCTCCAGGGTCGGGGTGAGGCTGGACTTGTATTTTCACAGTAATTTTGACCCTATTATGGGAATGCTATTATTGCCCTGTCCTGCTGGTTTCTCTACCACCCTGCCATCTCTCCCATGAGGCTTCTCCCAGCTCCACACCAGCACAGGGCTCTTCCCCAAAAGCTTGGGCAGAGCTGGCTGTCCTGCAGGGCAACCCCTCCCCTTCCCACACGGGCAGAGCACCCAGCACCTGGGGGCTGCCTGCACTCCCTGTAAGGACCACTCTGCTCTCCAGCAGTGCTGCCCCAGGCACTCAGCATGCAGGTGGGAAGCAAGGAAGACAACTACTTTGCCCCAGGATGTAATTTTGCCAGGATGCTGAGGTCACTGGCTCAAGACAGAAAGAAATGGCAAGGGCTGCTCAGACCCCACAGTGCTGGGAAAGCCTAGAAGTAAAGAGATGCAGAGCTGGGTTTCTGTGTCGTCCAAAAATGAGCTGGCACTGGCTCCTGCTTCAGGGACCAGCATTGCCCTGGTCCAGGACATGTTTGACCCATCCTGTGTCAAAGAGGATCTGTGGCAGTGGCTTCAGTTCTGGGTCCGTGCCTCTCTCCTGGAAAATATGTGCCTACGTGGCACATGGAGATGCTGCCACTGCACATGGCTCCTCAAGGGCTGGGCAGAGCCAACAGGTGCAGCTGTGAGACCTGCAGTGTAGGAGCCACTCTGTTCTCTCTGCAGCATTTCAGCAGTCTCTGGAGAGATGTTCAAAGAAGTTGCCAGGCCCTATTAGCTTTCCATGACGCTTCAAGTTGCTTGATCTGCATCACTTTGCATCATTTTCTGCAAGGCAGTCTGTGAACTTCTCAGCTCCAACCACCTGTGGTGCTCCGGGTGAGGCTCAGATGTACCCCAAGGTGTGAGGCACTGAGGGATCCCCTCCCAGGAACAGTTTTGGGAACTGGTCAGAAAAGGTGGTACCTTGGTGTTTGTGAACACTGCGGTGCCCTGGACATTGTGCCAGGCAGATGCCAGAGCAGGTAGGAGGAATCCAGCATCTCCTCAGAGCTGTACTGTGCAACTGGCAGTGTGGAGGCACCAAGCCCTGCCCCACAGGGACACCAGGGTCAAGTCCAGAGGAGATGGTGGCTCTTGGCACAAGCCCTGGCACTGATCCACCGAACAATGGGTGTTCAGAGCAGCCTCAGCACACCTGCTGGGGGCAAAGCTGCCAGACCACCAGTGTGGGCTGTTGGTGGGAGCCAGGCTGGAGCCCCTTCCCAGCACTGGGCAGAAGAGGAGTGGGAAGGGGGCACCAGCAGCCTTCCTGCCTGGTTCCAGGCCCTCCCACCCAGAGATATGCCCACACCCTTACATCTCCCTTCCATGGTCTGCACTGCAGGGTCATCACAGCTAAAGTCCAAAGGATGAGGCAGGAACTGGAACAGATCCCCTGGGAGAGATGGGCTGCTTGTTCAGCCCTGTCCCTCCTTCCTGCCACCCTCTCTGCTCTGCTTCTGTCCTATGCTCTTCCCACCTGCCTCACCCCACTCGCACAGACCACCGCTCTCCTCGCTGACAGTACAGTGTTGCTGAGCTCTGTGCCGCTGCAGATCCAGGCTAACACTAGGTAGCAGTAGCAGATGCTTCCAAAACACGTGGGTGCCACCTCTCTCTGATGTGACCCAGCAGATATCTGCTGATTCACAAAACACCCTCCAGCCCTTTAAGTTGGCTGCTGGGGCTTGGGGAGGGAAATGATTTTGGTGGAGGGGTGGGGAGCAGAGAGGAGCACCTGTGGTTGTGTGTGTGCAGGACAGGGGAGACAGGAGACCTATCTGGACAGCAGTCATGCCTCTCACCAGCCACCTGGGCTCAGTTCTCCTGCAAATTATGGAATCATTTTGATTAGAAAAGCCCTTTAATATCAGAGTCCAACTGTTAACCCAGCACTGCCAAGCCCATCCCTAAACCATGTCCCTGAGTGCCGCATCAATACGTTTTTTGAACGCTTGCTCACAGAATTTACAGAGTTCACAGAATATTCTGAATTGGAAAAAACCCACACTTCTAGGGATAGTGACTCCACCACTGCCTCTGCCAGCCTGTTCCATGAAGCAATTTTCCCTAATATCCAATCTAAACCTCCCCAGTGCAATTTGAGGCCATTTCCTGTCATCCTGTCACTTGTTCCCTGGGAACAGAGACCAACCCCCAGCTGGCTCCACCCTGCTGTCAGGAAGTTGTAGAGAGTTAAAAGGTCCCCCCTGAGCCTCCTTTTCTCTAGCCTGACCCTTCCCCAGCTCTATTCCTTTCTCTGGACATGCTCCAGTTCCCCAAATGTCTTTCTTGCCATGAAGGGCCTGAAAGTGACCCCCGGACTGAAGGCAGGGCCACAGTGGAGGGAGATGGTCACTGCTGTGGTCCTGCTGGCCACACTATGGCTGGTATAAGCCAGGATGTCACTGGCCTTCTCTCTCACCTGGGCACATGCTGGCTCATGCTTAGCTGCTGTCGACCAGCACCCCCAGGTCCTTTGCCATGCATCTGCTCATCCAAGTGGTTAGTGGTGTAGGACAGGGGCCTCCCAGGCACCAGGTTGGTATGCCTCAGCTTGGCAGCATCAATTTGGACTCACAGGAGGAAGTGGGGGCACCATCATCTGCAGGTGCTCATGGCCTCTGCTCCATGCAGGGCTCTGGGGTGAAACAACTGAGCCCTCACCTGTTTACATCCCAGCCTCCTGCACTGAGAATCTGTGCACCAGCCTGGAGGAAGAGGCACCACCAGGGAACCAGTCCCCAGAGAGGGGGCTTGACTTTTGTCTCTGTAGGGACATATCCTTAAGAGGCACCAGCAACAGCAGTGCTGGAACTGACACAGGCTTCTCGTTCCTTGAGGGTAGTGTGGGGGTTGGATCATGAAGCAAAGAGATTTAGGCACCATTCGAAGGCAGGATGGTACAGGAGAGGCAGTGAGCATTTCAGGAGGGTGCCAGTCCCGGGGTCTCTGTGGGAAACACGGCCCAGGGAAAGCCATGACAGCTGTCACAACTCTGCCACAGCTCCTCCCACTAATGCCTGTGTCAGCAGCACGTACAAAGCAATTAGCTCCCATTTGGCAGCCTGGGAGACAGATGATGAGTTGCCCTTGATCAGCCTTAAACAAAGCCTTGTGCCTTGCACAGCAGGAGACTCAAAAGCCCCAGTGGAACCTATTCCTCTAATTGCCAGGCACGCAGTGACAGCCGTGCTGGCTCCGGAGCATCAAAAAGGGTTCCCCAGCCCCGGCTCCTGCTTATTAGAGGCAGCTTGGGGAATTGCTTGTTTAATAGACTACTTGCAATGCAGAGTGGAAGACTTGATATCCAGGGGAAAGAGGAAAGCAGAGGTGAGTAAAGCAAAGACAGGAGGGAAAGCTCACGCCAAGCCAGTTCCTACTTGAGCTCTTCCCAGTCCCGCCTGTGCCATTTGGTAACACCACCCTTGCTCACAGCATCCTGCCCTGGAATTCAGCAGCCTGTTCACAGAAAGCCCAGCTCCCTGTGCTGTGTCCAGATCTCTTCCAGGGAGGCCAGGGCTGCACTCACCTTCTGGCCCATCCATATGCCAGAACTTTGCCAAGCCTAGGCTGGGCATGAGATCACTACCCGTGAGAGATACTTCCAAGGTCTGGACAGAACAGCTGCCTTCTGCCTCCCAGCTGCTTCCTGTCTTCTTTGTGTTGCCTTTGTTTCCCTTTTTATCACTAAATTAGAGAGCTGGCTCCCAGGCCCATGGCTGTGCTGGGAACCCTGCCCTGCCCCTTGAGAAGGCAGGTGCCAGCTTGGTCCCCTGGCACTGATGCTCTTGCAGGGGCAGCGGGGCTGTGTTTAATGGAAGAAGGACAAAGGGCCTGCACTTGTCTGTGCAGTGTCACAGCATTGTGCTGGCCCAGTCCCCAAGGGCTGGCTCACTGTGCGATGAGTTTCTACAGCTTCTGAGAAAGCTGTGTGGTTTCTGGATAAGTTTTGTAGTTCTTCCTCCTCCTTCTCCTCCTCTGCACAGTGAACCTGGTTTCTGTGTAGGAAGGTGATTGCTCTTCCTCTCTCCTTGGCTGTCATGGCTTTCTCTTCTGTGTAGGGAAGAAGCAGCAGGCAAGAAGCAGAAGGCAAAGGGAACCGTTGCTCAGTCTGCGCATGAGCATCCATGGCTGAGGGTCTTTACTAATCACACTGGCCCACACTGACCCCACACGGCCTTTGGGAGAGACTGTTATTATTCCCTTCAGATTTTCTCCTTTTTGACCTAGATTTCGTGTTGCAGAAATCGCTTTCTCTGACATACAAGCAGGAAAGGGATTAGAAGGAGAGCGTGAACGTGTGCGCATGCGCCAGGGAAAGATTTCTGTTCCATGCTGTCAGTGTTTGCAAAGGAAAAAAGGGCACGTACGCATGTCCGTGATGTATTCATGTGTGTTTGGGACACAAAGAGATTTATGACAGCTGTTTCTCTCCACATTTGCCAGTTTATTTTTCACCTCTGATCTTTTCCTTGTTACTATGGAAACTCCACCACCGCCCTGTGCCCAGCCAGCGCTCTCTTTTCCCCAGGAAGCTGTATTGTGGCTACAACCTCGCTCTCAGCTCCACCCCCAAACCCAAACCATCTCTGTCTTTCCGTGCTTGGTGCTCTTCCCTGCCAGATTTCAGCTCTCCCACAGGCAGCAAGCTCACTGCCTGCTGCAGGCACGTCTGGCACCCAAAACCAGCTATAATGGGATTGAGTCCCACAGAAATGGTGGGTCTAGGTCCCCAGGAAGGGAGGAGCTGCAGCCACACATGATGCTGTGCTGGCACAAACAGATGCAGAGGAGGGGAGCACAGCTCCAAGGTCCTGGCCAAGCCTGCCTTCTCCCAGGAGGAACCATCTACAAAGGAGTAGAAACAAAGGCAGCTGCCAGCATTTTCCTTTGCTGATACGGTCAGAATGCCAAGTCCTTCTTGTTGCTTGCTTTTATCAGCCTTGATAGCAGTAAAGGGAGTCAGTAGTGTTGACCTTGTGGGAGAAGAGAAACCAAAGGACCAAGGGGTGCCTTGGCTCGTTTGGGGCCTCTGGAAGGACAGCAGCAGGAATCCATGCACATTGCAGTGCTCTGCCCATGAGGAGAGCTGGGTGGGGGGCAGTGTGCCAAGTACACTGACACCTGAGGTCTCTCCTCAGGCCAAGGGGCCTGGTGCCATCCCCACACACTGGCCATCCATGTGAAACAAGTGAGCACAGAACTCTGTTGACACCAGAGAGGTGCTGTTTTGTGTCCCTGCTGTCAGCAATGCTCAGCCCCTCTCTGCAGCTCCCTGTGGCCATGGGGCCCGTGCCAACCCTGGGGCAGTCCAGCAGCAACCAGTGGTCTTAGCTGAGGCATACACACATGTGCCAGCAGAGCTGGGCTGGGTGGGGTTGAATGAGGCCATGCAAACAGCCCGAAGCATTTGCAGGATGTCAGACAGCACAGGCAAATGAGGGTTTCTTTGTATGTGTTTCTCTTGTTTGGGGTTGCCTTTCCTCTCCTTCATGCTCTTCTATTACTTTTTCCATCTACTGAGCCATGATGTGGGTGTTCCTGAGGACTGAAGAGGAGATTGGCTCAGGGCTTTGCAGTCCATGTGGCTGAGGAGCTCTCAGTCCAGAGCTGCTCCCCACTTCTCACCTGGGAGCCCCTGAATTGAAAACAAGTTTCCTTGCTTTCCTTTGTAGGCAGTGGAGGAGGGAAGCCCTGGGCTGTTGGTCCCAAGGCTCAGGGCTGACTCTGACCAGATCCTCCTTCAGTCTCATTGTGCTGATGCTTCCAAGAGCAGAAGCAGCAAATCTGCAGCGATTCAGGTTCTGAACGCCGATGGTGGCGACGGCTCAGCGTGTGAGCTCAGTGTAGTGTTTCCCAGGGCGCTTTGATCGCTCCTTGCTGCAGCCCAGCCCTTCTTGGAGTGCTGGGAACCGAGCGAGTCATCAATAAATCACAGTATCCAAGGGGTGCTGGTAACATCGAGCAGCCACGCAGGTGCTGCTGGTGGGAGCCACGTGGCAGCGCCACTGCCCACACAGCCAGAACCCTGCCCGGGGCTGGCACCGCGGGCAGCACCACTGGGCAGTGCCCACACCATGGTGGGCTGGTGGGCGCCCACTGGCCGTCGCAGTCAGACAGCGCACGGTGTGGCTCTGCCCTCGCAGAGGTAACACCAGCCTCATGTCCAGGCAAGCTCTGTGCTCAACTCCGTAAGTCTCAGAACAGGATCGGAGGGATGGAGCTGGACAGTGCTCCAGCACCCAGCACGGCTGTGCCCAGGGTGCCGACCGGAGTGGCTCTGCCCAGGCAGGTTCTTCCCGCAGCCTTCACGCTGTGCCAGCCCTGCTCCCCTCCACACCCCCATCCTCCACCAGCCCTGCTCAGGCAGCCCAAGGGGAGGGACAAGGCACAGCCCCAGGCACAGCACCCGCATCCAGTGAGGCTCCACTTCCCCACACCCCGTCCCCATTGGGGCAGAACTCCACCAGCAAATCTCAGGGACCAGGGAAAAACGCCCACAAGGAAAACCTGCCCGTGCCGCTGTTTCCTTTCCATGTATTTCCCTCTGCACCAGGGGGCTCCTCCCGGCGGTCCTGCAGCAGGTGCGTGGCAGGTGGGAACACGCGCACCGCCCACGCGGGTCGCACCGCGCACGCTGCCGGGGCAGGGGCGGCTGCAGGGGGGACACGGGGGCTCCTTCAGCCAAGCCCACGCTCGCGCGTGGGTGGAGCCGGGGCCGCGCCGGGGAAGATGTCATGGCGACAACAAAGCTTCCGTGTGGAGCGGGAGCGGCGTCCGCTTTGTTCGGCACCGCTCGGCTCCCCTGCGGCAGCGCCGGTGCGGGAGCGGCCCCGGCCCCCCCTGCCCTCGGCAGCGAGCGCGGCCCGTGGGTCGCGGGGGCCCCGCGGGGCCGGCGGGGCGGGGGGAGCGGCGCGGGGCGGGGCCGCGGGCGGGGGTTTAATGCGCGGCCCCGCCCGGGCGCGCGGCCGGAGCGGCGGGCGCGGTGAGTGCGGCGAGTGCGGCGGCGGCTCCGCGTCTCCTCCCTCCTCCAGCGGCGGCCGCGCGAGCAGCCGCGGCCCGTCCTCCTCTTCCTCCCCTCCGCGGGACCCAGGCCGGGCCGAGAGCCCGCGCCCCCCGCGTCTCTCCGGTCCCCTCCGCCCCTCTTTGTGTCTCCCATGGCTTTGTGTCTGGAGCTCCTCAGGCAATGTGAGTGACCGCGCGGGCGGGGGGCCGGGCCGGGCCGGGCCCTGCATGGCTGCGGGCGGGGGGCCGCCTCCCTCCCTCGCTCGTGCTGCTGCTCCGCCGCTTGCCGCGCCCGCCGCCCCTTCCGCTTCCCACGCGCGGCCCGTGGGACCCGCCCGGGGGGTTCCGCTGCCGCCCCGCTCGGCTCCGCCGTGCGGGGGCCGCTCCATCCTCCCCCGCATGCCGGGGGTGGGCGCCGCCCTCGCTGCAAGCCCCGAGCCCGCTGTCCCCGACCCGCCGGGGCCGTGCAGGGTCAGGCGGGTGCTCAGTCCGGGGCTTCAGACCCTTGAGGAGACTCTGGGTGCGGAGGGAAGGAAGCGGCGCTTCCCTGAGCGTGTTCTCTGTCGGGGCACACGGGCTCTTTCTTTCGGGCGGCGGTCGGATTCTTCCTCCCCTGGAAAAGAAAAGGGAATTGTCTGGGCGAGGCACGAAGCTGAAGGCTGGCATTTCGCAGCGCAGCGAGCTGGCAGCTCCCGGCTAGAGCTGGCTCTGGGAGGGCTTTCTTCAGCGTGGGAGAACAAGTCTTGGTTGAAGGTACCTGGTGTGGCACCCCAACCTCAGACTGTCCGACCTGTCTAGAAGCTGAGGCTGAATCCCTCTAGATGTAACTGCAGGTGCAGCTCGGCGTTGGTGCCGTGCAGGAGGGTGGGTGTGTTAGGTTTGGTTGTGAGCAGTTAAGTAAAGGTAGCCCTTAATTTCTACTCTAGTCTTCATTGAGAGGCTGAAAAAGGAGGATTATTTGCAGGATGGTGTTGACAGGACTAACATTACTTACTCTGCAAAGGACCTTGACTCCAGAGTCTGTAGGAAATGTGTGTTAGAGACAGCAATGGAATTAGGACCTCTGAATCCTGGGCTGTATCTTGTCATTTGGAGAAGGAAAAAAGAAAAGGGGAAAAAATAAAACCATAGCATGTGGCTTTGGATCCTAAAATAAATTCCAATCATGTGGGATGTTAACAAGCCAGATTGCCAAGTCGTGTAAGTTGGCAGATTTGACTCCAGAGGGACCAAATTACTTTGCTGGTAATTCCTCTTCCAACAGGAATTTGGTGCTCTGAAGTTACATGTTCTTGAACGTGTGGAGAAAAGGAAGTTTAACTAGTGATCAAATTCAGTCTGCTTGGCTTTCAGATAAAGTATTCATGTGTACATACCTAGGTATTCAAGAGAGGGTTACCTGCAGAATTTGACATGTTGCAGTTATGGGAAAACTCACCTTTAAGGTGCAAGTGCCATACTGCCATCTGCTATTTTTGCATCCAGCTTGCTACTTCTGTCTAACTTGTGTAGTGGCAGCACGTTTGTGGTATAGCTGAGGACACTTGGGATCTTTAGCATTGCCCTGGAAGTGCTGGGTGTAACTGCTGGGCGTTGTCCCACCTTGGAAGGATGAGGAGACCCTGTGCAGACCCTGGGGATAATGGAAGAACTTGATTTCTGTGATATGTGAATTGTCTGTCTGGAGAATACGATGGAATTTGGCAAAGCACAGGGCACTGGGGGACAAGCTGGTGTGGAACTGTGGCTGGTGTTCCAGCGTGCACTGTCAGCTCGTGTTTCACTCAGCTGTGCGTGAGTCAGCCCTTGGATACTCGGGTGCTTGATCTGTGCTTGCGGTTTAGATTTGTGGACACTTCAGCCTACTTGGCTCAGGGTTATTCTGCTGTTCCAGCCTAATGCATGGGAGACCTGCTGCTCTGTGGGCTCGTTCCTAGCTGTGGGTGCTGCCAGAGTAAGAGAACTTTAAAAGCTTGTAATGGATAACTAGTAACTGTCAGGCACTTACAAACAAGTGTCAGGTCTTGTCTCCTGTGTGGGTTTTTTCTGTTGTTTGAACCTAGACTTCTGTGGTTTGGGGCTAGTCACTGGACCCTGTGAAAGTCAGTCCATGACACTTAATTTTTCTAATAACCCACTCCACCCATGCCTGCAGGGGGAAGGCATCAGGCAGGGCTTGGTTGTGCCTCTTCAGCTGATGTTCTTGCTCTGTGCAACCTGCAACTACAGCCTCAAATATTTTTTAATGGATTGAGGAGGCATAATTGGATTCAGAGCAGTGCAAGTTACAGGGACATATGTGAGCTGGAAGGATTAAGGCTGTGCAGGCGGGTGGCCTTGTTCAAGAAAAATCCACTTTAATTTCTGCAGTGAAAAGTTATCAGTGTGTTTCCTATCAGAGCAGATTTAAAAGGGAGGGGAGCAATGCTAAGCATGATTGCTGTTCACTGGGAAAGGCGATTAGAGTTCAGGCTGTCGGATAAAGTTCTGTGAGTTGCACTTGGGGATGAGAATGGTGAATTCGGGTCTCTCTAGTACAGCTGATGAAAGATGGAGTTTATCCTTCCCTTCTCTCAGTCTCCCTGCCAGCCTGCCACCCAGAGAGAGGGAGAAGTAGGGTACAGAATGGCACCAGGGTGTGACAGAAGCTGTCTTTAAACAAGTGGAAGTTAAAGTATTTGCAGATGGGCTAGTTTAGAAGAGGAGGAAGTACTTAGGAGAGAGTGGAAATTCTGTCCAATTCCATTTTTCTTGCAGAATTAAATTATTGCTGGCCCTTTGGTGCAGGTGGGTGCAGTAAGTCAACCTTCTGTCCCACAGAGAAGCCAGGGGCAAGAGGAACACGGTTGAAGCCCTGACCTGGTTCTCAGCCCTGAGCTTCACTTCTGCTCTGCCAGAGTCTGGCTTACAAATCCAAAAGGCACCATTGCAAAAGCATTTGTGATTTCCACTAGAAAGAGAGAGGTAAGTGCTAGTCTGCTGTCAAGGACAAGTGACAGTCCTGGGGGAATTAATGGTCCTCCAGGACTGGAGACTGTTGTATTTCTGTAGAGGACAGGGCTGTGGGCTATGCCCTGCCAGGCCTCTTCACAGATTTCTGTACATTTTAATATTTAGCTGCTTGCCCCTGCTGGGATGCAGGCAGGGTGCCCAGTGCCTGTACAGGTGCTGCAGTGTCACCTGGGCAGACAGTGCATGCAGGAGCTGGGTTATCCCCACTGCTCTGTGGAGTTTCAGGGGAATGAAGTTTGTCAGCTCCTCTTGCAACACCAAGAAAATGAACCCAGTCTCCAAAGGGACTCACCTGAGCCAGCTGTAGCCTGCTGCAACAGCACTGCTCAAAAGGGGAACAATGTGAAGGTGCATTAATTTTAAACCTTAGCACTCGTATTTACATCAAGGATGTGTTGACAATCAGTCTTGTGTATCCTGTTTAGGGATCTTCTTAAGACATCCAGGTTTCACTGACGTGATCTTTTCTGAACCTCATTCTGAGATCAAAGCTTGAGCTACTGTTTGGTCGCTCCAGTTTGAAGTCGACTGAGAAAGTTGAGTGGTGAATGTTTCAAAGGTGAATTCTTACCTGTGCTGCAGGTCTGTCAGAGCTGGAATTAAAGTGAAGATCAGAAGTTGCTTATGCCTTTTTACTGATATGCTGTCATGGCATGAAGTGACATTTGATGAAAGCTGAAAAGTATTTAAAAGTTGATAAAAGGGAATTTTTATTGTAAGTTGTTGTCATAAGATTAGTCAAACTTCTAAGTATTTTTTGTCATGGTTTTTTTCTATTCTGGGGGTGGTTGAGATCTAACTGAACAGAGCCCAGCTGGGTATTTGCTGTATTCAGGAGGGAATGCCAAACCTAAACTTCTGACCCAGAGAGGGCATGTCTACAGATGTGTTAAAATTGGTACATTAAAACCATGGATGTTAATCCCTCTTAGGCCTTACACATAGGAAAGACTGTCTCTTTCTGAAGCTAGAGAAAATGTCCCAAAGGCTGCCGTGGAATTGTCCCCAAGGGAGTCCCCAGATCCTCTCCTGAAGGCCCCTGTTCTGCCTTGTCCTGCCTGCTTGGCTGCCAGACCAGTCAGTGCCGCTCTTGTGGAGAGCGGAGTGTGTGGGGACAGGTCAGGAGCCAGCACGGTGTTGCAGAGCTGTGGGGTCACTTGAGTAGCTGTTGTGTTGGGAAGCCTCCTTTTCCTTGTTTCACCTCTGAGGCTTTTCAGTTTCTCAGCTTGGCCCAAACACGGGATCCCTAGTCATGGCATTTCTGTCCAGGAACTCTTCCAGGTTTTGGTGTGCTCTGTTGAACAGCTGCCAGCACTGTCTCGTCTGACCTGCCACTCCAGCAGCAGGCCCTGGGCTGGAAATCTGCCCTCTTAGCACTGCTGCTCTGAGGAGAGCAAGCCCCCTGGGCTGCTGTAATGCCCAGCCTTGGACAATGTGGACTGGAACCTGCCAGGTGGGTTTGAGGAGACGAGTGCTGGTCGAACAGAGCTGCAGAACTTTTCCCAATGCCTGAAAAGCTGCTCCCTTGGAAGTAAAAAGGTATTGGACAGCGCTTGCACCTCCTGAGCTCTGGTCCTGGACAAAGTAGTTACTTTATTTCCAAAGTACTGATTTTTCAGTGACCCTCAAGCCTTGCGTGGGGCATCTTGGATGCTGGGCAGCAGAGCCGTGCACTCCAGCAGCTGCTGTCCTGGCCAGGGCACTGCTGCCGTTGGCCTCTGCGCTTGGCACCCGGCTCCTTGTCTGCGGCTCGCTGTCACCCCGCGATCTCCCGGGCCGGCCGAGGCCCTGCTGCGAACAGGGCTCTGTTAGCCGCTCATTAGCGGTTATCGCTGCCCTGGGAAGGTCCTTGCTGGAGATGAGTGCTGCGGTGTCCCGGGCTGGCAAGGGGAGACTGCCAGAACAGGTCTGAGTGCCCTGCTCTCTCACGGGAGCTGTTCAAACGCTAACTCAGGCGGACTGGGGGGAATCGGGGCTTTGAGGAAGGGAAACAAAAGGCTTGGCTGGAAATGTGTCTGCAGTCGCCTTGCCTGTGGCTGCTGCTGGGAATGCTGTTCCCTGTCAGCCGTGCACAGTGGTGTGGGTTTGGTGAACACTCTGCTCTGATGTTCCATCTGACCCACTGGGTCCTTGGCTTCTGGCTGTTCCTCTGTGTGGTGCTTCAGTGGGACAAAGTCGACATCAGGACTGAAGAAATCTGCAGGGCTGGGAGATCAGAAGGGATGCAGAGCATCTCAAGTGGCCTCCTCAGGGCAGGAGGGAGCGAGGACTGGCCTCTGCTCCCAGGCAACCAGCAACAGGACCAGAGGACAGAGTTAAGCTCTGCCGGTGTCAGTTCTTGTTGGACACCAGAAGAAATTTCTTCACAGAAAGGGTGACTGGAGGGGGCTGTGCAGGGAGGTGGTGGAGTCACTGTCCCTGGGGGTATCAGGGTGTCCGAGCAAAGACTGGATGTGGCACTCGGTGTGCTGGTCTAGTTGACAAGGTGGTGTTCAGTCACAAGTGTAACTGGATGATCTCAGAGGGCTTTTCCAACCAGATTCCGGGACAGCAGGAGCCGGACCCCAGCAGTCGTGGGCTGGAGCTGGGACATGCCCAGTGGATTTCCCGTGGCTGCACAAGCGTGGCAGGGATTGCCCAGTCCGGGCGGGCCCCGCAATGCCCTCCCTGGCCCTGGCCCTGTCGCTGCCCGGGCGGGCCCCGCAATGCCCTCCCTGGCCCTGACCCTGTCGCTGCCCGGGCGGGCCCCGCAATGCCCTCCCTGGCCCTGACCCTGTCGCTGCCCGGGCGGGCCCCGCAATGCCCTCCCTGGCCCTGTCGCTGCCCGGGCGGGCCCCGCAATGCCCTCCCTGGCCCTGTCGCTGCCCGGGCGGGCCCCGCAATGCCCTCCCTGGCCCTGGCCCTGTCGCTGCCCGGGCGGGCCCCGCAATGCCGGCCCTGGCCCGGCCCCGGCCCCGGCCCGGCCCCAGGAGCGCTTTGCGGCCGCGGCGCTTTGCAGCAGGGCCGTAGGGCGAGGTGAGCGCGGCCGGGCCGCCCCGCGGAGCTGCCGGGCCTGTCCCGGGCCGGGCCGGGCCGGGCCGGGCCGCGCTGTGCCGGGGCAGCTCCGGCTTCTGCGCGGGGAGAGCGCCCGGTGCGCTGTCGGTGTGCGGGGACAGTTCCCTCCCTATCATCCCGGCCGTCCGGGGAAGGGAGCGGAGCTGGGGAAAGGTCTGGAGCACGAGTCTGACGAGGAGCAGCTGTGGGGGCTCAGCCTGGAGAAAAGGAGGCTCGGGGGGACCCTCTGCAATCCCTGCCAGGAGCGGGAAGCTGGGAGGGGTCGGGCTCTGCTCCAGGGAAGAGGAGGAGAGGGCACGGCCTCAGGCTGGACATTAGAAGGAATTTCTTCACAGAAAGAGTGATCAGACACTGGGATGGGCTGCCCAGGGAGGTGGTGGAGTCCCCAGCTATGGAAGTGTCTCAGAAAGGCAGCGTGGCCCTCAGTGCCGTGCTTTGGTTGACAGGGCGATGTTTGATCATAGATTGGACTCGGAGGCCTTTTCAGCCTCCCCGATTCCTGATAACAGCCCCTGTACAAAGGAGTTGGAAGTGCTGCCTGCCCCTTCCCTGCCCAGGCTGTGCTTAGCCCGTCCCTCGGCAGTGCCTGCCCGGCTGGCACCGTCCCGCTGTGTCCCTGCACAGGTGGCACAGCTCCCCTGAGCAGAGCCCAGGGTATCGAGGCTGCCCCAAATCCAAGGACAGAACTGGGCCAGCCATCGCAGCTGCTGTGCTGGTGGTGGCAGTAGCTTTAAAGCACTGTCTGCTTTCTTCTGGCACTGCTGTTTGTGCACCTGCCTTTGATTTTTTTCAACATCTCTGAATATCTCTGGTGTTGGGGGAGGCAGCTCTAAGAATAACTTTAGAGGCTGGTTATTTCTGCCTCTGCCCAGTTTCTTTCCCTTCTGTAGCTAATGGCTTTTTCTATTGCTGCAAGGCCTAGTTCTTATAGAAAAATCATGTTTTCTGCTCTGTTCTAGTTCTTGCTCTGTTAGCAGACGTGGCCTGGGTGTGGGTGGTGGTGTGTTCATGCAGCAGGTGCATGTGATTGCAGTTCTGGGTGAACGAGCTGGTAAACCAGGAACACAGAGGCCAGAATTAACTGACATGAACTAAAGCCTTTTGAAGGGTTGAGCTGCAGCCTGTGAAAGCTGGAGCCACTCGGGTGGTGCCTGGCAGAAACTGCAGAAGTTCAGACCAACTGTGTTCTCTGGTGACAGAGGCCTGAGGAGGTCCCGTTGTCCCATTTCTCACATGTGTGCCAGAGGGTGGCCTGTTTCTAATGGCAGGGTGAATCCCAACAGGAGCCCCAGTCACTGGTCATGCCTTACCTCAAGTTTTGCTTCTGTGTGTGACATGCAGGGGCTGACAGAAGTGTTCTGTGCAAAGACCCACTTGAGTGAATTATGAGGGAGAACTGTTTCTGCTGCAGTTGTGAAGATACCTGTTAAAACTTTTATCTGAATTCCTACGATGTGATGCTTTTCAGCATCCTTTTTTAAGGTGATTCAGTTCTAGCCAGCTGTGCCTCTTATCACAAAGCAGCTGTTAAGCAGATTGTTTCCCAGTTTCCAGATGCCAGGAGTGTGCCAGTAGTAGGGACCTGTGTGCTCTCTGCCCTGCCAGGAGTGAATGCCCCCCTTTGCCACGTAACTGCAGGTCAGGAGCACAGCAGCTCTGCTCACAGGAGCTGTGGGAAGCAGCATTCCCTGTGAAGGTTTAATCTCCATCCAGAGCATGTGCTGTATCACTGTGCCTGAGCTTCTGTGTTGGGTGCAGCTCTCCTTGCTCCAGGTGCCCTGACTTGGTGGTGTGCCTTACACTTTCAAGCTTGTTTTCTAGGAAAGTTGACACTCAGCTTGTTCCTGGTGTGCTGCAGCTTTTAGGCTTCCTTGGGTAAAGAAAAATGTCATAAATGTATGGAGTGTAGCTGGTGTTTATTGGGCTGAATCTAGTGGAGGTGCCTAAGGCTGAGACTTGTACTGTGGTATGCTCCTAACTGTGTGAGCTCTCCCTGAGAAATTCCTATGAGCTGTGTGTTGTTCCTGGCCACTCTGGAGCAATAGAGCAGCTGCCTTATCTCTGGCACTGCAGCAAGTGCTTCCTGATGAACATGCACTGTAGGATGGAGCGTGGAGATCAGCCAGAGTCACATTTGGCTTAACTGGACTGTCACAGCCTGACTGACACTAGCTGAGATTGCTCCTGAGTCTCTGATTTGGAGATTGAAAACAAAACAGTGTACAAACTTAGAGGGTCCAGGTCTTGTCCATATCATCTATTCCAAACCCTGAGTGTGCTTCATCCTTGAAGGTGGAGACTTAACTGGCATGAATCATTCTGGATTGGTCTGGGATTGGTTTCCTTTGTGTGTGCCAGTTGTAGCAGGCTGAAAGGCACTTCACTTTGGGGGCTTTTCTTGACTGTGATGGGCTGAGCATGTCGTCAGGCTCCAGTGGAGAGGAGAACTTGATGTGAGGGAAGGTGAAAAATGATCTCTCAGATCCAGGCTGTGCTCAGCATTCTGTAGAGTTGGGAGTGCAGCTAATTATATCATGGGGTTTTCAGTCCAGAAGGAACTTGGCCATGGTTTGGGTTCACCTAAGCAAGTTAAAAGCAAGGCTTTTATTGTTGGAACTATGTGCTTTCTATAACAGCTTCTCTTATTTCTGTTAATTACTATGGTTCCAACCACAAAAGAGCTTTCTTGTTCTAATTGGCCTCCTGTTTCAATTCAGTTGTGTTGCTGTGTCACCATGGAGACAGTTGTGATGTCAGGAGCTGTGGTATCACTGAAAAGTGGCTGGGAGGCAGTTCCTCGTACTCCCCTCATCCCACCCACCCCAGTAATCAATAGCTGGGAGCAGAAAACAGAGCAACTTGGTGGGTTTCAGTGAACATTTGAAGCTTTTAAATGAGCCTGAATTACAGCTGTGAATTTAAGGCTGTTACTCCACTAGTGATGGCAGAAAAGATGTTGTATCCCCACCTTCTCAAAACTGTCTTCATCACCATGTTTGTTGTTGAGCTTACACAAATAAATGTAAGGAAGTCCCAAATCTCCAGCTATTGCTGTGCTGCTCCACTGTTTGCCCTGTTGGCAAACGTGTAGTGCTAAAAACCCAGGGACCCACTAGGTCACATCCCGGGCACTGTGCTGGGCCTGGTGCTGCCTGGACTGGGGAACAGGTACAGTGAGGTGGATTTGCCAGCTCTGACATCAGTCAGAACAGCTGATTAATCATCAGAGTGACACTTGGAGGAACTTCTGGGGTCCCTTACCTTTCCAGTATTTCTGAGACAGCTGTTTCCCCTGTGGGAATACTTCAGCACCCAGTGGGATTAGCTGGGCTGCTGAGAGCCAACATGGTTTGTGGGAGTTCAGGGGAGATGGTGATGTAGCAGAGAATTGGGCTTATTTCATGGCTTAATTCTGCTTCTTGCCAGAATGATGGGAACTTCCTATTTCCTGAAATGCCATGACTTGTCACCAGAGGACTATGAGGAGGTGTGTCCTGCTCTCTGCAGTCTTTTTCTTGCATTTTTGCATTTGTCTTCAGCTTTATCCATTTTTTGCAAGGGATCTGGTTGATAGCATGGCACAGTGATCCTCTGTCCTAAGCTGTGCCAATCTACTCAAATATTAACTAATCTTTTTGTGATTAATGGGAGGCAGGGTGGTGTCAGGGCCTGGCCTAGCAAGCAGGTAACGTGTTCCAGGTATTTGTCTTGTCCTCCCTGTCACGGGAGCGTGTTATCTGTAACTATTCTGTGTGTGATACTTGGTGTTGGGGAAGGGACACGCAGATTTCCCCTGGGGGGGTGTCTGGTGGAGATTGGGGTGCTCTCAGGCTGCTGGGTGCTGGTCCCCCCTGCTCAGCACAGACCCTGGGCATGGCACCTGTGCAGTTTGGCTTGGAGTGCTCTGAGTTACCATCTCTCGGGGCTGGCACTCGCTTGGCAAGCACAGCAGTGCATCATCTCCCTTGTCTGTGTTTTAGGCAACCTTGTACTCAGACTAAAGGACAAACCTTCATGTAATGTGGAAGCTGAAACAAGTTGACTTTTTCAGTGTGAGAAAAACCTTTGGCTGTTTTCCTGAAAGGATCACAACTTCCAGCAGACCTGCTGACAAGACTAAATTTTTGTTTTTGTAATTTATCTTCTGAATTGCAGGGTCTTTACAAGGAAAGGCTAGAATAGCTCACAGCATGAAAGTTTTTTCACCTTGTCTGTTGCCTTGGAATGTTTGACATGTGTCCTGTTTAGGGAAAAAATCTGACTGAAAGGCCAATTACATTTGAATACTTGAATTTTTAGTGCTGCTGTTCTGAAATTATATCTCTAGCCAACAGTAGCTAAAACCTATTTTTTAACCAATATTAGTTAAGAACCATGGAGGGTAGGAATTTGTTTTCATTCTTTCTGACACTGGTCACATCTGTCCTGGTGGCTACAAGGGCTGTGGAGCAGCCCATTCTGAGGCTACTTGAATCTGACTTCCAGCACCTGTGACTGTAGAGGAGCAGGAAGGTCTGAGATAGACATGGTTTACACCTGCAGTGAGGAGACAGATGCTGTTCAGCAAAGGAGTTAAAAGCTCATCCACAAACTGTGCATGGTTTGTAAGCTTAGCTATATTTTAGCATGCTTTCCATTTTTTCAGAGTATGTAGAAAACTGTCTCATCTATGGGAAGGGTAAGATGAAGTTTCCCTTAATGCAGCAAAACAGCTGGTTCCCAAGTATTTGGAGATTTCCATTAAAGGCTATGAATAGATTTCTTCCTGGAAGGAAACTAGTTCTGTCCTTACTCATGGGCTTGTCTAAACAGCCCAATCAAATTCCTTTAATACATGAGCAAGTCACTGTGGAGTGGTTTGTTCTTTCAGAATAAGACTGTTTAGGGTTCCTTATCTCCCAAATTTGTGCCCTAGGAGCTTAACTGGGAAGAATTCAGGGGATGAGTCTGTGATCAGACAGCCTCAGTCGCTCTGGTTTTAGGCCAGTAATGACTTTTGGCAATGCCAGGTGTCCATCAGGTAACCTGACCCCTCTCCCATCTCCCCTGCTGGGCTCTGTATGAGCCAGTGTACACGAGAGTCTGCAGCAGGTGCTGCTTAGACTGTTTTTGTACCCATCTTCCAAAGATGTGAAGAACCTGACTGAGTTAATGGTGCTCTCTGGGGGAGCCTGGAAGCTCCTCTCCTTTCCCTGTTTCTTCTAGCAGGTGAGAAGTGGGGTTATCCAGCCCTGGAATGGGCTGCACGAGTGGCAGCTTTCTCTTTGGATCTTTCATGGTTGCTGCTACAAAGCCAAAGGAAAACAAGGTCAGTGTTGTGTTGCTTTGGGGAGCAGGAGAGGCAGAGACCCCTCCTCTGCCACAGCTGTGCAAGTGCCAGTGCACCAGTTTTCCTGGCTCCTGGTCTGCAGCCACTTAATTGTTTGCACTGACCACCTTGGACTGCAGTGCAGGTGCTTTAACTGTGTAATGTGCTTTTTCCCTCTGCCAAACCCCTTCCCTCAGGTCTCTTGAACCCCTCAGGTGGGCTCAGCTGCCCTCTGAAAAAGGAAGAGAAGGAAAAGCTGAGGTGCTAACCAAGGTAGGATGAGTGTTTGAGGGTGGGAACAGAAATCTAAAACCTAATACTCTCTGCAAGTTATTGTGGTGTTCTGCTGAGTTCTCTGAAATTCAGGCTTTAAAAGCTGTCTTTGTACAAGGTGGTCACCCATCCACCTGGGATGGTGAGGAGTGTCCAGACTTTAAGGGAAGAGCGAGTGGGCACTGACAATTGTAGAATAATTCTGCAAGATATATTTGAGAGGGAAGGGGCATTCTTGCAGCAAGAGCTGGTTCAGGGTTGTGACAGAGTGCTTGTTCAGATTTTAAGTCAGCAGATTGCCTGCTGTAAGCCAGGACATGGAGAGAAAATCATGTTGTTGTTCAGTGTGATCTCTGATAAAGGCTGTGAAACCAGAGCTGCCTGATCCTGTTGCAGCCATGGCTGTGTGTGTTCTGTGTACAGGTAACAGCTCCTGCAAGCTTCACCCAGAGAGGGAGGTCAGCAAATACAGATCTGTGCTCAAAGCACATGTGTAGAGAAGAGATGCTGCAGAGCTGGCAGGTGCTCTTAAGCAGATGACTAAAGGTGAAATTAATGTCTGGAAGCCTTAGGTTCCCACCTGGCTAAGCTGCCATGCTTCAAAATGACAGAGCAGGACACTTTCTTGGTGTCTCTTCATCTCTTTGTATCTGCTGGTCAGAGAATGGGAGAAGACCACAGTTGTTCCTGTTGTTTTGAAGAGAAATGCATTTCTTGGTCTTGTCTGTGCTTTTCTAACCCTTCAGCAGAAGGAAAATACCTGAGTGAGCCAAGGTCTGCCTGGGCTCTTTGCACCCACTCTGAGCACTGTGTTCTGATGTGGTGCCACATGTGGGGCAAGCACAGAGTGGACAAGGGTGGCACTTTGCTGCTCTCAGTCTTGAAAGATCTCCTTGTCTAGCCAGTGACACACTCTGGGTCTGTGAATCACTTCTGTGTCAGTGGTATTTGCATATTTTAGGCAGACTTGGTACGCTGTGGGTTGTGCAACACTGTGAGAAACTTTGAAGCTTGGAGGGAAGCACAGCTGGTAATGCTGTCAGACATTGCTTGGTCTGTGCTCCTGAAAGAGGAGCTGACAATTTAACTGTGTTAAGGTTGGCTGGTGCTTAATCCTGTTCACAGGATTGTATGGCTCCTCCCAGAGGCAGGGCAGCCTGGGCTGGTGGGAGGTGTCCCTGCCCGTGGCAGGAGTTGAAACTGGGTGGTATTTAAGGTGCCTTCCAAACCAAACCATTATGGGATTCTGAGTAACCTCTGGCACTGTGTCCCCAGAATCTGTAACTTAAGCCCATGACCAAGTTTTCAAAGTCCTTTGAAGTTTTCATGGAGAGTGAATGTTTTCAGGAGGAAGGGGGTCTGTGCTGCTGTAAGAAATAACAGTGTGTGCTGTGCTGTGAAATGGGCACATCTATGGTTCCATATTCTGCATGTTCTGTCCATGCAGTTGGCTTCAGGCTGCCAACAGCCTTTCTTATTTGAAGGTCCAGTGGCTGCTGCTCAATTGGCTGTTTGTACTGAGGTTCTCCAGACCTGTCCTCCTGTGCCACAGCTGATTCCTGCCAAAGGTGGCCCTGCTCTTGGAGTGTGGTGCTTATGGCTGCCTAGATTTGGAGTTTGCCTTGTGTGACACGTCAAGCTCCAGTGAACAGGCTTGGAAGGTTGCCAGTGAAGTCTCTCTTGCTGGAAGCAGGACTGCAGCTCTGAATTCCATGACCAAATCCTTTGGTTGCTGCTTTCCTGCATCTCTGTTGGTGGTGAAGATCAGAGTTGGGGTTTTCACATAGCTACAGTCAGAAGTGTGGCAGGGAAATAGTCCATCAGTGTCTGTTGAAGGGGGAACTCTGCATGTTCTGCAGTAGAACTTGTGCATATGGGAACTTTGGTCTTTCTGTATGTCCAGTGTCTGAAAACTAAAGGTAGAGTTCCTTTTTACAGGTGTGATTTATTAGTGCATTTTTTAGCTGGCTTTATGGTGAAGTTGTGTTGCTAAAGGGGGGACATCTGGGTCATCTTAATGTAGGGAAACTTACACTTAATGGCTTGGGAATTTTTGAAGTGTGGTCTCCCTCCAGAGTTTCAGATTGTGCCTTCTGGTTTGTTCATTTTGCCACCTTATTCCCTGGCACCTTCAGGGACCCAACAGGTTAAGATCCCCCTTTGTCTGGAGCTGCACAATCACAGTGCCAGTGGGGCATGGCAGGATGGAGTCAGACTTACACCTACCACAGTCAGACTAAGAGCTTTCCAACTTTAGAAGCAATTATTAATCCATTGTAGTGCTCTTTGCACTTTACTGCTCTCTCACACACACACTTGAACTACGGCCTGTTCTGATCCTCATGCACAGAGGACATACATTATGTATGGGAAATCTAAAGCAAGTGTCAAGTAGTTTCAGTGTTTTGAAACTCCTGCCATCTGATGTGCAGGAAACAAAGCCTTAGGCATGTTTGTTCTGGCAGGGGCCACTGAATTAAACCATAAAGCAGTTCTCTTCTTAGTCAGATGCCTGAGAGCATTCTCTGATAACATCCAGGACAAGGAACTGCAGGATCATTTGCTCAGGAGAGACCATCTCCAGCTTTAAGAAGTGCTGTTGTGCTTTTCTCTGTTGAGTGTTACAGGTGGTAATAAGGAGGGCCACTGCTGCTGTCTGCCTGGATAGGCAAAGGACAGGCATCCTGGAATGTAACTGATGGAAGAAAAGGCATTCTGGTAAGGAGAGGCTTCCACTGATTGTGTGAATTCATACTCTGTTAAAATTTCCTTTAAATCATGTTCATACTTTAAGATCACTGAAGAATTGAGCAAAGAGAAAACTCAGACTGGAGTCCTTGAGACAATAAATTGCAGGGTGGCTTTGCTTTGGATGCAGATGCTCAGCTTCCTAATGCATTCTTCACTTCTCACTACTTATCCCAAACTCTCAAAGTAGTTGTGTCAAAGCATTTGCTTCTGCACTGCCATAGCCTTGAACTCTGTCCCTGAATTCTGAACAGGGAAACTGAAACTCTCAGACTGAAAAGTACTGAGGGGACACACTGCTGTGCCAGGCACATGTGCTGCCAGACAGGGGCTTTGGGGGCATATTCTGTATTTCAGATCTGTAGCTGTGACACTCACGTGGCAGTGGAGAGACTGAGCACCATGTGACTGGTTGGATAGCCTGTCTTGTGCCACCCATCTAATCATGGGCTTCTCTTCCAGCCTCCCCTTTGATCTCACTGGTATTGATTGTGGTCTTCTGTCCCTGGATCTCATCATAATAATGCTGGCTATACTAACTTGTGCAGAAGACCTGCCTTTAATGTTGCTCCTTGTTTTTGTGCCATACTCCATGGTGACAGTGAGCAGTATGCAGCTTTTCAAAGCACTCCCAGTAATGACTGCCTGCTATAAGGCTGCCAGGGCAGACAGGTCATACTGCACTCAGTAGGCTGTCCTGACTTAAATCCTGTCCAAGTGGTGGCCTGCTGTGTCTGGAAGGTAACTCACTGCTGTTCTTACACCCTTTCCCCATAGATAAGGCATTCCTGTTACAGGGAGTAGGAGGCCCAGCTTCCACCAGGCTCTATAGCAGCTGAGTCAGATCTCTTGTCAATTAATGTAATTAACAATTACCTGAAGAAATACCTCTTGTGACTGTCTTCCTCGTTGTGTCTGTTAGTGGCTGGAGTAGGAGGGGACAGTCTTGTACCCAAGGGAAATGGCTCCTCACAGATAGTCCCAGGTGTATTGCAGCACAAGCTGCTGACATTGCACTCCATGGAAATTTCTGATGGAGATGATGCAAGATGCTCTGAGTGAAATAACCCTGCAAGTGCTCTGCTGCTCCAAGCCTACTCACATTAATGTTCCCACAATTAAATAACTGGCCACACATCTGTTTACAAAGCAGTATCCAAAATAACATGTTACTGTTTTGTTTCCTCAGCTGTGCTGTGTCATGGTTACAGCTAAAGAAATAGAACTGAATCTGTTGCTGAAAGGGAGTTGAATGTTTTTTCCTGCAGCTGCTCTTAATACAAAGTTGTTTTCACGATCTCGGATCTTCAGCTCATAGGTATGAAGCTTGCCTGTTCTCATCTCATAGGCATCTGTGTCTGCTAGATGTCTGGGACAGGAATAGAAACATCCCTGAGGATTGGATTCATTCTTGGTGTGATGATGGTGCTGGAGATACCAGCCCCAGTGTCTGGAGCATGGGCACTGTGTGGGAAGGGCTGTCCGAGTCACTGCCTCCCTGGAAGGCCACAAGAGGCTGATGCTGGTGCAGCTGGCACCTCCAGCAGGTGCTGGGATGCTGCTGGAGCAGTGGAGGCCCTGCCCTGCAGGCAGTGTGGGGGCTCTGCGGAGGTGGCTGCAGAGCAGGGAGCCCCTTGGGCTTCACATGTTTCTGGGGGTGAACCAGCCCCCTTGGACTGAGGTTCAGACACAGGAGAGCTGCCAGCTCCTCACCAGTTTTGTGCTGTTGGAAGACAATAGAAATCAGAGATGAAAGTTAAAGACCCTTATTTGGTGTTGTCCCACCCCAGTGTCCCACAGACCATTAATTTATCTTCAAAAGCATTTGTGGTTGGTTTGGGCTTTGGAAAGGCTTTTGGGGGCTAAAGGAGCTGAGAACAGTCTGTAGGTCTATTGAGGAGGAAATGTAGGTGTATTGAGCAGCATGTGCTTTTGGTCTCTGTTAAACTGGGCTGCAGTGGGAGTTGCAGCAGTCTCTGTACAGCACCATGACAGCCCTTCTCTCTGCTGTATCAGTGTTGCTGACAGCACGTTCACAGTGTTCCTCCTGCCTGGCTGCCACACTCTGGTAGAGTCATCCTGTTCCACTGACCTTCATCTTCAGTCACCATCCAGTGTCTCTGTCTTAAGTCTTCTGACACATCCCAGATCCAAGAAACATGACTGGGCAGTGTTTCCTCTGAAACTGTGTCTCTGGTACATAAACAACCAGAATGTTTTCTTCAAAGTGCTTTCCAGGAAAATGTAGAAGCAGGGATTGGGTAGGTTTGTTTGCCAGTGTGGTACCACAGACATCAGGAGTGACTGAGCACACAAGTGCATGGTCCCCTTACAGGTGATGCTGGGACCAGTGTGTGTTCTGAGGGTCTGAGCTTGGGTGTGTTCTGTGCTTCACACTGGAGTGACAAGGGCAGAGCACTGTTCCTCCTGTCCTGTTCCTCTCAGAGACATCATGTCCTGGTGTATCTTGCCATACTCTGACTGGTGGAGGGTCCTCCTGGCAAACAAATCACTTGGTCAGATAGTTGGAGACATGCTCCTTGGCTGCCTCCTTGCTGTGCCCCCATGTCCCATCTGCTGTGGGTCTGTGATCACAGTTGGGTTATTTTTGGCTGGTGGTTCATGTTTCACAAGGCCACTTCAGGTGAAAGCCTGTGCTGGACTAACCCTGAATAGCTGGCATGATCAGTAGGGTGGTGTGGTTGTTCTCAGCAATCCCTGTGAACCGAATGAGGCAGAGGCCAGGCTGGTGACTGCCCTGGAAAGCACTGCATCCAGAGATTGGCATTTTGCTGTTGTAGGAGTTTCATCCTACAGCCCTTCTGAGGTTTGGACAACTGGCATGACAAGGAGTGGCTGCTTAATGCAGTAATGCGTTCCAACCCTAAAATTGTTCCCAGACCAAGTGTGGGGAGATGTCCAAGTGGAGGAATAACTCCAGCCTTGGTCAGTCTTCAGTGTGTCTTGTTTGACTGAGATTTTCAAGGAAATGTAGGGGTGGAATTTTTCAGAGAGTAGATGGCAACATGCCCACCTTGGTGTATTGTGGGAGCAAGGGCAGTTCTGACTGCCAGGAGCTGTTTAGAAACTCCAAGCTGGTTTTATCCAAAACCACTTTGTCCTTGGTTGGGTGAGGAGGTGTCTGCAAAGGAGCAGTTTGGTTTGCTTGTTCCATCCTGCCCTTGCAGGAATAGCATGGCCTGTTTGCTTTAGAGCTGTCCTTAGTTCTGTGCTGTAACAGGGCTGGGGGAGAGGGGAAGAGATGGGTATGGACATGGTTAGCAACAGCCCAAGCCACCAGCTTGCTGAACCTCCAGAGTGTGTTCTCCACAGGCTGGTGGCACAGCTCTGGGGCAGGGTTGTGACTCTGAAGACCTGTAGCAAGAGCCCCATAAGTTCCTGTCTGGAACTTCAGCTGGACTGATGTTTACTGTCAGATCCTGTATTTTTGTGTCCGGAAGATCCTGTATTTTTGCCGTGGCCCCACTGTAGTTCCTGGTTAGGCTACTTACAGACCAACCAAAGGGTTCTGTGCTTGTTTGGAGCAGAGGCTTTTCATTCATAAAAACCCCACTGCTCTTCGTGGTGCTTGCCATGAGAACAGGTGCCCGAGAGCCCTGTGGAACTGTTGTATGTGCTTGGAGGGAGAACTGAAAATGAGCAGGAAAAGGGTGCATTGTGAATAGACTTCTTTCAAGGCTCCTGTGCTGTGTCTTCTAGCAGGCTCTGGAGGCCCTTCTGACTCTGGGAGACAAAAAAACACTGTTTTTCAGGAAGATCAGATAGCTGTGATTCAGCAAGGAGTGGCTTCCTCCGAAAACACTTTTGGTAAACTGTCTCATGCAAGAATACCTTCAGAACAGTCTGACTGGATCATTCTCATCACCCTCTTCAAGCCACTCTGTCATTCATTACCTGCTTCCTGCCCTGCCAATGACCCCCTGCCATGTAGTGTCACTAGGCAGGTGAGGAAAAGCAAAAATGCCAGTGCTGAAAGCTCTGCTTCATCTGCTTCATACTTGCTGTACTTAGTACTTGGTGTTTACAGGTGAAGTCCTGGGGGGAAGCTTTTTGAAATATCCTGCAGAACGCTCTGAGATCTCTCCATTTGGTGTGGATGGTGTTTATTTTGTAGATGGGGCTTTACAACTGGTGAATTGAAAGGAGTGGAGGGATGGAATCACTCTTCTGGACACAGGAATAAATACAAGCAAGATGGGAAATTAAGCCAAGGAGTCTTTTGGCACAGCTTTCAAGGCAGGAAGGTGGTCTGTTCTATGGTGAGCAGGTTCCTGAAAGCAACAGGGGTTGCTCTGGCAACATTTAATGGTTTTGCTGGAGGTTGGGATTTACTGTTAACCCTCCTTGGAAGGCCAGAGAGTCAATATCACATACTGAATTCCAGCTATCAGGACAGAAGGGAGTAGGGCCTGAGTGTCATGGCACACAGTGGCATGGGAACAGCAGGACTAAGGCAGTGCTTTCAGCTTTGTTGCCTAAAACTGAATCTGTTCCCTGGATGTGGCTCTGCACTCACCTCTCCCTTGTGTCCCTTTTCCAGTTACAGTCTCAGATCCTCAGAATACCTTCGTGGCAGGTTCTGCAGACTGGAGGGACCAGGTGAGCGTGGGTGAACAGGTACTGCACCCATGAATCCAGACCTTGATACCCATATTTGTGGCTGGAAAGTGGTCTGGGCTCTGAACCTGAAAGCTTATGGGGACTCTTCAGGCCTGTGAACCAGGAATGTGGTGGTTTGCAGCCTCCAGTAAAAGCAAACTGAGCTGTGAAGATGAAGACTTGGTGGTGACTGGAATCTGTGTAGGTGACAGATACTCAGATGTGCTTGGAGAAGGCTCTGTGTCCATGCCTGGGCTGTGTGCTCTTTCATTTCAGAGCTGGAGCCTGCACAGTGGCTCCTTTGTCAAATGGCCTGCTGAATTCCTGAAATGAAGTGCTCCAGAAAGTGCCGGGTGTACTCTGGATACCCTGTCCCTTGGGGTATCCATTGTTCTGGGAGTGCCTGTGATAGTTGGAATTCTTAAGGAATCAAAGCTGGGGACTCTTGGCCTCTGGGAGAATAGTGTGAGCAGTGACACTGGGCACACATGGCACTGTTCCTCTGTCCCTCTGCTTGGCTGGGGAGCAGAATCAGCTGGGCTCCATGGTATCTGTGGCTTAGCTCATGTGGGAGCATTCAGAAATCCTAGGAATGATCACAGCTGTGCTTTCCAAAGCTCCAAAGCACCCAACCCTAAAGGATTAGAAGGTTGGAATATTTGCTTAATTGCCTGCTCTGACTCTGAGAACTTCCCTTCCTCTGCAGATCAGACCAGAATGTGGTGCAACAGCTGAACCACTGTCAAATTTAATGCTAATGGAGAGGGAGCTGCCTGCTACAGCCCTTTGTGTATTTGTTCATGTGATTTTTTTAATATCATAACTAATGTCATGTTAAGCAGTGAATTAGAATATGGAGTAGCTTTCTCTAACATGCAAAATTTGTCTTGTACCTCAGCCAACAGAAGTTTCCCAGCAATTTTGACTTTGATTCTTCAGTATTAACATAATGTTGCCACATCTTAGTTTGTACCTACTTAAAGGAGGAAATAGCTTCAATTGAAACTGCCTGTTAAAACCTCTTGATGGTTGTAGCTTTGAAGATGTAAATCTGGGGTGCTGCCCGACAGCCAATGTCCAAGTGGAAGGAATGTTGACTAAGGACTGGAATTTTTTCATGAGAACATGAGTCCAGCCTGATGCCTTCCCATCTCCCTGGTGCAGGGGCTGTGCTCTTTGCTGTGTCCTCAGCTGCTGACACATGTGCTTTCCCTGGCCCTGTGGGTACAGGGTGTGGTTTGTTTTCAGCTTACAGAGAATTCCCAGTCATCTGGGTGTGGGGAGGGTTTTTCATAATGTTCTGGAAAAACCACCTCTGTTGCTCCTGGTGGCATCACTGAATGCTTCCCTTGCCTAAAACAGCTGGAATGTCTTCCTGTGAGCAAGGGATAATAGCAGGTTTCCTGCATCAGGTAAAATTTGGGATACAGTAACTGAAATCTGTGATGCAAATCCTGATGCTGAAGAAAGCGATGGAGAAATTATTTTTCTTGCCTTGAGGTCTTGTTTGCAGCAATGGTGGCAATCTCTGGATCTTTTAGGCAGGCTAGAGAATTGCTGGCTGCTTCTGTTCTTGGGGATGGAGCCATCCCCTAAGAGCCCCATTTGTTCTAGGGGGACCTCAGTGTCTGACAACAGTGCAGGCCTGGTCCTGTTATCACACTCTGTGTCGACAAGCTGCTGGCTGCCATCAGTGTTTTCAGCACCCTCTTGGCTAGCTCTGCTGTGAACAGTGTTTAGTGGCACACTTAAAATGATGGTAACCCATCCACACTGCTTTCAGGACTGTCCCTTTGTGGGAACATGCTAATATTGCCTCAGCAACTGGGCAGTTTTTATAAAACCTTCATGAACTACAGCAATGTCTGTGGGCTTGGTTGCCCACAACCTTTAGGTGTGATTTTACTGTACAGGAGCAATTTGTGTCCTTCATCTGCTAAAAGATCCTGGACAAAGTGGTTTCTGGTGGGCTGGGAGGATGGTCACTGGGCTGAAAGAGGCAGGTGGGAACTCCCACAGAGTAACTGCTGTTTGTACCATGTTGGACTAAATATACTGGCCTTTCTGAGAGGGCAAGGCTTGGCTAATTGCACTTACCTTGTGCTCAAGATTGAGCCACTGTCCGTACATTGAGACTTCATGATGTGTCTCTTGACACATGAGCAGATGCTTGGGAATGACTTGGTTTGGGCTTTAGCAATCAGCATATCCTGAAATAGCACATTTTTGCTGCTGAGCTTTGACAAGCTCAGACTTGGTTTATGATGGTTTCTGCCATATGGATTTTGAGTGGCTGTGACTTTGAGGAGGTGTGTTGAGATTTCCTGGACTTCTGCAGTGGCAGGGAAGCAAGTTAAAAGCATCCACATATGCCATCATCTGAGTGATGTGGCAGTGCTTGAAGTGAAGTGATGGTGAAGGGAAAGGGTATTTCATGAAGTACATAATTAGCTGGTGGAACTTACTTCTGCAGGATATTCTAGAAACTGCTAGCTTGAAGAAAAAACTAACAAGACCTGCCTAATTACAGTAGCTTTCTTAAACACTTTGATGATTAGTGTTAATACCCTTAGTGCACTTAAAGGTGGCTGTAGTAGTGGGCACATGGAGGATTTGCAGTCATCCCTTAGGCTGGTGTCTCCTCCAAAGGCCTCTCCTGCTCTGTGCAGTTTCCTGCTTTGCAGAGCAGCAGGATAACATCCCGTGGTGGGGAAGGGAGAGGGAGCAGCCTGCAATATTGGGGCACTGACTAATTCACATCTGGTTCTCATTTATGGCCTATGTTCATGTCTATGCTGCTGTAACCCTGAGCAAACCTTGCAGAAAGGGCAACATTAAACAGGGAGAGGAGCACAGAGACTGGTCACTGTCGTGTGACAGGAATTGTGTGGCACCCAGTTCAGCCCAGTGCTCCCTTCCCCTATTGTCCATGGTCTGGGATGTCCTGTGTGGTTCTTGCTCTGCACAAGGCCTCTCTCATACAGACACCGGGGGCTGCAGAGCCCAAACTTGCCCAGACAAAAAGCTTTAGTGTGTGGCTGGCAAGCCACAGAGTCTGCAGTCCCATAGTGAGGGAATCACTGTTTCAGGACTGCCACAGTATGTGTGTAAAAGCAAGGAGGAATGGGACCTGCAGTAAGTGCTATTCTGAAAAATACTCTCTGGAATGCAAATCTCTTGATATCTTCAGTTGCCTCTTCTCTCCTGTTCTGTTAGCTGGGTCACTCGTCTCCAGTCTCCTGGCTGATGGTATTGGAGCTGCCCTGAGCAGTGTGTGGGTGTCCTGCTGCACTGAAAACCTGTTCCTGGTTGAGTGCAGTGGACAGTTCCTTGTGTATTCCTGAGCTTTATTTGCCGCACCTGGGTGAGATGCTGCAGGCACAGTTCTCTGGAATGGGAGGATGGAGTGGTTGATCCTTTGGTGCATTAGCAGAAAGAGTTGTTGCTCTTGTTGTGGCAGCACCTTTCAGTGCAAGCTGATACATGGTCACTAAGCTGTGGTCCTTACAGTACTGGAGTGGTACTTGTGTCTCCTGGAGCACTGTGCATGGTGGGGTGCTGAGCTGCTGGCCAGCTCGACTGCCCTGGATGGGCTCTGTGAGGTGGTGTGTGATCCAGCTTGTCAAGTCTCACTTTCTCTTATCTGGCACTGACTGCAGTGATCTGTTCCAATGGCAGGGCCTGGTGGAAGTGTCTGCTCTCTAGAAATCCTCTGTGGCATGGGTGATTCAGAGCTCAGCCTCTTATGGATGACCCTCTGAAGAGTACTAGCTGCTGTGTGGCCCAGATGTGTAGGCAGGGTATCTGCAGAGCTTCCCTGCCTTCTGCAGGGTCAGGAAAAGCAGCAGTGTGAGTTCCCAGTGATTGTTGCTGTGAGCACAGAAAAGCTTCAGCCCCCCAGGATCCCCACTCTGCTGTGGCAAGCGACTTGTTTCCTTCCCCTGTGCCTCAGGCCAGGGTCAGAGCCAGTGTGAAGCTGTGAGTGAAGGGGTCTTGAAGCAAGGAGAGGGCTCAGGGGGATGCCTGATGGATGCCTGATGGCTCAGGCTGCTGGGTGATGCAGTGAGTCTTGCTGGGTCTCATGGTTTGGGGCCCCTTGGCTCTGTGGTACCCCATTTCTGCACCCCCCTGCACAGGGAGAAATGGTGTGTCTGAGTGTGGCTTTAAAGCCCAGCTGGGCTGCTGTTGCCGAGAGCTTTCCACACCTGTAAAACCTGCTCTGGGTTTGAATTCTGCTGGCACTTCTCTGATATCCTCTGCTCACTGTTCTGTGGCCAGGAATCTGCCTGGGGAAGGCTTGTGTATGCTCATGGAGAGGGGCAGCTTGAGCTTCTGGCCTGCCCGTGGGTGAGCTCTTGGCTGGTTTGGCAGCTCTGCAGCCCTGGCTTTGCTGGTGGGGCCAGGCAAGATGTGGCAGCAGGAGGAATCCATGGTGACTTCATCATGCCCAAGCTGGCAGGACAGTCTGTGTGCTGCTGGGAACTCTTCTGCTGCCTTGGCTGAATTCCTGGAGCAGGGCCCCGGGCTTGGTGGAGGTTGCAGGAGCATGGCTGATGATCAGAGATCCCAGTGGGCTTGAGATCCTTTAGCTGTGCTGCTTCACCTCTTTTGGTGTGTCAAGCTCCCAAAGCATCAACCATTGTTAGGGAGAGTACTGGGGGAATAAGCACAGCCTGTGTCCCAGCACAGGGCAGAGGAACACTGAAGTGGTAGACCATCCCCTTCACCCCTCTGGAAGGTGGTGTGTGCCAGCACTAAATGGGCAGTGAGCTGGCAGGTGAGAGGCAAAGGGCCTGCTGGCATCCAGGCACTCCCACCCCATAAGAGATACAGTTCTGCTTCCCCTGGCACCATGTTCGTGGCTTTTCTCTTTCCAGTGACTGCTTCAGGCAGGATGGATGGTTTGGAGAACCTTGGATCTTGTTAATGAATTAACCCCTTGGGCAGGGAGAGGCAGGGAATGCTCCTTTAGAGCCCTGTGCTGGCTGGGTTGGTTACCTACCCGAGTCCCTCAGGATGCATGGCTGGAGCAGAGTGGAGTTCTTTCTCACTGCTGCAACGGGCTTTAAAACCCCCTGCTGACAATGACTTTGGGGAGAGTGGGGAGAAATCAGTGTCCCTTCTAAAACACAGCAGCCCCAGCCCAGTAACAGCTGCCACAGATGGGTTTGGGAGTGTCTGTGGCTGGCGTTCCCTGTAGCATCTGCTGTGTCCCTGCTGTCAGGCTGACTCTGCAGCAGGCTGTGCTGAAAGCAGGGGGTGACCAGATCTGTCAGAAGCCAGCAGTGTGAGGTACTATATATTTTTAACCCCCAGCATTCTTGCAGGGTGTTGTCTGCTGCTTCATACCTCTTCTAAACTTACGACCTTCTACAAGAGGCTTTTAAAAAAATCCTAAGCTGACTTGCCTTCCCTGTATAATAGTTCTCAATGTATCAGTGGTTATTATCATTTCCCTGCTCAGGAATTCCAAATTGGAGCATCTCCATGATATTCAAACCTCTGGTACATTGAAAAACCATAGATCCCTCATGTAAAGATGTCACAGTTTCCAGCTTTTCCTTCTGGGTGATGTGTCTGCTCCCTCTCCCAAGGTACAGGGACTGGGTCTCTAATCAGAACTGGCTGCTGAGGCTTGTGCAACCCTGACAGGGCACTGCCAGCTGTGCCTCATGCCTGCCCTGGGCACTCCCTGGGAGTCACCCTGCACAGTGATCCTGCAGCTCTCCCTAGGGGCATCTCGTCGTGGGTGATCAGAGAACACAAATGGTTGTACAGAGTATGCTGTGATGGATTTCTGGGTGAGAGCTCTACTGTTATTCTGCAAACACACAGCTGATGTTCAGAGAGGGTCCCTTGCTTTTGTATTTGCATTTGACTGCAACATTTGAGAGATGCCCCCTTGAGTTTGAGGTCCTTTTCCTGCAGATGTGTCTTGTTATTTCATTTCAGGGATATGCAGGAGCTTGCTGTACTTGGCAGTCATTGGGTAAGTGCAGGACAGGCCCCTGTTTCCTCATACCAGATGGATACATGGGTCCTGCCAGCAGGGTCTGTGGGATGGACAGGAGTGCTGTGACCAGGGTGGGTGCTGGACCTGAACAGGAGCACGAGGTGACAGATCTACCAACTGTAACCTTGCTGGAGCAGCATTTGCAAATGGTTTCCCAGCTCGGAAGCGAAGACTTATTTGCACAGGTCTATTTAATCCTGTGCTCCTGCAAACAGGAAAGGACTTCCCGTGACAGCTTCTCTGGCTGCACTGGGGAGCTTTAAGGAAGTAGGTATTTACTTAAAGCTAAAAAGTTACTTCTTTCTGCAACTAAATGCCAGATTGCTGAAATGCAGCGTGCAAGCCTGGTGCAGGCTGTGCCAGTGGGACCTCGTGTGGGTCAGGCACACATGGGAGTGGCTGGTGGATGTGGCTGCTCCCACAGGAACCTGTGTGGGAGGAATGGTTCTCCTTAGTAAGGGCATCTCCCCTCTGTGCTTATCTCGCAAGTGAGCTGATGCTGTTCAAGGGGAAATAGCCACTTGCCATAGCTGTTTGGATCAGGAAAAGGGGCAGAGGTACAACCCTGAGTGAGGGCTGCTCATCTTTCATAGCTGCTGGTAGGAACAGCTGCAGTAGTAGGAGTGACACTCCTACCTTGGGGTGCCAGGGTGTGACCCCAGCCTGCTGCCCCTCATCTCTGGTTAGTCCCTACTGCAGATCCCCCCTGCCCTCAGTGTGGCTTCTTTGCCCTTGCTTCTCCCCTAATCACTGGCTGATGTGACGTGTCCCATTGCCTGCAGGGAAGGATGGGAGCAGAGAGCCCAAGATCTGGTTGTCTGTCCTGGAAACAAGGTAACTGTAAGGTGGGAGAGGCAACAAGCACACCGTGGTCCCCTTGTCCCAGTTGTCACTTCCATCCATACCCGAGTGCTGCTGCTCTGCCTGCTGAGCTGTGCTGGGGCTGAAAGCTGAGGACAGGTGGGGCAATAACAAGGGGGATGTTGAATATTTCCACCAACCCCCTTTAGAACTGCTGGAGGTAACTTGGTTGCCTGGTTTACACAGGGTTGTAGTGCACAGGGGTGAGGACACCTCCCTGGTGCTGCTGCCTGGGAGCAGTCCCTGGGGAATGCTCTGTCCCCTGACTTAAAGCAGAGCCTGGCTTGTGTATCAGCTTCATGATAAGCAAACAGCAAGTAACAGTAAGAAAAGCCAAGGGCTGTGGAAGCTGGTGAAGTGTTAATAGTGTTCCTTTGGGTATCTGAGAGTTCAGGGGCTCTGCAGGGCTCTGTGGGCACCATCAGCCCCTGTGAAGGCAGCACACAATGCAGTTAGTGATGTGGGGCAGCTGCTCACTCCAGGGTTCTGCTGCTGCTGAGGGTCAGACTGCAGCATGGAGTGAGGTCTGGCAGGAGAGCCCACAGCCCTTTCCTGGCTCCCTCAGCCTACTCAGCAGCATTTCCCCATCAGGTGCCTGTTGCCTCTGTAGTATCTAGGTGAGATTTTTCTTTTTTCAAAGAGCAGTGCTACTAAGACTCATGAAGGGATAACACTGAGGCAGAAGGCATTTATAGCATTTCCATAAGCTGCCTCTCTGAACAAATGCAGCTTCTTGACTTTGCTTTCCATGAACAGTTTTGTTTAACCACCGAAAGACTTCTTTTAAAACTTCTCTAGCACTCTGAAGACAGTCATTCTGTCAGAGCAAGAGATGACATCTTCATGGGAATTTCCCATTGTGTTCACATGGAGATATGTGGGAGAGTGACTTTTTACATGGATGGATAGTGATAAGGCAGAGAGAAATGGTATTGAAATAGGAGAGATTTAAATTAGATATTAGGAAAGAAATTCTTTCTTGTAAGAGTGGTGAGGCCCTGGCACAGGTTTTCTGAAGCAGCTGTGGCTGCCCCATCCCTGCAAGTGTTCAAGGCCAGACTGGACAGGGCTTGGAGCAACCTGGGACAGTGAAAGATGTCCCTGCCCATGGCAGGGGGGTGGAATGAGATGAGCTTTTAGGTCCCTTCAAACCCAAGCCTTATGATTTCTGACTTCTGTGATTTTCGTGTTGACTAACAAAATTTGGGTATATCTGTGCTTCTGACTGGTGCAGGTATCTTGACCTTCAATCTGCAGAGTACTCAAAATAGCTTCTCTACCGGCCAAGTACAGGCTTGAGAAGGCCTGTGTGCTGTGGCCATGGCTGTAAAGGCTAGAAGCATGTCGTTGTTTAGAGAAAACAGGTCTGAAGTGATTGTTGTGAACCACATAATCAATAAATGTCTATATTGTCTTCAGCAGTAGTTGTGACTGGGGCCCATTTTCGCTTGGACTCTACAAGTAAAACATGCTGCAGTTCATTAAAGCTCCAACCTTGAAGTGTTTCTGGAGCTGATGAAAACTGGAGGTCAGGCTGCTTGGAATGCAGCTGTTCCAGTTCTCTTTGCTATTGAAAACTGGCTCCAAGCACAGCTCCTTCCAGCTGGGAGACCCTGTGGCAAAGGCCAGCCCAACGCCGTGCGACTGGACTCTGCCAGGGGATAACGCCACTGGTGCCATTTGCTGCAAGATGGTTCTGTGGGTTTTTTATTTTAAAGGCAAATGAGCTTATCTTGTAGGAGGGATTATTTCAGGGTGTTCTGCTTTATATGTGAGGAAAGGAGGTCATTTCTTCAGCTCTTCCCATGGAGAAAGGGAGATGCACAGAGCAGGACAGTAATAGCAGTCAACCCTGCTGATGTTTGCGGGCAGTGGAACTCGCCCGCATAGCTGACTGTGGCTGGGTGTCCTTGAGGTGATTTAACAAAAATGAGGATGGTTTGAATAGGTCCTTGAAGTTCCTGGAATGATTAGAAGCGTCACCAGGTTGTATTGACTCAGCAATATCAGTGGAACAACTGAGCACTTCATGCAGACACACTACTTGAGGGCCATTGTGATACTTAAATCTCAACCCAAATACCTTGTTTGTGATCCTGGTGATGCTGCCAGGTACTGAGCAGGTAACAGTCTGGTGGGGTGTGAACAGGGGCCTCTTAAGTCAGGGCTGGATTTAATATTTTTTATGACTCTACATTTAATCTTCCAAGAAGCAAATACCTGGCTCTCTGGAAGGACAGGGAGAGGATCCTGGCATGCTCAGCTGTTTCCTGAGGGTCTGGAGGGCTGTCCAGTGTAAGGCTCTGTAAACACAGCTCCTCTGCCTGGGGATTGCCCAAGGCCCTGAGGACAGGTGGAAGGTGCTAATTTGGAAACATGCTGCTTTCTAAAAATAATTACAGAAGGAGGACTCCAAAAAAACATCCCTCCCCCCAATCAATCATCCACAGCACGTTGTCAATTCTAACAACTTGCTGTAATAAGGCTCAGAAGATCCTGCGAGCAGAAAGAGCCTATTGCTGCAAAGCTGGAAGCTTAAGCACAACTTCCACCCTTTCTTGTTGTTTGCACTTTTTGGGGTGTGATGTTGCCAAGGAAGCTGATCTGATGGTCCTGCAGAGGTCTGTGCCTGCTCCAGTGCCCATGGGGTTGTAGTTCCACATTACAGCACGAGCTGATTTTAAAATATAACAGACTGTCACCTGCAGCAACTCCAGAGCAGATCCATGCCCTGATGAGCCCTTTGGAGGAATAAGTCAGCAACTGGAATGCTCCTGACTGCTGGGATTGGCCTCTAAGCCAGGAGGGCATGCTGCCTGCATCTCCTGTGGAAACACTGGGATGCTGTTGGCTTTCCCAATATTTGTCTTTTCCTACATGCAAAAAACACTGAACCTTAGTTCAGAGTCGTGGTGAGGGCCAAGGGCAGACTGTTCTTGCTCTGGTTTGTGCTTTTGAAATGCATTTTAGGGAGGGGCTGTTTTCTGGGTTTGCTGGTCACTCAGAAGTCCTATTTTATGATTGCAGAGGGCTTCAGTGGAGTTAATTTGCAATTGCACTAATTATTGCATCCTTAGTTCTTCAAAGCTCCTCATCTTTTTTGAATTTTTCATTTGCAAGGTTTCTTAAAGCTTTAAACTTGGAGCTCACAGTCAGCTCTTTGACCACATGTATATGAGCAGGGGTGTGTTTTGTTGGTACTGTGGTTTTCCCTTCTAGCAGAGCCTGTGCTGCCCTTCTGCCAAGCGGGATGGCAGGAGGAGATCCCCAGGAACACGCCGAGGGGGATGCTGCAGTTCCCCCCCTGCAAACAGCAGCAGTGTTCATACTGTCTGTTGGTGGATGGAAGAATGAATTTGGGTCTAGTTACTAACCCTGAACATTACTGATCTCCCCAGGCACTCCTGCCTTTCTGTGCTGGTGTGCCCTTCCCTTTTGTTTTGCCTCACTGTGCTGTTCGGTGTCAGATAGCCATCAATTTCCTTTCCCCAGTTACAGCGGTGTTGGTGTCAGCAGCAGCTGGGAAACCTGAGCTGAGCTCCCAATGGAGGTGCCAGCCCAAGCCACCACAGTGCTGCCAGCAGTCATGCCCTGAGCACGAGGGTGTCACAGAGGCCGTGGGTGGCAGGGGACCCTGGGCAGTTTGTGGGCTGGGTACTGTCCCTGGGGAAGGACAGAGGCCATGTGGAGTGGGGAGGTACTTAACTAAAGGGCCACATGGGTGTCTTTTCAACAATTTAAGTGTCTGTGGCTTGCCCTGGCCAGTAGCTGCTGTAGCCCTGGTACAGCACACAAGGCAGCACTGTGTCAATGCTGTCAGGGCTGCTCAGCATCCTTGGGCACAGAATTGCTTTTGGAACCACTCCTGTAATCCCTCCCATTTGGTTCCTCCTTTGAAGTGGAACTTCAACTGTTATTCAGTTGTTAATATGGTAAATATTGTGTTGTGAAAATACACAGGGAATGTGGATCCCAGGGCTACTCGAGCCTGGCTCTGGCCTCATTGGGAACAGCTGAGATCCCCCTCCTGGATGCCCCTCAAGTGTGTTCATGCTCCACTGTGAGCATGGGCAGCTGTCTGGACAGGAACAGGAGCTGCCAGGCGGCTCCTTTCTCCTGAAACATCCCTTTCCATACCTGTGATCCATTTGGATCACGTTCATTTGATTCTTCTCAGTTAACTGTCCTAAAACTATCCACAGAACAGATTGTCTGATTGTCCTGAAACATCAAGACATCTATCAGGGGCCCTGCTGGGAGCTTCCCAGGGTGGGCAGGAAGCAGTCTGGGGGTGGAAGGTACTGTTGGGGAGCAGCAGGTACCTCTGCCTGCCTTGCACTCCCAATAGTCAAAGGATTCCTGACCAGGGACTGGTCTACTGTGGTACTAAATTTGTTAATATGCTGGTGGTTACTTCAGGGGTGGAAATGGTAAAATTAAGAGTATTCATTACTGAAAATTATCTGTATTTGCATATATATGTATGTATGTATATATATATCTATATATTATCACTGTCTGCATGTTTTGGGGAGGCTGTATATAGGACTGGGAGGTATGAGCTTGGAATTAGAGGTGCAAAACTTCACTGAGATCAGGGAATATGGATTGAAGTAGGGAATCTGAGGGAATGACAGCCCCTGCAGCCATCAGAGCTGTACCAGGAAAGCACTTAAAAACTGGGTTTAAGTATGTACAGCCCTTCTGTGGTGCTGGGTGACCTGACAGGGTTTGTGCTGGTACCTTACAACATCTGCATGTCAAGGGCTTGGGAAAGGGCTTGCATGGACCAAGATAGTGTGTGGTGGTTCAATTTGAGGGACAGAACCCCTTTGCTGGAGACCAAGGGCTGTGGGCTGGGGCAAGGAACCAAGGAGAGTGACAGTCCTGCTTTGCACATTATCGCTCTGCAGTGACTTAGAGACACGTGGTTTGTCACTGATGTGGGAAAGAGGGTTTCCTGTAGCTGTGCCTCAGTGATGTTCTGCCTCACTATGTCCAGGGGCAGGGATACGTTTCTTTTTCATGTGTAAGGTACAGCTCAGGCTGACCTGGCTCTCTGTGACCCAGGGTGGTCATGGGAGCTGATCTGTTCCCAACCTAGAGCAGCAAAGCTTCCTGCCCAGCCTGCAGGACAAAGCCAGGCTGTGCCCCACCACCAAGACACTGAGGCAAGAGAAGGGTAGCCCTGGGCTGTCCAGTCAGGGATTCCTCCAAAAGCTGCATCCATGGAATCCTTCAGCTCCCTGCGAGGGGAGTGGGGCCAGAGGGCTCAGCATGCCACAGTCACAAAGACCTACAGGCCCCTGGGGAGGAACCTGGCACCAGCACCTCTTCCCACTCTGGGAATGTGGCTGTCCCAGGAGGTGCAGCTCTGGCTGAGTTGCCCTGCACAGGGAGAGAGCATGGTGGAGCCTCTCAGGTGATGCCCAGAAGCAGGACAGTGTTAGATGGGTCAGAGCTCCTCTGCACACCCACGAAGGGCTCGGACAATGTCAGAAGCTCAAATCATGCCCTGCTGGACTCCTCTCAGTTTGATTCCAGAGGCCATCACAGGCCTATCTGCACAACCCCAGAGCAGGGGCAGATGATGGCAGGTGGGTTCCCAAGGCAAGAACCCCTGAGCACTGAACACCCTGCCCAGGCTCCTCCTGGGGTTGTCCCTCAGTGTCCAAGTGTGACGCCTGTCACTGTGAGCCATGAGGAGAAACTGCAGATCTTTCAGACTAAGGAGGCTACTGTGAAGGGCTGGGGATGTGTTATGGGGTGCAGGGGAAAAGCAGTTTGGAATTGGACAGGACTTAATGGGAGATGCCAAAGGTAGTATAAAAAAAGCATTTAGTGATTTGGGAAGGACCACGAGTGGGGAGTACAGGGGCAAGGGGATAAAAGGGATCCGTTGTGTGTTATTAGCTGGCTGGTCAGTGTGTTTGATCATGCCCTGCCCGTTGCAGCCTGTCGTGGCTGGACATCAGCTGGAGTGGGACTGTGGCCTTGGACGTCACTGGCAGACTGAGGGCCTAAACATGCCTGCTGCAGGATCCACCTTTTACATGTATTTTCATCAGTGGACTTCCATCCTGTTGAGCCAGAGACAGGAGCAAGCTGAGGCTGTGATTGTGTCTAGGTTCATGCAAGAGCTCCTCTGATTCATGTGGCCAACCATACACGAGGGATGTATGTGCTCTGTGCCTCCCTGGCACACATCTCCAGCACCTCCAGCACACATCTCTACTGGTCATGGAGTAGCCATTCTTGGGCTGTTGCATTCAGATGATGTCTTTTTCTCTAGCACATAACAGCCAGGTTTGTCAGGTACTTCAAATGCGTTCCTGCCATCAGCATCTAACAAACTTACGACTTCTTTCCATTTTTATAGGAAAAACCATCACCCTGATCCAGACACTGAAACTTGTCAACTGATGGGACAAAGAATTGAGACCCCTGGCTGTTCTAGGACACTAAAACATAGAGTTTAGACAAAGAATATTTTCCCCCTGTGGAGGCTTACACCTGCCAAACCCTGTAGCATTCCTGGGAGGCTTTTCTATCCCTCTTCTCCATTTCCAGATTTTCGTACATCATGGTATTCCTTTTGACTTCTTTTGCAAGCTAGCTCTGGCCCTGCCTTCTGCTTCCCCTATGCTTTGGTTTGGGTTCCCAGTGTGAGCTGCTGGCTGTGGGCTGATTCTGCATCTCTGCCTCCAGCTGCTGCTTGGAGGCTCCTCTTGAATGTTGTGACTGACCTGCTTTTTCTTTTTCTTTCACTGTATCTCTTTCTCTCCAATCTGTCTTTTGCATTCTCCATTCTTCCCAACTCCATCACTGCAGGTTCATCATGCCTAGTGGCATATAAAAAGACTCCACCTCCTGTCCCACCTCGGACCACATCAAAGCCGTTCATCTCTGTCACTGTGCAGAGCAGCACTGAGTCGGCCCAGGACACCTACCTGGACAGCCAGGACCACAAGAGTGAGGTGACCAGCCAGTCGGGGCTCAGCAATTCCTCAGACAGCTTGGACAGCACCAGGACACCCAGCGTGACAAGGGGGAGCGTCGTGACTCCAGCCAGAGACACTCCAGAGTTACCTCAGAAAAATGCAACTTTGAAAAGTGACAAAGGGACTCTGACTAGTGAAGAGCCTAAAGTGGAGAATATCCCCAAAAGAAAGCTGTCGTCTATAGGAATACAAGTATGGAATTGTTTGTTCTCCCCTGTCCCAGGGAATGTCCTTACCCTATCCATTTAGCGTGTGCCTTTTCTGTGACCAAGTGTGCATATGAGCTCACTTAGAACAGCAAGAGACACTCACAGCCTTGTCAGACTAACAGCCCAGAAAGGACTAAGTTCTTTTACTAAAAATTGTTTCCTAGAGCAGTGGGTCCATATTCACTGAGTACCTCTGAAGAGGCCTTTTGCTACTGGTCTGCCTGTACTCTGTACTCCTTCCCATCAGTCTGCTCCTCATCCACTATGGTTCTAGGGACTGTTTTTTCATGAGAATTGGGTCCTTCTGCTTGATATCCATGTGGGATGAGCTGCTGCAGTGTCAAATAATCCCAGAGCTGTAGGCAAGAGGGACCAGTTCCTTCCTGTCCACCATGCCCAGCAGGTTGCTGCTTCTCTTCCTGGAAGCATTTAACTCTGTGGAAATCAGTGGAAATGAGCTGTTGATTATGTAGTCAAATGAGAACCCATCAAGTAGTGTAAATCTGTGCTTTAGTCAGTAAAACTGCATCCTTTGGAGCTGTACCCTCCTCTGGGGACAGGTTTCTCAGTTACAGGTGACTGCCAGCTCTTTTTCTGTCCCAGGTGCAGGTTCTGGCCTGTTTCCTGCAGATGGGAACTTGGGCAGCTTCAAATGCAGGATCTGAGCTTTGGGCCACGGTGTGTGGGGTGTGTTTGTGTGTGTGTGCACGTGCTGAACAAGTTCTCCATCAGCTTTACAGCAAGACTACCTGGCCAGTTAGGTACAGGTGACAGTGAAGGCTTCTCTGCAGGGTTGATGGGGCAGAACACCTGCTGAAAGGGCAGCAAGGTGAGAAACCACACATTGAGATGCCGAGTGCTGCCTTCTCTTCTCTTAGCTGATTCCCAAGCCACCTGGATTTCTTTCCTAAAACCTAACCATCTTATCCCCAGAGCTGTGGAGAGTGTCAGTTCCTGGGAGAGAGGAAGCAGGGCTTTGCTCTCAGTCTCAATCAGCTCTCTGTCCCCTCTTGAATCCCTTGGCCATTGCCCATGTCGGGTGGCACCTGCACAGGGACACACGGCCCTGCCCTGGCCATGCAGACACAGGTGGGTGGGCCCTTAGAGCAGGTACCTGGCAACAGCCTGGCAGGACATGGCCCTGATCCTCAGGTGGGAGCAGAGCTAAGCAGTAGCCTTGTGCCTCTCCTTAGACAACCTTCCCGTTGGTGTGTGGTGTCAGCATTGCTCTGTGTGTGTGCAGCACCCCTGGTCTACTAATGTGAATTCCAGCAGCAAGTTCTTGTGTCTGTTTTTGTCTGTATTTTTTTTGTTTAATAAGGTTGACTGCCTTCAGCCAGTGGCAAAAGAGGAGCCTCCTCCACCAGCCACCAAATTCCAGTCCATCGGGGTACAGGTAGAGGACGAGTGGCGGTAAGTGAGACGCAGCCTTGTGTAGTTTTCTTTCTTTTAAATTGTGCTTCCCCCCACTTCTGCTCAGACCTTCTTCCCTGCTTTGTGCCAGCAAGTGGTGTTGAATGAGGCCCATGGAGAGCTCTTCCTCCACAGCACACACCCGCTGCAAAAAGCACTTGTTCTGTAACAGCCAAATCAATGGGAGCTTGAAATTAAATAAAAAATGACAAGCTGTAATTATAGACGTGCGTCAGCCCTCTCGTCTGAACGGCCGATTGCAGTAAGCAGGCAACCTTATAATTCTGTCTGTCTGAGTGTGTGGTGTGTCTGTGTGTGAGGAGGGGAAGGGTGAGGCTCCACTGCAGGCATAAACCAAATGGATTTCCCTGTCGGTGCGGGAGGCTGGCCAGGTCAAGTCCTGCTACTGAAGGTTTGCTTTTAATCTCTCCAGAAACAGCCACTCTCGCAGCATGTCCTCCAAACAGGACACAGACTCTGACACACAGGAGCCCAGTAACTCCAACTGTAAAGCATCTGAGAGAAGCCTCGCTGAGTGCCCCCAGCACAACAACTCCGTTGGTGTTGATGCCACCACCAGGCAACCAGCCAAGCCCTCACAGATTAAGAGAAACCTCTCCTATGGAGAAAGCAACGACCCGGCCCTGGAGCCTTCTTCCCTTCCTCCTCCTGACCCCTGGCTTGAGACCTCCACGTCGCCGTCGGAGCCGGCGCAGCCCGCGGCCTGCCGGCGGGACGGGTTCTGGTTCCTGAAGCTGCTGCAGGCAGAGACGGAGCGCTTGGAGGGCTGGTGCCGTCAGATGGACCAGGAGACCAAAGAGAACAATCTCTCTGAGGAAGGTGGGTGTTGGCAGCGCCTGGAACTGAGTGTTGGGTCAGCTTTCTGCAGTTGAATTGTGGCTGCCCCCTCCCTGGAACTGATCAAGGCCAGGTTGGATGGGTGGTGTTGGTGCAACCTGGCCTAGTGGAGGGTGTTCCTGGTCATGGCAGGGAGATGGTCTTCAAGGTGCCTTCCAACCCAAACCATTCCTTGATTCTGTGAAATTGCTGATAGGCCACAGAGCCAGAACATGGAGATGAAGATGAGACAAGGAATGCTTTTTCCTTTGGAGGGATAAGGTCATACAGCATATAAGACATACAGGGGCTGATGCAGCTTCTGACCACTCAAAGGTGCTAAAAGCTTAAATGGATTTAATCTTAAAAAAGGTTAAATGGAAAAAGCTTTCAGAGGGACTTTGGGATCTCTCCCTGCCTCACACATTACATTCAAACAGCAAAAGGATGAGCTGGCAGTGGGACAGAATGAACACAACTTTTGAGCTTGTTTGAGATGTTCAGTTGATGAACTTGTTTTCATAGCAGAGATGTTTCTTCATATGAGAAAGCCTTAATGAATTTGTGCTGAATACACCAAAAGCACATGCACAGAGAATACAAGGCCACTTGATATTACTGGGTTTGGCCCCAGTTGGGCTTGTTCCATTATTTTCCAGTGAGTTGGCAAAAGCTGGGCTTTTTGAAGTGGGATTCATGCCTATGGTGCATATGGAATGACAGGAGCAGGTGACAGGGCTGCAGAGGGCAGGATCTTTGTGTGGAGCCTGGGTTTTATGTTTTTAATACCTGAGAAAGGTGAAACAAAGGTGAGGCTCAGTTTTAGCTCACTGTCACTGCTGGGGCTTGGGGAGCTAATGCCTAATCCGATTGCCCTGTAGTGCTGCCCTGGCTGCCAAGGGGACAGGCCGTGCCAGGGATCTCCCTGCCTTGGGGTGACCTGGTTTGACCTGTGGCAGGAGTGCTCTGGCAAGGAAGGACACCAAGACCCGTGTGGCTTTACACCTGTAACTTACAAGAGCAATCTGCTGGTAGGTCCTGTAACCAAAGCCTTGGTGCCTGTGAGAGAGCCCAGCACACACTTGTCCCACTGAGATTTCCAAACACTCAGAGCTGCCTCAGGTGTAGCAGCAGAGCAGGAGGGGAGAGCAGGGCTCAGTTGGTCTCTGGTGGTGATGCAGCTGCAGGCCCTGGGGAGTGGGGGTTCTGAACCTACCTTTGGAAGGGAAAAGCCCAGACAGTGTATTTCCACTAATGAGCCGAGGAACATTTCCATGCCCAGAGGCTGCTTGGAAAACCCATTAAGAGCAGCATGAAGTCCTGTGTGTGTGTTAAAAGCTCTGTCCTCAGTGTGCTAATCCCTGCTGGTACACTGAGCTTGGAGACAGGTCTCCTGCCCTATGCCACCTTCACCTCGTGCAGGGGTGGAAGAGCAGGATGTGATCCCTGAACAGGTGCCAGCAGACCTGCTCACTGAGGTGGGTGCTGATGGTTCCTGAGAGGCTGAGGGCAGTTTAAAGAACTTTCTGCCATCTCAAGTGTTGTAATGTCCTCAGTCTGGTCTACCTTTGCCTGCCAGAAGGAGCACTAATAGATGGTTAAATAGATGGTAAATAAAGACAAATGTAGTTTCAAAGCATCATCTTTCTCTGAGAGCAGTTAGTGCCTGAGGTTTTCTGAAATTCCTTTTCTAATAACTGGAGCATTTCTTTACACCAGAAACATCAGAGTTCATTGCTGCAGTTAATAAATTAATAACTGAGGACTTTCTCTTTTTTCCTCACCCACAGTCTTAGGAAAAGTCCTGAGTGCAGTGGGCAGTGCACAGTTACTAATGTCACAGAAGTTCCAGCAATTCCACGGTCTCTGTGAACAAAACTTGGTGAGTCTGGATCTGTATCTTCTGGTTTCTGAGAGGGGGATGTATCTGCTTCAACAGCACTCCAGGAGCGTGATGAGGTGTTAACAGGCTGCTGTCACTGAAAACGAGGGCAATGCAGCCGTAGCCTAAGGGCAGTGCCAGGGTGAGGGAGGGCTTGGTTAACCTGCTGCTTCTCAAGGGCTTTCTGAGGTGAACCACTGCGGTTTGACCAAAGAGGAGGGACTGTTTGGAAAGACTGCTCTCGACCAAACATGCTTCCTTTGTGTGTAGATGATGTGATTGCTAAAACTGCCCCTGCAGGAGTGTCACGCTGGTCACACAGCGTGGGAATCAATCTCTGCACAGAGAGTGCAGGGGTTTGCCCTTGTTGAGAGCTGAACAGGGCTAATGGGAATCGATGGAATCTGTGGGTTTGTTTTGCCCTCAGGCTTTATGGACTTTACCAGCTTCCTCGGAGGTGAATTTCCCTTTACAAGTAAAATAATCCCAGAGAAACTTTAAAAGGAGGGTGTGAAGTGTTGAGCCTGCTGATCTCTGGCTGATCGCAGCAGCCCCAGGAGCTGCCAGGCTGTCAGCAGAGCTTGGTGCTGAATTGTTCCAGTCTGATCCCAGGCCTTACAGGGCCCATGATGGTGGTTCAGCTGTCTGGGAACTGGGAAAATCCTGTTCCTGGAACAAACTTAAGCTACTTAAATTTTTTCATCCTGGCCTGAGAAGTACCAATACTTTCACAGTGCTTGAGGGGGGGATGGAGCAAAGTAATTTGGCTCATGAAAGTTCTTTGTGACTCCTTGGAGTGCTGAGCATCTGCATGTGAGTACTGCAGGCATGTGTTTTATCATGGTGTGTCCATTTCCATTACTTCCCACCCAGAAATCATGATCTCTCTGTAAGAAGCCAGTGTTCTGGTTCCCATGCTGGGGACCTTCACTTGGAGGTTCCTGCTGTGGGATTGGTGCCAGCAGAGTGTCTGTTTCAGGGCTGTTCTTCAGGCTGCTACAGGAGAAGTGCAGTCAGTACCTCTGCTTCCTGAGCTTGGCAGAAATGGTTTTGGCTGTAAATGATGACTTTGTGTGTCTGCATGTTCAGGACTGTTCAGGGCAGGGGGACCTGGGGGGGCTGGGGGACGGGGGGGGGCTCAAAAGGAGCCAACAGTGTGCCCAGGTGGCCAAGAGGGCCGGTGGGATCCTGGCCTGGATCCAGGCTGGCGTGGCCAGCAGGCCCGGGGCAGTGACCCTTCCCCTGGACTCTGCCTTGGGGAGGTCACACCTTGAGTGTTGTGTTCAGTTCTGGGCCCCTCAGCTGAGGAAAAAGATTGAGGGGCTGGAGCGGGGCCAGAGAAGAGCAACGAGGCTGGAGAAGGGACTGGATGTGGCTCTGAGTGTCCTCTTAGACACCTCCAGGGACAGAGAATCCAACATGTTTTGATCCAACCCTACTGTGATCACCAGCCCAGGGCACTCTGTGGTGATCACAGTGGGGTTGGATCAAGGGTTGGACTTCGTGATCTCGGAGGTCTCTTCCAACCCAACTGAGAAGAGCAACGAGGCTGGAGAAGGGACTGGAGCACAAGTGCTGTGGGGAGAGGCTGAGGGAGCTGGGGGTGTTTAGCCTGGAGAAGAGGAGGCTCAGAGGTGACCTCAGCACTGTCTGGAACTGCCTGAAGGGAAGTTGTGGCCAGGTGGGGGTTGGTCTCTTCTCCCAGGCACTCAGCAATAGGACAAGGGGGCACGATGGGCTCAAGCTCTGCCAGGGGAAATTGAAGTTGGAGATCAGAAAGGAATTCTTTGCAGAGAGAGTGCTCAGGGATTGGAATGGGCTGCCCAGAGAGGGGGTGGATTCCCCATCCCTGGAGGTTTTTCAACTGAGCTTGGCCGTGGCACTGAGTGCCATGATCTGGTAAAGGGACTGGAGTTGGACCAAGGGTTGGACTTGATGATCTTGGAGGGCTTTTCCAACCCAATCGATTCTGTGGTTCTATGACTGGCATCTCCCTGGTTCCTTGATGGTTTTGGTTGCAGGCAGATGTAAAAGGGGTGAATATGTAAAGTGTGCAGGCTGCTCTGCTGGCAGGAGGGTATATTCATTCTCAAAGGGCTTTTTTTAATGCTTTCTCTTCCAGAACCCTAATGCCAATCCCAGACCCACAGCCCAGGACTTGGCTGGATTTTGGGATCTCCTCCAGTTGTCCATTGAAGACATCAGCATGAAGTTTGATGAGCTGTACCACCTGAAAGCCAATAGCTGGCAATTGGCAGAGACACCGGAGAGAAAGGTGAGTGTGGGGCACTGGAGGGTGGCCAGAGCACCTTGCAGACACTTCAGGCATCTATTTCTGTCTGCAAACAGATGCTCTCAAGGGCTTTTGCCATCCAGCACTTGTGCAGTCTCGCAGCCTTGCAAGGTACTGAGGCCATTCCTCTTGAGTTAATAGTGGGAACAGTTCTGTACAAGGGGAAAACGTGTTGGGATGGAAAGAGCTCGGAGTGCTGAGCAGCTGCTGTGGGGGCCTCTAGTGTTCCCAGCAGCGGGTGAATGGGCTTAACTATTGTTAGTGCCTGAATAGTGTAGAAAACAACTGGAACTTTTTGAAAATGCAGAAGAGATGATGTCCCTGGTTCTGCAGGTAAGGGTAGGAAGGACTGTGGCTCAGGGCAGGGTGGCAGATTAAAATTTTGCAGTTCCAGATCAAATCATATCTTCATGCTGCCTGTGCTCTGCTCTGACCTACAGCTGGATCAGACACAATCTCTGAACTCCAGGCCACTTCAGAAGGCCCCTGTCCCATGGAAGCTGCACAGAGCTGTGTCAGGGGAAGTTTAGGTTGGATCTCAGGTTCTTCCCCCAGGGGCTGGTGGGCACTGACCAGGCTCCCCAGGGCAGTGGGCATGGCCCCAAGGCTGCCAGAGCTCCAGGAGCATTTGGGCAACACTCTGAGGGACAGGGTGGGATGGTTGGGGTGTCTGTGCAGGGGCAGTGGTTGGACTCAATCCTGATTGTGGGTCATCAGCCTCCAGGTTCTGGACTCCCCATTCCTGAAAGTGTTCAAGGCCAGGTTTGACGGGGCTTGGATCAACCTGGTATAGTGAAAGGTGTCCCTGTCCATGGCAGGAGGGCAGAACTGAATGATGTTCCAACCCAAACTGTTCTGTGATCCCATGTTTCTTGTGGGTCCCTTCTAACTCAAGACATTCTGTGAGCCTATGAAATGCAAAATGGCACATCTTAGAAACAGGGGCAGCTGGTTTTGAGGAGTTCTTTGCTCAAAAGCTGCTCCTACTTCTCTCCCCTGACGTTGAATCTTACTGCTCTGTCCCTCACACCGTGAGGTCCCCACCGGGTCAGGGCAGGAGTCTGTCTGTGCACGTTTTATTTTAGATTTGGGTTTTTCCTTACTGTGTTCCTAAAGGAAGAAAAGAAACCACCCCCTCCAGTGCCAAAGAAGCCGGCCAAGTCCAAAGCGCAGCTGAACCGGGACAAAGGCTCCGACTCGGACAAGCAGCGGCAGGAGGCGCGGAAGCGGCTGATGGCGGCCAAGCGCGCGGCGTCGGTGCGGCAGAACTCGGCCACCGAGAGCGCCGACAGCATCGAGATCTACGTCCCCGAGGCCCAGACCCGCCTCTGAGCGCCCGGCCACGGCCGGGTGGGTTTTATAAGTCATTAAAGAGGAAAAAAAAGCTTCTCTTGAAACTAGTGTGATTTATTCAGTTTAGAGACAATGAGCCATCCTTGAAAAGGGCTCCTGAGTTGGCTTTTTTCTCTCAGCTTTAAGTAATGAAGATTTTAACAAAAAAAAAAAAAAAAACAAAGAAAAAAAGAATAGAAAAAAATGCCCCTCGTTTTCTCCCCGGCTGTGGTGTCACTGAATGGACTGGACAGACTCCTGGGAACTCCAGCCCCTCGACCTGGAACTTAAGTCTTTTTACTTCTTCTATCTCCTGAAAATTATTAGCTTGTTTACAAGAAGAGGACAAGAAAACATGAAGCCTTGAGCACTTGCCATGCTGTGTTCTTCCTCCTCCTCAGATCCGTTCTGCCCTTTCATCCTTTATTTTTCCCTCCCCCTTGCTCCCTTTCTCCCACCCCTTGCATGGCTTCAGTTCCCGTGTTCCAAACCTCTCTCCCCGTGGAGAACACCTGTGGGTGTGCACTCCTGCTGCACTCTGCCAGCCAGCAGCCTTCCTCGGGGCTTGTGTTCCTTGGAATGGGATATTGGGGTGGGCAAGGGCTGGGGGCAGGGGGCCAGGGCTTTGTATCCTCTGTTTATTGGAGAGAGAAGATGCCGGGGCCTGTAGAATGTACAGAGGGGTTGAAATGCAGCCCAGAAGCAAACGTGCAATAACCTGGCACAGGGGGAAGGGACAGTGAGGAGCTGATCCTGAGAGGTGGACCCTCCTCCAGGCACAGGAGCGGAGCTGAAGGACCACAGAGCACGAGCCACATCACTTTGATTTTTCTCCTCTTCCCTTTCCCCAAATTACTTCCCTTGAATTGCTTGTTGAGAAAGAGCTGCTGCACTGGGGGACCTGTTTGAGTGGGCTGGGGCCGGGGGAGGGCACGGGGGTCTGTGTGTGTACAGAGGGGCAGGGGTGGCCACCGGCCTGTATGATGTGTACATATGCACATACACACTTAGTAGTACCTGTATAGTAATTCCTACACACATATACCTGCCCATGCACACCATGCAGGTGGGACACACCTGGGTGAGGGTGGGCAGATGTATAGCATATATTTTTACATGTACTATATCTAGACGTGTGTAAAAGTGTGTGTAAAAATATATACCCTGTGTGTAAGCAGATGACTATTTTTTCCTTATATCCCTGCTCTCTGGGTAGAGGAAGGATTGCTAAATATTTTTTAGCCCATTTTTCCCTTTGTAGGTCTCCTTTTCTGGCTTCTCAGAGCCAGAGCAGCCACTACCCTGTTCTTTGCCACCCCTCACACTAAACGTTTTTGTCCCATCCTGAGGGATCTTGCTGGGGATTTTTTTTTTCTTCACACGTTTGGACAAGTTGGGAGATTGTGTGCTACTGTCATGGGGGTGGAGGTGGAATCCCAGAGGTTTCAGTGAGAGTGTTGGTGATCCAGAAGGCAAAAAATAAATAAAAGTGAAATCCTGACTGATGTCTGACCCTTGTGTGCTGTCCACACTTGTCCCTGAGGCATTTCTGCCCACAGCCCCACCTGCAGTGCGGGGCTGGATCCCACTGAAGCTGGGCCATGATGGCACTCAGCTTCAGTGTGGGGTTGAGGTGGGGTCAGGCTCCTCTTGCAGAGCACAAGGGACAGGGCGAGGAGAAACAGCCTCAGGTTGTGCCGGGGGAGGTTTCGATTGGACATTAGGGAAAATCGCTCCAGGGAAAGTGGTCAGGCGTTGGCACAGCCCTCCCTGCCATCCCTGCAGCTGTTCAGAAGGGCTGGATGTGGCACTGGGGCCTGGTGGGCATGGGGTGATGTGGCCTTTTCTAACCTTAATGCTTCTGTGGGAATGGAAACACTGTTGGGTGGCTCTGCCAGGTCCTTGTGAGGGCTGTAAAAATGCAGGTTTAGGGAATAGCAACGAATTGTGATTTTTTTAATTTAACTTTTAACTTTTTTAATTTTTGTTTTATTTACACTTCCAAAAGTGTCTGAGGCTGCTGTGGAAGCTGCCCCAGGAGGTGCCCCTGGCAGGGCCTGTCCTGGCTGCCCGTGGTGCTCAGTGCTGGGCACGGCCAGGGCTGGGTGGGCAGTGGCTCGGGGGGCTCCATGCCCACCTGACTGGCTGGTGGGCAGTTCCCAGGGCAGCTCCCAGGGCAGCTCCCAGCAGGGCTCCAGTGGGGGCTTTATCCCCAAACCACCCTCCCAACACAGGGGGGTCAGAGCTGCCCTGGCCTGTGGGCTGGGAGGGCACACGGGGGCTGGTGGGGAGGGGAGGGCAGGGACAGGGGCAGGGGAAGGGCAGAACAAGGGCAGGGGCAGGGGAAGGGCAGGGGTAGGGGCAGGCAGGGCAGGGAGGGGAGCGCAGGGCAGGGCAGAACAAGGGCAGGGCAGGGAGGGGCGGGCAGGGCAGGGTAGGGGTGGGCAGGGCAGGGCAGGGGTAGGGGTAGGGGTGGGCAGGGCAGGGCAGGGGTAGGGGTGGGCAGGGCAGGCAGGGCAGGGCAGGGGTAGGGGTGGGCAGGGCAGGCAGGGCAGGGGTAGGGGAGGGCAGGGCAGGGGTAGAGGCGGGCAGGGCAGGGCAGGGGTAGGGCAGGGCAGGGGTAGGGGTGGGCAGGGCAGGCAGGGCAGGGGCAGGGCAGGGGTGGGGGCAGGGCAGGCAGGGCAGGGGTAGGGCAGGGCAGGGGTAGGGGTGGGCAGGGCAGGCAGGGCAGGGCAGGGCAGGGGTGGGCAGGGCAGGGGTGGGCAGGGCAGGGGTAGGGCAGGGCAGGGGTAGGGCAGGGCAGGGCAGGCAGGGCAGGGGTAGGGGCGGGCAGGGCAGGGGTAGGGCAGGGCAGGGCAGGCAGGGCAGGGGTAGGGGCGGGCAGGGCAGGGGTAGGGCAGGGCAGGCAGGGCAGGGGTAGGGCAGGGCAGGGCAGGGAGGGTCCAGGGGCTGCAGGGCTGGCACTGCCCCCACCCCTGGGCTGCACCTGCTCACCTGTGACACCTGTGCCTTGTAGTATCATTTATATTTGTTCCATAATAATAAACATAAGTCATAATTTTGTGTTCATATATTGTGATATGTACTTTAAAGTCACGTAATTTTTATCAAAATATATTAGAATTAATCTCTACAGCTTCATAAATGCACTGACATGTATTAATTACAATTATATAAATACAGTAAAACACATATAAACACAATACATATATAAGTGTATAACATGTAAATGTGTGACAGACACACCTGCCCGAGCGGCCTCACGCCGTGTCTGAGCCACGGGGCGCGCGCGGCCAATCACGACGCTGCCCGGTGTCACGTGGATGCCGAGGTGGCTGCCAGCCAATCACAGAGCGGCGTGACGTTTCACAAAATGGCTGCGCCCTGTCATAAGATGGCGGGTGAAACAAAATGGCCGCCCCCAGTGGGTAGGGGGCGTGCCCTTGTGGCAGAGGCATTTCCGGGATAAGCTCGTGGGCGGGGCGAGTGGCCCTGCCAGCCAATCAGAGCACAGACGTTACCGGGCACGCGCCGTGAGGCCGCTGGAAGGGGCGGGGACTGTGGGGGCGGGGCCAGGCGGGGCGGGAGGGGGTGGGGGGGTCCGGTCAGTGCCCGCTCCGTGTCTGTGCCCGCTCCGTGTCCGTGTCTGTGCCCGCTCCATGTCCGTGCCCGCTCTGTCCGTGCCCGCTCTGTCCGTGCCCGCTCCGTATCCGTGCCCGCTCCGTGTCCGTGCCCGCTCCGTATCCGTGCCCGCTCCGTGTCCGTGCCCGCTCCGTGTCCGTGCCCGCTCCGTATCCGTGCCCGCTCCGTGTCCGTGCCCGCTCCGTGTCTGTGCCCGCTCCATGTCCGTGCCCGCTCTGTCCGTGCCCGCTCTGTCCGTGCCCGATCCGTGTCTGTGCCCGCTCCGTGTCTGTGCCCGCTGTGTCCGTGCCCGCTCTGTCCGTGCCCGCTCCATGTCCGTGCCCGCTCCGTGTCCGTGCCCGCTCTGTCCGTGCCCGCTCCGTGTCCGTGCCCGCTCCGTGTCCGTGCCCGCTCCGTCCGTGCCCGCTCCGTGCCCACTCTGTGTCTCTGCCCGTGCCCGCTCCCACTCTGTGTGCCCGGTCTGTGCCCACTTTGTGCCCGGTCTGTGCCCGGTCTTCCCTGGCCTCTCCCAGCCCACGAGCCTCTGGCACAGCAGCTGTTCCGAGGGGCTGTTTCCCTGTCGATCCAGGTGTCCCCGCAGTGCCAGCCCCGCTGCCACCGGTGCCCCACAGACCAGAGCTCGGGCACCGCGGGGCCATTCCGGGACAGCTCCTGGGTGGTCCCGGCCCGAGCCGCGGGATGGGCAGTGCCCGGGGGGCTCAGGGACCCCCGGGGGGGCTCCGCTGTCCCTGCTGCTTCGGGGCACGGCCCGCGATGGGGGAGCAGCTGCCAGGGAGGGGCCCAATGCCCACCCACACTCGGGGGGTGATTCTGGGGTAGCCTTGGCAGTGCTGTGAGCCCCGTGAAAGGCTGGGAGAGCTGGGGGTGGGCACCTGGAGGGGAGAAGGCTTCCCATGCCTGAAGGGGGCTCCAGGAGAGCTGGAGAGGGACTTGGGACAAGGCATGGAGGGACAGGACACAGGGAATGGCTTCCCACTGCCAGAGGGCAGGGATGGATGGAACATCACTTGTGAGGGGTGGCAGGCCCTGGCACAGGTTGCCCAGAGAAGCTGTGGCTGCTCAAGCTCTGGAAGTGTCCAAGGCCAGGCTGGACAGGGCTTGGAGCAACCTGGGATAGTGGAAGGTGTCCCTGCCCATGGCAGGGGGTGGGACTGGATGAGCTTTTAAGTCCCTCCCAGCCGAAACCGTTTGAATGTGAAAGGAGACACTTGAGTGTGCCCAGGGCAGAGCCCAGGGCATGTGGGGCTGCAGAGCTGGGACAGGGCAGGAGATGCCCAGCTGACGGGGCCACTGCTGGCAGCACCAGTCCCAGCTGCCGCCCTGGGAAGGGGTGGGGTGTTGGGAGGGTGAGGGGAGTCAGAGCAGTGCCCCCTCCCCAGTAACACAGCTCTGTGCCAACTGTGCCCCATCGGCTGCAGCACCCTATCCTGAGCCCAGCTGCGGCTCGTGGTAGGTACAGAGTCTCTGTCTGTCCTGTCTGAGGGTCCCCTGGGCCCGGTGGGTGGCAAAGGCACCTCCGTGCAGCTCAGGAGCCCTGAGGAGGTGCTTGAGGCCACGGGAGGGGCTGGGCGGTACCAGCTGTGATTGACCCAGCTATGACCTTCTGCCACTTTGCAGATCCCTCAGCTGGGCTGGCAGCCCCTGCCCTGGCTGAGTCCTGGCTCCAGCCGCCCCAGGAACATGCCCCATCCACATCCCTCACAACAAGCAAAAAGCACCACCAGCTCATAATTAAAAAAAAAAAACAACAACCAAAACTAAAAAACGTTTTATTTGACAACAACAGCAACAACAAAAGATATTTACAGTAGGTTGTTGGTTTTTTCCTCTGTAAATTTCATTCCAATAATCCCTGCCCTCCCCACTCCTTCTGGTCTATCCTACAGCAGCAGCACCAGCCCCTGGCAAAGGCACAGCCCCGGGGAGAGGAAACCACTTTGGTTTGACAGGGGCAAGATGAGGGGAGGAGGCCAGAAAGCCTCCCCCTCCCTGGATGGAGGGACAGAGCTGCAGGGGGGTGAGAGGGGCGACCCACAAACAAGGGAGGGAGTCAAAATTCAGGGCTTGTCCCAGAAAGGAGACAGAGGGCAAAGGCTGGGTGTGAGAAAAGGGACAGTCAGGGGCACAAAATGGGCACCCACTCGACATGGTGCCCTCTGCCCAGTGCCAAGGATGGAGCCATCCCAGCACTGCACGTGGCCAAGGTAACACACGTTGGGAAGCCCTCCCACAGCCCCCCACCAGCACTTGGGATCCCCTCTCCTCTGGCATCTTCTCTCTGAAGAAATGGGGCAGTGGGAACACCAGTCCCCCAAATCAGTGCTTTTCTCTTCCAGTCCCATCACCCCCAGTGCTGCTCCCCCAGCACCAGGTCCTGTAGCCTTTATCAGCTCGTCATGCAACTCATCAGGCTAATTACCGATGATTAGTGTTTCTCAGGACAGATAACTGCTAATAGTGCTTAGGTAGCACTATGAACTTCCATCTTACAAGGAACCAGCAATGTCTGGGCCCAGGACCAGCACAGCATCCGGGGACAGCAAGACATGCCCAGCCAGGAACTGCCCCAGAGCCTGAAAACCACCCCAGGCCAGGCTGGGGGGTGCCAGCAGCTCCAAGCAGACACCAGCTTGTCACTAGATGTCCCCAGCACAGCCACACCCGGAGAGCGAGAACAGGAGGGAGAGAACAGGGAGGAACTTCATCCTCAGCCTTCCCAGTGCAGCTCATGAGGCACTGCGGCTGCCCAGGAGCCCTGGGCTGCACTTGCAGGACACAGTGGCTGTGCCCACAACACGCCCCTTTTCAAAGGTTAAAAAAAAAAGGGAGAAAAGAAAAAGGGTTGGTACAAAATTCCCAGTCCCAGCTTTGCCCAGCCTGCTGTCAGCACCTCGCAGGCTCAGCAACACACTTGCTGCTCTGGACACAACATGCACACATTCAGCAGGAACTCAAGGGAAACACGGGGAAGTTGTGGAAATGCTTATAGATGAAAAAAAATATAATCATTAATAAATCACAAATAAAGGGAAAATGTTTCAACAAAAAACTTGCTAAACAGCACCACAGAGATTTCTACTGGCAGCATCCAGAATGTCCTAAAATGGAAGAGGAGGGTCCCATTTTTTCGATGTGATAAAATGTCACAGACACCAGGTTTCCAGTTCATCTCTGCTTTGTCCTTTCTCCCTGGGCAAGGCAGGGCTCATGCTCAGGACCAGGAACCAGAAAGGGCCCCCCAAAACAAAAAGAATAAAAGGTGAGGGGGAAGAGATCAGAGATTTCAGAGAAAAAGCTTTCCATCCACAGTCCTTAAAATAGACACCAACATTTAAAAAAATAGGTATTCTCTTTCTCTTCCTGAAAAAACTTGTGCTGGCTGGAGCCTTGTTTGCAGGAGGGAGGAAGAAGTCAGCAGGTTTTCCAGGGGGGCTCCACAGTGATGGCTCTGGCACGCGGCAGGGATAGGTCGGCACTGCTGCAAAGGTCTGGTCACAACTGTCACCTGGGGCACCATCCTTGGCGGGCAGCACATCTCCCAGCAGGAGGATGGCAGGATGGGACAATCCTCCTCCCCACCTTGGCTGACGAGAGACACCAGAGCCCCCCAGGAGGGCGGAGTCCCCTTCTGGGATGGGCTGGTCAGGGGGGCACAAGGCCGGGAGAGTCAGGCACCCCCAGGGAAGGGCGCCCTGTGTGACGTGGCCCAGGGGGGTTTATTTGGAGGCTCCTGGGGGCTCAGTGTGGGGGGACAGGGGCAGCTGCCCACTCTGCTGCTGCCGCTCCAGCTCGGCTGCCTTCTGCAGGGCCACCTCCACCAGCAGCTGGAAGCTGCTGAAGTCGCCCCCGAAGAGCTCGGGAGGTGTGGGCGGTGGCGTGTTGAAGAGTCCGGAGGTGGGGCTGGCGGCCTCGGCCCGCGCCAGCAGGGTCAGGGTGCTGCCAGTGGCACCCACTGGCGCTCTGGGGACAGGGTCCTGCTCCGCTCGTGGGCCAGGGGGCTTCTCCCACTCAGGGCTATGGGTGCTCACCACAGCCAGCGCCTGGGCTGGGTGGCACAGTACCTGTGGGCACACTGACATTGACAGCACTTTGGAGGCGCCCGTGGGCCCCACGGGAGGGACCACCAGCACCCCAGAGCCGGCCCCCCGTGGCACAGCCACATCTTTGCCCCCTCGGCGGGAGATGGTGAACTGGTTGGGGTCCTTCCCGTCCTTGCGCAGCATGTCCGGGAGCAGCCGCCTCCGGGCATTGATGAACCAGTTGCAGATCTGGGAGGAAAGAGGAACACAGTGCGGTCAGCCTGGGGCTGCCACATGGGCACAGTACCAGCCAGGGGGCTGCAGCCCCAAGTCAAGCCAGAAGCAGCTCCCCCAGACCCAGCAAACAGCTCCCACACACTTCAGCTACCAGAGGTTCCGCCCCCCAGCTCTGCCCCTCCTTCCCGCGGGGCTCTAGAGGCAGAACTACTGCTGGCACCCACGGAAACCCCAATACCAGCTGCTTCCTGCCTGGCATCGCCTGCCCGGGCAGCCCCTTCCTCCCTGCACCCCTGTCCCAGCTGCCCACAGTGCAACGCTCCCCCCCAGCCCTGCCAGCCCACCCTGCAGGGACTGTGCCCCCACGGCACCAGCTCTCCACTGCAGCACGTGGAGTGAGCACAGCCGGGGAAGCCTCGGGGCCCAGCCACCCTGCCAGCCACAGCATGACTGCACAGAGCCACAGGAGCTGCCGTGGCTCCTGAGCGGAGCTGCCTGCCCCGGGATGGACGGGCTCAGTGCTGACCCCCACAGCACAGACCCAGAGTCCCACCCCTGCCTGTGCCGGGGTTCAGGCAGGTGAAGCAGGCACAGCTCGGCACTGCACAGAGCCAGCTCAGAGCCCATCCTGCAGGCCCCCCGCCTGGGTACAGTTTTCCCTTCTCCAGGTGACCCATCCTGTGGCTTGGCATGTCCGGCCATGTTTCCACACTGCTGCCAGTGCCAATGTGTCGCCAACCTGGACAGAAATGCTGAGGCTGCCAGAGCCATGGATGGCAGGAGAGCAGCACAGATGGAAACCCTGGATGGCAGGAGAGCAGCACAGATGGCAACCCTAGAAACCATCATCTGATGGAGCTGCAGCCTCCCATCCCCTAAGGGGGCTGGGACTGTGACTGCACAGACACATTCCCATGCCTCCTGCCCATGAGCAGGGTCACAGCTCACGGCAAAGGTTCTTCCAAACATCTGTACACTGGAGAGGCTGCACCTCTGGCAGCCCTTCGGAGCCTGGCTGCCATGGAGTCAGCCTTGGCCATGAATTGTTTCAGCATCTTTCTGTAAAATGCTACATTAAATAACTGCATTCTTACCAGAAAACAGAAGAGAATAAATCGGGGGGAAAATGTGTGATCTTTCCTAAATCAACAGCTATGGAAAATATTTCCCTCAAGGAGAGAGAACTTGCCACAACTTCAATCACAGCAAGATCTCAGTTGTCTTTAAGACAATATATGGCATTAAAACTCTAAAATAAACCACTTGCACTTCCTTTTCCCTTCCAATATCACCCATGCAACCCTTAGCCCTGTACCCTTGACATGATACTGTGGCCATGCACTCTTTTACCTAACTGGAGGGCTGCATTGCCAACAAAATGCCTGACAAAGCCCACAGCACTGAGAACTCCCAAAAATCCTGCCTGTCACACACTGTGCTCCTTCCAGCATTCAATTCCCATTGGGGAACATGGCACAGAGACATGCACACACTACCACTGGTGACACCACGTGGTGTCACCCACCCAGGAGCTGGGATATGCTCCAGCTTTGAAGCAGCTTATTGTTTTTCTAACCATGGCCATCCCTTTACCCATCACCAGCAAACACTGTCCTGTCCCTTAGAGCAGTGTCTGTTCCCCCACCACTGTGAAAGCAGCACCCCCTCCATGGGGAGGAAAAGCCCATCCATCCCCACAGCAGGCACAGGCTTGGAAAGCTGCTGTCTGGGAAGCCTCAGTGGGAGCAGGTGACACTTTCTTGTCTCCCGATTTTCTGCAAGGGAGACACATGGCTTCCCAGTCTCCCTGATCCCTGTCTGCCAATCCCTGGCTTCAGCTCCCCAGGCCACTGGAGCAGGAAGGGGGATGCACAAAGAAACAGCCCAGGGAGTTGGCCAGTGCTGCAGCAGAGCCCTGTGCTCCAGAGGCACTTGGAGGGGTCAGATCAGCACCAGCAAATTGGATCTCACAGCCACACAGTGAGGTGTCCCACTCCTCCAAAACCCAACAGCAGATGGAGCATCTCCATGGCATCCTGCTGCATCCCTTCAGACAGGACAGAAATCCCAGTGTAAGCCCTCAGGTGGCCCTGGGAATGTCGCCAGGCTGCCCCCCCCTGCCCAGGGGTACAGAGCAGCCCCCTTAGGGGCACATGTTGGCTGGGGAGGTCCAAGGGGGCAAACAATAGCCAGCACATGGCAAAGCCACACCTCAGCATAAGCCCACGTGTGTGCCAACCCCCTCCTGGGTCCCACAAGGCTCAGGACACAGACAGTGCCAGTTCCACTACCACAAACCCTGGGGTAACACTGTGCCAGGCACTGCCAAGCCAACGTGGGACAGGACAAGCCCAGATTCCCACAGCTGCAAACCCATCACTGCTCCCCCACCACTCTGCCTCAAACCCTCCCAGGAGCTCCAGCCTCTCCCTGGAGCAGCTGCTGGACACACATCTGTGGCACAGTGAGCATTTACAGAAATACATTAGAATTAATAAGCAAGTCTGCCTTGCTGGCCAAGCAGAGGGAAAACAGACAGCCCTGCCTGCACTCCAGTGTGTGGGGCAGCTGAGCCACAGAGACAGGAGCCAGAGGTGCAGAGGAATCTCTAGCAGAGGAGCCCAGCTGCAAATCTACGGGCCCTCGCCTGTTCCCCACACCCCATTGTATCCCCAGAACCAGAGAACTGAGCGAGCCCCCATTCATCTCTCGCCCTACCAGGCTGAGAAAGTGGGGACAGGGACAGGGATGGGGCACACAAGGCTGTGCATGAAGCACAAGAAGAGGCAGCTGAACACAAGCCTCCCAGACACTGTAACCATAAGCAGGGAACACACCAGAGCAGGAAGGACAAACACTGCTCACCTCCAGGGCTGTCCAGGGCTTCCGCCTGGGCACCTACCATGACACCCCAAGGAAAACACCAGTCAGGAGCACAACAGAGAAAGTCCTGCCCAGGAGTCCCACCTGGCCTCCCCTTAAGGTAATGGGGATGCACATGTTACCAGTGTAACTGGGGCCAGGTGAGTCAGCCAGTACTTAACAGCCCACCTGGGCTCAAAGCCCAACCCAGTCCCTCCCTCCTGGGATGTTAAAATCACAGAATATACTGAGCTGGAAGGGACCCATGATGTTCCTTAAGTCCAGCTCCTGATCATGCCCAGCTTCAGGGCTGTTCCCTGCCCAGTTCTGTGTGCAGAGAACTGTCACCCTGGCCTCTGCTGGGTATGTCCATGGGAGGATAAAATAGCATGCCCCAAAACCCTCCTACCTATGCAGCTGTTACTGACAACAGAGTGTTGTTTAGCTTGTCCCCACTCCGGTCCTCCCTTCGTCTTCCTGCCAGCCAAAATTCTCTGTTCTAGCAGTGCCATCGAGCTGGTCCCCAGGGCTCAGACATCTCCCCAAAAGAGCCTCCCGTCACACAGGTGGCTTTGCTTTCCTCGCCTCCTTGCTACCCTTCAGAGGCGAGTGTTCCCAGCATGCCAAATCCTTTGGGATTCTTGGTGGGGTTCTCCCATCCCACGCAGTGTCCCCAGCAGGTGGGGGGCTGGTTCCTACCTGCAGCACAGAGAGGCTGGTCTGCCCTGAGAGGCTGAGCTTCTCTTGCTCCGAGGGGTAGGCGTTGAAGCGGTGCTCGTACAGCCAGTCCCGCAGTATCTTCACGGACTCCTTGGGCAGGTTGCCTCTTCTCTTCCTCTTGGACTGCAGGGGGTCAGGGGATCTGGCCCCGTCCTCCTCCCCCGGGTCACTGTCCGACATGGTGGAGCTGCCCGTGGGTCCCTCCTGGCTGAAGCCTGGCAAGAGGGAACCAAAGCGAGTACCAGTCAGTGTCTGGCCGGGGGGGAGGGAAGGGGGCTCCCACCGATCCCACATGCCCTCTAGCAGGGTTCTCACCCGCTCTGGACCCGGCCAGGGGGTAATCCAGAGGCACCGAGAAGAGCCCCGGGATGAGGGGCAGCTCGGGGACACTGGGGGGGCACCGGAGAGGGGAAAAGAAAAATCAAGTGGGAGAGGGGGGGCGCGGTAAGGAGGGGAAGTTAAAAACAAAAACAATCTCAGCAGGAGAAAGAGGCCGAAGCTGGAGAGTGGGAGAGGAACCACGCGGGGTCATTGTGTGGCGGGGATGGAGGCGGGGGCGGCTGTCAGGGGCCGGCCGGGCCGGGGGCTCGGCTCGGGGTGCGGGGCTCGGCTCGGGGTGCGGGGCTCGGCGCGGGGTGCGGGGCTCGGCGCGGGGTGCGGGCCGGGGCGGGCTCCGCAGACCCTCCAGTCGCAACAGGTATCGCGGCGCGGGGCCGCGGCCGCCGACACAAAGCGGGGAGGGCGGAGGAGCCGTAAAGTGTCCGTGCCCCGCACTCCGCCGCCGGCCCCGAGTCCCCCCGGCCGGGCGAACTCCCCCAGCCGAGTCCCGTCGGCGCGGGGCGGGCGGGACCCCCCGCCCGCGGCTCCCGCAAAACTTTGCGAGGCGGCGGCGCGGCCCGGCCCGTCCCGCACAAAGGCGGGGGCCGCCCCGCTCCCCCCGCGCCCCCCGGGATCCCTCCCCGCGCTCACCCCCGGGCCGCCGCCGCCGCCTGGGCGCTCGCATGGGCCGCGCCGGGTCTCGGGGCCGGGGCCGGGGCCGGTGCGGGGCCGTCCCGCGGCGGCGGGCGCGGCGGAAAGTTTTGGGTGGGCGGCGGTGACAGATGCCGAGACAGAGTTCCCTTTGTTCCCGAGGAGGCAGGAACTCGCCGGGCCCCCCGCCCCCGGCCCCGGCCCGCCCGCCCCCGGCTGTCACCGGGCACCGGGGCCCCCCCGCCCCCGAGCCCCGGCCGGTACCTGGCGCCGGCCGAGCCCCGGCCGAGCGGCCCCGAGGCGGGGATGGGGCTCGGCCCCCGCTCCCGGACACGGCCCTCGGCGGGAGGGGAGAGGGACACAGGGAGTCCCACAGCCCACGCTCCCGCCCGCCCCCGCCGAACCCCCACTCGGAGCTGCACCCACCCGGGGACACCCAAACAGGGATACCCAAACAGGGATACCCTCACAGGGGTACCCACCTGGGGACTCCAATCCAGGGGCTCCCACGCGGGGCTGCCCATGCTGGGACACCCCACAAGCTCCTTCCCCTTGGCTGAATCCTGTCACTGAGCAGGTGTTACTGGTGTCTGCAGGGGACAGGGACAGGCCTTGGGACAACAGCTGTGGGGGCAGGTGTGGGTGACAGCCCTGGGGACCTCAGACCACCATGAGGCACCACCAGTGGTTTGTTTGCTGTCTTAGCAGATGGAAAATCTGAGGAAAAGCTCAGCACATCACTGCTCCCATGACAGTGGAAGGTGTGTCCAAGCAAAGATGATGACCAAGAAAGCACCAGGTGGAACCCTCACCATGCCATGGCCATTGGGCTTGGCAAGATCTCTGGAAACTCTTCTGGGCTGCTCCTGCTCTCCCTGTGCCTCTCCATCACTACAGCAGAGCCCAAGGTCACCTTTTGAGTTTGGGGGACCAAATTACTCTGTTTAAATTCAAGCCTGCTGCTGGTCTGGGATGTGGCTCCCACAGGATTTCCCCACTACAGTTCTGTGCCTTCCTGTGATGCAGGGCTGGGTCACACCATCACCCTCTGCCAGGTGCTCAGCTGAGCCCAGAGGGGACGTGTACATCGTGGACACCCTGGAATGGTATCTTCTGAGTACTAGTGCCACATCCCAGCTCCTGTGATGGAGAAATTGTCACCATGGGAAGCCAAGAGGCCTGCCAACAGAGAGACCCCTGTCTTGGGGATGTCCTCTTGGAGGTGCCCTTTTTGGGATGTCCGTTGCCCCTCTTGGGCATGTCCATGCTCATCTTTGCCAAGCCAAGCCCCACACACATATGTGTATCCCCCAGAGACCTGTGTGCTGGTGGGCACAGCACCCCAAGAGTCTCCAATCCTGCTTCATCTCACCCCGATGCAGGAACTGGCCTTGGGACAGCTCCCTCCTCCCAGGCTCCAACACCTCTGCAGGCTGTGCTTTGGCTCCCTTCCCTCCCCTCTTTGATATTTGTGCAGTAAAAGGTGGGAATCTCTTCAGGTATTGAGAAAAGCTGCAAAAAACATTCATTTACTGACAGTTTTTAGTCCAGGCAAAGCAGATTGCATGGTGCAAAAAGGGATTAAATTGGGAAAAACAAAAGGACGATTCCTTAAAGCATTTGTTTAGTTGCTGCTAAATCTTTCATATCCTGAGGGAAACTGTGCCCCAACCTGCTTTTGCTCCATTAAGACCAATGCAGCAGGAGCTGCTGAAGCGCAGGTGAGGTGTGGGCAGGCCTGGGAGTACCCCCCCCCAGGGAGCATCCCCTGGCCCCTCTAGTCCTCTCACACCAGGCTGGCTCCTGCCCACTTTGAACCACGGCCATCCCCTAGCAGGGTGGATTCTTCCTGCCTGTTCTGCTCCCTGTGCAGCCAGTTCCTGCTGGGTGACACTGCAGACCCACTGGACACCCGTGGACACCCCCAATGGTCTGTGTCAGTCACCATGTCCAACCAGCACTATCCTTCCAAGCAGTCTGCTTTTGCTCTCACCTTTTGGAAAAGGCTGTGTTAGTCTTCTGTCAAATTGATTTAACTGGGAAATGGCCATGAGCATCCTCAGCCCTCTCACCTCTCTATGCTCCCTGGATGGTAATATGGAAGCAGCTTTGGAAAAATCCCACTGGGTGCCTGAGTGCAGCATAGTATGGCTAAGCCTCGTGAACAAAGATTTGGGAAGGGCTCTCCCCACGTGGGTGTGCCCTTCCAGCCTGTGCAGTGGATTTTTTAGGTGAGGCACAGAGTGCACAGAACTGTCCCACCCTTCGCTCCTGAGGTTCATCTGCCACGGCCAAGTGAGCCTGGACAGTGACAGTGAAGTCCTCGGGACTAGAACCTACAGCACCTGGTATGGTATTCCCAGGAGGTCTCCCATCCGAGTACTAATCAGGGCTGACCCTGCTCAGCTTCTGAGATCGATCGGCTGTAAATGCCTCCCTGAGTGCAACCTAGGGGCAACCTAAATCCCTGGGCAAACCCAGCCTGGCACAGGAGCCAGGAGGATCCCAGCTGATGGGGAATTAGGAGCCCTAGGGATGAGGGGCCAGGGCAGGGGCTGTGGGGCACCTCCCTGCCCATTCCCACTACAGGCTTGTCCAGGCTGAGCCCTGCCCAGGCCCATTGACATGATAATACTATTAAACTTCAGCAATTTGAACAACAATCAGCCATCAGGAGCCTGAGGGGGTTGCTGGAAAACCAGGGGGATTCTGGGAAACCCAGGGGGATGCTGGAAATCCAGGGGAAGCTGGAGCTCCCAGGGAGATGCTGGAGTCCCCAGGCAGCCTCCCAGGATACTGCTCCATCTCAGGCAGGATTCTCTCTACCCTTTGCCCACCCTGTGATACATAATCTTCATTTTTAGCAAGGAAAATTTTATTTGTGGTGGGCTGTGTTGGCTGTTTGCTGAGGCCATGCCCTTGGGACCACTGCATCCAGCAGTGGGTCCTGCTCCCTGCTCAGGACCACTGGACTCCTGCAGGCTGGGATTCCCCTGGAATCTGGGCTCCAGCACTGGAGGCCCATGCTTGGACACCACAGCCCCCCATCTCCTCCTGCCCCTTCCCACAGGGAAGCTCTGCTATTTCTGTTGTCCTTCCTGGAGACTGTAGAGCGGGACACACCCTCTCTCAGAAGGTACTGCCATACCCTTTGCCTCTCTGATATTGCTCTAACCTGCATCATTTGGCATGGGAAGAGGAGTCGTGGTGCTCTGGGAACACCAAGATGGAGTTCACAGCACTGGAAAAAAAACCATTCCTGGGTCAGGGTGTCCTGGGCTGCACTGGGAACAGTGTCACACCCAGGGGAGGGAAGGGACCCTTCCCCTCTGCTCCGCACAACTGAGGCCATCCCTGGAGCACTGGGCCCAGAGCTGGACTGCCCAGTACAAGACACTGGGACAGACTGGAGAGAGTCCAGCACAGGGCCATGAAGGTGATGGAGGGACTGGAGCACCTCTGCCATGGGGAGAGGCTGACAGAGCTGGGACTGTCCAGCCTGGGGCAGAGCAGGCTCAGGGGATCTCATCCATGTGGATAAATACCTGGAGGAGGGTGCGGAGAGGACAGGGCCAGGCTCTGCTCAGCAGAGCCCAAGGGCAGGCCCAGGGTCCATGGGCACAAACTGACACACAGGAGGGGCCCTCTGAGCATCAGGACATACTTTTTCACTGTGGGCAGCTCTTCTAGATTGACCAAAAAGGGTGGTTATTTGATTAAGTTTATGTACCCCTGCCCTAAACAAACACTTTTGAAGTGAAATGTTGTTTTAGTTTAGTGCTATTTAATACCTTTGAAATTAGTCAGGTCAGGTCAACCTGCTGCCCACACTACTTCTCATGCAGCCCAGGGTACAGCTGACTTTCTGGGCTGCCAGTGCACTTGGCCAAGTCACCCCAGTTTGTCGCTCACCAGGACCCCCAAGTCCTTCTCCCCAGGGCTGCTCTAAACCCACCCAGTCTCTGGCCAGTGCTGGTGCTGGAGGTTGCCCTGACCCAGGTACAGGTCCTTGCACCTGGCCTGGTTGAACTGCATCATGTTCACATGAGCCAAAATAATTTTGGGGTTTTGTAGAATCATCAAGTCCCAGGTTGCTGCAAGCCCTGTCTAGTCTGGCCTTGGACACTTCCAGGGATGGGGCAGCCACAGCTTCTGTGCCAGTGGAACAGTTTTATTTACTCTTCCATATGTACCCCAGAGTCCACTGACAAATTTCCTTTGCTTTTCTGCCTCAGGGTTAAAGGACACCCTGTCCCAAGAGTCCCACAGTGTCACCATGGCCATGCCAGTGACAGGGCTGTTCAGACTCAGCAGTTTTGGCAGCTGCTTGAGACAGAACTTCTGAGTGCCCCACGCTGCAGCCTGTGGCAGCTCCTAGCTGGGGCCAGCTGTGCCCACAGCTGCGACCAGCCAAGTCCATCCCACTCCCAGCACTGTGAGAACCTGGGCTGGTCACACAAGGTGATTGATCCCTTGGGATCAGTGGGGCTGAACATCCCTCCTGGATGCAGCTACCCCCAGAAGACAGTCTGCTCACAGCCCTATCATCAGCCTGCCTGCCCCAAAGTGACATCTGTAAGACATTCATTTTGTTGGGTGTCTCAGTGAAGGAGGTTTTGTAAAGCATCCTTCTGCCCAGAAGCCTTCAAGCCTGGGAATTTGCCCCAGAAGTGGGAGAATGGTATGTTTTCCCTGGCACAGCACAGAACTAGGAAAGGAGCTTGGCATCCATGAAGCTGGAGGTGGGCTAGTTTGGAGTTGCTGCTGCAGAGCACAAGCCCTGTTCCTGGGGAGCTCCCTGGGAGAGTGCAGGTTCAGTCCTTTGTGTCTCTGTGTTCCTGACAGTTTAGTTCCTTTTTCCTGGTGTTAATGTTGCCTGCAAAATAGAAGCACTGAGACCAGGCAGAAGCCTTTCAGTCATGAGTTGTCTCACAGGTAAGAGCATCACCTGGGGCCTGGCAGATCTCTGACAGCATTTGTCCCATTGATCCCAGCATTGATCCCAGCAGCATCTGTCCATGGAGCTCCTACAGACTTCATCCACACTTTCTCAGTACCAGGAGCCCCTCCACTTTGCCCTCTTCAGGTTTTGTGGGTTTTTCATCATATTTCCCCCCTTTTCAAATAAAGAATTGTAGGAAACTCATCCCTCCCTCCAGGGCAGGGAGATGGGCTGACTTCAAGCAGCACTTTAAGACAGCAACTTTGGAAGGTAGAAGCACCCTTGTCAGGGTGGTCATAAATATTCAAATCAAGGGGGCAAATCCCATCCCCGTTTCTTACCCTCTCTGTCTCTTGCCCATCCCCTCCCCATCCCCTCAGGGTGACACAGAAGAGTGGCCAAGCCCCTAGAACGCTGGATCAGCTGATGGGGGGAGCATGGCCAGCACTTTATGAAGTGTCGCTCAGCCCACCTTGTTGGGGGCGCCGAGCAGAGCAACTCTCATCCCACCAGCAAAGGCAGAAAATGATGCTCAAGCTGATTTTACAGAGATTGGGAGCAATTCAGCTCTGAAAACAGTCTAACAGCCTAACAGCCTAACCCACTGGAAGGGGCCCTGGCTGACAAAGACAGTGAGGTGGGGAGATGCAGTGCCCAAAGCCACCTCTGACACCCAAGGGGCAGCAGCAGGGCATGGCACTGGTCATGAGCAAGCCACACACAGCACATCTCTGTCACGCCCATCGGGCTTTATACACCACTTCAGCTTCCTGAATCCCTCAGATATCAGGCTCTAAAGAAATAAAACAGCCAGGGAGGAGGAGCGAAGTGAGGTTTCTTTCCTGAAGGAGGGGAGCGTGGGAGAAGAGAGGAGAGATGCTTTCCCTCTGTGCTACGGCCCTGAAACAGGGATCGCTCAGGCTCGAGCCAGCCCAAATCCCTACAGGCCAGTGGGGGATGCTCACCCCGGCCTCAGGGACCAGTGGCAGGGTGGTTTTGTGGGGGTCAGTGGCTGCTGGGTGGGGAGGTGTCACAACCAGGCTGGGCATCTCAGCAGGCAAGCCCGTGGGTGGGAGAGGTGGAGGGAGGAGAGCACTAGGACTGATGGGTGGGCACACAGTGGCAGAGTGACAGGAGTCTGTCCCCTCCAAGTGTGTCCTGACGTGGAATGCTGGTCCTGGGAGGTGTTTCCCATGGGGGGAGTCTGCTGTGGGGCAGCAAGAGGGGCTGAAGGGTGGGGGAAGTGCACAGGAGTAGGCAGAAGGGGTGAGTGGCCATGGGCTCTAATCGTCCTTGTCCTTGGCCCCGTGCTTCAGGATGCGGGTGAACTCCACATAGTTGAAGTTGCCCTTCTTGTCAATGGGTGCCTCCCGGTACATCTCATCCACCTCCTCATCAGTAAACCGATCCCCCATGGTGGTCAGCAGCTCACGCAGGTGGTCCTCGTGGATGAAGCCTGCAGGGAGGACAGGGGAGAGTCAGCAGGGGACACCATGAGGGCTGAGAAGTAGCATCTTGCCCTCATCTCCCAAAGACACCCCTGCCCAGCTGTCCCGCTCTGGAGCTGCCTGGGGCCTGTCCCCAAGGCTGTGGCCCCAGCCCTCACCCTGGCTGCACGCCCAGGGGTGCACACGGGGCCCTGCTGTACCTGACGCCTCCTCGTCGAAGCAGGCGAAGGCGTTGCGGATCACATCCTCTGGGTCAGTGCCATTCAGCTTCTCCCCGAACATGGTGAGGAACATGGTGAAGTTGATGGGCCCCGGAGCTTCGCTCATCATGCCCTCCAAATACTCATCAGTGGGGTTCTTCCCTGTGGGACACAGGCAGGGGGTGGGTCCAGGGCCCCATTCCCCCAGCTCGCACCCCCAGGGCCAGCCCATGCACTCAGCTGGATGAGGCTCTTTTTTATTGCAAATAATTTGCTGGCTCTTGTTCACCCACGCCACGAACATGGGGAGGGGGTTCCTGCAGCACCCAGTGCTCCCCCCTCAGCATCTCTCTCCATGCTTTAACCACATCTGTAACCAAGCTCTGCCTTGGGGGAGATGCAGTATTTAATTTAGGGGCTTCCAGGAATGAAACCCACAGTTTTCTGGCCTTCCCTGGCAGCTGACACCCAGCCCCACCAAGGAGAGAGGCAGCAACGTTCCCACACAAGACTCGTGCTGCTGATGTGCCCAGCCCCACTCCCATCATGGGGGAACCTCCTCTGTTGAAGTCTGTGCCCCCAGCACCGGCCCCTCTCTGCTCCCAGAGCTCCGGCTCACCAGGAGGAGGGAGATCCCTCCCAGGGCCAGGCAGGACCTCCAGAACAGGTTTGGCTGCCAGGTCAATTATTGACAGACCTCCCAAAGTGCAGTGGAGGTGCAGCTGGGAGCAGGAGGAGGGAGCCATGGTCTGCAGCAAAGGTGAGCCAGCTCCAGGTGGAGTGTGGGGACAGATCTGCAAGTCTCAACCAGTCGAGGTTGAGACTTGCACAGGATACCAGCACAGGAATTAGCCTTTGTCACCCCAACTGAGAGCAATGGGAGGACTTTGTCCCACAGGGGACAACCGCAGGTGACATTCTGGGGTGAGACTACTCAAACACTCCATGGCTGCAGGTTGTGGTTGCTCCTAGGGCAGAGCTTCTCCAGCCCCAAGGGTCTCTTCCCTTCTGGTGAGCATGGCTGTAAGAGCAGAACACTGAGGTGCTGCCCTTGAGTGTCTCACAAATGCACTTTCTGTGCTCAGCTGATGCCAGCATAGAAATCCTCTCAAGGTTTTGGAGCATCTCACCAGAGCTGGGTGTGAGCATTAGGTCACCCAGCAGCTGTTCCTACTCCCAGGGAGGTTCTGGGGGCAGAGGGATTGTGAGACATGTGGAGGGCAGGGTCTCCTCACCAAGGGATGCCAGCATGTCGTGCAGATCCTCCTTGTCAATGAAGCCATCACGGTTCTGGTCAATCATGTTGAAAGCTTCCTTGAACTCCTGGATCTGTGACTGGTCAAACATAGCGAAGACATTGGAGGTGGCACGCTGGGGGCGTTTCTTGGTAGTCTTGGCTTTGGCACGTTTGCTGGACATCTTGGCAGTTGGGCAGGTACCTGGGGGCAGGAGCATCAGGAGACTGGAGCAGGGGCAAGAACATAAGACTCCTGGCAGCCCCAGTCCTGTGCCCAGTTTCCCTGGCTGGCAACAGGGAGATAAGGTGGTCACAGGGTTGGATGCAGGGACAGGCAAGACTTGGGCAGTCCCAGCTCAGGCAGTGCCCATGGCACCCCTTCCTCAGGGCTGTCCTCCAGGGGCTGTAGGCAGTCCCCAAATCCACATGATGCCTGTCCCCTCTGCTTATGGGCACAGGGAGAGATGACCAGTCCAGCACCCATCTGGGTGCCAGTTCTGGGGGCCATGGGGATGAGTATCTGGGCACTTTGGGCAAGTGTGGCCATGCCCCTCCAGCCTCCTCTTACCCTGGCAGGGTTCTCCCAGGCCCCAGCCCCACTCACAGATTGGTGGGTTTACCTCACGCTCTCCATGTTGTGGCAGCAAAGCAGCCCCAGCACCAAGCAGGAAGGGGTTATCGGCTCTGGGCACATTCCTCACATACCGCTGTTTCCCATCCCCCTCTGGCCATCCATCCATCCCATCTCCTGCCGGGTCAAAGGCTACTTGCCGCTGCCCTCCCTGCCCAGGTGCCCCCCACCCTGCCTGGGGAGCCCATGGGAAGAGCCCTGAAGCAGAGGGGAGAGGAAACCATTCACCCTGGGGGGCTGCAGAGCCCGTGCAGTGCAGGGGAGAGTGGCCACACAGCAGCAGGACCGCGGCACTCTGAGCACCGGTGCTGTTGTTAACAGGGGAAGGAGAGAGCCCGGGCGAGGCAGCAGTGAGACAGACAGACCTTTGGGAACATGGCCGAGGCAATGTGTGCCCCATGGAGCAAAGCACCACCAAGGCAGGAAAACCCGGTCCTTCCAAGGTGGGCATTCCTGCCCCCAGCAGGAACAAGGCTGGAGCACAGAGCCCACTCCCACTCCGGGATGGCACCCAGGCGTCCTCACAGTCTCCAAGCAGGGGGCTGGTGATATCCCCACACTACCAGGCTGTGGGATGCAGTCAGTATTTGGGAGCTCAGCATGCCCAGCAAGCACCAATGCTGCCTGAGAGGAGGATGCTCAGGCTTCTCACAATGGAATTCTGCCAGGCATAACTCAGCAGGATGCCAACAAAACACAGCTTAGCAGAGGGATGATCCTGTGGGACAGGCTGGGATGGTCCTGCAGTCCAGGCCACCCTGAGGTCAGCCTGGAGGGAGGGTCACTGCTCCAAGCCCTCATGTTTGCTGCAGCCATTTCTCCTCATATCAGCCCCGGGCCTCAGTTTCCTCCTCTGGCCAGTGTCTGGTTTGGGGAGCAGCTGCAGGGGCAATACTAAATTAATGGACTATGAATAAATTCCATGGGGGAAGAACAGAGTATCAGTCCTGTGCTCTGTGTGCCCTCTGCCTAGTGGGCAGCAGGGACCTGGGCTCCTGCCTGCCCTGCCCTGGGACAGAGCAAGTCTGGGTGGGCTGCTCTGGGATCTGCTTCCCAGCTGGGTCCTTAGTGCTGACCTGGGGGGACTGTGGAGCTTTGGGGAGCATTCCTTCCAGGAGGAAACCAGCACTGGTGCAGATAAGGACAGAACAAAAATAGCCTTCCCCTGCCATCCCACAGTTCCCACAGCCATCCCCACACCACCACTTTCCGGCTCTCTCCCTCTCCTCTGCTCTCACTCTTTCAAGGTGAGCAGAGGCAGAAGCTGGTGCAGCCACCGGTCTGGTTCCCAGCCTGCTGTGATCTCCTGGTTCCCCTAGTTGGGCTGTGCTGGAAGGACATACCAGGGGCAGTAGGAAGTGCCAAATTCCAGTTATACACACCATGGCAACTGGCCAAGCTCCCAGAGGGCTGGGGACTCTCCCCACATCCCAACAATGCTCCCATCCCACTCCAGGAGCATCCACTGAACCCAAGCAGGGCCACTGATCTGCAGGAGACAGGCCCCATGCTTCATGCATCCAGGAAATCCTCTTCCCTTGATTCCCATATTCCCCAGTGGCCACAGCACTGGGATGGAGTCACACTGCCCTCAGCCCTCTCCCTTGTACTGCATCCACAGCCTGACAGCAGCCATCAAATCACCTCACCATCCTCCTTTACCCTCCATCCTTTCCCAGTGCCCATCAGGAAAGAGACACTTGTCTCCAGCCAGCCAGGAGCAGCAGGACTGGGGAGCCCAGCTGTGCCCCCGGCAGGGCGGGCAGCAGACCTCACTTCCCTGGCCCATCTCTGCCTGCTGCTTCCTCCAGCTCTTTGCAGCCAGACAGTCTCCCCTCTGCGTGCCCTGCCACTGACAGCCCCGGGGTGACACACCACAGCAGCAGTGTGGTGAACCCCAGTGCAGTGTCACAACTTCACCAGGCCAACAGAGCCAGCAATAAAAGCTCTGCTGCTGGCCCACAGCACTGGGCTCAGCTTTCAAAACACACAAAATTATTAGCAGAATTATTAGCAGAAGACTAAAGAAAAAAGCATAAGTTCTGATCTCATCACATTAATTAATCTTGTCCAAATATTTACCCTGTCCCAGCTGCGATCAGCTTGGCACCCTCTCCAGAGAAATGGTGCTCCTTAAGGGGATTAAGTACAATTTTGACAGCACACTGATCTGCTGTTTGATCCAAAATATGCCCTGGAAAGATGCTCAGTGCCCAGGTCCTACTCAGTCATTCTACCTGCACTGTTAGACAGTCTCCTTGGGCTGGTTGGGACTTGGGAAGAGAATTTTTGGGGTCAGTGTGGGGAAAGGTTCCTGTGCATGAGACAGAAGGCCTGATTCAACTGAGGCAGTCCCTACACATGCTGCCCTGGTCCTCGAGGCCATGTTTTCTGGGATTCCCCAAATCCCAGTGCCCAGAGTGTTTCAGAGAATGCCCAGCCTTGATGCCCTGCATGCTGGGGTGGACCCACCTCAGTTAAATGATGCGCCACCAAACCTTCATCTTCCTCCTCAGCAAGAAGGAAACCCAGAGACACTGGTCCTGCTCCTGCCAACCCCCCCTGAAAGCCCCATCCCAGTGCTGTTCCAGCCCAGGAGTTGCAGATCTTGGGCCACAGAGCTGAGGAGGTCAGTGCTGGGGTGGCACCATGACAGCCAATGTGCTGGTCTGATCCCCAGCGCACCCCATCACCAGCTGCCCTTATTTCCTGTTCTTCTGCCACTGTTCCTGGCAAGACCATCTTCCAGACTCCTGTGCCACCAGGCTTGTGCCTTCCCTACCTGAGAGCAAGACCCAAGGGACCACAGGGCTGGCTTAGAGTTCAGAAATAAGTAAATAGTTTAGTTTTTTAAAAAATTAGGAAAATACCCACAGTTCCTCCTTGTTAAAAACCAAATGAGCAACTCCATCCTGGTGCCACTTCCTGGCCATCTTGGGGAAGGTGGGACAAGCCAAAGGGACATGGCAGTGCTGCCAAGGGCAGGCAGTCCCATCCCATCCCCATCCTCCTCTCTTCTGCCTGCTTCTACCATACCCTGCAGCTCTTCCTGTTCTGATCCAGCTCACTTTCCCAGCTGGAAGATAAACCAGGGGGAATGCACTACTGAGCTGAGCAGGCTGTGACAGGGTGGGTGGCATGAAGAAGGGGTGCCTGGGCATGGAGGGGACAGGGCTGCAGCAACAGCCTGTCCCTAGGCCCTGGCATGTTCAGGTGTGTTCAGAAGCTATGGTCTCCTGCAACATGCTGCTAAGGATTTTTCAAGAGTGGCCTCTCCAAAGCTGCCAGCTGCAGGAGCCACCTCTGAAAATGCTGACAAGGCTGTGGCCCCAGCAGGACTGCCCTGCCATCCTTGAAACGGCGGGCAGGGACACCACCCACTCCAGTCAGCTTCACTGGGAAACGAGATGCATATTGTGCTGGATGCTTTGAGTCAGGGGGGCACAGAGTGATTCCAGCAGCTGGGGCCGTGTTCACTGGTGAGCAAGCACTGGCCCTCCACCACACATGGCCAGCCACACCTCAGCCCCTGACAGCCCTGCACAGGCAGCAGTTGCTACCCCCTCTCCCACAAGGGGCAGCGGGGGTGAGGTGGTGCCTTGCAGCATCCAACTGTGGCACAGGAGACTGCAGGGCAGCACTGCAGCCAGGGCATCATTCCACCTGTAAAGCTTTGCCATCTGCAGGCACCTCTCCGAGCACCAGGACTGTCCCTGAGAAGATGCCCTGCCCCTGAGAAGACAGCAGGACACACAGTCCGGAGTATCACACTGGAGGAAGAGCAGGGAACAGCTTATCCTCCCTGCCTAATTTGTTGTTAAACTGTCCATTTTCTCCAGGACAGCCCTGCTCAGGATGCACTTGAGAGGTGGCATTGCTCAGCTCCACTGATAAAGGGTGCTGGTGCCAAGGGAACCACACTGCCAGCCAGAGGCACCAGCAGCTGCATGAGGAGTCCCCAGCCTGCTCAACACTGCAGGAATGGAGGCAGCTGCTGTTCTGCTCCTTTTATGGCCTTACTAGATAGAGATGGATGTGGAAATGGGAGGTACGAGGTGAAGGAAAAGCAGAACCTGAGCCCTGGGCTGTGTCTCCATTCCAGCCACAGCCACCAGCACTGACAGTGAGAAAGGAGCAGGGCAGGATCCAGGAGGCAGAGCAAAGTGTGCGGTGACCCTCAGGAGGCAAAGTTCATCCCAGCCCTCTCTGTTCCCACTGGACACTGGGAACCTGACCAGGCCCATTCACAGCTGTGGGGTTCAGCTGTGGGGTTCAGCAGAAGGTTTCTGGACTAGCTCCTTCCTGTCAATTTTAGGGAACAAGGACCTCCCTATGCCCATGTGGCACACGCAAACCCTTCCAAAGAGCAAGTTCTGCAGCCTCCACAAGAAGCCTGTACAGCCAACCCCAGTGTACAAAGACTCAGCACTCAGCGCTTTCTGATGCTCAGGAGGCTGAGGAAAGGACCACGGGCCAGAAGGTCTTCATGGCCTTGGGCTAGCAGTATAACATGCCCTGGCCAGGGCTTGATATTTTTCCAGGAGAATTAAGGCTCACCTCAGCAGGGGAATCTGTCCGCAGAGCCTCAGGGGGGAGGTGAACACAAACTCCTCCTACAGCTGCACAGAGCCTGCCAGGGAGAAAGGAAAAAAATCCCACAGCTGAAGGAACCCAACCATCTTTGGTCAGCAGCAGCAGTTGTTGACACTCAGGGATGTTGCGCTCCAAAGAATGCTGCTCTGGCTGCTGCCCTCTCCTACACATCGATGTTGTGGAGTTTCCCTGGCTTTTATCACAGTCGGAACACTTCGTACCAAAAGAGCATGCCAGGAGACAAGCCAAGAGGCCCTCAACTTTTCATGGGAAAGGCTAAACAAAACACAACATCCCTCTGTATTTAAGGCTGAGGGAAATGAGCTAAATAAAGCTTTTCTGCCTTACAGCAATCTATTGCCTGATGTTGCTCTCAGGGCACTGGGGAGATCTCTGGAGCATCACACATGCATCCAGACCTTGGCTTCGGCCATCGGCAAAAGGAATTGAGGGAAAAGCAGATGTTCCAGACAGGAACAGTTCTCACAGATCAGGAGACGGGTGAACCCACAGGCAGCAGGATCTGCTTCTGCAGCTGTGCCATCCCGGGAAAGCTGGGATGTCCTAGCCCCAAGGCATTGCGGACAGTTCCCAGAGCTCAGCTCAGGAACGATCCTCATCTGCCCTCGGCGGGACATCCCTGCCGGGGCTGGCAACGGGCTGCCTGGGCAGAGGGTGCCTGGCAGGGCTTCCCAGGGATCTCCTGGTGGCCAGTCATCCCGTTCCAAGGGCTGCCCTCGGCAGCAGCTCCAGCACCGCAGAGGTGGAAGGGTTGGCGGGGCTGCCTCCCTCTGCTCGCCCCGCTCTCCTCGGTTCCCTCCCGCCCGCTCCCCCGGCGCTGCCCCTGACTGCGTCCCGCCCGCTCTCTCCATCCCGCACGGTGCCCTCCCCGCCGCGGCCGCTCGCTCCTGTCCCGGAGCGGAGCCGCCTCACCTGTCCCGGAGCGGGGAGCTGCGGGAGCTGCGGAGCGGCCGGCGCGGCTCTGCGGGACGCGACTCTGCGGGACGCGGCTCTGCGGGACGCGGCTCTGCGGGACGCGGCTCTGCGGGGCGGGCGGGCAGCGTGTCCCGGCCCGCCCCGGCCCGGCTCGGCCCATACAAGGCAGAAGAATGCGGCGGGGCAGGGGCCACGGGGCAGGGGCGGTGGAACAGCCTTATATAGACGAAAGGAGCGGCCCACGCGTGCCCCCCGTCCCACGGGGAATGCGCCGTGAGGGCGGCACCGAAGGGCTGCGAACTGGTGCGTCCCCGTGGGCATCCCTGAGCATCCCAGCCAGGGGACACAGGGATGCCACGCTCTGAAGAAGCCGTGGGCACCCATGGGGCAGGCGTGGGGCTGCTGCAGGCCGTGGGGTTCCATGGAGAGGCCGGAGGTTGTTTACAGGCCGAAAACCTTTGCGAATGGTCCCTGGGGCCACGCAGAGGGAACGGTGGCCAGAAGGACCGGCCACCAGCGCTGAGTTCTGCTGCTGCCCCAGGCTGCGAGACCCCAGAAGGACCCGGTCAAACAGTCCCTCAAAGGGCCACGAAAAAGTGGCCTGGAGCAGAGAACAGCCAGAGACCTCCCCCACTGGCAAGCAGGGGTCCCGAGCCCGGAGGGATGGGGAGCTCACACCCTTCGCCCGAGGCAGGACAGGCACCAGCCCTGGGACACCTCTCTGAGGCAGCAGGTTCTGCTCACGTTTCCTTCCCATCAGCAACCCTAAACTTCATCCCAGTCCTGCAGGCACCTGCCCGTAGCCCCTCCAAAAGACAGGCAGTGGGCCAAATGCGGGAATGGGGCGGGAAACGCTGCCGAGTGCAGTGCCGGGACAGAGGCAAGCCAGGGAGAGCACAGAACCTTTGCCATGCCCGTGAGCTGAGCAAGCGGTCCCCACAAGGTTTGTCTTTTGAGTTACAATGTAAGGAAAGAGGAAAAAAATGACAAAAACCCCCAGGAGTCAGCCAGCCTGAGCTGCCACCCTGTGGCTGATCCCAGGGTTTTCTGTGCCGGAGGAGAATCCCGGCCCCAGTGTGGTCCAGCTTGTCTTAGGAGCATGGCAGGAGCAGGACCCACCTCCAGCCACTCCGGGGTGTCCACTGTCCCTCCCTGAGACCCAGTTCCTCACCAAGGGGCGAGTGTCAGGACAGTCCCCTGCGGAGACCAGAGGCAGCATGGATATGTCAACTCCTCACAGGCTTTGCAGCCTCTGCAGCTGTGTGCACATAAGGGGCTGCTGCTGGGCCACCTCGTGCTGTCCCTTGAGCCCCATCCAGCTCTTCCTGCCTTCTCCTGCCTGTGTCCAGGGCTCTCAGTGTCATCCTCCTCCCCCACCTCCAAGTGTCTGTCAACACCCATCATTTACTAGGGCCTGTTTGTACCCTTGGGACGCTTTGGCACCTCTTCTGCTTCCTTCTTGCCCTTTCAAGCCCACATTTAATTTGCTTTTCTCTGGACAGTGGATCAGGCAGTGGAAATAGAGTAAAACAAGGCATTTTTTTAGCTTGTGAATTTTAGATCAGTTCCCTGATCCAGGTGTTTCATGATTGTGCAAAAGTGTCTACCTCTGTGAAGTGGCCTGGAGGAGGAGTGCAGAGGGGACAGTGACACTCCTGCGTGCCTGGACACAGCCTGAGGCCTGGAAGAGCAGCAGCTGCCACCTCCCCCTGCTCTCAATGTCCATCACGGAGCACCACGGGCGGCACGGCCCAGGCAGCCGAGGAGTGTCCCAGGAGCGAGGCCGGAGCCAGGACATGTGTGACAGGCATGGTCTGGGGTCAGAGGCACAGGATCTGCCAGAGATACAGAGATGACCCCCCACTGCATGTCCCTTCCTGCTGGTTCCATGTGGATCCCTTGGCTTGGATCAGCCTCGGGCATGAGGCAAACGCCCAAAGGGCTTTGTACGTGATCAGAGGCCTGATGGCTGGGGCAGACCAAGGCACTTTTGAAGTCCCTTCGTAGGTGATCAGAGGCCTGATGGCTGGGGCAGACCAAGGCACTTTTGAAGTCCGTAAGTACCTTGCATAATTTGTATTTAAATTACATGGCTGTGGCTGGAAGTGATTTGAGACCAGGGACAAGGACTGGTCTGCCTGGTCCCTCTGTGCCAGCCCCACACGGCCCAGGGAGAGCCAGCCTGCCCCAGAAGGTCCTGAGTCCTACTGGCATCAGCAGCAAGGCGTGTTATGATCAGGTTCTTTAAAATTATTAGAGATGCTTCTGCACAACTTAAGGTGCAAATGAGAGAATATGCCAAAGTCAATAGCACAGATTTTGATCTAACAGTAAATGTGAAGTAGATTATTAAGCCCACATAATCACACCCTGAAGAGGATAACAGAGCCAATCCCAACCAAACATCCTGCCCACACCATGCAGAAGTCATTCTCAGTAGCTTTTTCCATGACGAGTGTGGCTGGTTTGAGCACCACTGCTCTTGGAAAGCAAGGACATAACAATAAGTCACATCTTTAGGACTCCACATGTCATTGCTTTATCCGCCGCCGTGTGCTGGGCTGCTGCACTGCCTGCTCCGACCCCAGGGAAGAGCCGCACAGCCCGGCGTGTCCCACGGGCTGCCCCTCCCCGGGAGGAACTGCGGCGTGTCCCGAGCCTGGCTGGGCGCGGGGAGTGTGCGGGACTGTGCGGGACTGTGCGGGAGTGTGTGCGGGAGTGTGCGGGACTGTGCGGGAATGTGCGGGAGTGTGTGAGGGAGTGTGCGGGACTGTGCGGGAGTGTGTGAGGGAGTGTGCGGGAATGTGCGGGAGGGTCCGGGAGTGTGCGGGAATGTGCGGGACTGTGCGGGAGTGTGTGCGGGAGGGTCCGGGAGTGTGCGGGTGTGTGGGACTGTGCGGGACTGTGCGGGAGTGTGTGAGGGAGTGTGCGGGAATGTGCGGGAGTGTGTGAGGGAGTGTGCGGGAATGTGCGGGAGTGTGTGAGGGAGTGTGCGGGACTGTGCGGGAGTGTGTGCGGGAGGGTCCGGGTGTGCAGGAGTGTGCGGGAGTGTGCGGGAGTGTGCGGGACTGTGCGGGACTGTGCGGGAGTGTGTGAGGGAGTGTGCGGGAATGTGCGGGAGTGTGTGAGGGAGTGTGCGGGACTGTGCGGGAGTGTGTGAGGGAGTGTGCGGGACTGTGCGGGACTGTGCGGGAGTGTGTGCGGGAGTGTGCGGGACTGTGCGGGAGTGTGTGAGGGAGTGTGCGGGACTGTGCGGGAGTGTGCGGGACTGTGCGGGACTGTGCGGGAGTGTGCGGGACTGTGCGGGAATGTGCGGGAGTGTGTGAGGGAGTGTGCGGGAATGTGCGGGAATGTGTGGGAGTGTCCGGGAGTGTGTGAGGGAGTGTGCGGGTGTGCGGGAATGTGCGGGAGTGTGTGCGGGAGGGTCCGGGAGTGTGCGGGAATGTGCGGGAGTGTGTGAGGGAGTGTGCGGGAATGTGCGGGAATGTGTGGGAGTGTGTGAGGGAGTGTGCGGGACTGTGCGGGACTGTGCGGGAGTGTGTGAGGGAGTGTGCGGGTGTGCGGGAATGTGCGGGAGTGTGCGGGAGTGTGTGGGAGTGTGCGGGAGGGTCCGGGAGTGTGCGGGTGTGCGGGACTGTGCGGGAGTGTGTGAGGGAGTGTGCGGGACTGTGCGGGACTGTGCGGGAGTGTGTGAGGGAGTGTGCGGGTGTGCAGGAGTGTAGGAGTGTGCGGGTGTGCGGGACTGTGCGGGAGTGTGTGGGAGTGTCCGGGAGTGTGCGGGAGGGTCCGGGAGTGTGCGGGTGTGCGGGACTGCGCAGGATTGTGCGGGACTGCGCCTGTGTGTGGGAGTGTGCGGGTGTGCGGGACTGCGCAGGATTGTGCGGGACTGCGCCTGTGTCTGGCAGTGTGCGGGTGTGCGGGAGTGTCTGGCAGTGTGCGGGTGTGCGGGAGTGTCTGGCAGTGTGCGGGTGCGCGGGCCCGGGATCCTCCCGTGGTGGCCGTTCCAGGCTCAGCAGGTCCCTGCCCCCCGACGTGGGACAACACGGGGGCTGCTGCCAGACCTTTCCGCCAGGCTAAGGCCTTCCCCTCCCCTTCCCTTCCCCCTTCCCTTCCCCTTCTTTTTCCCCTTCCCCTTCCCTTCCCCTTCCCCTTCCTTTCCCCACCCCTTCCCTTTTCCTTCCCTTCCCCTTCTTTTTCCTTTCCCCACCCCTTCCCCTTCCACTTCCCCTTCCCCTTCCCCTTCCCCTTCCTCTTCCTCTTCCCCTTCCCCTTCCCCTTCCCCTTCCCCTTCCCCTTCCCCTTCCCCTTCCCCTTCCTCTTCCTCTTCCCCTTCCCCTTCCCCTTCCCCTTCCCCTTCCCCTTCCCCTTCCCCTTCCCCTTCCTCTTCCTCTTCCCCTTCCCCTTCCCCTTCCCCTTCCCCGTTTCCCTTTCCCTCTCCCCGGCTCAGGCCCCGCCCCCGCCGCGCTCAGGCCCCGCCCGAGCCCCTCCTGGCCCCTCTGGGCCGCCGTAGGGCGGTGGCACCGCCCCTGTCACGTGTTCCGAGGCGGCGCTGCGATTGGCGGGGCGGGCGCGGCGGGGCCGGTGCGGGTCGGGCCGGGCCGTGCCGGGTCGGGCCGTGCGGGATGAGCGGAGGGAGGCGCCGGGAGGAGCCGCCGCACCCGCAGCACCACGCGGTGGCCAACGGCGGCGCGGCCGGGCGCGGCTCCGTGTGGGGCAAAGCGCTGCGCAGCGACTCCGCCTGGCACGACAAGGTGGGACCGGGGCGGGGCGGCCCGGGGAGGGCCGCGGGGCCGGGGGGGACACGGGGCAGCTCCGCCCGCAGCGGGGCCGGGAGGGGGACACGGGGCAGCTCCGCCCGCAGCGGGGCCGGGGGGGACACGAGGCAGCTCCGCCCGCAGCGGGACCGGGGGGGCCCAGCCCGGGGCAGCTCCGCCCGCAGCGGGGCCGGGGGTGACACGGGGCAGCTCCGCCCGCAGCGGGGCCGGGGGGGACACGGGGCAGCTCCGCCCGCAGCGGGGCCGAGGAGACCCAGCCCGGGGCAGCTCCGCCCGCAGCGGGGCCGGGGGGGGCCCAGCCCGGGGCAGCTCCGCCCGCAGCGGGGCCGGGGGTGACACGGGGCAGCTCCGCCCGCAGCGGGGCCGGGGGGGGACACGGGGCAGCTCCGCCCGCAGCGGGGCCGGGGGTGACACGGGGCAGCTCCGCCCGCAGCGGGGCCGGGGGGGCCCAGCCCGGGGCAGCTCCGCCCGCAGCGGAACCGGGAGGGGGACACGGGGCAGCTCCGCCCGCAGCGGGGCCGGGGGGGGCCCAGCCCGGGGCAGCTCCGCCCGCAGCGGGGCCGCCGTCTGTGCGCTCGGGTGAAGTCGGTGCCCGGCCGGGTCCCGCCGCCCAGCGCTTGTCCTGGGATACCTGTCAGATCTGCTTTGTGCATTAAACTGTCCCGGGATTAAATGAAAATGTACTTCGTGTAACTAAAGAAAAACTAGAAACAGAACCCACTCTAAGAAGTTTTCCTGTGCATGTCCCGAGCTCCTGCTCGGTGCCTCTCCCAGCACAGCCACGCGGTGTCCTGCGCTCCTGCCGCAGCCTGGCACGGCCCGCCCTGGCACGGCCCGCCCTGGCACGGCCCGCCCTGGCACGGCCCGCCCTGGCACGGCCCGCCCTGGCACAGGGTGTGCTCCAGGCTCTCTGCTCCCTGCTTTTGGCTTCGTCTTGGCGCGGGGGAGGTGCCTGCTCTGCCCGGCGCTTCCCTGGGGAACAGACAGGAATCTGCCCACGTTTTCTTTACCTGTTGGCCCCAGAACTGGTGGGGCTCGTCTGTCCCTGCCCCCTCCCCTGTGACAGCCGGGGCTGGTACTGCAGAGTCTGCAGGGGGCAGTGACAGCCCTGCCAGTGTTTTGGTGCAGTGGGATGTGAACCGAAGGCTGAACTGACTGACAAGTGTAGTGGCCGAGGGAATTGTCTGTACTTGACGTGGATTCAAGTCTTCCAACTGGCACATCCCACAGTAACATCACAAAGGCTGTTGGTCTCTGGCAGGACACTGGGACAGTCCCAGCCCTGGAGGTGCTGGGAAAAGATATGTGAGCTGAAGTGACTCTTATTTAAAGCATGAGCCAGCACTGTCCAGCTGCAGTGGCTGCAGATGTGGGGCCCTTGGACAAGCAGGAACAGGCACGTCCCTGCTGCTTGGGGAGTGCTCGTGGCACGTGTGAGGTACAGCTGGGGCTGCCCTGGGTCTGGGAGGAGCTGGCCAGAGAGTGGCTGTGACAGTCTTAAAGCATAAACAGGTCTTTAAACTTCTATTCCTGTAAACTTTTATTGAATCCTTAGTAAACAAGTGGCCTCAGTGCTTGTTCACCTCTGCAGTTCACCCATCAGAGGACAAAGCTGTGTGTTTAGTTTGGAAGCAGAGGAGTCTGGGGTGCACAGTGCCCTAAGTTGCTTTTATCTGTTCTAATGCAATGTCTTATACTCTGAATGGAGAACCAAGTGTTGAGTTTTCACCTGTTAATTGTATGATGCTTTACAAAAAAGAAACATAATAAATGCCAAAATCTTTCTTGTGCTTTGTCTCCTCAGGACGAGTTTTTAGATGTAATCTACTGGTTCCGGCAGATCATTGCAGTTATTTTGGGAATCATCTGGGGAGTCGTTCCACTGAAGGGATTCGTGGGAATAGCAGTGTAAGGTTTATTTCCTTTTCTGTCTCATGTACTGTCCCACATGTGGGCTGGACTCGGGGCCTGTTGGAGGCTGTGCTGTGGGCAGTGGGCTGGCCAAAGGCAGGCTCTGCCTGCTGTGTCTGACAGCCACATGAAATTCATCCCAATCAGAACGTGTCCATCAGCCTCCTCCTCCTCAGCCTGATAAATGCTTTTCTAACTTACTCCTTATTTTGTTGTTATTAAAAGGGGTGGGGGCAGAAGAAAGGAACAGAAGTTTTAGTTGACTTGGGCTGTGTGTTCTGTGGCTGTGAGTGTGGTGTGTGGTGTGATCTCCCAAGAAGGAATGTCCATAGAGGTGTGGTAGTCCTGGTCTTTGAGCCAGGAGCCCTGCTTGGAGAGGAGGCTCTGTCAGCAGAGGAGAGGGGCAGCTTCTCCATGAAAAGTGAAAGGTTTCTTCAAAACCACAGAGGCTGCAGGTCCCAGTTGGGCAGAGTGCCACTGTCAGGGCTTGGGCAGCACTTCCTGACGTGGCTCTTTCAGCCATGGTGCCTGGAAGGGGGGATGTGCCTCAGATCCCCACAGGACAGGGAGCCAGGTCACCTCCCCACAGGTGTCTGAAGGCTGCATTGAGTTATGAACTCAAAATCTGTTTAGCCCTGGCATGTGCCTGAAAGCCTCTGAGGGACAGCAGAGATGGGAGTGCAGCCCTGCACTCTGGACATGGGCTTTGGGCAGGTGCTGGGTGTGCTCTGGGCTGTCTCCGTTTTCCAGTGTCTCTGCCTGGCCAAGGTCTCATAGTCCAGCTCCAACCTTGAAGCTTTTCTTAGGCAAAATGCAGGTGTCATCTTGTCCCTCCTCCTGAGTGTTCTGGCTGTGTCACGAAAGTGAAGAGTTGATGCTCCAGCAGGAACTCAATAGCTACATCAAAGAATTGAATTGGAAGTGTCCCCAGGACAGGTGTGGGGTAGGTGAGTGTGTCCTTAATGAGTCATCCACTCATGCACGAGGCATCTTCAGGCACCTGAGCCAACTCACAGAATCAACTGGTTTGGAAAAGGCCTCTGAGATCGTTGAGTCCAACCTATGGCCTAACACCACCTTGTCAACCAGACCACATCCAGTCTTTTCTTAAACACCTCCTGGGATGGTGACTCCACCACCTCCCTGGGCAGCCCCTTCCAATCCCCAATCACTCTTTTGGTGTAAAACTTCTTCCTAATGTCCAACCAAAGCGTCCCCTGGTGCAGCTTAAGGCTGTGTCCTCTTGTCCAATTGCCAGTTGCCTGGGAGAAGAGTTCCTGTGCTAAATGTGAGTAAGAGTGATCTGGTATACTGTATAAAACTCAAAGCTGTTGGAGTGTGTGTGTGGTTTCTCTGTGCTGTTGCAGGCACAGAGCTGCTCTCACCCACTGTGTGTGTTCTCATATCGCCTTTCCCACGCAGCCTTCCTTTCAGGACATTCCTGTCCCTTCCCCAGCTGCCCCAGCCCTAAGCTGGGGTGCTATAAAGCCAAGCAGCTCTAAGGGCAGACAGGAATGTGTTTGCTCTCTCTGCTGCAGCCCAACTGTCAGCACAGGCAAGAGCACTGAGAGCTGGCTCAGGTTGGGCCCCAGTGCTGGGGCTCAGGGCACTGTTGAGTCTTCCTGGCTCTCGTCTCATCTCTGGATGTCCACAGGGATCTCACTCTGAGCCTGGAAGCAACAGTCTTTCCTCTCAGCGGTCTCAGAATCAAGTAGCACACATTGGATTCTCTGTGGGAGCAGGACTGTGGATCTCCAGGACAGGGAAATGTGCAGGTTTGCAGATCAGCCTTCTGCCTGTGGAGCCCTGCTAGGAGTAGGCTGTGCCTTGTGAGGTGAACTTCATCCCAGCCTGGCTTACTGTGGCGAGTTGGCCTGGAGGGCTCTTTCAAGGAAGTAACTGAGGCACCTGGGAAATGTTGCAGGAAAAGAGTTCCTCTTTGCTTCCCCTGTGGATGAAAGAATTTCACTGTAAGCCATGTGAGATACCTGCAGCCTGTACCACTGGAGTGACAGTTGTAACCTCTCTCCTGCAGATTCTGCCTGATCAATGCTGGTGTTCTGTACCTCTACTTCAGCAGCTTCCAGCAGATAGATGAGGAGGAGTATGGCGGGACATGGGAGCTAACGAAGGAAGGATTCATGACATCTTTTGCACTGTTTCTGGTAATGCCTCTTGCTTTCTTGGAGTTGGTTAATGAATTGTGTTTGCACACTTTCTGAGGGAAAAGACCTGGAAGCAGAGCAGGTGAGGTGGTGAGGGAAGAGAGATGTGTTAACGTTATCAATTAAGTGGTGTTGATTGGGAAAGAAAATCTCAAAATCTCATGGCTACTGGCTATAAAATCCAGTGCCAGTGCCTGGGATTTCTCTGTCAGAAAAGATGTGGGAATGGACAGCTGTACTTCTGCATCTACCACTTTTATGTCTTCCCATACTCTGTCCCAGACACCCTGGTGCAGTTCCATCTAGAGCTTGTTACAGCTGAACTAGTGTTTGCATGTATTTGTTTTCCCTTACTCCCCTCACCCAGATGTCTAATCACAGCACTTGATTGGGTGGTGCTCCTAAATCACTGGAGGGGATGTGGTGGGATTTTAATGTGGAAAGGCTGAGCACCCCAGAGGACAAGCAAGTTGGATGTTACTGTTTGTGCCATGTGGTGATCCTGAGATCTCCCCAAAACCATCTCAAAGCTGGAATTCAGTCCCCACTCCTCTGTTGAGAGCAAAGTCTGAGGCTCATTTGCTGTCTGAAAACCCTCCAGAGATATCCAGATAAGCTTCACTTCCTTTCCTTCCCACAGGTTGTTTGGATAATCTTCTATACTGCCATCCACTATGATTGACACAGTCAGCAGCGTTTGCCTGTTAAATCAGTCGTCAGGAAATCAAGAAGGTTTTAATAAATCCTAGTGTTTAGTGGACTGGTGGGAAGATGGGGAAGTCAAATCAGTTCCCTTCCATACCAGAGGCCTGATTAGCCTGGAGGAGCCCCAACTGCTCTGCTGGAGAAGCCTGTCTCTGTTTTATATACCTATGAATTATTGGAACTATTAAAAAGCCATTGGAATTTTTGGATGTGGTTCAAGACTGTTCACATATGGAACTTTCTGTGACTCTAGCCAGTAACTCTATCAAACTCCTGTGTGCTGAAGGTTGAATCTGTTAATTTAATGTATGTATGCCCTTCTGTTTGAAATCTGTCATTAAATCCTGACTTGTCTTCCATGGTTGTCCTTTAGACAAACAGTGTTTCAAAAGAGGCTGTAGGTACGTGGGCAGAGGGCACACAGCACCCAGGACATGAGCTGGTGGCTGTCCTTGGCATGTTTTTGTAGTAATCAGATCTGATTTGATTTAACAGACTGTGTTGTTAACCATTTGTTTTACTTGCAAATCACTTGTCGATCAGAATTTTTAAATGCTTTTTGCTGAAGACAAATTTTTCAGCAGTTTTGCTGGGAAGAACTGATGCATTTGGTTAACCAAGATGTGGTCAGGAGGCTTGGAAGCTCCACTGCACTCTGCCAGCCTGACTACCAGTTTGCCATCACATACCTCAGAGCTTCGTAGTCTCGAAGGACATTCTGGAGATACCCTGTTAAATGTTACCATTTAAATTTACTTGGTTTGAAGCTCTTGAATTCAACTGCTCCTTGTTATTAAATGCAGGAGACTAAGACACAATTGAGGCAGCTGTTATCTTAAATGCAGAAGTACCAACTTGCAAGTCTAGCAGAGTACACAGCCTCTGAATTGGGAGGGGCTTTGTCACTTCGTAGCTCAGTCCCTCCCTAGTCTTGCCCTTTGTGCATCCAACGGGAGTCTCTGCATTAAGATATTTTTAAGGAAGTGTCTTTCAGAAATAGTTCTTGGGAAACACGCACAGTCCTTGTTTTTGTCAGAGGACATTGTAGTCTTGTTGCCATGTGGTCCTTGCTTTTCTAAACAGCTCAGGCACCCAGAAAGAGTCCTGACCTAAAGCTGCCTTATAGTGAGGGGTTGATAGTTTAGTGTGCTCTTGCTGCAAGTCTGCTTTGCCTCCTCACTGGTGGAAGTGCCACAGCCTGGCTCTGACCTGTGAGTGTGCAAAGCCAGGGATCTCAATCTCCAAGTGTTGGGCCAGGGCTCTGGAACTGCCCACCAGTGCAGGCCTCCATTATTACCAGGGAAAATGCTGTCTGTTCTTGGTGGAAAAAATACCCGTGGCTGTGTTAGGTCCTTGGGACGCCAAGGGAAGAGTGCAATAGCAGACAGTTTCTGCTACTTGTGAGTGGCCAATTGAAGTAAATGATCTCAAATAACGACTTTGTATTTTCTCCACTCCATCCCCAAACTTGCTCAAACTTGCTCAAACTTTTAGTCTGCTACCTTCTTTTCTTCTATCAGCTGAAGTCACTCACTTCCCACACAAATTGCATAGCCTGCTAGTTCCAGGTCACCCTTTCCTGCTGGCATCTGTCTGCATCTTAGCTGCTCACAGCCATCAGTAAAACCATTATATACTTGAAATGCTCTAATAAATGTTGCCTGAATAATCCACTGTGCAGCTTCTGTATCCTCTGGTCCTTGATGTTTCATGAAATGGTGGGAGCAGTAGATTTTTTGGTAAAAATTTTGGGTATTCTCAGGTCTCTTACGCTGCAGACTCAAGTCCTGCACTTTCAGAAGAGGCCAGAAGCCTTTGTAGTGGCAGTAATAGCTAATGCTTAGATGGTGCTTCAGTTAAGCCAGTTCAGTGAAATGTTGTCTGTTTAAGCTGCTGTGCTCCTTCAGGGAGTGTCTCTGCCCTGTGACAGTCATGGCAGAACCACGGCTGCATTCCAGAGTGCCCTGGTCTGCTCCAGAGCAGGACTTTGAGCCCTGCTGTAACATGCACAGCTGCTTCCCAGCCCATTGCTCCATCCCTTGCTTGCTTGTACTCCCACCAGCTGAGTTTCTTGGGCTTTGCAGTTCTAGTGGCTGCAAGCCAAGGCAGAACCTGAGCTCAGGAGGACAGGAGTAAGGACTGCCATGGGACAGCAGGGCTCCTGATGGGAAGGAGAGTGAACCAGTGGCTGGGGGATGTTGTGCATGGAGCAACAACTCAGGGACAAAAAGGTCCTTCCTGTGCTGGAGAGCTGAGCTGTAGGAGCCACAGCTGTCAGGACACAGTTTCACCAGGAGCTGTATCCTTATGGAGCTGACATGAGGGTGGCAGAGAAGAGGCTGCACTGCCCAAAGCCTCAGTGAAGCTCCCTGCTAGCTGCAGATCTGCAGGAACATCGCTTTGGCTTTCACCAAAGAGCAGCCAGCCCCTGGCAGGAAGGAGAGCAAGATATTCCCCAGCCAAACCTCCACTGGGACATGGGCAGCAAGTGTATTCTGATGTGGAACTGGAAGAGGAATTTCTTTTTTGTCACTTTTGGGCTTCAAGAATAGCATCCATTAAAAGTAATTCAAGTTACTTTTGGTGTTAAAGGGAGGAAACCAGCATGACTGCAAAGCTGTTTGAGGACAGTTGGCAGGGTGGCCGTGCCACTGGGCATCTCAAGTCTTGCCAACAACCAGCTGTCAGTGCCCAGCTAAACCAGCAAAGCAGCTCTGACCAGTATGACCAAACCCAGTTACCTTGGGCTTGGCCCAGCAGGGGAATTCTGGTGTTCTCACTTGCCTTCAACAGTGTTTGGGATGTCCTTGGAGCGAGCGGTGTCTGCTGGGGTGGCAGCACGTCACAGAGGAGCCCCTGTGCCCTCCATCGTGTGTCAGCAGCCATGACATGGCCCAGGTGGGTGGCAGGCCAGAGGGGCTGAGGTGGGGGCTCCTGCCACAGCCAATTGGTTTGGATTTATCTGTTGTGTTGGTCTGTTAGTTCTCTGCCAGGCAGGGCGTGGAGGAGAGTGCAGTATGGACACAGCTCCCAGCCCTGCAGGAGGTGCAGTGGTGGGGAGGGGACCCTCTCCAGCTGCCGGGGGTGGAGACACAGAGATGCCTGAAAGTGGAGCAGACTGAGACTGGCTTGCAGAAGCCAAATGATCCCATTCGTATTCCTGTTTATTTAGTTGCTAACTGGCAGTGGCCATTATGCCCTCAGGCTGCTGAAGGTGCAACCAAAATCTTGCCACTGGCAGAGCAAAGGAGGGTTTATATCCCCTGTGTTGAGGAGCACTGAGCTCCTGGAGCTGCTCGTGCAGGGAAGAGCAGGGGGTGTTTAGCTGGTTCGTTGGAGGATGAGAAAGTAGGACACAAACCTCTCAGGTGATTTCCACAGAGCCAAACAGCCCAGCACTCTGTATGCTCTGTCTCCCAAAACAACAGATGTCCAGGATAGAGGAGGGCAGTTAGAAAGATTTTTCAGACCTGGCAGCCAACCAACCAAGTGTGTGTTCCAAGCTGAGAGAGAGGCCAGTGTTGTTGCAGGGATAAGGAATTTTCACAAACTTGGAGCATGAAAAGAAACCACTTCTTGCATCTTCCAGTTATTTTATTGGTGTTTTTTAGGTCAACTTCCAAAAGAAGTGTAGGGGGGGAAATGAAATATTTCAGTGGTTTGGTTTAGCTTGGCAAAATGCCAACTGCTCAATAATCTGTCAGAGTCACCCACCCCAGGGAAAGGGAGGGAGGAGGACAAAAGGACCCCCCCAAAATGAAAACCCAAACCCCAAAATGGCAAGCTTCTTATATTTATACAAAAGACAATTAAAAACAGAATATTGTATAACACACATATATATACAAATGTGGGAAAAACAACCACTGAGTTGCTCACCTGAACAACTCAGAACTTCCACCACCTCAGCCCACAAAAACACCCCAACAAACCCTTCCCAAAAATACTTGGCAGGATAGGAGAAAAAAACCAACAACAAAAGAAAAAAAGTACTTCCCAAACCAAACAGCTGTGAAATGGTGACAAGACCCAACACCCCCAGCAACGGTGATAGCAGGTGTGCTCAGCACCCAACCATGAAGGGGATTGAGCCAGGCACCTCCTACACCTTCTTTTATACTTGATTTGCCATCAAATGATATGAAACATCTCTTGGGTTGCTTAAGTCAGGTGATGCTTGTCCCCTTCAATCCACGTCACGCTCTCTGGGCCTGCTAAGCTGAGGCCCAACTAAAACAAAAGCCAAAACTACCACATCCAGCCAGTCTGATCTCAGAAACACGGGTGCAAACCAGACCTCCCCACTGCATGTATTTCCATCAAAACTGTTTGCCAAATGGGAGCTGCTGGTGACCATAGCTCAGTCTGTGACAGGTATGGCTGGTCCTGTGGCCTCGGTTCTGTCTCCGTGCTGCCCACCTGTGCCCAGCTGTGCTGCCCCAGCTGTGCTGACCGGCTGTGCTTGTACTGCCCGGCTGTGCTGCCCCAGCTGTGCTGCCCGGCTATGCCCGGCTGTGCTGCCCCAGCTGTGCTGCCCGGCTGTGCTTGTGCTGCCCCAGCTGTGCCCAGCTGTGCTGCCCCGGCTGTGTTGCCCGGCTGTGCTTGTGCTGCCCCAGCTGTGCCCAGCTGTGCTGCCCCGGCTGTGCTGCCCGGCTGTGCTTGTGCTGCCCCAGCTGTGCCCAGCTGTGCTGCCCCAGCTGTGCTTGTGCTGCCCCAGCTGTGCCCGGCTGTGCTGCCCAGCTGTGCTGCCCCAGCTGTGCCCAGCTGTGCTGCCCAGCTGTGCTTGTGCTGCCCACCTGTCCCCGGCTGTGCTGCCCCAGCTGTGCTGCCCGGCTGTGCTTGTGCTGCCCGGCTGTGCCTGGCTGTGCCTGGCTGTGCTTGTGCTGCCCACCTGTGCCCAGCTGTGCTGCCCCAGCTCTGCTGCCCGGCTGTGCCCGGCTGTGCTGCCCAGCTGTGCCCAGCTGTGCTGCTTGGCTGTGCTTGTGCTGCCCGGCTGTGCCCGGCTGTGCTGCCCCAGCTGTGCTGCCCAGCTGTGCCCGGCTGTGCTGCCCGGCTGTGCTGCCCCAGCTGTGCCCGGCTGTGCTGCCCAGCTGTGCCCGGCTGTGCTGCTCGGCAGCCTCAGCCCCTCCTGAGGGCTGCGCTGCTGGAGAGGCAGGAGCAGGGAGGACACCAGTGCCGGGTGAGCCTGGCCGGCCACCCCCGCAAACTGCACTGCTGTGCTGCAGGACAGGACCTCGATGCCCAGCTCTCATCCCGGAGAGCCACGCACGAGCAGCCCACGCTGGGAGGAGGCTGAGGCCGAGCAGGGACACTGCTCTGTGGCAATGCCACCTGCTCTGTGGCAATGTCACCGCGGCTCTTGCTGACGGTCTCCCGGGGGCCGGACCTCCCTCGCCCCGTGGTCACGCGTGACACGGCACATGTGAGCCCCCTGCCCTCAGTAAGCGGCGACAGACAATCGGTCCCTTAGAAAATTGTCCGCCTTCTGGAGGCAGGACCGAGAAATGCCGGACCCAGCTGCCCTGGCGGCTCGGCCCGGAACGCGAACCCGCCTGACCCGGGGACCGGGGCTGGTGTCCGCGGTGCGGGTCAGGGCGAGGGGAGTTTGACCCCGGGGCAGCCCCGGCTGGACCCCGGCCCGGCTGCGCCCGACGCTGCCGCCCCTGCGGGCCCGCGGGGAGGAGCCGCTCGGCCGCCCCCGGGCCCGGCCCCTTCCGGCGGCTCCGCCCGGCCCGGCCCGGCGCGGGGCGTCTTCGCTGCACGGGGCGCGGTGGGCCCGGCCCGGCCCGGCCCGGCTGAGCCCGCCCGGCTGAGCCCCGGCGCGGGATGGCGGTGCCGGCGGCGGCGGAGGCGGTGCCGGGCCGGCAGCGGGCCCTCGCCGCCGGCTCGCCCGTGGACTACATGAGCATCACCAGCTTCCCGCGGCTGCCCGAGGAGGAGCCGGGCGGCGCGGCCGAGAGCGGCCTCCGCGCCCGCAAGGAGGAGGACGCGTTCCTGGGCGAGCAGGACACGGGTGAGGGGCGGCGGCAGCGCCCGCCCGCGGCCCCCGGGCCCCTGCGACCCCCGGCCCCGCACCGAGCGCGGCTCCCCCGGCCCTGCGCCCCCGCTCCGCGTTCGCCCTGCGGGGCGGGCCGGCAGCGGCAGCGCGGGAGGCAGCCTGAGATCCGGGGATTCGGCACCGAGCATCCCGCGGCGGCCTGGAGTGAGCGCTCTCACAGCCAGCTTGGCCTTCCAGCCTGGACCACTCCTGTTCGGCCACCTGGGATGCTGCTTGGGCATCCCTCCATCTGGGATGCTCTGTCATCATCCCTCCACCTGGGATGCGCCTTAGTATCCCTCCTTCCCCTAGTGTGCTCCCTGAGCATCTCTCCCCTGGTGGGCGGCTGGAATAAAGTCAGGTGATCCTTTGATCCTTGAGAAAACCCCTGCCTGTTTTTCACTGATTGCTTCCTCTTCCATAGCTGAGAGAAACGTTGTTTCTCCCCCATGTCATGTTTCTCCTTTCAGAATTGCCCCTTCCCCCTGCCGGGGTTGCTTTGCAGTGCAGCTGCCTGTGAACCCCCAAGGCCCCAGGCTCATGTTTGCACAGCCCCACACGCCCCTTGCCCTCTGCCCAGCCCCACTGTGCCCACTGGTGAAGGTTCCACTTCTCATTCTCACCCTGTGCCCTTTCATGCCATCAGGATAAAGCCACTGCATACAGGGGGGTAGGAACAGCTCTTCTGGGCCTCTCATCTCACACCCAGAATTTGATATGGTTGTGGCTGAAGGGGCTCCTACTCTTCTGAAAAGTGGAAACACACTTGTCCAACACCGTGGGGCAGGAGCCGGCTGTCCTTCTGCACAGGTCAGAGCCTGCAGGTGGCTCTGGTCTCTGCTGTCCCCTCTGCAGCGGCTCCAGAACTGAGGTGCCCCTGGTTCCCCAAAGCGTTGGTTCCCTTGTGAAGCCACATATCCTTCACAGCCCTCATGAAAGCCAAGTGGGCTTTGGTGGCTTCTCTCAAAGTGTGGCCATTGGTGGCACCTGCACATTGACACCTGCACCTTGGCTGTGCGGGCTGCCCCCTGCCCCCAGTGCTCCCAGCTGAGCTCTTCCAGCCACTCCCAGCCCCAACCACAGGCCTGCTGTCCCCATGCAGCACCGCGGGTCACAGGCACTAAGACACCAAGACCACATGGGATGTCTGTGGTGGCAAATGAAGGTACTTCTGCATGGTGAAGTGCCATGGCCTGCTCTTCCATGACTGCTTGTGCTGGGCTGGCCTGTCATCAGAGCTACAGGAGCAGGGAGGGCAGAGAGACTCTGTCCTGCAGAGGTTGGGCAGGGGATCCCAGCTCACTCTTTGCTGTTTCCCCACTGAAGGGGCTGGGGCCTCACTCGGAGGCACCAGGGGCTGTGTGTGACATCCCTCCCCAACAGCATCCCCTGCTAGGCCAATCATGGCCCTCACCCAAGGCCACCAGCCAGTCCTCCCACTCTGCCCATGTGCTGCAGGCCCAGCTCCCTTAGAGCAGACGAGCTGGTGAGGGGCTTAATGTGTGCTCAGAGGCACAGGCCAGGAAAGCTGAGCATTTCCCTGTTGCACTCCTAAACCACCTCAGCATGAATGACACTAAATTCACCCTGAGGGCATTCCTTGGCTGTGGGGGTTACTGTTGGTTGCACCATCACTGAAACTAAAACTATCTCCCTCCCTGGCTCCAGAAGTGCTGCACCCAGAAGGTCTTGTTAATGTCATGTTGTCATGGCAAACCCTGGGCTGGCAGTCCCCAGGGTGACACCACCTGCCAGAGCAGACAGAGAGGCAGGCAGGGTGATGGGGAATGTGGGCTTCCCTTTCCAAACCCAGATGACATCTCCTGTTTGGAGGGACAAGCTTTTCATCTTGTCTTTTCCACTTGGTGCTCCTCTTTTTCCCACCATGGGTGCGCAGGGCACTGGAATCCATGAAAAGATTCATCCAGGAGCCCTGGATGATGCCCTGAGCCCCTTGGTACTAGCAGGGATGGGCATATCCTCACAGCTGCCCCAGCAGCTCTGTGTACCCAGCAGTGATCAGGGATGGTCAGGGCATGCTCAGGTCTTCTCCTGGCTACAAAGGTGGCAGCTGATGCTCACAGAGATCCAAGGCATCTTTCAGAGCAATAAAGAGACTATTTCATCCTGCTGAGCTGTGTTTGCTGCCCAGCAATCCCCTGCCCTGCTCCCTTGCCATCTTGGAGCCAGGCATTGGGCAAGTGGCTTCATTCCACAGTGAGCCTCATCTGCCAGAGGAAGCAAGGAATTAAAGCAGAGTCCTTCCTGCCATTGGAGCGGGTGGATGTCATGAGGCCTCCAGTTTGCAGGTTTGTTCCTCTCTGCCCTCACCTTGCCATGCTTCTCTAGAGGTATTTTCTGTGCCCAGGCCACGTGTTTTGCTTTGCCTCTGTTTCACTCAGGTGCTTTAGCTCAAACACAGCTCCACATAAAGCTGCTGGATTTTTTTTCTTTTATATCTTAATTTCCTCTTCTTCAGTCCTGCTGCATTTCAGAGACCTCTTTGCAAGTCAGTGCTATGTTAAGAACCCCTTCAAGTGGAGTAGTAATTGTGGGCCCATCACTGAAGACTGATGAATGGACTGAAATGGAGCAAAATTTAGGGGGTTTTTGTCCCTCTTAATCTCCAGAGAAGTCCATTTGGAGTAACTAGAGATAAACCAAGGGATCAGTAAAATGACCTAAAGCAGCCTGTGAGCCTGAAAGGCTCTTGAGAGCTGTGATCAGTAGGGAAGGGGATAGCCATGCTGGAAGGGGCTCTGTGTAACATTAGTGCTGGGTAAACACTGCAATAAGAGCCCCGCGTTGCTCAATAACTCACACTTGTTTTCTCTATGCTGCCCACAAAGACCCAGATTCCTTCCTGAAGTCTGCGCGTCTCCAGCGCCTGCCCTCGTCCTCCTCGGAGATGGGAAGCCAGGATGTGTCCCCTCTCCAGGAGACCAGCAAGGACCCTTTCTCTGGAGACTGCAGCTGCCGGCAGGATGGGCTCACTGTCATCATCACCGCCTGCCTGACCTTCGCCACGGGCGTCACAGTGGCCCTCATCATGCAGATCTACTTTGGGGACCCTCAGGTAAGACAAAACAGTGGCTTTACAGTTGGGCTTTGGCTCTGAAAGTAGAAGAAGCTCCCTAACTTTCCTCCTGTCCAGCAGTTTGGCAGGATGAGTACTGGTGAGCCACAGCTGGTGTCAACAAGGCCCTGAGTGCTGAGTGTCTCTGGAGTTCTACCCCAAATTGTCTTGAAAGATTTTTCCTGCACCTGGGAGTTGTCTTTGGAGAGCCAGGCTGGGCTCAGTGCCTGTCCTGTGGCCAGAGTCGGGGGGGCTATGCCAGGCAGGTTTGGGGATGCTGCTGGGAAGGAACCCACTACCATGACTCCAGCTGGGATTTCAGCCAGGTGCAAGTGCTTTCTGAAAACAATCCTTATTTAGACAGTAGGCTTCCTGTCCACTTGGAGAGAGCTTTATGGCTTATGGGCATAAATACCCAGACTCCCCCCTGGAAGATCCATCCAGGATCAAGCAGGGAAATAACTGAAAATAGAAGTGAACCTTCTGCTAATGTGTCCCACAGCCCAGTGCTCGATTGCAGGGTAAAGGCATCATGGCCATGGGCTTGGATCTTCCTGCAGAACATCTGCCAAGTACTACAGCCTGGGAAGGGTCCCGGGAAGCCAGTAGTCTCCATCACCCTTCTCCATGTGCTGCCATGGCCCTTCTGTCTTCACACTTCTCCAGTCAACCCTGGATCATGTTGAGATGCTGCAATTTGTACCACTGGGTTAAAATCAACCTTTTAAAACATCCTGTGACTGCATTAGCACTGGCACTGGCACCAGGGAAGAATGAGAACAAACTGTGGTACTAGAGGGACACTGCATTCTGTGCAGCTGTATTCCCATTCCCAGTGACCACCTGGCAGTAGCACAGTGACAGCACCCATCGGTCACCCATTACTCTGGAGGATTAGTCTGACCCTGCCCTGGGGTTGTGGGAGACAGGAAGAGATGTGGCCTCCCCAGCTTGGCATGTTTGCTGCTGAGAGGTGTTTGAGCTGATGGCGTGGCTGCACACAGCTGCCCTGGAGCGGGGGTGCCGAGGGACATACGGCTCCCACCAGCACTTGGAGGCACCTTAAAATACGGATCAGCCACAGCCTTGGCAGTGGCCTCAGGCTTCAGGTGAATATCTGGGCTGCACTGACACTGCTCCCTGGGCACAACTGCTCTGCTCTTCCGGCAGCTCTTCCGCCGTGGCGCCGTGGTGACGGACGCTGCGCCCTGCACGGCGCTGGGCACGGCGGTGCTCGGCAGGCAGGGCTCCTCGGTGGACGCGGCCATCGCCTCGGCCCTCTGCGCGGGCATCGTCAACCCACACACCTCGGGGCTCGGGGGGTAAGTGCTGGTCACTCGTCCTGTGCTGTCGCCTGCAGTTGTGAGCAAGCAAATGGTTTCACAGAATCCCAGAATGGGAAGGGACCTTAAAGCTCATGTCATTCCACCCCCTGCCACGGGCAGGGACACCTTCCCCTAGACCAGGTTTCTTCAAGCCCTGTCCAACCTGGCAGAAGCTGGCAACACCCCAGGTTCAGTCCCAGTGCTTTCAGTCTGAGTTCTCCCCTTCATAAGCTCTGCTCCTGGGGCTGGGGCCCAGTGCCAGCACCAGGCAGCTACCAGGGAGGCATGGCAGCAAGGGATGACCTTCTTCCAGCCCTCACCCTCAGGGTTGCATCCACATGAGCCTTGTGCTCCTGGCTCTGCAGGAGGGCTTAGGAGGGTTGCATAAACCATGGCCATCTGATACTGCTCCAGCTGCACCACCCACTGCTGGTAAACAAACCCCCTCTTTTGTTGCAAAACTGCTCAGATTAGAAGGAAAATCCCAGATAGTCCCCACCTGACAGTGGAACAGAGCCAGTGGCTCCCTGGCAAGGCTGGCAGGGACTGATCCAACCTCACCAAGCTCAGCACAGGGCTGCCTGTGTCCCATACTGGCTCTGCCTTGGCTGTCCTACTGTGTGCTCTGGGGAAAGATAGCAGCATTCCCCACATCACTGGCCACCCTGGCACCCTGCTGGGGCTGGTGACCTGCCACAGTGACCTGTCACTGGCACTCTTCATTTTGGCTCTATGGCAGCAGCTGTTGCAGGAACAGCTGGTGCCGTGCCCTGACCCCACTCTCGCTGCAGGGGTGGGGTGATGCTGGTCCACGACATCCGGAAGAACAGGAGCTGGGTGATCGACTTCCGTGAGGTGGCTCCCCTGGGCATCCCGCTGGAAGGGGACCTGCAGCAGGACACCAAGGTGAGGACCAGTGTCCCACAGCCATCCCTTCAGGGCTGCTGTCTCCAGCTCTCCTCCCCGCAGCCTTCAGGCTGAGAGGGGAGATGCCCAGCAAAGTAACAGGAGGCCTCTCTCACCATCGGAGTTCCTGGGCCCTACAGACATGTGGGATCCAGAGAAATTATTGCTTTTTCAGCCCCCAAATGCCTGCAAGGCTTGGGGAGTAAAAAGGCATGTCCCTCTGGCAGAGGGGAACCAAGAGAACAAGAGCTCCAGGAAGGAGAATAATTCCAGGTCATCCTGCAAACTTGTTTCTCCTGACTCAACTGGGTTGAGAATAGAATTGAATTTGATTCTTTCCTTCCAAAACCTTTTATTCCCTAATTGAGTTGTTACAGGCATCTTCCCCTCTCTTGACTATGCAGATAGTTCCAAAGCGAACATGCCTTGCATCTTCTTGACTTGCACTGGGGACCATGTCCTATGTCCTCATGGAAAGGAGACTACTCTTCCTTTTTGTCCTTCCTATTTTAAAGCCAGGTCTGCTCGTGGGGGTGCCAGGCATGATACAAGGAATGCACCAGGCACATCAGTTACACGGCAGGTAAGACATGAGGCTGGCACAGGCTCTGCCCTGGGGTCCCGGCTGGGGGGCTGGGAGCACACAAAGCCTTCCCATCAGGCTGTGTTCTCAGCCACCAGTCAAAATCATTGTCTAAGGGGTACTTGGAGGCTTATGTTGAACAAGTTGTTCATTGTTTGGTATTTCATTTACGAAAGAAAGAATTCAGCTTGGTGAGATTTTCTGCAGAGTGAAATTCTGTCTAACAAGATGGATAATAAATGTTCTCTTAGACACAGGTGCAGCACATTTCCATGCATGTCTGTTTATTTTCATTCTATCCTTAGCTGCATCCTAGGAAATGTGGCTGTCCCTAGTGCCCTGTTGGGACTGGGAGGGAGTGATCTGGATGACTTGCTCAGGGCCAGAGGCTAGCTTGAGATTTTACTCCTGAGATGTCCCTTCCCCCATCCATGCACTGCCATTGTCCTCTGGTGCACATCCTGGAGCACTGACATGATCCTGTTAAGCATAAACGACCAGTGAAAGCTCAGTGCTCCTTTTGGCCACTGCTGGCCCCACCACCAGGTCTTTTTAGAGCCCCTGACTGCAGAGCCAAGCCCTAGATTTGCTCCCCAGCACCCTGCCCCACTGCACCTCTCCAAGGAATGTTTCTCCTTGTCCTCTCTCCTTTGCAGACTCCCGTGGTCTGAGCTGCTGGGCCTTGCAGCTGGTGTTGCCCAGAATGGCTTTAATGTCACACACGATTTGGGTGAGTACCTGATGGGGGGCCAAGGGTGGCTACTCAGCACAGGGCAGGCAACTGGCCACTGCACTGGAGTGTGAGGTAGCTGGGACTGTAGGTGGTTATTCATGGGAAATCAAGGCTCTTTGGACCTGGAGATGGATGATGCTGGGACCTCAGGAATGCCTAAGCCATGTTTAGAGCATGATGGCAGCAAAACTGAAGTCCTTTGCCATGGCTGATCAGAGCCAGGTCAGAGCAGCCCACACTGGGCAGCACCCAGGATAAGGCAGGGAATGGCACTGGGGTGTCTTTGGGTTTCCTTCCCAGCTCCGATGAATCCGTGATCCAACCTCCCTCTAGTTTTGCAATAGGGCTGGAGGCAGCAGCAAGCCCCCAACATCCCCATCAGGTGTACAGTGACTCCAGGTCCCCTGTGCCTTCCTGATCCCTGCTGTTTCTGGATGTCTTTCCCTTTCTCACATGCAGCCAAAGCCCTGAGTGAACTGAAGGACCTGAACTACTCCGAGCGATTCCAGGAGCTCTTCCTGCCAGATGGGCAGCCCCTCCTGCCTGGCATGTTCGTCCGGCGCCTGGACCTTGCGGCCGTCCTGGAGCTGGTGGGGGCAGAGGGGGCATCAGCCTTCTACAGTGGAAACTTGACCCAGGAGATGGTCTCTGAGGTGAGCCAGGACTGTCACTATCTCCTACCATTCTGGGGCTGCCACCTGCACAAGGTGACAACCTGGAGATAAGCCCAGTGTCAGCACAATGATGAGGACAGATGCCCTGTCTCTGTCCCTCCAGTGCTGTAAGTGACTCACAGGCAATTCCCACAGCCTACAGAAGTGAAACCTTCAATTCCTCTAGAACCAGGACAGACTGTTCTTTTGAAGGAAAAAAAAAATCAATTGAAGACCCCTCTGAGCTGTGCTGGTTTGAGTAGCAATCCCTTTTCCCCCAAATTAGAGGTGCCCCACTGGTGAGAAACAAGTTGTTGTTGTTAATCAGACTATAAGATATGGACTCCAGGAAGATGATTTAAAAAAAAACACTGAGCCTTTTGAGCAGAGGGTTAAACAGGCTTGGTCCCACATGGGGTTGCCCTAGTTTAAGTCCTGTTGTTAGATGTGCTCTAGGAAAAATATCAATGACAGACAAATTATTCTGTTCAAAAAAACCCCAAGTGCAACTTTTATACCTGTGTGGCTGCAGTCAGGGTGGTTTGGCAGCACTGTTTTTTCCAACCACCATGATTCAAGTGATGCACCTTCAGTATCTGGTGAGTAATCTGAAGTGGGTTCATTCCACTCAAGCCTTAGACATTTATGACCTCTGTGTTTAGAAATCTACAGTTCACCTGGGCCACAGCAGAGGTGAAGGATGAGGAAGAGGAAAAGTTCCAAACTTGTGAGCATCTCCAGAGCTAAACCTTGCATTCTCACAACGTTCCCTTGTCCTGGTGGCTGCTACAGGGAAGCACAAATTCTGTATGGAGGAGCAAGGCTCATGGTTGCCACACCAAAGACCCTGGCAAGCTCTGGGATTCAGTGCACAATGCCAGCTTTGGTTACAGAGCAAAATGCTGGTTTCCCACAGCGTTTATTGTTCCAGCCCAGGGAGGACACCAGGAAATCAAGCACTGCTCCAAAACACCCCACCCTTTGCTTCCAGGCACAGGTGCAAAAAAGTGCTCTCTGGGGAATTTGAGATGATGTCTGCAGCGTGTGGCTAACCAGGCTTCTCCACTTTCTGTGCCATCCTGCTCCTTCTGCCCTGGTCCCCCGTGGCCAGGCTCCAAGGAAGCAGCTCCTGGCACAGGCACCAGCAGCTCAGCACAGTTCTTGTGTTCAACCAGCTTTTTCTTTTGGAAGCAAAAGGGGATCTCAAGTAGGATAGCCAGCTCTGGGGTGGTTTGACATGCTGGCCCCATTAGCTTTCCTGCTTCAGTGATCCATCCAGTTCTGCCAGAGGAGTTTTGCTGCCAAGCAAGCTGGCAGCTTAGGTTAGAGATCAGAGCATGCACAGGTCGTTCTTTCTGTCCTTTTTTGGATGAGAATCCAAAGGATTTACAGCAGCAACTCAGCCCAGCAGAACATCTCTTCAGATTGTGTGGCTTCTCCTGGTTAGAAGGAAGGAGCTGTCCTTGAGCAGAGCAGCACTTGTACGCTGACAGAGTGTTAACTTCCTCAGGGGAGGCTGAGATCATCAGAGTGCAGCTCACAGAACTGTAGGATCACAGAATATCTTGAGTTGGAAGTGTCCTACACAGATCATCGAGTTCAACTCCTGGCTCTGCACAGGACACTCCAACAATTCCACTACGTGCCTGAGAGCATTGTACAGATGTTCCATAAACTCTGGCAGGGTTGGGGCCATGATCACTGCATTGGGGAGCTGTTTGGCACCTGATCACCCCCTGATAGTCCAACCTCATCCCCATCATGGCTCAACAGCAGAAGGTCTGCAGAGGAGGAAAAGACCCATCTTTATTGTGTTCATGAAAATTACCAACCCCAGTAAATTGTACCTCTAGGAGAGTCTAACAGGAAGACCAAGGCTATGGCAGACCCACGGTCACCTGAAATAATTTCAAATAGAGTGGGAATTGTCATTTTTTTAATTGAGATTGCTAGCAATGGCCACCTACTACACCCCGGTTCATTCTCTCCTAAATACATATATAATGCTAATCCTGACAGTGTTTAAGTGCCTCATAACCCTTAACACACTTGTGCTTGCCACCCAGGGCAGAGAAGGCTGCAGGACAGTGCCAGTCCCCCTCCTCCTGGGCAGGCAGAACATCTTCTGAGCACCCCTGGTGAACAGTAAGCCAGGCCAACACGGCCATGAAAGCTCAGATTTGCAGGTTATCCTAAGGAACCTGGCACTTGGCTTGGGAATGTCAGTGGTGTCTGGTGGACAGTGAGGTGTGAGTCACCCTGGGCCAGCATGAGGAGCATGGAGAGCCTTGACCCAGCCTGCTCAGGTTGTGCTGCTTTGCTTTCCTGCAGGTCCACAACTATGGAGGAGTCTTGGTGGAGGAAGACTTCAGCAATTACAGTGTCACAGTGGAGGATCCTGTCCACACAGTCTATCAAGGTAAACCCTGACCCACTGCCATGCAACTCCAGGTAAATATTTGCTTCATCTGGCAAGAGATGAAGTCAAAGCTGTGCTGAGGTGTCTGCAGAAAGTCCTTCCAGGGAGTTTCCTGCTATTACCTGCTGACAGAGATGCATCATAGGTTCAGAAAGTTTTCAGCATTTTGAAATATTTTTCCCATGATAGTGACCAGTGGTATTTTGATAAAGTGTGAAGATGCAACAAGGTCGCATGCAATGACTCCATAAGAAGGTGGACCATAGGCCAACACCTACGTCTAAAGACAAGTTTCCAAAGTTGAGCTACAAGAGAGAAAACTGACTTTATGCTGCCCCATCCCTGGAAGGGTCCAAGGCCAGGCTGGACAGGCCTTGGAGCAACCTGGGCTGGTGGAAGCTGTCTCTGCCCAGGGCAGGGGATCAGCGTTGAATGAGCTTTATGGTCCCTTCCAACTCAAATAATTTCATGAGTCAATGATTCTGTCTCCATTCTTCCATACAGCAGTCCAGAAACCAACAGCCAATCAATAAGAACTGAATTTCAGATGTTAAAGAAGTGTTCCTATTTGGGCTTTTTTAATCCTTCATAAAGAAGGAGGAATGTTCTGAGAGACCCTTCTCAAATGATGGCACTTTTTATTATTTCCCCTCAAATCTGGAAAAATTTCCCTGTCCTCAAGGACACTAGCTTAGAGAGTGTTCTAACTGGACAATACCTGACAAAAGCAGCTTCATTCTTCTCTTCTTCCCTCCACAGGTCACCTTGTTTTCAGCCCCCCACCTCCACATGCAGGTCCTGCACTGATCACAGCATTGAACATCCTCGAGGGCTTCAACATCACAAGGCAAGGATCCAGGGGGAATAACTTGCACTGGATAGCAGAGGTAAGAAGAGGTTCAAAAATTGACTGAATGGCTTGTGCTGCAAGAGAACCATTTCTTTATTCCTTGGTTGTACAGAAATGTTTGTAGGAAATTCCCACAGGAGAGTGAGCAAAGAGACTGCTAAGGTGTAAAACTGAGTGGTGCTGCTGTCTCAAGGAGGTGCAGAGGTTGGAGCCTCCTGCTCAGCTGAACTCCTTCTTGCTTAAGCAGAGCTTTTTCAGAACAAACTGTGGCTTTTTCCTGTATGTAATCATCCCTTCAGAATGAGCCCCCAGCACCTGAGAGTGGTCCCATCTAGTTCCTTCACCTCTTAGCTCCAACAATCCTGACCATTCTAAAGCACCTGAGGGCACTGCAAGGAGTGCTGCAAGCAAAAGCCTGTACATGGTGATGACAAGGAAAACTGATCCAATACTTCGTATTTTAAATGATCTCTGTGGTCCAGAATTTTTCAGTATTTATGACTGTCAGCCCCTACCAAAACATTACAGCTACCCAGGAGGTCAAGGAAATGCTTTGGCTCCTGCTCTGTAAGCAGAGTTATGCTCTGAGATGCTTCACAGATCCACAGCTGGTCTTTACAAGTTGGGAATTTTAATCAAGGATCCAACCACATCCTTGTAGCAGATGGGACAGTGGATGCATGGAATTTATTATTTCTCAGCAAAAATGCAACAACTGGAGGTGTTACACATTGCCAGGCCTTTGCAGAGGCACAGAAGTTTGACTCACCTGTTTATTTTGAGCTCTCTTCAGGAAGCTTTTGGTGAGTCTATTTGCTCCTGCATTTGCACCAGGCCAAGAGTTTCACCCTTTGGTTATCCTGGAACAGCAACCTCCAGATCAAAGGCAGTCACTTCAGATGTGTACCCCTGGTTACCTGGGATTGCACAGATGAACACATGGCTGAGCTTCAGTGCTAGGCCAGCACCAAGCATCCAGCCCTGGAACAGCCAGGACCAGGATGTCCTTAACCTGTGCCAGAGGGGTGGATGTGCTCTGCTTGTTTCCATGGAGCTATTCCTTGGTCATCAAGCCCTTACACATCCCTGTATGGTGTGCTGGTCTGGAGACTCCTCAATGGAAGATTAACTTCTTCAGAAGTTAAGGAGTGCTGCAAGCACTTCTCCAGGAGTTAATCATGTTCTGCACTCTACACCAGGGGTTAACTCAGGAGAAGCTGTTGCTTGGTGGCACATTTCAGACCACAGTCACACCTCACTGTCTCTCTGCACAGGAATGGACTGTCTTGAATCTTGACTGACCATGGCATGACCTGCAAGCTGAAAGTTGGGTGTGTTTCTGCTCATCACAGACTGGCTTGGTTGATGAGCCTCACTCCTTGTGGCTCTCCTATGGCTACAATGTAATCCTAGGGCTGGATAAATGGTGTCTTTTGAAATTCCATCTCCCCATTTTTAATCAACTGGCTTAGGCACAATTCTGCATGTTTGAGAAACCAGATCCCTTCCTCCTTTCACACCATCATTTCCTGAAGTGTGCTGAGACTAATACTTTCTGTTCAAACACTTTGGATGGTTACAACTAGGAGCTAGGTAGCAGCTGGTGAGCAGAGCTGGCACCCAGAGGCAACAGTGAGCCCAGGACCCACTGTCCCACTGGGAAATCTCTGCTGTTGTGGTGACCACTTGGGAATGGAAATAGAAAGTGGCATCCTGATGACCCTGTCTGTCAGTTGGCAGTGAAGCTGAACCACCAAGCTGGGTGTCAGCTCCTGCCAGACACGTTTCACTTGTGGCTTGCCAGTGACAGAGGACAGGTTAGATGCAATGCTGGGAAGAAATTCTTGGCTGTGAGGGTGATGACATCCTGGTACAAGTTGTAGCTGCCGTGTCCCTGGAAGTGTTTAAGGCCAGGCTGGATGGGACTTGGAGCAATCTGGGATAGTGGAAGGTGTCCCTGCCCATGGCAGGTAGTTGGAACGAGTTGATCTTTAAGGTCCCTTCCATCCAAACTATTCTATGATTCTGTGATTGTACAAACACTCCTGAATACGCTCAGCTCCCCCAGCACATTTTGCCTGCCCTCCCTCCCTGCCCCTCCCCACTCCTCCCCTCTTCTCTCCTCTTCTCCTTTTCTCCTCTCGTCTTCTCCTTTCTTTCTTTTCTTTCTTTAGACATTAAAAATAGCCCTGAGTCTAGCAAGCAACCTGGGAGACCCATCTGATGACATGTCTGTCACTCACACAGCAGAAGGGATGGTGAGGTAGGTCTGAGGTGACTGGCACAGTGACAGTTGTGACATGTGTGGTTGGAAATAATCCCTGGGTTTGCTCTGCCCTGAGCTTTTTCTCTCTCTGTTTCACTGAGGAAAGGTCAGTCCTTGAGTGTCCTCCCAAGGGTCATTCTTCTACAAGGGTCACAGGTGATGCCCCAGGGCTCTGGGGATGGGTCACGGAATGTCCTCACACAGAGGTTTGCTGGATCCAGCTTGAGCCTAAGGGTTCCTCCCACTTTCTCACACCTCTAAATATTCCCTCTCAGTGAGTCAAAGAGCCATGACCATGGGCATGGGCATGGCCAGAAGAGCCATTTCTGCCTCTCACTACCCCACCACAGTGGTCAGTGCCTTGCAGAACATCCAGATGTGTGGGAGAGGCCAGGCCTGGGGTTTCAGCCCAGTCTTCCACCTCAGGAACCAGGTTTAGCCATGGTTGGTGGCCAAAGCTAATCCTGACTTGCTCTCCTCCTGAGGACTGGCATTCAGCTGGGAGTGCCACCTTGTCCTTTGGGGATGGATTTACTCCTGATTGGGGCAAACATAGGTAGACAGAGCCTTTGAAGGTCCATGGCATTGCCTCTCTGTGCAGACTGAGCCATCTTGTCTCCTTCCCTGGGGTGAACCGAAGGAGCTCCTGTGCTCAGCACAGCCCCTCAGGGCACACTGCAGTACACACACAGTGTAGCTGTATCCTGCAGAGAGACCAGAAGATGTCCAGCTTCCCAGGCTCATGGCTTGCTTCCCTCTCTCCCTCCTTCCTTGCTGAAGTAAATCAGAAGCCAACTCCCTGCGCCAGCTGATTAATGACTCCCAGTCGCTCCCATCTGATCTGCGCATCCCGCACTTCTCCGTGCAGAGCGGCCCTGCTGCCAGCCAGGTCCTTGTCATGGGACCAGATGACTTCATTGTTGCAGTTGTGAGGTAAAGGATTTACTTCTTGCCTCCACAATGTGCTCCAGGGGCAGGAGCAGGGAGAAGGAAGAGGTTCAGCAGGACAGGGTGGGAGGGGTCTGGAGCAGCCGCTCAGTCCCAGTTAGTCCTGCAACAGGGGAAAATGGGGTGGAGATGTGTGAGGTGGTGCTGCTCTGCCCTGTGCAATCCTATAGCTCTCTCACAGTGAAACAGGGCTGGAAGGGCCTGAATCTGCTCCCTGGGGAAGAGGTGATGGCCAGATTTGAGGACTGATGTGGGCATGGAGGAGACCCATCTGTCTCGGTTTGAGGGGAAAAACCAAAATGTTTTACCCACAAGCAGGGGAGGGGCCTCCTCCACAATAATCACACCACTCTTTATCAAATTTAAGAAAAGGAATTTTAATACAAGAAGGATAACTGCTATATATATATATATATATGTAAACAGACTAGTGCAACCCACTTCCCCAACACCATAAGAGAAAAAAAAAAACAACAACAAAACCCAGCAGGTTTTCCTCCGGGAGAAAAGGTTATACTTAAGTGTCCTTGTCCCAGCCTGGCTGGCTGCAGAGTGAGTTTCAGTCCCTCTCCAGCGAAACAGACGAGCAGTGGGCTTTTCAGATGGACTCAGTCTCTTCCCCCTGTGTTCCCCGTCCAAGAAGCAGAAAGGTACGAGCAACCAGCAGCAAATCCAAGGTAGGCAGCAGCACGGCAGGAAAAAGTGGTCCGAAGTAGGCAGCGGCAAGACAGCCAGGGAAAAAAACCCCAGCAGTAACCAGCAGGGCAGCCTGCCTCCTTGGAGTCCCCACTCCCCCCTTCCACCGAGCCAAGACTGAGGAGAATATCCAAAAAAAAAAACCAAAAGAGACAAACCTGCCCCCACCCCAGCGATCACAGTTAACTGCTTCTTTTGTTAACCGCTGGCCTGGGCAGTTAAGTGGCAGGGGAGAGAATTTACATAATAATCCCAAACTACAACATTATCCACCCCTAAATTCTCTTCCATGCCGATACTCTACATTAAACTTAAATTTTCTTTCAAATAATTAAGTGTTTACAAATACAGTAATATGAGTCGTTTACCCAGAGATAAGTTCCCCTTGAGGTATACATCGTGTCTCTCCATCTTCCTGCATCACCCACCAGGTGGAACCAGATCCTTGAGCAAAGACAACCCCACGAATGGGTTTGCCTTTGCCTGAGGCAGGGTTGATCCAGACTGTTTTCCCTAGCATACCTCTCAGGTGTATTACAGGGACTTTGTCTCCATCTACAGTGTGAAGGGGTTCTGATTGGGCAGGGCCGGCTCGATTGACAGAGCCTCTAGTGTTGACTAGCCATGTAGCCTTTGCTAAGTGTTGATCCCAGTGTTTGAAAGTCCCTCCACCCAACGCCTTCAAAGTGGTTTTCAACAGTCCATTACACCGCTCAACTTTCCCGGCAGCTGGTGCATGGTAGGGGATATGATACACCCACTCAATGCCATGTTCTCTCGCCCAGGTAGCAACTAAGCTGTTTTTGAAATGAGTTCCATTATCTGACTCAATTCGTTCTGGGGTGCCATGTCGCCACAGCACTTGTTTTTCCAGGCCTAGGATGGTGTTCCGAGCAGTGGCGTGAGGCACTGGGTGTGTCTCCAGCCACCCTGTGGTTGCTTCCACCATGGTGAGCACATAGCGCTTGCCTTGGCGGGTCTGTGGCAGTGTGATGTAGTCAACCTGCCAGGCCTCCCCGTACTTATACTTATCCCAGCGCCCACCATACCACAGGGGCTTCACTCTCTTAGCCTGCTTAATGGCAGCACATGTCTCGCAGTCGTGGATAACCTGAGAGATAATGTCCATGGTTAAATCCACCCCTCGGTCTCGTGCCCATTTATAAGTGGCATCTCTGCCCTGATGGCCCGAGGCATCATGGGCCCATCGAGCCAAGAACAGCTCTCCCTTGTGCTGCCAGTCCAGATCTGTCTGTGATACTTTCACTTGCGCAGCTCAGTCTGCCTGTTGGTTGTTGAGATGTTCCTCATTGGCCCGATTTTTGGGCACGTGTGCGTCTACGTGGCGGACTCTCACAATCAGCTTCTCTACTCGGGTGGCAATATCTTGCCATATATCGGCAGCCCAGATGGGTTTCCCTCTGCGTTTCCAATTGGTTTTCTTCCATCGGTCTAACCATCCCCAGAGAGCATTGGCCACCATCCATGAGTCGGTGTAGAGGTAAAGCTTTGGCCATTTCTCTCGTTCAGCAATGTCCAGGGCCAACTGCACGGCTTTAAGCTCTGCAAACTGACTCAACCCACCTTCTCCTTCAGTAGCTTCTGCAACTTGTCGTGTGGGACTCCATACAGCTGCTTTCCATTTGCGATTAGTCCCTACAATGCGACAGGAGCCATCGGTGAAGAGGGCGTAGCGTATTTCCTCTTTTGGCAATTGATTGTATGGTGGAGCTTCTTCCGCACGTGTCACCTGCTCTTCCTCTTCATCTGCTAGACCAAAATTTTCACCTTCAGGCCAGTTTGTGATGATTTCCAGGATCCCAGGGCGATTTGATTTTCCTATACGGGCGCGCTGCGTAATCAGGGCAATCCACTTGCTCCAGGTAGCATCAGTGACGTGATGTGCAGAGGCAGCCTGTCCTGACAACATCCACTTCAGCACTGGTAGTCGAGGTGCCAGAAACAGCTGTGCTTCTGTGCCAATCACCTCTGAGGCGGCTTGAACTCCTTCAAAGGCAGCTAGGATCTCTTTCTCTGTGGGGGTATAGTTGGCTTCAGATCCTCTGTAGCCTCGGCTCCAGAATCCAAGTGGTCGGCCTCGAGTCTCACCAGGCACCTTCTGCCAAAGGCTCCAAGACAGGCCATTATTCCCGGCAGCGGAGTAGAGCATGTTCTGTATGTCTGGTCCTGTCCTGACTGGTCCAAGGGCTACAGCCTGAGCAATCTCATGCTTAATCTGGTCAAAGGCTTGTTGCTGCTCAGGGCCCCAGTGGAAATCATTCTTCTTACGGGTTACCAAGTAGAGAGGGCTTACGATCTGACTGTATGCTGGGATATGCATCCTCCAGAACCCTATGGCACCCAGGAAGGCTTGTGTTTCCTTTTTGCTGGTGGGTGGAGACATTGCTGTGATCTTATTGATGACTTCTGTTGGAATCTGACGGCGTCCATCCTGCCACTTCACTCCCAGGAACTGGATCTCTTGGGCTGGTCCCTTAACCTTACTCCGTTTGATGGCAAAGCCAGCTCCCAAAAGGATCTGGATGATTTTCTCTCCTTTCTGAAAAACCTCTTCTGCTGTGTCCCCCCACACAATGATGTCATCAATGTATTGCAGGTGTTCTGGAGCCTCACCCATTTCCAGTGCAGTCTGGATCAGTCCATGACAGATGGTGGGACTGTGTTTCCACCCCTGGGGTAGTCGGTTCCAGGTGTACTGCACACCCCTCCAGGTAAAAGCAAACTGTGGCCTGCACTCTGGTGCCAGAGGAATGGAGAAGAATGCATTAGCAATGTCAATAGTGGGATACCACTTTGCTGCCCTGGACTCCAGTTCATACTGGAGCTCCAGCATGTCCGGCACAGCGGCACTCAGCGGTGGGGTAACTTCATTCAAGCCACGATAGTCCACAGTCAATCTCCATTCTCCATCAGACTTATGCACAGGCCAGATGGGGCTGTTGAAGGGTGAGTGGGTTTTGCTGACCACCCCTTGGCTCTCCAGTTCACGGATCATCTTATGGATGGGGATCACAGCATCACGGTTCGTTCGGTATTGCCGACGGTGCACTGTCGTGGTGGCAATTGGCACTTGCTGTTCCTCAACTTTCAACAGTCCAACAGCAGAAGGACTTTCTGAGAGACCTGGCAATGAGTTCAATTGTTCAATCCCTTCTGTCTGTACAGTGGCTATTCCAAAAGCCCATCTATGCCCCTTTGGGTCCTTAAAATATCCATTCCTGAGGTAGTCAATGCCCAGGATACATGGGGCGGCTGGACCAGTCACAATGGGGTGTTTCTGCCAATCTCTCCCTGTCAAGCTCACTTCAGCTTCTAGCACAGTCAACTCTTGAGATCCCCCTGTCACCCCAGAAATAGAAATAGTTTCTGAGCCCACATGTCCTGATGGCATTAATGTGCATTGAGCGCCAGTATCAACCAAAGCCTTATACTTTTGTGGGTCTGATGTACCAGGCCATCGAATCCACACAGTCCAATAGACACGGTTGTCCCGTGCCTCTACCTGGCTAGAGGCAGGGCCCCTCTAACACTGATCCTGGTCATAGCGGTCAGAACCTTTTCTCGATGAGTACACCTGGGAGGTGCCCTCCTGTGGGTCAGATTCTTGCCCGTGGGAAACTGGGACTGCACTTACTCTCACTGACCTTCTTCCATTCTCCTTCAGTTCTTGTACTTGGGCTGCAAGGGCACGGGTGGGTTTCCCATCCCACCGTCCCATGTCTTCTCCATGTTTGGCCAGGAAGTACCACATCTCAGTTCGTGAGGTCTGTCCACTTCCTCTGGCTGGGGGGCGTCTGGCTCTGACTTCAGAGGTTCTCATTCGCACTGGTGCCACTTGGAGACTTTCCCTAATTTCCTCTCTGATCGCTTTTACCTCTGCAGGCAGCGTCTTGAGACTCTCAACCAATGTCTCTACAGCAGAAATACGGGCCTGCATTGGGCTGTGGGTCATGCTTTCATATATCCGGAGCTTATTTGCTACTGCGCCCACTGTTTCATGGTTCTCTTCCCTATACATGGATGCCAGGAAATCGGTGTATTCAGCTGGCCCCGAGCGTGAAAGGTCCCACCACATATGTGGTGTGCATCTGACCTTGTCAGGGTCATTATTGGCTTGCCCACCTCTTCCAAAAAGCACGTCCATCACTGCCATCTCCCTCAGACGTAAAATTCCTTCTTCCATCGTCTTCCAAGTCTTCCTAATATGATGTTCCTGCAGGATTTCTCTATAAACAAACTTCTCTCTTACACTCGTTAGAAGTCGTGCCCAGAGTGAAAGGGGCTTTGATTCCCTCACGAACACCTGTTCAATAGCCACATCCTGGGCCAGAGCCCCCAAAAACCTGGCTTCAGCACCATCCAGTTGTAAGGTTTCACCCATAAGGTCCCAAACTCGGATCAACCAAGTCAGGATGGGCTCACCCGGGTGTCGAGCAATGTCTTTCCGCAAACTACGGAGATTATCAAATGACAATGACTCAGTGATGATCTCAGGCTCTGGGTCTGCTTGCTGTGGAGGTGCAGCAGCCCCCTCATCGTCTGCTGGATGGTCTAATTTGGTCTTATATTTCCTTTTCTGAATAGGGGCAACTTCCATAGGCTTGGCCTGTCCTCCTGGTTTAGCCTCATCCTTTTCTCCCTTCACTGTGGCATCAGGGGTTTTATTCTCTCGCTTTTCCCCCTTCACTGGGCTAGGTTTCTGAATGCATTCTGGAAAAACCCTGGCCCTACCTTCAAACATTCTGTAAGCTGCAGGGATACAACCCTGCAGAAAAACCATAAAGAGCAAGATATCTCTGGCATCCAGGGAGAATTTAAACATCTCAAAAGCTGTTGTAGCAGACTTGAATGGGGAATGGACAAAGGGTTGGGAGAAGAGATTCCCCTTTGTTCCTTCCCAAGGGTCCGTACTATTATCACTGAATCCCCAGAGGTAGCAGCTTAGGTTGCGGCAGGAAAACAGCCTGGAGAGCACCACCCACATGACATCCAAAGGCATCGAATTCATGGCACCATAAATCCAGAGTAAGAACTCAATAATAATTGCGGCTATTTGAGTTTTGCTCATTGATTTGTTGATAAGACTTAAACCTGCCGCTCCTTTTGGCATGAATTTGTACCAACAAAAAGCCAATATATTATACAGGATGGTCCTGATGAACCCTAAGCTCAAGACCCACATGGTGCCACAAAATAGCAGTTATCCTTCTTTGTTTACAAGCCCCACACGTTGGGCGCCAAGAAATGTCTCGGTTTGAGGGGAAAAACCAAAATGTTTTACCCACAAGCAGGGGAGGGGCCTCCTCCACAATAATCACACCACTCTTTATCAAATTTAAGAAAAGGAATTTTAATACAAGAAGGATAACTGCTATATATATATATATATGTAAACAGACTAGTGCAACCCACTTCCCCAACACCATAAGAGGAAAAAAAAAACAACAACAAAACCCAGCAGGTTTTCCTCCGGGAGAAAAGGTTATACTTAAGTGTCCTTGTCCCAGCCTGGCTGGCTGCAGAGTGAGTTTCAGTCCCTCTCCAGCGAAACAGACGAGCAGTGGGCTTTTCAGATGGACTCAGTCTCTTCCCCCTGTGTTCCCCGTCCAAGAAGCAGAAAGGTACGAGCAACCAGCAGCAAATCCAAGGCAGGCAGCAGCACGGCAGGAAAAAGTGGTCCGAAGTAGGCAGCGGCAAGACAGCCAGGGAAAAAAACCCCAGCAGTAACCAGCAGGGCAGCCTGCCTCCTTGGAGTCCCCACTCCCCCCTTCCACCGAGCCAAGACTGAGGAGAATATCCAAAAAAAAAAACCAAAAGAGACAAACCTGCCCCCACCCCAGCGATCACAGTTAACTACTTCTTTTGTTAACCGCTGGCCTGGGCAGTTAAGTGGCAGGGGAGAGAATTTACATAATAATCCCAAACTACAACACCATCACATCAAAGGGAATCCTTAAACACAGAGAGGGACGGAGCTGCTATGGCCCACATGGTTCCTACTCCTAAGTACGTGGAAACTGTTGCTTCTCACGTCTAGCCAGCCCTAAAGAACCACCAAAGAGTCTCTGTCAAGCCAAGATAAGACAAAAAGTTGGAGCCCTGAAAGCCTCAAGGAGTACAAAAATCTCTGGGATGATTTTTACAAGATCTCTTTGTGTTTCTTTTCAGTTCTTTGAATCGTCCCTTTGGCAGTGGAATAATAACACCCTCTGGAATTCTCCTAAACAGCCAGATGTTGGACTTCTCCTGGCAAAATAAAACAATGAACCACTCCATTCCCAGGCCGGTAATGACTGACATGACAAATTCTTTATTTGGGCTACCTGTGTCTTTCACTTTTTTCAAATTTATTCTCATCTTCACAACAGGGAGGCTATTTAATGGCTTACTAATAACTGAGAGACAATAGTATGTAGAAAGCTGCTATTTTTCATTATTGAGCATGGAAGGAGAAGAAACAGAAGGTTCCAACTGTATCCGTTGCCATTTCAATGCAATTTTACCAAGCAATATTGTTACCTACTTTCCCTGCAGTCCAGATGTACTTTAAGGAACTGTGTGCACTTAAATTGAAACTCTGTTAATGAATTCTTGCTCTGTAGGTTAAAAAGTAACAGCAGCAAAACTTCCGGTCTTGGAAAGAAACAATTATAGACCTGCACTGGTGGCTTTCAGTGCTGCCTTATGTGTTGTAAAACCAGCCTGCTTTGCTGCACTGGTACTTTCAAAGTGGGTGACTGCCTCCCCATGTTGCTTCCAAAAGGGCCAGCTTGTTGACATTTTTGGGGTGTCTTTTCTTCAACTGCAGCAAAATCTCCTTGAGCCTGGGAAGCGGCCCCTGTCCTTCCTGCTGCCCACCATCGTGAGGCCCTCCGAGGGCATGTGTGGGACGTACCTGTGCCTGGGAGCCAACAACGGGGACAGAGCCTTGAGCAGCATCGTCCAGGTCAGTGCTGTGTCCTCTGAGCAGCTGCTGAGCTCCAGGCTGAGTAGGGTCCACACCCACAGTGCTGCCTTTCCCTTCCTAATTGTCCCAGGCTGTGTCAAAACTGATGGCCACAGGATTACCAGATCAATCTCTGATGCCATCAGTTCCACACTTCTGGTGTTTCAAATCTCTGAGAGCTACCAGTTTACTTCTCTTGCACCTTGCTGGTGGCACCTCTGATGGTTGTAGAGGAGAAGCATTTTGGCAAAATCTCTAATGGCTTTTGTCATTCAATACCTGTTCAAAGCTTACCTTAGGTATCATTAAGAGAAAAGGGAACACTTTGTATTCAGAGAGTTGCAGGAAACTGGCACCCTTCAGCCCTTTCCCCTATGAAATGTTCCTTTTAGTGCATTCCCAACTGAATTCCTCCCTGCTCGAACTTGCTATAAATTGGGCAGCTCCTCTTAATTTATGACTTGTAATGAGGTGAAATACTTGCCAATAGCTCGATTGCATTTTTTGTAGCTGAAAGAAAAGGCAAAAGAACAGCTCCCAGGTTCCTTACCTTTTGGAAATAATTATTGAGAGCAAAACCAAAGCCAAACATTGCTTCCTGGTGTTCCGTTTGGAGAGGGCACATGCTGAGCTTTTGGCTGTAACAAACACTTATTTACAGATTACATCATGTTCCAGACACACAACTCTGCTGGTTTGGCAGGAACTACGTGACAAAAAGCCCATGCAATTATGAAAATGTCCTGATTTTCCAACAACAACATACAGGCCCTATTTCAAGGACCTCTTAATGTGTGCAAATCCCTACATGGTTCATGCAGTTTGGTAAATGGTTGAAGATCTTTGTCTGCTGCATCTGCAGATGCTGGAGCCACCAAATTGAGAGATGCTCAGGATGTTGGCCTCTCCTATTCTGTTTTTAGTTACTGAGGATATTTTATTCTCTTGCAGGTTTTGGTAAATGTTTTAACTTTACACAAGAATCTAAGTGAAAGTTTGTCACTTGGTCGACTTCACCCACAGCTTCAGTCCAACACCTTGCAGGTTGACAGTGAGTATGGGCAGTGGGTGGGGTGCAGAGCACAAATCCAGTGTGTTTAGGAAAAAAGCAGGATTTTCTTAGCATATTGCTGTGGAAGTGCCACAGCCCACAGCACAGCTCACCGTGTTCCAGAGTTTCCATGGCTGTAAAGGGTTTTGGGGAAACAAAAAGCAGAGTTCAGCTTCTTCAAAGCCTGGAGTCCTTGCTAAGCTGTGCCTTGTCCTTCCTGGAAATGCTCCCTGGCCTGTCCAACACCATCTGTACAAACTCTTTCAGGTGCTGTCCTTAAAACCTTTTAGCAATCTGATGCCATTGAGGATACTCAAATAAACACCAGCCAGGTTCTGAAAGTTTCCTACACTTTATTACCACTGCCATAAATTATATTTCTTCACTTTCTAGTCCATGTCCCTTAATTCCAGCAACTGGGAAGAAGACAATGCTTATGGCAAGGTTTGTGGCTTGACAGTGCTGGGAGTGCAGCATCAATGCTGGCACTCTGGAGCCCGTGCTGTCAGCTCTTGTCCTTGTTATTGCAAGTCTTGGTATATTTGATGCTTTTCACACAGCCTGCTACCAATCAGAGCAAACCATAACTGAAAACTGGTTCCCATTTAACACCCAATAGCCAAAGTTTCTGGGCTTTCCCATTTCAGAGGAGAATCTAAAAGGGGTCTGTCAAGTGTGACCTGCAAACTTGGAAACTAGGATGTAATTAAAACAAATCCAAATCTTCAGAAGGTCCTAATTTGTGCGTTTGGGCATTTTGGCATCAATAAGACACATGTGCAATGTATAGAGCTTAAATACCAATGGGGCTTCTGTGTGCCTGCTCTGTTTTGTCCAGCTGCATCCCCAGCTCCATGGCCTCAGGCACTTCTATTCATTCAGAAATTACCCTCAGCTGAACAAAATAAAAACAGAAGGGCAGCAGCCCAAGGTAGATGCCTGGAAGATTAAGAAATACATGCAGGGCAAGTTGGAAGGAGTAGCACAAAGTTTATCATTTGACAATTTGTTTTACTGTCATTTGTTTTCAGCTGCCTTGCATTTTATTTTGACTAAAAATTGTTAATATTCTTATTTGTAACTAAGAGTGGGCATTGCATCATGTTCTCTAAGAAGAATAACTACAGTTGTTGCCAGCAATGTATTTTTCCCTTTTTCCAAAGAGGAGAATCTTCCACATCCTTAAATGGCCTTGTATATCCTCTCATACCCCACAGCACAAAGCAGTAGCCCCTTGGCCCTTGGCTTGCCTGGCTGGAACTTTCTGAAGGGGCTGCAGGCAGGTTCCCCCACACCAGGTCCCAGCAGGGTTAGACGGTGCTTTGCATCACACAAAACTCTGGTTTCAATTACAAACTCCTGTTTAAAATCCCTACAGGTGAGTTTCCTGAAGAAGATATAGAATTTCTTGTAGCCAGGGGCCATCAAGTGGAAAAAGTCCCAGTGGTCTCCCTAGTTCATGGAGCCAGGAGAACCAACAGTTTCATCATTGGCCTGAAGGACCCCAGGAGTGCAGATGCTGCTGGAGCCACAATATTGTAGCACCTCCCAGGGGCCCTGTTCTCTGAACAAGGCTGGCACACACCAACCCAAGTGACATGCCTCTTCTGAAGTGGCCTCTCTGCCAGCCATTGGGGGAGCTCCACCCAGATGTCCTCCACACCTGACCCCAGACAGCACCAGGGGAGTCAGCAGCACCAACTTGCAGCTCTCTGATTTGGGTTTTCTTTTATTTTTCAATGATTTGGATTGCAAGCAGCCCAGTCCTTGTTACAGGAATGCCAGGAGCACACTTGTCTTTTGGCAAAATCTTGCTAATACCTTCAATCTTTCCAAAGCCAAGTTCTAAAACATTAGCAAAGGAAGAAGCAGTTGATGATGACGTTATCTTCATCTCCCTGTCTTTCCCAAGTTCATTCTTTGCCTCCAGTGTAAGCCAGTAATTAATACTCCTAATGTAGTGTTTGTAGGTGCCTGCAGCTGGAATATCAGGGAATCCTTTAATATTCCATTTGGGCCAGCTGATTTTTACCAGTGTGCAGTCTCCTGGGGAAGTTCCTGTATCCACATCACTACATCCTTGAATTTTGGCAGTAAATATTTTGAATCCAGTTGTGGCTCGGGCTCACTGGCAGTCTGATTTTGTAACCAGAGTAATGATTTTCAACAACTTTAACAGCTTCTTCCTCTAGCAACTTGTGCACCCCCCAACAGTTTTCTTACAGAGGTTCAGCCTCCTCCATGGTGAATTTGAGCTTAATTGGTAAATGGGCTTAATTTTCTTAGACACTTCTTGGAGATATTCCAGCAGTGCTCCACAGACCTGTGAAAAACCACACACCATGGACTGAAAACCACATGAAAAGTGTTTGGGCATGTTCAGGACTTTCCTTCCACTGCCTTATCTCACTGTGCTCTGAAAGACTGAATTGGGTCATTCCTACAGAGGGATTTCCTGCTGACTGAATTCATGGCAGTATTTTAACTCCATGTTTTTGTGCTGGTGAGTCTATTGAAGCAGCTGAAGAGAGTGAAAAGAAAGGTACAAACCAAACCCAACACTACCAAAATCATTTTCTGTCCACAACATGTAGTGAAAATACAAGAATGCTTCTGCATTTCGTGTCTGAAATCATGTGAAGAAAGATCACCCCAGCTGACACCTGCACCACTCCAGTCAGCCCACGTTTGGACATTTTCTGCTCTTTTTACTGTCAACTTAGAGACACTTGGCACTGAAAAATTCCAGAGTTTGATCATTTTCTGCAGTCTAAAATCTGATTTCCTTCATGGTGCAAATCCATATATGGCCACTGTACATATTATATATGCTTATGATTCTCTTGGTCTTTGATTTGATGATCACACCAGGCACCCTCAACCTTCCTCCCAAGGGACCCATCTGTCCCCTGTGACACCCATCTATTTGTAACTCACTCTGACACTCATGGCCATTGGACATGGGGAGCATGTGGGTCATTTTGGGGCTGCCCCATGGCAGATAAATTGGATGAATCATTCCTGCCACCTGCCAGCTGTGGATCTCAGAACATCCTACATGAAGCCTCCCATGTTGGGCTGAGTAAGGGCAGAGGTATTTTCATGCTCTGCTGAAGCACAGCCACCCATGAGAGGAGCAGGGCAGTTCCAGCCAATGGCAACACCAGCAGGGTTTGCTGTTCCCAGTCTGTGCCCTCAGCTGGGATGGGAGTGCAGCACCTCAGAGCGTTGTCTTTGGGACATTCTGTTCTGTGCCACCAAGAAGCAACTTTCTTCACCACAGGGACATCAAATCCATTTTTTAATTTTTCTGTCATCAGCACTAGAGTTGGTCACTGCCCAAAGTTGGAGTGTTCATAATGCTTTTTGTGTCTTGGAGCAGACCTTTTGATCACAGACTCACAGACTGTTCTGAGTTGGAAGGGACCCACAAGGACCATCAAGTCCAACTCTTAAGTCAGTGGCCCACACAGGGGATTGAACCCATGACCTTGGCATTATTACACCCAAGTTGTAACCAACTGAGCTGATCCCAGGGTTCAGGCTCCATCAAAAGGAAAGGAGGCAGGTTTGTGTGTGGAACCTCACTGGTGGAGCGTTGGGTGTTTGTGGTCTGTCCCAGACCAGATCTGTCCCTTGGGCACAGAGGATCGTTGTGCACAGCTGCAAAATACATGGTCAAGTCATTGTCACTGCAGTGCTTTGCATGAAATATCACAAAACACTTTGAAAGATGAAATTCCTCTTTATTAACTGGATTCACCAACTTCTCATGCTGGAAACTGTGTATATGTTTGGGAGTAAAAGACTTTGGTCTTGGTTTAAAAGGGCATTCACATCCCCAAGGTAAAATTTCACAGCAATTATTCAGAATCTTAAAATAAAGCATGTTCCAAAGTGTTCTGTTGGATCATGGCCTATGTTGCAAAAAAGAGAAAACTGAAAATAATTAGAAGATGAGACTTAGGTCCCCAGGTCACAGCTAAGAGAATTAAAGGTATTCTGAATTATTTCCCATTTTCTTCTCTGTTTAAAAGCAGCATCAGCATAGCAAAGATGTATTTGACATGGAAACCCTGAATCTGCTAATTGGCCCAATGCCTCTGGTACTTGAGGCCATCTGTTGTGATGAGACTTGATAAATTTAATGTGAGGTACCAAGAAATACCTGATGTTTCCTTCAGTGCAGGTGAGACAGAGACTGTGAAATAAAGGACCATAGTCTGGAGACATCTGTGTGTGCAGAGTCTCTGCACTGATTTCAGCCTGGCCCTTGCAGGCTTCTGACAGCTCTGAAGGAGAATTTGTGCTGAAACTTTGACACAGAATTGTCAGTGAGCAGCTCAGAACACAAAATACAAAGGGTCTGAGAAAAACAATAAAGACAATTTAAAAGGAACAAAATAAACACAAAATAATTTTTTTTTAAATGATGCCTTTACCAAACATGACAAATTCTATCTGGAAGGTGATCAGCTTGTCTGTGCCAGGTTTGCATTGCTGCCCATCAGTGTGTACTGGTTTTACTTGCAGATAAACTGCAGCCAGGCTCTGCTGCTGAGTGTGAGCAGTTTATCAGTATTTCTCCCAAGGGCTGGATGCCCCTCACAAGCACAGATAACAAACTGCCTTGCTGGCTGTAGGTGCTGCTGCTCACCCATGTGCATCAAGCACTGAGCGCTGGGGGTGAAAGCCCAAAGCAGGGATGAGGCAGAAGCCAGTGCTGCCATCCAGCTGGAGGGACAGGGGTGCTCTGTCCCTTTGGCTGCGCCATTTTGTTCCCATCACTGTCCCATTCGATGCCCAGATATGGAGAGGAGCTGGAGCCCACCTTGCTCCCACCATTCTCAGTGGGGCAGGTGCTGCTGGGATTGTCAGAGTAGTCAGTCACACTGTTGGGCTGGTGCCACTCGGGCTCCCCCACTGCCCCTGGACATGGGTGTGGGACCTGCTGAAGAGCAGCCCTTGGCACACAGGGGCTTCCTGCACTCCAGCCAGAACCTCCAGCCATGTGTCCTGCTCCATCCCTTGGGACACTGGGGACTGCCAGGGACAGGTGAGGGCAGAGAGCAGCCACTGCTGCCACAGGGGGACAGCAGGTTCTGTTCTCCAGACTCCAGGGAGGATGGCCAACATCCTGCAGCTCTGTCAGTGTCTCTCTGAGTGTTCTTCAGCTGGGGCAGCAAGTCTAAAAGTGGCCATTCAGTGTCAGTTGTTCAGCTGCTGCCAGAGGAGGCAGACCCTCCAAGTGCCCACTGGGTCCCTCCAGCCAGATCATCTCAGAGCCTCCTTCCGCCTGCTGCCCAACCCTACAGACTGATCATGGACACTGGCTGGAGAGAAAGGGCAGTCAGGCCTCAGTAAACACCATGAGAGGGAACCTCTATCTCTTTTATGAATGTCAAAAACAGAGTTTTGTAACATTTTACAAATAATCAAGTGAAGTGGGAAGAGCTGCTGTAGCAGCTGTGTTTTCAGTGGTTTTGGAAAGTTCTTCTAAACTTCAGTGATGGAAAACTGCCCCTAGCCAGGAAAAGGACAGCTCTGACAGGCAGAGCTAATTTCGGAGAAGCAAGGAACCACCTAAAAATGAAGCACACCTGTGCAGAGGAAAGATGGAGTAGGAGTACCAGAGCACACATGCTGCCCGTGAAGGGCTCCCCAGTGGCCACAGTATGTTTAGGTGCATATTGTCCTGTCAGTGCTGATCCTGCTGCCTGGGGACAGCATCCTGTGTGGCTGCAGTTCCTGGGCAGCCATGAACCTTCCACCACCAAGACTCTTCCCAGCGCAGCTGGGGCTCCACATCCTTGGAGTCAAGGAGGAGTGGATGGCTCCTGTGTACCCCCATCCTGTCTATCACATCTGTGGCCAATTGCCCACCTCTCTCTTTCTCACCACAACTCACAGTTTAACAAAATCCCAGATCAAAAGTGACTGTGCAACAAATGCCCCTTCCTTCTCTCCAAGTGAGCTCTGTACTGCTGTTAGAGGAGACATTATTTTGTTCAAGTCATTGTGTAATATTTAAGTTTGGAAAAATCTAAAGCTGCTCATGAGTCCACCTACTTTTTCTGTGTAATACCTGCCCTTTGAAAATACTGTTAGATAAAATCCATGTAAATAAAGCCACACTTTTGATTGTCATGGTATGAAATGCATTTCTATTCTGTTGTGGACAACAAAGCAGCTCAGACAGCTGTTTCTGCTGCAGGTAGCCCACCTTTGCAGGTGACATTGTATTAGTATGTGTCTGGTTTTGCAGCACAGCTTCAGCATCCAAAACAATCTGAGGGTCTGCTTGTGGAGAAGTTCCACAACCAGAATGACAGGATGGATTTAGGTACAAAAAATCAGAGGATCAAAGAATGGTTTGGGTTGGAAGAGACCTTAAGGATCATTCAGTTCCAACCCCCTCTGCCACATGCAGAGACACCTTCTACTAGACCAGGTTGCTCCAAGTCCCATCCAACCTGGCCTTGAACACTTCCAGGGATGGGGGAGCCACAGCTTATCCTGGGTTGGTTATGGTGTATAGAGGATGGGTAAGATCCAGGAACATCTAAGTTCTCCATCCAGCATGGATCCAGGCAGTGCAAAACTAGTCAGCTCTGGAGACCAGCCTGCAGCACTGCTCAGGGCAGGGCAGGCAGCAGACACCAGGGTGGCACTGCTGGAGCTCTCCCATGTTTCTTCCCTCTTGCCCCTCCACATCATGTCATTCCCTTCTCCCCACTGCCAGCTGACTGACAGACTCCTGCCACATGCCTTTCACTGCAATATGCAGGAGGGCAAAGATGCCTCAGAAGGGTCCTCAGTTGTGTCCTGGCATTCTGGTGACCCTTCAGCTCCACCTTCCCTGTGTTTCCTTACTCTCGTGACAAAGCTATTTTGAGAGAATTGGGATTAATTTTATTTATGTGGAGATTGTGTCAGTTCTGGTCTTTCCCAAGAGAGAGCAGAAGCATCAGGAAAAGCCATGGGAAGCAGCAGGCTATGAAGTGCAAAGGGGATGTCCAAGGCCCCTCACTGCTAACGAAGGGAGGACTTGTTTGCAAACTCCATGGGTGATTAGGCACAGGAAGGTTATCTGTGTGGGACCCCTCAGCCCAGATCAGAAGGTCAGAGCACTTAGAGAGCTCGAGGAGATGGTGGTGAGATACCTCAGTAATGTGCTTCCAGTAAAGGCGAGTTTTGGAAAACAGCATTTTACTCGTTCTTGTTTGCTGTGGTATACAAGATGTGCCCAGTATTAATGTACATAATACAAAGAATCCCGAGGGACAGTCTTGCACATCAAGCACAGCATCAGCAGTGGGCAGTACAGGGGTTTTTAGAAGTGTCAGTCTGATCTCTCTGTGTCAGTGTGGGGAATGCCTTTGAGGGAAGATCAGTCTGCAGGAGGAAGTTCAGTGCAGCTGGGTGAAGAAATGTCTCATGAAACAGAAGAAAACATGAAGACAAGAGGGGAAGAAAGGTAATTCCTGGGTACCAAAGAAATCTCTCAGCTTATGTTTCCAGTCTGTTTCAAAAGCCAGGAGCAGAGCGAGGCAAAGCCCGGGAATCATCCTTGCTCAGGCAGATTGTTGATCAGATGTATTGAATGTTCCTCCTTATTACCCTGTGATCGAGCTCTGTCTCCTGACACCTCTGAGGGCCTCGGGGAAGGGCCTTGCCCCTGTTTGCAGCCCCCAGAGAGGTGCTGGGGGTGGGGTCCCTGTCCCAGAGACTGCAGAAGACATAAAAAGGTATGAGCAAAACAACCCTTGAGTCTGTCTGCCAGGAGGAAGCTTTAAAGCTGCACACACAAAGGAAACAGGCACTCTGCCTGCAGCTCTGCACACACTAATCAGATTTAATTGTTAAGTCCTATATTAACCATGATGTTAATTATTTAGTTTGGGTGGGTTTTACAGAACACATTTATATATGAATGCATAAAAAGGTGGTTTTTTTTCCTGTGATGTATGTTATAGTGCTCAATGGGATGTGGATTTGTTGTATTTACATGGTTTTGCAAAATAAAAAAAATACCATTTTCCTTTTTTTCCTGTCATTTATCCAGCAGTATTCCACAGTTGCACCCCCCCGAGAACCCCCTCAACTGCTCAAGTCACTGAACAATCTGTGGGTTTGCAGGACCAAAGTCTTTATCTTTCCCATAAAGGACTTCTGATTGTTTTCCTCCCCCTGTAGTAGGAATTGCCACGTGTTTCATTTCTTCCCCAGTGCCAGTTCTCACAGCAATGACCGACAGCAAACCAGACACTTCGGGCTTTTTCTGCCATTTCTCATGTTGATGAAGGCGGCAGGACGGGGCTGTGTGTCCAGTGGGGATCCCCTCAGCTGGGAACCCCCTCCACGTGCTGAGGGCCTGTGTGGGGATCCACATTGCCCACGGGGTACTGCGGGCCCTGGGCCTGTGCATTAATCACATAAAGGGACTTTTAATTAAACTTCAGCTTCGTGGCCTTGCTGAGTCCGTACAGGTCCCTTTGGCTGCTCCCCCCTCGCCCTGTGGCACAACGAAAGCAACAATTCCCTGACAGACACTCGCAGGGTCCGAGGCCATCGCACCAAACGCTCTGAACTAAAATTCCTCCTAAACGAAACCCTCATTTCCTGGGAACTTCGTACAAAAGCCTTGATTACTGTTTTCTCCTTACAGTTCATCCGGGAAATGCTGTCTCTGTTCCCACAAGCACAGCCAGCCCCGGCCCTCGCGGGGGGCACCGGCAGCAGGGGCGGTGCCGGTGCCGGTGGGTCCCTTCGGGGCGGTGCCAGTGCCGGTGTCAGTGGGACCCCTGGGGGCGGTGCCAGTGCCGGTGTCAGTTGGACCCCTCGGGGCGGTGCCGGTGCCGGTGCCGGTGGGCCCCCTCGGGGCGGTGCCGGTGCCGGTGCCGGTGTCAGTGGGTCCCTTCGGGGCGGTGCCGGTGTCAGTGGGACCCCTCGGGGCGGTGCCGGTGCCGGTGCCAGTGGGCCCCCTCGGGGCGGTGCCGGTGCCGGTGCCGGTGCCGGTGTCAGTGGGACCCCTCGGGGCGGTGCCGGTGCCGGTGCCGGTGCCAGTGGGCCCCCTCGGGGCGGTGCCGGTGCCGGTGCCGGTGCCGGTGTCAGTGGAACCCCTCGGGGCGGTGCCGGTGCCGGTGTCAGTGAGACCCCTGGGGGCGGTGCCGGTGCCGGTGCCGGTGTCAGTGGGACCCCTCGGGGCGGTGCCGGTGTCAGCGGGACCCCTCGGGGCGGTGCCGGTGCCGGTGCCGGTGTCAGTGGAACCCCTCGGGGCGGTGCCGGTGCCGGTGTCAGTGAGACCCCTGGGGGCGGTGCCGGTGCCGGTGCCGGTGTCAGTGGGACCCCTCGGGGCGGTGCCGGTGTCAGCGGGACCCCTCGGGGCGGTGCCGGTGCCGGTGCCGGTGTCAGTGGGACCCCTCGGGGCGGTGCCGGTGCCGGTGTCAGTGGGACCCCTCGGGGCGGTGCCGGTGCCGGTGCCGGTGTCAGCGGGACCCCTCGGGGCGGCGCCGGTGTCAGTGGGATCCCTCGGGGCGGTGCCGGTGCCGGTGGGACCCCTCGGGGCGGCGCCGGTGTCAGTGGGACCCCTCGGAGCGGTGCCGGTGCCGGTGCCGGTGTCAGTGGGACCCCTCGGGGCGGTGCCGGTGCCGGTGCCGGTGTCAGTGGGACCCCTCGGGGCGGTGCCGGTGCCGGTGCCGGGTGGCCCCGTCGATGCCGGGGGGGTCTCGGTGCCCCCCCCCCCGCCGGGGCCGCGCGCTCGGGCGCAGGCGCGCGCGGGTCACGTGCGCGGCGCAGGCGGCGCGGCGCTGATCCCGGGCCGCGCGCGACCCCCGCCCCGCGCGCCCCCGCGGCCCCGCGCGCGCCCCCGGCGGCGGCGGCGGGCCCAGGTGAGGGAGGCGGGGCGGGGGTCGGGGCCGGGGCCGGGGCCGGGGCCGGGGGTGGCGCGGCAGGGCCGGAGGGGCGAGCGGCGGGGTCGGGGCCGGCCCGGCTCGGCTCAGCTCAGGCGGAGTGCAGGCCGAGCCCGGGGCGCGGAGCGGTGCGGGTCGCAGGCCGGGGGTGCCGCGTGTGCCGGGGCTGTGCCGGGCGCGGGGCGCTCCCAGGAGCCTGTCGGGGAGCGGCGGCGCCGCGGCCGGGGCAGCCCGCCCGCCCGAGGCCTGCAGCACGGCGGCCGGGGCGGGGGCCGGGGCCGGGGCCGACACCGACACCGGCACCGACACCGGCACCGGCACCGGCACCGGCACCGCCGGGCGCTCAGAGCCCCGCACGGCCCAAGGCCCGGCCCCGGCACGGAGTGGCCCGAGCCGGCAGCGCTGTCAGCCCCGCAGGCTCCGGTGCCCGGCCCTGGCCCGGCCTCGCGCCGCGGGGACGGCTTTGTGCGGGGTCAGCCCGGGCCCGCTGACGTTCCGCTTTTGTCCGAATTCCTCGGTTACTCTTAGAACAGTCAGGGAAAGGATCCTCACTCATCTCCGCGGCCTGATTTCTGCGTTTCTGTAGGAGATCTCAGGAAGCTCAGGGCTCTGATGCCCTCCAGCTGCTTTGGGGACTGGAAGGAGAGAGCTTTTCTGTGGATCTGGGAGTTGGCAGCAGGTTGGAGCTTCATGAGCTTTGTCTTTCCATAACCCCTCAGCCTCCTGGTAGACACGTTTGTGCTCATTCACTGACTGAAAACCCTGCTAAAAGCATTCTTATTGGAATCTTACTGGAGAAAAGACCATGCCTCTTGTTGAGTTTATTGTGCATTGGAGTCTTTCTGGCTTGTTTTTTAGCTAAAGTACCTTTCAGTATTTCCCTGATATATATATATATATGTGTGTGTGTGTGTGTGTGTGTGTGTGTGTGTGTAAACAACCACAGAGAACAAATCTGGCATTTTCCAAAAAGGTTACCAAGTGTAATAACCACAAGTTTTGGATTTAGCAGCTTATTTCCAATAATAGCAAGTGGTCCCCAGCTTTTCTGTGCATCTTATGGAGAAAGAAACAAAGGTATCAAGGCACATGCCCCAAACGGCCAGGTCTGCCATCCCGGGGACTGCACGTTCTGCCTCAAGGAAGGCATCGAGGTGTCTGCTGGGGCTTTGGATGCTCTTTAAATACCCACTGAGCCATGTGGCCTCCTTGGAAAGTTAACCGGCTTTGCGAGGAAATGTCTCACAGTAATATTGTATCCAGACTCTGCTGTGAGGAAAACTGAAATGGGAACAGGGGGGGGCTGCACACAGACCTGTCCTCTGTTGGGAAATGGCACTTTCAGTATTTTAAACCCACAAAAGGGCATTCTGTTGGGCTTTGGATTTTGGCTGCAGAATCTCACAGCAGAGCTCTCCAGCCTCTCCTGTGGGACTTGGAGGGAGGAGTTTTTTACAACAGGCTTCCAAATGATGCAGTAATTTTACACTTTTCTAGGAAAAAAATAGGTGCTTCCTTAAAATGAGAAACAACTGTGTGCAGGGAAAATGGAGAACTCCAGCCCAGCCTGTGCATCTCTAACTGTTGGTGTTCCCATTTTTCAGTGGTTTAAATGTTTGAAAATACAGGGTGTAGAGGTAAATTCTGCTGAACATCTGTAATGGCATTCTTAGTACTTGTTTGAGTTATATCCTGACAAAGGTTTCTGCCTTTGTGGGAGATGTTAAATGTTTCAACGTGATAACTGAACCCTTAAACAGATGGACAATATATTTTAATTTTCTAATACTGTAGTAATTGTTTTTGTATGGAAGCTGGAGTGACAACCTGGTTACAGAGACCCACTAAATGTACAGATTCGCAGTGGCAAAGGGTTGGAAGAGTTAATGTGGCTGTAACAGTTTGATTGCTTTGGGAATGGTGAAATTTTATGGGTCACTAGAGAACCTCTGAAGGGCAGAAGGCGTGATGGGGGGGTCTGTTTCAAAATCGTGTGGTCTCTGTTGAGAAATACAAATGCTGTGGTGCAGGGAGAGCGTGAGGGAGCTGAGGGCCTGGGGGTGTGCAGAGCCCTGGGCAGCACCCTCAGTCCTGCAGAACCTTTTTCCTGAACATGCAGCTGGAGCAGGAGGGATGAGAGAGAATGTCGGGCTGAGGACAGGTGAGGGCCAGCAGTGCAGGGAGTGTAATCCAAGGTGACACAGAGCTGAGGCAGAGAGGGTACTTCATCAGGCTCTAGGTGAGGGCTTTCCATCCTCTGGAGAGCCTCTCCATTTCCACCAGCCAGACCAGCAACTCGCCTTTGCTCTGCTGGAGCCAAGGATATTTTGTGCCTTGTCTTGACACTGTTGCAGCCTGTGCTGTCTCCTCCAGGGTGGGTCACGGGCGTTCTGCAGGAGCCGCTCATTGCTCGTATCTGAGAGTCTCAGCCACGTACTCAGCGTGTTCCTAAGTTGTCCACAGAGGAGAGCTGGAGGTTTGGCTCAAGATGATGAAGGAAACTCAGATTGTCTTGTGTCCTGGCTAATTAGAGTGATTCTGCTGGAGGTGAAAGTTCATCTGAGGTTTGGATTGCACAGAAGGGTAGTGAAAGTCCTTCAGAGGTCCAGGAGCTGGAGATTTTTCTCAGTGCATTGGGCATCCAGTAGAACAGCATCTAACTGACTGGCCCATCAAAAATTCCTGTTGTTGTAATTGAAAATAGGAATGAGAACTGCATTTGTCATGAATATGTGGCATCCCTGAGGTTGTGACATAGTAAATAACCCTTTTTATGCATTTGGGGAAAAAGAAAGGCAGCCAGTGTGTGTCCCAGTGCTGCTGGTTTGGGAGCTGGAGTGAAGGAGGGAGATGCACAGGGCGCTCCGTGGCTCGGGAGAGCCATCGTCCTGCTGGAACTGAGAGGCCAGTTGCCTGTTCCTGCAGCTTGAATGAGTGTCCTGAAGCACAGACCAGCACAGAGGTTTGGATTGGATTTGTGTGAAAATGGAAAAGTACAGGAGATGAATGATGCCTTGTCTAAATTAATTTGTCTTTGTGTAAACCTATTAATTTGCTATAGGAAGTTGCCTGTGCTGACTTGAATGTGTAGGAACCCAAGTTTTAGGTTTCATTATGAAAGGGAACCATCTAGTTATTCCCACCAAAAGATGCCTGCTATTGAATTCTGCAGGTCCTATGCAGAACATTTTAATTTTACAATTTTTATTCTTTTAAAAGTAAAGTGACCTGTGAAAACCACACAGCTGGTGTGGGATGGTGTCTGTCATCGTGGTTTCTGAGTAGTGCTCACAGAGACTGAGTTAAGTCTCTGTGCTCTGCCTTTGTAGGGTCCCAGAATTGTTTATGTTCAAAGGGACTTTAAAGACCATCCCGTTCCAGCCCCTCCCTGTGCAGGGCAAAGTGTTGCTTCCCATCCCTGAGCAATCCATTGCTCTCCAGTTCTGTTGTATCTGCATTTTATTAGAAGGTCTAAAGCTGATTATGTGGTTCTTCATAGCAGTAGTGACAATAAATAACACTTTTGAAGTGATTCCTCCTAAAGCTCAGAGCAGCAGAAATAAACTGCAAGTTTTTACATAATCAGGAAACTGTCATCACAATCTTGATTTTAACCAAAGCTGTGCCTGCTTCTATTATATGAGGATTAGTTTTTTGGAAGGGAAAACAGCTTCCTTGGTATTGAGTGTCTCATATCAAAGGAATTATGTTTAAGCTCTTTGTTTTAGCTTCAATCCTTTCTTCATCCTTTATATCATTTCAGAATTTTAAAAACTTCAGTAAGATTTCCCAGACATTTATTAGACGTAAGAAGGAATAATTCTGCAGGAAACAGAAGGTGCAGTTTTCAGTCAAACCTTAGTCCAGTACTGGTGATCCCAAGGATGCCTGGGCTGGTTATATTGGTGTTTATGGACATCAGGGAGAATTTGGTGATAAAGGAGCACCAATGGGGTGTGTCAGCCCAGAAAGGTCTGGTAGTGTTAAATGCAACTTTAAATCAAAAGCTTATTGTAACACAGTGAACAGATTGCTTCTTGAAAAGGCATTTTGCATCACTTGGAAGGGAAGATAAAATGCAGTCTCTTGTCAAAATGCTCCTGACTTTAATTAGCATCTCATTTTGTTTGCTGATTGTGGTGATGGATCTTGGTGGAAAGTCGGGTACTGCAAAGCTCAGTCAATATTCATCTGGTAAAAGTGATGGTGTGTTTCTTCCAAATGGAAATATCCTTAACCTGTGACATTAGTAACTCAGCTAATGGGAGTCGATTGACCAAAGATTACACAGTGTAGTCTGCAGCTTCCACGAGAACAGCTATTCCCAGTTCACTTGTGCCTTAGGAAAAGGCTGGCACCTGCCTTGTTTGGTGTCTTGGCTGCTGAAAGTGGAGATTTCTATGTGGTCAGCTGAGCTGTGTTTGAAGCTTGCTCTGGAGTTACCATCGTGCTTTTTAGAGCAACTCTGAGGTTCTCAAAAGTGAAATTCTGTTGGAAGAAAAGAGAATGTCTCAGCTGCTCTGTGACCATTACAGCTTGGCATGAGTCGTGGGGTTTCAACACACCAGGAAGCTTTGACAAACTGATGTTTCATTGAACCTGCTGTCAGAGTACATCAGGGTATCACTGCAAAAGGTGATATATGATATAACAAGCTGTAATTTTCTTCTTGTGGAAAACATTTGGGTTTGGGTGTTTTATGCTGGTAGTGTATCAGCTTGAGTGAATGAAGCCTGTATTGCTGGAGACTGACTTGTTCTGTTTTCTTGGTGTTTGGGAAATCATAAACTCTAAACAAAAGGCTCTCTGTAGTTGGAATGCTTCACAGGGCTGTTTCTATGGATTCCTTGGGGTCTGCTGAGGTGTGCACTCAGTCTCCAGTGCTCCTGCTGTATGTCAGGTAACTTACTGTAGTGAAGATTGGAGTTTGTGAACCAATATTGATTGGGCATTTTTCATAACCCAATTTGGTCTCATCCCTTGTGCACAATGGGAATGGAGACAGCAGCAGTTAATTGTTTCCCTTTCCACAGTCCAGGCTGACCATCCTCAGTCTCTCACTGGATCTTGCTGAGTAGCCGGTCCCTTCCAGTCCCCCTTCTCTGGAGCAGTTGGGTGCCCACAGAGCATCCCAGACCCTCCATCTGTGGTGAGGGGGAGTCAGAAAGGAGAACTGGAGGAATAAAAAGCCCCTTGGTTACTTGCACCAAGGAGTTCAGAGGATTTTTCTTCTCTCCAGTTCTCCCCCCTTCAGGCAATGTCCCCTCCCCGTGCCGTGCTCAGGTGTGGCTGTTCTGTGTGGGGACCGACTGCTGCACCTCAGAGGCCTCCTTAGAAACAACTTTTACAAGGCCTGGCCTTTCCTGTGAAGTCTTGGCAAGGCTTTGGAGCTGACCAGCCAGTTTGTTACGTGGCTCAGTTGTAGGCCATCTAAAATAGTCTGTGGAACTTTATAAGTGTGAAAAAGTAGAACTAAAGGAGTATCTGCTATAGAGTGTGAAAAGCCTCTTTTGTTTTGGATTACACAACAAATTATATTAAAATTTCCTGTTTCAGAATTTGGTTTTGCTCATCAGCTGGGTGACTGGTCCTGGTGTTTGGGCCAGTGCCTATAGCTGGAAACAGGTCACTGCTTGTGATTTAGCCAGTCAGGTCCTCAGCTTGGTGCTGCACTTCTGGAATTACAGTGATTATTTAGAAATACAAGGAAGATACCAGAAGGTGAAAAGTGTTAGATGACTACTAGAAGTGCTGCAAAGCATGTATGGTCTTATGTAATGTATACACTCTTTCCTTCCCTCCAAGTTGCTGGGTTGGCAGAAATGCACAAGGTTTTTAAAGCCATTTTATGTTGGGATTCGTGCATTTTTGGGCTGGCAAACATACTTTGTTGTCTGGATAGAAGACAGCAAATTTCTGCTTTGTCTTTCTGAGTCTTCCCTCTTCTGCTTCCCCTATTTGTTTTTGGGCAGTCCCCTTCTGCACTGATGAGCAGGCAGGCCTGTAAGCAGAAAATCTGCTTGGAAACCAGCACTGGGATGTCCCCATAAATCCTGTTGATCTGAGGGTCGGTATTTTGTTGTTGCCAGAGCCATTGGCTTTACTGCTGCATTTTTATTACCTGGAGAGCCTTGAGTGCAGCTTGATGAGCCCATGAACAGGAGCAGGTTCTGGGGATGGATTCACCTGCACAGGGTCTGTCTGAGGTGATTTGTGGGCTCGGAACGTGGTTCTGGAATGAGCTTAACCTGAGCTGGTTTTGGCACCTGCTTAGGATGAGTGGAGGGACATCCTGGTTGTGCTGGTCTCTCTTTTCTGAAGATGAATTTAATCTCGATGTGTTTGTCTTAAGACTTAAATAAATTCATTATTCTAGATAAAACTTGCCCTGTTTCCTATAGTAAAATGTTATTTCCAGGGAAAGGGAATATTCAGTTTTCTGCCTATAGTGAAAGGCTGATTTTTTTGAGATCCTCAAGTTTTGCTGTTAAAATCCAAATACAGTAACCTGTACTTTTTACATCATTAAGGCAACAGTTTGATTTCATGCAAAATTGCATATTAAAAATTGAAGTATTCACCATTAGATTCAGTATTTTTGTTATTTTGCATCATTGTCTGATGAAATGTGTTGGTTTTCTTTCAGGATTACATTTTTTGGGAGCTGCTGTTTAACCATGTTTGCCATTCTGGAATTACCAGAGGACCTGTTACACACCACGAAATACTAAAGTTGTGGAATTTATTTTGGTGGGTAAAATAAGCACATGATGCATCTGAGTATTTCCTGTTCTTATTCATTGTCCCCAGTCTGTGCCAGGCAGTGTCCCCAGGTGGGCTGGGCTGTGTCCAGAGCTGAATTCCCACTGTGCCATGCAGGGTTAGGCACATTTGCCATCAGGGCTGTGGCTGTTCCCAGACCTTTCTCCCAAAGAGAACAGTGGAGTTGCATTTGGGGTGTAATCCCTCTTTAATGCCAAAGTCTGAAATTCCAAATGACTGGAACTACTACCTCTGGCTAAGTTGTTTCATTTTACTGCATGTTTAATTATTTTTATTCATTTATTTTTAGGTATTCTTTCATATTACAATAGGGATTCTTAGCCTTATTTAATCTCCATGTGTAACAAAATTACATTTGCGTAGAATTTGTTTAAAAGTCTTTTTTTGTGCATCTTTGCCAAAACCAGCGATGTCATTTTAACCTTTGCACCGTGGGATGGTTGTGGGTGTCTGGCTTTGTTCATTGCTCAAGTCTAACACCTTGCAGATCACTGTGCTGGCAACAAATGAAGCATCTGCAGGAGGATAATGTAACAAATTGCCAATAGAAACAACGTTTCTGGTTTTACAGGCACTTTAACTGTAGCCCGTGTGTAGTGAGGGCGTGTGGGGCATTAAAGCACAGCCATCCTCAGCACTGTTCTACCAATGCTGGACCTCCTCTGTCCCCCTCATGAAAACCTGTTTCCCACTGGCACCTAAAACACAGGAAGCAGAAAACATCCAAGCGTATTATCCAGGACCTGCTGTTTTCCTGGGTTTTTTTCTATTGAGTTGCTTGAAAACCATTTTTCAGTGAAGGCAGAAGCAAGGAGGGTTCTGTGTCCTTTGAAGGTTTGGTTGCTACTGCTGTTCAAGACTTTCTCTCCTCACTGTCAGTGCTAAGGGATTTGACTGTAACCTCATTTCTTCCTCTTGCTTGTTGCAGTTTTAAATAATGGTGAGTGTGAGGGTGAGGACCCTGCTCAGTGTGACTTGAGCCACCTGCTAGTGAAGGGCATCAGCCCCTCCTTCCTTCTGCTCTCACCCCTTTTCCAGTCCTTTGTGTGATTTGGAAGAGAGCTGTTTGGAGAACAGAGCAGGATTTTAGTAGATTGGACTCACTGTGTATTTATTTTGAGAGAGTGCATGCTCTGGTATGACATCAGTTGTGAAAGTTTATTTTGCATATGTATAAACAGTGGTAAATCAGTAGACTGTGGCAGAAAAGCTGAGACAGGTGGTCAGACAAAGCACTAGTTTGGCTTCTGTGCTTTGTGTAGTGCAGTAGGTAGGAGAAATCAAGGCAGGAGATTTCAAGTTCTGTTTAGGAGATAAATAAGTTTGGATCATTTGAGTGAATCTTGGGTTAAGAATATCAATATTTCAGTTGGGTTTTTTCCCTTTGTGTTTGTCCACCCCAGAGACCAGCACTTCCCTCTGGTGGTGCTTGCACTCCAGTGCCTGCTGGCTTTCCAGGGCTCAGCTGCTCACCAGGCAGTGACAACTGGCTGTTTCAGGTTTTGCTCTAATCCCATCTCTCCCAGGGACTGGACAGGATTTCCCAAGCCTTGCCCAGTGTGTGGTGCTGGGATTGCTGTGCAGGGGGCCCTGTTGCTGCCAGGCTGGTGGGGGGGACAGCACCAGGCATGACACACTGCCTTCAGGGCTCCCTGTGGTGTGTGTGGGACCCAGCTGTCCATCAGGCCAGCTCTCAGCTGTGGCATCCCTGTATCCTAACTGAATTCTTCCTCTGGAGAGTCTCTGTTTTCCATGTTTTAGTGGGTCAGGTTTTTTATCCATATGCTGAGTGTACCTGGGAGCTCCAGGCTCCGGCAGCCCAAGCTGTGCCCTGCATCCTTCAGGCTGGACACTCTGGTCTTCATGGGCCATCCCCTGCCACCCCCCACCCCCAGACAACACTGAAGGTGCATTTTGGCCATTTGTGTGTTATTTGGCCATTTATCCCTGCCTCTCTTACTTCAGTTAGAGATTTTTAATAGTTAGACTGTACTGAATAAGACCAACTCAATAATAAATCTCCTAACACTTGTTACACTGCTGTGGGTTCGTGGGTAGGTGGTTGCCATGTGGCAGAGCTGGACTTGCTCTGAGTTTCCAGAAACAATTGTATAATAGGAAATGCTAATTTGGAAACTAAAGGAGCAGGTGCAGGGACAGGAAGGAGGCCATGTGTGCTCTTTGAAGGGAGGATGATGATCAGAGACTTTTTTGTGCTGCCATGTGACCATGACTGCTTGAGTTCCTGAGGTGTGCTGTGATTATGCAGATCAATTCAGGTGTGGTTCTTACTCATCAGAGACCCTCCATAACTCACTGGGAGTTCTAATTTGCAGGGATTATTGAATGACCAGAGTTTTACCCGGGTGTGCTTATGCTGAAAGCTTTCTGTGGTTATGTGGAAGAGTGTTGAGGGAAGGTACACAGTAATTACAGTCATGTGCTGGCTTGGGATTTGTGGAAGTCAGCCCTATAACCAGGAGATTGTTATGACAAGGAGTGCAGCTGGGATTCATTTGCTCCAAGGTGGATGGTGTGCCATGTGCTGCCTGAGGATGTTGAAAATCATTGCTTTCTCCTGTCATACTTGAGATAAATGGCACCTGAATGTAGGAATGGACTAAACTGCATGATTTGAGAGGAAGAGAGGGCAGATGGATGTAGCAGAGATCCTTGAGGAGTGTAATGTGAAGAAAAAATGCAAAGGGAGCTACAGCTACAGGTTCTGATTCAGAAGTAAAATTTAAAGGTCAGTCTTGGTTTGTTTCCTTAACTCCCAATATCCCTGCAGTGCTGTGATTCTCTGAGTCAGTGTAGCAAAGCCTGTGGTCCTTGGGAGTTTGGCAAACTCTATTTTAATAGTGTTTACAAGGGCCATAATTTCATAAGTCCTATCAGATTTTGCCACTTTGATGTGAGGTTGATGAAATCAGGTTTAAGCTGCAGCATTTTCATGGATTCTTTAAAATCATGGTTTAGGCAAGTCTGGGAGTCTTCTGCTCTTTCACAGAGAAGATGGGGGCTTCAGACACTTTCATTCAAAAAAAGATTGAAAATATTTGTGTTCTTTTAGGTAAACTTTTATTTCTTTGGTGTTAGGGATTGTCAGACATGCTCACGTTTCTTGCTGCGGGTGCAGCACCCCAGCACCTCCAAGTAACTGCTTTTTCAGCATATAAGACCTTGTAAATTCAGCTGAGATTTCTCTCCCTGAAACACTTACTCAAGATTTTCAGATAAGTAACGTTCTATGTAATTTTCTTAAAAATATAGTGCTTATATTTCATGGGATGCATTCATTGCACAGAGGGGATGTGCTTGATCCTTACAAGGCTATTTCTGTAGGATTTCCAGCTCCTCTTTCTGGAGTCAGTGGATGTGGAATGAAAGATGTAGGAATGCAGAAGAGATACTCTCCTGGTAGGTGTTAAGCCTGCTTGGGTAAGGAAGTTTCCTGTTCAAGAAATTATGTGTGAAAATCAATTGAAACAGCTTTTCACAGATTCCTATTAATTGAGATTCTCATTTTCTGGACACCTGACATGAAATTGAGGAGTTTGACTCAATGAAGTCTGGGGGGAAAAAAGATTTAATTGTCTCTATGTTTGCCTGGTAATGATTTTTAAAAATTTATGTCTCTATTTCCCATCTTTAAAATTTCCATGAGAACAGCAGTATATGAAAGCACTATGGACATAGATGAGGAAACATTTTAACTTATTTTCTGTTTGGATTACAAAAGAGCTTGTGAGACAGAATTAGCTCTGTTTTTAATCTGAGTCCTGTGAGGATGAGGGCTGGTGCTGCAGGGTGAGAGGGTAACTGTGTGAGAAACAGGGGATTAATCCTCAGTGCTGTTGGCCTGCCTGGTGTGAGGTGGGGTTGCAAGGGAGGAAAAAAACCCTATATTTTATAAAATCTCAGTGAGTGTGTGCATGGAAACCTGACCAAAAGCTGAGGGGGTTTTATGACTTCCAAGTCCTTCACTTTCCCTTTGTAATATTGTCCCTTCATTAATATTATGCAAGTGCAGCTCTGAATTTGAGGTTGTCTGGCATTGTTAGATATTTTTTATTAGAAAATACTGTTTTCTGGCCAGTATCTGCATCACACCTTTAATCTCAAAGTTGTGGGTTTAATCTGTGCTGGGAACTTGAACCTCTGCCAAGCCCCCAGTCTGTATCCTATTCAAGATGTGTTCAAGTCCCAGACCAAACCCTGGGTGGGTTGTGCTGAATCCCCACAGCTTTGGAGTTATGGGGTCCTGACTGGTGAATGGATTCGAATTTGACAGTGGTGGTCAGGAACAGGTTTCTGTTTGGGGCTTGGCATCAGCTTTAGCTGTTGGTGTAGCTGGTTTGAATCTTGTGGCAGTACCTGCAGAGTGTTGTTGAGTGTTAGAGCAGATGTCTCACCTGGAAAAGGAAGTGCCACAGCCCTTAGAATGGCCCGTGATGGAAAGAGAAAATGTGTATCTTAACTAAATATTGGTAGTGTCCACTGTAAGTTTAGGGATAAGTTACCACAGGTTGTACTTCTGTACACATAACAGCTTAGGTTACTCTCATAATGTCAAAATTTATTGCAAAGTTTAGACAGTTTATAAAGTAAAAACCATCAGGTGTGGGCCTTGACTTACCGAATTCATTCTTATCCAAGCCTGACATGGGGGCACGGGGACAGTTGTGCACTGCCCCAGGGGGAGCAGATTTCAGGTTGTAATGTGCAAAAGCAGCTGAAAACACCTAAATCTTTACAAGCTTTTAGAAAGTAGGCATAGTATGCCTGAGATTTCCCTGGGTGTGGGTAAAATATTTGTCAAATGCTACATTTCTCCTGGTAAAATGTGCTGTGGCTTTCCTACAACTTTGCACTTACTGCATCTGCAGTCTCTAAAACTAAATTTGGTTGTTCTTCCTCTCTTTCTGTAATTAAACTATTGCTGTGAGTCTCACAGTTCCCTGGCAGTTGGGCACTGCACCACTGGGACTGGGTGTTTGCTTGTCTCCTCTAGGATATGGGGAGAAATGTAATTCATTTTCCTCTGATTTTTTTCCTCTATCCTCCTTTCTACCTGACTGTCATTTAGATCAACTGGAATACTTCAAGTCACGAGCAGCAGGATTCTGTCAGGAAACACTTCTCTGTTCTCGGGGAGAAGCCGTTTGGATGTGCCATGGCTGCCCTTTCCAGCCTCACTCACTCTGTCTCAGAGAGCCCAGCTCGGTGTCACCCGGTAGGTTTGTCTGTCAGTGACTGTGTGTGCCACTGAAAACAGTTGTTAATGTCTTTACACAATTATTATTATACTTATTATGACTTTTTTTTTCCCTTCCAAGAATCATGTTGACATATGACAGGCTCCCATTTTTGGAAACAATGGTTTTGGATGGTCTACCTAACTTAAAAGATACATATGCCTCCTTGTACTCCTCAGCTATGGAAGACTTAGAGGTGGATTTTGATTCAGAACTGGAGGAAGATGAACTGAAACAGGAGGTTGCTCCTGGGGATTCCACAATCTTTATAGCTTTTAAAGGAAATATAGGTGACAGAGACTTTGAGCAGAAGCTGGATACCATACTGGAGAATGTGCCTGGCCTTTTACACATGGGTAAGGTACCTTCTTGTCGTTTTTCAGCTGTCCTCAAAATACTTATTTATGTAGTTAGTGTGCTTGCACCAATAAATAGATTATATTGGGTTTGACTTATAGTTTATAGTGAGATCTGTTGGGATTATTCTTTAGTGAATGTGTGAGTTTTTCTTCTCAGAAATGCATACTAAAGGTGTCTGCAGTTGTTTTGTTGTTCAAAACTGATTGAGTTAGCAAGTCAGTTCCTTCCTCCTCAGTTTCTGTATTTTACTTGTTTTTTTCTCTTTCATTTCCCTCCATTAGCACATGGCTGTGCTATATGAAAGTGAAACCAGACTTGTCCACACAGGGATGTGTTTTAGTGCCCAATCCAGGCGATTTAAGCCACTGCAGTTTGTCTGGGAATGGGTTCACTCTGAAGTTCCTGTGTTGGTTGAGAACATGAGTGCCCTTTTGCTGCTTCCCTGACCTGCCCTACCTGACTGACTTTTTCCTGGTGGGGGCCATGCAGTTCTCTCTGGTGCCCCTCTGTGCCCCCCAGCTCTGGGCTCAGTTAGGTAGCCAGTCAGAGACAACAGGCTTTTTGCAACGTCTTTTACCAGCACATCTAGATCTGAGCATCTGCAAAGGGCCTTATGCTCATTACTGGTAGCTGCTCAGTTGGGTAGTCTTGTGGTGTTTTCAACAATGTCAAATACCTTTTCAGAAAAATAGGTATAACCAGACTGAATACCCAGACTCCATTTCTGTGTCACTTTGCTCTTTTCATTCCGTTTTGTCCTGTAGTCAGCTGGTACCAGCTGCTGGGTCCTTGCTGTTGAAAGATAAAACAGCTGGGATAGGACAGAATTACTATGAGGAAATACCACTATTTTGAGCTCTGTCTCTCAAAGAATTGGAAGCAGACACAAACTAAAGGTAGTTACTGGTGTGAAGGGATGTGCATTAATACCAGAGCTGAACTGTAGTTTTGAATGGCAATTGACCAGCAGGTGCACGGAGTCGCTGTGCTTGTGTAGAGGCATCTGCCTGCTGGGTTTGTTACAAATGTTAATGCCAGGATTGATAACATGACTCCAACCTCAGCTGAGAAAGCAAATTTTTAAAATCAACGCCAAAATAATCTGAAAATTACCCATGTGACAAGTTATTCAAACTGATTCAGAGCAAAATAGAATATTGTGAATGTGGAGTTAGTAAATAACATGAGGTTAGTCTTGGCAGATGGAGAGCTTGAAAAAAAGAGAAACTTGGGTGCAAATACAAAGCAATACCAAAACTGATAATGCAATTTTTGTATGTAAAATATTGGAACATTAGTAACAGTAAATATAGGATTGTTCAGACTTCCACAAAAGGGGATTTTAACACTCCTGTCATGTTTTCAGTCAAAAGCAGGTTATAGGTAGAATAAGGATGAATGTAGCAGTTCCATTACTGTAGCAGCAGAAGGGCTTGGTGAATTAGTGAAGAAAAAGAAATTTCTAAATAGGAATGAAGTATTGGCATTCTTAACTGACCAGTTCTTTAGAATCCAAAAGTTAGCAAACTCAGTAAATCTGACATTATGGTGGAAGAACTGGCTGATGAAAATTTGGGCCAATACTTTCTGTTTTCAGAGGGGCTTTCTTTTCAGAAAGCTGGAAACTGGAAACTTATAAACCTTAATTAGGAGCATATTTTACTTTTCCTTAAATGCATTTTGTAGCAATCATTAGGTAGGTATCAGTTTGGATAATGTGTCCAACAGGACTGGCCAACCTTTTTGCTGTTACTTTGAAAACTGCTCGTCTATGTAGAAACACTCATGTACAACAGCTTTTCAGAAAATATGCAAGTACATATTTTGCATGACGTTAATGTGCTTTTTGGCAGAGATTTAACAAACTCAGAAAGGCAAATAATTTAGTAGAAATCAATGAAGTACTAGTAGGACTCCTTTGGCACTGGTCTTGAAAAAAACCCATGGTTTCACAAGCATTTGTAGGGCAAATATTTCAAGGATTTCATTCCTGTAGTCAATTATTTCCCACATTCATCTGGTTCACAAACAGATTTTCTGTATCACTGGACTGGAGCCCCTCTGCCCTGGAGCCAGGCTGGGAGAGCTGGGGGGGCTCACCCAGAGAAGAGAAGGCTCTGGGGAGACCTGAGAGCCCCTTCCAGAGCCTAAAGGGGCTTCAAGAGACCTGGAGAGGGACTTGGGGCAAGGCCTGGAGTGACAGGGCAAGGGGGAATGGCTTCCCACTGCCAGAGGGCAGGGTTAGATGGGATACTGGAAATGAATTCTTCCCTGTGAGGGTGGGCAGGCCCTGGCACTGGTTGCCCAGAGAAGCTGTGGCTGCCCCAATCCCTGGAAGTGTCCAAGGCGAGGTTGGACAGGGCTTGGAGCAGCCTGGGCTGATGAAAGGTGACCCTGCCCGTGGCAAGTGGGTGGAACAAGAGGACCTTTAAAGTCCCTTCCAACCCAAACCTAATATGTATAATTCTATAAAATCTGTTTTAGTTCATATTTACTTATCTTTCCAAAGTAGTTTATTCACAGAATATTTCAGTTTTTGAGTAGTACTATCAAGTGATCATGTTGGCTACTGCATTGATTTTCATTTGATTAGTTTCCTTATTCCTGATTTTTGGAAGATCCCTGAAGTGTTTGGCAACATCAGTCACTGTACACCCGTGCAGGAGAAATCTCTTCTCCCTGAGAGTGGCCACTGGCAGTTTTCAAAGCCAGTGTTTCAGTATTTTAATCTCTTCTAGCCAAGTTATTTCATCATATGTGTTGGAAAACTGCCTTTGCACTGACTCTGACTGCCTTTCTGTTAAGAATCCAACAAGTTAAAAGTGCAGAAAATAGAGCCTTGGAACAGCGTCCGTGTCACCTTCAATATCCCGCGCGAAGCTGCCGAGCGGCTGCGAATCCTGGCCCAGAATAACAACCAGCAGCTTCGAGACCTGGGCATTCTCTCGGTTCAGATTGAAGGTATTTCACATGAATTTGCTTCCAAAATTTACTTGGTTAATGTTGCAAAACTTCAAAGTTACTACTTTGGTGTCAGTGAAAAGATAGCTGAAGACATCTATTTTTTCAAGAAGAATATTTAATAATAACAAAAATGAAACCTGAAAATCCTCTAGGCCCCAGGAAACCTGAAAAATGGTTTTTGAGTGTTGGCTAGCAAAGGTGCACTGATTTTCTTTCCCTGTTGTTTCATATGAGGCCTTCTTTAAAACAGTGAAACCAAGGACGGGTAGTGCTTGTCGTGAGGATTGTTCTTCTTAAAATTGAAGGCCAGAAGGGTGGTGTGATGTGTGTCCTTCTAAAACGTGCAGTATGGATGGAGTCTCTTCTTCCTTCCTCGACATTTTAAGTGTCCTTTTGCAGGTGTCTGTTTCTGCTTTTCTGTCTCACTCTGTTCACCCAACGTGTGCTTCCCTTCCAGGGGAAGGTGCCATCAACCTGGCCCTGGCTCAGGGCAGGAGCCAAGATGTGCGGATCAACGGCCCGCTGGGCGTGGGCGGCGCCGTGCGGATGGACACGGCCTTTCCCCTGCAGGGCGGGCAAGGTGAGCTCCTCGGGGGCAGGAAGTTGTAACTCGGCTAATCCTGGCATTCCACTGGTTACTGCAGCTACTGTTTGCAGAATCCTACTTGCCATTTTAGTTAATGTGTGTCCTTGTTCTGTGCTGTCAAACTGTGTCCTGTATTATGCAAACTGGCCCACATTTTGTTGCACAAACATTGGAGTGATTTTGGTGGGGGCCAACTGGTTTGTCTGGGGGAGGGGGTTTGATGGTTTGGTGTTTGGTTTGTTACATAAAGCCTGTTAAAGCAGATGAATTTAATGTAGAGAATTCACTTGAAAATGTGCACAAATTCACACAGTGTTGTGTTTGGCTCCCTTTATGGAAATGAGCATAGGCTCAGTGTGCACTAATAAACTACTTTAGATTAAATCCATTAGATTTATGGGAAGGACAGGACACTGTCATTGCTACTCTCTCCTTCTATTTTCTGATAAACTTTCGAGAGCTGGTTATAGAGAAGGAAGTTTTGTGAAGAGGTGTATTTTCATTAAACTCTACGTTTTATAGCCTTGCATGTCCATAAGGAATTTTTAACTAAAGAATTCAGATTTTACAAAGAAAGCTGCTATATAATTTATTTTACCATCTGAATCATAAGGCAAAACAAAAAAAAATAATTATTTTACTTAAAGCAATTAAAAAAAACAGGAACATTTTTGGTCAGTTTATGTAAGATGCATTTGTGGCTGTTGTTGAGAAGGAATGGAAAGAACATTGCAACTCTGTAGAAACCTGATTAAATGGTAGTGAAATCATTGTGCTTAACAAAGAATGTAAAACATTTAAAGAAGGGCTCTGCTTTCTGCTGTGTTTCCTGTCTGCAGGTCAAACAGTATAGAACAGCAATAACTGGGCAACAGTATCAATGATGTTATAAAATAGCAGCCTGTGGAAGTGAAACACTGACTTTTTTTTTCCTCTCTTGCAACATCTCAGTTACTTTCTAGTTTCAGATTTTGCAAAAATCTGAGTTACATCTATGACTTTGATACAATCTTGTCACTTGATGACTTCAGTAGCAAGTCAGGCTCACATCAATTTTTGAATCAGAACGATTTCCTTTTATATCCTTTTTAAAGGTTTCATGTTAAACAAAAAAGGTTCAGCAGGACCTGAACTTCTTTGTTTGATATCAGGAAATCTGAGCTCCCAGACAGAGAGGTGCATTCTCAGGTTATTTCAAATAGCTCTTGAAGTCTAAAGAAATGTTTCATTGACATCTTTTTTTTGTTAAAAGAAAAAAATCTAAAATTCTTCTCTATGTAAAAACTGCAAAACTTGATAATATCTATTTTTATTTTTTAAGGTTTAATAAGAATGAGCAATGCTACAGCTGTCATGATGTCCCAGAGTGGAAATGTGCCCACCTCTATGGTAGCAAGTGGTGCTAGTGCTGAGCTGCAGCCACGAACACCTCGGCCTTCCTCGCAGCCAGGTGGTAAAACTTAGTCCTGGTACTGACCTGAAAATGTTCTTGTACTTTCATTCTTCGGCACACAGACTTGAGTGTGCACTCATGAGAACACTCCAGAACTGTTCTGGAGCGTTTTCCCTGCCCTTCTGGGAGCTGCTCTTTCTGTGGAACCCACTGTGCCCCAACTAGTTTGTTAAAACTTTTCAAATAATTTGAGTGCCTTCTAAGTCACCAGCTTGCTTCATATTTTGTGTTGAGCAGTGGTAGTGCTATTCTTCCAGCTGAACTGTTGTGACTGAGCTTTATGTTTAGCTAAAGGTAAGACAAGGATTTGTTCAATGAGGCAGGAATGTTTCTGGTAGGAGCAAATGCCCCAGACTGACTACAAATGCTTTCAGGCAGGGTAGGTAGACTACAAGTTTTAGGATTGAGGATCTGGAGGGTGTGAATATTTAGGGTTTGTTCTTCACAATTCTGGTAGTGCATTTTGGGACCACATTAAAAAGGAGTTGGTAATTACTTGTCCCTCCATAAAATGGTGGCAGTACTTGCCAAATTTTGTAGAGTTCTCTATTATTTATTCTTATAGATAGCATTTTTTATAAATGTTTTAAATTTTCAGGGAATATTAGTTTATGATACTAATTTTTTTAACTGGCGGGATTAGCCCTAACAAGTGAATTATATGTACAAACTGGAGGACAAGAGGCTGGAGAGCTGCCCTGGGGAAGGGGATCAGCAGGTTTGGGCTGTTTTTGGAACAGGAGCCAGCAGTGCCTTGGCAGCCCCAAGGGCCAGCCTTGTCCTGGGGCATCAGGGCCAACATCACCGGCTGGGTGAGGGGGGTCTGTCCTGCTCTCCTCTGGGGCAGCCTCACCTCGAGTCCTGGGGACAGTTTGGACACCTCAGTACACAAAGGACATCAGAGGGCTGGAGTGTGTCCAGCGGAGGGGGACCAGGATGGGGAAAAGGTTTGAGGGCAGGACTTTGGAGGAGCAGCTGAGGCCACTTGGGCTGCTGAGCTCAGAGAAGAGATCAGGGGTGACCCCATTGCAGTCTGCACCTGCCTCATGCAGGGCAGCAGGGGCAGGGGCTGATCTCTCTCTGGGGACCAGCAATGGGACACAAGGAGGTGGAATGAAGGTGCATCATGGGAAGCTCAGATGGGACACTAAGAAAAGGTTCCTCACCCAGAGCAGTCCCTGGAACAGGCTCCCCAGGGAAGCAGTCATGGTACCAAGGCTGCCAGAGCTCAGGGAGTGTCTGGACAATGTTTTTAATCCTAAGGTTTAGTTTTGGGTGGTTCTGCCAGGACCAGGGAGTTGGACTTGGTCCTTATGAGTCCCTTCCAGCTTGAGCTATGCTGTGATTCTACAGTTCTAAGTGTGTAGAGAGCTCGCATTAGGCTGCAGTAACAAGCTCTGTAGAGTTGTCATGCTGTATTTTAGAAGGCATGAATTGGTAAGACCTGGCTTCCCAGGACTCTCAGACATTTTGACAACATTTGACTGTTGTCTGTTGGAGAAATTGGAAACTGGAATGTGATTTTTTACAGAGTAAGCAAATGCAAGCAAGTAATTTACCCTTTCTTGTTTCGGGATGGGCTTTGTTTACCTTAGGTTATTTTTTTCTGCTTTTCTTTGCTCTTTTAATAGATGCCATGGACCCACTCTTATCTGGGCTAAATATCCAGCAGCAAAATCATCCATCTGGATCTTTAGCTCCCCAGCTCCATTCAATGCAGTCAGTTCCTGTAAACAGGCAGATGAACTCAGCCAACTTTCAGCAGCTACAGCAGCAGCAGTTGCAGAATCGTCCTCCCCAGCCACATCAGCAGGCACAGCAGGGTATTCGACCTTCATTCCCTTCACCAGCACAGGTTCCAGTTCCGCCTGGCTGGAACCAGCTTCCCTCTGGAGCACTTCAGCCTCCTCCAACCCAGGGAACACTGGGCACATTGACAGTAAACCAGGGTTGGAAAAAGGCCCCATTGCCTGGACAAATGCAGCAGCAACTTCAAGCAAGACCATCTCTAGCAACAGTACAAACTCCAACTCATCCTCCACCTCCATATCCTTTTGGAAGCCAGCAAGCTTCCCAGGCTCATTCAAACTTTCCCCAAATGAGCAATCCTGGTCAATTTACTGCTCCTCAAATGAAAAGCCTTCAGGGAGGGCCCTCACGGGTTCCTGCGCCACTGCAACAACCCCACCTGACCAACAAGTCTCCTGCGTCCTCCCCCTCCTCCTTCCAGCAGGGCTCTCCTGCCTCCTCTCCCACCGTTAACCAGACGCAGCAGCCGCTGGGACCAAGGCCGCCCCAGAGCAACGCGCTGCCCCAGGGATTCCAGCAGCCTGTCAGCTCTCCCAGCCGTAATCCTCTGGTGCAGCAGGGCAATGTGCCCCCCAACTTCATGGTGATGCAGCAGCAAAACCAAGGTCCACAAGGTTTACACCCCGGTTTAGGAGGTAAGAAGTACTGGGACTTTCTTTTATTTTAAAAGGAAAAGAAACATAAAATGTCTAGAACTAAGGTTGCTGTTAGTTCTGAAAAGATCCTGTACAAGACAGAATAAAGGCGTAGATGAAGTGGGTATGGGTGAATTAGCATCAGCATTGCTTAGTTTCTCCTCCCTGTCTCTCTCCTGCAGTGTCACAGTGCTGGCCTAAGGGTGGGCTCTGGGACCCCTCAGAGTGGAGTTGCTCTGTGCAGTTGTCATTGCTGACAGTCATCCTCTTGACAGTTCATCTGTTGCTTTTAACAAGCTTAGGATGTTCAAAGATAGTGAAGGGGTTTTCTTTTGTTTTGAGGTTGTTCTTTTTGGGGGAAAGGGGGACATGTTTTTGAGACAGAGTGTAATGGAAACAAACATTTATTTCTCTCTTCAGCTTCCTCTGTCACCATTTACATTTTCTGCTACAGAAATGAGGTGTTGTTCTGCATCTTCCTTTCTAAGCTGTGGATGTCTCTTCTTGACTTTGTCTTTATTTGTCATCAGTTTCTTCCCATTTAAAGAGAAAAGATCTATTATTGTCATACTGTTATAGTCCCTGCTCTCAAATTAAGAGGTTAAGGAATGTTTTAACTTCTCCTTTGGCTGTGTTGTCTTTAGTTTTCTCTTCAAACCAATGCACTCACATCTTTTCCTTAATCCTCCTAGAGTTCTTCTCTAACAGTGAAGGAGTTTCTTTGGTCAGTCCCAAGATCTCTGTTATGTCCTTAGTGGTTTTTTTCCCTTTGAGCCTCTTGTAATTCTGTGCAGACTTATTGTGCTTCTCTCTGCTCATGCATTTGTTCATCTTTCTCTTGGGTAGCTGTTCTCAGGCCCCATAACACAAGCTCTTGCTTAAGCCATTGAAATAATTTCTTTGTGTACTTATAAAATATGAGCCATGTTCTTTGTCCACCTATACATAAATCTGTTCTAGTCTCTTTCATTCTTATGTTGTATGCCTGAAATCTGCCCCAAACCTGTAAGGAATCTGTTTCTTGCTCTGCTGATCGGGACAAGCTTCTTATTTGCACTGTTTGTACCATGGGTCTTCTTTCAATTCAGATGAATGGTCTCAGTTTCAAGGTTCTCCTTTTAGGATCTGCCAGTGCCCTGTACTTGGTGTACCTTATCTTGTCTGTATCTGGAAGAAGTTAGTACTTATTTGTTATAGTTGCATTTCCCTACAGTTCTGCCTCACTAGCCATATATCCCCATCAGGAATCATAGCCATGACCTCTAGGCAGTATAATCTCTGTGTTCTTCCTTCCTACTTTTTTGAGTTAAAAACGACACTGTAAATAAACTATCAAAATACATTATTTGGCTTCACTGCAGACCTTATTTCTTAAATCAGCAATCCTCACCTGATAAAAAAGGACAGGATTCTTTGCTCTCAACAAAGCTGCATTGCTCCCACTTGTGGGGATTTTTTGCCTGACTTACGTGCATATTCATTCTTTACTGCAATTTATGTGTTAATTAAGTTGTAATTATGGATCTTTCCATTCTTAAGCCATCTTGCATTTTCTTAACTAAGTTGTAATAACAGATTTTTCCTGCTTGCATATAAAGGTTTGGTGTCAATGAATGCATTCAAACATTTTCCATCTGACACAGTAATTTGGCAAAGCAGAATTTATATCAGATTGGAACAAATAAACACTTTCTTTTTTTCTCAGGTCAAGCATTCCTGTGTGCAAATCTTCCCTAAAAGTTTAGCAGAACTAAACCTAGAGTCCAGTGATGTGGTATTTTGAGAAGTCTGTGTTCCATATTGGCAGATGTATCTTCTTGTTTGACCTGTAGAATTGATTACCTTGAAATAGTAATTACAAACCTAAGCCCAGATTAATTAGACAAGCAGCACAATTAAATGTGCAAGAAAGCAGTAACTGTGGAAGTCACGTTCTGGCACTGGGGCAGAAGAATAAGGAGGGGGGCAGGGTTTGCCCTGAGTCTCAGGTGTTGCCTGTTTGACAGTGACGTAAAAAGAAATGGGTTCTGGTGAATCCATCCCCGTGCTGCTGGTGTTGGCAGGTAGAGGGAAGCTTTTCTGTCTGTCCCAGGGCAGCAGGGATGTTCTGATGTGCCAGAGTGTGGGTGCAGTGCCAGAGATGGGCCTGACAGAATGTCTTGCTCTTGCAGCAGGAATAGCAGGGTTACTGGAATGTGCAGCAGCAATGGACATGCTGAACCATGAGGTTCCTCAGCCCACTCTTGGATGAGAAGATCTTCCAAGTGTGTGTGTACAAAGCAACACTGTTAAGGAGCGTGTGCTTGGTGTGTTACTGTCAGAGTTGTTGAGAGGAGCACACCACTGCTACAAAAATGCCAGTTGTTTGTGTATATGGAGTAAGTGAAAGGCCTGCTAAGAGTTGAGATGTACAGCAGAAACCAGCAAACTACTTTAATTTCTAAAAGTCCAACATGGACTTTTCACCTTCTCTGTGTGATAAGTTTTGTACTTAAATTACATGTTGAAATGAGTCATAGTAATTTGTTAGGCAGGATTATTGCATAGATAATAACTATAAATGTCTTCAGTGGGTTTTGTATATTGGCAAAACCACTTTTCTGCCTAAATCTGTAATGTGACAGTACAGACTCATAGGCATTCTCCAGTTACAGATCTTCTCTTTTTGTATTTCTTCCTGTTTTCCGTATTTACTAATAAGAAAATTCTCCTGTTCAGGAATGCCCAAGCGCCTCCCCCCAGGGTTCCCTGCAGGCCAGGCTAACCAGAACTTCCTGCAAGGTCAGGTGCCTTCCACAGCTCCAGGAGCAGCAGGGAACAGCGGAGCTCCGCAGCTGCAAACCAGCCAGAACGTGCAGCACACAGGTCTGACTGCAGTGGGCTGTTCTCAGCTTTTTCCTTTCGGAGCACGTGATGCTTTTACCTGTGTTACACAGATCCCAAACCATAAACTCTTGCCATGAGCAGGGAGTTGCTGGCTGGGACTGCAGCAACATTCTGTGTGTATTGATGGATAAGGACAAGAAAAGCATGAGCTGCTCATGTTTCTCAAAAACCCAGATATTGCTGATGAATACTGTGGTCCTGGGATCCAGAAGTAGCTGTTAAGAAGCTGAATGGAAGTAGCATTGAAATTTGGAGGCAGGGAGTAATAAAGATACAATACAAAAAGAATTTCCTGTCCAGAAAAAAAGGTGTAATTATCTTAGAAGCACAATAACAAAATAATCTTGTTCTGCTTTGAAAAAAAAATGTTATTAATTCCTTGGAAAGCTTTGGGAGTCTGCTTACAGTGTGAAAATTAAATCTTTAGTTCACAAATGTCTCCTTTTAACAATTCAGTTAGTCTTTTGTCTGGACTGTGGAAACCTTGATACTCATTTCATCAGGACTCCATGTGCATTTATTCTTTAACCCATTATCACATAACCTCAGGGTTTGAAGCTTGTTTTGGTTGGGAGTTACTCTGCTGAGTTAGGTGACACTGTGGAAGATTTTCAAACTTAGGCACAGATAACAACTGAAATTAAGTTTCTGTTCTGTCTTCTGCAGTGGGGTGTGTGGGGGGGTGCCAGTCCAAGTGTTTATTTTGAGTTGTATGATGTTCAGTTCTGTCAACAAACATATATCTGTAGCATCAAATATTGCATTCCAGAACTGCAAATATGTGAGATATTTCAGTTCATTGGAAAAGGAAGGAAAATGATTCTGGAGTACTTACTCAAAATCAAAAGGTGTGAAAACTTTTACACCAATTAGTCTCTTACTGCTGTTTTCTTTTTATTTTCTTAAGGTGGCCAAGGATCTGGACCTCCTCAAACTCAGTTGCAAGCAGCACATGGCCCACCAAACATGATGCAGACTAATCTAATGGGTCTCCATGGAAACATGAACAACCAGCAGGCTGGTGCTGCTGGGGTGCCACAGGTTAACATGGGCAACATGCAGGGGCAGCCTCAGCAAGGACCACAGTCCCAGCTCATGGGGATGCACCAGCAAATCGTGTCCTCTCAGGGACAGATGGTGAACATTCAGGCTCAGGGATCACTGAACCCTCAAAACCAGATGATACTTTCTCGAACTCAGCTCATGCCACAAGGCCAAATGATGGTGACACCACAAAACCAAAATCTTGGTCCTTCTCCCCAAAGGATGACCCCACCCAAACAGATGATTCCCCAGCAGGGACAGCAGATGATGTCCACACACAATCAGATGATGGGACCTCAGGGCCAGGTCTTGCTGCAGCAAAACTCAATGATGGAACAGATGATGACCACTCAGATGCAAGGAAATAAACAGCCTTTTAGTACTCAAAACCAGTCCAATGTTATGACGGGGCCAGCTCAACTGATGAGAGGACCAACACCAAACATGCAAGGAAACATGGTGCAGTTCACTGGGCAGATGATGGCACAGCAAGGCCCTGTGAATGGGAACCCTTCTCAGGTGATGGGAATTCAGGGGCAAGTTTTAAGACCCACTGGACCTGGTCCTCACATATCTCAGCAGCTTGGGGACACTACTCCTGCAACAAATAACGATGTGAACTTGACACAGATGTTACCTGAGGTTCCTGTGCAGCAGCCAAACATGGTGCCTTCTCATATGCAAGGAATGCAAGGAAACAACAATTCAGGGAGTCATTTCTCTGGCCATGGGCTGCCTTTCAATCCAGGGTTTAGTGGAACACCAAATGGGAATCAGGTTTCCTGTGGGCAGAATCCTGTGTTTCCTGTCAATAAAGATGTGACGCTCACAAGTCCACTCTTGGTTAACCTTCTCCAAAGCGATATATCAGCAGGACACTTTGGTGTGAACAACAAACAAAATAATCAGAATGCCAACAAGCCAAAGAAGAAGAAGCCCCCAAGGAAGAAGAAAAATAATCAACAGCTAGAACAAACAACGTAGGTTTAACATTACAGTGTTTTTTATAAAGGGCGTGGGGAAGCTCCACAGACACCTTGTCAATATTTTATCAGCAAGTAATGGGTGAGAAAGGACCTGTATTAATTCATGTTGTAGCAATTTCTTGCAAGAGTTACTCTCAAGAGTCTGTCATTGGAATATTTGTTCAAGATTAAAAATAGCATTCAAATATCCAAATTCAGTTATAAACCCAGTTATACCGACATTGTTCCTTACCTTTACTGGGTGAAGGAAGTTTAGCATGTGGCCCTTGGTGCCACAGCCCTTGGAAGAGGAGGCTGCCTTTTTTGAGCAGTCTCACAGCCAGAATCAAAGAAGTACTTTCAGAAGAGTTAGAAGCCTCCATAAACATGTGCAGGAGAAATTTTTGGGGGTTGTTTCCTGAATTATGTGCATATCCTGACACATTTCTGCCTGGAATTGAGCTGGACTTCTCTATTAGTTGAGGCTGCAGCTAGAATTTAGAGGAAGAAACCTGGTACTTGCTGGGTGTGAGGTTAACAGGTCCAAGCAGTGCTGATCTTCCTGGCCTAGCAGAGATCAGGAAGTTTAAGAACCCCCACAACTCTTGAGAGGGAGGAGGCAAATGAATCCTATTGGAAGATAATGAATGTATGTGCCTGTTTAGTGGAAATACAGGATTGCAGAATCTCTTCTTTCCTCTTTGGCCAGTGTATTCTTCTTTGGCCAGCTGTGCTGCAACCATTTGCCACTGACAGTCTCTGCTAACGCCAGCACAGGGTAGATCCTGGTGCTGGGCCATTGTTCATCTTAAATGGTGAAGGCAGATGCACTATATCTAATTATCCTGATGCTGCAGGTGAGCCCCAGGGGCATTGACAGGAATCCCCCTGATGAAATTTCTGGGGATTGTTTTCAGTTTGCTTCAGAAAAATGCAAACACTTAGCACATAAAATTATAACAGAGGAATGTCCAAATATCAAAATCAAATTCTTAAAACCAAACAAAAAGGTAACAATGGCACATTAAGCTCCTAATGTGGCTCTGGTTCCACCAGTCCCGCTCTTTTGAATGATTGTTATCTCTTTAACCTGAAGCCTTTCCCAGGGACACATGTCCAGTTCAGTGCCAAGAAAAGATTGCATCAAGTACTAGGCAACTGTTTGATGTTTTCATTTTTCCCTTGATAACCAGTGCGCAGCCCCAACCTGCATTTTCTGCACAATGTCAAGATTCCTTCATGAAGATGAAATTAATAATCTCATGAACATTTTAATTCTGGACTGAAACAACTCACATCATCTATAGCAAGTGATCTTTTGTGACACTCATTGATTGGCTTTACTAGTACAAAAATAAAATGCAGAAATGCTGTAAGGTAAAGCAAAACATGCTAATTTAATAGGCCATGAAAAAGCTTTTCAAATACCTGCTGTGTAGGTGGCTACAATCATGCTGTGAGGAGGAGGACAGTCTGTGGCCAGCTGTGGAAATCTGGGTAAATTTACTTGGCCAGAATCAAGGGGTCAGCATGTGGCTGATCTGCAGCTCCAGCATGACTTGGAAACAGTAACACAGACACAAGCTCCTCCAGTCCAAATAGATTCCAATAAAATAATAGTAACCACTGCTGTGGTAAGTGCCTTGCCATGGAAGTGACAGGATTCAGAGGAAGCAGAAGAGGTGACATTGTCTTCTGAAGAGAAAATCCATTAATCATTAAAAAAAACCTTGTTAGGACTTTGTTTTCATTGGTCTTACTGATGAGCACCCAGCCTCAGTGTGGCTTGGGAATATCAGTAAATGGATCTGTCTCTCTCCTCTGAGCTCCACAAAGCCCCACAAGACTATTTGCATATTAAAAAGTTTTCACAATAGAGGAAGCCTAAATTGCAGCTTTTCTATTGAACTATGGCAGCTCAATTCTAGCTCCCAAATAAGGCTTTGAATCAGATTTCTGTGTAATTAACAAAGGAAATACCCCTTTGTACTTCGTACTCTGTTACTTGACTTTTCAGTGCATATTCTCTGCCATTGCCACCTGCAGAATGTTGTTCTGATATGGGCAAGCATTTTGGCTCTAAATGGGCTGTATCCTTGCAGAAGCATTCAGAAGGGAGACGTTCTCATAAATGTTTCTGAGAGTATTCTCCAGCAAAAGGAAGGTGACTGCAGTGAAAGGTGTCTGTAATATTTTCCTGCCTTGGATTTGCGGATTCTTTTAAATCCAATTGGGTCACTTCCTTGGGCATCAGGAGCAAATAAGATGCTTTCCAGCTTCCTCTCTGTCGTTCTTCCTCAGAAATTTTAGAATTCAGAGCAGCAAACCTTGTGTGGAAATGCAGCTAATTTGATAAACACGTGAAAAAGAAATAATTTCTGAGAAGTAATAATATGGTAACAAAAATACCATTAGTAATATAGTTTAGAGACTGAGAATATTGGAATGTAAATAGGATAAGTGAGCTATTGAAAAAGCTTATTCAGCCAAGTCTAAAATAGTTTTAAGGGTTTGCTTAATTGAGCAGCTCAGCACTGGAATGAAACCCAGGACTTTTTGGAGGAGTAGGTTCTTTAAAAGTGTTAGTATGTGTGTTCTGAATCTGAAGACTGTAGGGAATGGCAGGTAAAGTGAGGAGCAAGATGCTGGATGAAATGGGATTGTGGGTCAAATGCATTTGTTAATTCTATTAAATCCATGCACAAACAAGCAGTTGTTTCCACGTTCCCCTGTGCACAGGCCATGAACAACATCCCCTGTGCTGCTAGAAAGAACCTTAACCCTCTGGGTGAGGTCCCAGCTGGCATTTGGGTTTGCAGGGTGCAGAGCAGGTGGGGACAGCACTGTGGGACCAAGAGGTGTTTCTGCAGCAGACCTAGAGTGTTGCACCGTGGGTGACAGTCCCAGTGCTCTGGGCAATGCTCCTCATGCAGCAGCAGAGGACCAGCCTTTCTGTGCCACAGGAGCTGTTGCAGAGCACTGAACTGAGCCAGCAAGGCTGGCTCTGCCACATCTGTACTGCCATTTTATGTTTGCTCACCTTGGTACAGCAGCTGCCACCTTTTTTGTTTGGTTGATTTGGTTTGGGTTCTCTCTCTGCTCTGACAAGGGATTTTGTATCTGAAGGTTGTACTCAAGAATGAAGCTGGTGGAGCAGAAGGTTTGCTCATGACAGTCCAGACTGTGCCTGATGTGCAGTTACGTTTTTATATTTTTTACATTCAAAGCAATAGAAAAGAAGAATAAATACAGAATATTTTGTTCCTGTTACACAAACCTCATCTTGTAATTCATATTCATAATTTGGGGGCGGGGGGGAGTTTTGATAAGTGGTGGTTGCTAAACATGCCCAGTGAATTTCAGCTACATTCAAATGATGTTTAAATTTTTCAGCAACGACAGCAACAGTCTTTCCTACCATAACTGCTCTTTGTGAGCACACCAACCTCAGGTCTGTTTTGCCAGGTTTGCACAGCTGCCCAATCAGATCTGTCTGGCAGGAGGTGCTTGCTAAGCATCTGTTTTGCCCCAGTATTGTTTTCCCATGTTAAACCTGCCTGTGCACTGTGCTCTGTATCGGCTTTTAGCTCATCTTTAACTGTTGCATTTCTAATCTCCCACTATTATAAATAAACCATAAATAGCAAAATTACAAATTTGAGATGTATTCACAGTTTTAGGCAGTTCTTTCAGTCCACGTAACTGGCACGTGCACCAAAGGCTGCAGCTCCTCTGAGTGATTTTGCTGCCAGAATTTTTGTTCCTTTGTGGCTGCTCATATAACGCTCTGGGGCATATCTGTGCATTTGCCAGTTTTCATCAGATTCATTGGTAGAGGCATGTAAGTCTACACCACCTGCCTCCCAAAAATTGGTGGTGTGCTGGATTAGACACAGAGTTTCACTCCAGCTGCTTCCCTTGGCAGTCCTTGCCCTCGGCAGCAGTGCTTGGAACAGCTCTGTGTTTGCCCCATTTCTCTCCTTTCATCCCTTCTGGTTTATGTTCTTCCCAGTTGTGACCCACAAACCCAGGGATTTCCAGTCATTTTTGAATGTTGATTAGGTAGCTGATAGAAAATTCAGACAGGCCAAGGGCTCTCTGTGTCAGCTCTACAGATGCCAGAAACTGCTACTCTCAAGGAAAATTAAATAGAATAGATCTCTCCACCCTTAGGTACTTCAAATTCTTATTTTGCTGGAAATATCTTTTCTCTGTGGCATTTCTGCATGATTCTGCCTCTCTCTGTTGCCAGTCTCTGTGGAACTTACTCTGGTCTCTTTAATTTTAGCTTAGAACCTTTCTTATGTAGATCTCCCCACAGCCTTCTTATATTCATGCAGATGATAAGCAGTTAAGGTCTCCTACTCTTCATCCCTCTTTATTTCACATTTTCTGACCATATATATTAATAGCTATAGCAATTTGGGGGTTTTCTAAGTCTGCAAAAGCTGTCTTGTTTCAGTGGAGGTATTGGGCATTGAGTCTGAGCCATTTTAAATTGTCCTAGAGACTCTCCTGGAGCATCAGGTTACCCCAGGAGAAGGACTTGGGGGATGAAAAAGTGAGCGTGAGCCAGCAATGTACATGCACAGCCTGGAACACCCTGTTGTCCTGGGCTCATCCCACAGTGGGGGCAGCAAGGGAGGGGGGATTCTGCCCTTCTGCCCCACTCAGGTGAGACCCCACCTGCAGAGCTGCCTCCAGCTCTGGGATACAAGAAGGATGTGGGGCTGTTGGAGCGAGTCCAGAGAAGGCCACAGATGCTCCAGGTCTGGAGCCCCTCTGGTCTGGAGCCTGGCTGGGAGAGCTGGGGGTGTCCAGCTGGGGAAGAGAAGGCTCCAGGGAGATCTGAGAGCCCATTCCAATGCCTGAAGGGACTCCAGGAGAGCTGAAGGGGGACTTGGGACAAGGACCTGGAGTGACAGGACAAGAGGAAATGGCTTCCCACTGACAGGGGGCAGGGTTAGATGGGATGCTGGGAGAAAATTCCTCCCTGTAAGGCTGGAGAGGCTCTGGCAGAGGCTGCCCAGAGAAGCTGTGGCTGCCCCATCCCTGGGAGTGTCCCAGGCCAGGACACTGTGCTTGGGCAACCTGGAGCAACCTGGGCTGGTTGAAGGTGTCCCTGCCCATAGCATGGGTGGAACAAGATGAGTTTTAAGGTCTATTCCAACCCAGGCCAGTGTGGGGCCACTCAGGGAGTGTCAGTACCACAGAGAGGTCAGTGCTCTGTAGTGTCACTGCAGTGTCTGACATGTCAGTGCAGTTTTGCTGTGATGGTATTGGAGGTCTCTTGGTCTGATACCCCGAGCAAGTAACTTCTGGAAGAAACAGTGCTACCTTTAAAATAAATTAAAAATGCATCTTCCCACTGCACTTGCTTATTTATACAGGTGTCATTCCAGCCTGTTTGGCTGGAATAGATATATAGCTTTATTATGTGGAATATCCATTGGCATTGTCCTAGTTATAAAACTCAGATTACAGGTAGAAATAAATGTTTTGAGATCAGTAGAGCACCAGGCAATTTGTTTCCTTTTCTGTGGTATTTTAGGCAAAGACTATACACAGACCTGGGATCTCTGTTCCAGTTTGGCATGTTACATGTGAGGCATTTCACTGGGTTATTCCAGGTCTGTGGGAAGTGTTAGGAATTAACTGAGTACTTAGTTATAGAAGCAGAAATCAAGTGCTGATGTAAGGACTGAATTTTAATTGCAGTTATTTTTCTTTCAGTTCTTCAGAACCACGTCCAGCTGGCCTGGAGGAAAGTGATCAGTCATCGATGTCTGGAGACCAAGGAATGAATTTAGAGAAGTCAGGCCCTAAACTCTCAGATTTTGCAAGTAGGCCACCAGGTAGGAGGATTTTTCCATGGATTATGTCAATGTAATCACTATAGGAGGTCTTTTAATCTTTGTGACAGTTCTATTTTATTTGTGCTATCACACATTCAAGTTCAAACCTTTCTCCTAGGAAGTAATTGGTACCATTGTTCAAGTGTTCTCTGAATTAGCTCAAAATGAAGAGGTGGTCAGGTTCTTCTGTATCAACTTGCAGGTATTCTTACTGAATACTGCAGAGTTACTCAGCAATAACATAATTCCTAAAAAAAATTTATATTTCTGGATGTACTACAGGCCAATGTCTTAAAAATTTAGCATTTTTGCTGATTTTTGAGAAGAAATGGGCGTTGTGGTTGGAATTCTGCTTTGCATGTAGAGAGGATTAAATCTAAAGTCTGCAATAGGATTTCTGTTATAAATCACACAAGTGGTTCTTAACACTGTTTTTGGCCAAGTACTACATGGCAGGTTCTGCTTTGTACACTAAAGATGTCAGGTGTGCAGCAGATACACTGGTCGATGACCCTCAGGGGCTGTTAAACTCTTGAGTTTGTTTTAAGGAGTATTAATTAGTGAAAGTGCAGCTCTGCATTTGTCAGTGAAAGCAAGCCCATGGGCTGTTGCAAAGACTTTTCAGGTGGCCTGAATCTGGGTTAACAGCTGATACAATACAGTAAGGGATCTCCACTTAAATCCTACACAAGTCATACATTAAACAAAAATATTTTTATGAATTAAATAAAGTTTTTGGCTTTGTTTGCATAGCCTGTTCTGTTAATGTGGCTCTCACCCCAGCTCCAGGCTGTATTTCTATCTAATCCTGTTTGTTTCTGAAATCTTTCTTCTCCTGATCTTTAGTTGGTTTTAATGAATGTGTCATCCTGTTGTCTCAGGTTATCCATCTCAGCCAGTGGAGCAAAGGCCACTTCAGCAGATGCCACCTCAGCTCATGCCACACACACAGCAGCCCCAGCCCCAGCCCCAGCAGCAGCAGCAGCCCCAGCCAACCCCACAGCCAGCCCAGGCAGCCCCACAGACACCGCAGCAGCAGCAGCAGATGATGATGATGCTGATGATGCAGCAGGATCCCAAATCAGTCAGGCTGCCTGTACCACAAGGAGTTCACCCCCCCAGAGGGCCTCTGAACCCAGATGCTCAGCGAATGCCGATGCAGCAGAGTGGGAACATGCCAGTAATGGTGAACCTCCAAGGGCCTGGATCGGTGCCTCCATCCCCTGATAAACAAAGAATGGCCTTGACAGGCAATCCTCCTATGGGAAATAATGCAAGAAAAATGGTTTATCCGGATAATGTACAGAACCCTTCCAGCTCACCCCTCAGAGAGGTTTCCTCGGTGTCCTCAATTCCAGAAGGAGGTGGAGCTGAGGGCCCCCCAACATCAGGAGCTCAGAATAATTTGACATCTCATTTAGTAGTTTCACAGAACCAATTAATGATGACAGGACCCAAGCCTGGACCATCCCCACTTTCAGCTGCCCAAGGTTCAAGCCCCCAGCAGCAGTCTAGTTCTTTGCCTAGTGCTCTTACACACCATTTTCCAAATGTTGCAGCCCCATCCCAAACTTCAAGGCCTAAAACCCCAAACAGAGCAAGCCCAAGGCCGTACTACCCTCAGACTCCCAATAACCGTCCACCTAGCACAGAACCCTCAGAAATCAGCTTGTCTCCAGAGAGGCTCAATGCTTCTATAGCTGGTCTGTTCCCTCCCCAGATCAATATTCCTTTACCTCCCAGGCCTAATCTCAACAGAGGATTTGATCAGCAGGGTCTGAATCCCACTACTTTAAAGGCCATTGGACAAGCCCCATCAAATCTCACAATTAACAATCAGTCTAGTTTTACTGCCTCACAGTCACACAAACTGGAGGGTGTGGTCATTAATTCAGGCAAACAAACCAATGCTGGAGGAACAAAGAGAGCAAGCCCAAGCAATAGTCGAAGGTCCAGTCCTGGATCCAGTAGGAAAACTACACCAAGCCCTGGCAGACAGAATTCAAAAGCAGCTAAATTATCATTGACAACTCCGCAGAATCCGTCTCTCTTGCAGAACATGGAATTACAAAGAAATATGATGGTTGGGCCCACTTCTTTGCCAACACCTGTGACAACAAGTTTTCAAAATAATCCTGTGCAAAGTAACCAGAATCCTGTGATTTCTGTACCTGCTGTGACTGGCATCCCTGAAGACAATAAAGAGACCCTTAGTGTGTCTCAAGATACCGAGAGCCAAAGTGCACAAGGTGTCCAAGGTAACAAAGACCAGCCCAGTATTGAACTGAAAGGTATCCCTACTCCAGAAATGAAAGTGGTGGTTCCAGAAGAACAGCCAAAAAAAGATGGGCAAGGCTTAGACACTGGCAAGCTTCCAGTCGTGGAGGAAACTAAAACCATGGTATCTCCAGCTATGAGGGAGGCCCCAACTTCTTTAAGTCAACTTCTTGACAATTCTGGAGCTCCTAATGTAACCATTAAGCCCCCTGGTCTGACTGGTCTTGAAATGGCACCAATAGTCACCACTGGTGAGGAGCTAAAGAAGATAGCTGTTATTCCTCCACTGCAGGATTCATCCCTGAGCAAGGAGTCATCTAATTCCCTTAACTTGCCTCAAAATAATGAGCTTTGTCCAAATCCAGGGCACCAGGAATTGGGAGAAGTAAACTCAAGTGTGCCACAGAGTGTTCCACCAGTCATGCAGAGACCTGTCAGCTCTTCTTCTATTTCAGGCCCTTTACCCCCCAACCAGATAACAGTTTTTGTAACATCCAACCCTATTACATCTGCTGCTAATACATCAGCTCCGTTGCCCTCTCACTTGCAACCTGCATTAGTGTCCACTGTTGTCACAATGCCCAGTGTGGGGAACAAAGTGATGGTTTCGGAGGGACAGTCGGCAGTTCAGTCCAATGCGCGGCCACAGTTCATTACACCCGTGTTTATAAACTCATCCTCAATAATTCAGGTTATGAAGGGCTCTCAGTCCAGCACAATTCCAGCAGCCCCCATGACTTCTAACTCCAGCCTGATGCCTCAGTCGGTTGCAGTTGTTGGTCCTTTGCATATCCCACAGAGTATCAAGTTCTCCTCCGGGTCTGCTCCTCCCAGCACGTCATCCAGCAGTCCTGTGTCCAGTATTCCCACCAGCAGGTCACTGGTTCTGAATCCCTTGGCATCTCCTGTTCAGCTGCCACCTTCTGCTACAACTTCTTCTGGTGTTGCTTCACACCTTCCTGCTCAGCAAGTCAAGGACTTCAGTCCAGAGGAGCCTTCCCAAGGTGGTGGGTCGGGTGACCAGAGCTCTGTGTCGGCAGTGCAGTCGGGACCTGTTGTTTCACCTCTGCTTTCGAGCAGCCCGGGATCTGGGAACAGGCGCAGCCCGGTTTCCTCAAGCAAGGGAAAGGGAAAAGTAGACAAGATTGGCCAACTCTTGCTGACTAAGGCATGCAAGAAAGTCACTGGCTCCCTGGAGAAAGGGGAAGAACAGTATGCTTTGGATGGAGAAGCAGAAGGTCAGGGACTAGAAACATCGGCCCCAAACACTTTGGGAACGGAGCAACCACCAGCAGAACTAGATAACAAAGCGGTGCCCCCTCCAGCCCCCAGTCTAACAAAACAGAGCACTTCTGGGCCTGGCAGCTCGAGCGTCAGCCCCGCGGCCGCCGCTCCCGCCTGCGCGTCCCCGAGCGCCCCCGGGAGCGCGCCCACCCCCGGACCCGCCGCGGCCCCGGCAGGAGCCCCCCCGGAGCCCCCGAGCAGCGCGGCCCCCGCCGAGCCCCCCGCGGGGCCGGGCGCGGAGGACACGGCGGCGAACCAGGAGCTGCTGCAGAGCGCAGGTAAGTGCAGCGCTGCCCGTGCCAGGGAAGAAACGGGATTGCTGCTGTAAATTCCCGAATTTCCATGAACATCACAAAACGCAGGCACTGCAGGCAAGGCTGTCGCTGCTTTTTGATTTCTAATATTCGAGTGATAGACAGGCTGGTATTCCAAGATTCAAGTTCCAGAAGTTTTCTTTCAGTTTAAGCAGTTTCTGTTTAAGTGGGGTACTTGTCATGAACATGGGATACAAGAACAGAGGAGTAAGTGTTGGAAGCAGGGAGAAAAAGTGGATGCATCAGTAATGACAAGTATTTAAGGTGCCTTTTATACTGGTGTTCTGCTTTGGTCTTGTCAGAGATTTTTTTTTTTGTAAATTATTTCAATTTATTGATTTATTATATTTTTAATTAATCCTAATAATACTACTTCCATCTTCAAATAACCTTAATCCTCAAGGGAAATGATTGGATAACCTCCAGAAGACAAAAAACCCCAAACCCACACCAAATCCCCTTTTGTCTGGGGATAAACTTTAATGCTTATTTCAGAGAAATTTCTGAAAAAGTGATTAGAATTGCATCTAATTTAAAAACATAAAATATCTTCACATCTGAGCTGCTTTCTGCTTTGTTAATTTGAGCATCTGGCAGACTTTACATATGACATTGCTGCTATTTCTCAATGCCATTTTTAATCTATTGAATATGGTGTAGAAATAAACCCATCACTCTTTAAGTGAACTGAGTGTCTGTTCTGTTTTACAACATGAAATAGACACAGAAGACAAAAATGGAAAATAAAATCCACAGAAGTCAGGGGAACTGAGGACTTCAGCCTGAGTGTGACATTGCCTGTGGCTGTGGGATGTTTTAGCTGTTTGAAACTGGAAAATGAAGGCTTTGAGCTTCACAGAATTAGAGTTCTGGTTTTTTAGGGGAAAATGAAAGTGCATATTTTTTATTTAAACAGGAATGTTTAATTTTTTGTCTTCTTGTTTTCTATAAGCTTATTAACATCTATAAGAGAAGACTAGAAAGGATTAGTGCAACAAAAATTATTTTTCCATCTTACTTTTTTTACTTGGCAACCTGAGAGTTTTTAAGTGGCATCATCTTTCTGCCAAAGGACTTCAAGGGTGACTCTGGAGTATATTTTACTCTTTAACTGAAAGAGTGAGGGCATTGGTTTATTAACAAAGATGCTATTTCACCCCAGAACTTCTATTGGAATGAGCATTAAAATGAGAAACTAAACTATTCAATTTCTAGGACTTCCTGTAATTTCTCAGTCTGCTGAAGAATCGTGACCTTTGAAAATGTGGTTTATATACTTAATTTCATCACTTATCCTACTTTGAGAAAACTTGCCTGGGAGGGTTCTGCCAAAGTTTGACCTAAAAGGGAGGTGTGTGTGGTGGGGGGGAAGTGGAGGGTAGGTTAAAAAATAAATATTGCATCTCTAAACACCAAAACAGAGTCGGCTGCGACACAGAGAATTCTGTACCAGCAGCCCAGTCTCACAACAGGAACTCCTTTGACTCCCTTTGACAATAATACTTTTTCCCTCCACTTTTATTCTAGCATCCTCTCAACATTTAACACAGAAAAAAAGTTCAGTTGCAACATCAGAAAGTACTGTTCAAAGAACAGGTAAATCCTTCTTCGGAAAAGCAGAAGAGAGTGAACTAAACCCTTTATGTTTGGAACTGAAAATGCATTTATTTGAATGCATATTCAGTGGTCACTGATGTGCTGGGTAGTCTGGGGCTTTAGTGGGGAGGTTGTTACTATTTGTGCTTTTGGGATGTTTCCTGTGCTTTAGAAGTCTCCAAAGCCTTGTGGGAGATTCAGCATGAGATCAAGTAAAACAAGAAAAAATCACCAAGGAAGTTTTTTGATACTCAGTGATAAACAGTAGGGAATTAATTTGTAACAATACGTTGTGTCTGAGTTTTGAAGTTCTGTTCAGTGCTAATAGGAGGGTTTTTTACATCACACCATTCTGAATATATCTCCAAAAGCCTTGCTGGTAGTGTGTTTTAGAATTACAACCCTTTTTTTTCTGTTCACCTTTTAATGCCCCCTCAGCAGAGTTGGTTTCAAGATGGAGCCCTGGCAGATGACTTTTTGGTGTTGCCACCCATTATCATGATGTTTCACCATCAGTTTTGGGGTACTTTGAAAAAGTAGTTCCCCAGTTGAGTAGGGATAATGGATAGATGTGGGCTTGCTTCTGGGAAGTGCCACTCTCCATCCATTTGCCATCTCTAATCTGATTAGAAGTAGAGTTTTCAGGAAGTGAAAACTGTGCTAAATTGTTTTCTTTGAACTTCCACTAAAACAAAGTCTGGTTGTACCCCATGTTGATTGACATCTGACTCATGGCCCAGTGCTGCTCCAGCTGTATTGGAGAGTTCCTGCTGGGAGGGAGCACTGGTTTTATCCATTTTTTGCTATTGGATATTCTCACTGTTCATTTTTTGGATAGGAAGAAAGGGAATTCTTTCCTTGTGTTGCTTAGGCTGTTCTGCCTTTGTTCCCAAGACATCTGTTTTTCCCAGATGGTGCTATATCCATTTACACTGAAGAGGCTGATGTTCCAACACTGCAAATTTACCCTAAGAGGACAGATATTATCCATTTTCTTACTTTTTTTACACTTTTATTCCTTGTACATACTCTAGCAAACTTTGGGTGCTAAATGGATCTCAAAGGCAAAGCCCCAGTTTGTGCCCTGCTGTTCCCAGGTCTGACTGGGAGGGGCTGAGCTGGAGCTCCCAGTTTGTGCCCTGCTGTCCCCAGGTCTGACTGGGAGGGGCTGAGCTGGAGCTCCCAGTTTGTGCCCCGCTGTCCCCAGGTCTGACTGGGAGGGGCTGAGCTGGAGCTCCCAGTTTGTGCCCTGCTGTCCCCAGGTCTGACTGGGAGGGGCTGAGCTGGAGCTCCCAGTTTGTGCCCCGCTGTCCCCAGCTCTGACTGGGAGGGGCTGAGCTGGAGCTCCCAGTTTGTGCCCTGCTGTCCCCAGGTCTGACTGGGAGGGGCTGAGCTGGAGCTCCCAGTTTGTGCCCCGCTGTCCCCAGCTCTGACTGGGAGGGGCTGAGCTGGAGCTCCCAGTTTGTGCCCCGCTGTCCCCAGCTCTGACTGGGAGGGACTGAGCTGGAATTCACTGTGGGTAACGTGACAAACACAGGGAGTTCATCTGTGACATTGCAGTGGCCACCCCCAGATCTGTGACAGTTTCTCACATGAAGGGCTCTGTTCAGGTACAGACCCTCCCTCTCAACGAAGGATCTGCTGGATATGGGGAGAATTAAAAGATGGACAGTAAAAAGACGTGGCATTTTATATGCTGGAAAGGAGAGCTGATTATTGAGGTGAAGACTCCAAAGGAAACCTGACCTGTATGTGAGAGAGAGAGAGAGAGAAGGCAGGTCAGACTCTCTTTGCAACATCTCCCCTGAGATTTCCTCCAGTTCTGTACAAATATAATTGGACTTCATAAATTTGTCTTCTTCTGCATTAGAAGATACTGCTGAGACACAGTTGGGTTAAGGCAAAATTTTACATTCATAAGAGCCAGATGAGTATTTTTAAATTAGTTTAAACCTCATAAAACCTAGAAGTTTCAGAAAAAATAAACTGTCTAAAATGGAATTTAAAAAAGGAAGAAAAGTGTAGCCCTTGTCAGGGAGTTTCTCTGCAGTTTTTTTCTGCAGGGTTTTAACTTCCCTGTCTCAGCTGGTGCAGGCTGTAATCAGGCTTTGCCCATATGGTATTTGATAGATTGACATGCTTTGCTTTGACAGTTTATTCTTCAGACCTAATAGAAAAATGTGAGCTAGTCATGCCTTGTCAGCAGGTATGTACTGCTACAGCAAACTTTAAAATTATCTTTTTCTCTTGTAGAACTTGAGACAAATGCTGCAGTAGTTGCTGGTCAAAGGTAAGGAGATAGTTTGTGTAGATTCAGAGTAGATGTAGCTTTCTTGGAGAAAATCCCTTTCTCTTTGCTTCAGTTGCTCAACTTCTACTGCTTTTCATTTTCTTGGCCATACCCTTTTCTTTCCTGTTAAAAAAATCAGCTGAGTGTTCCACACCATTGCTGAAATGTAGAATGTAAGGTAACTTTTTTCCCAGTCTGTATTTTGGGCAGTGTTTCCTTTCATCCCTTCAGGCCTGGATGTTTCATGTCCTGGAAGGATCTTGGTGGTTCCACAACAAATCGAAACTAAACCTCCAAAGCCTGCACTTTAGCTGCTTTGTGAATTTTTGTTTTCTGAAAGGAAGTCTTTCAAAAGTTTGTTGTTCTGCTGCCTTCATGATTGTTTTCAACAGTTTTTCTCTATTTGCTTGTTGACAGTTTGCCAAAACCTGGTTGGAAAGTCATGTAGAAACTTCATGTTGTCCTGGTTAAGACATTCAGTAATTAAAAGACCATATTTCAAATGATTGTGTTCTGTCAGAAGAAAATGGCAGTTTTGAAGATCTACTTTTGTAAGATTCTAAACACACTGGGTGTTGGTTTTGGCTGAACTGTGCTGGCACAGCCTCAGGTTTGGATCCTGCCCTCGTCAGCAGAGTCACCCCCTGAGCCAGGGCAAGAGGTGCAGCCACCCCAAGGGGTTCCTCAGAGTGTCTCCCTTTGTAAGGGAGGGAACAGAGGACACTTCCTCAGATCAGGAATGACTCTGAAAGGAATATTTAATGGTATTTACCTTCATGTGGATTGGCATCATTTGAGTTGTATCAAAGAAGAAATTTCACAGGAAGTTTTCTTCAGGGTAGAATTTTTCTGAAAAGCTGAAGGTGGGACAATTCACAGTTGAGCAGATTCTCCAGATGAAGTGTCCTTGTGTGACCATGTCCAAACTCAGCACATCAGATTAGCACAAGGGCATTTTTCTGGGTTCTTCTGATTGATGCTTTTCTGACCAAGACTGGAAAAGAGGGAATGTTTGCAGGCAAATTGAGTCTAGTGATGGCTGACCCAGTGAGCACCTTTGGGCTCATGGAGTTAAACACCACATGGGACAAACCTTGATAGAATCATAGGTGGTTTGGGGTGGAAGGGACATTAAATATCGTCTCATTCCACCCCTTGTCGTGGGCAGAGACACCTTCCACCATCCCAGATTGCTCCAAGCCCTGTTCAGCCTGGCCTTGGACACTTCCAGGGATGGGGCAGCCACAGCTCCTGTGGGCAACCTGTGCCAATTTCTCCCTAACATCTAATCTAAACCTACTCTCAGTTTAAAGCCATTCAAAAACTTGCAAACCTTAGAGGAACCTTGCAACCCACAAAGCACTAGAAATATTTTCACTTGGACTAACTTGATTTCCTCCTACAAAACGAGGGAACTGCTGTGCTGGTTCCTGTGAGACAATCCCACCTATGGATGTAGTCACTGGAATCCATAAAAATTACCTAACTGAAGTAATTTCAGTACTAACTGAACTTCAGGTGCTGATGCCGGTTTGCTTCCCTCCAGGTGTCCTCTGAGGTAGGTGACTGGTCGTTCCTCTGGACCTCAGTCCATAGAAGACCAGTTTTAGACCTGTTTGGAGTATCCAGTTGGTAGATTGCCCATAGTCCCACCTTACAGGGAAACAGACTTCAGTCTTTATTTTGTGTCTGAGACAACCCATGTGCCTCCATAGTCTCCTCTGCTGGGTGTGTCTTTGCTTGACAATATTTGTCTCTCCTTCTATTGACAAACTGTTCTATTTCAGGTATCTGTTACTTAACCCCACAAGCATGTGCCAAAGTCTTTCCCCTCCGAGCAGGACTTTCCTGCAGGGTGTCACTGCAGTGGGACCTCTGTCATTGTGTTCCTTCCAGTCTCTGACTCAAGAAGCCTTTCTTGAAATCCTACAAGTATCCCCCAAAAGAGCCTGAAATGAGCTTTCTTTCTCCTTTTCCATTACCAGGAGAGTAATTTATTTGGTTAATTCATTACCTTTGAATTCACAGGAGTTAAGTTTAGCTTAATCTTCTGAAACTGCATAGTCATCAGAAATTGTCTGGCATTAATGCATTAAGGAGAAAACACCCAAAGGTCAGGATGAGTTTACAGGGTTGAGTGATAAAATAAAAGAGGAGGTTAATAAAAAATTGTAGCACTCCATTTATTGTCTCAGTGGCAGGAAACACAGACTTCCACAGTACCTAAAATTATTTTTTATAGCAGAAAAAGCTTTCTCTTACAAAAAAAAAAAAAGTATTTTAACTTCAAACTCTAAGGCTTGAAGAAGGTTTTAAATAAGCCTTAAGCTTTTTTAGTATTTGAAGAAATCACTTGCATCAATGGAGTGAGTCTTTTTAGCAAACCCAAAAGCTGGCATACTCCCTGAAGGGTTCCTAATTCCTCCTGATGTTCATCTGCAATTTCAACTCTGTACCCCCATACTGCAGCAGTCTCTAATGTAACCTGTTTGCTTTTCCTAGACTTCAGTAATGGTGGCACCTGTGGAAAACAGAGCAGACAATTTATAATGCATCTAATTTCTTGGTCTTCTAATGTTGAAAATATTCTCTTTGAGGACTTCTCAATTCTGTATCCTCTGATAATTTTTGATAGAAATGGACTATACTCTGGCTTACTCAGGTCACTCTTCATCTGATAGAACTTCTGGTATCTCTAGCGTTTCATTCTTCAGTGCTAATAGTCCGGAACTGGTACCTGTGTTGGGCCATCCTCCAGCTTGTCTGACTTGCATAGAAAAACATTATTCTTCTTACACTTCATCAGAAATATTTTGTCCCACTTTATTAGTAATGAGACAAAAGAGAATTGTGAAAAGTCTAAAACTCCAAATAGAAGAAATTCAAGAACAGAGGATTCTGCCGCTTCACAGGAAACTGTAGAGAATGGGCAGCGCAAGAGATCCTCCCGACCCGCCTCTGCGTCCGGCACGGCAAAAGGTAACGTGCACAGCCATCCTTTCTGTGGAGAGGGCAGGACCTGACCTGCTCCCCAGATAATGCCCTTGCAGTAGCTGCCTCCTAATGCTGTTTTGCAGCTTGTACACTTTGGGTGCTTTAGTCTCACGGATTTAGCCAGAGGTTGGTGTTGAAACATTTACTGATGTCTGCACTGACAGTAAATCCCGTACGAATTGTCATTTGTGGAACTTGCTCTGCAGCACTCGCCACCACAGTGCTCAGCACCTTGCCTAGTTGAAGCTGAATGCTCTTGGCGGAAAGGTGTTGCTGTTGAAAGGACTGTACTAAGATCAAAAAGTGACATTTTCTTTTTCCTGAAGCTTGAAAGGCACAAGACTTAAGTCTTCCCAAGTGCATGGTCAGCTCTTGCCAGACCAGTTGCTGTGGTTCAGGCACGAGAGCTGCCAGGAGGGCAGCCTGGAGCACCAGGGAGTGCTGTGTGCTAGCACAGAGCCTCAGCTCCTCTTTCCAAGAACACCTGACGTCCTGAAGGTCTTAACCCATGGCATGAGCAGGTGCTGACATACCTTATTCCCACCCAGGTTATAGTCTTTAACAATTATGCAGCATTTGTGTGGTATGCACAGCCCAGTGCCAGGCTGACCTAGTTCTGTCAGCTTCTTGTGTTTAAAGGGTCAGAAAAATGCTGATGGACTAAAATTATGCAAGAGGGTAGAGGGAGACTGTCAGAAGGCAACATTTGAACCATATTTTAAAGATAATATACAGAACAGGTACTAATATAAAATGATTATAAAATGGAGTCAAGTGGAATTCAGCAATCATTTCTATACTGGAGATACTAAAGTGTGATGATAATATTGTGTTTTAAGAGTTTCAGAGAAGCCTTTCAGCTATATGTCATTGTGCAATGACTCCCAAAGATTACACAGGGGACCTATATGTTTGGCACTTTTGTGGCTGTTGAATTTAAGTACATTTACTGTTTGTGTCAGGATTGTGCAGAAGAATCTAAGTCTATTGTAAAAGTAAATTCTCTTTCATGACTGTGAAGAAAACTTTGAAAAATGTGAAGCCAATGTAAAATCCCTTTGGTGATACCTGCCTGAGTTTGAGGGGACCTGAAGCGTGTGACCTGCCCCACACCCTGACTGGATAAACCTAAAGATGACAACCAGTGACACATCCAATTCTGACAATGTGGGAACATGAAAGCACATCAAATTTAAATAATACCAGAACTCTCATAGGGGGTTGTGCTGACTGTGTAATTCGTTTACCTCTGTAAGTAAAATCCTTGTTTTTAAAACATGCATCTGAAACTGCCCCAGTGTCTCAGGGGTTTGCTGGACATGTGGGTGCAGCTCTCCACAGAGTACCTGGGCTGTGGCTGCCTTATCTCTGGGCTGTAGAGAACATGAGCCAAACCAGGTGCTCACTGGCAGAGAACAGGCTGGAGAGGGCAGTGAGGTGGCTGCAGGAGCGTCACCTGGTTTGCCACTGGTGCCTACTCCCTTGTACATTTTAGTTAGGGGATCAGAGCATAATGATTCTGGCTTGGTTGCCCCTGGCCTCCATACATTTTCTGTGTGCTGAGAAGCCCCCTAATCCATGGTAATGGGAATGTGGGGCTGGGAGGAGGTACCTCTTGAGTCAGAGGCTGTTTAAGGTTTAAAAACTGCAATTAAGAAAAAAAATACAGCAAAGAGGGAGAGAGCAGACTTTGACCAGTGTGAACTCCCTTGCTAAGCATTGGGAAGGTGGAGGCAGAAGGGTCACTGTGAGAGAAGAGAACAGATGGAGAGTCAGCCCCTGTCCGTGTGTACATGGCATGCTCCAGGGTGCAGGTCTGGGGGACATGCTGGGAACTGGGACAGGGACTGAGCAGTGCTGACCCCTTCCTTCTCCCAGTCATGGAGCCAGGAGCAGCACCAGGGTTGGCAACAGCCACTGCTGAAGCTGCTTCAAAGTCAGCCTTGCTGCTCAGAGGGGCTCCAGGCCAGAGTTGTGCCTGTGGGGATGTTTCACTTCTGAAAATTGGTACTGTACTGGTATTTTCCCTTTTTGGAGTACTTTTCCCACAAGGGCTGTTTCAGCAATTACTGTAGCTTCGAGTCTGTTAAATTTTGAAATGTTGATTGTTTTTTCTAATGCCATGTGTAACAGCCATGGAGTTGTACTGCTGCTGTTCTGGGTTTAGGTGGACTTGGAAACTTTTCCCCTTTTGACTCTTAAAATACACACAGCTGCAGTAGCTTTTGGAAAACATTCTAAAGAGCCAAAGAGACATTGCCAACATTTAAAATCGCATTTTTAAAAAAAATCTAAAGATGCAAATGCCCTCGGTCCTTACTCTTTTTTTGCTTTGAAATGGAATCTTAGTGCCTTGGTAAGTGCACTGGACATGTCACCTGGTGTCACCATGGCTCTGCAGGTGTTAATATTTGTGTCTCTGCATAAGCTGTGTTCCTGTGACTCAGTGTACACTGAAGAGACTTGTTTTCGAATGGCTTTCCAAGAACTCAGACAAGTAGGTTCTTAACTTGCATGGCAGGCTCCAAAACACCTTCCCTGGCTGCTGAGTGGCACCGTCTCTGCTGCCGGGGCTGCCGGACGCAGTTGGTGCCCAAGGCTGTGCTTCCTTCTGGAATAAGGCCCAGCAAGCTGTGGCACGTGGGGAACTGAACTTAAAGAACAGTTAAAAATACCTGGCTCTTCTTTTAAAGGCTGTTGTATGAGGGCTTCATAAATGTCCAACTCACAGCACTCGTGTCTGGAGAGCAGTGGGGGCCCGCGGTGTGCGTGGGTCCTGTTGTGTTACAGCTGCTGAAGAGTCAGTCCCAGTGCTGGGAAATCCTGGACTCCAGAGGTTTCCACTCTGGTGTGAGTTTGGAATAACAGGGCAGTCTGTGCACCTCTGGGGAATGGCTTACCGACTCCATATCCATGCTTTTTTTCTTCTCTTGATTTCAGAAACGAGTGCCAGTGCAATGCAGTCAAAAAGAAGAAAATCCAAGTAAATTACTGCATGGAAACATGAGACTTGTAAATGAGTGTGAATTTACCAATAGCAATTTTGAGCTGTGATTTTTCTTTTTTAAATAAAATTCTGTACAGTAAGTCATTTTAATATTATACTGTTCCCAATAAATGATTTTTTTTCTAAAAAACAGATAAATAGTTATAAAAACTGGGTTCTTCTAAAAATCCCCTGGATTTACAAAGTGCAGTCCAGGGTTAGCACATTAGGGTGATGTGTCTGTATGAAATGGACAGGGAGGGGAAGACAATTGTAAATTTATTTGTTTCCACTTTTCATAAACAATTTAGAATACAGGGTTGTCATTTTTAGGTATTAAAATAATGTATTGTGCTGTTGTTTTAAGTACTGTATGTGAATAGCAGTCAGAGGGTTTATAAACAAACCCCATCTTGTTTGGAAATGTAAATAATTTTATTATAATATAGTAGATCTGATGTACTTGTTGTAGAAATGGACCAGTGAAACAAAAAATAAATTTAAGGGTTTGTATAATGTGGAATCCCTCGTGCTCTAAATAAATGTTATTGCCCTATAAATTGGGTTGAATTATTCTTAGCAACAGCAGCAGCATCATTCCAAACAGGAGGATTGAAGAGATTATTTAGAGCTCTGGGCCTGCAAGCTCCTTATATGGAGCTTTGGAAAGGCATTTGTTTAACCACAAACAAATTAACTGATGCAGCTGTTCCTGCAAAGCAAGGAAAAATGGGAAGGCCACCCTGCCACCCCCGGGATGTGTGCAGCTCCCCACAAAGGGGACAGGCAGGGCACAGGCCCAGCTCCGTGGTGTGAAGGCTCCTGCAGGGTGGGGGCACTTTCTGGGTGACTGTGGGTGCCGTCGGTGCTGCCGGGTCGGATGTGCCTCCGCAGAAAGTAGGTCAGGCTCAGCGTTCCCGGAGAACCAGGAGCCTGTGCAGGTTGCCTGGGGCTCTGTGCACAAATACTTTCACCTTTTCTCTTTCTTGCTGAGTTTTAAAAATATGTCTCTCAGAAGGCTGATTAAATATAAATTGTCATTAAATACAAGTTGTCAGCTTTCATAATGACAAATTACTTATTTGTGCACAATAGTCACTGATGCCAATGTCTCAGAATCCCAGAATCATTTAGGTTGGAAAATCCATCAGAGACCATTGAGTCCGTCTGTTAGCCCAGCACTGCCAAGGCCACCACTCAACCATGTCCCCAAGTGCCACGTATTTCTTAAATCCCTCCAGTGATGGTGACTCCACCACTGCCCTGGGCAGCCTGTGCCAGTGCCTGACTGCCCTTTCCATGAAGAAATTTTCCCTAATATCCAGCCTTAACCTTCCGTGGCCCAGCCTGAGGCCATGCCCTCCCCTCCTGTCCCTGTTCCCTGGAGCAGAGCCTGACCCACCCTGGCTCCCCCCTCCTGGCAGGGATTGCAGAACCAGAAGGTCCCCCCTGAGCCTTCTTTTCTCCTGGCTGAGTCCCCCCAGCTCTCTCAGCTGCTCCTGATGCTCCAGCCCCTTCTCCAGCTTCATTCCCTTCTCTGGACACGCTCCAGCCCCACAGTGTCCCTCCTGTCTGAGGGGCCCAGAACTGAGCCCAGGACTGGAGGTACCTCAGCTGTGCCCAGCACAGGGGCAATCACTGCCCTAGTCCTGCTGGCCACACTGTTGCTGGTATGAGCCAGGAACCTTGGGCCTTCTTGCCCACCTGGGCACCCCTGGCTCATGTTCAGCTGCTGTCACCAGCACCCCCAGATCCTTTCCCACCCAGCAGTTTTCCAACCACTCTTCAGTGTCTCCGTCCTCCCTGCCAGAATGTGGCTGCTCTGTGTCCCCTGCACAGGCACAGTCAGATGTGGGTATGGCAGCACTGCCCCAGCAGCCTCTGTTTGCTGGGGCCCTGCTCTGCCTTGGGGTAGGAACTACCCTGAGGCTCACCCTGCTCTGTGATTGACCTCACTTCTACTACTCCTGGGTAAGGGAAGGGATTGTTCCCCTTTCCTTGGCACTTGTTAGACCCCATCTGGAATATTATCACTTGGTTTCCACCAGCACACACACACATCCACATAAGAAAGATGTGGATATATTAGAGGGGACACAAGAGAGGACCACCAGGATGGCCAGGGGCTGGAATGCCTGGCCAAAAGGAGATGCTGAGGGAGTTAGGCGTCATCACCATTTCATGTCCTGGAGAAGATGGAGCCAGGCTCTTATGGAGGTGGGTGCTGGGAGGAAAGGACACCTCTAGGATAAATAGAAAGAGGACATTCTGACTGGATAGAACAAAATATTCCCCCCATGATGCAGTGGTGGGATCTCTCTCTTGGATGAATTTCAAAGCCCTGTACAACATGGTCTGAATTTTTTGTTTACCCTGCTGTGTGTGTGCAGGATGCTGGACTGGACCTCCCAAGGTCCACCTATCCCAAATTATCCTGTGCATTGTCTCCCACTGCTGAATTTGGTTTTCCCATGAGAACGTTTGTCAAAGCTCACTTCCACCTATTTTTTCATTCCCAATAGCTAACCCACCAATTGCTTGAAGGGCTTCTGCAAGCTGCTGGAGGAGCACCCCTTGGCTTGGCTCTCTTGGAGGAGCTGATACAGCCACTGGGCTGGGAAAGCCCTGTCCCACCCCTGCCCCAAGCTGCTCATGGCTGTGTCTGCTCCCATCTTTGGTATCTCCAAGGATGGAGGCTCCTCAACCTCTCAATCTGCTTCTGTGGCCAACCACTCTAGCAGAAAAAAGCATTTTTTTATGTTTAAATGACTTTTTTTTTTACTTCATTTTGTGCCTCTCACCCTGCCCCTGGGCTGAGAATGTTCCAGCTCTGTCTTCTGTACTTCCCCCATCAGGAGTCCACACACATGGGTGGGATGCCCTTGAACCATCTCCAGGCTGGGCAGTTCCTGCTCTCAGCCTGTCCTCATCTGCTGGGTGCTCCAAGCCCTTAATCCCCTTGAAAGCATCTTTGCCTCTCAGTCAGTGGTGAAAATGCCCCACGCTGCTGTGTATGTGCTTGGAGAAACAGATGCTGCTGCGGGGATCAGCTCCAGCTGGGCTTTCTCAGGGCAACCTACATCTGCTTTAGCTCTGTCAATCACCTGCTGAGTTGTAGGGTTTGGTAATGGGGATGGGAAAAAATCCCCTCCAACACCTCAGCCGGTGCCATCCCCTCTCCTGTGCATCCTCATCTTCACAGGGAATGTTTTTCTGTGACCTGTCTCTTACAGAATGGACTTTTAAAAGCTTTTTGTAAAAAACAAAGCTTTCATGCAGATAGATCTATTTGCAGGCTTTAAAAGGAATATTCATAAAACAGAGTTTAAATAGATTTTTTTATTTATTTCTCGTGATTTTTCTTTATATTAGATTTTTTTTTCAGTCAAGAGACAGCATTACAACCTAACAACCAAAACCAGGTTACACACACACAGGCACACTACACAACGTATCCCAGGCAGTCGTGTCCTTCAGTCAGCAAATGTTTACAGTGTCCTATGAGGAGGAGACGCCCTTTCCCTCCTGACCTTGCTCACACCGACTGAACACATAACACACAAAGAGGACGGATTTGTTAGCTTTGAGTTTCAGATGAGGTTTCAGTCCTACAGCACAGGTATTGTAGAAAAATGTGGGGCTTGGTTTTCCCTCTTCTCCCAGGGCCTGGAGTGGCAGCTGTGCCCCAGTTAAGGCATTCAGCAGAGCCCAGAGATGCAGAGCTGCTCCATGGCTGCTCTGCCCAGGCTGGCACTGGGCACGGAGCAGCTGGGACAGGAACCTTCTCCAACACATTTTAAGGAAGGCTTAAGGCAACCTTTTCCAACCTTTCTCTTGAGAGGAAACACCGGCTGTGAAACACACCGGCTGTCCTGGTGCTTGTCCTTCCTGCTGCCACTGCTCCTGCTTGCTCTCCAAGCACGGCCCAGTGAGGAATTGAGGTTTAGGCTGAGCTTTTCAAAGCTGCCTAAGAGATTTAGCATCTGAAATGCTAAATGCTTTTTAGCTAAAAAAAAAAAATAATCTGAATGGGTTTTGGGGTAATCATTCTGTTAGGCTTCTCTGAAAAATCCTCACAGCGACTTTGAAAACACAGAAACACAGAAATATCAAAAACTGACTCCCTGGTCACTTCTTGCATAGGACTTGTAACTGCAGTTCAGTGATTTATTCAAGTTCTGTAATTGTGTTAAAAAAAGATGACAAACCATGAAAAGGGGTGAAGGCACATGTACAGTCAGTCCAGCATGGGGATGGATAATGTGCAGGGATGAGTTTTCCAAGCGGAATATCTGGGGTTGATACATACAAATGGAGTATTGCAGTGCTCAGTGGCTCTTTTCTGATACAAGAGAAAATTCTACTCATGCTGTTCCCTCATCCCTCGGCTTCTTTAAGCACAAAGCTGAGGATAAGATTTCAGTGAGATTTGGGCACAGCTGCTCCCAGCCTCCCAACAAGGAAACATGAGGTGAATGTGAAAGAGCAAAGGAACTTTGTGCTCCCTGTGCAACCCATTTTTATGCTACACTTTGAATTTACGGTGCTGCTTCCCTCTCCATTTTCAAGGAATAAAATCTTCCTCAAACACAGGTGACGAAATCGGACCAGAGTAGAAGGGAGACGGATTTTCAGGTTTAGCTGTAAGAGAACCAAAGCTTTGCAGCTGTTTTCATGCTCTAGGACATGGGGTAGCATCCCTGTATCTATGGGGCTGGGAAAGCAACCCCTTCGCTAGCCCAGGAGGTGTTGGCTGTGAATGACTCCATGGGGGACACACTGAGGTGTCACCGCTCTGCACAGAAGAACTGAAAAAAGGACCACATGTAAGAGCCATCTTTGCTATTAAATGGAGCTGTTCATCCTCGTCATCCTCATCCCTTTGAGGAAAGTTATGTGTTTACTTATTTACACAGACTATTTTAAGAAGCAAAAGGAAAGGCTGGTGGAGGACACACTGATGGATGGCATGGAAGGGGGAGACCTCCCACCCAAGCTGTGTCTGGTTGCTGAGAGCCCATGGGCTGCTGAGTGCTCCCTCCACTGGGATCTTGGGAGACAAGTGTCTTGGGAGACAGGTATGTGGAGATCCCTCCTCACCAAAGGAGGGACTCGCCAGCCAGGCAGAGCCTCTCCCACCGCTGCATCCAGCTCCTTCCTATAGCCACAGTCAGGTGACCTGTGGCAGCCACTCCAATCATGTGAGCGGGATGAGGACAGAGCCTGTGAGGATGACAGGAAATTATTGACATTGCATTGAGCCAGTCCAAGAGAAATGGGCAGGAATGGAAAGCTCCACCTTGAAGAAGACAAGCCCTGAGCAGATCAGCCCTAATTAAGGCCCATTAATGTGCCCAGGTCTGACAGGTGGGTCTGACCTCAGACTCCAGTCCCTGTGAGCAGCTGTGCTGAGGTCACCAGACACAGTCCAGTGGTGGAGAAGGGCTTGAGGGAAAGATCTGAGAACTTGGGGAGGATTGTGGGGTGCTGGCATATCCTCCTGCCACCCGCAGCAATTTCTGAGTCCAGACAGCAAAGGAGGAGCAGCAAAATGGAGGCACATCCAAGTCGCTTATGGGAATACTGGTGGCTGACAACCTCCAGTGACTTGACAGTCCCCGTGGCACCAGCTGGTCACAGATGGCCTCTCATTCTAACCTGGACACTGAGGGAAGACTTAGGAACCATCACCACCTGTCCCCAGGCCAGCAGGGCCAGGTACTGCCTTCTGGCCAATGCTGAGAACCATTTGCTTGACTTGAGGTGACCTGTAACTTCTTGCTGTCCATTTCCTAATTATTAGATGGTTAATCTTTGGGGACTCACTTGTTTTGCAAAAAATTTACATAAATTTCCACTTTATGCAGAACACTGGGATTTATACTGGTCCTCAACAGGAGTGACTGCAAAGCTGTGGGAGTTGAGACCATAATCTCACTGAAGTTTTTTCATCAGTTTTTTTGTTCTGACTGGTATAAGACATATAAGTGGGTATTTTTCTCTTCAGTGGGTTGGATAGAAGAGGAAAAGGTATCAGTATGATGTAAATGTAAAGTTATCAATTAGAAACATGCCTAAAAGAAAGGTCTTTGGGATGAGCCATGCATTATGTTATCCATGATGGGAAAGAAATGCCAACACCCATGAAAAGAATTGTTTTCCTCCCAGGTCGAGCTTTTGCATCAGAGGTTTTTGGAAAGCGCATTTGTGAGTCCAAGTTTCAGAGCAACAGGTGGGGAAGACTTTTGCCCCTATTCCCGTGGCTGCTGGTGAGTTGTTGTGCTGTGGCTGTGCCGAGGGCCAGCCCCGCCTTGCCTGGGGTAGGAAGTGCCGGAGCAGCCAGACCAAAACAAGGTAACTGAGATGCAAATCTTTCTTGGAGAAGATCCCTGCACCATGGGGGCTTCAATGGTGATGGAAAGACCCTTCCCACCGTAGGGGTGTGCTGCCTCCACAAGCTCCAGCCAGCACTGCCAGCACTGCCCCAGCTGCCCCTCCATGCCTGCTCCTCACTGCAACTCCAGAATGGGGCTGCGAAGCTGTTGCTGTGGCTGGACCCACCTCACCTCTCTGAGCCCCAGCACTGCCATGCTTCCCAGCAAAGCTCCATTTACTGAACATGGATTTACCCAGGTCTCTCCACCAGGAATTCTTCCCTTTTTTTATGCTTTCATTGTAAGAAATACAAAATTTCTTCCCCCAAATCTGCCTGTCACCTACATTACCATTTCTCCAGGGGATCATTCCAATGGCTTCCCCCATCCTGGCAGTCTCCTGTGATGTCATAGGAGTCAAGCCAGAACACACAGATCTGCTGCACTTCCCAAATCCTCGGAGGCTCAGTGCTGAAAATCTGTACTTGGTTGTTCACAGGCAAGTCCCAAAAGGGATCAGCTGCATTCTAGCAGCTGTAAAGTGAATTTTCAGGACATGAACAAATTAAGAGGGGCTGCTGCCCAGGAATGGTCCCACCACGAGTGGCCACAGCTTCTTTTCCACACAGGAATGTCAGAGCACCAAACCCTGCAGCTCCTCCAACACAGCCTGGGCAGCCTCTCACCACCATGTGCTGCCACAGGCCCCATCCCTGCAGCATCCCTTACAGACCAAACCAAACCCCACATCCTAGCAGAGAAGCCTGGAAAAAAGACATTTTTCAAGATGCCAGCAGACTGGTTTGTCCCTGAGTCCATGCTGTAGTTTCCTCCTACACACGTAAAGAAAAGGAAGCGAAATTCATCCCAGCTGTCCCAGCAGGACCAGCCCAAGGACTCCCTGTGAGCACCTTCCCATCAGGAGCACCACACAGCTCATCACAAACATTGGGTGCAAAAAACCCCCCAACCAACAAACCCCTAAAAAACTCAATGCCACACCCCAAAACAACCTACTGAACACCCACACCAGGCTGTGAGATATCTACACATGCACACAGGTGCAAACACCGAAGTTCTCAGTTTTTAAGCACCTTTCATTTGTTTTAAGATTCGAGGAGACAAATAACCTCAATGAAAAGGAATTTTCTTGCTCTGGCAACACTGGGCAGGAGGTTTGAGATGAGGTCAGGCCTTGTGCTTGCTGCTGGGCAGGAGCAGAGCCTTCTGCAAAGCACAGGTTGAACACCCCTTTGCCACAGCTCAGGGTCACGCTTGGAGGTGACAGTCGTCTTGCAGGGGGTTGGCAGGAGAGTGTTGGGTGTTCACAAGGCAAACAACAGAGGGGGTCACAGGAGCACAGGTTTGCTGCTCAGAATCTGGTTTAACCTCTTCATGAAAACATTACTAATAATTTATTAATCCTTTATAAACACACTCTGGATATGAAGTGTGATAATAGTTCTGCTTCATGTCCTGTGCTGGCTGGGCACAGAGTGAGGAAAGACATCTCAGACTGGCACGGAAAGAAGAAAGGGAAAGAACAGTTTGCGTTTGCTTCTGAAAACCAGCATCACCCATTGGGAAAGAGGGGTTGGGGCTGGGGGCTGAGTGCCAGCATCAGTGCCATGGCTGCCACAAGACCCCCAGGAACATGGCCAAGGGATTCTGGCTCACAAGAGATAATCAGGACACAGAGGAGGATTTAGATGAGGGATTTCTCCAGGGTTACCATTTCCAAGCACACTGGTGCCCACAGGAGAACCTGGTAGGTGAGATTTGCCCTGGGCTCACTGCTGCCCCTAAGCCTGTTCCTCTGGGAGGTGTAGAGAAGCAGTGGGGTTACACCAGCCTCTGATTTCTGGAGTGCTCTGGAGGGACTGGTGACCATTTCGATGCACAGGAGAATTTGCAGTGGAGAACAGGCTGTGGGGGCAGGACACTGCTTGGCTTCTCCACTCCTTGATGGGTATTCGGGCAGGAGAGAAACTGCTTCCTCTAATGGTACTGCCCAGTGGCCACTAAGCAGATCATCCAGCAACATGGGAAGAGGGGGATGGGGAAGGCAGCACCTCATTGGGCCTCCAGAGCTCAGTCTAAGCCCCTGCTTGTCACCACAAGCACCTGTGCCAGCGTCCCTGCACAGGGCATGCTCCTGCTGCACACCAGGGATCACTTCAGGGGGGAAAAAAGGCATTTAGTGTGAAACCCAGGAAGCCAAAGGAGGTAAACATTCCCCTCAAATCAGTCTCTTTGCTGAGAAGACACCAGAGATGGGACAGAGTGGTCTCCAGTGTGGTCTCAGGGACAGAGGTTGCGGTGAGGCCCAAGGAGCGCAGGACCAGGCTTAGGGTAGGGGTAATGCCAAGTTCCTCAGCTCTGTGCCTTTGGGAATGCTGTGGCATCAGAGTGAAGGAGAAATGCTGCAGGTGAGCAGCAGCATGCAGATCCTGCAGGCCAGGCTCCTCAGCCCAGAGCTGGGGACTGTTGCTCCTAAGAAGGTTCAGTTTGTTTTCAATCTCATTAAAAGAATTAAGATCTATCAGCTGTCTGAGGTTGGGCTCACCACAATTCCTTCAGCTGAGGTCCCATTAAGGGGATGTAACATGGTGAATGGAAGAACCTCCTGTGAACTCGAATTTTTTTTTGGGGGGGAGTGGGGGTGAGGGTATTTCGCATTTCAGAGGGTAGGAATTCAGGCTGTGAGATGGCCACGAGCAGGACTCTTTCCCAGGGCAGAGGGTACAAACCTAGTCTCCAAAGGGAGGGAGCTGGGGGTGATCAGTAAATTTCTGCTGGGTTTGGAGTTATCTCAGCTGGTGCTGGAGCCAATGAAAAGTCTAGACCATGTTCTTCCAAGGGCAGAATGAGTCTGTCACAGGGAGGGGAGGGATTTCCATTAAAAATCAACATTTCCTATGACGGAATTTGGCCCTTCATAGGAAACGATGCCATTTCAGTAGGGAAAGAAGATGCATCCATTACAGCTTTCGTTACAGCAACCCTCTTGCTCGGTCCTGCTCCATCCTGACCTTTTGCAGCCACTCCCAGATCCATCGTTGTTCTTCCTTCAGTCTCTTCCCTCTGGCCTCCTCTTCAGCATCTCTTCAGCACCACCATCGACGTGCTTTAGCCACCTCAGGGAAGCTGTGCAGATGCCGGCCTCCAGTCCCCTCCCAGGGACTGACACCAGGCAGCCAATGCTCCTTGGCTTAACAGTGCCTCTTCCAAGGATAAAGGTATAGAGGGACATCTCTACACACACACATGTACCGGTGGATCTGTGGAGACACAGGTGTGGCTGGGGCAGGCGAGTGGCTCCAGGGGGAAGGGGCTCGTGCAGCTGGTACCACCGGCCACGGCGATGCCACCACTGGCCCCAGGCTGGTCACCCCTCCTGGCACAGTGGCCAAGGGCTCTGGCGTAGCACTGGGATGGTGCTTTGATTCCTGAGATTGCTTTTAAGCTTGATTTTTAAAAATAACACCATGAGGCATCAAGAGCCACCTGGCTGACCCGGCCACGGAGGTTCCACCAGCACTTCCCACCACAAGCCCCTTCGACACTGGCAGTGGGGGTCAAAACGTAACAAAGAAATCAAGGAGTGGGGGGAGTGTTTGCTGGTTTTTGCAGGTAGGAAGCATTATTTAGTGTTATTGATGAGATTTTCCTAAAAATCCCAAATCTGTGGCTTTGTTGCTCTTTTCTCTTCTGCTCGGTGTCTCTGTAACATCCCAGCCCGGCTGTACGTGGAGTCATGATGTTGTGAGGAAAGGCACTGTTGTCACAGGCTTGTCAGGACAAACAGGCTTCACCATGGATTTCGGGAACAGGTGATTTCACCGGGAATACCGATTTCCTGTGTGAAGGCTGGTGAGGCTGTGAGGGTTGGGGTTCTGCGTGGCTCTCTGTGCCGGCGGCTCCAGGGGTTGCTGGCCCAGTCGGCATCGAGGGCAAGAGATGTGGGGAGTAGTGAGGGCAGGGGAGGAAGATGAGGAGTGTAGAGCAGGCGCACAGGTGGGGTGTGGGTGGAACCGCAGCCGGTGTCGCCGGTGTCCGTGGGGGCCGGCACTCCCAGGGGACGGTGTGGGCTGAGGGTGAGGGCCCCTCGGCAGGGGAGCAGCGGCGCGGCCACCCCGGCGAGGTCAGTAGTTGCAGTGGCGCTGGCAGGGCTGGTGCACGAAGGCCCCGGGGAGCTGCTTGGCGCGGCGCGGCGGGCGCTGCCGGGCGCGGTTCTGCCGCTGCAGCGCCTTCTGACCCAGCCGGTGCCGCTCCGCCAGCTGTTTGGCCCGCTGCACCCGCTGCACCTGCCCCACCTTGTCCAGGATCGCCGCCTTCACCGCCAGCGACCGGCCGTGGTGCGCCACGTGCCGCTCCAGCCGCGGCTCCGGCACCTCCCTGCGGAGAGAGGGGCCGTTAATGGGGCTGGCACTCCCCACACGCTGTGCCCTGGAATGGGCCGGGCGCCCTCCTGCCCCATCAGCCTGCCAAGGGCAGGGATGCTCCAGCACAGGTAGGCTCTGGGACAGCTGGATAAATTCAGACACCACCAGGAATTGGGTGTTCCTACAGTCCCCCACCATGCCTAAACCCCTTGAGCCCAGTCTGTCTCCATCCCACTGTGACCCTGTCTAGTCTCGAGACCTCTTTGGTCCTTCTCTGTCCCCTCCAGCACTGAGGAGCCCTTGAACCTTTGGAGACCAAGCTGTGGCCTTCAGGGAGACTTTGGAAAAGAGAAGTTCTGGAGGAATGGTGTCACCTAGCCAGGAGCAGTGCCCCCCAGCCAGGAGCAGTGCCCCCTAACCAGGGATGGTGTTCTCGAGCCAAGAACAGTATCCCATGACAGGAATGGTGCCTTCTACCCCAGGATGAAGTCTACCCCAAATTCTTACTCCTCCCCTGCCCCACTGAGGGCCTCCTGGGGGAGTTGCTGGAGGGCTGGGACTGGGGGGCAGCAGGGACCCCATGGCACAGTGGGAGCTGGGGCTCAGCCAGCAGTGGCAGGGCTGGGTGTGCACATGGTTCAGGTTTTCCCTGGGCTGCTGGGCAGTGGGGAACAGCCCTGGGAGAAAAACAGAGCTCCAGCTGTGGCCCAAAAATGCATGGGGAGGGCTTGCCCACAGGCCTGGGAGAGCAGCAGGCAGCAGGATTGGGGCTTTTTATTTTCATTTTCCCCATGCTAAGCTGAAGTTTGGGCCAAGAATCTGGCAGTGTCGCACTCCCCCCAGCTGTGAGATACCCCTGTGCTGTGCCAGTATGGGGACAGCAGGGATATCAGGGGGGTTTCAGTACCCTCTTCCTGAGGGAGCCATGGGTCTTCAGTGGGTCACTGTGCCCAGAGGCCACCCTGTCTAGTTTGGTTTGCTTTTCTTGGGTCATAACCTGTGGAAAACCCTGGTGTAAGCTCAGCCTGGCAAACACCCCTGGATGGGTGATGGGGTGTCAGGCAGCATTGACATGGGTGGCATCAGCCACACCAGGAGACCCTGCTCGGGGCAGGGGAGAGGAGGTGCCAAGCTCATGGTCCTGCACTCATGGCCACCCAAACATGCTGCTGAGACTTCCTTAGCTGAGGATTCTGGGACATGGGAGCTGCCAACCTCCTACCGTGTCAGCTGGGGCACCCTGCCAGATGTGCAGGGCACACCCTTGAGATGGGGCACGGGGGCACTGCTGTTCCCACTGCTCCACTCCACCCACGGACAGTATGAGTGAAACGCTCCCGGGTGTACAAGGGAATTTGGGATGCCAGGACTGGCCATCCACACGGGTTCCTCAGCGGGTGCTGGGGCTGCCACTCCCCCACAAACACCTCACAGTGCACTCACTCGGTAGCATCGTCCTCGGGGCCCTCCCCGTCCACCTCGAGGGTGCTGGTGACGTAGACGGACATGCTGGGGTGCTCGATGAGCAGGTCCTCCATGGGGCTGCTCCCCACGCCGTCGAGGCCGGGCTCCTCTGCAGTAAAACAGGGGGGAGGGGTGACAAACCAACTCTCGTCCATCAAGCAGGGACCGGCCGGAGCGGGGGAAGCGGCCGGGGGCGGCGGCGGCCCGGGGGGCGTCGGGCGGGATCGCGCCGAGCGCCCGGTGCCGCCGGGACCCGCTCGCCGGGCCGGGGCGGGGCGGGCACGGCTGCCTGGGGCGGGGGTGCAGAGCCATGCGGGGCGCAGCGGGGACACACACACATACCATATACAGTGGGGAGGGGAGGGGGAAGAGAAAGGGGCATCGTTAGTGCAAGAGACACCCACCGCCACCGCCACCGCCACGGACGGGCACGGCCCCGCGCCCCGCCCGCACCCCGCGGCGGCCACCGCAGCCCGCGGACCCGGCGCTGCAGAGCCAGCAAGCGCGAAACGGGGCTGGTTAGACGAGGTGAACCAAAGAGTGGGGGGACCCGCAGGGCTTACTGCAGCAATGGGGATTTTTTTCTTCCCAAAAGGAAGGAAGAAGTTCAGGCAGTAAGAAACGCTGCTTTTGCCTGTTCTGGTGGCACCTGAGATGGGCAGGGCCGGGCCGGGCCGCTCCAGAGGAACGCTGGCACGCCTGCACTCACACCACCCAGCACTTTGCAAACATGGAAACCAAGCACACACAGAGAGGAAAAACAGTCCACACCTTTTCTCTGGAAGAAATCACACGAATAAAATCTTCAGCAAAAGTTTCTGCTGTGCCTTCAACTTCAGTCCATTAGAGGCCAAATTTTGGGTGGTTGCTTCAGGATCTGACCCCCCCACCCCTTCAAAGCCCCAGTGATCTGTGCTTTCCCTTCCTAATCTCTATCTGGCAAAAGTACTTGGGCAGGTGTTTTCCTGGGCTGCCTGTGCTTGGACCTATTGGTGGTGTGATGGGAAGGGAGCCTGTATCTAATACTGGGCTCATTGGATGCCCAGACCCATTCCCAGACTCATCAGGGGGATTCCAGGGAACTGGTGTCAGTGAGGGGGGTGGCAGTGCAGTGTCTGTATGGACAGGTGTGACCCCGTGGCTGGGTGAGGGAGCAGGAGGAAGGACAGATGAACGTGTTCTTGCATGGAGAAATGCAAAGCATGAGCATGAACGTGGTATTCCCAGCTCAGTGCATCCGCAGCTCCTCCCTCAGCTGATGGCCCAGCCCAGGGCTCAGGACGGGTCACAACTAGCCTTGCAAATGCTAGGATGTCTTTCTCTAGGTCAGTGGATATCAGGCTATTAATAGTTGTTGACATGATGGGCTGAAGATTATTTGTCTGCCTGGAGACAGCCTTCGAGCCCAGCTGGAGCATCCCCAGTCCAGCAGCACTCCCACAACAGGGGTCTGTGAGCACAGGGAGCAGGAGGGCCCAGTGCAGCCTGTCTAGGCTGCCTGTCCCTATCCTTTGCCACCGTGGGTTTTAATGTCACAAGCAATATTTTGCCATCCTTGAATCCCTGGGTGGTGCAAAATGCTCTTTTGCCCCTTCCCTGGGTGCTGAGCATAGCCAGGCTGGGCAAGGGGGTGAGAGAGCATAAGAAATGCTCCTGGAACATCTGGGTAACTTGGGTACATGTTGCAACACATGGGGTAAGGGCCAGGCTGCAAGGGACTGAATCTGGAGGCTGCCTAGGTTGCCACTTGGCTACTGGGAGTGAGCCAGGCTGGGAGCTGCTGCTGGCCACCACGGCTCCAAGGGAAGCTGGAGCCTCCACATTTGTTTTTTAAAGGGCTCCAGGTTCAGAAATAGGGCTGAAATAATCTGGTCTCCCACCGCTCAGGGATAGCTGTGGGACCAGACAGCAGTGGGAATTAGCAGTGGGATCATCGCAAACAGACACACTGCTGGAAGCAAGAGCTGCATCAAGAGCCCAGCCACATCACTGGGAAAAATATGGGAGTGTTTTGTACCAGAGTCAACCCTTGGTCCCCTCTGAGCCAGCTGCAGTCTCGGATCCAGAGATCAGGGCACAGCCCAGTGTTTCTCTGTCTGGGAAAACTCCTGGCTCCTTCAGGCATGCCTTAGACACTCTGCAGCTGCTGCCAGCTGGCCCAGACACACAGCAGCTGCACAGCTGCTGCTCCAGGGACCTCCCTGCAACCAGCCCCCTCCCATGTCACTGCTGTGACCTGCTCCGGACAGTCACCTGAGAGCCCAGAGGACAGGGAATCCTCCACAGCTGCCCATGCCCAGATCACCCATCAGCTCCACTGGCTCTCTATAGCGCTCCATCCCTCGAGGCACAGGGATCCCTGTCCCCCATCCCAGGCTTGTTCCTGCTCTGGTCCCCTCTCCAGGACACTGCATATGGGGAAGAACTCTAATGAATGACTCACATCACAAAAGCAAACATGGTGGGGACAGGCAGGGAATATTTGCTCAAAGAAATGCTGCCTGCAAGAGGGAGGGGGGACAAAACCCTCCTCCTAAACCTGCAGGATACATCTGTGGTCCCCAGGCTGGGGCACCACAACTGACCTGAGGTTGCCAACAGAGCACAACCATCAGCAGCTCCTGCAGAGGCAGACACGTTTGTGTATGGCCACTGCTGGATTTGCAAGGAAAAGGTCATAAAAATATCATTGCAATTGGCTGAGTCATTAGTGCTCCAACAGAAACTCCAAGGTTTGAATGGAGCTGATGAAGCTCCACACAGGAGGAATTCAGTCTGTCTCATTGGTATCAAACAGGGCTCTGGATGGCTGTCACCATCCCTGGGAATGGGGAACTCTGTGGGCTCTCTATGTAGAGGGAGCTGGTGCCAAACATCCCTTGTGCTTGGCATGGGTACTGGGAAGGATTTGGGAAGACAACCCCTTTGGAACTGAGATTTTCTCCCCTCAAATGACCCGAACATGGACAGATCACTGGTGGCATATCCCCAGCTGGGATAGCTCTGACACCTGCCTTCTCATGGGGACAACTCTGGCACCCCACCAGCTCCTGGTTTGTTTTCAGCAGGGGCAGGGCAAGGAGCAGCCGAGCCTGGCTCCTCCTGAGAAAATGCTGACCAGGGCACAGCTCAGTTGAGGCCATGGCAGTACCACAGCTGGTGGGAAGAGCCTGCAAGGGCTGGGTTCACGACCCCACCAAGCCCTAGAGGGCAGGATGACATCAAAACTCTGGGTAATCTGCCTGGCTGGTGCCACGCCAGGGTCTCATCCTGGTACGGAAACACCTGGAGAATCCTGGGCAGCAGCAGCCCCAGCCAGGGATGCTGACACTGCTCCCACACTGGTGGAAAGTCAGGAAAGATCACTGGGAGAGGAAAGGGAAAAAGGAGGAGCAGGTCAGGGACTGCTGCAGTGACCACAGGGCCAGGGCCAGGGCAAGGGCAGCAGGGGAGAAAGGATGAAGGGCAGAGGTGATCCCATGTGCTATAAGCTCATCTGCTGACATCTCAAGGGGTTTGCCCAGCTCTGAAAAGACCAGGCTCAGCAGAGGCTGTGAGAAGCTAGTCCTTCTGCTTTCCTCACCTGCAAGATCAATTACAAGCCAGCCATCCTCCTCCTCCTCCTCCTCAACAAAGGGTTTGGGCTCCTCTAGGCCCTCTGGCGTGTTGCTGTCGCTGAAGAAGAGGCTGGTGAGACGCTGAAACATGGTGGGGAGTGGTCCAGCGGGATGGACAGTGAGTTAGAGCTGCTGCTGGGCACCAGTTTCCAGACAGAGATGGGAGTGATGTGCAGAGGGGGGAAAAACAGCCCTCGAGGTCTTGGTGGTGGAGTTGCTTTGCTGCCAGAGGAATCAGGGGTAAGTGGTGTGTAGTGCAGTTGTAGGTTCTTCACTTAGCTTCAGTGCAAAGGCCTGTAAAAGGAGAGAAAAAGGTATAATGCATTATGACTGGCTGGCAACGTGGCCCTCCTGCATCCCAGGAGCTTGTATGGGCCTGAGGGGACAGCAAAAAGGTGGCTCTGGCACTGATCTGTACAATGGGCTGTCCCAGATGGTGGCACACCCAAGGGCATCAGGCACTGTGTCTGAAAGTGAAGGGCTGGATGACTGTGTTCTGGAGCCTTCACCTGCATTGAGCCCCATATTGTATCCCCTTCCTCATGGGCCGAGTCTCCCAGGGACTCAACTCACCAGAGCTGGCAGTGACAGGGCCACTGTCCCAAAGCCAAGGGAACACGTCAAGCCCCTCGCAGTGGGCAGGGCGAGGACAGCAATATCACAGAATGACAGGCTGGTTTTGATTGGAAGGGACCCTAAAAACCATTCTATTCCAACACCCTCTGCCATGGGCAGGGACACCTCCCACCACCCCAGGTTGCTCCAAGCCCTGTCCAGCCTGGCCTTGAACACTTCCAGGGATGGGGCAGCCACAGCTTTTCCGGGCAGCCTCTGCCACAGCCTCATCACCCTCACAGGGAAGAATTTCTTCTCAATATCCCATCTAACCCTTCCTCCTGTCAGTGGGAAGCCATTTCCCCTTTTCCAAAGTCCCTCTCCAACTCTCTTGGAGCCCCTTTAGACACTGGAAGGGGCTCCTAGGTCTCTCTGGAGCCTTCTCTTCCCCAGTCTGGACACCCCCAGCTCTCCCAGTCAGGCTCCAGACCAGAGGGGCTCCAGCACTTGGAGCATCTGTGGCCTCCCCTGGACTTGCTCCAACAGCTCCACATCCTTCTTGTGCCCCAGAGCTGGAGGCAGCTCTGCAGGTGGGGTCTCACCTGAGTGGGGCAGAGGGACAGAATCCCCCCTTCCCTGCTGCCCACTGTGGGATGAGCCCAGGATGCTGTTGGCTCTCTGGGCTGCCAGCACACATTGTTGGCTCACGTCCAGCCTGTCACCCCAGCCCTTGGTGAGTCTCTGCTCCATCTATGCTCATCACTGTTTTACCCCCAGGGACGCACATCCACCCCAGTGGGAGCAGAGGTCAGCACTCACTAATTTCCTTAATGACTGCCAAGCTTCTGGCAAGGCACAGGGACAGCAGCCACAAGCTGCAGAGTGTTATTCATGTGCAAAAAAATGCCTTTTGATCAGAGACATTAGAGGGCATTAAAATGCCATCAGGAGTTCCATAAAGGGAGAGGAGAGAGTGGGGTGCTGCCATGTTTGGTACACTGACATGGGTGCATTGAGAGGGTAAATCTCCAGTTCGTGGCCAACTCCCAGTTCATGGCTCGGTTTACCAAGCGACCACAGAGCCTGTGAGTGCTCCTCCACTCTGGGGAAGCTCCATCTGCTCTAGGCAATGTGGAATAGGAAGGGCGCAGTGAGGCATGATGTGTCTGTCCATATATATCCCAGCCATCCAGCAGCTCAAGTTCTAGCTCAGGCCTTCCTCCCAGGGAAGCAGTTTCCCTAGCCCCAGGATGCTGGAAAGGTGGCTGGCCTGGGCACTCTGCACTCCTGGGCATCAGGCATCATTCATCCCTGGCACATGGCTGTGCCTTTTGCTGTCTCTCAGGTGCCTTGGGAGGAACATCTGCTCCACAAGGCAGAAATGAGAAATCAAGGAAGCTTTACTGCTGCATGGGATCCCCTGGGCTTCAGGGGCTCTGATCTCTGCCACCCCCAGGTGCAGAAGGGAGTGATGAAGCAGCCCTGAAACACCCAGCTGTCCCTCCCTGGCACGGCCAGGGCAGCAGTGTGACACTACCTGACCCCTCCAGCAGGTCACAAGCCCCAGGTTACTTCAGTTGCCCCAGAGGCACAGGGCAGACTGTGGGAGACAGCTGTGCCCATCTCCAGGTCCCAGTGCTCAGGGGTCCAGCCTACCTTCCCACTCCCTCTGGGATGGCTTGGCTGAGGCTCATGGAGCCTCTCACCAGAATGAATTAGGGGTCAGGGAGGACTGTGGGCTCTGTATCCTCAGAGGGTCCCTGGCTTCCCCTGGGGACCCTGAGCAGGGAGGTTCTGGGCACTGAGACATGACAGAGTTGTTTCTCTGACCACAACCAGAGCTCTCACCTCCCAGACCCCATCACCTCCCAGCCCCTCATCACCACCATGATTGGAAAGCAAGGCCTCAGCCGATCAGTTTTCCCCCAGTGCTCACGATTAAATAATCCAGACACACCCCTTAGCCGGATCATTAATGCATAATAATGTAAGTCAGGGATATAACAGGAGGAGGGGCCCACATTCAATGGAACTCACTGGGCTCTCTCTCGTGCTCCACTCTGAGAGTAATGGGATTTCCTTCCCATGGGATGTCCACGTGCATCCATCCTCCACCGGGCCAGGCTGGCAAAGGGCACAGCCAGCCTTGAGAGCTGTGTGTGGCACACAGCCACAGCTTCATCACATGTCAGCTTGGCCTGGAAACCTGGCATCTGTCTAAGCACTTGCCTATTCAGTAAAGACCTTTTAATATTATATTAATGTTAGTTATTTAAAAAGTTTATTAAATACTGAATTGTGGCAGAAACCCCACAGCTCTCAGGTACCTGCAGGTGATGTCCCACGGCATCCCACTGTTTCCTCCTCCCCATATCCCCAGGCAGGAGGGAACAGGGCAGCTCATGACAGGCATGGGGGGCCACAGGGGTCTCCAGTTCCCCAAGGCCAGCATGGCCCTGGCCCACTGCAAGGACAGGAGGGGGTTTATAGGCTTATTGAGCTGGGGCATTCCCATGCCGGCAGAACTGCTGAGCCAAAGCTGACCCAGCATCATCAGGCAGGTCTTCAGGGTGACACACACGGGGGCTGGGGACAGCAGGGCTGTACTCCAAGCCCTCCATGCTGGGAGGACACTGCCAATGCTCTTTGCCTACCTAAAGTAATTTTCAGTCTCTTCCCCTACCTGAACATGGATGTCACCCAACAGCAGAGCTGGGGACAGGAGCTGGCATACAGGGACAGGGGAGGGCAGTGGCCCCAGTCTGGTTTCCAGGGGAAGGTCACCCACAAAAGCACCCAACCAGCTATCATAGGCCAGGGGCTGAGCCAGGTAAAGATTTTCTCTGTTGCCTCAGCAAAGCCAGCCTCACATGTCTTGCTGACAGGCCTGGCACCACCAGAGTGCTCCCCTCACTCTGTGGGCTTGGCTTTGGGAGACCTCAGCAAGGAGCTCAGTGAGCTCAAAGCCAAATGACCAATGACACAGTCAAAACCTTTCAGGGTTCTTTTATTGAAACATGACAACTGCTCTATCTGGACAGTAGAAAATCCGTCCCCCCTCTACCCACCCAGGAACACCATAGAGCATTTATTGCTTAGAGACTGATCCCCACAAAATCACTGAGTGAAGGCAACGGGCCAGTCAGGACTCCCCAACCCAGAGGTAACTTGCCTTTTCCAGAGACACAGCAGACACTATTATTTTCGATTGTCCCCTCTCCCAAATTTAACTTCATTTTCCTTCTCTCGATAATTAAAGACCCTGGGAACACACTCCCATCACTCACAGTCAACACCATGATGATGGGTTAGCAAGGGCCATCCTGCTCCAGAGGAATCCCATGGCACTGTGGAGGGTTGGGGCAAAGAGCAGAGGAGTGGTGAGCAGAGCACGGGGGCTCGTGGGCAGCTGGGATAGCTCTGGGAGAAGCAGGAGGCTTAAAAACTGCCCAAAGAGCAAACTTGAGATGGATCATGTTAAAGGATCATTTCCATAAGAATTCAAGTAAGCCACCCTGTCTGAGCCAGGGAGCATGGGGTGGCCCCTGGCACAAGGGGGTCCATGCTGTACTGTGGGGCATGGGTGGGCTACAGTGGCAGTGTCAGTCCCATGGTGGTGCCTGGGCAGCTGTGGAGAGCTCTTGGCAAAGTCTTCGAGATCAGACCTGAGGGATGGAGGCAGGAGTGAGATCCTGGCAGGCAAGGGCCAAAAGGAGCATTAATCCTCCCCCTCACTTTATCCTGTCTGCTCTGAAAAACTTGGGTTACAGAAGTGGGATTAAGCTCTGATCCCCAAAACTCTCAGCAAGTTTGTGGATACAGTTGATTTCAGTAGAGGGAAGGGATGGGGCATCCGGAGGGACCTGGGCAGGCAGGGCAGGAGGAGTGATCTCATGTGAACATGATGCAGTGCAACCAGGCCAGGTGCAAGGTCCTGTACCTGGGTCGGGGCAGCCCCCAGCACCAGCACAGGCTGGAGACTGGATGGGTTTAGAGCAGCCCTAGGGAGAAGGACTTGGGGGTCCTGGTGGGTGACAAATTGATGTGACTCGAGCATATGTGCTGGCACCCAGAAACCAGCCATGTCCTGTGCTCATCCCACAGTGTGGGCAGCAGGTGACTAGGGAATTCTCCCCCTCTGCTCTGCTCAGGTGAGACCCCATCTGCAGAGCTGCCTCCAGCCCTGGGGACCCTGAAACAAGAAGGATATGGAGCCACTGGAGCAAGTCCAGAGGAGGCCACAAAGATGCTCCAAGGGCTGGAGTCCCTCTGCTCTGGAGCCAGGCTGGGAGAGCTGGGGGTGTTCAGCCTAGAGAAGAGAAGGCTCCAGAGAGACCTGAGAGCCCCTTCCAGTGCCTAAAGGGGCTCCAAGAGAGATGGAGAGGGATTCTGGAGAAAGGCCTGGAGTGACAGGACAAGGGAGAATCGCTTCCCATTGATAGAGGCCAGGGATAGATGGGATATTGTGAAGGAATTCTTCCCTGTTTGGGTGGGCAGGCCCTGGCACTGGTTGCCCAGAGAAGCTGTGGCTGCCCCATCCCTGGAAGTGTTCAAGGCCAGGATGGGGCTTGGAGCAACCTGGTCTAGTGGAACAGGGCATTGGAACAGGATGATCCTTAAGGTCATTTCCAACCCAAACCATTCTGAGTCAACAATCTCCCAGCCACCCTAGAAGGGAGTGGCTTCTGGCCAGTGTAATCAATGCATCATCCTTGAGCTGCTCCAGACCCTCTTTGCAAGCTACCAAGAACATCAGCTCATCAATTCATCATGGAGCACTGGGGGTGACCTCCTCAGCCCTTCGCAAGGCAAAAGACTTCTTGGCTGGCTGCTACCCAGATGGCAAGATGGCCTTATGCCATCTCAGTCTCTGCAGGTTCCATCAAGCACTTCACTGGCTGGGTCAATCCACAGCCATCAGCAGATCTGGCTCTGAAGTTTGTCCAGGTATTTGGAAAGCCTCTGCTTTCCCTGTGGCAAATGTTTGCCTCACCTACACCATGGGAACTGAGGCTGACAGCCCCCCAGGAACCGCAGCGCAGGAGGGACCCAAATTTGTCCCTGCAAGGAATTTAAGTCACTGCTGTGCCTTGTCACCAGGCACAGGTGGTGCCCACAGAAAGAGTTTGGACCAGGAAGTGGCTCCTCTGACTGGGGAGGGTGTGTCCCAGGTGTCCCTGCCTTGGGACACAATGGGACTGCTCATCCTCAGGGCTGAGCTACCCCAGAAACCACACAGCCAACTCCTGTCCCCTGCTAGATCCAGGGCCACCACCACAGGACAGCTGCCATCCTTCCCAGGCTTCCACAAGCCCCCTTACTTGGCATGTCAACTCCATCCTAGCCACTGCCAGCACTGGGGATGGCCCACTGGTGACAGTCACTTGGGGACAAATGAGTTTCTAAATGAATATTTATCAGAATCCTTCCAAAAATCCAACGGCCTTTTACAATGAGCCAGAAGGTATTAAATATTACAAGTTTAAGTAGGAGTAAGGAAACCACAATGCATCAAGTTATTTTTCCCCTTCAGAAACCTCAACACAATAATTAGTTTTCTGAGTCATCATTGCTGCAAATAACCCCAGGAGCTAAGAATAGGCAAGAGGATTGGCAGTAAGGCCCTGGGATGCACCAGGAGCTCACCAGGGTGGGAGCTGCAGCCTCGCAGGACTGGCAGCTCTTAAAAGTCACAGTCTGCAAGAACAACAGCAACTCCCCTAGGAAATGGCAACAGGCTCCCTGAAACTTTCCATAAATACTTGGTGACAGGAGGGATGCTGCTGACAGGCTGCAGGAGCGCTCCTGCCTCGGCAGGGCTAAGAATACTCCACACAGTCATCCCAGCAGGCGGCAGAGGTATAAATCAGGTGCCTTCCTCCAACCCACTTGGGAAATGGGATTTTCAACTCATTTTACCTAAATTACACAAGTGTTACACAGGCTCACTGTGCTGGATGTACCAAAATCCTAAACCTGGAACAGAAACACAGAACAAAGAGGAGGGGGTCCAGAAGCTGGGCAGCTCAGGGGCATCTGCTCATCACCCCAGAAATGATTAGCACATCATCTCTGTGCTGTCCTCCATCCATCCCTAGCAAGGGAGGGACCAGAGCTGCCAAGAGCCTGCCTGGGACAGTTTGGCAGGGCTGGATTAGTGCATTTGTTCCCACAATAACTGTGCTATAGCTCTGGCTGATCCCATTGCTTTGCCAGCAGACCCTTTGATGGGGTTCCCCAGGGGGAGCCCAGGGCACAGGGGCAGAGCTGCACCCTGAGCCTGCTGCCAGTATGGACAAACCAGAGGCTGATTCACAGCCAGAGCCTCTTCTGCAGCAGATCAGGAAAGTGGAGGGGGGAGAAGACAGAGAGCAGTTAGAAAAATCCCCCAAAAGCTCTTAATCATTAGACCCTTCTTATTAATGGCAGACCAAGACAGCATCTGAAAGGGCTTTCCTAAGCCAGACCAGGACCTCAGTGGGGACTGGAGTCCCCACATGCTCCTCCAGATCACACTTGAAGGAGGGGAAACCCACAGAACTGGGGGGATATGTTTTTCCTGGAGCTGGTGTCCCCATTCGCACCAGCTCTAGTGTCACTGCTGCAGGAAGGTCCTTACCCCAAGGACAAAAGTGACCTCATGCTCTTTGATGTCATCACACACAGTCCTGGAAAAACTGTCAATGTTCAGCAGGATCTGAGCAACCAGGAAATTTTAGATTTGCCACGAGCTGTCCTATGAAATTTTAGAAGGTTCCTCTCTGGGATGCGCCAGGTGAAGCATCCTGAGGAGCGTGAGTGCCGGGAGGGGAACAGCTCAGCGTTACACCCGCCGGGAATCAGAGCCTGAACTATGTGGCATGTTGGACTTTGACCCACAGGAGCCCTGAGCTGCCCACCGTACCCCCCAAGACCCCTCATGCCCCCCTGGCAGGGCTCCCTGTGCAGTCAGCACTAAAATCCTCTTAGATACAACTTCACCTTGCAGGTTTTTCTGGTCTTGCTACAATCAGGTGCTATCAGTTTATTATCCAGGGGAAAAACTTCCATTATGTTTTTCCCTTTGTGTTCAGACAGATAAGCACCAGTTTGATGCAACGGTGACAGTGAGCTATAGCAGACAGCTTTTGTCTTTTTTTGGCCTTGTTTGACTTTTTTGGGGGGGGGGAGGAAAAATGAGAGGAAAGATTTATTTTAGAGCAAAAAAAAAGTAGTTCTTGGCACTTTGTAGACTAAGCCCAGTGGCAAAGAAGGTCCAACCCAGTCCTGCATTGGAGCCCAACACCTGTTTCTGGGAGGGTTTCTGGGATGGTTTCCTATCCCAGCACAACCTTGGCCAAATGAGTGACAACACTTGGCACCTGTCCAGTTCAGTCCTCGCTGGTGCAGCTTCGGCACTGGGTGTTGCTGAGCCCAAGAGAGACACTTTAAACCAGTATTTTCGGATCTCAGGGTGCCACTGCCTTTCCTCAGGTGCTCTGGGAAGGGCTCCACTGCACTCAAGACATATGCATAAAAGAACTATAAAAGCAACAATGTCCTTTTTAATACATTTCTACAGTTACACTCCACAGAGTCCAAGTTTTTCCACAATGAGCTCCCTTGGATAGAAGCAAGAGTAGTTCCCAGGGGCTGCCACGCTCAGTCAAGCTGAGGCAAGAGGCACTAAGTCCAGAGGAAAGTTGTCCTTTTAGGATTTATGTCATTTTTGAGTTGTCCCAAAGCAGGTGCTCTTAGAGCAGCAATAACAAAAGGAGATGCTACATGTGGTACCTGATGGACTCCTGTGCTCAGCATCCTTGGGATGCAGTGGAGCTGCCCCACAGCACAGATCTCAGCCTGGCACTACCAGCACCCTCCTCTGCCATGCACAGCCCTTTCCCAGACATCACCAATAAACTCAATAAAAATATCAAAGCACATGTCCAAATTGCATTAAAACCAGGGAGATTTACCAAGGAAAGCAAGATCTAAAGATGGAAGATTCCATAGCACCAAGGATTTGCTGGAAATCAGTTAAATAGATACTACATTTCTATATTATATATTTACATTCTTTATACATATTTATTTTATATAGTATATAGGATATTGTGTAGGAAGGTTGGGTAGGGGGGCTGGAATGAGATGATCCTTAAGGTCCCTCCCAACTCAAACAATTCTGTATATATTAGATATTATATTAATAATTACACATGCACATTCGTTTTCTAAAAAGCCTCGTTTTGCAGCCAAACAGCCTCAAAACAACACGGCGGAGATACATCCGTGTTTGCTGCCGGGAAAAACCCCTGCGGCGTCCGGCGTGGGAAGGACACGGGGCCACCCCCGCGTGCCCCCGCCGGTGACTGTCCCGTGCCCCATCGCCGTCCCCGCGGGGTCACGGCAGGACACGGGGGGAGCGCTATGACGTCTCAATGTCATATGCAAATACCAACGTCACTGCGGCGCAGCCAATGGGCGCGCGGCACAACCGCGAATCTTAATCCGGTGATGAAGACACAAACAACAGCGCGGGGGGGCCCGGCCATGGGGGGCCCGGGACAGCCCCCGCAGGGTCCCCCCTGCCCGCCGAGCCCCCCCCGCCCAGCGGCCCCGGCCCGCGGGACTCACCAGCCGAGCCGCTGCCGGGTGCGGGGCGGGAGGCGCTGAGGTAGTGCCGGGTCGGTGCCGGTGCCGGGCGGGGTCGGGGTTGGTGCCGGTGCCGGGCGGGGTCGGTGCTGGTGCCGGTGCCGGTGCCGGGCGGGGTCGGGGTCGGTGCCGATGTCGATGTCGGTGTCGGTGTCGGTGCCGGTGTCGGTGTCGGTGTCGGTGTCGGGTCGGTGCCGGTGCCAGGCAGTGGCGGTGCCGATCGGTGTCGGTGCCGGTGCGGACCCCGCGGTTGTGTCGCGCACCCGCCGCTCCCCCGCACAAATCGGGACCTTCCGACAGCTGATCGTGACGTCACAAAGCGGCCCCGCCCGCCCGCGCCCGCAGCCAATGGGAGGGCACGGCCGGAGGGCGGGGTCGGGGCGGGGCTCGGCCCGGGGAGCGAGCGAGGGGTCCCGGACAGGGGGTCCCGGGCAGGGGGATCCCAGACCCCTCCGTACCCCTCCGTGCCACGGGGCCGAGCGTGCGACAGAGCCCGCGGGAAGGGGCGCGGAGGGGCTGGGGACCCCCAGGGGTGGGGGAAGAGGAGAAGGGCTGGGACCGCCCCCGGGGCTGCGGAGGGACGCGGGGGGCTCCGGCACCGGAACGCAACGGGAGAGCAGGGAGGGAGGACATGGACGAAAAATAAGAGCTGAAGCCATAGAGGCCCCGATAGCGCCCAGCTCCGCCCTGAGGCCGCGGGTGGCGGCAGGAAGGGTGCGGGGGATGCGCTGGTCCCTGCCGAAGGGAGGGGACGGAGCCTCCAGGCTGGCCAGGCACCCGCTCCCTTCTCCCTGCTGCACGGCGGGACCTCATCCAAAGAGAAACTTTGGCGAGACACAAAGAGGAGACTGAGGGTGAGTGAGGGGCTGATACCCCTGGATGGGGCTGACAGTCACTACCCCACCTGCGAGAAGAGCGAGGGTTCCCGGGGACGTGCGGGCCGGCCCCGGGAGCGTTCCAAGGGGTCACAGCACCCCAGGATGCTCGGCAGCACCAGGGTTGCCTTTGTCCTCAGCACAGGCTGACCATGAAACTAAGACTGGGTTTGACACTGTGCCAGATTTGTCACACGGCAGGAAATTGTCTGTATAAAGACAGAACATTTTTTGAAACAGTCATTAATGGAGCAGTTTGAGTGTCTGAGTCATGCATGGAACAGTTAGGACTCATCTGGCATCACAGGTGAGAATTCCCCATCGCAAATTCACATGAGGCAGAATTTAATTGGGTCTTATTCAGCCCGAGGTCACAAATTAAATAACATTTAGTCTTCTGTAATTGAAGCATCATTCAGAAGACTGTAAACCATTTCTGGGGGAGAGCTGCCACCCCACAGAGCTCCTACCCCGCCCTGCCTGGAGGAGAGCAGAAGCTCATGAAACTCGAAACAGTTCTAAGCAGAAAATTTGGGATGTCCACAGAGGGCACTTTGAGTTGGCCACGGCAGTGTCAGTTAATGCCACAGGGAGCTGGAGGTGCCCAGCACTGCTGGGCATAGAGGGGGAGGATCTGCAGGAGGCACCCAGAAGTTACAGCATAACCACACTTGACCCCCAGCCTGGTCCCCTGCCTGAAGCCAACAGCTCCTGCTGCCCATGGGGGTTATTTTGCTGCTTTCACTAGGCCTGGTTTCATACAGGGATTACAACATGGCTCCTGCTGGTTGCAGCAGTAGTGCAGAAATTAACCTTTAATCCCACTGCTGCAGAGGAGTGGATATAAATAAATGCAGCAGAATGAGTCTTGCTAGGGTGAAACATGTCCCAGGGTGAATGGCCCCATTTGTGTTGGCTTATGCCCTAAAGGGATGGTTCAATGGGATGACCCTCTCTCCCGTTCCATTGGGATGGGAAGTGCTTCAGCCTCTGCTGAACCCTGCCCTGGTCTTTTACTGCAAAAAGCTCCCTCCCAGGGCAGCATGCAGCCCGGTGATTTATTGCTGGGGGAAGGTGCTGCACACATGATAAAGCAGAGGAGTGAGCTTCTCCACAGCCTGGGACCATCAGCAGAGGTTGCTGGGCCCAGCTGGGGTCTGCCCTTGGGAGACTCCTGAGCTGGGTGACAGCTGTGCTCTGAGGCAGTGGGAAATGACTTTCATCTTGCCAGTGCAGGGCACAGTGGGCAGGAAGCTGTGGTGGCCCAGCCTTCACGTGCCTGCGAGCCTGCGGTGACCTGGCTGCCACACTGAGCCAGGGTCCACGTCACCCAACCTTCTGGCCGGTCAGCAAGGAGAGCCTGTGGGTGTTGGAGAGACCCTCTCCTCAGTCCCCAGAGACAGCTGACACTGAGTAAGGGAAAGGAAACCAGAGTGACTTCTCTATGGCATCCTGGGGTAGGGTGCAGGGACATAGGACATGACCTGGCTTTGACTCCCGAATGGCCCTGGCCATCAGGCTGCTTGGAAAGCCTTGCTGTGGTGAGTTGAGCTGCAAGGCCTGAGGTGGCCGAGCCTGGAGAGGGCGAGCAGGCAGCTGACTGCACCTCACCTGCCCGCAGGTAATGGGCGCTTAGCTGGAGCCTTGGTGTGTCACAGAGTGACCCTACCCCAGCAGGTGCCTTTGACTCTGCTGCTCAGGCACATGACTGGCAGCACTCTGTGAATTTGGGTGATTGTTGAAAGTAAGAAAGTGATCACATTGGCTTCTGCTTCACCCAGGAGGTGTTGGAAAGCAGGCAAGGTGCAGTACCAGCATGGAACACACATGCTTCATTTCATCCAACAAGTGGCATGCAAAGCAGTCAGGGCACTCATTATGGAATGGTTTGGGTTGGAAGGAACCTTAAAGATCATCTACTCCAATCCCCATTTACCTCTCTTTATTAAAAAAAAATATGCTGGGTCCAGCCACCCAAAACTTCTAAAAAATAAGAGATCAGGAAATAATAGTATGACTGGATCTTTGCAAAGTCCTCTAAGAACATGTTTCCAGCATTTGGGATTGACTGAGAAGGGGATCCCAGGACATCCCTCCAGCCCCAGCTGCCTGCTCTGCTTTCCCTGTAGGTCCCCAGGGTGACCTTGCTGCACCCTGAGCAGATGCTGCTCCTGGCATCCTTGACCTGAGTTTTCCCCAGGCCCAGGGAGCTCTGCCCCAGCCATTCCTGCTGGTGATGCTGGAGTCATGAGGTAGCTGCTGAGTACCACTAAGAGGCATTTCCCAGCTGTGGCCCTGTATGTCCTGGGGCTATGGGTCAGCAGTTCTCAGGGCTCCCAGGTGCCTGCAGGCCACATGTGAGCCACAGGGCTTGCAGCCACACTGTGAGCTGTGTGCTTGTTATCTGGGGCCGGGAAGAGCAGTTCTTGGAGAAGTACATGTGCAGTGTATAGAGACAGTCCTTAAACACACACTCTGTGATAAACGGCAGAGAACAGGGAAACGAAGGAGCAGAAGATGCTCATTCTTATTCCCTGTCCCAGCCACCCCCATCCCACTGCAAGGCCTTGTGGCATGCACTCCAGGGCCCAGGGATGTGCCCAGAAACCCTGACCTCAGCTCAGCCCCAGTGAAGTGGAATGGGAGGTGCCACCAATCACCCACACCTCCACTTCAGATCCTCAGACAGCTGTTTTCGTCCTGTTTGTTCCTTGGGATGATTTGCCTGGGAGCTCCTGCCTGAGGTTGTTTTGCTGTGTCCTAGATCAAGAAAAAGCAACACAAGCTGCTTCACATCATTAAAAATCCTCATTCCTCTCCTTGGGAGCAGCTCTGACCCCTTGAGTGGTGACACTGGGTACAGGACACGTGCATCTTACTTAAACTGGGAAAAACTACCAGACCCTCAGTGGAGTCTTGCTGAGTTTTGGTGGCAAGAGGAAGGTCCATCAGGCACAGGTCCATCATGGCCTCTCCCCCACTGCCTTGCCCCTCCAGAGATGCTCAAGACCCAGTTGGCTCAAGTGGGCTCCATCCCAGGTCCAACGGACTCCACAGAACTGTCTCTTCACTTCTCCTCTCTGCTGGCATAAAAGGGATGCTGGCAGGGAGATATAACCATGTCCAGCCAGATCTGCACCCAGGTGAACAGTTCAGTTCAGTCCCTGCAGGAGCCAGGGCTGCGTGGACATGGCGTGGCTCGGGTGATGGGTAAATTGGGGTTATTACCACCTTTGGTCACTTGCTGCCTGGTGGCCAGGACCCCGGTGCTCTCAGCACCAGGATTTGCAGCCTCCTCCTGCCAGCATTGGCTCCCAGCCCCCCAGTGGACATGGATCTACACACCTACAGCACTCCTGGGAAAAGCTGTGAGGCCCCTTGGGCTCTGTGAGGAGCCAGGCACTCGGGGAACCTGTGATTATTTCAAGTCTGGGGACAGTTCCTCCCTTGGGGACACCTGTTAGACGGGGACAGGGATGTGCTCTGCAGTGGGCAGAAGCTGGTCTGTTCTGCAGGGGCTGGACAAAAGCTAGTAGCTTGAGTGAGGCGTAGAGGGGATGGATGATGGTCACTGATCACACCTATGGGGAAACCACAGCCCTCCACCCCATGAAAACCCCTTGTGCTACCCACAGATGCCCACAGCCTGCACAGCACCAAAGGGTGTGGTGCAGAGACAGGGACATGACTGCCCAGTTGCTCTGTCCTGGGAGTGGGCAGCAGGCAGGATTCACGCTGCACTTTCATCACCGAGGAACTGCTCATCACCTGAGATGGGGATGGTCCATCACATGAAGAGCCTGGGATTTGCTGGAGGTTCTGAGTGTGGCTTTCCAGCAGTGAAGGAGCATGAAGGAGTTTACCTAGAGCAAATAACTGAGAGCACTCAGGAATGACCACAGCCAGGGGGTGACCTCACTGGAAAGAAATCTGGGTGTTATATTTACACTTCTCTGACAAAAAGACCTATTTCCCAAAGATGAACATGGGACAGAGGTTTTGCATTTGTTGCATAAAAAATGGATTTGCTTCTATATTTAGTATTTGGGTCACCAGCAGCTTTCTGCCACGAGAAACCAAAACATCCTTGGAAAACAGGGCTGCAAACAGGCTTTGGGCCAGGCAGCAGTGTCTGGTTGGGAAGGCTGCCCAGAGAGGCAGACATGGGGCAGTGATCAGGGGAGAGGTTGGCCACCTGCCACAGCAGCGCCCGGCGGGGCGGGGTGTTCCTCCCGGCTGGGGACACTGCTGAGCCCCCTGCCACTGGCAGCCCCGTGACCCCAGCCCAGCTCTGACTCAGAGCACCCTGCACTGACACCTCCTTGTTTTCCACAAGTTCCTCATTTGGCTTGGGGACAGAAGGAAATAGCAGCTGGTGAGATGAGTCCAGTAATTTGACCTAAGGCGATTTTGGGGTGTATGTCTCAGCATGGAGTAACCTTGCCAGCCTGGGTGCAGCAGCCAGGGCTGCTGCCTGTGCAGCGAGAGGATGGTGTGGGACTGGGCAAGGCAGCACCCTGTTACCCCCTGCCACTGCCACCCCCCAGGCATCTCCACAGAGCCCGGCAGTGGGAGCAGACAGCTGTCACAGGAAGGAAGAGCGAAGGTCTGCACTCTCCCTGCCCGGACTGCAGATGGAGGGAGTGGGGAATGCACCTGCTGCCCCATTAGCAGGCAACAGCCACAGAACATCTCATCCTAAGCAGTAGCTCGTGATGGGTTCCCTCGAATGTGACTGATGCCCAGCTTCCACCTTCAACACCATGCTGAGAGAAGGAGCCTGTCCACTCTGCTGCCCTGTGCCCCTCCACTGCCAGAAAGTGGCTGGTCCTTCCTGCTCACTGATCTGGGCAGTCTTCACACCCCACAGGGTCTCACACAGGCTGTGTCCCTGGGTCCCAGCAGCAGCAGTTACTTCCCAGGGTCCCCCAGTCGAACCCCAAAAGTGCTCATGCCACAAGCCAAAGGGGTGGTGTGTGCTTCATAGAGGTAGGATGTCCTCCATAGTGGCAGGGTGTTCTCCATAGGGGTGGGATGTGCTCCACAGGAGTGGGGTGTGCTCCATAGTGTGGTGTGCTCTCCATGGGGAAAGTGTTCTACATGGGACAGTTGTTCTGCACAGAAAGGAGTGTGAGCTCTATAGAGTGAGTGTGCCCTGGGGCTGGTGTGCCAGAGGGCACATCATGGTGTGGAGACAATGAATGGACCCCGGCTCAAGGCTTGCTCTTCCTGTGGTCCTACTGACTCCAGCCAGGCTGGACAGGGACCCCAGAGGCTCTTGGAAGCCTCATGAATATAGAGACCCACCAGACTGAAGAGGGGTTGAAGCTGAGGGCTTCAGTGATGACATGGACTTGCAGATTGTAACAATCAGGGCAGTTGGATTTTCTAGGGTTTGGATCATGCACCCGGCTCTTCTGGTTTTTCCTGGATTGGAAGGGACCCCCCACAGAGGTGCCATGAAGTGGCCAGTATTCTGCCCAGCCAGTGTTCCCAAATTGCCCTCAAGTCCATGTGCCTCAAAAGTAGGATGAGCATCTGAATCAACATTAAGAGCCTCTTTAAGGTGAAGGTTAAATCCTGCCAAAGCTGACCCCAGGCCAGCAAAAATCCAACTCTGGCCATGCCTCATTCACTGGAGGTGCTGCAGTCCTGGCTCAGAGCAGGTCAAGCCTTGATGCTGCTGAGGCCCTGTGTGTGTCCAGGATGGGTGAATCAAGCAACCCAGAAACTGCCACCTCCCACATGAGAGGGTTTCTGTGTTTTTTGACTCCTACCACATATTTGTCTTGTGCAAGATGAGGTCTTGGCAGTCAATCCTGCTGGAGAGCAGCACTGAGCCCCAGGATCCACCCAGGCTGGGGAGACCCAGCCCTCTGTGGCAAGGGTGAAAAATTATGCTAGGCTGAAGCTGAATAAAAGAGCAACCACTTGATCACTGGCCAGGCCTCCCACAGTTCAGTAGATTTGCTTCTGTTCAAGCTGGAGTGCACACCTTGAACTGTGAGCCTGTCTGGGATGAGGCAGCAGTGCCCATGGAGGGCTTCATTCTCATCTTCATTTTCTCACAGTCCCATATATTTGTAGCAATTTATTTTAAATTCCTCCCTAGAACAGAGGCAGGAACTTCCTATGCTCAAATTCAAGCCATGACAACTATAAGCAAATGCAATGAAACCTGGGTCTTCCGTTTCAGGGGGCAGGGGAGAAAATCACTCTTCCTTGGCTGCCCAGCCTTGATTGCTCAGCTCAGGCCTGTCAGAGAGTGGTCAGGGCAGTGACCAGGTGGACCGGTTCTCCCAGTGCCATCCAGACATGCCTCTTCCCTTTGGTCCTTGTACCTCACAATACAGGGCCACACCACACCTTCCCTAGAAGCAGGGGACACTGCTGCTGGCCAACCCCATGCTGACATGGTGACATGCTGACATGGCCCGGTTCTGGTGTGGAGATAAGGCTGCTTCCTTGGGCTTTCCTCCCGATGCCCATGCTCCCATCAAAGCCTCACCATAAACATCTTCATCTCAGAAGATCTGACTTTAAAAAAAAAGCAAACCCCTCACCCTCTGCCAAGGGATCCTCTGTCGCACAGTTTGGTTCTGTCCCATAGTGGAGAGACAGGGCTCCCCAGAGCATCCCAGGAAGGGGCCAGAAGTCTTGTGCTTGCAGTGGCTGGTGGAGCAGCCTTGGGATGGCCATGCTGTGCTCAGCTGCCCCAGGGCAGGTCATCAGCAACAGCTCAGCTGTACTTTCCCTTTCCTCATGAGTGAGTTTTTGCCAATCTAAGTTGCCCATGCTGGAGTAGGATCCCTGGGACAAGGGCAGGTTTATCCAGCACTCAGCATGACCCTCAGTTTTGGAGGGTCTGTTCCAGACAGTGTCTCAGCTGGACTGATGGTTGTCCTTGTGCTGAGTCACCTTGACTCTTCTTGTGCCTTCAGATTGCGAGGTGCTGACCAGGAGAAAGCACAGCTCCCATCACAGTGTCTGAGCCCCCAGCTTGTGTCCCTGAGAGGTCAGAGGCAGCCAAGCAGGGACCTGTGCTCTGCAGCTGCCCCAGGGCAAGCAGGGACCTCACTGCTGCTGCAGTCCCAAGTCCTGGCTGGACCTGGCTTTCCCTGGGGAACAGGGACTGGCTGCCTCCAGCTTTTCCCAAGTGCTCCCCTGGTCCATGATGCTGGGAGTGTTCCTGCTCCGCTGAGATCCCCCTGCCCATTTGGTACTTTGGCTCAGAGTCTCTTCTTGGAGAGACTTTTGTTCTTGGAACCCTATTGAGCAGCAATTTATCTCCTTCTTGGAGCAAGATTGTAAAGCCAGGTGTGAAAAATGAAGAACCTGATGAAGACCCTGAAGAAAGTTCACCAGTTTTCACATGGCATCTCTCCAAAGGAAGGACCTTCTTCCTAGTTGAGCTCCCATGGTTGATAAGGGCTATGGTAGCACCAGGCAAAGCCTTTGGAGTCTCGTAGTGCAGACAGCACAGCAGCAGCGTGATGCCAGACCAAGAGACCTCCCCTGCCTGCTGCTCACAGAGACACAGTCTGGCTTTAAGAAGTGTAAGGTGGGTGCTGCAGGTGCCTGGCACCACTGCTATGGCCCCTGCTTTGCCCAGTGTCAGCCCCAGACTGCAGGGGCTGTGCAGGCCTGTACAGGACAGGAGGACTCTCAGCCTCATATCAGCTGCCTCTAGCAACACCAGAGCTTGCTTCTGGGTGTCACCCTGGAGTGAAACCCAAGAGAGCTCCTGATAAGGGAGGGCAGCTATAAATGTCCTGCCCTGTGTTGGTTTCGCTATATTGAGGAGAGGAAAGGAACACTAAAGTCTCCTCTTAATCCGCAGTCTGGTTTTGTGCTGAGGCGATGGGAACAGATCCCCTGTGCCCATGCCCAGGGAGCTGCCCCAAGTGCCAGTGTGTGTGTGAGTGCCAGTGTGCACACATCCCTGCACACAGCATGTCCCGAGCACACCCCTCCATGTCCTCCCCACCACCATGACCTGAAAAATGCAGCACCACTGAGGTTAAAATTAGTTTTGGGCTATTTCCAGTCAGGCCAGCAACTCTGCTTGGGGGCAGTACCAGTTGCATTGCATGTCTGGGTGCACCACAGCTGAGGCCCTGGTTGGAGAAGGAGCACAATGTAAAATGTGGGACCACAGCTTGAGCCAGCCAGGCATGGGACAGGCCTCCAGAGAAAGGGGCTGGAACTCGGCTGCCATCAGCCAGGATCCATTTTCTACACACCTGGGGATGTCCAGGATTTCTGGTTATTCTCCTGGGCTTAGCCACGGCCCTGTGCATGGGACTGGGGAGGCAGCACTGCAGTGCACAGCCACATTAAGGGCCACCATGGAGAAACTTCCCAGCCCACCAATATGCATCTGGTGCCCAACAGGAGATGAGCTGGTAGACACTGGGCTTCAGTGCCTGCAGGTCCCACATGATAGGGCAAGTGAAGAATATTCCGAGTCAGCAGGGCCCTGGTCTTATCCTGGCTCTCATTCTCCTCCTGCTGCCCCTCCACCACAGTCACCAAAGCCCCCCCACCTCACAGCTCTGCTGCCTTCTGCATGGCCAGGAGCGAGTCCCTCCCCAGGGGGCTGTGCTCCAGGCACAGCAGGCTCCTAAAAGCCTGAGGACAAGCCACCCACACATGTCAGCAGTCATGGACGGGCAGCATCAGTGGCCATGTTTACTCCAGGTGCTGCCAAGGTGCCTGGTTGTGCTGGCAGCCCAGCACAGGGGCAGGGAGAGGGGTCCTGCTGTGGTGGTGCTGGGTGAGCCAGGCTGTGCCAGTGCTGGTCAGGTGCTGCAGGCTGGGACTGAGGTCACCCCAAAGGCAGGTGGGAGACATCGGCTCTGCCCTTCCAAGAGCCCTGGGCTGACCTCAGCTGGGCATAGCCAGTCTCACCGGGCTAGGCTGGGGTGGAGGTAAATACCACAGAGCTTGGTGGCAGTGGACTGAAAGCCCTCAAGCACTTTGTGGCATTTCAAAAATCCTCCTCCAGACGACTGGTGCCCACTGTGTATACCTTGGCACCTTGCTGAAGGACCATGTCACTCTCCCCCAAAGCAGTGACATTGGAGATGGGACTCCGAATTTGAGGAAAGGACAAGGGGAAAGTTTTTCCTTTGCTTTAGGCAGCATCCCAAGACCTTTGACACAGAGAGGAGTTTTAAAATATACACAATCCCTGGGCACTCCATGCTTCTGGATTACACCGTTTGGGTCCTGGGTACACATCAAGTGTGAAGCACGATGGGAGTTGCAGCAATAAATGGCAACCCCTCCCTGGATAAGGCTTCATGGTGGGACTGGTCTGGCAGAACTTGGCAGGAGCACTGCATTGGCTGTGCCCCACCCCACTTCAGAGTATGGTGGCCCCATTCACTGTGACCTCAGGAGCCAAGACTGCTGTTCGGATCCTCAGAGAGCTCTGATGAAGCAGGGAGAGCACAGCAAGCTCCCAGGTTGGTAAAGCTCCTCCAGCACTTGGATCACCACAGTGGTCTGTCCCATCACAGCAGCAGGCAAGGAGAGTTGTCACACTGGCACAGGGATGCTGGGGACACATGTGCCTGTCACTTTGCTCCTTGAACGGTGGGTGGCCTGCCCCAGCACAGCACTTTCCAAGGAGCTGACCATAAAAAGAGCAAAACACAGACTGCTTTGAAGGTTCCTGTTGTCAGGCATTTCCATCAGGTCTTGGCAAGCACGCTGGTCCTGCCAGCCAAGCTCTCCCACCAGGACGGTGGCTGTGACTGAGCCCAGCCACAACAGCCTTATAAGGACCCATCACTGAAACTGCCCTTGGATCCCTCTGCTCTCTCCATGCTGCATGGGGACATGAAACCCTCAAAACCTTTGCAAGGCAGAAGATGTCCTGGCACCTTCTCCCACTCTCTCACACATGAAGCCCAGGTTTCTGCTTCTCTGAAAGTCTTGTTGGAAGGAAAGGAGAATTAGCAAAGGCCTTTCATAGTTTGCAGACTCATCTGCTCCATCAAAGTGCCTTAAAAACAATTTTCCCACCTTTGTCTGAATATTAAGGAAGAAGCCAAAAAGTTTATGTGCCTGCCTTCTTCTCAACACCCTTCCAAACATTTGGGAACCTGAGGATCCCAAAAATGGAAAGGCTTTGACCTGTGATACCACTCAGTACAAGAGCAAAAAGGGGCCCTAAGTCAGCACATGGCCCAAAAATAGAGCAAGGGTTATCTGAAAAATGCACTAAATATAGACAAAAGTGTTTTGGCCCCAGCTGCAGCTGGGCCAGCCCAGCACAGGGCTCAGTGTCACTGCAGGCAGATGGGCTTTTTAAAGGCCCACGTTCATCCCAGCCACTGTGCTCAGAGCAGCTTCTTGTCATCCCTCAGTTGGGTACAGCCCATCGCTGCCTCAGCTCTCAGGGTACCCAGAAAGTGAATGACCAAGATTCTCACTCCTGCAGGTGCTCCCAGGGTGAGGAGGAGGCAGCAAGTCCAGGTCTGTGTGAGACAGACTCCCACTGTGTATACCTTGGCACCTTGCTGAAGGACCATGTCACCCTCTCCGAGAGCCAGGAGAGGAATTAGGATACAGTGACACCAGGAATGTGTCCCTGTGTGAGAAACTTCCATAGCAGATCTACACTGGTGTTTGGAAGGGACTGGCGCAGCTGATCCCTCTGGGAGTGAGGTCAACCAGGCTCCCACAGCCACCAGATCATACAAATCACCCAGAACTTCACAAGTGACTTTGCTGTTGGTTTAAGCCAGAGAGGAAGGTACAGGCAGGGCTCCTTTCATCCGAGACAGGTCATTCTGCTCTGTTTACAGCACAGTGGGAAAACTTCCAATTTTCTGGCACTTTACAGCCCTGTAAAACCCTTCCCTCTGCCCTGCCCTATGTGAAATGGTGACCTTCTGAAGAACATTTTGGGATGGGGGGTCCAGGCAGCCCTGAGTCCAGCAGCACCCATCAGTCCAAGCAGCACTGCTGCCTCCAGCACTGTGCAGAGATGTCCCCAGTGGGTCTCTCCTTGCCAAGGCTGGGGCACTAAAGCCAGGTCCACAGGGGAATGTTTCCTCCTGCAGCCCACCAGACCCCTTGACCTGATAGATACACCACTTTCCCATCTCCTGCCCATTGAGGTGCAGGAGGGTCTGAACCATCCGAGCACACACGTTCCAAGGAGGACAAGCATGATCTGGAGGAGCAGAGGGGACCACCAGTGGGCAGCAGGAGGGAAGGAAGGGAATTTTGCCCATGCAATCTCCAGGCACTGGAGGACTGCTCTGCCAGAGATCTCCAGAGCTCTGGGTGAGTAGCAAAGTGGATCCATCAGCTCTGCATGTTTCTCACGTTCAGTGATTTTTGGTTATCTTCTCCTGGGATTAAAAAAATCCCTCCCCTGAGCATGAGGACCAACAAAGGCAGAAGCAAGCTGATAGAACATGTCCAATAGGGCCAAGCCTTTTTATCTTTTTGAAATGAGATTGGAAAGTTTCCTTGGAAAAAGTCCAAGATCCTTTGAAGTTCTGATGGCTCACTGCCTGGAGCCTGAGTAAGCCCTGGCAGCCTGGCACCCTCCTCTGCTGATGCTGGTGGGCAGATTCAAGATGCCAAGGGACAGCCTCAACTGTGACAGTGGGGTCTATTTTGGAAACTAAGCCATGTCTGGAGCACAAGGCTGACTTCATCACCTGATGCTTGCAGACTCACAATTCATGGATTTTGAGGCAAATGCACACTTTGCCAGGCACGTCTGACGCAGCCAGCACGGAGCATGGGGCACGTGAAGAGGTGTCACTCCCCACAGCACTGCCCTCAGGAGCCAAGGTGCTTCCCCAGCATTTCTGCTCCTGCCTCACATCAGCCCTTTCTGACCTCCAGCTGCAGCCACATAGTTTCAGCTGCTGAGGAAGCTGGTTTTGCAACACCAGAAACACAAACACACCTCCAGAACCTGTGCCCAGATCTTCCCTGATGCCCTAGACCTTCTGAATGACTTCTTTCATAAAAACAGTGTCATGGGAGGGTGCAGATAAGCTTTGACAAACAACACCAAGCATTCCTGTCCTCACCTGTCCTTCACAGGACCACAACATAATAGCTGAGACCAGGAAGGAACTGAAAGGTGAGGCCAGCACAGGGAATTGCCCCACAGGTGTGCAATGTTTCTGGCTGATGGAGGAGGAGAACCCATAACATAGAGGAGGAACAGGATGGGGAACTACTGCCATTGGTAACCCCAGGTGCTCATAGGCCCTGTGAGACTTTTCCCTTCCTCTCCCAGGAGAGGGGTCACCCACTGCGGGGAGGGCAGCTGGAGGTGGACCGAGCAGAATTAGCACTTTGTGGGACTCAGGGCTGACAGTGCTCCAGCAGGCATGGATGGCTCTGTCCACCTGCCCACCAGCCGTGACCTGGGCAGGCAGAGGGACCAGAGGCAGAGCCTCCTCCGTGCACCACCCACTTCTCAAAGTTACGGGGCTGGATTTTGCCATGCTGAGGGCACCATGACCCTCATCCAGCAAAGTATGTGTGGTGCATGGTGGTGTCCAGAGCCAGCTGGGCTGAAGCCAGGCATCACTGAGAATAATTCTCCTCACACCACTCCTCTCCTGCACTGCCACACGGGCGGCAGCATTGGTGTGGAATTGTGCCCATGCACCCAAGTTGGGCAGCTCTGCAGCATCCCTTCCCAGGCAGACAATATTCCCAGGAAATAAAACTTTATTTCAATAAGCCTTTTCCCTGGTCTCATCTAAATTAAAGCAATGAGAGCAGGGCAGCAACAGAAAGAGCATGTCCAGGAGCATTGCTGCTTTTCTGACTACAAACCTCTTCACCTCAGAACCATCCCACGCAGGGATGAAAGTTTTTCCTACAAACCCTATTTTGCCCCGCTTGGATAATTTGTGTGTATATATAACTTAGGTCATTATAAAAACCCTTTTTACTTCCTGTTCTTCTGCAACCAGAGGCCACCAGTGGGGTGACGCAAGAGGTGGCTGCAATTGCAGTGGCACAGCACCAGCACCAGCTCCACTCTCCTGCCCCAGTGCACAGGGTGTGGCGCAAGGGGGAATTCACTGAACTGGTGGGAAGGTAAAGCTGGAGACTGGAGACAAGAGTTTGGGATGAGGGCGAGATAGGGAAAAGCAACAGACAGGATAGAAACCATTCTTTTGATTACCATAAAGTACTTTAGATGTGCCTAGTTCAGCATTCCAAGCACTGCAAAGGGGATGGAGCCAGAATATGTGAAAACTCCACCCTTGAGGATGGCATCAGTGGAGCTGGTTCAAGAGAGGGTCGTTATAGAGGAGCACTCATGGACATGCTCCTCTTCAGGAAGATCTTTCCAAAGGCAGAGGGACTCCAGCTACTCCTGTGACACATAACCAGGAAGATAAAGGAGGTGTTTCCATCACCACCTCTTTCTGAAGAAATAAAGCTGAAGTGGAACAAAGATGAATGAATTTGACCAGTACACATATGGCAGCAATACTGCCTGCTCTGCTGACCTGGGGTCAAGTGGCAGTGGAGGAGAGCAAACAGGCCAGTGCCTGGGCCAGGGTCCCCTCCATGCCCACCCACGGCAGGCATGGTGGTGGCACCGGCATGGCATGGCCCGGGCTGTGCTGGGCTCATGCAGCAGCAATGACCAAGTCCAGCAAATGTCCCACTGCCTCCTGCCTTTGGGTGAACAGGCAGCTGAGCCAGGGCAGGCACTGGCAAAAACACTGGGGAACACCCTGGGGACAACACGTGTGGAAGGCCAGGCTGAGCAATCCAGCTGGGTGGGTAGAGTCAGGGGCAGCAAGGAGCAGGAGAGACAGGTTTGTAAGAGAGACAGCCTCTCCTCAGAGCTTCCTCCAAACACCCCAGGCAGCCTAGACTGGTCCTTCCTCAGCCAGATCGCTTGGACCTGTGTCCTTGTCGAGGCCATCAAACCCACCAGCACCCTGTGGCTGCATGGGGAGACCAGTAAAGCAAGAGGTGTGGTGGTTGGGAGGCAGAGTAGGAGACCCTCAGGGTCCGTCTGTCTGTTCTCCCTTCCATCTCACCAGGTACAGCCCTGACCTGCTGTCTGAACAGGTGGGATGAGCCCATTGGTGTGCAGGTGGGAGGGCACATGGGTGCCAGGATGGTGGAGGGCAGTTCCCAGCCTCCTGTGGGCCTCTCAGACCATTGTTACTGTGGCAGATGTGTGGATGGTCTCTGGAGCACAGCACCAGGGTAGTGGTGGTGCTGGGGTGGCACCTACACAGTGTGGAACAAGCCCCCATCTAAGGAGAGCTGCAAGGCCTGGCCCACAGGGCTAATGCTCCACTCCCTTCTGAATACCTTGTGAGATAAAGAATGGCCATCATGGGTAGAGGCAGTCAGTGTGTGCATCCCAATGGTCAGGGTGTGCCCTGATGGGACACGGTCCATCTCAGAGGGACAGGGTGCACCCCAGTGCTCTCATCCTTCATGAGGCAGGACACAAGGTGAGGGGGTTTGCCAGGACAGGGTTGGAGCACAGGAGTTCTGAATGCAGGGATGCTCTGACGTGGCAGCAATGAGGAGGGCATGATCTTCCAGATGTTGGCTATAAACATCCCACTTCTTTCCCAGAGCTCATAGCTCAGAGAGGGGGAGCCCTCACTGTAGTCAGAGACCCCTAACACTCCTGGCCACAGGATGGGGAGAGCATGGGGATGTGGTTGGCAGCTCAGGCAACACCTGACGAGCACAAGGGAAAGGCCCCGGGGCAGTCGACACCGAGTCATGCACCACAGGACAGGCTGGGTGTGGACTTCAAAGAGCCCAGTCCCACGGGACAGAACAGTGGGGGGTGACTCCTCTGGGGGAGCCATCCCCAAGGCTGAGCACCCAGCAGACATGCTGAGCATCCAGAGCAGTGACGAAGTCACAGCCAGGCAAGTGATGCATCATGGAGGCTTCCTGCATGACCACAAATGGCCCCAGATTCAGGCAAGGAGAGGCAGGACAACAGTCACTGGCTGAGTCACCAGCAGGTCTGAGCACCACAGTCCCCAGCACCAGCCACTGGCTCCTTTTCAATCCTGCTTCCCAAAGCATTGCCCAGTGCCTCCTGCCACACTGCCCCATCTTGCCTGAACTTTTGCCCACTGACTGGGAATGCCTGTCCCCCTTCTTTTCATTCTGACACCCCTCACTCCCAACAGGAGATTCATCCCTACTGAGCTTTGACCATAAGGAGACCTCTAGGAGTGTGCAGGGTTGGGAGGACCTGTGATTGGGCAGGGTCCCCCTCAGCCCTGACGGGAGCCAGCCCTCAGTGCTCTCTTGGCACCAGGAGGCAGAGCTGGGAGTCCTCTGCTCAGATGATCCACCTCTGTCCCAGCCCACCTGGCAATGAGACACAGTGGGCCAGCATCTCCTACCCAGCTCAGCCAGTGATATGGGCTGTGCTGAGCTGAACATTGCAGGGTGGTTTGCTCATGGCCACCACCTTGAACTGGGGCTGTAGGACAGCAGGGATTTTTTTTAACCCTAAAATCTGGGGAGCATCTTGATGAGGCCTTAGGGTGAGACAGGAATGTCCTGAGCTGCATCTGCTGCCAGGGAAGAAAGTGTGGCTCTGTCCCCGCTCACAGAGTTCAGTGGGGTTTGCCAGATAAGGCAGATGTTTGCTACATTGGAGGTTGTATTGTCAACTGGGGAAGCCCAGCTGGGGATGCCCAGCTGATGCAACCCATGCCAAAGGCAAGGCATGTCCTCGCAGCTCAGGAACACTGCACAAACCATGGTCCCAACACCCCCAGGATCACCCATCACCTACGGCCTGGGGCCACCGAGGCTCTGACAGGCCAGGGTGGAAGAAGGGACCATCCCAGCCAGATGCTGATCTGCAAACTTTTCTAATTAAAAAATTCAACATATTTTCAAGCTCCTCCTCCTCCAGGAGGGAAGAGGCAGAGTGGGCAAGAGAGAAGTCTCCAGTGAAGGACCAGTTATGTGAGAATGTGGTTTTGGGGAGCCTCCCTTGCTCCTCATGCCCAGAGAGTGGAGGTAGCTGAGAGGTGGGCAGCAGTGTTTTTGTGAAGGTTTGCAGCAGGATGGCCATGCCTGGGGTAGTTCCAAAGAGCAGTTCAGGGCTCCAATGGACTGAGTAAGACGTTTAGGTTGGATATTAGGAAAAATTTCTTCATGGAAAGGATGGTCAGGAACTGGAACAGGCTGCCCAGGGCAGCAGTAGAGTCACCATCTCTGGAAGTTTTCAAAAAACATGCAGATATGGCACTTGGAGACATAGTTTACAGGTGGCAGTGCTGGGTTAATGGTCGGACTGGATGAACTTAGAGGCATTTCCAACAATTTTGTGTCCCTTTATGTTGGACATCCTTCGCCTACCTGGGATCACAGCAGACTGCTGAAGCAGGCAACTGCTACCTGGCAGTGTCTGGACACACCACCCACCAGCTGACGGTCCAAAGTGGGGTTTCTGTAACTCCTGGTATAGTTTTGAAATCTCTTCCCTTGAGGGCAGTCTGTCCATGGCCACTGCCACAGACAGACCCGCAGTGTCCTGTCTGAGTGGGCGGGATCAGCCCCCTGCCTACTGCCTGTCCTTGGGCAAAGATGGAATTCCTTTACCTGGTGTACTGGTGGATACAATCACCATCCACACTAAGCTGATGCATTTTTCCTGCAGGGCTCAAGACACCCTTTGCTCTGGTCATGTCCTCCCACTTCACACTGGGAGGGAAAGCTGTGCTGCACAGAGCTGCCATGGCCAAAACCCTGGGGTTGAAGAGGAGATGGCACCATGCGGGGAGGACATTTGCTGCCCCTGCAGTCCACACGGTTTCTTTCTTTTTCCAGCACAGACCCATGTGAGCTGTGGGTTCCTCCATGCTGGGTGCACTGAGAGTTGCTGTCAGGGCTCAGGGCTCTCACTTTCTCGTCACAGGCATGAATCAATCCCCCTGTTTGACTTGGTGGCCTTTCCTTTCCTATGAGTCTTCCATTCATCTGTCCCAGAAAATGATCCTTGTTTTTAATTACTGCCTCCCAAGCAGAGGGAACCAGAGGATTGGGATTGTGGAGCTGGTTTCAAGGTCTGAAAATTCATTCACATCTGACTTGGGCCAAGTGTCTTCAACTCTTCCTACTTTGGGTTTCCATTTGGGAAAGAAAACAGATCTTCCACTTGCCTGTTTCAACAGGGAGTGTACCAGTGCAATCTCTAATAGTAATAAAAATGACTATACTTGTAATGTCATGAATACTGTCCAAAATGCTTGCTCAGACCCCAAGTGCCCACTGAAGGGGAATGCCATTAATAGGACATTTGGGTTAACTTTATTTGTAATATTTGGCTAAAAAGAACATTCCCCAGTAGCTCCTACCAGAGAGAATCATGGAATCACAAGAAGGGTTTGACTTGGAATTTGCAGGCCATCTTATTCCAAGCCCCCTGCCATGGGCAGGGAATCCTTCCACTGGATCAGGTTGCTCCAAGCCCTGTCCAATCTGGCCTTGAACACTTCCAGGAATGGGGCAGCTACAGCTACTCTAGAAAATCTGTGCATCACCACCCTCAAAAATCCTCTTTGCAATAGAATTGTGTTCCCTGCAGGTATCTCTCTGAGTGTAGGAAGTGTCCTCTTCCCCGGGGAGCTGACAGAGTGCCCAAGGCAGGTGGACAGCACAGCCCTTGCCCCCTGCACAGAGGCACAGACACACGTGGGCCCTTCCCACCCACAGGTGGGATTTCCGTGCCCATCCCACCTCCATCTCACAGATGAACAGTCCTTGCCCCACACACTCAGCTGTCCCCTCTCCTGGCAGCCCCCAACAGTTCAATCCAGTGGGAATGTGAAAAGACAACTGCAGAGCAAGCCACACCTTCATTTTCCTTTAGTCTGGTTTTGCACATGCCCTCTTTGATCTTCAGACTGGACTTGATCCCAGCAATTGCAGCTGAAACCCCAGGAGGCAACATGACCCTTTCCAGGATTCAGTCCTCAAATTTATTTTCTGTGGGGAAATGCCAGGAACTAGGAATGTTCTGTAATACAAATTAATATCCACATAATGGAAGGATTAGGAAGACAAGTACTTCTAGATGTATCCAGGGTCACCAAATGATGGAACTGACAAGCCTGCACCTCCTGGCACTGGTGTTAGCTCTGCTGCATTGGTTTGGCCCAGGGTCAAGCTTTCCACAAGTCTGGTTGATGTTTTGGGGAGAAGGTTGCTCACCTGACTTTAAATCTTTTATCTCATCATTTAGTCTATTCCCTCCCATCCCCTTGAAGGATTAGCTGGCAAAATACTGAACTGGTTTCAGCTTAGCACCAGTTTCCAAGCGAGCACTGCTTGCCGCTCTCAGAACAGCACTGCTCCCTCTGGTACACAGCAGAGATGGACAGAACACTTGTCACAGGATGAATTTGCAATTGCATTACTTTAACCTAAGAAATATGATCACTATGACTAAATCTGCACACGAGGTGCATTCTGTATTCCTGCTGCCTTTATTTCCAAGGAATACAGAATCAAAATTCGTATTTCAGTGGTTTAAAACAACACTGAGCTTTTACATGGAAAAAAGACTGGCAAGATTTGACCCAGGAGAGCCCACAGACTCTGGCACTCACTTCCTATGGCCTTGCAGCCACCTCCACCAGCTGCCAGAGACCACACAACAGGAAACCTCTGCCATCTGCAGTGTATAGCACTGCACAACACCACACACCTTTTTTTCCACATTCCTGGTGAGAGCTAAGGAAAAAGACAGGACAAACCCTCAGGACCTCCACTGCAGTGCCCTGAGGCTGGATCAGGCACAAGCGCCTGACGCCAGGAAGGGGGACAGGTCTTCAGGAGGATCTGGTGTTCCAGGAATGCTCAGCAGCTGGGAAGGGCTGCTCAGGTGCCCCACAGGACCAACACACCACTCTGCCCAAACCCCTCCTGTGGCCAAGGGCCCAGATGGCTGGGGGAGCACAGGTTGTTTTTTCACCCCTCCACTGGACACTCTGGTGTGCCAGCTGGACCCTGAGCCTGGGGAAGTTCAGCCCAGGAACAGTGCATGAGCAGGGAAGGGGTGCAGGGTGGATATTCATCACTCAGAAATGCTCATACGGCTTCTCTGCATCTGGCTCTTGTCTGAAAACACACACTTGCCTTGAAAACTAAGAAAGCTAATGAAATATTTGAGAAAACCCCTGCAGCACACAAAGGCACGGCACATTTTAGCACCTGCCAGCCAAAGATCAGCTTTCTGTTCTTAAAACACACCTGCATTCTGCGTAACCACACAGGGAGAGGGAGCACCCATCCCACAAACCTACAGCTTCATCCTGCCATCTGCAAAGGCTGAAGCAAAAGGAAGGAGCCGTGTGTGTCACAACAACAGAGTGTGCTACCACAAGTGCCTGTCAGCCAGAACTGTGCCAGGGCTGGGGCAGGATGCTCCCAGGAAGGCACAGTGCCCGGAGCAGCAGCTCCCAGAGGCAGTGAGGGAGCAGGGGGCTGGCTGGAGGAAATCTGCCAGAGGGAGCTGTGCTTCCCCTCTCTCCAGTTTCCCGGCCCAGTCGTCACCAGCAGCTCCTCCCTGGCTGGGGCAGCGCAGAGCTGGGGAACACAAGCAGAATCCGCAGATCTGGTTCCCATTGGCCTTCCACAGAGGAAAACGTGGCAATGAAAGAGAGTGTGATATACAGAGCTGCTGTTCCTAACGCACTTTGCCTTTCCAGTCTCTCCTTGCTCCAGCTGCTACAGACCTGTGTGGTTTTCTTTTGCTTGGAAAGGAGGAAGGAAATGGAGCCTGAGGGTGTGAATGCTCAGCCTGTGTCCTCGGGATACTGGATCTGACCCAACCTTTTGGTATAAAAGTCTTGAAAGCCTTGATCAGGGAAAAAAATTGTGTTTGCTATAAATTAGCAGAAGGCTATTCAGTTGCAAAAACATTGTCCAGAATATTGCAGATCTGGCTATAATTTTGCTGCCACACTAGAATTGCTATTAGGCTATTTGATGTATTAAAATCACAGACATGCAGGAGTCAAAGTGCTGAATGTATTTAGCAGAGCAAAGGCAAAGTGTTTACCCTCAGCAGGGAGAGGGGAGGGAATCGATAGCAACATGTTTAATTACTGTTTCATTAGGCAAGTTCATCTGCCACCAGGATGCAACCAATGTCCTGTCCAAGTATGTGATCCTGTTGCCCAGGAAAGCATTAACAGCTTCAGGGCTTATCTTGACAAAACGATTAGAGCAGCAACCTAAAAAATGTTGAAATGACAGTTAATAATGAAATTTGCAATCCCTAGAGAGCTCTTGAGACGTCACCTTCTAGTTAAGCTCAGTCACTGCAGTGCTTCTGGCTCTGGGAGTGAGGGACACTCCTTCTATTCCTTTTTAAATATTCATTTGGGGTTTTTTTTATTGGACAAGCTATTGCATATCTTGCAGCAGCTCAGCTCTTTCTTCCTTTCTGGATGGGCCACTTGAGCCAGAATTCATCCTAAATCTTTAAAGAGAGGTTTTGATCTGTCCTTGGCTAGAACCACTCTGGCTTTCAAGCTCCTGATGGCATGTGGCAGTAGTGTTTGCACTAATCCCTCTAGATCAAGTGCTCCAGTTGGTGTAAGCTCCAGGTGGTTATTATGGCATTGACATATTAACAAAACCTTGTTCCAAGTATAGCTTTGTCAAGACTGAATCACAAAATTTAAGTTGCTTTTATTTTTGTCTGCAGTACAAAAATTTGCAGAGCTTGAACCTCTTCAGTCTTTGAAAGACTAATGAGTGAAGGTGGTTCTGCAGTTCTGATCCTCCAGGAACTGGTGGGCAGCTGGAGATGGAAAAGCTCCACATCATCTTTATTAACCTTTTTGTCAGAGGCTCTGTGCAAAGGGGAGACAAATAATTCCATTTCACAGCTGGGTTTCTCTTTCTAACCATCCTCCCCAGTCTGGACAGTGTGAATGTCTTGGTAATGATACCTTTGCCAAATGAAGTTCCACACTAGAGAAGTGTCCATCTTTTTTTCTGAACCCCCTGGTTCAGTGGTGCTTTAGGAGCAGTGCTGATTTAGGTTTGCCTGTTCCCTCCCTCTAAGCTTTATATTTGAGGCTTAAGTGAAGGATTTGAAAGGTGCCGTGTAAAATGGGCCCCTGCACAGCAAGGTTTTCCTGGCTAGGGAGACCAATGAGGTGAGATTAGTGGTGTCAGCACTCTAACACTGGTAAAGAAAAAAGCAAACCTTGATTTCCTGGTATTTCTGTGCATATGAAACTGTTTGAATGCCTGTGCTTCCCCACCACGTGGTCTCTGGAGCAGCAGTCACACAGACTATACCTTGGGCAGATCCCTATTGCTCAAGGCCTTGCATGGCTCTGCACAAGGCAGAGGATGTGAGGCTGCTCCAGACATGCCACCTGGGAGCTGCTCTGGACTCCCTCCAGCACACTGGAGGCCTCACACGCTGTCCCTGCGCTGTGCCAGGCACTGCTGAAGTGCATGGTCCCCAGGCAGCTTCCCATGGAAACACTGCTCTCCAGGAAGGCAGAGCTCCAGTGCCACTGGCATAAGCCACCAGCCTCACTGGTTAATGCTGCAGACAACCCGCTGCAACAAACAGCCAAACAGGAGACACTTGCACTCTCTTTCCCAACACTTAACAATTTCCTTCTGGCTAGACTGTTCCCAAAGCTGAAAGGAGACAGAACAACTACAAATAATTCTTCCAAACTTTGCTGCCAGCAGCAAACACCCTACCTGCAATTCCCCACTGCAGTGGGGATGTTCGTGCTCCAGCATATTGCTGCAGTTGGAAAAGTGAACTAGACACTATGGCAAGTGGTCTGGCAGGGGAAATGGCCCTGCTCCTGCAACTTGCAATGCACCTGGAAATGATCTTGTGAGAAGAGAACAGAAATACAAAGGAAGGTGGAGGTGAGTGACCTGGGCAAGCGCTAGGTTGCAAGGTCTTAGTATGCACAGATAGATCCCTTTTCACTTCTTTCCCATCTGATTGCATGACAGATGCCTGATGGAGGTAAACATGCTGAGTTAGATCTGACTGGGAAAAGCTGACAAGCTTCCAGGTGCACAGCATGTTCTCTGACTTCTGTCCAATCTACCTGTTCCCATTTCTCATGCTCAGTGAACAAAGCAAAGGAAAAAGCACATCTAGTTTTAACAATTGCTTTTCTGTCCATCATACCCTGTTGGCTTCAGTTCTGAGTTCCTCACAAGTGAAGAAAATCATGTTGATTTGGAAATGTGTATAGTCAGCTTGGCAGTGCATACTTTCCAAATGTTCCCTCTGCTCCTTCTTCTTGCTTCTCCTTCCCTTCTAGCCCATCTGGTGGACACCCTGCCATGGGAGGAGCGTCTCTGCACATGGGTTTGTGGCCCTGGTGAGCACAGGACGTGTAACAGATCACAATGATAGAGATTGTATATAGCCATTGGCTACTCGAAATGTGGGCAACAAAAACTGTTCTCAAACTTTCCAATTGAGCAATTCTATGGGAAAGCAAAGCCCCCATGAAATACTGGCCAGTTAAACCACGGATCTGGGAACTCAGCTCCCCTGAAGTGCTTCTCATCATATTAAAAAAGACCCCTGGTTTGCTGTCCTAGTTCAGCAGGAGGGACCAGCTAACCCTGTGTGGGGGTGATCAAAGCTGTGTATTCTACCCCCTCTATTCATTCCCCAAGGACAATGGGCCATTAGCAGCAGCTGCCCAGGGAGTCATTGGCACCTTCACACCCAGCCTGAGGGGGGCGGAGCTGCTCATGGGCCATCAACAGTTCAACACCCCCTGGCTCCCAGAGTTAATCACCCATTGTGTGAGTCCCCGCCCAGGGGGAGGGACTGAGTGCTCCCTGAGGGTATATAAGTGGTGGGTAAGAAGACCTCGGGAACCTCTGGTCAGATCCAGAGCAGCAGCAGGACCTTGACAGGAGGAGATCCCCGCTCTCGCCCAGACCACAGCCCTCGCCTGCACCAACAGGTTTTTCTTTTCCTTTTGCTCTGGACTTGGGGGAGCCACAGGGGTCTCAGCACAAGGGCAAACAAACCCCCTTGGGTTTGTGCCCCAGGACACTGGGTTATACTGCTGGGGTATTGTGAGTTGAAAGCAATTTCCCTTGTGTGTCAGTGTTGTTATTGTAATATTATTATTAAATTTTAGGTCTGACTTATAATCTCTCTCGTGGTGAGTTCATTTCCCCTGCTGGTTCACCTTTAAACCAGCACATTTGCAAGACCGTATTAACTGTCCAATCTATCCTTGGCCTTGCCAAGAAAGGTGCAAACCAGATCACTCTGTCATGCAGATACTGGGGTGAGAGGAGAAACCAACAACCAGATTTATAAGCCTTCACAAATCTGGTGTGAATAATCACCACTGCAACTCAGGGTTTTCACCACGGCCCTGCCCACCAGAAGGGTGCCAGATCCATCACAATGTTACTACTGAGAGCTGATCTCACACCGAGGTGTTGCAGCCCTGGGTAGGCTGAGTGGAATGACAGCAAAGCCAATGCCAGCTAATGGGACAGCCTGTTCTTTAAGGTGCTGCTGTCATGGTGAGAAGTTCAGCCAATGCCCAAAGGCTGAACAGTGATGTTTGTCAGACCATTTTGATTCCTCTTGCCCAACTTCAGCTGTCCAGAGCTTTGATGTTCAGCTCACATTGTCAGCTCATCCCTTTCCCACCTAGGAGGGATGTTTGAAGTCAGTTTTTAGCTCTCTGGACAAGCCCATCTCTCCCTTGTGTAGATGACAGGCTTCCACTAGATGATTAGTAAGCTTAAGTTAAGCTGGCAGGAATTAGAGCTTTCCTCTTTGGCACTTTTTTTAATGTTGCCATTTAAAACTCTCTGCAAAATGTTCAAAGCAAAAATACAATCTTTCCAGGGGCTGAGAAAAGCTGGTTTCCCTTCTTACAAAGAAATTGTCTTTTATGCAAAGGAAGTTCCTGGCATACGAAGCCACTCAGAGAAACCTGGAGTGCAGTTTATTCTCTCCCCTCTCTGAAGCCAAAGAAGAAAACTGATCACTCAGGCTCCAGTTTTGATCCAGATCACTGCTAAGCTCCATAAAAGACCACAAACCTCATGCTGTTAGTCAGCTGCAGAAAGACTGGAAGATACCTACCTAGGAAAAGCTTTTGTTTTCCAAGCTAGTAAATAAAAGTAGCACCTTTCTCACAGTGATCTATAAAAACAGCAACACCCTTCAATTTAAGGGCAGCTTTTACTCATGAATGCTGAAGGAAAAAAGTACCAACTCATGGGGCCCACACAAACTAAAGTCATATGTATCTTTCCATTGGCAAAACCAAACCCTGGCAGGTGTTCTAAGCAATAAATTGCAACAGAAGGCAACTTGGAAAAGAAGAGGCAAAATCAACACAAGTGTTTGTAAATAACCCCAGTATGTGAGTATGTAAATGTGGACCTCACAGGAAACCCAAACCCAGTAATAATTACACTGTAACTACTGCTGTGCAAGGTCTGTAGAACAAGAGAACACAGTGTGGCACAGAAATGGTTGTCTATAAGGAAGTAAATCAGGACAGCTTGGCCAAAATAAGTGGTGGGTGAAAATTATCCCTCTGGGACATGGGCTGGGATAGATCCCATAGGAATAGGGAGCCTCTCTGAGCATGCAAGCCATCACACAGGGCCCTGATGAGATCTGAGAGCAATGCACAGTTGTGGTCTCCCAAATGCAAAAGCACTGCATTAGTTTTGAAGAGTTGCCAAGAAGGACTGTAGGGTGTCTCAGGAATCAGAACACCTATTTTGTACAGTGAGACTGAAAAGGGAGTGGCTTGTTTACCCCCAAAAATATCATCATTGCACAATTCCAGCAGGGCACACAAAAAGTGCCCAAACCAGCATCTGTTTGCAGGAACAAAGATGAATCATCCCTGATCTGGCTCAGTCTTAAACAGAATGTTTCATGAAATTCTGTGATGCAACATTCCCAGGTTGTATTAATCACCTAAATGATCAGCGTGGGTGCCCCACAAAGGCAGCTGTCAATGGGGCACAGAAGTTCCAGCAGCAGCTCTCAGCTGCCTTGTGGGCTCCATTAGATCTGCACCTTTCATAGGGTAACAAAAAGCTGGAGGTTTGCAGGGCAGGCAGTGGCAAAGGTCCCATCAGAGCTGCATTTGCTGCTCCCTGTGTGGACCAACAGCCACTTCACTGTCCCTCTGTCGTGCTGCTGGTGGTACCACAGCAGGAGATATTCAAACTTCAGTACATTAATCTGCTCCCAGGTCTCAGTACATCAAGCCCTCTGTGTATCTTCCTACCAGACCACTTGCAGAACCAAGGAATTTTGGGAAGAAAGGATAGCAGGTAAAACCTCCAATGCTGCAAAAACTGCCATCAGTTTGGGGCAGACACCAGGACAGAGGACATCAGATTTATGCCTCCCAGAAAAAACCAAAACCAAATTGTTGCTGAACCAAGCAAGCCAAAGTTTTCTCAGAGTCTTCTGGTTTGTGTCCTTCCAGCTCTCTGCTGGAAGTCTCTGTTCAGCTCAGTATCATTCTCTGATAGCTCTGAGACCTTCTCTCTGTTGTGTTTTTGTCCCTCCCTGCCCCTTCACTGCTGCTCAGAAAGCAGCTGACTGTGCTGCCTAACTTGGAGCTGCACAGCACATGCTGCCACGTCTCAAACTACTGCCTGTTCAAAACTCACCCCAGCCTGGGGCTCTTTAACCTTTCCCTGACTTTCACAAAGCTTGTAGGAATCCTGAGGATTTTAAGAATCTGCTCCTGTGTCTCATTTGGCTGAAAGCAGCTCCAGAAGTTCCCGCCAGACAAAAGGCAGCACCAAAGTGTGTGTGTGCTACTGCAGCTCCCCAAAGGCCAGCCCTAACCCCCCAGACTGGCACCAGTCTGTGGACAGATACACAGACACTGGCACTGAACCCTCCCATATTTGCCCTACACATCTGATGTGCTGAGGGGTTTGAATGTGTGAATGAGCTTAGGAACTTGCCTCCATGGCTAGCCCCAGGATCTCCTCCTGGAGAAACACTGGAGGAAATCTATGCTCCAGAAAAAAACAGTTTTATTTGTCAGTAATTATTCTTTGACCTTTCTTTTTAGTTGGGTTTGCACTCCAATCACCACAGAACAACTGCAGTGGCATCAAATCTCATTCTTGCTGCTGTTAGAGATTATCTGAGTCTTCCCAGGGGTGCATCAGATGGTGCTGGAAAGCACATGGCACAGCTCAGCCTGGCAAAGTCAGCATCTCAGAGCAGTGCAGCCTTTGCCACACAGCTGTATGTCAATTATTCAGCAAAGCAGCAAGGGCAGGCAATGGCTGTCAGTTCCTTTGGATCAAACCTGTCACTAGGAGAGCAATCAGGACTGGAAAAAAGCATTCCTGATCAGAAAACTCAAGAGAACATGGTTAACAGCTGAAAAAAAAAAAAGAATTGGCATTTCTGACTTCCTATTTAGAGACATCTGCAAAATAAATTACCTTGAATGAATTCACCCTGATCTATGAGAGGGTGAGCCAAGCCTGGTCAGCCCCGGGGCCACCAAGTTGCAGGGCCAGCCAGTGCCACACTCACAGCAACCAGCTCTGCCACCACAACCCGTGCCTTGGTGCAGCAGCCTGGGGGCAAAGAAGTTGCCCCACGACAGACCAAACACTGGAGTCCCCTTGTGGCTTCAGGGCCAGACCTGTTGGCCCGTGGCAGCAGAAGGGACCACACCTGAGAAAAGCCCTGCAAAGGCAGCAGCTGAACCCCAGCAAGGGAGTGAGCACAGCAGGGAACACTGTCTGGACCACCTAAAGCTGGTGTTTGTAGCATAAAGGGCTTCATGCTGTTCAAAGCAGCCAGAAAGTGCTGTGAGGGACCACCCAAACCCACCGGTGGCAATCAGGGGCAGGGACATCACGTGATGGTGACAGCAAAGACATTTATTAATTATTTCAGCAGGTTTTCATATCTTTTACACAATAGGCTGCAATTGTTCATTTAGGTCATGTGTCCTTGCTTCTAGCTACAATATCATAATACTTTTACCTATTAGCAACATTAATTCTTTTTGTTCCTTGTTCAAATCCTTCTTTCTTCCCCAGGGAACTGCTCCTCCTTACTTTTCCCATGGCTTGTATCCCATCAGGGTAACAATGCCCATTTCCTGCTGTTTTCCCGTGTCAGGAATCCCTGTCCCCACGGTCTGTGCAGCCCAGGCAGCAGCGTGTGCTGGGCCAGCCGGGCCTGCAGGGGCTGTCACAGGCCCCCAGCCTGTCCCCCCTCCACAGCACAGCCCTGGAGCTGCCAAATCCCGTGGGAATGTCGGGACTTGGGCATTTGTGACAAACCCAGCACACTCACCAAATCCTATTTTCAATTACTTGAAAAATTATCTTCACAAACTATACGGAATGTGTTTTTATTGTCCCTCAGCTTTGTAAGAGACGTCTTCCTTCCACTTGTCTCCATGCAGATGAAGGGTTGTAAAGGCTGGTTTTGTGCGGGTTTCTGTGAACGGGCCGTTCACACCCAGCGATGGGGATGGAGCAACAGCACAGCTGGGAAGGGACGGGGGTGTGGAGCCTCCCCCGAGCGCCGGAGCTGCTGCACCCCCCGGCCTGCCGAGCCCCCGGGCCCAGCCGGCGCCCTGGGCTACGCCTGGGGAATAGAGAACAGCATGAGGGGCTTTCCAACAGCTCCGCAGCCGCTGAGCCGCCAGGCCCCGCCGCAGCCGCCCCAGCGCACGGGCGGACAGGGCCGCGTCGGGTGCACGGCGCGCGGAAGGGGCCGGGAGGAGCCCGCTGGCACTCCAGGACAGACACGCGGCCGATCTGTGGCCGAGAAGCGGCGATGCCGTGAGGCGATGCCGTGAGGCGATGCCGGGGGCGGACAAAGGGACACCCGGCCCGCCGCTCCCCCTGCCGCGGCCTGCGCGCTCTGGCCAAGCTCATTCCCCCGCGGCCGCCGTAGCCCCGCGCGGTGACGGGAGGCGGCGGCGCGGGGGCTGCTGGGACATGTAGTCCTGGCGGGCGGGCCGCTGCATTGGCGGCGCGTTGCGCGGGGCCACGCGGGAACTACGGGCGGCGGAGGCGCGGGGCGCGCGCAGGCATGGCGGCCCCCTTGGTGCTGGTGGTGCTGGCGGCCGTGACGGTCCGCGCCGCGCTCTTCCGCTCCAGCCTCGCCGCCTTCATCGCCGAGCGCGTCGAGGTGGCGTCCCCGCTGAACGCCTGGAAGCGAGGTGAGGCCCGGCGAGCCCGGGCCGGGTGCCACTGGCCGGGCGGGCGGGCCGGGCCGGGAGCGGGCACAGCTCCGCCGGGAGCAGCCGGCGGGACTCCGGGCGGGCCGGGCCGGGAGCGGGCACAGCTCCGCCGGGAGCAGCCGGCGGGACTCCGGGCGGGCCGGGCAGGGAGCGGGCACAGCTCCGCCGGGAGCAGCCGGCGGGACTCCGGGCGGGCCGGGCCGGGAGCGGGCACAGCTCCGCCGGGAGCAGCCGGCGGGACCGGGCTGGCCGGGCAGGGAGCGGGCACAGCTCCGCCGGGAGCAGCCGGCGGGACTCCGGGCGGACGGGCAGGGAGCGGGCACAGCTCCGCCGGGAGCAGCCGGCGGGACTCCGGGCGGGCCGGGCCGGGCCGGGCCGGGAGCGGGCACAGCTCCGCCGGGAGCAGCCGGCGGGACTCCGAGCGGGCCGGGCCGGGAGCGGGCACAGCTCCGCCGGGAGCAGCCGGCGGGACTCCGGGCGGACGGGCAGGGAGCGGGCACAGCTCCGCCGGGAGCAGCCGGCGGGACCGGGCTGGGCACTGTCCCCGCCGCGTGTGGGCACCGCGGTTGTGTCACAGAATGCGCGAGTGGCAAACCCCGCCGTGCCCGCGGCCTCGCCGAGCCGCTGTCGGTGCGCTCTGCCTGCACTCCGACTTGTGGCTCCCGGCCTGGGCAGCGCTACCCGTGCCGTCCTTTCCCTTGTGCCGTTTATGGCCCCACACGTTGTTGCCAACACGATCCAAATTCACTTCTGAAGGCTGAGGTACAGTGCAATTGGGTCTCTTCAGTGGCCTTCCTCCCTGTGGCATCTGAGCCCATCAGGAACTTTAATTCTTTTAGAATACAGGCCTTTGAGAAAATAATACCCAGCTATTAAACAGGTAAAAGTATTTGCAGTTTTGGGGTGGAAAAGAGTGGCCTAGAGTAATAAAGGTCAAAAGTACAAATGCCTTTGGTGACCTGAGGCCTCTGCTCCAGTGCATGTAGCATTTCACACAACTGAGTCTTTTTAAATCTTCCCTTGGAGCATCAAGGTCGGCATCTGGCTAGTCAGGAGAGCAGCCAGGCTCACCTCAGAGCCTGGGCTGGCACCACATGGCAAGTTTGTGGCAGTCAGAATTGACTTCTCCAGCATTTCTCTGAACTGAGGGCCTCTTGTTGCTCCCTGTGGTCTCCTGTGTGTTTTCCTCCAAGCAAATGGGCTGTTTTCCTTGGCTGCTTTCACTGCACATGCTGCTCATCCCCAGGGAACCTTTATGCCCAGGAAGGTGGAGATCCTGTGGGAAGGTATGCACGTGTATTGCAGTGCAAGGTGTAATTCCATGATTGTGAAGAAGCTGAGTTAAGGCTGTGAAATGTCAGGAATTTTCAAAAACAGATAAAGCTTTTAGCTTTGTGTGGTGATACATGTTCATTTCTGTTCTTCCATGATGATTTTGGACATTTTAGACCTCTCTACATCTAACTAGGCAAAGCAGCTCAAATTCTGTATTATTTTGTGGTTTGTCCTCTCAGAATTAATATTTCTCCAGCACAGGTGCCATGTATCACCTCATAGGTGACTCAAAATCAGGAAATATCATACCTGTGATTTATGTAGAGTTAAGTGCAAAGCTGGAACAATTAAACAGGTTCTGAGTGCCTGTGCAAGGCAGAGCTGGGAGAGAATCAATCCTAGCTGGCCGTTGGCTCCATGAGGTTTGGTGTCATCCATTCAATTTGAGATTCTTACCAGTGTGGGTGTTTTAAAAACAGGTTTTCCCATCATGAGATGTCTCCCTTCCCCCATGACAGGGTTCTAATGCAGGTGTTCTGTCTGTGTTTCAGTGGTTGAAGGATTAGCTCTGCTGGATTTAGGGGTCTCGCCGTATTCTGGAGCTGTTTTCCATGAGGTTGGTTTGCATCCTTCCTTTTAAATGTGATATTCAAGTGGCACATGTCTTGGTCTTGCAGCTCATGGGCTGGCCAAGGCTGGGGACCTGTCTTGTCCCGAAGGCTTCAGAGAACCTGAACTCCTGTATTGTCTGTGCAACAGTTACAGTGACCAGTATCTCACTGTGCAGGTGATGCACTTCGGTGTTTGTTACCACCTATAGAAAGTCTGTCAGAGTGCTCTGTAGTGAGTGAAACACTCTGCTCACATCCAGATGGGGAGCAGGAAGACACAGTGTCACTGTGGGTCTGATACAAGGTACTGGGTAACAGCAGCTGGAGTTTCTGCATCGGCAGAAATATTAAGATGAGCACAAGCAGGCAGGTTATTTATTCCTTGCCATGCAAATGCCTCATTCCTACAAAATCACTTAAGCATCTGTGGGCTTTTGTGTGCTCAAGTGGTCTTGTTGGTGTGAAGGTACCTGGGGTGAGGCAGGTACTTTGTATTCCTCTGAAAACTGGTTTCTTTTTGATAAATTCACCTTCTCTAGACATGATTTTCTCCCATACTGTGAAATACTTTCCCATACTTATTTAGACATTATTTAGAAAGTATTTCAAAAGAAATCTGTTTTCTCACAGTGAAGACTGAATTTACAGCATGTAAATGTAGCACTTCCATATTAAGCTTTTGTGTAACAGGAATAATTCAAAAACATGTTTTTCCTCTTACTTTAAAAGGGAAAAGCTGTGGGAGTAAGAGTATGATAGAACTGTAATCCTACTGCTTTATGTTTTTGACATGCTTTCTTGTTTTTTTCATTATAAAACACTAATCTAAACAACAGGCTCAACAGTGAAACCAGCTAGATAGGAAATCTTTCAAAAGTACCTGCAGACAATCTGGAAAAATAGATTCTCTAGGAAAAAAAATTCTAAAGCTAATCTTTGTATGCTTTCTATTGTAAGTCTACCACTTGTAGCAGAATTGAAAAGTAGGAATAAAATACAATTTTTGAAGTGGAAGGTGTCTTTTATTGTGTGTTGAGAGCTTTGCAAGGACAAAGGCCAGTAAGTGTGCTTTGATTAACCACTTTGCTCTGAAGTACCAGCATTGGAGAAGAGGCCAAAGAAAATTACTTTTGGCAGTGTCTTGTAGCACTAAGTGATGTCTTTTATCTGGACAGTATTTGACATGGATTTCCCTTCTGTTCTCTTTTAGACCCCACTGATAATCTATCTCTTTCACTTCCTGATTGAATATGCTGAGCTGGTGTTCATGGTAAGTGCTCCAGGAAAGCTCCTCCTGGAATGCCCCATTCAGGGAAGGGCTGAGTGTGCCTTTCAGTCCTGCAGGAACTGGAGACCTTCAGCCTCCCTGTAGCTCAGATTCCTGCTGAGCTCACAGTTTCATTAGAAAGGCAGCTTTGCCTTTACAAACCCACTATTCAGGCTTTTCCCTTCTTGTACATATTCCTTATCTTTTGTGAGTTCTTGCTTAGATAAGTGTCCCCCCAGAGCAATAGGAAGGTGTCATTTCAGGTTTCAAAGCTTGCCTCTTACAGGTAACAGAATACTTTGTCCTCCCAGCCTAATCCTTACACTGCTGTTTCTTACTCTACCCACTGTCAAACCCCAGGCCTGCAAAGAGCACAAATGGGTTCATTGTCCAAATGTCTCTTGCAAATCGTTCTTCAAGTTCTGCATAATTCAGGACAGAAATCCTGTAGCTGGCTGCTGTCCCCAGGAGCCCTCCAGGCAGGGCTCCTGTAGAGGTAACAGTCCTCTGCCTTGGGCTGGTGCTGGTTGTTCAGGTGACTGTGCTGCTGCCTGGCAGGTTTGGGACAGCTCAAGGCACTGTTGGGCTGGATTAAAGGCCAGAGGGCTGAACCAGCTGGGCACTGCCCTAGTGCTGCCTGTGCTCTGGCTGGGCCAGGGGTTCTCTCTGTTACCCTCTCTTGCTTCAGTTTCTTTCCTCTTGATCCCCCATTCTCTTGTAAATATTTGGTGCAGTTCATACCCTCAGGATGCAGCAGTGGTGTGTGAGGGCACTGTACAAATCAGCAATCCAGTGTTTTTAAAGCTTGTGTTTTCTTCCCCTGAGCTGAGTCAGATTAGTGTGAGGATAAGAAAAGGTTTTTTGAGTTAGGAAAGTTTTGAGGTTACAGGCTAGGCCTTGTAGCTTTGTGGTACAGAGAGGAGAACACTGAAACTTAATTAGTCCTGTGAGAAAAAACAGCAGGCTAGCAAAACCAAAGTGAGATAAGAAGGTTTGGGGAGAAGCTATCCATGAGAAAGGAATGTTGGAGAGATAAATTTCTCACGGGAGAGAGAACATCTGGGCAAAGAGTGACATCCAATTAGGAGCTGTAATAAGGTTTATAGACACTGTGATACAACCTATAGAACTTGGCTGTGGGTGGGATTTGACAATATATATTGTGTAATTTGGAGTTAGAGTGTATCTCCTTTCTTTTTCTTTCTTGCTCTGCTTTTTCTTTTATTTTTCTTCATGGAGTGATTTAATAAAATATCTCGTGTGTGACACCTGCCAGCTGTGTCCCCTTCTTTTGGTGCCACAATTTCAAGCCAGACTACCATAGATTAGAGTCCTTATTCCATACTGACCAATATCTTTTTATCATTTGCTTATTTTGCTTAGTTTGTTTATCCCTTGGTTTTTTAGATAACTGATGTGCTGACTGCTGTTGCCCTTTACTTGGCCATCCAGGACTTCAACAAAGTTGTGGTAAGCTGAATTCCCAGTGTTGCTGGTCCTCTTCTGGCAGCAAATATAATTGTCTTGTACCAACGAAAACATACACCAGAGGATGCAGTATTGGGTCCTTGTTCAGTGAATCTGGTCAGATTTTATTATAAACATGAGGACTGAAGGTGGGGAACAACTGAGGTATTTTAAGTTTTATTGTGACACTATTACAGCATGAAACAAATTAGCATCTCAGTCTACACACTGATGATCACAGCAGAGTACAATCTTCTACAGCCTGAATGTTCTGCCTTGGAGGGGCTCTCTGTGCACACAGTGTGAGGGAACACACAGACCAGACATGTGTAAAGGAAGACATAAAGCTGTCCAAGGATGCTGAGTTGACATAAATCATGGAAATGAGCATGGTTAAAGTCTGACACCAAATATTACTTGTTTCCTTCAAATTGTAAGTACCTGTGTTTGGAGATGAGTGATTCCTCCCAGCTCTCTTCCACAGGTAGCTCAAAGAACATTTTGTGTAAGCAGTGCTGTGCCCTCTGCAATTCCAGAGGGTCAGGGATTCACTATCAACATAACAGGGAGGCTACATTTCCTACAACATCTGATTAGTCTCCCATCCAGCTACATGCTTGCCCTTGTCCTCTGACTTGGAGATTGAAGAAATAAATCACAGTAGAACTGCAAACATGTAACAATCCCACATGTGAGTTACTTTCCTGGTTGAGAATTCACTGCCAGCCTCTCTGTCCTGGCTCGCCATGACATGCTTCCATAGCTTCCTATTGCCCATTTCTCTTTTGTCTCCATGGAGAGCCTCATAGAACAAGATGGAGTAAAGAGAGATTTGGCCTGGAGGTATCTATCTTCAAAGTAACAAAGACTGCATGCTTCTGGGTCTTTGGTTTTCAGGGACTTGTGTGTTGAACAGTGAATTTATGAAGTCAACATTTCTTTAGACATCCAGACAGACTGACAGTGTTGAACTCTCATGTGGTGAAGTCACTCTCAGCTCTGTCAAGAGCTAGACACAAGTAATTAAGGAAGTTCAAATAAGGAGGCATTTTCTAGTTTCTCTTGACTCTCACTTCAGTTGTCAAGTATTTGGGAAAAGAGTGGGGTTTTTTTGTTTGTACAGCTCCTCATGTAACATGAGTTTTGGCTTACCTGGGGCTCAGATATGCTCTACAGTATCAGAAACCCCAAATAATTGGCTAAGTAATATGAAATAGAATTACACAGGTAATATAAAATAGTGGCTTTCCTCTTCTGACAGTCTTTGATGATTCTCCTTTGTTCAGTTCAAAAAGCAGAAGCTCCTGATAGAGCTGGATAAATATGCACCAGATGTGGCTGAGCTCATCCAGACGCCCGTGGAGATGCACTACATCCCCCTCAAGGTAGCACTGTTGTAAGTATTGCTCTTGGAGGTTGCAGTGGGCTTTTATTTTTCTCATTTGGAGATTCAACATTTGTTGAAGGGTTTTTTTCCCCAGAAATTCTAAATTTCCTATTGGCCCTGAATACTCAGCTTGAAAGTGAAAAGCAGGTGCATTTGCACGTTGTTTGTTGCCAGCAAGTAAATTCACTCAGGCTCAGCAGCATTAAGGTCGTTCATTTGGTAGCAAGAACATTATGTCTGCACAGGTCACATTCCCACTTATTTTGCCTATATGCTGATGTTATCAAAATTGATTCCATGCCTTCCAAATGGTGTCTTTTCAGAAAAATGAGGAGCGTTTTTGAGCAGTGGGACAAAAGGTTTGCTGACTATCACAACTTGGATGTCCCAAATTGCTTATTACAGTTCAAAGATATTTTCAGGTTGTCATCTTATTAATGTCATGTCTTGTTGTTCCTCTGTGTGCTGAACATTTTATTTCAGAAGACTTCAACTAGAATAAATAATATACAAGCAACATACCTACTATTAATTTTTTCAGTGGTGTTTTGACACAGAGAAATCATCTGAATTATTCTGTGTCAGAGAGAATTCTCCATTAGATAAGTTGTTATTTTTTCTTATTTTTATATGAATTTTTTAAATGTCTGTGCTGGTTTGAAGGTGAACCAGCAGGGGAAATGAACTCACCACGAGAGAGATTATAAGTCAGAGCTAAAATTTAATAATAATATTACAATAACAACACTGACACACAAGGGAAATTGCTTTCAACTCACAATACCCCAGCAGTATAACCCAGTGTCCTGGGGCACAAACCCAAGGGGGTTTGTTTGCCCTTGTGCTGAGACCCCTGTGGCTCCCCCAAGTCCAGAGCAAAAGGAAAAGAAAAACCTGTTGGTGCAGGCGAGGGCTGTGGTCTGGGCGAGAGCGGGGATCTCCTCCTGTCAAGGTCCTGCTGCTCCTCTGGATCCGACAAGAAGTTCCCGAGGTCTTCTTACCCACCCCTTATGTACCCTCAGGGAGCTCTCAGTCCCTCCCCCTGGGTGGGGACTCACACAATGGGTGATTAACTCTGGGAGCCAGGGGGTGTTGAACTGTTGATGGCCCATTAGCAGCTCCGCCCCCCTCAGGCTGGGTGTGAAGTGATAATGGCTCCCTGGGCAGCTGCTGCTAATGGCCCATTGACCTTGGGGAATGAATAGAGGGGGTAGAATACACAGCTTTGATCACCCTCACACAGGGTTAGCTGGTCCCTCCTGCTGAACTAGGACATTATCCACCCCTTATTCTACTCCATCTAGTCATTCCCAAATTAATTCCCTTTTTACCTATACATATATATACACATATATACGATGAAACATTACAAACTCTTCTCGCTCAAAATTAGGTCCCCTTGTGGTACACATCGTGTTTCTCCATCTTTTTGCATTACCCACCAAGTGCAACCAGGTCCTTGAGCAAACACAATCCCTCGGATGGGTTTGCCTTTGTTTGAGGTGGGACTCACCCAAACAGTCTTTCCTAACATACCTCTCATATGGACCACAGGGACTTTATCTCCATCTACAGTATTCAAGAGTTCTGATTGGGCAGGGCCAGCTCGATTGATGGAGCCCCGGGTGTTGACCAACCAGGTGGCCTTTGCCAAATGCAGCTCCCAGTGTTTGAAAGTTCCCCCACCCAACGCCTTCAAGGTTGTTTTCAGCAGTCCATTACATCGCTCAACTTTCCCGGCAGCTGGAGCATGGTAGGGGATATGATACACCCACTCAATGCCGTGCTCTCTGGCCCAGGTGTCTATGAGGCTGTTCTTGAAGTGGGTGCCGTTGTCAGACTCTATTCTCTCTGGGGTGCCGTGTCTCCACAGGACTTGTTTCTCAAGGCCCAGGATGGTATTCCGGGCAGTGGCGTGAGATACGGGGTATGTTTCCAGCCATCCAGTGGTTGCCTCTACCATGGTCAGCACATAGCGCTTGCCTTGGCGTGTTTGGGGAAGTGTGATGTAGTCAACTTGCCAGGCTTCCCCATACCTGTATTTCGACCATCGTCCACCATACCATAGAGGCTTCACCCGCTTGGCCTGCTTGATGGCAGCACATGTGTCACAGTCATGGATAACCTGTGAGACACTGTCCATGGTTAGATCCACCCCTCGGTCACGAGCCCATCTGTATGTCGCATCTCTGCCCTGATGACCAGAGGCATCATGGGCCCATCGGGCTAGAAACAATTCACCTTTATGCTGCCAATCCAGATCTACCTGAGAGACTTCAATCCTGGCAGCTCGATCCACCTGCTCGTTGTTACGATGCTCCTCATTAGCCCGGCTCTTGGGTACATGAGCATCTACGTGACGGACCTTCACACTCAGCTTCTCTACCCGAGCAGCGATGTCCTGCCACATCTCAGCCGCCCAGATGGGTTTCCCTTTGCGCTGCCAGCCGGCCTTTCTCCAACGCTCCAGCCATCCCCACAGAGCACTGGCCACCATCCACGAGTCAGTGTAAAGGTAGAGTCTTGGCCACTTCTCTCGTTCAGCGATATCCAAAGCCAGCTGAACAGCTTTCAGCTCTGCAACCTGACTTGATCCACCTTGTCCTTCAGTCGCTTCTGCAACTCGACGTGTAGGACTCCATACAGCTGCTTTCCATTTCCGGCTTGTCCCTACAATGCGGCAAGAGCCATCTGTGAAGAGAGCATATCGCTTCTCTTCTGGCAGCTGGTTATATGGTGGGGCCTCCTCAGCTTGTGTCACCTGCTCCTCTTCTTCTTCAGAGGACAATCCGAAACTCTCACCTTCCGGCCAGTTAGTGATGATTTCCAAAATCCCAGGGCGATTAGGGTTCCCTATCCGGGTTCGCTGCGTGATCGGAGCGGTCCACTTACTCCATGTGGCATCAGTGGCGTGATGGGTAGAAGGAGCTTTTCCTTTGAACATCCAGCCCAACACTGGTAGTCGGGGTGCCAGGATGAGCTGTGCCTCAGTGCCAGTCACTTCTGAGGCGGCTCGAACTCCTTCATAAGCTGCCAGGATCTCTTTCTCAGTTGGGGTGTAGCTGGCCTCAGATCCTTTGTATCCCCGGCTCCAGAATCCCAGCGGTCGTCCTCGAGTCTCCTCAGGTACTTTCTGCCAGAGGCTCCAGGATGGGCCATTCTCCCCGGCTGCAGTGTAGAGCACATTCTTCACATCCTGTCCTGTCCTGACTGGCCCAAGGGCTACTGCATGGGTAATCTCCTGTTTAATCTGCTCAAAGGCTTGTTGTTGTTCAGGGCCCCACTGGAAATCATTTTTCTTCCGTGTCACAAGGTAGAGAGGGCTTACAATCTGACTGTACTCAGGGATATGCATCCTCCAAAAGCCCACGGCACCTAGGAAAGCCTGAGTTTCCTTCTTGCTGGTCGGTGGGGACATAGCTGCTATTTTGTTGATCACCTCTGTTGGAATCTGGCGACGCCCGTCTTGCCACTTCACTCCTAGGAACTGAATTTCCTGAGCAGGTCCCTTGACCTTACTTCGTTTAATGGCAAAACCAGCTCTTAGGAGAATCTGGATTATCTTCTTTCCTTTCTCAAAAACCTCCCCTGCTGTGTTCCCCCATACAATGATGTCATCGATGTACTGTAGATGTTCTGGAGCCTCACCCTTTTCCAATGCAGTCTGGATCAGTCCATGGCAAATGGTGGGACTGTGTTTCCACCCCTGGGGCAGTCGATTCCAGGTGTACTGCACCCCCTTCCAGGTGAAAGCGAACTGCGGCCTGCACTCTGCTGCCAACGGAATGGAGAAAAAGGCATTGGCAATGTCGATGGTGGCACCACTTGGCTGCCTTGGACTCCAGCTCATACTGAAGCTCCAGCATGTCCGGCACAGCGGCACTCGGGGGGGGTGTGACCTCATTGAGACCACGGTAATCCACCGTCAGCCTCCACTCTCCACTGGACTTTCGTACTGGCCATATGGGGCTATTAAAGGGTGAGTGAGTCTTGCTGACCACCCCTTGGCTCTCCAGCTCACGAATCATCTTGTGTATGGGGGTCACAGAGTCTCGGTCAGTGCGGTATTGCCGACGGTGCACTGTGGCTGTGGCCAGCGGTACCAATTGTTCTTCAACTTTCAGCAGTCCCACAGCAGAAGGGTCCTCTGAGAGGCCAGGCAAGGTGCTCAGCTGTCTGATTTCCTCTGTCTCCACAGCAGCTATGCCAAAGGCCCAACGCAGTCCCTTTGGGTCTTTGAAATATCCATTCCTCAGGTAGTCTATGCCAAGGATACACGGGGCTTCTGGACCAGTCACAATGGGGTGTCTATGCCATTCCTTCCCAGTCAAGCTGACTTCAGCTTCCAGTACAGTCAGCTGTTGGGATCCCCCTGTCACCCCAGAAATAGAGATGGATTCTGCCCCAACGTATCCTGATGGCATCAACGTGCATTGTGCACCAGTGTCCACTAAAGCTTTGTATTTCTGTGGGTCTGATGAGCCAGGCCACCGAATCCACACAGTCCAATAAACCCGATTGTCCCTCTCCTCTACCTGGCTAGAGGCAGGGCCCCCCTAATTCTGGTCATGGTATTCACTGCGCTCTCCCTGTGAATATGACCGGGAGGTTCCTTCAAGAGGATCGGGCATAACATCATCATTCCTATACTGTCTGGAGCCTTGCCCACGAGAGACCAGAGCAGCCTTCAACCTTGAAGAATTCCCTGTGTTAGTTGTGCCTCTTTGCAATTCACGTACCCGAGCTGCTAAGGAAGAGGTGGGTTTCCCATCCCACTTCCTCATATCTTCTCCATGCTCATGGAGGTAAAACCACAGATTGCCGCGTGGAGTGTACCCTTTCTCCTTAGCTGGAAGACGCCTGCTTCTGATGGCAGAGACTCTCGTTTGTTCTGGAGAGATATGGAAGAGTCCTTCCTTAATCTTCTCTTCCAGTTCAGCCAGTTTTGTTTCCACAGCTGAGACGTGGGCTTGTAATGGAGCAGTGACAGTGTCTTCATAAATCCTGAGTTTGCTGACCAGTGCACCCACCTTGTCTTCTCCCTCTCTCCACTGCAATGTTGCCAGGTAGCGAGAATACATTTCTGGCCCAAGTCGTGCAAATTTTAACCACATCTGGGATGTGCACTGGACACCATCTGGACTTTTAGGGAATCTCTCATCCTCTGAAAAGATTATCTCCAGTACGGCTAATTCCCTTAAGCACCGGATACCTTGTTCCATCGTGTTCCATTGTCCTTGCTGTACGTGGAGGTCCTCCTTACAAAGATATCTCTCCCTCACGCTTGACAACAGTCGCCGCCAGAGGCTGAGAGTTTCCTGTCTCTTTCCAATGCCCTGATCAATGACAACATCTCGACAAAGGGATCCCAGCTGCCTTGCCTCACTCCCATCTAGAATTGTATCATTGGCTGCAGCATCCCAGATTCGAAGTAGCCAGGTCAAGATGGACTCATTTGCCTGTCGTGTGAACTCTCTCCGGAGCTCACGCAGCTCTCCCAGGGATAGGGACCGGGTGATTATTTCTGGCTCCATTTCTTCTGCTTGAGATGAAGGTCCTGACTCTTCCTCATCATGCGCTATACGAACTGATTTGGTCTTTGATTTTCTTTTCTGGACAGGGGCAACTGCTATCGGTTTCTGTTGTCCTTCTGGCTCCTCCATGGTTTGTGTGGACATGGTGCTGGTTGATTTCTTTCCCTTTCTCTCTGGCTCAGCTGTGGTTTGTGTGGGCATGGTGCTGGTTGATGTGTCTCTTCTCTCTGACTCGGCCATGGTTTGGGTGGACATGGTACTGGTTGATGTATCTCTCTTCCTCTCTGGCTCAGTCATGGTCTGGGTGGACATGCTGCTGGTTGATGTATCTCTCTTCCTCTCTGGCTCAGCCGTGGTTTGGGTGGACATGGTACCTGTGGATTTGCTCCTTTTCTCCTCCTCCTGATGATGCTGTACCACACCAAGCAGTGTGCGGTAGGCAGTGGCCAGGGCCCAGCAGGTTGCTGTGAGCTGCACCTCTCTGGGACTACCAGAGCATCTTCCTTTCACATAGCTTAGCATTTTGGCAGGGTCCTGCAGTTGTTCTGGGGTGAATTTCCAGATCATTTGGGGAGAGAAGGTCTCCAAATACTGGCCCATATCTTCCCACTTCCCGTGCCACTCAACATCATCCGCTCCCAGGGCAGGCCTCCAGCAAGTCTCCTTAGAAAGCCCAGTTCTGACCCTAAACATGGTGTATACAGTACAGAGGAGACAAAGCAACACTAACAGCACTAACAGTAGGATTATGCTGTCCCTAACATCAAAAGGAAGCTCAATATTTTCAATGATTCTTGTAGCAGAGGTGAAAAGGTGGAAGTAACCATCTCCGCCTGTTTTCCCCACAGTCTGGGTGCTATTTTTAATGAGACCCCAGGGGTAACAGCCCAAACCAGGACAGGCACACCAGACTGAATATACATTCACAATGAAATTCATTGCTTCTGATGTTATGACAACATAAACATAGTATATTAATAAAGCAATTTTGATCCTTCTCCCTGGTATTAAAGAGAGCATCAAAACAGGCACATGGCTCCCCATGTGTCGAAATATGAACAGGCCCAGATACAGCATCCACATGAATACATCAAGCAACATGGTAGTCAGGGAGTTTCTGTATCCAAATACACAAAATGAAATTGTAATTCTGACTTCTCTCTCGTGCCCCACGTTGGGCGCCAAAAGATGTGCTGGTTTGAAGGTGAACCAGCAGGGGAAATGAACTCACCACGAGAGAGATTATAAGTCAGAGCTAAAATTTAATAATAATATTACAATAACAACACTGACACACAAGGGAAATTGCTTTCAACTCACAATACCCCAGCAGTATAACCCAGTGTCCTGGGGCACAAACCCAAGGGGGTTTGTTTGCCCTTGTGCTGAGACCCCTGTGGCTCCCCCAAGTCCAGAGCAAAAGGAAAAGAAAAACCTGTTGGTGCAGGCGAGGGCTGTGGTCTGGGCGAGAGCGGGGATCTCCTCCTGTCAAGGTCCTGCTGCTCCTCTGGATCCGACGAGAAGTTCCCGAGGTCTTCTTACCCACCCCTTATGTACCCTCAGGGAGCTCTCAGTCCCTCCCCCTGGGTGGGGACTCACACAATGGGTGATTAACTCTGGGAGCCAGGGGGTGTTGAACTGTTGATGGCCCATTAGCAGCTCCGCCCCCCTCAGGCTGGGTGTGAAGTGATAATGGCTCCCTGGGCAGCTGCTGCTAATGGCCCATTGACCTTGGGGAATGAATAGAGGGGGTAGAATACACAGCTTTGATCACCCTCACACAGGGTTAGCTGGTCCCTCCTGCTGAACTAGGACAATGTCAAATTCCCCATGGCAAGAGGGGTAGAGTGGATAAATTGCACCCTGTTTTGCTCATTGCCACAGGAAAGCTGGCATCAGATTGTACCTGTCCTGCTGGCCCTCAAAACACTGAAAAAGACAGGCTAGAGCTCAGACAAGTAGGAAAATACAAAGAGATAAGTAGGAAATCATCAGCCCTATCTACTCACTCTGATGATTAATTTAGTTATTAGCAAGGCTAATGGGTAGATTGCCATGCTTATTGTATTGGTAGTCCTTCCAAACCTTTTTCTGTGCTCTGAATCTAGTTAAATGAAACTATTGTAATTCTCATTTCCAAAGTGAGTGGCATCCTTGCTAACTAAAGTGTGGCTGCATTCTGGAGGGTAAAGGTGTTCCAGTTTGCTATCCTTTTGTAACTCCAATTGAATTGTGCCAAACTTGCATAGCTGGCAGTTCTTGTGACCGTGAGTGAATGCTCTGCACCAGCAGGAGGCTGGTGCACTTGGGTTGGGTGGAACTGCTCATGTCTCAGGATTTGTTTCCATCTTTTTATCTTCTGATACTTCTTCAGAAACAGTAGATGTGAGTAGCAGAAAAAGTTTGCTTTGGACTCCATAATTCTAGATCTGGCTGAGTAAATGTACAGTGTTTCTGCAAAGCAAGAAATATTTTTGGTAGTTTTTTACTAGGCTGGAGCTTGCATTTTGGACATCTTTCCAACTCTCTCCTTTCTGCAGTGGGCTCCCTGTGGCCTCTGTGTCCAGGGCTGCAGTCCAAAGGTCTGGTTTTTGCTTCAGACTGAAGAACCCGTTCAGCAGAGTTAATTTGCTCATGAGAGGATCCATCAACTGTAAATAAAGTGCATCTGTTTTTTATTTGAACATCTCTTTAATGAGATGCTATTTCCTTTCCATGTAACCTGAGCTTTGCTCTTTTTCAGCTACTTGTTGAACCCCTACACTGTGATGTCTTGTGTGGCAAAGTCCACCTGCGCCATCAACAACTCTGTCATTGCGTTCTTCATTTTAGCTACAATAAAAGGTAATGCCATGAGGAAAAAAGGGTTCTTTGTGACTTTCTAGGAAGGTTATAATGTAGCAAAAATTAAATCCAGGTGGATCTTTACAGATAAGATTGCTACAAAGGTCTCAGTGAAACACAGCAGAAACAGAACTGGAGCAAAGTCAAAGTTCTACCTGAAATCATGAGATCAAGACTCGTTAAGTGAAAACTTACTTTGACCTCAATGTACCCAGGAGTTTCATCTCTAAAAACTGACTCCTTTTCCTGGATGGCTTCAAATAGTTTCTGTCCAGGAAGAGATGGGGCTGTGTGTTGGAGGACATAACACTCTGTTGCACTTCTTCTGTATGTGAATATGCACTTAAAGTTGTGCTGGTTTGAAGGTGAACCAGCAGGGGAAATGAACTCACCACGAGAGAGATTATAAGTCAGACCTAAAATTTAATAATAATATTACAATAACAACACTGATACACAAGGGAAATTGCTTTCAGCTCACAATACCCCAGCAGTATAACCCAGTGTCCTGGGGCACAAACCCAAGGGGGTTTGTTTGCCCTTGTGCTGAGACCCCTGTGGCTCCCCCAAGTCCAGAGCAAAAGGAAAAGAAAAACCTGTTGCTGCAGGCGAGGGCTGTGGTCTGGGCGAGAGTGGTGATCTCCTGCTGTCGAGGTCCTGCTGCTGCTCTGGATCCGACGAGAAGGTTCCCGAGGTCTTCTTACCCACCACTTATGTACCCTCAGGGAGCACTCAGTCCCTCCCCCTGGGCGGGGACTCACACAATGGGTGATTAACTCTGGGAGCCAGGAGGTGTTGAGCTGTTGATGGCCCATTAGCAGCTCCGCCCCCCTCAGGCTGGGTGTGGGGGAGATAATGGCTCCCTGGGCAGCTGCTGCTAATGGCCCATTGTCCTTGGGGAATGAATAGAGGGGGTGGAATACACAGGTTTGATCACCACCACACAGGGTTAGCTGGTCCCTCCAGCTGAACTAGGACATTATCCACCCCTTATTCCACTCCATCTAGTCATTCCCAAATTAATCCCCTTTTTACCTATACATATATATATACACATATATACAATGAAACATTACAAACTCTTCTCGCTCAAAATTAGGTCCCCTTGTGGTACACAACGTGTTTCTCCATCTTTTTGCATTACCCACCAAGTGCAGCCAGGTCCTTGAGCAAAGACAATCCCTCGGATGGGTTTGCCTTTGTTCGAGGTGGGACTAACCCAAACAGTCTTTCCTAACATACCTCTCATATGGACCACAGGGACTTTATCTCCATCTACAGTATTCAAGAGTTCTGATTGGGCAGGGCCAGCTCGATTGATGGAGCCCCGGGTGTTGACCAACCAGGTGGCCTTTGCCAAATGCAGCTCCCAGTGTTTGAAAGTTCCCCCACCCAATGCCTTCAAGGTTGTTTTCAGCAGTCCATTACATCGCTCAACTTTCCCGGCAGCTGGAGCATGGTAGGGGATATGATACACCCACTCAATGCCGTGCTCTCTGGCCCAGGTGTCTATGAGGCTGTTCTTGAAGTGGGTGCCGTTATCAGACTCTATTCTTTCTGGTGTGCCGTGTCTCCACAGGACTTGTTTCTCAAGGCCCAGGATGGTATTCCGGGCAGTGGCGTGAGATACGGGGTATGTCTCCAGCCATCCAGTGGTTGCCTCTACCATGGTCAGCACGTAGCGCTTGCCTTGGCGTGTTTGGGGAAGTGTGATGTAGTCAACTTGCCAGGCTTCCCCATACCTGTATTTCGACCACCGTCCACCATACCATAGAGGCTTCACCCGCTTGGCCTGCTTGATGGCAGCACATGTGTCACAGTCATGGATAACCTGTGAGACACTGTCCATGGTTAGATCCACCCCTCGGTCACGAGCCCATCTGTATGTTGCATCTCTGCCTTGATGACCAGAAGCATCATGGGCCCATCGGGCTAGAAACAATTCACCTTTATGCTGCCAATCCAGATCTACCTGAGAGACTTCAATCCTGGCAGCTCGATCCACCTGCTCGTTGTTACGATGCTCCTCATTAGCCCGGCTCTTGGGTACATGAGCATCTACGTGACGGACCTTCACACTCAGCTTCTCTACCCGGGCAGCGATGTCCTGCCACATCTCCGCCGCCCAGATGGGTTTCCCTTTGCGCTGCCAGCCGGCCTTTCTCCAACGCTCCAGCCATCCCCACAGAGCATTGGCCACCATCCACGAGTCAGTGTAAAGGTAGAGTCCTGGCCACTTCTCTCGTTCGGCAATATCCAAAGCCAGCTGAACAGCTTTCAGCTCTGCGACCTGACTTGATCCACCTTGTCCTTCAGTCGCTTCTGCAACTCGACGTGTAGGACTCCATACAGCTGCTTTCCATTTCCGGCTTGTCCCTACAATGCGGCAGGAGCCATCTGTGAAGAGAGCATATCGCTTCTCCTCTTCTGGTAGCTGGTTATATGGTGGGGCCTCCTCAGCTCGTGTCACCTGCTCCTCTTCTTCTTCAGAGGACAATCCGAAACTCTCACCTTCTGGCCAGTTGGTGATGATTTCCAAAATCCCAGGGCGATTAGGATTCCCTATCCGGGTTCGCTGCGTGATCAGAGCGATCCACTTACTCCACGTGGCATCAGTGGCGTGATGGGTAGAAGGAGCTTTTCCTTTGAACATCCAGCCCAACACTGGTAGTCGGGGTGCCAGGATGAGCTGTGCCTCAGTGCCAATCACTTCTGAGGCAGCTCGAACTCCTTCATACGCTGCCAGGATCTCTTTCTCAGTTGGGGTGTAGCTGGCCTCAGATCCTTTGTATCCCCGGCTCCAGAATCCCAGCGGTCGTCCTCGAGTCTCCCCAGGTACTTTCTGCCAGAGGCTCCAGGATGGGCCATTCTCCCCGGCTGCAGTGTAGAGCACATTCTTCACATCCTGTCCTGTCCTGACTGGCCCAAGGGCTACTGCATGGGTAATCTCCTGTTTAATCTGCTCAAAGGCTTGTTGTTGTTCAGGGCCCCACTGGAAATCATTTTTCTTCCGTGTCACAAGGTAGAGAGGGCTTACAATCTGACTGTACTCAGGGATATGCATCCTCCAAAAGCCCACGGCGCCTAGGAAAGCCTGAGTTTCCTTCTTGTTGGTCGGTGGGGACATAGCTGCTATTTTGTTGATCACCTCTGTTGGAATCTGACGACGCCCGTCTTGCCACTTCACTCCTAGGAACTGAATTTCCTGAGCAGGTCCCTTGACCTTACTTCGTTTAATGGCAAAACCAGCTCTTAGGAGAATCTGGATTATCTTCTTTCCTTTCTCAAAAACCTCCCCTGCTGTGTTCCCCCATACAATGATGTCATCGATGTACTGTAGATGTTCTGGAGCCTCACCCTTTTCCAATGCAGTCTGGATCAGTCCATGGCAAATGGTGGGACTGTGTTTCCACCCCTGGGGCAGTCGATTCCAGGTGTACTGCACCCCTTTCCAGGTGAAAGCAAACTGCGGCCTGCACTCTGCTGCCAACGGAATGGAGAAAAAGGCATTGGCAATGTCGATGGTGGCATACCACTTGGCTGCCTTGGACTCCAGCTCATACTGAAGCTCCAGCATGTCCGGCACAGCGGCACTCAGGGGGGGTGTGACCTCATTGAGACCACGGTAATCCACCGTCAGCCTCCACTCTCCACTGGACTTTCGTACTGGCCATATGGGGCTATTAAAGGGTGAGTGAGTCTTGCTGACCACCCCTTGGCTCTCCAGCTCACGAATCATCTTGTGTATGGGGGTCACAGAGTCTCGGTCAGTGCGGTATTGCCGACGGTGCACTGTGGCTGTGGCCAGCGGTACCAATTGTTCTTCAACTTTCAGCAGTCCTACAGCAGAAGGGTCCTCTGAGAGGCCAGGCAAGGTGCTCAGCTGTCTGATTTCCTCTGTCTCCACAGCAGCTATGCCAAAGGCCCAACGCAGTCCCTTTGGGTCTTTGAAATATCCATTCCTCAGGTAGTCTATGCCAAGGATACATGGGGCTTCTGGACCAGTCACAATGGGGTGTCTATGCCATTCCTTGCCAGTCAAGCTGACTTCAGCTTCCAGTACAGTCAGCTGTTGGGATCCCCCTGTTACCCCAGAAATAGAGATGGATTCTGCCCCGGCGTATCCTGATGGCATCAACGTGCATTGTGCGCCAGTGTCCACTAAAGCTTTGTATTTCTGTGGGTCTGATGAGCCAGGCCACCGAATCCACACAGTCCAATAAACCCGATTGTCCCTCTCCTCTACCTGGCTAGAGGCAGGGCCCCCCTAGTTCTGGTCATGGTATTCACTGCGCTCTCCCTGTGAATATGACCGGGAGGTTCCTTCAAGAGGATCGGGCATAACATCATCATTCCTATACTGTCTGGAGCCTTGCCCACGAGAGACCGGAGCAGCCTTCAACCTTGAAGAATTCCCTGTGTTAGTTGTGCCTCTTTGCAATTCACGTACCCGAGCTGCTAAGGAAGAGGTGGGTTTCCCATCCCACTTCCTCATATCTTCTCCATGCTCATGGAGGTAAAACCACAGATTGCCGCGTGGAGTGTACCCTTTCTCCTTAGCTGGAAGACGCCTGCTTCTGATGGCGGAGACTCTTGTTTGTTCTGGAGAGATATGGAAGAGTCCTTCCTTAATCTTCTCTTCCAGTTCAGCCAGTTTTGTTTCCACAGCTGAGACATGAGCTCGTAATGGAGCAGTGACAGTGTCTTCATAAATCCTGAGTTTGCTGACCAGTGCACCCACCTTGTCTTCTCCCTCTCTCCACTGCAATGTTGCAAGGTAGCGAGAATACATTTCTGGCCCAAGTCGTGCAAATTTTAACCACATCTGGGATGTGCACTGGACACCATCTGGACTTTTAGGGAATCTCTCATCCTCTGAAAAGATTATCTCCAGTACGGCTAATTCCCTTAAGCACCGGATACCTTGTTCCATCGTGTTCCACTGTCCTTGCTGTACGTGGAGGTCCTCCTTACAAAGATATCTCTCCCTCACGCTTGACAACAGTCGCCGCCAGAGGCTGAGAGTTTCCTGTCTCTTTCCAATGCCCTGATCAATGACAACATCTCGAGACAGGGATCCCAGCTGCCTTGCCTCACTCCCATCTAGAATTGTATCATTGGCTGCAGCATCCCAGATTCGAAGTAGCCAGGTCAAGATGGACTCATTTGCCTGTCGTGTGAACTCTCTCCGGAGCTCACGCAGCTCTCCCAGGGATAGGGACCGGGTGATTATTTCTGGCTCCATTTCTTCTGCTTGAGATGAAGGTCCTGACTCTTCCTCGTCATGCACTATACGAACTGATTTGGTCTTTGATTTTCTTTTCTGGACAGGGGCAACTGCTATCGGTTTCTGTTGTCCTTCTGGCTCCTCCATGGTTTGTGTGGACATGGTGCTGGTTGATGTATCTCTCTTCCTCTCTGGCTCAGTCATGGTCTGGGTGGACATGGCGCTAGTTGATGTATCTCTCTTCCTCTCTGGCTCAGTCATGGTCTGGGTGGACATGGCGCTAGTTGATGTATCTCTCTTCCTCTCTGGCTCAGTCATGGTCTGGGTGGACATGGCGCTAGTTGATGTATCTCTCTTCCTCTCTGGCTCAGTCATGGTCTGGGTGGACATGGTGCCTGTGGATTTGCTCCTTTTCTCCTCCTCCTGATGATGCTGTACCACACCAAGCAGTGTGCGGTAGGCAGTGGCCAGGGCCCAGCAGGTTGCTGTGAGCTGTACCTCTCTGGGACTACCAGAGCATCTTCCTTTCACATAGCTTAGCATTTTGGCAGGGTCCTGCAGTTGTTCCGGGGTGAATTTCCAGATCATTTGAGGAGAGAAGGTCTCCAAATACTGGCCCATATCTTCCCACTTCCCGTGCCACTCAACATCATCCACTCCCAGGGCAGGCCTCCAGCAAGTCTCCTTAGAGAGCCCAGTTCTGACCCTAAACATGGTGTATACAGTACAGAGGAGACAAAGCAACACTAACAGCAGGATTATGCTGTCCCTAACATCAAAAGGAAGCTCAATATTTTCAATGATTGTTGTAGCAGAGGTGAAAAGGTGGAAGTAACCATCTCCGCCTGTTTTCCCCACAGTCTGGGTGCTATTTTTAATGAGACCCCAGAGGTAACAACCCAAACCAGGACAGGCAGACCAGACTGAATATACATTCACAATGAAATTCATTGCTTCTGATGTTATGACAACATAAACATAGTATATTAATAAAGCAATTTTGATCCTTCTCCCTGGTATTAAAGAGAGCATCAAAACAGGCACATGGTTCCCCATGTGTCGAAATATGAACAGGCCCAGATACACCATCCACATGAATACATCAAGCAGCATGGTAGTCAGGGAGTTTCTGTACCCAAATACACAAAATGAAATTGTAGTTCTGACTTCTCTCTCGTGCCCCACGTTGGGCGCCAAAAGATGTGCTGGTTTGAAGGTGAACCAGCAGGGGAAATGAACTCACCACGAGAGAGATTATAAGTCAGACCTAAAATTTAATAATAATATTACAATAACAACACTGATACACAAGGGAAATTGCTTTCAGCTCACAATACCCCAGCAGTATAACCCAGTGTCCTGGGGCACAAACCCAAGGGGGTTTGTTTGCCCTTGTGCTGAGACCCCTGTGGCTCCCCCAAGTCCAGAGCAAAAGGAAAAGAAAAACCTGTTGCTGCAGGCGAGGGCTGTGGTCTGGGCGAGAGTGGTGATCTCCTGCTGTCGAGGTCCTGCTGCTGCTCTGGATCCGACGAGAAGGTTCCCGAGGTCTTCTTACCCACCACTTATGTACCCTCAGGGAGCACTCAGTCCCTCCCCCTGGGCGGGGACTCACACAATGGGTGATTAACTCTGGGAGCCAGGAGGTGTTGAGCTGTTGATGGCCCATTAGCAGCTCCGCCCCCCTCAGGCTGGGTGTGGGGGAGATAATGGCTCCCTGGGCAGCTGCTGCTAATGGCCCATTGTCCTTGGGGAATGAATAGAGGGGGTGGAATACACAGGTTTGATCACCACCACACAGGGTTAGCTGGTCCCTCCAGCTGAACTAGGACAAAAGTGTACACAGTTTATTTTCAAAGTTTATCTGTGAACCTTTACTCAAAACCCAAGCATTTGCCTGCAGCTGTTATTTGGCTTTCACTCACAGCTGTAAATGTGCTTGCAAATTAACTAGTGAGCTTTGGGGAAACAGAAGCAGCAACCAAAGGCCCATACCAGCACAGCTGAATAGATTATGTCAGAACTGTTTAATTCATTTTGCACATAATGCCAGCTGTCTGTTTCTTTTATGACTCTCCAGTGCTAAATTGTAGCATATGTGATTTGTACTAGTCATCTAATTTTGGAAGTTCTCTGCTGCATCAAGGGAAGGGTCACTCTGATCTCATCTCCAGCAGGACCCAGACCCAGGCATGGCAAAAAAGAAGCTGATATAGTTTCCAAAAGGAGGTTTTCCTCTAATTATTGGCTAGTTTAGTCAGGAGGGGTTTTCATTTAAATAGCATTTGCAATAACAAACAAATGAGGTTTGTTTAGTTGAACTGATTTTTAACTGTTCACTAATACCCTAAAACCAATGGTTTGGTCATAGAGAAAATGTGGTTTCTTCTGACTGGAAATGTGGCAATCTGAGCTTTAAAGTGGACAAAGAGGATATCAGATTATGACTGTGATTTCTGGGAATCAATTCTTTAGATCTGTGCAGAATTGAGCACTTGATAAAATAGCAGATAGGGAGGTTTCTGTCAGGAGAGTGTGGCTGAAGAGTGGAGAAGGCTCATCACCAGGTAACCCTCTATTTTCTCTTCCAAAGGTGGGACAGAGAGAAGCTCTCTGAGTGTGTGATGTCAGGCTGGCCTGATGTGTGTGATGTCACTGTTGGTCCAGAGCACTGAATCAGGGTTCTTGCTGTCTAAGCTGTATTTTTGCAGAGGAGTTCCATCTGTCTACACCTATAACTTGGCTGCTGCACTTTGTGCTTGTATTTTTATTGTTTAACCTGAGATCTTCTGGACTTGATTTCTGATGTTGGTAGATGGGAAATGCAAGTACTCAGCCCTGAGCTCAAATAAAGCTTCTTCAGTAAGGGCATTCATAATTTTAAGACCACTCAGAAAGGCTGTGCAAATCCTTTCTGTGCCTCAGTTTTCAGTAACACCACCTCATTCCTTCAGCTGCAGCCCTGCTCCTGCTCAGAGCTTTGCTGAGGCCCTGGCACATCCTGGTGAAGAGGTTCTGCAGCATGCCCAGTATAACAGCTCCTACATGCAGATATGACTTGTGAATGTGTTCCCATGCATTAACTGCAGCCAGCATGGGCTTTGCCTGAATTACATTAATCTCTTTCTGTATGTGAAGGACAGGAGATACAAACCAGATAGTGGTTCCTTCATGTGGAATCAGTCATTCTTCATTTAAAATGTAGTTAACAAGAGGACACCCTTCAGGGTACGTTCTACTAAAAACTCATTTGAGTGGCATACTGATATTTGTGAATCCCCTGCAGAGTGTTACATATTTCTTCCCATTTGGACTTCCTGTCTGTATGGCTGTTTATAGTAACTATTCCTTACAAATGAACATTTTTTGTCTTTGCAGGTAGTGCCTTCCTCAGTGCTGTGTTCCTGGCCTTAGCAACATACCAGTCACTCTACCCTCTCACACTGTTTGCTCCAGCCCTCCTTTACCTTTTGCAGGTAGATGATTTCCAGCTGTTGTGACCCCTTGTCTTCTTGTGCAGGGACAGCCCTTGGCTGTTGAGAGGGGAGTCAGGCAAATGCAGTTTCAAAAAAAATGACTCTCCTCAAGCCATGGCAAGTTTGAAACCTTAACAGGAATGCCTGTGAGTGGAGAGAAGGGAGCAGAAAGTCACCTACACTTGCCCTAAATAAGTGCTGTTCTCTGTTTTGTGTGAATAGCAATGAGGGTTTTAGATCTGGAGAAGTTCCTTTGCACTGACTGGATCATTGAGCTGTGTTAGCACAAGGACCTGTGTGTTTGATTTGCTCAAATTCAGAAATGCTGATTTGGGGTTTGATGGCAAAAGGCATGTGCTTGTGAAAGAGACTGGTTGTCCTTTCTCTATTACCAGGACCCCCAGATTCCAGCAGGGCTGACCTTGCTAATTTTACTCTGCTATGGGAGCAGTGTGAGGCTGTGAACACCACCAGAGGCTTAGCCCACTTCACAAATCACTTTGTGATCATTTTTATTATTTTTGCCACTCTGAAATCCTACTGTTGTGCATTTCCCCAGTCTTTCTTGTTTGCTTTGGGTATTGATATCTAATCCTAACTACAGGTTCATGACAGCATATTCCCAAATCTCTCAGTTTCCAAACAGAATGGGACTCAGCTCTAGTTCATTTACTTTCTGAATACCTCTTACTTTATTTAAGAAAATTTAGTATTACTACTCTGAACGAGACAAGAACTTCTGCAGAGTCAGTGTTGCTTTTTCAGTTTGGTGATTTTTAGGAGAATTTACTTTATGTAGTTTTATATTTTGCTCCCATTTGTTCCTCTTTCAACTTTAGCCAAAGTAAATTGTGACTAAAGTACAAGCATTGTACATCAAATTCACAAGTAACACATAACTTTGATGTGTGATTGCCTAATTTGCATCTTTTAAAGGCAGTCATGCTAGTGTGTGTTCTTTTATCCAAATTTGTCAGTGAATTTGCCTGCATTCTTTGTGCAGAGCTAAATCACTTTTCTCCAGTGCTTTCCAATCTGTCCTGCCAAAAGTTGTTGGTAAATTTGCTTACATTGTTCCAGTAAGAGACACTAAACATGCTATGAATGAGAAAACAGGGTGCTGTACACAGAGCCCAGGGCAGCTGGGATGAGTTCTCTGCACATATCCTGCCATTGCAAACCCCAGTACCCAATGGAAAAGCCACATCACTGACCTGGAGTTGCAGAACTCAGTGATTCCCAAAGGTGTTTGCCCCTGTTGGACTGGGATACCCATATGTCATGTTATGTGACAGGGGCTTGTGGTTGACCTGTGACAAGGACATGTGGCAGTGGCAGGACTGCAGCAGTTGTCTTTGAGGAAGGAGCTTTTCAGGGCGGCTCCTCAGTGCACGGGAACCCACTCCATGGCCTCTTTCCCTGATTTCAGGAGAGCAGGAGTGCCAGGCCTTGTGGTGGAGACCAGGGGATGGTGGGTCATGGAGCGAGCCCTTCAGTCACCCTGCTGAGTGGGTGTGTGCAGTGGAAGGCAGGCCCCAGTGCACTGCTGAGCCATGTCAGAGACAGTGGAGCTGGAGCAGGGGTGTGGGGTGTGGGGCGTGACCCGCTGCAAGCACAAGGGACCAGCTTTGCTGCTGTGTTTTCAAGCACAGTTCTGGAAATACGTGCAGTATGTGTCCCTTCATTGGCCAGAGTGAAGAATAACCCAGATTGTGCTTGAGAGCTGCACCTTCCAGTGCCACAGTGCCAGTGTTTGATGCTTTTTTGTGTTGATTTAAAATGATGTGCTGAACGCTCAGGCTTTCTTGTGGCTCTCACCTGACAAGGTGCTTCTGTTTTACTTTCAGCGTCAGTTCATACCAATCAAACTGAAAAGCAAAAGCTTCTGGCTCTACACCATGCAGTATGCATCCCTCTACCTGTGCAGCCTGGTAGTGATCATCTGCCTCTCCTTCTTCCTCCTCAACTCCTGGGATTTTATCCCATCTGTTTACGGATTTATGTAAGTGTAAGGATTCTTACTGGTGGTTTTCTGTCTGGCAACTCCACCCATGTTGTTTCTTGTCCATCACACATGGATGCCCCACTGCCTGCCCCAAGAATTGTGGGATCTGTGACTTACTGGCAATGCAAGAAAAGAAAGAATATGTGAAGGAGAGCAGCCAACTTCTGTTAGTTGGGTAATGGCCAAAATTAAAGACAGCTGTTTTCCACTGAATTGATTGGAAATGGATTTGACTGGTGAGCTACCATAGCTGTGAAATTTTCATCTCTGGAAAGATGTCTGTTTGGGAATGGTTTACATCCTGCTGGGGCTTCAGGAAGGATTCATCAGCAGGATTTAAACCTGCTCTCCATGTTTTCTCATCCCTTTGGGTTTTTTCCATAGATTTACAATTTAGGTCCTGCAATAGCATAAAATGATTAATTAAAGTAACAGAAGCAGGGCAGTAAAAAACAACCATTTAAAAATTTACCTTGACTTTTCTTTTCAACTTTCAGCCTCTCTGTTCCAGATCTGACACCCAATATTGGCCTTTTCTGGTACTTCTTTGCAGAGATGTTTGAACACTTTAGTCTTTTCTTCGTGTGTGTGTTTCAAATCAATGTGTTCTTCTACACCATTCCCTTGGCAATAAAGCTAAAGTAAGTATGAGTGTGTTTCTCTGCTACTGTTTTTACTCTTAAGTTGTCCAGTGGGAGCTTAGAAAGCTGGAGTCAGATGTCTGGATCTACAAGCCTGGAAAAGATTTTTAACATTTCTCATTTCCCATAGTTTCAGTCTGTGTTCCTCTTAAATAGACTTGGGCTCTGGAATGTCACCATGTGTTGCAAGGATCAAAAGAGAGCAGAAACTGAGGTGCCTGCTCCGTGCCAGCATAGACCAGTGTAGTCAGAAAGCAAGAACTCCTGGCTGGAACTTCAAGTTCTTTATTGTCAGAAAAAAAGTGAAAACTTGGGGACTTTCCTGGCTGACTGTATTGACAATGTTACCTTTCTTTCTGATAAAAACACCCATAACCATCCCTGGATCCTCAGGGGGCTTATCCTTTCACATGAAATGGATACAGACGTCATGAGGTACCAGGGGGATATCCATGGGCTTCTCCAAATCACCGTCAGAGGGAAAGTGCTGGTTGCTTTTGGTGAATAAGCCAGAGCTGGGGAGGAGCAGCATAGGTGACTGATGGTAAAAATGTGTGTTGAGTGAGGCCCCAGGTTTCTGTGTGAGGGCAGATGTGGGTCCCTGGCACTGCTGCTCTGCAAAGCAGCTCCGTCCGCCCCACTCAGCACTCAGAGCCTTATCTGGAGAGAACAGGGGTGCGAGAGCCACAGTGTCTCCTCTGTGGAAGACGTGCTCCCACAGCACATCTGTGCCTTTGCTCATGTTCAGTTCCAGTTTCCAGCCACCCTGCTGCATCCTCTCACTGTTTGTTTCTTCTCCCTGCCAGAGAACACCCTCTGTTCTTCATGTTTGTCCAGATCGCCATCATTTCTATCTTCAAGTCCTATCCCACTGTGGGAGACATTGCACTATACATGGCCTTCCTTCCAGTCTGGAGCCATCTTTACAGATGTAAGTTCTTTGTGCTTAGTTATTCCTTATCTGGAATGGGAAAGGACCTGCAAAATAATTGTCACCACTAAACCAAACCACGCTCATGTTCACAAGCTCTTGTGGCCTCTTGGGGGTGTCTGGAAGGAGGCTTGGGTTAGTTTTTTTGTTTTGTTTTTTTTGAGGTGACACAGTCCCTAATATGTCTTTAGGACTAGGGTTGAAATTGGTTGAAGAGGGAATTTTCACCTGTACCTTATCTTCCTCCTCTCTCCAAGTTGTTCTGAAGATTAACTTTTTTGTAAGAACCTTTTACAATCCTGCACAATGTATGTGACTTATTTGAAGTACATCCATCCTCCAAATGCTTCACTCCCATTCAAGGCTGTGTAATTTGAACAGTGTTCCTGCAATTGGTGAGTCCCCCAGCCTTAAAATGCTGCACCTTGCAGTGGTTCTTTGTTTTGCATCTGCTTGTTTCCTTAGAGTGGAAGTAACTGAATTACTCCAAGCAATCATCTGGTTTTTCTGAAATGCTCCATAAAGACCCTCTTGAAATCACCAGAGAGCTTCTTGAGGACTTTCAGGCTCAGTCTTTAGAACTGCTGCCCTGAGGAGATTTGGAAGTGCTGTGTTTTTCCTGGTGTTTCTTGCTTAAACCAACTGCTTTGACCAGCCCTGCCAGGTTGTCCAGGCCTTTTACTGCAGCCTGCTTCCAGCCAGGCCAAGTGTGTTCATGGATGGCTCACCTCCCTGTTGTAGGAGACATAATAAGGAGTCAGGAGACTTGGGAGACCATCTGCTCTGTAGGTTTCAGACTCAGGAGAGCTGAGGCCAAAGCAGCTGTGACCAGACCTGGCAGGAAGCCCCAGGCTGGCCCTGAGCACGTTACAGTTGTAGTGGGTGATGTTTTTCTGAGAAGTCCTCACTCAGTGTAGTTCAGTTGCACATTTTAAGCACCCGGCGATAGGGACAGTCATCTGTCATGTGCTTCCACCTCAGTGTGTGAACAGACCTACTGATCAAGAAGTTTAAAATAGGTGTGAAGGGATTTGGATGTGACAATGCTCTTTAACATGAGCTGCCTTCAGGGGCAATGGCTGAGCTGTAGCCAAGCACAGCAGCACAATTGCACAAGGACAGATTACACCACTGCTGCCTAAGTACAGGCATAAACGGTTCACAGAAGGCAAAATCTCTTCTGGCCTGGTACTTCCCAGCTCTTTTAGGCAAAGTTGTGCTTGGTTTCTGTCCATCTGACAGTCTTGGGCAGACTGATGGATTCTGATCCTACCTGCACCTCCTGAGATCATGTGTTTGTCAATGCATTTGGCCTCTATGAGTTTCTCTATGAGAAAGCACCTTCTATGGTGCTTTCATTTCCTTGCCAACTCCCAAGGAAACCTCTCTTTTCCTATGGCCCACAGGTTCATTTTTTTCCTTTGTCATTAGCTTGATGAGGCTGGGGATTGATGTGCTCTGCTCTCCAAATTGTGGTGCTGCTGGAAAGGCCCCTCTCCATTTTGCTGGTTACTGTAGTGTAGGCACCAAAAAGCCAAAGTCATCCAAGGAAGAGTGTTTGGAAGCAGGACCTAGAATGAAAGAGCTACAGGTGAGGATTTCACACTGAAGCAAAGGTCAGGAGTGTTTATTTTGAAGGGAAATGTAGAGGATTTCTTATAAAAGCTAGCCAGGAAGTTACTAAAGCAAACTATGAAAGGTTATAGGAGAGAGGTATGTGTTGGCAAGAGCCTCTTGTCCCTGCACACTTCTTAGGTCCCATTGCTGGTTGTGTGAGTGTGGCTGCTCAATAATGCACCATTTTAACAGCTTGGTTTTCTTTTGCAGTCCTCCGGAACATCTTCATCCTGTCGTGTGTGCTCATTTTCTGCTCCTTCCTGTTCCCCGTCCTGTGGCATCTCTGGATTTATGCAGGAAGTGCCAACTCCAATTTTTATTATGCCATCACGTTGACTTTCAACATCGGGCAGGTGAGCAGAGCGAGCAGCCGGGGCTGCGGGCAGGGCGCTGTGGGGGCCTGGCAGTGCAGGGAGCTCTGCAGGACGTGGCTGTCTCTGCACCCTGCCTGCTCCTGCACAGCAGCTTCCTGGCTCTCCTCATGGAGTCTGCCTGCGCCTCCCTCTCTGGCACACTAATGGGGAAGAGTTCTGGTGGTATTTTAGCTACAGCTTAACAGTCCAACCAGACTGTGCTGGAGCAGAGGAAAAGCCTCTCAGTATGGTAGGACACAGCAGATGTGAATGCAGAAGGGCAGTAAGAAAAGCTCCAGAGCAGCACCAGTGGGCCAGAAAACAGGCAAACGAGAACAGCCCATGCACAGGGACATGGCACCAGTTGGTCTGAGCATTGCACCTCACTGAGATGTGGGCTCAGGGGCACGTGCAGGGTCCCAGTGATGCCCTCCCTGCCTTTCTCAAGGCTCTTCTGGATACATGACTGCCACTGGCCTCAGGCACCCTTGAATGATGGAGAGCACACGGGTGCTACAACCTTTTGTAAGTCTTTCATCTGTGCTGTTTGTCATGTCCCTGAGCCCTGGGACAGTTTCACATGTGGGTGAGCAGAATGTTCATTCCATGTTAAAGTTGCCTTCATTTTGAATGTGCCTCAGCCATTTGTGCTTGTCTGCTTCTCCTAAAGCCAGGGGAGCAGTTTGGCCAAGGGCTGAAAAGCACCTACTTGTACATTCCCAACCCCTTGATAAATGGGGAAAAAACCCATTTGGTAAAAGCCAAAAAAAGAGACTTCAAAGGGTGAGGGGGAGAATAGAGATACTGCTGAGAGGGGCTTATAGGAAATTGGAAGTAGTTCATTAGCTCTCTAACTACATGTCTTGCTATGGAATGAAGGGAATAGTAAAACTTTAATTCAAGATACCAGGTGTTGATATTCTAAGAGGATTTTATTACCAGCCTGAAAAAGTCAGAGCAGATCATGCAAGGTCTTGTGCTTTGTATAAATGCAGACAGAGCAAAAGTACCTTTTGTTTTGCTTGTAAAAAAACCTGTCCCTCACCCCCACCAACCTCAGCTCTTCCTTTTCCCATTTAAACATCTGCAGAGAAATTTAGTGAGAAATTTAGTTAGAAGTGAAATCTCCTGCACTGACAGAGCCTGTCAGCAGTTTAGCAAAGCAAGTGGAGCATGGCTGTTTCCCTCTCCCTGGGCACCTCTGCCCTGCTCTGTCTGTTCTCCTTCACACTTTCTCCCCTGACCTCAACAGTCTGCAGCTTCGTTTCTCTTTCCCACAGTCTCCACCTGGTCCTCCATCCTCTCCTGTCCTGTCATGGAGCCTCTGCAGCAGCTGCTGTGTTTTCTGTGCTGTATTGCACAGCAACCCAGGCAGACTCTGACTGTCCCTCCTTCCATGCCCTAAGCACTGCCTCATACTTCAGGTCATACAGTGCCAAAGCAATGCTTTAAGTGGCATCTGGAGAATAACTACCAACTCAGGATGGCACAGAAAAGGTTTTCCATTCCAGCTATGTGTTCCTGTGTGCAAATGGCAGGGGGCAGTAGTCCTGGAAAAGGGTCGCAGTGCAAGAGGCTGTGACAAATGACATGACTGAGCCAGGTCCCTGCCCCAGCCCAACCTGCCCCAGCAGAGGCAGCTTCTCAAGGTGGCTGCTTTAGAGGAAGAACTGACACCCCCTCCTGTGACCCTGGGGCTCCCAGGCGAGGGAGCAGACCCACAGTGGGCCTCAGTACAATCAGAGCTGTACTGGCTTGGGGCAGAGCAGCTGGAAAGCTCTGCCCATAGGAAAAGGACCTGGGGGTGCTGGTCAGCAGCAGCTGAACATTGGCCCAGGTGGCCAAGAAGGCCAATGGCACCTGGCCTGCACCAGCCATAGTGTGGCCAGCGGGACCAAGGCAGTGAATGTCCCCCTGTGCTGGGCACTGCTCAGGTACCTCCAATCCTGGGGTCAGTTCTGGACCCTTCCTGGTAGGAGGTTGTAGCCAGGTAGGGATCAGGCTCTTGTCCCAGGACCAAGTGACAGGACAAGAGGAAACAGCCTCAAGTTATACTAAGAGGGTTTTAGATTGGATATTAGGAAAAATTTCTTCACCAAAAGGGTGGTCAGGTGTTGGAACAGGCTGCCCTGGGCAATGGTGGAGTCACCATCCCTGGAAGCATTCAAAAGCCATGTGGATGTGGCACTTGGGATCATGGCTTAGTGATGGACCCGCCACCTGGTTTAATGTTTGGACTCAATGATCTTGGAGGTCTTTTCCAACCTTAGTGATTCCATGATTCTGTGAAAGTGGGGCTGAGGAGGGAAGGACCTGTGTGATTTCCACAGTCAGGTTTCCATGTTCACTGCAGTTCTGTGGCCCCTCAGTTGTGATTTCACACCACATCACAGCCTGAGGTACACACTCCTCCAGGAACGTGCCAGCCTCCAGGCTGTGGGGCAGCAGACTCAGACCTGGACCAGGAGAATGTGGGGGACAGTCAGCTCTGTTCACCACTCAAAGAGAGGCAATGTGAGAACAAATGCAGGGTCAGCTGCCCCACAGAGAGGGCATGAGAGCAAAGGGGGAGGCAGGAGATGCAGCAGTGGTGGGGGTGGAAGAAGGGCTTTGACCTGGTATGGCTCTTGGATTTTGTACTGTGGAGCCACAGCCTTGAATTTTGGCTCTTCATCCCTTGGCCTGGTAAGTGTTATTTGTTAAACTGCTAAAACTTCTGTTGGCTAAGGCTGAACTGGGGAGCTGTGGAATTCCTTCTGCTGCCTGCACACTTCCTACCCCTTCAGAGTAGAAATGGTAGCTGTTCAGCCTGGATAAGAGAAGACTCCATGGAGACCTGAGAGCCCCTTTCTGTGCCTGAAGGGGCTCTGAGAGAGCTGGAGAGGGACTTGGGGCAAGGGCCTGGAGGGACAGGACAAGGGGGAATGGCTTCCCACTGCCAGAGGGCAGGGATAGATGGGATACTGGGAAGAAATTGTTCCCTGTGAGGGTGGGCAGGCCCTGGTACATGTTGCCCAGAGAAGCTGTGGCTGCCCCATCCCTGGAAGTGTCCAAGGCCAGGTTGGACAGGGCTTGGAGCAACCTGGGATAGTGGAAGGTGTCCCTGCCCATGGCATGGGGTAGAAATAAATGGCATCTGTAGTTGTGCTTATGAATGCATTTGTGCTCATAAGAGCATTAAGTGCTAACATTGTCCAAACACAATAGCTCAGCAGGCAGGAGCTACAGAATATCCTGAGCTGGAAGGGGCCCACAAGGATCGAGTCCAGCTCTTAAGTGAACGGCCCATACAGGGATCGAACCCGCAGCCTTGGTGTTATTAGCACTGTGCTCTGACCAGCTGAATGAATCTCAGGATCATGATTCTTGAGGTCTCTTCCAACCCAAACCATCTGTGGATTCTGTGGTGAACAGTCACAACTGAGAAGTTTTGATAGCCAGCAACAGCAGAAGACTCTGCATTTGAGTTGAACTGCATGACAGTTCACCCAGGAAGTTTACAGAGATCATCTCGAGTGTGATCACATGGCATACACAGGACAACCAAGGGATCAGACCCAGCCAGCAGGGGTTTTGGAAGAGCAGGTCCTGCCTGATCAACTTGATCCCCTTTTGTGACCAGGTGACCTATCCTAGTGGATGAGGGAAAGGCTGTCTGTGTCTGCCTGGACTTGAGCAGAACTTTTGGGACTGTCTCCCACAGCATTCTCCTGCAGAAGCTGCAGCCCTGAGCCCAGAGGGTGGTGGTGAATGGTGCCACAGCAAGTCAGCATACAGTCACTGATGGGGTTCCCAGTACACAGAATTGGGTCTAGTCCTGGTTAATATCTTTATTGATCATCTGGATAAGGGAATCAAGGGCAGCCTCAATAAATCCATGGACGACACCCAGTTGGGTTGGAATGTTGATCTGCTGGAGGGCAGGAAGGCTCTGCAAAGGGATCTGGACAGGCTGGATCAATGAGCTGAGACCAGCAGTGTGAGGGTCAACAAGGCCAAGTGCAAGATCCTGTCCTTGGGTCACAACAACCCCCTGCAGTGCTCCAGGCTGAGGGAAGAGTGGCTGGAAAGTGCCTCTTGGGAAAGGACTTGGAGGAGCTCATTGACAGAAGCTGAATATGAGCCCTGGTGGCCAAGAAGGCCAATGGCACCTGGGCTGTACCATCCACGTTGTGGCCAGCAGGACCAGGGCAGTGTGATTGTCCCCCTGTGCTGGGCACTGCTGAGACACGTTGAGTGTTGTGTCCAGTTCTGGGTCCCTCAATTGAAGAAGGACATTGAGGGTCTGGAGCATGTGCAGAGAAGTAAATGGAGCTGGAGAAGGGTCTGGAGCACCAGGAGTGGCTGAAGAAACTGAGGTTGTTTAGCCTGGAAAAAAGAAGTTCCAGGGGGACTATCTCAATCCCTGGGACTCCCTGACAGGAGGGAGTAGCCAGGTGGGGATTGGGCTCTGCTCCCAGGCAACAGGTGACAGGATAAGAGGACACCACCTCAGGTTGTGTCAGGGGAGGTTTAAGTTGGACATCAGGAAGAATTTCTTCACAGAAAGGGTGGTCAGGCATTGAAAGGGGATGCCCAGGGAGGTGGTGGAGTCCCCATCCCTGGAGCTGTTCAAGAAATGACTGGATGTGGCACTAAGTGCTCTGGGCTGGGTGACAGGATGAGCATCGGGCACAGATTGGACTCAATCTCAGAGGTCTTTCCCAACCTTACTGATTCTGTGACAGCACTTGTATGGAAGGAGTCCTGTGGTGCAGCTGAGATGGCCTGTGCAACTTTGGCACAGCTGGGCCTGCCACTTTTGTGTATTTTGGCCAGTTTGTGAAGCTGCTGTCTCCTTAGCAGAGATGTCTGTGAGAATACACTGATAGCAAATAGATTAGTATGAGTCTTCCCTCCCTGAACACTGAGGGGATGGACACAGTATTCCCATGGTTGCTTTCTGGTGGTGCGTGCTGGGCAGCCTATGAACTGCTTAAACCCCTCACAGGATCTGTCATCGACATGTGTCCCTCTTTATTCCTTGGTCTGAAGCACCACTGATGTGTCTGAACATCTCACTCCACAGATCCTGCTCATCTCAGATTATTTCTATGCCTTCCTCCGTCGGGAATACTACCTCACTCATGGACTCTACTTGACAAGGCAGGATGGGACAGAGGCCATGCTGGTTTTGAAATAAGGATTGTGCCAATCTTTCCCTGGGACATGGACTACTCTGAGGAACATGCAAAGCTTGGGTACGTGGGGTGGGTGGGGAAGGTTCCCTGAATGAGGTCTGACTTTGGGACTGAGGTTCTGGGAATACCCCACTGAGCTGTGGGCTCAGCACAGGGACTGTCAGAGCTGCAGTGCCTCCGGTGGAGCATCTCCCTCCCCTCAGCTGTGCTTTTCACTGCAACCTCAGACATTAGCTCTGGGCAGTCCAGCAGGAACTGGAGAGTGTCTGAGCTAAACCCTCAAGGGTCCAGAAGGAGCTCAGACTGGAACCTGTTTATTTTTCCATCACTGCATCCCAGAGATGTTTGCTTCTCCTGGAGCCTTCCCCTTCACTGCTTTGACTAGTAACGCTCCTGCTTGGCACGAGGCAATCCCTGGGTAGCTGGTGCCCAAGCCCTGGCTGCAGAAGCCGTTTCTGGGTGGTCCTGCTGCTGTGGGATCTGGAAAAATCCCATGTGCTCAGGCACAGTGGGTGCTGTGAAAGAGATGGGTGACCACGGATGATGACCTGTTGGAAGGACAGCTGGAGCTGCTGCCACAGGTGGTAACCTCAGCACTCAAACACAAGTGAGAACAGGAATTGGGGTGGAAGCGGGAGCAGGGAGGGTACTGGGTAACTGCTTTACCCTGTTGGAGAAACACAGACACTTCCATGCCAGGACCATGCACGGAGGCATTGCAGGCCTCAGAAGGGATACTGCTGAGGAGATGGACTCCCACTGCTCCCAGTTTCTGTCGGGTGGCAAAGCCTGGCAGGGCTGGGCTCATGCTCTGCTACTGTGATCACTCGGGGCAGCGGCCTGGACTAGCGACCAAGAGGTGTCACAATCTCCCTGTAAGGCCCCAGACCAAATCCAGGAGGAGCCTCAGTCACTGCTGTTACTCTTGGGCTCCTCATGTTGCACAGCTGCTTAACACTACTGGATGTGCACTTCTTTCTGCATTCCCCCCATGCCATGGGCTTGTGGCTGTGCGTGGGGGCTCCCTGGAATCAGCCCCCCCTGGTGCCCCTGCTCCCCAGCCTGTGCTCAGACCTGCTCACCTTGCAGCTGCTGCTGCTGACCCCTGAATGTGGCCCTCTGGGGTGAAGCCACCAGGCTCTGCTGGCTCTCTGGTGGCACTGTGACCGCAGTGTGACAGCCACCTCTCATGTCCCCACTGGTCCCAGGGGACATCTGAAATGTTGGGAATGTGACATGGAAGCCGCAGCTGGTACTGAGCTGCTGAGATGGATGTGCCCAGGCAGGTGTGTGAACAGACCTTTCTTTCTGGACAATTAAAACTTCTGCCTTACTGCTGTCAGTGCTCTGGGGGATGTGAAGCCGAGCCCAGCTCAGCCCTGAGGGCACAGGAGGGACACAGCAAGGCTGGGCTGGGCAGGGCATGGCAAGGGGCATAATAAACTGTGCGAGTTCTAAACACCTGGTGTGCTCCATGGTTATGGGGGAGCTGGAGGGTCTGGGGGCTCTAGGGGGCACTGGAAGGTACACGGAGGAGGCAGGAGGGGACTTGAAAGCAAACACAGGACTTGGGAGGGAAAACAAGTGACCAAAAAGCAAATAGGTCTCTAGGCCAGACTGAAAACCCCTTCCCTTGGCTTTAGGGAAGGCCAGATGTGCACAGGTAACCCAACAGTGGTGTAAGAAAACAAGAGGGTGACTTAGCTGGAGCTATGGGAGAGTGCCCATTTTAGAGCCCTCTCTTCCCACAAAGCCAAAAATAATTCACCATCAGGAGAAAGACGATGCTGGGAAGGTGGCAGGACTGACCTGAGGGCTGCAGGCATCATCTCCATCCTCTGCAGCAGCTGGATTTGTACCTGTGGCTGTGCCCAAGGTGCCATTGCTGGTCCCACCAGCCCCCTGGGCAGGGTCCGTCTGGGTTTCCCAGGGGAGCAAGTCCCAAAGCTGGACTCAGAAGTGCCCCTGAGGAAGGTAATGGGGTGAGTGCTGGGGCAGGGGAGGAACAAGGGGCACAGGCATGACATTGTCATGAGGAGGGACAGAGCAGGGGCAGGGGCAGCCAAGGGGGAGGAGTGTGGTCAAGGATAGGGAAAGGGCAGAAGCAGAAATGGGCAGGGGCATTGTCAAGGACAGACAGAATCAGGGGCAAAGATATGGAAACATGGGTCAAGGGCAAGGCAGGGCAGGGGCTGGGTAAAGGACAGGGACAGAAGCACTGGCAGGGGTAGGGGTAGGGAAAGGGCAGGCAGAGGGGCACAGGCAGGGCTGGCCACGCTAAGGCAGCTCAAGCAGGGACTGGGTGCCCTGTCCTGCTCCTGATCAGGGTTCCAGAGGAAGTTCCTGGAGCCAAGACCTTCTCACCCCTCCAGAGCCCTGCCACTGACCAAGTGCACCCTGAACTTGCTGCTGCCATCAAAGCCTGGTGGGGACAGCAGGACTGACAGCAGTGCAATGGGCCCTGCCATGGAGATCAGCAGCAATCCAAGTTGCCTGCAGGAGGCCCAGGGTCTGGGTCAGGCATTGCAGTCTCCAAGCCACCATGCAAGGCACACGGAAAGTCCTTCATTGGCCTAAATGCAGCACTGTTGCAGTTGAACCCACAGGCTCACAGCTGTACTGATTGGTCTGTGGGGTGGCATCAGTGGAAGGGGCTGCACTGGGGCACTGCACCTCCTCACTGGTCTGCAGGAGCTTCTCCAGTGGCATTTGAGGTAGGAGGCTGCCTCAGGAGGGGTTCCCTCCCTCATCTGCTGAGCCCCGGCTCTCCCAGGGGCTCTGGCTCAATAGGATGTCAGCACGGGCTGGCTCTTTGGGAGCAAGGGCCACGTGCCACTGTGGTCTCCAAGCGGGTGTTGGCAGTTGCTACAACCATTGCAACAGTCTTGTTGTAAAAAGCAACACATGCAGGACCTTGCTGTTGATGCCAAAACAAGGGCTCCCCTGTGTCCTCTGGGCTCCCCACTTGGCTCCAGGAGACAGCTGGGGCACAAAGGAGGTGATGGCCATCCTAGCAGCACACAGGACCTTGCTCTGCAGGGGTCACATCCTGGGCCCCCACGAGCCAGGACAGGCTGCTGGCACCCACACCCCCGTGTCACGCACCATGGCCGGGGAGGGGCCAGCGCAGCTGAACATTAACCCCGGGCGGTGTCGAGGGAGCGGCTCCCGCAGCCCAGCGGCACCTGCGATGAGGGGGCGCCGCGTCCGCTACCACCTCCTGGTAGGTCCATCCTGGTGAGGTCCCACATGGCAACAGAGGAGCTGGGAGTGAGCTCCGGGGCAGCGCTGGGAGGCTCCAGCCAGGCTGGACGGATAGACAGGGGCTGCCCTGCGGAGGGCAAGAGGCTGGAGAGGTGCGGAGGGTGATGGGCACACAGAGGACCTGCCCCTGCAGCCCCTCTGCCCCCAAGGATCCAGGCACCCTGGCGGTGGGGGATCTGCCGCCTGGTGTTGCCCTCTCTTGTCCCTCTTGTCCCCTCAGGGTGGTCAGCAAGGAATTGCTGCCCGCCTACCCTTGGGCATGGGCTGCACTCAGTCAAACTGACCATGTGGCTGGGAGAGACACTTGTCACCAGCTGCCACCAGGACCAAGGCACATCCCTGAACCCATCCACACTTTGGGGTCAGCCCAGCTATGGGTAAGGAAGGAAAGGCCAGGCTTTGCCCCTTCCACTGGAACTGAAGTGGGACTGGTTATGGAAGCCTCTCCTGCCTTCTCTTCCTCTCCATCCTCCTCGGGTGGCCATAGACCCTTGAACTTCTGTGTGCAGCAGCACCATGGCCTGACAGTGCCAGGACATGGCATGGCATGGCACAGCAGGGCTGTTGGGAGCAGCAGGCTGCCAGGAGCTGGGCAGGAGTTCAGCCTGGTGCTCATCCCAGTGGACTTCGGGCCCCTCTGCCCAGCTCCTGGACAGAGGATGGGAGACACCCCATGCACTGCAGGAGATGCTGCTCCCTTGGGCCCACAGGGATGCTCATCTCTACCTGCCCCCAGCCTGCCCAGGATGAGGAACCACCTGTGGGATGTGAGGAACCACCTGTGGGATGTCAGGAACCACCTGTGGGATGTGGAGAGGGGCAGCTGGGCTGGGAGGGAGCCCCAGCAGCAGCCCCAGCCCTGGAGGAGCCATGCAGGCTGGTGCTGAGCACACCGAGCAGCATCCTGCAGGACAGGGAGATCCACAAGGTGAGGGACGCTTCTGCCATCATGGGGACCCACCCTCATGCTCATCTCCCCTGTGCCACAGAGCCATGGCCACTGTCCTGTCAGGAATTGGTCCAGTGTGAGGCCAGATGGGTGATGTTCCCCATGTCCCTGGGGACAGTCACCTTAGCAGCACCTCCATGTCACCTCTTGAGGGTGGGGGGAAGGATGCATAGGGAGCCATCTCAGAAGGGTTTGCAGGGTGATGATGCTTGGGAAAATGTGTTGGAGGCCGCTGGGTGGTCTGCGGATGTGAGAGGTCCCTTGGGAGTGTGTTTAGGAGGAGGGTGGGTGCTTGAGAAAATCTCTTGGAAGGACGTTTGGACGCTCAATGAGATCTCTCAAGAGGATGCTCGGGGCAGGGAAGGATGCTCAGCAGCAGCCTGGCAACCCCGACTGAGCCCCCTCTGCCCCAGCTGGGCCCCCACCTGCCCCCTCGGCTGACGCTGCAGCCCTGGCAGCTGCTGTACTCCACCCGGCGGGATGGATTCAGCCTGCGGACGCTGTACCGGCGCGGGGCCGAGCAGGGCTCCCCGGCCCTGCTGCTCATCAGGGACACGGAGGGACAGGTACGGCCCTGCCCAGCTACCCCACGGCACTGGGGGCAGCGACCCTGCGTCCCCTGGGATCTGGACACATCTTTGCTGCTGGCAGCAGGATGGGGGACAGTCTGGCATTGGGGAGCCCCACCAAGCACTGTGCCATAAGTGTCCCCTTCTGCTCCCCACAGGCCTTTGGTGCCTTCTTCTCCAGCGCCATTCGCTGCAGCAGCGGCTTCTCCGGAACAGGGGAGACCTTCCTCTTCTCCTTCTCCCGGGAGCTGAAGGTGGTAACTCCAGGCTGCCCCGGGGCAGGGGGGCTGGCAAGACCTCTGGGACCCACAGCAGGGGCTGGGGAGGGGTCTGAGGTGACACGGCTGTGCTTGGCTGGATGTGGGTGCAGCAGCCAGGGGACCCTGTTGGCAGTAGTTGTCCAGGGCTGGGGCAAATCTCAGGCAGCGTGCAGGGAGGCTGAGGGAAAGGGACTGCCCAGCTGGATGTCACCAGGGACCCTCCCCAAGGCAGGGCAGCCCAGCTGGGGGGATGTGGAGGCAGGTCAGCCACATCTGTCTGAACCGGAGGGCTCTGTGTGTGTGACAGGACATCAGCAGCAGCAGCTGCCCCTGGGAGGGGCACGCAGGGCTACTGGGAGGGGTAGACCAGCACCAGAATGGTGCCCATAGCCTCGGCCAGGTCTTCCTCTGGAGAAGTGGGATACAGCCATGCTAAGAGCCAGCTCAGCTCAGCAGCCCCCAGCTGTTCCTCACAGGGTTGGGGCACAGTGTTCCCAGGGACAGGAATGGGGACACTGTGCCCCAGCCCACGGTCCCTTATCCCCATGCAGGTCTTCAGGTGGACAGGCAGGAACAACTTCTTTGTGAAAGGGGATGTGAACCTGCTGATGGTTGGTGGGGGCAGGTAGGAGCTGCACTGGTGGCTTCAGCCACACTCAGGGCTACCAGCCCTGATGGCCATCAAAGCCATAATCTGAGCCCAGGCTGCCCTGTGGAGCTGGGTCCAGGCACGTGATGGTGGTTTGAACCCCAAAACGCTGGCACAGGTTGTCCAGCAGCACTGGCCATCTCATTGCCTGGCTCTGCTGCCTGCTGGGACGCCTGTCCATTCCCTGCCTGCTCCTGGCCTGCTCCTTGCCTGTGGGCATGGTGGCATCCCTGGCATGGCTGCTTGTTCTGTCCCATCCCCATTTTGGGAGACAAGGAGTGGGAATGGGAGGCAGCTGATTCCCCAGGAGGTGGCCTGGGAGGTCTCCAGGCATGGGAGGAGGTGGGACAGGGGACCTCCACCCAAGTGTGTTGTTGGCACATTCCCAGTGGTAGGTTTGGGCTGTGGCTGGACGGGGACCTGCACCACGGGGGCAGCCACCCCTGCGACACCTTCGACAACGAGCCCCTCTCGGCCCGGGAGGAGTTCTGCGTCCAGGACCTGGAACTGTGGGGTCTGGCCTGACCCCACCAACCACACCTGGGGACAAGGGTGGCACCAGGGCTATGCTTTGAGACTCTTGTGCACAGCTGTTCTCTGCCAGGGCCTGCTGAGCCTTTGGGACAGTACCAGCCTCCCTCCTGTCCCCACCAATGTCCCCATTTCATGTGCCAGCAGGGGGTGGGGACAGCAGTGGGGTCTCAGCCCTGCAGCGCTGCTGCGACTGTGCCAGGGAGCCCAGGCTGGCAGCAGGAACGGCACTGCTGTGGCACCGCACACCTGCCTGTCTGGGATGAGGCAGAGCTGCCACGGAAGGGGGCACATGGCAGAGCCAGACCCCACAGGATGCAGGAGCAGCCTTCAAGAGTGGCTCGATGCCAGCAGGGCTGGCACGTAGCACCGTCACCACTCCTCAATAAATGGGCAGAGCTGCACTCCCGGCCTCGTCCTTGCTCTGGAAGTGATGAATGAGGGTGTGCAGAGCCCGTGTGGGGAGCAGGCCGGGAGCTGTGCCAGCACCAGCCGTGCCCTGTCCCAGCCCAGCCTGCATGGCCACAGCAAACCGGGAGGGTCAGCCTGGGACACTGCGTCAGGGCTGTGCAGGGACCCGTCCCCTCCTCTGACAGACTCGATTCTCTCTGTCCACCCTGTCACCCCACGAGGACTGGGGCTTCCTCCTTGGGAGGGGCCAAGCTACACTGGGCATCCCAGCCCAACTTGCTCCCACCAGGGAGGAGTGACAAGAGCCCTTCCAGGCCCCTTCCCACCCAGAGCTCCATGACCTGTTGCCTCTAGTCTGGCTGACAGGGTTTAGCCTCTCACCCCTGGATGCCGGGCCAGCTCTCCTCCACCATCCCTGTCCCAGCAGCAGGATCAGCCCCACAGGTATTCCAGGCACGGGTGGCTCATGGCTCCACAGCAGGGCAATGGCATGCCTGATTTGACCACATTTGCTGTATTTATTGTGGGAGCACAACTGAGTGCTGAGCTGAGTGCCACCCCCTGACATCCCCTGGGTCAGCTCCTGCCCCTAAACCTGGATCCCACCGAGCCCCAGGTGCAGCGCTTCACACACTCACCCTCCCTCCCTGCCCTCCTTGTACTTGCATTGAACCTCACCAGTCATTTCCCCGCTGATTCCATCTCCCACAGCCCACCCATGCCACCTCTCCAGCAGCTGGCACCTACTCCTTGCAGCACACACCCACAGGCTGTGGGAGATGCATGGAGGAACAGGCAAGAATGGATTTAAGGCAAGGACAGCACAGCCTGATGACGAAGCTGGTGCAGGACTCTGGCTGATAATGCAGTAACTGGCCCTGCTTTCATACCCTTTTCCTGCCCACACCTTTGTTCCTCACTCCTCCTCCATTTTCAGGATCCCACCAACCTCCTCCACTATCCTGGACTCCCAGGGTTACAATCCAACCAGCAGTGAAGTTCTGGTTGCCTGTAGCTTCTTGAGAGCCCACCAGTTAGTGGGAGCAAGGAGGTTTGTCTCCCTCCCTTTCTGAATCCTCCCAGATAAAAAAAAGACCTTTCTCCTGCTGCCCATGCCCTTTCCAAGGCACCATGACACCGATCAGGCCCAGCCTCATCACCTCCCTTGCCCACGAGGGTTGGCTCACTGGTTCATTGTTCACAGCTCCTCAGACCAGGTGCCCTTCGGAGAGCAGACCCTGCACCCCCTACCCCCAGCATGGCCTCAACACTCCCCATGGCACTTGCCTGGAGCCCACCCATGGAGCTGGGGACACCTGACCCCCTGTGCCCTTGGTGTCACCCAACACTCCCCGCTGGAAGTGGCTGCCCAGCACCATCCCAGGACCTCTCACCTGCTGAGGTGCCATGTCCATCACTGCCAACACAGCTGCAAGCTCAGCTGGGGCCACAGCAGAGCCACCAGATCCCCAAACACTCACGCCCCAGGGCTGGCAGCCTGTGGCCTCCATCTTCAGCCCAGGAAGAAGAGAAGGAACATCTCCCCTGCCCTGGAGAAGCTGCTGCTGCTGCTGTGCCAAATGGTGGTGGCAGCAGAAAAGGCATGGAGGGTGCAAGCCAGAGAAAAGCTCCAGTAAATTATCTTGCCCACTCAGGAAGGACCAGGACCCATTCCCAGGCCTCTCGGCACTGCCTCACCCCTCACCAACACACCCCCTGACTTCAGGCACATTCACATTTCTGCCAGTAGACCACAGGTTGGGTGAGGATGGAGGCACCTCTGGAGGTCACCTACCTTGCCCAGCCCCTGCTTCATCAGGGCCACCCAGAGCGAGCTGCCCAGGATGTGTCCAGGTGTCTTTTGAGTCTCTCCCTGGATGGAGACTCCACCATCTCCCTGAGCACCTGCACCAGTGCTTGGCAACCCTCACAGTGGTAAAGTGGCTGACCCTCCCTACGTGCAGGACTTTGCACTTCCCCTTGGGGATCTTCATGAAGTTCCTGTCAAGCCCCCTCCTCCAGCCTGATGACAAGCTGGTCAAGCATGACTCCACCTTCCCTCTTCCCTTACACAACAGCTGAAGCAGCAACTAAAAAGCTTCCCTGATCCCTGGAAGGATGCTGAGACTGGCCTGCTTTCCCAGGTTGTGGCTGCACAAGGCACAAGGAGAGGTGGGATCCTCCACCTTGGCACAACCTCCATGAGCTCCCTCCCTGGCCAGCCCCACAGCCCTGAGCTGCACCGAGGAGGCAGGAACCAAGAATCCACCTCTTCAAGAGGGAGGATCTTCCACAGGAACACCTCTGGCTCTTTCTAACAGCACAGTAAGATCATTATTAATAAACTCCACACACTACAATTCTTTAGAAGAATAGTAAAATAATCAATCATAAATTTATTCTTCAGAGAGGCTCAGATGAACATGTTGGGAAAAAAAAAGCTCTCAGAACTTAACATTAAGTATAAAGTTTTGGTTTAACATAAACAAAAGATCTTTCCTAAGTATAAAGTGCACCTTTTGAAACAGATTCAAAACAAACCCAAGGAACAGTAACAAAATTATATTATTCTGGACAATATTGATTTTATAAATGCCTTCATTCTACAATATAGTTTCTTGAAGCATAGTTAAGTTCTTGAAAAGCTTTTAAAGAGGTCACAAACTTTTCTAACAGTTACCTGGTTCACCTGCAGATCTGAAACACTGTTAGAGAAAGGAACAGCAGAGGTTACACCTTCAGACACATGAGCACAGGCACATTAGAAAGCAGCAGAGTACAAAACAACTTCTGGTTACCTCAACAAGCAAAATCTGAGTATGTACATAGATACTGTTTGTACTTCCCTCTGCCTAAGGCATCAGGTCCCCACTAACAAGGGCTAAGGAGACATGACTAGAGTTCTGCAGGTCACTCACAGCACCTTCCCCCTGGGTTGGTTTTCAGAACCAATCCTGGCAACCCACACCTGACTGCCCAAACTGAACACTCAGCGTTTCCTTCCCCATTCCAGATATAAACTCCACAGCTTGTTCCAATTTCTGAGCATCACTGAACCTTTCACTTTGTGCTTTTAGTTTCGAGGGCAGACCTTTTCAAGCTTTTAGGCTTCATTTAAAGACATCAGCCTTCCTCTTAGACCTGAGTAATAGATGAGAGGAAGAAGGTCTCCCTCGGTCACCTGTTCAATGGGACAGACATTCAGCAACATTCACACCAGCACTGCCAGTACAGAAAACCTGTCAGGACCCTCACAGGTCTGCAAGGGAGAGAAAAATGACACCGGGACAACTACTGGAGATCCAAGAGAAGAGGGCAGGGACACATGAATGGAGGGATTCCTGAAAAGCCTGACTGCCTAGTACAGTGTAATGCAGAGACAAGGAGCACTTGGTGAAGGACAGACACTGCCCTCCTGTGCCCAACTCAGCAGCTCAGCCTTCCTGCAACAACTCACACCACGGACGTTTTGAGCAGTTGTTGCAGTTCAGACAGTAAAAATGTAACATTCAGTGTATCAAAAATACAGAATAAAACAATGAAAGGCTGCAGGGCACTGCAATGCATCGTTACTTCAATAAAAACTGTGGTCGCTCTTATCGCAAAAGTCCTGCATCTCCATCAGCTTTTTGAACACCAGAAAAATAATCTTTGATTATCAGAAAGATTCCACTCTCCCTGCCTTTTTTTTAAACGAAATTTGGTTTGCTCTTCTTGAAGATGCCATCCTTGGTTATTTCTTCTTTGCCTCACTATGTTTTCAGAAGCAGACTTACCCTCTCTTCCCCAGCGACCAATAAAACCCCAACCCCAAAAATCCCCCATCAAACCTGAGCTGGGATTTTTTTCTGCCAGCTCATGCAATAGCACAGTCAGCTAAAGAAGAGATCAGGGCTAGACAGAGCAGTGAAGTCTTGTAATAATAATGAAATGAAATTTTTAAAGTTACTTTTGCTACACAGCACCAATGCATTCAAAAATAAATGAGAACTGAGTTTACTCTGTTGTAATAAGTTGTTTCTCTAAAAGTCTACTTTGAATATGCACTTTGTTTAAGTACCTACATTAAAATATACTGCATTGTAAAATGCATTTCTGCATTGCTCCATGAATCCTTCAAGTCCTTTCAATGCTTTTAGGAAGAGTTACTGCTCAGGGTTTAATCATCTTCTGAGACAGCAGACTGAGGAGTGCCAAAAAGAAACATGTTACTCATCAAAAGGGAGCCTTTGTTTGCAGGAGGGTTCTGAGGCTTTCTTGTGTTCATCATCTCTCATGTTATTCCAGGTTCTCTTCATTGGAGTTAGATGAGGGGCAACAACATCACCATCCTAGTAATAAAAGTTGGGAAAAATTAGTGATTTTGCTTTCCATTCTAAAGCAGAGGAAAAGCAGCTCAGTCTCAAGCTCAATAGAAAAAAATCAATACAAGGTCCCACAAGCAACAGACCAGTAAATAAACAGTGAATCAATTAATACTGATGACTGTGCATCCCAAAGATGGAAAACAGTGGCCAGTGGTGGCCTCTGGTGGGAAGACAAAAGTCCCCTGCCTATCTGAGAAGCCACCACCACTGGCAGTCCAGCTCTTCCTTAATTATAAGCAGCAAATCTGGAAGACCAACAGGCTGCATTGGGCAAATGGAATCATTAGTTTAAGTGTCTTCTCTGACTTCACCACAGCACCTCATTAAAACTGTTGCAATCAACCCACCTTGGGTGCTGGGATGTGTCTTGCACTGTCTAAAGCAGGCAAGGTTGGTACAGCAGCTGGTCTGAGGCAGTGGGGCTCATCCCAGGCAGATACAGATGTTAATCTGTGCTCAGGCACTGCCAACACGGCCAATCAGCTCTCTAAGCTCGGAAACAAGCTGGTGAGAAGCCCATTGCTGTACTCTGCAACATGCCAGGGTCTGCAGGATGGATGTGCCTGTGCAGAAGAATATGCTTACAAGGACACAACCACACTCTACAACGAGAAAAAGGTTGTTTCTTGATTCATTTGTAAAAAACCCTTCTGAAATTGACTGCACTCAAAAAACAGATGCCAGAAAAATGACAAAAGAACAAGCCTTGAACAGTGAGCCATGACGGCAGCTGGGGCTCCAGCACGCAGGAACACCCACCCTCAGGGTGGGCTCTCCTGTCACAGGATGCAGCTCTTTCCTCAGAGGACACCCACAACCAAGGCCAGGCTGGATGGGAAAAAAATTCTTTGCAGAGAGAGTGCTCAGGGATTGGAATGGGCTGCCCAGAGAGGGGGTGGATTCCCCATCCCTGGAGGTTTTTCAACTGAGCTTGGCCGTGGCACTGAGTGCCATGATCTGGTAAAGGGACTGGAGTTGGACCAAGGGTTGGACTTGATGATCTCGGAGGTCTTTTCCAACCCAATCCATTCTATGATTCTATGGATGTGTCACTGAGTGAGAATCCACCATGTCTTGATCCAACCCCACTGTGATCACCAGCCCAGGGCACTCTGTGCCCTGGGCTGGTGATCACAGTGGGGTTGGATCAAGGGTTGGACTTGATGATCTCTGAGGTTGGATGATCACAGTGGGGTTGGATCCAGGGTTGGACTTGATGATCTCTGAGGTCTTTTCCAACCCAATCCATTCTATGATTCTGTGATTCCAGGTTGGAGAGGGACTCAACATCAGGAACTGGAGTGGCAGAAAAAGGGGGAATAGGTTCAACCTGCTCTAGCTGAAGGTGTCCCTGCCCACACGAGGGGGACTGGAACTTGATGATCTTCAAGGTCTCCTTCCCACCAAAGTGTTCCATAACTCTGTGCTTTTATGACACCTGCAGGTGTCTCCAGCACTGCTTCAGTGAAACCAGAACCTCCAGATGGGAGCCATGAAAAAGCAGGAGCTGGGTCAGGGAGGAGTGCCTCTGTCACAATGGCAAGGCCTGAATGCCAGATTTCTTAAGGAAAAAGCAATATGGATGAAGAGCTGTAAACAAGAAAAATAATAAGTGAATTTGTTACCTGTGGCTTGGTGAAATCATTCTGCATACACCACTGAATAAAGTACTGTTTTGCAGCTGAAATAACATCTGGATCCTGACTTTTGTAATAAACTCGGATAACCTGCTCCGTAAATGTTATGGGTAAAAACTTTGAAACCTGTGAAATAAAACAGAAACAAGCTTTAGTACTGAGATTGAGAATCCACTGAACTTCAAATTTTTCATCTGAATACAAAAGAAAAGCAGTAAGAAACATCCCACTGCAATCTATGAGCTTTATCCAAAACAACTGTGTTTTTCTAACTCCCAGTCTATTCCAGTTAAATACTGTTCACATGCAAAGGATTCCAGATTGTCATTGTCCAATTCCAGCACCTCTCAACAACTCCTACAAGAACAACCACGCAGGACTCTAATCACTTCCCTCCCAATCTGTGAGGATGCTTTTCAGAAGCCAGGTGAGGAAAACAAAACACTACCTGTTCTTTACTGATATTGACTGCCTTGAAAGGATCAGCCTTGCAATAGAAGTGAACCTTATCAATGGGATTCTGTTCTTTCATTCCATAATCCATATTGATAACCTTGTGTGTAAAACAAAGAAAACAGCATTTGTTAATGTTTGCCTTTAGTTTTCTCACAATAAATACAAAAGGCTAAACACTATACACCTGAAAATTACAGCAGTCAAACAGAACAGTAATTAACAAATTATTACTTAATAAACAATCTAGTATTTTGTATCTTTTCTTCCACCACCTCTTGCTCTGAAACTGTCAGGTGAATATTCATACAACACTGGAAGTGTACTGGGCCCTTGCCAGCCTGGGCCTCCCCAAAACTTACACCCTTCAGAGGCAGCAGAAGAGCTCACAATTAAAACATGAGGTTTAGACATTATTATTTACATCTGCCTGGTACACCAACAGTTCAGTGGTCAGCAGGAAGGTGCCCACTTCCCCACAACTTCAGTTTGTGGGACGAGGGAAGCCCAGGCAAATATTCCAAAGCTCTGTATGTGCTACAATTTTATCCAGTGAAGTGAACCTTCTCCACAAGGAGCTTTAGGATGGACTCGTGATGCCCTCTATAGAAAGCCACTGGCTAGCTCTTCCCAGAGTTAACCAGGAACAAGGATTAAGCTGTGTCATACCTGCAGCTCTGTACACAGCACTCTCCTCTCGTCTCAAGCTCTCTCCTTGCCACCAGTGCTGGCTGCAGACTGAGCTGTGGCAAGGTGCTTCTGCAGAAACCCTGGGAGTGCCTGTCATGCAGGTGTGCAGTAGCACAAGCCTGGAGTCACTGTGCTTGTTTTCCTCTCACTGGGGCCCACAGGTGGCCTGTCTTCACAACCCACAGCAGTGGTCCCCAGGCTGCTGCCATTGATCCCCACGTGCCAAACCTCTCAGGTTTCTCCACTGCTCCTTTTCAGAGCAAGGACAGTCACAGAACACATCTGAGACCAGAAGCAGTTCCCCAGTGACAGCCCTGGAGGCTCCCACTGCCCCAGGCCCTCCCACAGGGAAGCTCATTGCTCTTCAGACCCTTAAGCTGAACCAGGACAGTAGTTATAGGGCACCCTGTGGGTTTGTTCTTTCACTTTGAAAAGCATTGAAACACATCTCCAGTTTTCACTAGGGTACACAAGGCCCTCTGATTGAGAAGTTTTTACTTGAACATGCTCTCAGAGGTATTTACATCAACTATGAAATTCTCAGCCTTTAACTCCACATCTGGAGGATCCTTCTCTGGCTTGGCATTAGCAATGCTTTCTGCCAGGCTGTTGTTCTGAAAGAAACAAAACCACAAGATTAACTCAGTAACTCAGAATACATTTATGCACTCTCAGGTCAAGGCAACAAAACACATGACACAACGTGTCACCAAACTAAAGCTTTGAATTCCTCACAGCTTGACAGACTCTGGTTGTTCACATCCCTGTATACCTTAGCTATAAGTTTTGTACCAGTTTTTAGAAACAACCCAAGCTTATATAATTGAGAAGACACAAATTCTGCCAGTCTGTGGAGGGAGAGTTTAACACCTGATGATGGGGCAGGGGAGAGCAAGACTGAGACATCCAGGATGCTGAAGTGTGAAAGCAGAAAATAAGTACCTTCAACCATTTTACAATTTTTTACAATTAAGTTCTCCAAAGCTGAATACTAAATGTTTTTACTGAATTTCTTTTTTTTAATGAAGGGCAGCAGGATCTCACCCTCTAAGAAAGCTTTTATATCTATACAGTGACATATATAAAAAACCCAAGGTCAGTAATGTCATTGATCACTATAAAAAACCAAACCACAACACAAAAAAACCCACAAAAAGACCAGAAGCAGTGAGCTCCTATGCAAACTTTGGAGGGGATGGTGATTACTCCAAAAGCTGAAACACACAAAGGGGGGTTTGTTTGGTTTTGGACCCAAGGGAATCCTCCCTGCTGCCACCTAGGCCAAGCAGAGGAGCACCACATGATGGAGACAGAGAAAGACAATTGTGTCAGCAATTGTGAGAACATTTTTACAGGGACAGAATTCAGAACCTTCCACCAAAGGACATTACCTCTACAATTTCCTTCTTTGTTTCAGGTCGAGTCTCTCCTAAAAACTTGTATAATTCACGTCGTTCTATTTTACGCAAAACCTCTCGTGCCTCCTGCAGTTCTGGATCACTTGAGTGCAGAATTTCCAGGTAGATACTGTCTGCCAAATTGCATTGATTTTTGTTAAGTAAGTTGCAATCAAGTGTCACAGCAAAATGCATGTACAAGGACAAAGGCTGAAGCAACAGGAAAAACTGCTCCTGTTGGAAAGATGTTTTCAGGGAATGACTGAACTAAGTTTGACAATGCAAAGTCACAATATCATCCTAATTATCATCAGATTAACAGTGGTTGTTGGGAGAAAAACCAGCTCAATTCTCACCCTTGCAACACAATTTGTTATTTCACTGGAAGTTACTTTCTCTTCTTATTTGGCCAGTCTTGTTCAGCAGAATAGCCTAAATCCCAGCACTAAGTGGCTCAGGAGAAAAATAAAGTGTCTTGTAAAAAAATAAAGAGCTGCCATTAAACCTCCAGGGTTTCTCAGACTTTGGATGCCAGCAGCAAAGTCCCCCTCCTGTCTCCACATGACAGTGACGTACACAGTGAGTTTCCCACCATCAATCCCAGCACCAAGACACGGGTTTCTTTTGATGTGGCTTCAGAGCAGAAAGGTTACTTCTGGCTGTCCCACAGACTGCTGCTGCCAGGATGCTGCTGGCTTGCCACAAGCACCACACTGCTCTGTGCCTGTTTACATCTCTCTCCTGGCCAGGAACACCTGGGCAGCCTCGACACATGCTGCAAGCACAGCCCAGCAACACCCACCAAGAGCTGACACCGGCCTGTGGAGCTCCAGCACTCTCCAGAAGCAACCTATGAGCCATGTACCAAAACACCTTCAAGTGAGGATTGTTTTTATGGGCAAGGTCAACAAAAGTCAGGAACTTCTCCATGAGGAACCACAGACCAGGTTTCTTCAGAGAACAAATAATGCAGGAGAAATAAGAAGCCCATGAACACCTCCTCTGTGCAAAACCAGTAATGACAAGGAACAACTTGCTGTCTCAGCCTTTACTAGGACTAGGATCTGCTGCCAAATCAGGAGGTGACACATTAAAAACCAACAGTGGTTCTTCACCCATCATGGAACAAAGCTAGGGAGCTTTTTGCTGCAGACCCCACAGAGGTTCATTATTTGCAAAGTCCACATGGTTCACAGAAACATCACTCATCATGGACTGCTGAAACAAGCAACTCAGGAGCCCCCAGGCTGCAATCACTAGAGGCAGGAAAGGAAGTGCCTTGGTTTAAGAGGAGAATATACTCATCCTTTATGGTCCACTGTTACATCTGATGTTGGCCCATTACTCACATCACTCTCCTTGCTGTTCAACCCTTCTGGCTGAACAGGACAGCCCCAGCAAACAGCTCCTTGCTGTGGCAGACAGGGAATAGTCCTGGTGTCCCTGCCCTGAGCTGTACTCCTCACCAGGTACTGCAGGTAAGCAGGCACTTACAGCAGGGCCCTGCTGCTGACGCGCCAGCACAGCTGACCTTACAGACCAGCCAGCCCACAGGAACACATCCTAGCACATGAAGAACTTCACTTCAGTTCTTTCTGCCTAGCCTTCCATAGCCCAGCACCACAATTCATGCTTTCCAATAGCTCCTGCCCCTCAAAGCCAGCCCCTTCTCCTGCCCTGAACAAAGGCATGCAGTGACAGAGGTGACGTGTAGCTCCTCACCTCAGCACAACACAGCAGGACTGTGGTCAAGCTAGAGGTGGCTGTGGCAGATGAAGGCCCTTAGCATGACACAGGCTAAGACACACAGGATCCTTTGCAACTGTCCCAGTTCAGCAGGTGGGACCAGTTAATCACTGTGTGGGTGTGACCAAAGCTGTGCATTCTACACCCTCTAGATAATTTCCGATGGACTGTTCCCAATGGCCCACTGGCAGCAGCAGCCCAGGGCACAGCTGAGCCCTCAGGCTGGGAGCTGGCTGGGAAAGAAGCCTGGCAGAGGAGCTGGGAGAACTGCCCTGCAGGGAGTCCTTGGCACCTCCACACCCACTTGAAGGCTCAGCTCTGCTGATGGGCCAGCAACGATTCCAAAATCCCTCCTGACTCCCAGAGTCAGATCCCCCAGTGTGGAACTCCCTGCCCTGGGGGAGGCACTGGGGGCTCCCACCTGCACCTGAGGGGAGAGAATCTTGGGGTTTTGGACCTCTGGGACCATCAGTGGATCCAGAGGAGGAGCAGAACCTGGACAGGAGGAGCCCGCCACTCTCCACCAGACTGAGCCATCATCTGCACCAACAGGTTGGTCCCTTCCTTTTCCTTTGGACTTGGGGGAACCACGTGGGGCTCTGCACAGGGGCCAACAAACCCCACTGTGTTTGTGCTCCAGGGGGCTGGGTTACACTGCTGGGGTTTGTGGGTTAAACCCAATTTCTCTTTGTGTCATTGTATTTATTGTAATATTGTTATTAAATTGTAACCCTGACTTACAATCTGTCCTGAGCTGGGCTCATTTCTCCTGCTGATTTACCTTTAAACCAGCACAGGAACAGTGCCCTCAGGCTCTGTCACCTCATCCATGTACCAAAGATGGAAGTTCTTGAGTCTCTCTGTTGGCCAGCCAAGGCTTGATGATGGAAACTCAGGAAAGATTGCTTGGGAATCCTTGTGAGCTGTAGCTGACAAGGGCTGCAAGAGCTGCCACTACTCCACAGTACTTGGAGCACTCTGGAGCATCCTATGCCCTGCAGCCATCCCCAAACCCCCAGGGCAGCAGGGTCTGCCCTCCCATGCTGGCCTCCACCCTCCATGCCGCAGCTCTGAACACAAACCAGCACTGGTGGTCTCACAGCACAGACCAGGAGGGGCAGGCAATGTTCAAGCAAATCAAACCAGGCCCATGGGAGCCCTTGGGAACCTGCCTTGGGGATAGCTTCAAACCACAACACACATCCAGTACTACTCTCCCTGATGTAGCTGAATGTTGTATCACTTAGAGCTGACAAAGATCCCACTTGTGACAAGTGCAACAAACTTGGGGCACCGGCAGGACCTTCTGACAACACTGCTGAATTTGAACATATGCAGAACAAAGTTGGTGCTTCTCTCTCAACATGGAAGTAAATTTAAACTAGAAGGTCTCACCCTGCAGCAGGATATGAGAGCTCAGGGATTGGATGGCCCAGGCCTGCCCCAACTTCTGTGCACAAAAGCTGTAAAAACGGTATTTTAACAGGTACTCATGTTCTTTTACTTTTTAAAAAAATAATTCTGAGATCTCATACCAGTTAGCTTAGTGTAGGCTTCCATGTCCTCCATTGCTGTAGAAATCTGATACACTTTTCCTCCAGAGCCTCTTATTTTAAAATACTTGTCTGCTTTTTGAAAGGCTTCTGTAATCCTAGTTTGAGACAAAAGCAAGACCTTAGGATACCATTGCTTTGGAACGCCTTATTGCTCAAGAGTCAAAAGAGACACAGAAGACAACAGATGAAACTGCATCCCCAGCACACAGCAGATGCTGATCACACTGCAGCATCTCCTGTCTCCATGCTGCCATTGCACACTTCAACAGAGGTTTACTGAGAACAGGTTCAGAACCGACCGTAACCTTCAGATGAACCAGCGAGTTCGCTCTGCTCTGCTTCAGACACACAACCATATCCTTGCACACACACCTGGCTCCACGAGTTAGCTCAGAGGATCCAAAGCACTGGAAGGTGAAAGCACCACGAGCATGGTGTTTTCAGGTGGGAAAAAATGATGTTCTAAAGATCAAGTTCTTCCAGAGTTCCCTGTATCTCGCTGTCATTTCCAGCTCGGACACTCTTTTGGAAAGGTTGTTACAATTATGGGAAGCCAAAGATTAAATTTCTGAACTAAAAAATATGTTTTACTCCTCCTACATAGTTGCTGCCAAACCTGAGCATTTTTAGTCTGAGTTTAAGAGGATCCCTAAACCAGGAGCTGAAGTTTATGAAATGAAAACGGTCCAAATCACTCTTGTAATGTGTAATTCTTAACATTCCTTTATTTCTGCACTCAGCAGATGATGACCCAGCAGACAAGATCCTAATGGAAACACATTTGGGGATACAAGTATTTCTGATTTTCAAGAAAAGTAAAAAGAATAATGCTATGGGGAAAATTCTATAGCTATCAACAAGAGAGGTACAACAGCAGGTAGCCAGCTGAGTTGGTCCTGAACAATTCATGCATTACATAAACACAAAATCAGGTCTCAGCTGAGCTGTATAAGCCTGGTCATTACCTTACTCTGTTAGTGACCTTGCTCTAGTTTGAGCTAAGTGGTCTCTAACTTGCAGATAAAGATTTTACTTCATCTGTCAGCAGTCAAAATCACTTAAGCACACCCTGGTCCTGTGCTTCTTCAGGGCTTTAGTAATTTTCCTCTGATTTAACTTCCCATGGAAGGACATTTTTGTCCTCTTCTCTTTCTTTTTTTTGTTTGCTCTGATACTCTTAAGTGCTAAGTCTCTTCACAAGAATTTGTTTTTATTCTACATCATACTTCACTGATTATCTGAATATTCCAAATGAATATGGATTGTTTCAAGATTTAAAAATAAATGGAATGCAAGAAAAGGATAATATACTTGCATTAGTTCAATGATGTTGCCAGTCTTATGCTGGTATGCTCTCCGGTGCAGGCAATTCCGGGTGTGGAACATTTCATACAAATTTCCAACTTCCTGAATCAAAAAAACCCAATCAGCTTTTACTTTTAACACTGTCTTGCTTGGAAAACTAAAGCAATCAATCAGTCGAGTTGCCTCCTTCCATTTGCAGCATAGAGAGAATGATTATTATTCACGATTTATAAATTCTGAAAAAGAACTTAAGCCATGGTGGGAGAGCAGAGCACTGAGGGTGACCCAGGGAGGCCAGGCAGAGATGAGGACCTCTCACTCCTTTAGCAGCCCCTCACCAAAGCCACACCCACCTCCTGCTCAGAAGACCTGGAGCAGGATCAAGCAGAGCTGCCAGGTCTGTAGCCTGCCCTGAAAGCACCCACCACAAACAGTGGCTTGCCCTGTCCCTCCCTCCCTCCCTCACACCACCAGCTGCAAAGAAAAGCTTTCAGGGCAGCAACCACTTCTTCCTCCCTTGGGCTGGAGAAGCCTCGGGCACCCCCAGCCCCTGGGGGCAGCTCCCCCAGCCCCTGTGCCCTCAGTGCTCCTGAGCAGCCCCCCAGCCCCACACATCCCTCACCTTGTCACGGATACAGATGTGCTTCTGGTTCTTCACTTCACAGACCCGAGTGAAGACCAGCAATCGTTTATAATCAAAGTTATTTGGGATTCCCAGGTGATGGCAATCCCTAAAAATATTCCACAGAGAGTGTTTAACAACAGGATTGTATTTGCACATACAATAGCATCTTTTCAGTAGGAATTCGTAAGAAAAACTGTAAGATTTGTACCTTGCAAAATAATCCCATTTGTCAACATCAATGCCATTATTTTTGTTGGCTACTATCTCATAGAGGAAACTTTTCTCCTTTGGTCGACCATGGTAGGGCCACTAACAGGGGAGCCAGAAGAGAAACAGTAAGAAATTAGATTGTGCAAAAAATATCAAACCAGTTTTTTAAGACAAGGAGAATACACTTTAACTTTGCCTGTGATAAACATCAAACACTGAGGTAGCAAAGAACACAAAGACAAAAAAAGAGCTGTCAGGCATTAGAAGTGCAGAACTGGGGCTTAAGCAGCTGTCTTCTCAGAATCTCAGGAGGAATAAAATCCATGAACACAAGTATTTCATTGCTCATTCCACTAAAACAAAGCCTGCAGCTTTGAAATGCCCTTCCTCCCTCCCCCCACCCCCCCAAAAAAAAGGCATGGCAACAAAGAGGGGAAAAGGCTGGAATGATTTAATCCTCAGGTATTAGTTAAACCTACAAACATGTCACTGTCTTGCAGTCTTCTGCAATCAACTTTATACAACTTGGTTTTAAATTCCTTATTTAGATGTTTTAAACAGAAATTGTTTGAACAGCCAGCTACTTCAACTCCCACAAGGGATAATTCAGCTATGAGGCAAACAAGAAACACCAAAATAATAAGATACAAATTGCACATTTTCTTGACAATTTAAAGATTCTTCAGCTAAACAAAAAATGCCATAAATTGGCTTTGAAACTCCAAAAATGGAAAACATTGTATGCAAACATGGCTTCCATGTCATCTGCATTACAGAAATACTAAAACTGACACACAAACAGGAACAGAAATGCATGTAAGCAGCAGGAACAAAGCACATCATAGGTAAAAATACCATGACCACAAAGAGCTCTGCTGCTGGGACATGCTCAGGACACTGTGTTTGAAGCACAAACACCTGTTGTTCCCAGCAGGAGAAAGCCCTGCAGCACCACAGCACCGCCACACAGACACCATGCCAGCAGAACCCCGTGCCCTCTCAGACACCTGACAGGGCCTGCCAGGAAAGGCCTGTGCCCAACACCAGCAGGGCACTGCCACATATCACACAGGACTCTCCTTTTCCTGCTATCCTGCTGGAAAACAAGAGCAGAATCCAAACAAGGAAAACCAGATGTGCCGTAAGAACCTGGCACAAGATCAAAGGTAGTGGGAGGCAGGAAGATTTGTGGGCAAATGAGCCCAAGGGCATAAAAATCAACCTGCAAATTTTGTAAATGAACAACCTTCTCCTGTAAGATCTCAGACTGAATTTCTTTGTGCCAAGTTCCCTACGTTTGCCATCAGATTGCTGGAGTACACATGGCAGAACTACCCACTAGTGCAGCAGAAAAAAATGGGCAAGTGTGAACATTTGTGGGTTCCTTGTTTGGGACAACATACAAATTCTGATTAGTAGCAGAACGTCCTGACAGAACCAGCACTTAATTCTGGTGGCAACTAAATGGGTGCCCTTGAAGAGATGACAAGAGTTGTAAAGTGAGGAGAGAGGATTTCAGTCTTTCACAGAGTTGCAATGATTAACAATCACCATGACTTCTTCCTTGCCTCTTCAGGCGACTCATCTCTTCAAGTCTTATCCATGCCTCTATGTTTGCTCCTGCAATTAATCCAAGCATTTTGCTCCTATCATCAAAGCTGATGTGGTTTTGGCACTTGGGCCATGGTTTGGATTGCTCACTGCCTCATCTCTGCCTGTACTCAGTTTTGTTATCCAGACTGAGGGAGGCTGAGGGCCTCCTTTTCTCCAGGCTGAGCCTCCCCAGCTTCCTCATCTGCTCCTCATCAGACTTATGGTCCAGAGCCCTCCCCAGCTCCACTGCCCTTCCCTGCACTCGCTCCAGCCACTCAATGTCCTTGTTGGGAGGGCCCAGCACTGAACACAGAACAAGCTGCAGCCTCAGCAGTGCCCAGCACAGGGGACAGTCACTGCCCTGGTCCTGCTGGTCTCACTAGGACTGAGACAGGCCAGGACACAACTGGCCTTCTTGGCCACCTGGCCACACTGACAGCTCATGTGCAGCTGCTGTTGAGCAGAACCCCCAGGGCCTTTTCTGCCCAGCCTGTGGCATTCCATGAAATTGATGGGACCCAAGTGCAGGACCCAACACTTGGCTTGTTGGGCCACGGCCATTTGTATGAGGTTCTCCAATTCAGCCCATCCAGACTCCTCTGTAGAGCATTCCTGCCCTTCAGTCAAACAGAATCTGCCTTTCCTACACTTGTGCTGGCTGAGCCTGATTCCCTGGTTGTCCTGTATGTGCTGCATGATGGCACTCAAGATGATCTACTCCATGACCTTTCCCAGCACCAAGGCCAGGCTAACAGGCCTATAGTTCCCTGGATCATCCTTCTGACCCTTTTTGTAGATGGGTTCACATTTGACAACTTCCAGACAGCTGGGACCACCTAGGACTAGTGGTAAATGATGGAAAGTGCATGGTGAGCATTTCTGCCAGCTCCTTCCATACTCTTGAATGGATCCCAATCACCAATTTAGGTTCACTAAATACAAATAACATTCAAGAGCCTTCCTTTAATCTGAAGACTTTTGCATAAGAATTCTCAGGGAGATGTAAGCACATAACACAGTGAAGGTACCACCTCCTGCCAGCACTGTAGGAAATACACTCCTCTAGCACCAATTGTGACAGGATTCTCAGAATTTCATGGGGCTAAAAATAACATATAGCAGAATCCAAAATTATCTAGTCTTTCAGCAAAATAAAGACATTTATTGGGATAACCACAGGACAATTCACTGACTCACCGATTTTTCACAAGCAGTTTCATCTACAGGCCCTCCTATTTGTTCCTTGATGAACAACATATCTTCTTCCAGGACAAGACCATATGACTTCATGACTTCTTCTAGTTTATTGGAAGTGACCAGGTGCTCAAACATTTTAACAGAAGCAGTTTCATGCTGTGGAAAAAAAATCCAAATGTTGCATCACATGGTTTAAGCATTTTTCCTGCAGTGTCAGAGCTTTCCCCCAGGGCAGCAGCACTGCCTGGAAGGGCACATGGGCAGGCCAGTGTGACAGTGCAGCACTTAGGTTATTTTTTAGTCATTTTGTATCACACAGAACAGGAAATCACCCAGTCCACAGAGTCCAGGAACACACTCTGCAGCAGGGAGCTGTTATTATATTGTCACAAAGAGCGGCAAGGCAGCTACAATTATAGGGGAGGAAACAATCCTGCTGTGCACAAGTTTAACAAGGTTGCTCAGCTGATTTTGCTTGGTAAGTACAAGTACCAAGAGAAAGCTGTAAGGACCGTGTTACCTTTCACTCACAGCAAACAACCACTGTTCAAAATTTCTGGAAGTTTGAGTTCTAAACACTGTATTCTATTGTATTGTGTTCTGACCTTGGGCTAAAATATTAAACCAGAAGGAAGTTGCCAGTTGGTATTTTGCATCTGTAAAATACGTTCTGCAGAAAGCTCTTCATATGCATTTTAAGGCACAATGCTGGCTAAAAGTAATGATTGCAGCCCTAAAGAATTCTGCCTCTTCAGAGTCACACTACAGGCACTGACAAGACTGAGAAATCTCATTTCTCTTCTGCGTCACTCAGGTGTCCCCTGCAGAAGAGAAATCCATGCATGCACACACAGATCTCCCAGAAGTACACAGCAGTCCAAGAGCACTCATAATCTTAGGGAAGAGATGCTGGTGACAAACATCTACCCCCACTTCTCCCAACACTGTTTTCTGCATGGCCAGAAAGGTTCCATCTGCCCATGGCTGTGCTGAGGGAGCTGTTGCTCCCCAGACATACAGCTGAAAACAACAACGACATCATTGCAACACTGGAAGACAACACTCTGGTGTTCAATTAAGCCAATAAAGTGATGCAATAAGGTAATAAGATGACCACCACAGTCTCATAACCAACAGCACTCTAATTATTCTGACACTAAAAATTTCAGGTTTGTATTTTTACTTTAATAGTGAAAAGCCTACCTTCCACTTCAAATCTGGACGTGTCATTGGAATAAACCTTCCATCAAACATGTGTGAAAATGGTCCATGACCTTAAAAATAAATATTACACAGGTTTAATCTTAGACATGGTTGTGAACAAAATTTTTTTGAGTAAAGCTAAGGATCTGAGTTTTCTTGTATTCGACTTGATCTTGACATATCCTAGAATCCCAGACTGGTTTGGGTTGGAAGGAACCTTAAAAAATCATCTTGTTCCATGCCCTACCATGGACAGGGACACCTGCCACCAGCCCAGGTTGCTCCAAGCCCTGTCCAACCTGGCCTCAATCACTTTCATGGATGGGGCAGCCACAGCTTCCCTGCCCAACCTGTGCCAGGACCTCACCATCCTCACAGGGAAGAATTCCTTCTCAGTATCCCATCTAACTGTGCCCTCTGCCAGTGGGAAGCCATTCCCCCTGTCCTGTCACTCCAGGTGCTTGCCCAGAGTATCTCTCCAGCTCTCTTGGACACCCTTTTAGCTGCTTTAAGGCCTCTCCAGAGCCTTCTCTTCTCCAGGCTGGACATCCTCAGCTTTCCTAGCCTGGCTCCAGAGCAGAGGGGCTCCAGCCCTGCAGCATTTCTGTGGCCTCCTCTGGACTCGCTCCAGCAGTTCCACATCCTTCTGATGTTGGGGGTCCAGAACTGGAGGCAGCTCTGCAGGTGGGGTCTCACCTGAGCAGAGCAGAGGGGCAGAATCCTCCTCTTTGCCATGCTGCCCCCACTGCTGGGGATGAGCCCAGGACACAAGGGGTTTCTGAGTGACAGTGCACATGGCTGGGTCCTGTCCAGCCTTTCATCCATCAGCCCCCCAAGTCCATCTCCTTAGTGCTGCTCTCAAACAGCTCTCCTCCCAGCCTGTGGTTGTGCTTGGGATTGCCCTTGGCCTTGTTGAACTTGTTGGCCTGTCCAGTCCTTTCTGGATACCCCGTCCCATCCCAGCAGCCTGTGCCTGCACCCACAGCTCTGTGCCATCTTGCCAAGTGTGCCTCAAACCCACTGCCCATATCACCAACAGACACATCAAACAGCACCGGTCCCAGCACTGACTCCTGAGGACACCACTTGTCACTGGGACAGCGAGCCCTTGACCACAACTCTCTGAGTAAGACAATTCCTTATCATCATCTACAAGGAAGATTCAGTTATAGCAAGTACACATTCCTAAGACACTTCAAGTACTACTGAACTTAACACCTACACCACAGTCAAGTACTGCAGCCACACTGAGAACATTAATTACTCTGTGTCAGCTCTGAAGAAAATAAGTAGTTATAAAATAATCATAACAATTTTTGAAAGGGCCACTAATTGTCATTTTGAAAGGTTTTTAAGAGTCCTGAGTAAATCATGGAAGGAAGTGGACACTTCAGCCACTGAGGGCAGAATTCTAAACACTTTTTAGAAAGAAGACAAAACACTAACTAAGAGTAGCTACAGATTCACCACATGGCACTGTCTCTACAGATGTACTCCAGACCAAACAGAACAGACAAAACCTGTCTTGGAATATGGCCGTGCACGGAACAGCCCCAAACAGCTCACAGTTCTGATCTCACAGCCAGCTTTTCATCCTGGTTGGCTTTCAAAAGAGCAACAAAATATTTCAGGTGTTCCTTACCCAAATCATGACAAAGCCCAGCAATTTCTACACAGAGGATGTCTCGCTGGGTTATATCCAGTTCTGGTTGTCTCTCCTTCAGTGCACGCACCAGATATCCTGCTAGGTAGCCAACCCTGTTGCAGGAGGAAAAAAACAAGAATATAGCAGTGGTTTAGGCTGAACAGAAAAAGAGCCACTCCTCTATTCTACTTTGTTCCATTAAATCACAGCATGGTGTCTGACAGGCACCATGCAACAAATACTGAAACCCTGATCTGCAAGAAAAGCACAGAAACAAAGTATTCCCTGCAGCAGTTTCAGTCATCAGTAACACATCTGAAAGCAAAATCCATGGGACACCAGGTCTAAAACATGGAGACAACAGTATCCTACAGCACACATATGTAACACACAACCCCAGAGTCGCTGTGTGAGGGAACAGCAGTGCATCACTGACAGTGTGGACCTTCAAGCACCTCAGCTTACACAGAATCCTTGAATTCCAGTCAGGGCAACTGCAAAGGTCCATGACAGTCACCAAAGCATTTGCTTCTTCTTTCAAACTGCTGCTTTAACAGCATTATTTCTCTTTCTTTCATTCATTTTAGATTTGGCATTTTCATTTCATTGAACAGGACCCAATGTTCTCATGATACAAAACCAGCAGGAGCAAACAAACAGCACATACTCCCATAAGCTGATTACAAGCTCTACAAAAACTTCATTTTCTACTTGCCTCAACAGTCCTCCTTGCAGGACAGCTTCAAGCAAGACAAGGTTTTCCATAACAAGGTAATATTTTTATTAGACCAAATGTCACTGTTTGTTGGTTTTTTACTACACCAATAAGCACACAGAGCTCACTTCTTCTATTTTACCACCATAGAAACCTTCAAAAGTACATACCAGTTGAGAACAAATGTCCTAAATTAACTTTATAGGTCAATTGAACTGTTCAAAAGAACAGGTGGCTGATACTGATGCCTTAGGATTTTGTGTATTTGTAGATTTTTGTACAGCTGTATAGCTACTCACATTTGAGGGAGCAGCTAACAGTTTCTAACAGCTTTAACTCTGTGCTACATTCCTGAATTTCTGTGTTAAGAGTGAGATACCAACCAAGACTAGAACAACAGTACGTATTATAGTCAAAATAAGATACCATTTTAGTCATTTTAGTCAAAGCAATAGAAGGCCCAGAGACCTTGGAGAAGCTCCAAAGAAGGGACATGCTGGGAAGATGAAGATGGTGAAGAAGTAAAGGGTCTTGAGACCTCTGACTCAGCTCCAGGGGAGGAGTGCCAAAGGGCAGATCTAGGGGAGGTTCTGGGGGGGAGGACGATTTTTGGGTTGGATATAACCTTTAGTTATGGTAATTAAGTAGCATTATAAAACAGTAAGCACTTCTATACTGCTATGTAGGTTTAAATACTTTGTGAACCTGAAAAGCTTTTCAATAAAGAACTACTCTTGCTTTACCCAGAACAATATTGCGTTGAAAGGTTTCTAACTTGATTTTAGGCAAATATACAACTGGAGTTTTCAGACTTCTGTTGTTAGAACTTTGTGTATTTTCAACCACACTTCTTTTCAGGTTTACCAGATGTAATCAGCCTGTCTCATCGAACTGACTCTTTTGCAACAGCCACTTGCACCTCGTAAGGAAGCCACACTTACTCCACAGTATTTCAGCACTAAGAAAAGCAACTTAGGCCAGTGAGATCACCTGAATAAAACCCACTGACTAGGTTAATTTTTCTGCACCTCGGGATATACCCTTAAAACAAGCTTAAATTTGTCATTAATCAGCTTCACCATCCCTGGAGATTTTTAAACACAGATTGGCCGTGGCACTGAGTGCCATGATCTGGTAAAGGGACTGGAGTTGGACCAAGGGTTGGACTTGATGATCTCGGAGGTCTTTTCCAACCCAATCCATTCTGTGATTCTGTGATTCTCTGTGGAGTGTGAATGACGTAGCACTGCTGGAGGATCCCTCGTGTCCATCATCTGTTTCTGCTTAGCCTGAGGATTGTTAAAGCACACCTAACTACAAAGGCAAATGTTCCAGATCAAATGTATTTTAGCTGTGCTGGACAATGTAAGGGGATTACAACTCTCTGGCAAGTCATTTAGAGCAGCACCTGTACCATTACTAGGTTTATGCTTTAAAACTTTTTTTTAATTGTGACTGGGGTAACATAAAGCAGTCACAGTTAATACTTAACATTATTCTTAGAATAAGAAGGGATGGTGAGGAAATCTAGCACTGATCCATGTCATAGATTTGTTTATCTGTCTTTATTAAAGGAAGTTCAAGGGAGCAGCCCAAAATCACATGGGATATCCAGGAACATTTATGAGATCACACCTGCCACCACACAGTGTTCACCAAGGCTCAGACAGTAACGCCCCTGGCTGGCACTGCCCTGCAGTGGAACCAGACTCGGGGAAATCCAAACACAAGAGATGCGTGTGCCAGACCCACCCCCTTACCCGATAGAGTGCTCAAAGCGGTTGTGAGAGGCTCCTGGAAACACAAAGTAAGTGCCCCCCAGCTGCTTGATGTAGCGAAGCCGCTGGAACTGAGGCGTGTCAATGATCCGGACAAGCAGAGGGTGTATTTCAATGTGCCCATGAATAGGATCGTTAAAAACCTACAAAAGGAAAAAAACAGTTCCATTGACATTTAAAACTTGACTTGGAAAAGAAAAGGCATTAAGGTGAGAGATACCCAGAATGGTCTGGTATTTGATGGGAGAGATTGTTCATCTGCTATAACATAGCCATGTTCTGCCAACCCTATACCAAGATCTATCACAGAATCATAGAATGGTTGGGGTTGAGAAGGAGGGACTGAAGCAGAGCAAAACCCAGAACCTAAAGTTATGTAAAATAACCCTTAAAAGGTAGTTAAGACAAGAAAGTACTCAACATTTAGACAAGCCAGGCAAGATAAGGCTTGAGACTCATCCAAAACAGGGCAAAATATGCATACCTAGATATATATGACAGAACAGACTGAACTGAAGAAAGAGGGTAAGAAATTCAAAGCACCATTTTTGGCAAAGCCCATCCTAAAGTCAGCAAAAACTAAGTAAAGTTGAAAAGTTCACTGAGGATGAGGAGCTGAGATACGACCCCTACCAGAGGAAGTAAGAGGAACTCCCACTGTAATATCCCTCAAAAAGGACGACTCCGCCCCAACTCCGCCTGTTATGAATATTATAATCAAGTGTTGCAATAACATGAATATGTATGTTAAATGATGTAACTTCTCACTAAAAATGTATAAATGCTGTGGCTTTGCACTGATGACTTCAGAACTCTATTGTCTGATGCTAATCAGAGGGTTCCCCAGCGTTGCACCAATAAATACCTTTGCTGTTTATTGACCGAAATTATGTCTCTAAACAGTTTTATTCTGCCTCTTTGGGCATCAGCACCTTAAAGATCTTCTTGTTCCAACTCCCTGTTACAGGCAGGGACACCATCCACTAGACCAGGTTGTTGTAAGCCCTGTCCAACCTGGCCCTGAACATTTCCAGGCACAGGGCATCCCCAACTTCTCTGCACAACCCATTTATCTCGGAGAACTACAGAAGTCTGACAAGAAAAAAGATAAAGCTGACCATTCATACAGCAAGGGAATTAAGTCAAAATCCCTAAAAATGTTATCTGCACTTAAACAATTCTAAAACTCAACACTTGTCAAAAACGCTGTCTCTATCAATCTGCTATTCCAACTAAAGCAATGGATGTCCAAGATATCCAATAAAAAGTGTTTGGCTTGACATTGCTCATGATTTTTAAAATCCAGTGAAATTTTGCTGAGTAGAAATTATGATGTTACCTTTTCCACAAACAAAAGGCAAGATAACTGAAACATGAAAAAGTACTCCCTGATAAGCACACGTTTTAAGAGACATCTCAGTAACTACAGTAACTCAGTAGTGAAGGCAAACACATCTAATCCTCAAGACGTCTTCAACCAGCAGGTAAAACCAAAATCCATCACACACATATCTTGATAAAATATTGCGGCAAATAAGGTTTTCCTGTGCTCTCCACCCCTGGTCACTGAGCTGGGAGGGCTCTGGCAGATGTGCAAGTACTATGGAATGTGTGCAGCCTTGGCCCCAGTTAAACCAACAGACACCACTGGGAGAACCAGTTGGACAGAGCAAACAGAGGAAGAGTCTGTTAACCTAAGCCTGAGGCAAAACCAACAAAATAAACCAAGGGGAGGCTCTGCATAGAGGGATGTGAAAGGGAAGCTCCTCAACACATGTCAAACAGCTCTTCTGCTCATTCAATCCCTCACAACCTCCAGTTAGCCACATTAAAACACCCAGCTGGTGATTTTAACAACTCTTCTGGTTAATGTGGTTTATCACAGACCACCACCACTACCAAGGGCTTGGAGTTTGCTGCTGTGCAAGGTAAAGGCAGCAGCTGGCAGCACCGAGCCAAGGGGAGGAGAGGCAGGGCCTGGGGTGGGGTACCTTCATCACGTCCACGTGCTGCTGAGGCAGCTGCTTCAGGCAGGCCAGCACTTCCAGTCGCTCAGCTGGGCAGCTAGGAAGGAAAAAAGGACACTGAGAGCAAAGCCTGCAATGCATTTCCCTTTACAGTTTGCAGTATATGTAATTACTTAGGCAAGTTCATACTACTCTGATATTCACTGATTCTTACACAGGGTCAAGACTGCAATATTTTCAGAAAAATACTGAAAGCATTTATCCTTCTAAAGTCAAGTACAGAGGGACGAGAACAAACAGCTATAGATGTTGCCACTGTAAAGCACAGTAAGTGCTTCTCCCACTCATACAGAACTGAGAAATAAAATCACCATAAAAATCCCTACAAAAAAGATGAAAAAAATGGTGTAAGTCAGATCTGGAGATAAGTCATTTAAATTTATGGGAATTACAAATTGCAGTACATGAATAACTGTCATTTTTTAAGGTTGAAAACTTCTTAAACAAAAATGTCAAAGTCCCAAAAAACGATTGTTATAAAACTTTTTCAGTTAATCAACTCTGTATTAAAAGTTTCATTTTGACAAATTAACTTGAATTTTACATAAATTAATTTCAACGCCAATATGAAAACCACTGCTCTTTAAAACATGCTCTAATTTTGTTGAGAACTGATTCTTCTATTTTGCAAAGGTATCTTGCTGTCATTTTTAATACATTATTAGAGGTCCCCTTCACAACACACAGGCAAACTTCCAGTGCAGGTACCCTGTTGTAGCCACAGCAGCCCAAGAACACAGGCAGGACAGGTTTGGGAGGAGAGCTAACATGCCATATCACACTCTCATTAAACATGTCTGCAGGCCTTGTCCTTCAGCTACAGTTTCAGCTACAGTATCACAGCAAACACTGCCACGAAAAAAATACAATTTCCACTTTTTTCCCAGCAGTTAAGCATCCCAAGATCAGTTTGACATCAGTCTTTCAATGCTTTAAAAGAAAGTGAGACTATAAAATGTCAACTATTAGCAAAAAACACTGCTTGATGCATTACATATTCTCGTCCAAAGAACTTAATAATTCACAATTCATAAAATATTAAAGGCATAGGATGTTTGAGGTGTTGGTGAGCAGTGTTTATCTTAACCACTTGGTGTCCCTTTCCCTACAGGGAGCTCTCAGGCCACAGCTATTTAGAGAGGGTACTTTTAATGGGGCATAGAGGGGTGAGGGGTAATTACAGTAGGATGTGAAACCAGTCAAAGTGTTGCACAAAGTCCCCGGTGAAGCTGGCAAGTCACTGGATGTTCTCTATTATCACAGCCGAGTTCCTCCCTGGCTTGGCTCCACACCACAAGATAAATACAAATACCCTTGAGAAACAATGGCAGAGGATGGACAGAGGGGTGAGGAAGCCGATGACGGAAGGAAGGTGCTGTGGGCAGGGGTCGTTGGCCCCCCACCCTGCAGCAGGCCATGGGCAGACTGATGCCATTTATGTCAACAGGCAGTGTTTGGCTGCCTCCCACCCAGGCAGCTCCTCATGGCACGTACTGGCCCTCCGTGGTGTAAGGAAGAGCCGGTACCATGGAGACCACGGGGCTGGTGAGCTGACCGACCCTCACCCCTCCCCGGCCCGCGCTGAGCACGCTGCCCACCAGCTGCTGCCAGGCCTGGCTGTCCCGGCCTGGCTGCAGGGGGAGCATTGTTTGATAACAGGAAGCAACTGATAAAATAGTGTTTCGTATCTTTTATTCTCTTTTCTAGCTAATATTGCAATAAAAGTTGTTTCAGTGTTGTCTGACTGCTGTGCTTGTCTTTATTCCGGGTTTGTATCCAATACAAACCAATACAAGCTGCTGCTCAGACTGTCCCAAGCCTTTGGCTGGAGCACCTCCCCTACGGAGACAGGCTGGAGAGCTGGGGCTGTTCAGCCTGGAGGAGGGAAGTCTGTGGGGAGACCTCCTTATGGCCTTTCAGTACCTTAAGGGGGCTTATAAAAAGGAGGAACTTTTTACATGGGCAGATAAGTTTCATGACAAGGGGCAATGGTTTTAAACTGCCAGAGGGCAGGGATAGATGGGATATTAGGAATAAATTCTTCCCTGTGAGGGTGGTGAGGCCCTGGCACAGGTTAGGCAGAGGAGCTGTGGCTGCCCCATCCCTGGAAGTGTCCAAGTTTGGACAGGGTTTGGAGCAACCTGGGATAGTGGAAGATGTCCCTGCCCATGGCAGGGGTTTGGAATAAGATGATCTTTAAGGTCCCTTCCAATTAAAACCATTCTATGATTCTAAGATGAAAAAAAACATTGCTGGTGCTCAGACCAGTGCATGTTCCACAATACAAGTCTGAGAACAAGCACAACTCTGAGGGCAAATAAATCAACATTGTGACCAGCAACTACTAAACTAACATAATGAATGCTTGTAACAACTTTGGTCAGATCAATTGTTACCTCAACCCCTTCTGAGCCAGGCTGGCCACCAAGAAGGACTGTTGTGGTTTAACCCCAGCCAGGAACTCAGTCCCAAGCAACCACTCACTGCTCCCAGGGAGATGGGGAAGAGAATTGGGAAAAAGTAAAACCTGTGGGTTGACATAAGACCCATTTAGGCATTGAAATAAAGTAAAAGAACATAAAAATAATAGTAGTGGGGATAACAGAGAGGAATGAAACGCAACAGAAATCAAACATAAAAATAATAGTAGTGGGGATAACAGAGAGGAATGAAATGCAACAGAAACCAAACATAAAAATAATAGTAGTGGGGATAACAGAGAGGAATGAAATGCAACAGAAACCAGTGATGCCCAACAGTCGCTCACCACCCCTCTGACCCATGCCCAGCCAGCCCCCAGCAGTGACTGACCAGCAGCTCCAGCCACCCCCCGCCATGGTTCTGTTTCCACAGCTGGGCAGGAGGTTCTGTGGTGCAGAACTCTGGCCAGTTCAGGTCAGCTCTCCTGGCCATACTCCCCACTCGCTGGCACAGCATGGGACACTGAAAAGTCCTTGACTCAGAGTAAGCATCAACTGACCCAGCACCACCTCAAACACTCGCAAGTTACCAATACTGATGGATGTCACACTAAATCCCAAACACAGCACTGGAACAGCTTCTGGGAAGAAAATTAACTCTATCCCAGCCAAATTCAGGACAGGAGAGCAAACATCACAGGCACGTTTTTGAATGAGCTGTAATACCACAAGAAGTACAGCAGTACCCCCAAACATGGTGTTAACAATGCCCAAACAGGTAACAATGGCTCCAAAAAGACACTCCAGGTCACACAAAGTACATGGGCAGGACTTCATGACAGTTTTGAGAAGGTGAGTCAGTGCAAAGCAGCCCTGGCATGAAGCAAGGGACTGCACTGCTGCACAGAGGGCATGGCCTGTTGGTTCGAAGCACATGGCCATGCTTTTAAATGCCACAAAAATTGAGGAGCGAGAAGACCCTGAAAACCAGGCAGGAACATAAGGAGAATGGGCACTTGCCTTCTTGGGAACCTACCAATGACTGCACATCCAGGAAGAACGGAGAAAGGACACTCTGCACAACTGACAGTGTAGCTGTTATACAACTGCCTCTGCAGACACTGTCCACAAAGAGTATGGGTCGGTGACAGACATGGCTGAGAGACCAGCAGAAGAAAAGACCTGATGAGGGAGGCTGGGAAGTCCTCACCAAATGTTCCACATCAGTGCCCTGCATGTCTCACTGTTCTGCCCTGCCTCCAGGAACACTAACTCAGTTTCAGTTCAGCCTCACAATGACGAAGCACGCTGTCCACGTGATCCTGGTGTGACCAATCATCTGGATGTCGCCCCACACAGAGTTCTCCATCCTCCTTCAGATGGAAAACAACAGCAGGACATTTTTCACCTGGAATCTACATAGTCCACCTCAACCAAGACATGACACACAAATCCTGTGTTGGTACTGTGGGTTTCCAGGCTCTGCAGGCAGAGCTCTTTCAACAGGCAAAAGAGCACAACTGATGGCTGCTTAGAAATGGTGAGAACAGGCACCTCCTCAACCACTCCCCTCCCTGCTCCCTGCTTTGCTCACACCCTCCCTCATGCCACAGGTGACAAGGATGAGAAAATCCTTTTCCACCCCTTAGGAACTTCACTGTTCCAGAGGGGTCAGCCAGAGGGCCCTCTCACCATCCACATCCACACGCAGAGTGCTGCACGCCACACAAATCCTACAGTGCCAGAAGGTGAGGGCACATGGGACACCCAGGGCTCTGCACTGCTGGTGCACAGGAAACCCCAGCTCTCCCCACTGAAAACAGGGAACTAAAGACACGCAGTCATTACTGGCCTGTCACAGCAAAATGGTCAAAGTTCCTGCAGGACACAGAGTGCAGTGGACAGCAAGGGGATCCTTTTTCAGTGCACAGTTCAGACGTTTACAAAAAGAAGGCTTGAGCAATTTCTCATCCAATCCTCAACAGTTTCAGATTAAGAAAAACAAGATGTCAGATCTCGCAGAAGAAAACTCCTTATAAAAGAAAACCCACAAGCACATCATTCCATCACCCCACCACCATCCACCCTCTGCACCAACTGAGAGCTCTTCACAGCCCTGTGCTTGCACTGCCTGTGTCCCGCTGCCCACATTCAGCACGGACAGACCAACCCACAGGTCTGACTCCCCAGACTGGCTGCACATGTGCAGTGTGTCTGGGTGCTCACCTGATGCTCTGCCAGACAGTGGGGGACAGGAAGCAACCAGCCCCCGGTAAGTTCTAAACCAAAAGCAGACACCTACCTGTCATTTCAGTCAGACAATTACCTGCTACTTCAGAAACATAAGCATTCAGCTGCCTTCCATGACACCACAACATTTCTATCTGCACACTTCAAACAGCTGAAGTTAGAACCCTTCTTCCAAAAAAAGAAGTCATTCTAATTACTCCTGCATACTTCTTACCTCCTCCAAAGCACAGCCCTTCTGCCTTGTCCCCTTGGGTCCCATCAGCTTTTTCTTCACTACAAATTTCCACGCCCAGACACCCCACCCTTCCTGATCACCCTTCCCATGCCGGGAGTGCAGCCAGGATGTCTCCACAGAACAGAGACAGGGCCCTTCGCCTCCAGCACAGCTGAATTTTCAGACAAGGAGCCAACCTGCACACCAAAGTCCTCAAAGCCCCAGCAGAAAGCACAGCTCTGCACTTGCATGGGCCAGCCAGATAACACAGCCCAGCCGTCCTCAGGGCCACCAACTACAACATCAGTGAAGAGCCTGTGTCAAAAGGTGGGGTTTGAGACAAATTGGAGAAAACAGTGTAAACAAAGTTAATGAAGGAATAACGAAAAGACACTCAAAGATTACAGAGCAACAGGAAATATGCAGTGAGCAAGCAGACTCACATCCCTGAGACGGGAGCAAGAAAGGACCCCAGTGAGGCAAAGAAGGGGCAGAGGGACCATTCTGACACACAGGACAACAGGACACATTCATATCCTCTTCTGTTCCAGCAGAGCAAGAAAGCTCTTGCTCACCACCAGAGAGATTACGAAGGTTTTGGGACCAGGCTCAGCACAAAGTTCTCCTCAGCACCCCTGCAGCTCACACTGGTGCCCCAGCAGCACTCAGAAGGTCACTGTGCTACCAGGGGGATTTTCACTGAAGCTTTTTTAATGGATCAGGTATTTTGTTTCTCATAGTTACTAGGCAGTGAGTGTCCGTGCTGTGGCTGGCGCTGTTCTGGGATCAGTAGGGAAGGGGAACTGTTCCGGAGGGTCCAAGATCAGCCCCACCGAGCCCAGTGGCCCTGCTAACCCTAACCCTACCTATTTCTAGCCCTAACCCTAGCCTTAGTCCTCACCCTAATCCTGACTGCTCCGCCCACACAGCCGCGTTCGGGGCAGAGCCGCGCAGGGCCGGGAAACGCCTGTTCCCGAGCCGGTCCCCAGGCAGGCTCTGCCCGCCGCAGCTCCCGGGCCTCGCCGCCTGCAGGGCCCGCCCGAGGGCTGGGGCTGTGCCACCGCCCCCCACGCGAGCGGCTCTCACCAGACGCGGGTGACCTCGGGGGCGCAGGCCGGCAGGTCCAGCAGCATCCTCCCGGTGACTCCGCGCTCTGCGGGGGCAAGAGAGGTGTCAGCGCCTCAGCCCGGCCCCCTCCGCCCCGGCCCGGCCCGGCCCTCGCCCGCCGTACCTCGGAAGCGGCGCAGCAGGCCGGGGTTCCCCACGCCGCAGCGGGAGAGGTGCTGGCAGAGCCGCTCGGTGTCCCAGAGCCGGGGCTCGGTGTCCCAGCCCCGCTCGGTGTCCCGGCCCGGTTCGCTGTCCCTGTCCTGGCCCGGTTCGCTGTCCCTGTCCCGGCCCCGCTCGCTGTCCCAGGCCGGGCCGGGGCCGCGCCCCTCGCACCGCGCGCGCTTGGCGGGCGCTCCCGCCGGGCTGCCCATCGCGCGCCGCCACCGCGCACGCGCCGCGCGGCCCCGGGGGGGGGGGGGGGGGGGGGGGGGGGGTCCGGCGCGCCGTGACGTCACCGCCCGCGTGGCCCCCTCAGCCCCCGCGGCGGCGGAACGGGAGGAGCACCCGCCTCCCCCTGACCCGCCTCACCCTCACCCTCCTCACCCTCACCCTCCTCACCCTCCTCACCCTCCTCACCCTCCTCACCCTCCTCACCCTCCTCACCCTCCTCACCCTCCTCACCCTCACCCTCACCCTCACCCTCACCCTCACCCTCACCCGCCCCTCACCCGCCTCTCACCCTCACCCGCCTCTCACCCTCACCCTCACCCTCACCCACACCCTCACCCGCCTCTTACCCTCACACTCTGTCACGACCCGCTCCTGGGAAGAGGACGGGGTAACCTAGTTTGTTTTTAATCATTCCCTTTGGAAACGACACCATATAATCGGTGTTTATTTTAACAATTCCGTATAGTGTGACATAGAAAATAACCTTAGTGGGGGAAAGATGCATAGGGGAAAGAAAGACAGGAGAAGGGTCCAGAACAGCAGGGAAAAAGAAGAGATGAGAGAAGGTGAGAATGGAAAGGTTACAGAGTCACCGCCCAGGGATCCAGCGGTGCATCTCAGCAGTCCTGCAGGCGGCGGGGCCGAGGAACAGAACCCACCCAAATTCCCAAAGTTACCTGTCCGTTTTATACCCTCTGCACCTCCCTCCGAGGCAGGGGGCTGTTTTCCACGAAGCAGTGTCGCCAGCCGGGCTGCGAGCCCCCATGTTCGCCGGAGGGCAGGGCAAGGGCTCTTCTTGCCTCTTCAGGGCTCGAGCACTGGAGGGAGGGATGGGCCCAACTGCCCATCAGGGGTATAATGCAAAAGTCAAAAGCCTGCAAAGTCTCTTAGAATGCATAAATCATTAACCGTTTCAGTCTCTGACACACTCACACTCGCCCGCACACTCACCCGCCTCTTACACTCACCCTCACACTCACCCGCACCCTCCGGGGCGGCAGAGCCCCGGCCCGGCCCGGCCCGGCCCGGCCCCGCCGAGGGGTGTTGGCCGCGGGGACGCGCGTTGCGGGTGCGGCTCTGCCGTGAGGGTCCCCTTGGCAATACCTGGGAACAGCCCCTGCGCGGGCCAGACATCCCCGCACACCCGGCCCGGCCGTGAGCACCAGCCGCCCCACGGCGCTCCCAGAGGGGATGCTGAGGCACTCCCAGGAGAGGGGATGCTGAGGCGCTCCCAGAGGGGATGCTGAGGCACTCCCAGGAGAGGGGATGCTGAGGCACTCCCAGGAGAGGGGATGCTGAGGCAGTCCCAGGAGAGGGGATGCTGAGGCAGTCCCAGGAGAGGGGATGCTGAGGCGCTCCCAGGAGAGGGGATGCTGAGGCGCTCCCAGGAGAGGGGATGCTGAGGCGCTCCCAGGAGAGGGGATGCTGAGGCACTCCCAGGAGAGGGAATGCCGAGGCGCTCCCAGGAGAGGGGATGCCGAGGCACTCCCAGGAGAGGGGATGCTGAGGCGCTCCCAGAAGGGATGCCGAGGCACTCCCAGGAGAGGGGATGCTGAGGTGCTCCCAGGAGAGGGGATGCTGAGGCGCTCCCAGAAGGGATGCCGAGGCACTCCCAGGAGAGGGGATGCTGAGGTGCTCCCAGAAGGGATGCCGAGGCACTCCCAGGAGAGGGGATGCTGAGGCGCTCCCAGAAGGGATGCTGAGGCACTCCCAGGAGAGGGGATGCCGAGGCACAGCTGCCCTCGGACGGTGCTGTGAGGGCACCCCCGCCCTGCTCGCTCGGGGTCGCGTTCCCAGAACAGCAGTGCCCGCAGGAGTGGCTGCCTCAGACACGGGGATGGGCACAGATGCCTGGGCTGGGGTTTCACCCATCCTGTTCACAAGTGGCGGCACAACATCCACGGAAACAGCTCTGCTGCCCCAGGCCTCTGAGTGCCACAAAGGCCCCAGGAGGGGCCCGAGACTGGCTTTCCAGTACAGACCACACAGAGCAGGGCTGGCAACCCTGCAGGGCTCGACCCACCCCAGCAGTCTCAGCGCTGTGCCCAGCACACGTGCAGCCACACCCCGTGCCCCAGGGGACAGGACACCGCACCAGCACAGGCCCTGGGGGAGCCCCTCATTGCTCTCTGCTCCCACAGGGCCTGAGGCTGTGCCGGGCACCTCCTCCTTGGGGACAACCTGCTGCTCCACTGCCCTCCCCAGCAGCCACAGGGACACCCCAGCAATCCAACCCCCCGGACACCTCCAGGCTCCCTCTGTGCCTCGGCAGTTCTGCATGCCCAGCACACGCTGTGCTCGCTGTGGTGCTGCAGCAGCTCCCGGGGCACATGCTGTGTCTCAGCAGGATGTACACACCTGTTGGGTGACATGCTAGGCCTGGGAAGCGAGGGGGGCAGAGGTGGCCTCTGTGAGAGGACATCAGAACTGCTCCCACACTGGGCAGAGCCAGCTCCAAATGGCTTCAAGTTGAACCCACTGTGGCACAGCTGCAGCCGGAAGGGAAGAGAGAGATGATGTGAGAGCAACAGCCCTGCAGGCAACATGGCCGGGGAAGACAGAGGGAGGAGAGGTGCTCCGAGCGCCAGAGCAGAGACCCAGCGATCCCCCGCAGCCCGTGGTGCAGCCCATGGAGGAGCCCAGGAGACTCTGGAAATGCCCGTGAGGAGCTGCAGCCCAGGGAGAGCCCACACAGGAGCAGGCTCCCAGTGGGAGCGGCAGCCATGGGGGGATCCCATGCTAGAGCAGGGGAGATCTTGAGGAGGGACGGGCAGCAGGGACAAAGCATTATGAACTGACCTCAACCCTCTTCCCCATCCCCCTGCAACTCTTGCAGAGAGAGGAGGTAGGATAGTCAAGCACGAAGCTGAGCCTAGGAAAGAAGGAGTGGGTGACTAGAAGGTGGATTTAGTTTTGCTTTTGTGTCTCATTATCCTACTTTCATTTTAATTGGAAATCAGCCTAATTTATTTTCCCCAATTCCCATCTTTTGTTGATGACAGCAACTGGTGAGTGATCTCTCTGTCTTAACCCAGGAACTCTTTTGTGGTGTTTTCTCCGCACTCTGCATGGGAGGGAGAGCGTGGGAGGGAGGGGGAAGGGGCCTGGCAGCCAACTGCAACCAAACAAGGGCTGGGAATTGCAGTGCTCTTGTCGCAGCTTCCTTCCTTCCACGGTTCAGATGTGCAGTGGGGAGAAAAACAAACCCCAAACACCATCACCACTCCCCGCATCATTTTAATAACAAAAAAGCTTTTCTAGGTTTTTCTTTAAGTCTCTGTTTCTGAGGGGTGGAGCTCACATGTTCTACTGTCATACTATAGTAATTTACTCTTGTAAGCTAATATCCTGCTGTCTCACTTCTTGGCTTTTGTTAGGAAAGTACACTTAATGCTTGCTCTGTGTTTTTCCTTTGACTCAGAGTCTCCATCCCCTCTGGGTTTCTCCGAGATTTCCATCAGCACTGTGACCTCAGCATCTGAAGTGAAACTGGCTGAGTCCCATCCATTTAGAGGAAGCTTTCTTCTCAGAAGGAACCTGAAGAGGCAGGAACAGGCCAGATCCATTAAGGAATGTGACCTTACACAATAGTCTCACATCTTCTCCATGTCCCCTGTCCCATACAAGTGACACACAAACGTCACTGGTGCTTGGCCTTTTGAGGAGTAATTGATCACTGGTCTATTCCTCTACCAGTGTCAAAAACTGCCCTGTATAGCTCTACCTAAAGAACTTTCTGGGGAAGGGAAGCAATTGAAGGACATGCATCCTGTCCACAGGCCCAGTACATCTGGAGTGCTATTCCAAAACAAAATTTAAAAATTCAAGAGGGAACTCATTACATTTGTGGCCTAAAAATAGCAAGGGAAGAGTATCCTGAAAGGACAGGACATCTTTCTTGGGTGCTGTACAAAAACTGCTGATTTTGTAACACCAGAGGGACTTGAGGTGTGGCAAGAGGACAGGGATTACCAGTTTCACTCTCAGGTAGCAGGAAGGAAAAGAAAAAAGCACTAAGCACTGTATTGTTCTGAGCAGCATGAAGTCCCTCATAACCAAACAAAGCACATGAAAAAGGGGAATGGAGGAAAAAGAGTTGATTTTTCACTTGTTTCTGTGCAGTAATGATGGCCTGAGTGGCCTCTCATCCCCTCCCACTGCTGCACACACAGGAAACCAAGTCAGCCCCACTCCTGCAACGTGGTGCAGAACTTCAAAATTATGCAGTGGGTTCCCCTGCAATGACCAACAAAACTCGAGGCACATGGTCAAAATCAGAATGCAGAGAAATATTCCTGTGTAGGGCTCTTTATTTTTTCACTTTACATGCTTCAGGCAGCACTTTCCTGGTGTTCATAGAATGGTTTGGATTGGAAGGGGCCCCACTGCCATGATGCTCCTTCCACTACACCAGGTTGCTGAAAGCCCCATCCAGCCTGGCCTCAAACACTTCCAGGGATGGGGCAGCCACCACTGGACACACTCCATGAAGCAGCACTACAAACTTGCTACCAAGAAAAGTTCATGGCAAAGCCACCTGTGACTTGGCACCAGTTTGTTCCACAGCGTCATCTGCTTGAGCCCCATATTTACACAAGAAATTTGTGTGACCAAGCCCTTGCAAAGCTGCTTTGCTGTGACTGGAGACCATGATGGCTGATGTGTAAGAGAAGGCTGAGAAGGTGGTGCAGTAAAGCTCCTGCAGCTCAAGTTCACTGCGCCTCAGCTGAGGGGCAGCACCGGGTCACAGCAGAGCTGCTGTGGCTACATGTGCAGAGAAAACTGGGCTCCTGGAACCCAAGGGGGTTCCCCATTCCTCAGGTGTACAAACCTCCAGGCCAAGGCACGTTGTGAGCCCTGTGCCCCACTGGCTCTGCCCAGCCTTCAGGTGGAGCAGGGCAGCACAAGCCCCAGCTGCAGGCGGGCTGCAAACCACAAGCCTGACCCACCTCTGATTCACTCCCCCTCCAGTGCACTGCTGACCACTCGAGGAAGTTGAACAGTTTAGGAGTTTGGTATTGTCTTCAACTGACACCAGTCTTTCAAGGACTGCTACTTGGCAATGAGTTATGTGCTTATTGTAAACTTTGCAGTAATCAAAGTAATTGAGTAATCTTTTTTTACTCAGTGACTTTGGCCTTAAGACAGATTTAGACACGTTCAGCTTCTCTGGTCTGGGATCCCAGCACTCCTTACATGCTTACAGTTTCTTTATTGCTTCATAGTTTCTTTTGTGTACCCAGTTTTAAATCCTGCCACTCCTTAGGCATCAAGTAACAAAAAACTCTTCATGACTCACAGGACAGCAACACAGGAAGGGTAATTCCTAACAGGAAACTAGAAGGACAATCAGTTTCAATTCCCTACACTGCTTAATTGCACAAATTTTCTTGAGGCCACATCAGTACAACACTTGGGACATGACAACATAGTATTAGCATGGTGTTTATATGTAAAGAGCTAGTAGATTTATGGTATTCTCTCCAGGGTTGTTGATAACCTTTTAACTTTGACTCTCTGGAAAGCTGAGCTGTAGTAAACATGGAAACTCTGAATCCACTTCAAGGGGTGTGGAGGAGGTGGTATTTTCCAGAGAAGAATTAGTGAACTGCCCCAGCAGACAGGAAGGTTTGCAAGACTGGGATACAATAGCCTGGTTTCTCCCTCAGGCTGCCAGCCATGCTGTGCCCTCACTGGCAGTCTTACCTGCAAAGGAAAGTCACAAAGGGAAAAGCCAGCCAGGTGTTCCCAGCTACACCCCTCCACATCCCCTTGCCTGGTAACTAATCTTTGGGTAATACTGAGGGACAAACAAACAAAATGGGAGTCATTGTGGGAGTCTAATGTGGGCCACCCAGCCAGGATGATGACACTAAGGAACACCTCCAAATCAATCACCCCTGTTCTTATCTGACTTCAGCTGGACAGATGAGAGCTGGTACCAACTGGTCCAGAAGATTCCTAAAACACTTGGATCGTAACTTCATGGTACAGGTACTAAGGGTGCTGACTGGAAGGCTTTATTTAATGAATTAGCACAGAGAAACAACAGGAAATAGAGCAACACAGGTTCAAATATTTTTTAGTTGTTTATTAAAAAATACAGATTTACACATGAAGGCACTTTGAAACCGTTAACACAATTTCCATGTAAGCCACTGTTCTGGCTGTTCGACAAGATTAAAATATTTCTTATGTCACCTAAAAAGGTGAGAAATTCTGAACTGCATACAGTTGTAGAACATTAATTTTCCTAATGAAGAAACACTACACTTAACAACAACTAATAAGGATTTTGGCATCATCAGTTTTCTAGTTTCAGGGAAGGCAGTGACAATGTGGGGACCAGACACATGAGGAGATCTGCACCTCATGTCAAATTTAAACCAAAGTAACTAAACTCTTGTCATACAGTACTGTGGAAAGACTGACCCTGTTATGCCTGACCATGTATTTCCCACCCAGAAAGGCTACAATCCTCCACCTTTTATCTCAAAATCCCAAGATAAACATTAAAACTTGAATAAAATTGAAGAAACTGAAGAATCTACATGGAAGTTACTCCACTGCATGGCCATTTCCTCACACTGCAGCTTTCCATGGCCAAGCACCAAGCACCATTTTTTGAAAGTAAAAAAATAAAAATTCAAGTTGTTCAGAATTCAAAACCAAGTTTGTAAACTTTCTACTCCTTGCTGAGTAGTGTCCCTGCACACACACATTTTGTAATCAGTTCTCCATCACTACTGGCCAGATTCATTGGCTGAGACTGCCTGAAATCATTGCAGTGTTCTTACTAACACTTCCATACTGACCCACCCTGCCCATGAAGGGAACAGAGCTCCTCAAACAAGTCCTATGTAATAGTTCCTTTTTTTTCAATTCAGTTACACAGAAACTGAAAATTACAGTGCTGAGAAGTTTCTCTATGCCTCTAATGTTAAATGCAAGCATAAAATAAGATGAAACTACTGATTTACAGGAATAAGTATACCTTGATTTTTGTCCAATTTGGTAAAATAAACCCTACAAAATCCTCAGCATTAAAAACTCAATTACAAGAATTGGATGCTGGAATTTATACATTTCCATTGAATCCAAGCCTTCATCAGCTATAAACCCCCATATATACACAGAGCCTTATGTGATGGGCTTACATGCAGTGTAGATACTACACAAGGGGCTAATGTCTTCAGGAAAAATGATAACAGAGAGATACAATTTGTTCATTTGAACAGCTGTGAGATGGCCAAAGCCCCAGCTGCTGATTCCATGGGCTCAAGAGGAGGGGAATTCAGACTCACTGAACTGTATCTCAGTGCTTTACCAGAGTCCAATTTAAGTCATTGCTATTTGTATTTTTTGATCATTACCCTCATTACTGCAAAAGATGTCAGATCCATGTCAAAACCTACACTTCAACTGAAACTCTGTCAGTTCAAAACTGTTCAGCTCTTCTCGAAGCTGAAGGATCCACTTCTCCCTCCAGTTACTCCACAGTAAAATAATGCATGAAATTCCACATACTTTTCAAGTAAGGCACTTTGAAATTCTTTTTCTCCACATATGAAAAGCTTGAGGAAGCTTAACTGACTTCATTTATTTCCTTACCATTCTGATTCCAAAATTAAACCCAATGTTACTAGAAACTGAGTTACACTCAGAACTCACAATGCTCCCAGTTAGGCCTGAGAACATCCAATATGGCTTTCTACAGAACTCTTTGCTAAAACAGCTCAGAGTAAGTTTAGCACAGTGTGGCCTTTGGGAATGAAGATCACTGGCGTTTCCTACTTAACTCTTGCTTTTTGCATCCTATGGAAGTCAGGTAGAAGCTCAGTGTTAAAGACACTTGGCAGTCGCCTGTACACAAACGCAAGAAATAAATAGCACAAAAGCTGTACTTGGCTTCGTAGCTTTTAGATCCCACAGGAAACTCACAGTTTTAATGGTTTGCTCTTTCACTGACAACATCCTGGAGACGTTTTAGTAGAACATCATCATTTTCCTGGCACAGTCGCTTCGTGGGGGATTCCGTGTCGCTGTCAATCGTTATCGCTCGCTTCTTGCTCCTGTGTTCACCTTGCTTTATCATATTGTTGATGTCCTTCAGACTCTGTGATCAAGATTAAAAAGATCATGAGTTACTCTGCCTCCATTTAAAACTTGCTCTGGTTTTCAAGGATCCAAGAACAAAAGGTTATTCTGAACCCCCGTGAGAGATGGATTCTACATACAGAATTCTACCCTTCCTGCAAACTAAGAGACCAGATGCATTACTGCACGTAGAAATGCATTACACCACATCCTAATTAGGAGACTAATTAGCCCCCTCTCAAACTGACCCCTTTCAACCATTTTTGCTACCTTGGAAGGGCTCCCACTGAACTTGTAGAGCAGTGCAGTCCGGGGTGTCAGGCAGGCCCCGTTCTTGTGAGGTGACACGTAGACCGAGTGTTGCTGGGAGATGCGCCGCGGAGACAGCGGCTGCTGCCGGATGCTGGGGAACGGGGACAGCGGGGGGGCTTCCACCTGCAGGCAGGACACAGCCACGTGAGAGCTCAGTCAGAGGGTGCTGAAGAGCAGGAGCTTCACAGAAGGAAAGATTAATACATCTCCAGGCCTTCTTTAGAAGTTTTATCTTGTGACAGTTAAACAACAGAGCAAGTATCAATCAAGTAACAGAAGGAATTTTCCATATGCATTAGAGACATGGTCCACAAGCATCTGAGCAAATGGGTGCTGCACTGACATAAAGAAGCTGAAACCTGGTTTGCAAACTGAACAGCCCCTGCATTTGTCCTTTTGAAAGGCTGTTAAATCATGTCTTCATACCATGACCTACAACTATCTGACTTCACCCACACCAGATGAGTGATAGGACATAATCACTGACATCCATTTAACTGTCAGGCAAAACAACTCTGAGTATTAATTCCAAAATACTTTACTTACTACATGATCCTGGTTTGTGATATCGTACTTCTGTGCAAATGACTTTACTCTTCCTACAAAGACTGTATTGTAAAATTTAATAAGGTCTCCTCTCTCCTCTGTTTCCAGCCCACTGGAGCTCTCTGCCGTGGATCGTCCGGAGGAACTGCCACCTGTCCCAGCCGAGCCTGGCAAGAAGAGAGAGCTGCAGATTTCAAAAGCACAGCATCGGCAACTGGGCACTTGAGGCAAACTTCTCACGTCCAGCTGGCAAGAACTTGTCCATAAATTGACTAGTTAATGAGAGGAATTAAAGAAATGTGCTAGAGGCAGAAGCAGGGTCTGCTGCAGATGGTTATCAACATTAGGACAAGCTACCAATTGCTGCAAGTGGGCTGGTGGGTTATGGCTAAAAAGGTCAATACCAGCCTTCATTCCAAACTTGGAAAGAGCTGTAGCAAGAAACTATAGAACAACTGACCCTTTCTCCCACGCTTATTTTGGGGAGTGGTACAAAATCATTAGATATTCTTAAAACTACATTTTAAGCAGTCTGACACCTCCCAGCTTTTGGCTGCTGTGAGAGTTTCTAGTGATCAGCTAGCAAAGAATATCTTGGTGCTCAACTCAATCTGCTGCAAGGAAGTATGACCCCATTTGTTCAGGTATGTTTTGTTCAGTAGGAAAAGCTGCAGCCACACAGCAAGTGTGTTTCTGTTAATGTTCTTTCTCCCCTCATTAAGCTCAAGTGCTACTGAATACAACTTTCTATGTCTCCCCTCATTAAGCTCAAGTGCTACTGAATACAACTTTCTATGTCTCCTCCTCCATTTTGCTTACTGCCAGGTGAAAAAGGGCAGCACAGAATAAAGTCTCTGGCCATCACTGCAGAGAGACAAACATCAGCTCCAGCTTACTCTGTAACTCCACCTGTCTGCCTTGTCACAACACAGGGACACCCTCTTGTGAGCTGGGGACAAAAGAGCAAGGGTTACCAGATAAAGGAGACAGGAGTCTATAAACTGAAGAAAAAGTCTGGCAGAAAAAGGCACTGAAGAACTTTGTAACCAAGAACATTTGTCTGACAAAACACAGGAGCCCAGTGTCACTTCAGATACTCCAAGACATCCAAGAAGTGTGGATTTGTTATACAGAATGCTAAACTACAGGAGATCAGCACTTTCCTGGATCCTGGTGGAATCCTCAACAGGCCTTTAAAAAGCAGCTCTAATACTCTTTCAGGCAGTTGAATCCCAGCCACAGTGGGAAGTTACCACAAACTCCTAAATCCCGTGTGTGTCCTGGCTGCAGACCTGCCCTGCTCGTGATCTCTCCCTTTCCTGACATGTCACTCAAACAGGCACAGCACACTTCTCATGCTTTTCTTTACTACTGCTCTTATCCCTTTTTTCCTCTAACCTAGAGCAAAGAAAATTTCAACTATTTAAAAGAAACCTGAATATAAGAAAATGGTGGTCTGAGGCAGTCAGGATTTTTATTTTCTGAAACAAGTTCACCCTACTTAAGTCTTCAGAATAAGTGATATTAAGAAATAAACCCCATCATAATATTTCAGGTACTGTTTATCTTCATCCTTCTTTCTTAACCAGTGTTGTTGTCTGTAATATCATTGTCAAACTAAGAAAATACTTCAACCCTGAGCAACCAAATTTAGGAAAAAGAAATCAAACACTATTTCCAACTAGGAAGCATGTTTTCCACATCTATCACAGAGGAGAGCTACTGGCAAGACCATTTCTTTTTCAACAATATGTTTGTTTTCCTTCAATATATTAAAAACTGTAAAACTTGCTCCACTTTTATTACTTGACTCTAAAAGCCCATAAATACATTATGGAAAAGAGCAGATTCCTTTGCTGTACCCACCTTCTGTCATCTCCATATCTGGGTTTGCGTTTTTGTCTGAGACATCAGCAGAAATACTTCTCAACAAGACACTCCTATAAACCTACAAGACACCAGGGAAAAACGCTCTTGTCAAGGAAAACAAGGAAGTCAGGAGACCAGATGAAATCCATTTGGGTAGGAATATCACACACTGCACAGGATTTATGAGCACAAGCACTCGAAAAGCCACCTCTTAGCTCTGCAGAAAGGGAGAGCAATGCTATTGACTCACATGGCTGTTTGCTTGTGGCTGATTTCTGTAACTTTTCATTATGTCCTGAAAAGTTCTTTCCTCTTTGGTTACCTGGAAGAGAAAAGAGTATTGAAGACCAAGTGCAAGCACAAAGGCTGGGCTGCTCAGGTCCAGCATGCAGCTTTTTGGTGACTATTACTATGAATACATAATTTTAAAATTTAGTTCCGGTGATGAGAATAAGAAAACATCAAAGATTTTTCTTGTTCAGGAATTCCTTCTTTCTTAGCCACTAAAGCCTTTTGTTGCTAATGATGCTTAGGCATTTTTCTTTTTCAGATTTTCTTCCAGTGACACTTGAAATTAAAGAAGGGAAATATTATAACGTCAAAAATGTATTTTGTAAATTTGGAAACTGGACCCCTTAAATCTTCTAAACAAAAGATGATGAAATCTTGAACAAGACACAGGCAGGTAGTGCAATTTCAGCTTCCTTTTGTACTTCAAAACAGTTCATTTGTTAAAGCAGATTTTCAGCCACACATTTGTGATTTTAAGAGCAGGTAAGCAAAAACTGTTGTAGGAGCCAGGAAAGAATGTATCACAGTCTCTGGCTAAGTTGTCAGGTCTCACACTGCACTGGAGACAGCACTTGAAAGCCTGTGTTATAAAAAAACTCCAAACAGCTGGCAAAATACATGGTAAAATACAGAGCACTAACCACTCAATGGTTTTGCTTTCCTGGAGCTATCAGTGTCAATGCCAGGTGAGCCTGAGCCATGCTGCACTTAAGAGCACAGACAGTCACATCTGAAACATCAGTTTCCCTCCACATATAGTGCTCCTCTTCATTTGTCCACCTCAAGAAAAAGTAATTCAGCCCCAGTGGAAGGAGCCTGGGCTTAGTTTCACCCTCCTGGATTTTGTGTCTGAATTAGACCCGATGGACACTGTAACCATCAGCTCAAGTTTGAGTCAAACCAATATTCCAGCTTCATAATCCAGCTTAACAACACATTAAATCAAAGCTGGCAAATGGAATAAGAAATTAAGAAGTCTGAGTAGCAGACAATCACCTCAATTACTCAGCCTGAATCTTCAAAAGCTAAGAGGATTTTTGGGGAATAGAAACCTTCCCTACATACATTTGCTCCTGCAAATTTCTGCACCTGCCTAACTCTGTAATTCTAATGGATTCTTTAGTTCAGATCATGAAGATGACAAACAGGATAGAAAACAAACATGGGGTAGTAAGACCATACAGTGCTTTGTCTGAATCAACCAGTGCTCACTTTGAATGTGCTCAAGAAGAGAAAAAAAACCCTTTCAACACACTGGCTGGTTGGTGGGAGCTTTTAAGATATGTGACACAAGGGAAAAAAAACATACTGGGACTTCATGCACCCTTTGGAAGGACTTTTCCCTTCCCTCCAGTAATACAAGAATGAAGCAATCAAATTGTAAACTCCAAATGCACCTGACATTTTCAATTGAACATGTGTCCCAGTTCAGCAGGAGGGACCAGCTAACCCTGTGTGGGGGTGATCAAAGCTGTGTATTCTACCCCCTCTATTCATTCCCCAAGGACAATGGGCCATTAGCAGCAGCCGCCCAGGGAGCCATTATCACCTTCACACCCAGCCTGAGGGGGGCGGAGCTGCTAATGGGCCATCAACAGTTCAACACCCCCTGGCTCCCAGAGTTAATCACCCATTGTGTGAGTGCCCGCCCAGGGGGAGGGACTGGGTGCTCCCTGAAGGTATATAAGTGGTGGGTAAGAAGACCTCGGGAACCTTCTCGTCGGATCCAGAGCAGCAGCAGGACCTCGACAGGAGGAGATCACCGCTCTCGCCCAGACCACAGCTCTCGCCTGCACCAACAGGTTTTTCTTTTCCTTTTGCTCTGGACTTGGGGGAGCCACAGGGGTCTCAGCACAAGGGCAAACAAACCCCCTTGGGTTTGTGCCCCAGGACACTGGGTTATACTGCTGGGGTTTTGTGAGTTGAAAGCAATTTCCCTTGTGTGTCAGTGTTGTTATTGTAATATTATTATTAAATTTTAGGTCTGACTTATAATCTCTCTCGTGGTGAGTTCATTTCCCCTGCTGGTTCACCTTTAAACCAGCACAACATGAAATTCCCTGAATGTCTTAAAAATTACATGTTACCTTTGCCATGATATAAAAGGCACACAGGAGGAGCTGGTCCAAATGTCTGTCCTTCATAAGATCAGCACAATGAACCAAGGTGAATTCAAAGCACGTCCATATCTTCCTGCGCAAGTCATTGGAAACATCCAGTTTCAGGCACAGGTCACGCAGGCGCACGCTCGCCAGGTGGTACACCTGGAGAACAGGACACACAGGAAGGAGTGAAGCCAAACGAGCTTGTCCTACCCTGCCAAAAGGAAAAGGCTCAAAGCAGAGCTGTTCTGTAAAGACCATGAAAGATGATTAGAGGGAGGGAACACTTCTCCCGGGAGGAAAGTCTGAGAGGGCTGGGGTTCAGCCTGGAGGGACAGGACACAGGGAATGCTTCCCACTTGCCAGAGGGCAGGGATAGATGGGATATTGGGAAGAAGCTGTTCCCTGTGACGTGGCACAGGGTGCCCAGAGAAGCTGTGGCTGCCCCATCCCTGGAAGTGCTCAAGGCCAGGTTGGACGAGGTTGGTACAGTGGAAGGTACCCACGGTGGGGGAGAGGAACGAGATGATCTTTTAGGTCCCTTCCAATCCAAACCATTCTGGGATTCTGTGATTCAAAGACTAAGTTGTCTACTATTCAGTTGTTGAATCTCTAATGCTGATAGAAAATCTGCCTACAAACATTATGCCTATAGCTTGTACACCATATCCCTCGCTAATTAATTAGGCCCATTCTTTATGCTGGAAAGCAGAAAGAGGTGGTTTTATTTTCACTTGCTCTAGAGAGTAGGGAAAAACTACCATTGAGAATATCATGATCAATGTAAATGGAAGGGCAAAATTTAAATACAAATTTACGTCAAGATTTTAGTGCTTCTTCATAACTAAGAGGAATATGTTGCCTATTACATGGTTATTCAAATACATGGCTACAACTGAAGTACCCCCTAGCTGAAAGTGAACGTTCCAAATTGCAATGTTCCCACCTAGCAACTGGATAATCAGTTCTGAATCCATTCTCAGAGAGACAGACTGTCACTAGCAAAATTAAAGAATCAATAGGTGTTTCTAAAAATTTGTTTCTGTATTAAAATGTACCTTACAGATTGATCATTGTAGAATTTTCTAGGTTGTATTTTAGTACAGATATCCCCAAAGGGGAAAACCTCTAAAAATAACTTCTCTATTAAGAAAATAACAATAACAGGAAAACCCCAATCTTCTAATATTTCTGAGAGATTAATTTATGCATATATTCTTTGTAGTCATTTAGACCAAGTTACCCTGCCTCCTCCAAAGACTGCTCATACAATCCACACTGGAAATAAAGGCAACTAGAGGTAAGTCATCTGAATTTTCTCTGAAGCACACCCAGGTCTTACCTTGCCCCTTAAATCCTGCATTATTTCATAGAATCACAGAATCAATTGGGTTGAAAAGACCTTCGAGATCATCAAGTCCAACCCTTGGGCCAACTCCAGTCCCTTTACCAGATCATGGCACTCAGTGCCATGGTCAATCTCAGTTTAAAAACCTTCAGGGATGGGGAATCCACCACCTCTCTGGGCAGCCCATTCCAATGCCTGAGCACCCTCTCTGGAAAGAATTTTTTTCTGATCTCCAACTTCAATTTCTCCTGGCAGAGCTTGAGCCCATCGTGCCCCCTTGTCCTATTGCTGAGTGCCTGGGAGAAGAGACCAACCCCCACCTGGCCAGAACTTCCCTTCAGGCAGTTCCAGACAGTGCTGAGGTCACCTCTGAGCCTCCTCTTCTCCAGGCTGAACACCCCCAGCTCCCTCAGCCTCTCCCCACAGCACTTGTGCTCCAGTCCCTTCTCCAGCCTCGTTGCTCTTCTCTGGCCCTGCTCCAGCCCCTCAATCTCTTTCCTGAACTGAGGGGTCCAGAACTGAACACAACACTCAATGTGTGGTCTCATCAACGCAGAGTACAGGGGAAGGGTCACTGCCCTGGGCCTGCTGGCCACGCTAGTTTGGATCCAGGCCAGGATCCCCTTGGCCTTCTTGGCCACCTGGGCACACTGTTGGCTCATCTCGAGCTTCCTGTCCCTCAGTCCCCCCAGGTCCCTCTGCCTGGCTGCTCTCCAGCCACTCTGTGCCCAGCCTGGAGCGCTGCAGGGGGTTGTTGTTGCCAAAGGGCAGGACCTGCACTTGGCCTTATTGAACTTCATCCCATTGGAATCAGCCCATCTCTCCAGTCTATCCAGATCCCTCTGCAGAGCCCTCCTGCCTTCCAGCAGGTCGACACTCCCTCCCAACTTGGTGTCATCAGGAAATTTGCTGATGATGGACTCAATCCCCTCAACTTAATCATCAGTGAAGATGTTAAACAGGACTGGACCCAACACAGACCCCAGGGGACACCACTGGTGACCGGCCACCAGCTGGACACAGCCCCGTTCACCAGCACTCTCTAGGCCTGGCCCTCCAGCCGCTCCTGACCCAGCAGAGGGTACACCTGTCCAGGCCATGGGCTACCAGCTTTTCCAGGAGTATGTATGGGAGACAGTGCCAAAGGCCTTGCTGAAGTCCAGATAGACACACCCACAGCCTTCCCCTCATCCACCAGGTGGGTCACCTGATCGTAAAAGGAGATCAGGTTGGTCAGACAGGACCTGCCCCTCCTAAGCCCCTGCTGACTGGGTCTGAGCCCTTGTCCACCCTGAAGGTGCTGCGTGATTGCACTCAGGATGAACTGCTCCATAACCCTGCCAGGCACAGAGGTCAGGCTGACAGGCCTGGAGTTGCCAGGGTCAGCCTTGCAGCCCTTTTTGTGGACTGGGGTGACATTTGCCAATTTCCAATCATCTGGGACCTCTCCACAGAGCCAGGACTGTTGGAAGGTGATGGAGAGCAGCTTGACAAGCTCTTCTGCCAGCTCCCTCATCACCCTGGGATGGATCCCGTCTGGTCCCATAGACTTGTGAGGATCCAGCTGGCTCAGTAAGTCACTAACTATTTTCTCCTGGAATACAGGAGGGCTATTCAGCTCCCTCTCCCTGTCTACCAGCTCCAGAGGCCAGTTGTCCTGAGGGCCACCTGTCTTACTGGTGAAAACTGAGGCAAAGTAGGTGTTAAGTACCTCAGCCTTCTCCTCATCTTTATTAACTATATTTCTTTCCAAGTCCAACACAGAATGGAGGTTTTCATTGCCCCTCCTTTTGTTATTAATGTATTTATAGAAGGACTTTTTGTTATCCCTTAACAGAATTAGCCAAATTAACTTCAAATTGCACTTTTCTTTCCCTGATTTTTATTCTTCATGACATAGCTAACTTCCTAAATTCTTCATAAGTAGCCGGCCCTTTTTCCCACAGTCAGTAAGCTCTCCTTTTTATCCTTGATTTCTTTCAGAATCTCCCTATTTAACCAAGCTGGACGTCTTGCCCTCTGGCTGGCCTTTTGGCACACTGGTATAGCCTGTTCCTGTGCACTCAAAATTTCCTGCTTGAAACATGTCCATCCCTCCTGGACCCCCTTGTTTTTAAGGGTTGTTTCCCAGGGTATGCTCTGAATTAGTCTTTTGAATAGGCCAAAACCTGCCCTCCAGAAGTCCAGTGTAGAGGTTTTAATTATGGCTCTCCTTGCATCTCTGAGTATTGAAAATTCTATTATTTCATGGTCATTGTGCCCCAGACAGCCTCTGACCACTACAGCTCCCACCAGCCCCTCTCTGTTTGTAAACAGCAGGTCTAGCGGGGCCTTACCCCTGGTAGGCTCATTTACCAGTTGATGAAGGAAATTATCCTCTATACACTCCAGGAACCTCCTAGTCTGCCTCTTCTCTGCAGTATTAAGCTCCCAGTAGATATTTGGTAGGTTAAAGTTACCCACAAGAACAAGGGCTGGAGATTTTGAGACATCTGACAGCTGCTTGTAGAATAATTCATCTCCTTCACCATCCTGGTTGGCCTTCCCCACGATTCTGGTCCACAGGCACTCAACCTTGTCACTGCTGACCTCAAGTTGAACAGTCAAGAGACTCTCTAACATACAAAACCACCCCTCCACCTCTCCTACCCTGCCTGTCCTTTCTGAAGAGCTTGTAGCCCCCCATAGCAGCACTTCAGTCGTGTGAGTCATCCCACCAGGTTTCTGTGATAGCAACTATGTCATAGTTTTCCTGTTGCACGATGGGTTCCAGCTCCTCTTGTTTGTTTCCCACACTGTGTGCATTGGTGTACATGCACTTCAGCTGGGCCATTGATTTCATTCTCAACTTGGGCTCTATGCCCTTAGGCCTGTCTCTGGAGAGCCCAGTTGCCGTCTCTTCCCCCTTCAAACCCAGTTTAAAGCCCTCCTAACCAACCCTGCCAACTTATGGGCTACAGTTCTTTTGCCCTTCCTAGATAGATGAAGCCCATCTGGTTTGAGGAGACTGGGCAACATGGAGTTTGTCCCATGATCAAAAACCCCAAAATTTTGATGGTAGCACCAGTCCCTAAGCCACCTATTGGTAAGTTGGGCTTTCCTAAGCCTCTCCTCATTTATCTCCTCATTCATCCTGGCTAGCACAGGGACTGAGGCAATTACTACCTGTGCTCCTGTCCCATGAAGTGATTGGGCCAGTGTCTTAAAATCTTTTTTAATTACCCTGGTACTTCTTTCATTGATGTCATCACTTCCAAACTGGACAATGAACAGCGGGCAATAGTCTGAGGGTTGAATTAGCTTAGGAAGTCTCTTAGTAATATCCCCCACCCTGGCCCCGGGAAGGCAGCAAACTTCCCTGTGGGATGGGTCTGGCTGACATAGAGGGCCCTCAGTTCCCCTCAAAAGGGAGTCACGGATTACAAAAACCCTTCTCTTTTTCCTCCAATCTGTAGTTGTAATCTGTCTGGCAGACTGGGGGTAACCAGAAGACCTTGTAGACAGATCTTCCTCCTGACTGTCCTCCATCAGACTTTCTGAGTCCAGGGCCATAAACCTGTTATTTAAGGGCACCCCCGTAGGTGAAAGTGGTCAAGAAGGGATGTTTTTGTCTTTACGACCAGGCACCTGTTTCCATTCCTCCCCATCCATATGGTCCCTTCTGTCTGCCTGATGGCAGGAGGAGTTGGGCTTCCCCACCTCCTTCTGGGCTTCCTTGGGGGTCAAAAGGGTGTGACTCCACCAGTCAAATTCCCTTTCACTCTCCCTTATGCTTCTGAGCCTTTCCACCTCTTCCTTTAGCTCTGCCACCAGACACAGCAAATTGTTCACCTGCTCACATCGTATGCAGGTGCTTCTCACACTGTCCTCTGGTAGCAGTTCCAGGCTCAAACAGTCAGTGCAGCCAGAGGCCTGAGTGGCTGCATCTTTTTTAGAGGATTCTGTCTGTGTTGACACACCTCTAACTGGTGACAGGAGCAACAGCTTTCATTTTTTTGGAAGGCATGACTGCCTTGAGTTGTGGGAAAAGGAGAGGGAAAAAAAAAGCCCACAACACACCTAGGCTTGTGCCCTGCCTGCACACCCTGCCTGTGCCAACTGCCGTGCCACACCCTCACTGCTGTGCCACGCCCCTGTTTGGGTCCTGTTCATCGTGCTCCAGGTCCCTCCCACTCCCCAGAGATGTTTTTAAAGCCTTCTCAATTCCCTGCTAACGAGCAAGCCACACTTCTGACTCACCTGATAACAGCTGGAGGAGCAGCAAACAAACCCTAGCAGGAAATGAGCAGAAGCTCATTTTCAAGAAGCTCCTTCTTTCTAGAAACTCTTAGCTAATGAGTTATTGACCTCTGGTTTCAGAGCCTCCAGCACAGCCAGACCAGCACCACCAGGCAGGCCTCAAAGTGGCAAATGAGAATCTCCAGATGCTGGATCCACAGCAGTGCAGTTCTGACTGAGCAAGACACAAGAGGGCCATTTCATCTCTGATATGTCTAATCCTTGCAAATGTAGGAAGCAGTCAAATGAGACAAGAGAAGTAAATATCATAGAAAGTTATTTATAGATGCTCCCAATTAAAAGGAAAAAAATCTCATGCATCAGAAGGGGGAAACTGGATTCTTTGCAACACTCAACATCTTTTCCCTTTTCCTTCAAGGTGTGTAAGAACTGCACATACCAAAGGAAAGGTACACAAAGCCTGAAAGGTGAGGAACTGCCCAAGGGGCAGGTTCCTGTGGGGGGTGATAGTGTGTGTGGATCTGATGTCTGAGGTAATGAAACCAGCGCCTTAAGGAGCAGGAGCCACCTGCAGAATGTGGGATACCTTGTAACCAGTAAGATGTTTCCATGTGTTAGGTGAACTGACTAACCAATAATGTCACTACATGTTACATACAAGAGTATATAAAAAGTGATGCTGTAACTAAAAATCAACCTTAGCCTTCTGATCAAGCCTTCTGATGCTGCTGTGCCTGATCCCTTCTGACCGTGATTAACACACCCCCTTAACCCTACAAGGGGTGACCCCAACAGTTCCAGCACAGCCACGAGCAGGAGTGCGGCTCAGCTCCCGAGGAACAACACTCACCTTCCTGTAGAACAGCGCCAAGGAGCCCGTTCTCTTCGGCTTGCTCGCTGCTGACACCTGTCCCTCTTGTGCTTGATTCCCCTGAGGGGGGCAGGGAGCCTGAGCCTCCACTTTGCACAGCTGGCCTGAGTTCACCGAAATGGGGATCAAGGTGATCCCGCCCATTTCATTTGCAATACCTGGAGAGAGGATACACACACCAGAAACAAACCCGTTGTTCTCCTCATGCTGCAAAGCTAAACTGCAAACCAAACTCATTTACCAGCATTTCATACTGAAGACATCTCATCCTCTGTACTAGATGCTAAAAAGACTGTCTTTCAGAGTCCTCAGAAATGATTAAAAATTACATTTCTGGTAAGGTTAAAGGAAGAATATGAATGTGAATGATCATTTCTAAGGCAATCTTCAAGTACAATGTTTACAAGAAATCAGAATTTCTGTACTTGGTGTTCCACTCTTTGGGGGAGGTGGACATACCCTTTTTTATTATTCTGCTAACCCAAGAGCATATCCTATACAGTCCTCACTAGTTTCCTCAGTAGTCAAATTCTCTTGCTGAAAATGTCCTTAAACATGAAAAACGGAGATTTTTCTCTTTTCATTTTAAACTATAGATGCAATTTTTAGATTAAAAGGGGTATGAAGCTCATTGTTCATGTACTATTTTCAGAAATATTCAAGCATCACCCAACTTCAAGTCTCCCAGTATTTTCCTAATGTTAACACGTAACCCTTATCTAGGAATTCCAGAGTCTTTTAAGATGATAACAGACCAAAGTTAAGACAAATTGCAGTAAATTATTACTGGAGCTGAGAACCAAAGCATTGCTTAATCTGCGTGAGATGTAACTGGAAGAAGCACGAGCTCCACAACTTTGTTCATGATTCTGAATCTTCAGGATCTTTGTCAGGGACCAGATGTTTCCAAGGAGAAGATGTCAGTATGAGCTTAAGCTTTTTTTTTGTTGACCAAGTGAGTGTTCTTTAAAAAAGAAAAAGCAATACATGTTCAAAGTGCATGGTCAGTCTAAGAAGATCTTAAGAACAAGGAAAACACCTACTAGAAAAGAAAACCAAGAAGAATTCATACCATGCAGTGGGATAGTGACCTGCTGTCCCACTTTTCCTGGTGCTGTAGTGGTTGTCATGGTCAGCACTGTCTGGCCAGGAGACACTGACACGTTTTCAGCACCAATGCTTGATGCTGGAGCAATTGTCAGCTTAGTTCCTTTGGTTAAGATTTTTTCCATCTGCATTTCTCTGGGGCTGTCATCTCCAAAGAGCCTTCTCTTGGCACTCCCAGCTGTAGGAGAACTGTAGCGCTCGTGAACTGAGATTGGAGACAAGGGCTGCGTGTCTGCTATGCCAAGAAGAAAAAGATAAAATCAACAAAACCTTATTAGCAGCAGCTTAATGGGAATACTTCTCCAGAGAAAGGGAAAGGCTCCCCTCCAACTGCAACACCAGAGTACCAGAGACCTCTTCAGTTCAGACCCGCTCTCAGAGTTCACTCTTCCCAGGTGAGATGAACAAGACCTACAGTCTGACTCCTTTTATTTTGCAGTCATCCCAAACAGCAGCTGGACCATCAGGTATCACAGGGAAGCTGAGTAACCAAACAGATTTGCACAGACTGAGGAACACAGAGGATCACAGGTACTCACTCCAGTCTGGTTAGCAATTAGTACTATTTCCAAGTGCTACTCCTCTGAACACATTCCTCTACAAGGACACTGACCACATTCCCTGGGCATGCTGTCTTCTCTATGTTCTGGCTTTCAAACTCTCCCTAAACTGACCCAAGTCAGGTGCCTCCATCCTCACCCACCCCTGCTTCCTCTCAGGCTTTTCTGTTGCTTTCAAATATTTACTCCAGTAGTAAGACTGAAGATCACAGCACTAATGTACTGGCTTCTGTTCACAGGTTTTTTGCATTTCTGCTGCAGTCTGCAAGGATACCACTGACAGCAGTTTCCCATTTCCCATGAAGAAGAAACCATCTGGATAACTGGCCAGGTAAGACTGACTGGAGATGGTATTTCTAACTCTGTCAGGATGGTTCTCTTGGTACCAGGGGAAAAAACCATTTCCAATCCCCACCATTCTCCAGCTGAATTTAGGAGGAGCCACTAGTACCAGATGCTGATATACAAGGTCACATCTCACACAGCTCTTACACAGGTTTATAAGACACCATCTCCAGTTGCTTCCCATTCCATCAAACAGTGAACCATAACATCTACAGCAATTGCTTGTACATCTCTTTCCTAAGGAGTATTTAAAAAACCCCAGCAGTCTGGTCCTGTAATTTGCCACATAAACATGAAGGAAGGTAACATCACACGATCAGTCAGTCCATGGTGCACCTCCAAGAACACATGGACTAGTGTCTGGGATACAACAAAAGCAGAAATTCCTAACTAGGAAACAGCAGTGCTGGCACTGCCTCTGTACCCTCACTGTCAGGAGACAGTTCTGGGTGAGACCCAGGAATCTGCAAACAGTCCTCCAGACCAGAGACTACTGCAGGCACAGTATTGCCCTCCCCTCCTGCACAAAAACAGTTCCAGAAGAAGCAGGAATAAATGTATCTGTCATTTCACTATCAAATAAAATCACCTAAAATCCAGTCAAACTCACTGATAATAAAAAACCAAAAAAAACCCCTGAAAAAATCTGAACATCAGTGGACAGTAAGCCATTATGTGAGAACCCCCCCTCACAGTAAGGTCTCCCTGGCATCAAACCAGCAGCAAAACCTGCTCCAGTCCAGAAGGGAAGCACCACCACCACTGTCTGTTGCCAGTGAGACACAGCACTGGTTTGACTGAGTGCATCCCGACCTTCCCTTGATCAAATAAGAGGCTTCACAATTCTGAATGTTTAATTCACATTCAAGATCGTTTTTTGCAATTACAAAGAAGCTCAAAACCCCTCTCCCCAAATTCACACATTCACATCATATCAGAAACCTTGAACATACCCCGTCTTAAACTCCCACCAAGATCTGTTCGAACCTCTTTTACTCGAGGATGAATTATGGGAGATAATGGCATCATTGGCAAGTGCCCAAGCCCACTTCCTCCATTGCTGGCTTCAAAATTACTGGGAAATATTACCTGAGAAATAAGAAATGTCAGTGTAAGATAACAAAGAATTTCCCTTCTTTGTGCCAATCTATTAATATAAGATTTTCTGCAGCAATTGTCTCATTTCAAGTTTTCTGTATAAAACAGTGAGAAAAAGAACGTGTATTTCCCAATAAAAGGAAAACAGATCACATACTTCTTCACAGGTTGGGACTTTGTTTTCTGAGGCCTCGAGCGCAATCCAGAGTGCCGAGTTCCGTGTCCAGGCGAGGCTCTCCAGAATCTGTTCCTCAATGCTGTTGAGGTGCTTCACCATGTCCCTGGAAAGCCCTTCCTCAGAGCGAATCAGCACCTCGATCACCTGATGGCAATCACACACACACAACACGTCACGTCACTCATGTTTAACGTTATCAAACTCTTACTTACTGCAGGATCCTGTTTGAAACTTCCACACAGAGTGCTCCAGCCTTCTTCCTGCATCTTCTCCTTCCCCAGCTCTCTTCTGATCCCTTTTTTTAACCCCCTTTCCCAAAGGCAACCCAGGAGCTGGAAGCAGACAGCAGATGTGCCATCAGTGCAGAACGACCCCGTCCAGGGGTTTTTAGGGCCCTCACTTCCCATTGCTAAGCATGCACGGAATGAAAGCACAGAGCACACACAGAGCTCACTGTGCACGTGCAGCAGACCTGGGGAGACAGGAACAGGCACAGCTGCTTAGCAGGGCACAAGGCAGACCCAGCATTCCAGCTTTCCTGCCCTTCAAACAAGCAGCCCAGAACACAAAGGGCTGAACACTACTGCTTTAAAGCTTTATTTAAGAAATGCTCAGAACCCTTAACATGGACAAATGGTGGCTGAACAGAATTCACCATCCCCTGCAGTATCATACTCCAGCCCCATGCTCCAACACAAGATCCACTTTACTTTATTCCTGTCACACAAGGGTTCAAACTGTTTTTCTAAGGCTCCAGAGAAGGAAATGCCATGAAACTTCCCCAGGGAACTTACTGGTATTTTTAGTCATTCCTACTACAGAAATAAGCACCTGGAGAACAGTTACAAATGTCACCAGTCTCTGTTATGCAAAGTCTTTGTGATGGCAATTTTTTTCAAGTAAGAGTGCTGCAAGAACATACACTGAAGAGCAGAGAACATTCAAAACAAACATAAATCTGCTCCACAAAGTTGGATCTGCAGCAGTGCATTTCATTTGGAAGGAGGCTACCAACAGCCACAGCATTATTGGCAGATTTGTTTCAGTTTCAGTACTGCCCTACAGCTGAGGAGTAAAGGAAGAGGGGAGAACAGAATATAAAGGAGCTTTTCCAAAGGCTTCCATTTCTTGATTGATGGCATCTAAAGAGAACTGCTTGATTTTTTCAGGACTAAACATGGTAAGCTGCAAGGTGTCCAGCAAAAATGGGAGGCATATGGATAGGTGATAAAAGGATTGAAGGAATCAAAAAACCAAATTACAGTGGAGGTGGGGGGAATGTGTTTAAAAAAATGAGGAGAAACAGAGTATCTTTTCCTGGGTGTGTTTTATGTTCAGTTACATAAAGCGGGGGGAAAAAAACAACTTAACAAAGCAGGACTGAGATAAGTAGTAGCAGTCAAAGGCAACAAAGAATATTATTGCTATTTCAGAACTATAACTTGCCATCAATAAATAGGAGTATCAACAAAATACATGCTTCAATGCTTTAGTCTCCTGAAAGTGCACATAGGTTAAGAACTAAAAGTTGATCGACAGTATGTTACAGTTCAGTGCCATTTACACAATGGGCTTTTTTGCTTTACACTTCAGCTTCAGCTCTGGCATTACATCTTCCAGGTAATCAATTTCAGGACAGCCAGAGTCTGGAACAGGCACAGTGCACAGTAACATCAGTCCTTCTCTTACCTGAGTCCTTGAGGCGGAAGAGATTCATCCTCTAAAATGCTCAATCCAGTGACATGCCATTTTTAACACAGATACTGTCTCAGCTGGTGTTATTTACCTTATAGAAATAGAATGGCCTGAGGTCAAGGACTTCAATGATCCAGGGGAAGGTGCGAGGGGAGCTGTAGGCGAAGAGCACGATCTCCAGGCAGCAGGCCATGAGCGAGCGGTGGAACAGGTCCTGCTCCAGCAGAGCCTGAGGGCACACAACACTCCATGAAAGAACGTGCTTTTTCCCACTGCCCACAACCTCCTTGTTTTTACAGGGAAATTTAGAAGACTAGATGGAGAGTAACAGCACCCAAACCATCACATTTTGCATAGTATTGACAAATGAACTGGCCTCCTTATTGTGCACCACAAAGCAAAGCAAATGCAGTGCTGCCTGACATGAAATACTGGTACTATTCATTGGATAAAGAAGAGAGTAAAAGTCATCTGTCCATAAAATGGTGATTCCAGAAGGCAACACAAATTCAGATGGCAGTTATGCCAGTTATATTGGTTTTAACAGTAGAAAAAATATATTTATATTCCCCTTTTTAACATTAACGATATACACAGAGTGCTTTACAGTGCTCTGCTCTGGAACTACCTGAAGACAAAATCTGAGAAATGGTTACAAAAAGTGTTCTAGTCTTTCACCAGTTCTTTACTTACAGTCAGATCCTTCCCATGCAGTCTCCGTGTTTCTTGCACCATTATAGTCTCCAAGATTTTATAGTACAAGATCTCTGCCAGTTTTAATCTGTTTACAGCAAAATCTGAAATTTAAAACCAACAGAGATGAAGTCCAATGCCACTGGCACAAAGAGTCTTAAGACTAAACTGACCAGTACCTGTCCTCATCCAAGAAAATTGTGTGTGTGTGTGTGTGTGTGTGTATGTACACACACTACAAACTGAAAAAGTATGTTCAAAAATCCACTAGTCCCAAGCACAGCATGAAACACTACAAATGTTTTAAAGGATTATTTAATATTTCCTCTGATGTAGTTTTGCAACAATATTTTTTCTATTTGTATTCAGTTTCCTTTGAATTTTAAAGCCAAGAAGAATGCAAGTTTACACTTGCTGTTAAGGGCTGCTTTTCCATGATATCTTGGTTATCCCAGTCTGAACTGCAGCTTTGAGTTTACTCTGTCATAAATTTTTATTTTTTATGGTGTTTTATTTGACAGCAACAGTTTTCTGCGTGGATATGTTCTGGGATAAAAGCAGCTCCACTGCATTAAATACTTAAGACAAGAGTATATGCCTTCTACATGCCCTTGTTTAGTATTTTGAAACATCCCATGCCTTTCACTCTATACCTATATGAGCTCCTGGCTGCTCATCTGTTGACTGAGTGTAGCTGCAACAGAAGGTCTCGCCGATCTCCTTCACTCTGCTCACGATGCTTTCCATGGGGCTGCGGGCACAAGACCTGAGGCAGAAGGCAAAAAGAAAGCCTTGTTTATATAAATTAATATCCAGTTAAAAAAAAACCCAAACTCAAACCCAACAACAAAAACACCATACCACCAAAATAAATAGGACAGCTAATTATACTGAGCATTCCTTTCCAGCTGTGTTACAGCCAAAGGAAAACATAAAACACACAAATAAAGTGTCCTTTCCTAACAGGCTTAGGGAGGATATGTAGATCTTGGAAGAAAAGCAGGAGAAACAAGAGCTACAGCAGCACACCCAGGAGAAGAAGGTATCTGCTAAGAGCAAGGCAGTAAGGGTGCTGCAAAAGGCAACCAAACAACCAAATGCATCCCTGACAGCACCCAAGCCAGGCTCAGTCTGGGGGGTAGAGAAAACCTTACACAGCACCTTCCCATTTAGGACCAAGACAGAGAGAAACTGATGGACTCCACTTAGTCACTATCATAAAAATGGGGCAGAGAATCTCTGGCTGGAGATGCTCTCTCTGAATGATTCCAGATCTTCCAACAACTGTTTTAGAGGACAGTGGCTTGTGATTGATGTCATATTAAGACACTAAACTATTCAGCAAAGCTAGAATTGAAATCAACCAAGGTTTCTTTAAACAAAGCCTTCCAATTTACTTCAAAGCTGTTTCCGTGGAATTTGAATTTGAAAAAGAAAATACTGAGAAGCACATATTACACAGGCCAAACTACAGTTTTTCCCATTTCTCCCAGTCACACAGTACATATCCTAGTGTTGGCTGAACTCATGTCCAGTAGGAGCAAAGTATTCATCACAGCTTACTACAAACTGAATAAGAAATTTACTCAATTCTTTTTCTCATTTTATTATTTATCTCTCTCCTGACAGGCTGGTTTATTACTTTGAACAAACACATTTTTCCCTAGAGATTGCAGACACTTTAATGTCTAATTGTGTAATACAAATTATATCAGTCCTTAAAAACAATCCAAGAAACATTCAAAACAAATTGCATCCTGCTGAGCAGTTGTAAACTTCTAAGTAGAACTAGTGCTAGGAAACCTTTAAAAATATATGTTACTACAAAGATGAGAACTAAGAGTATTATTTTTCACCTATTTATGATGGTTACTTTAAAAACTGCACACTTCAAATATTAAGTGCTAATACTAAATGTCAGTTCTGATTATAAAAACATATCTGGAGACCTTACACCATAATACAGCAAGGCCTTAATGTGCAGATGTTAAGCAAAGACCCAGCATCTTTACAGGTATTTACAATTCAATTACTTGTTATGAGCTGGGCTCAGGGAGGAAACCAGTGAACTGACGTGTGCTCAGGGAACAGACCCCAGAACAACCCACGTGGAAAACACAAGTGCTGCTCCAGGAGAGACCAGCACTGACAGGAATTGTGGTCACTGCAAGGCTTATGCATGCGCTATAGAGTTAGATTGACATATCCTGAAGTAGTAGGAAGGAGAAGTGGGAGCCTGTAGGCTGCTTTTAGTTTTATCTTCCCAGCTCAAGGGCCAAGACTGTATCTTGTTGATTCTAATATTTCTGCCCTCCTCCAAAACCTCTGCCAACACAGTGACCACATCTTTTAATAGAGCCATACTTATTTCAAATGCAAGCAAATATATAAAAAAGGCATTTGGCTTTAAAGTAGACAAAAAAATGAACAGCAAAAGCTGAGTCTCCATTAATACAGTGGTGGTGATCAGTAAGATGGGGGGCAGGTGTTCACCCATCCCTCTCAGGATGAGATCATCTAGAAAACAAGACCTTTCAACAAGAAATAATACAGAAGCACAGACCAAAACACTTTGCACCAAACCAAAAAATCCAACAGGTCGGTTTGTGTGTGTGTGAGAGCAGCCAAGGGGAGATGCTCACTCGAGGATGGCCGTGAGCTGCTCGCTGGGGCCGTTCCGGAGCCCGGCCACGATGCTCTGCAGGCGGCACACGCTCTGCGTGGCCGAGGCCACCGGCGTCGCCGCCACCTCCTGCTCCCGCAGGTACCGCCGGCCCGTCAGCGGGGTCGAGGGGGCAAGGGACCTCTTCTGTCACACAGAGAGAGAGAGCAAGGAAAATCAGACAACAAAACTGTTCCAATAACCTTTCCAATGAGCATCTCCTGCAAAATCCCAGAAGGTTAAAATTACACCACTAGTACAGTACGTGAAAGCTTCATCAAACCTGTGAGCTCAGAACAGGTTAAAAATGAGCCATAAATACAAAATATAACAAATCTTCAAGCAGACAAAAATTAACAAAGAGTTTTTAAAAATAAAACACAGTAAATCAATACCTAAGATCTTAAAGTCTGCAATTTTTTAAGATAATTTGAACGTTGAGAAGTAAAGCATGTGCTTCCATTCTCAGTCCCTGGCTGCATTAGCTGGGTGACACAAGGAGTGGGTGGCAGAGCTGCCTGGGAGAGGTCCACAGGAAAATATTCCTTGGAAATTGCTATGTGAGTGGACCTCGAGCCTTCCTTGATCCAAAGGATGATGCAGCACTGAGCAGATGGAGCTGCATGGACTGCACTTACCTATTTTGTATCCTACTCTCTGGAAATGACACAACTTTTTTGGATTTAATTCCCAGAACAGACAACAGTCTAAAGACACACAGGAAATAACGAGACAAGGTTAAGCCCTGCAGTCATTATGCATAAATAACAATATTGTTATATCAGAAATTGATGCTCAGAACTGATAAAACCCATTTCAAAGCCCTGCCTTTAATTTTCCTGAACATGAAATACATTTGGGAGAAAAAGCTAAGGCATAGGATTCCATTACACCAGCACTAGCACCTTGGAGTAAGAAATTTTTTTTTTAATAGACATGTAAATCAAACAGCATATGGTTCTTTCACACACCCAGCACAATTTTTCTCCTTATCCAAAAGTAATCAAGCATTTTCCTGCATGCCAACTTCATTAGATACATTGCACTTTTTAAAACTCTGCTTATAGGCATGAAGAGACAGACTTTGGTGAGGTTTATGCCATGAATGTTAGTTTTCCATAGAGGAGTAAAAAGCTGACTTTTCCTATCCTGAAAGAGGAAACATTGGGAAAACATAAATGAATGCAGTGTCAAGGTTTTGTGGTATGATTATGGGGTCTAAATGGAGCTTGAACAAAACTGCATTTAGGTATTAACTGTGTTCTGATTTTTCTTGGACAAAACCAGACTATATACATGAAAGTGCTCTCATGTAGTTTAAGGAAGTTATCCAGTAAATTCCACAGAAAAGACATCACCATTTCTCCTTAGCAAGACAGTACTGAAGCCTGCAAATGGCATTCATCATCTTCCTCTCAGGAAGAAATTCAAGAAATTCCAAGCCATCTTAATAATTCAGAGAACGTGTAAGGATGGGAAAACTCAAAGGAGTGCATCAAGTGAGATGGATGAGTTAAATGAATCACCTTTTCAAAATGTTGCTGCAGATGACACTCCACAGGAGCTCGTGCTGCCGCTTTCTCTACGAGCACCTCTGCGGGGTATTTTCGAGTGCCAATTTCTTCTTCAGCATCAGCTCCCAGGAAAACTCTCTCATCAAAATCACCCACGGTCAGAACATACTCTTCATACTCTTTATTCAGTGCTTTGCTGAAAGAGAAGCCCAGCTTTGATACCAAAGGCTTAACTGCTGAAGAAACAAAGAAGGTGCCTGTGGAGCGCAGGTACAAACCCAAACCAACACAGGGTCAAAGTGTTCCTTGCTCTGGGCAGCAGTGCTGCTTCACCTCCCCAGGCAACGTGCCCCTGATCATCCCTGCCTGCCTTTGGACTGAAAACTCTCCAGAACCCACTGCAGGGACTATTCTTCCTCCTAAGTGACCACCAACATTTCACTCTCAGTAAGAAGAGGAAAAAACCCAACCTTGCTTCCCCCCCAGTTGTGAATAAACCAGTCTGGAAGTGCTCAGCTGATCAGAGGTTATCTGTGCACACATGGAGCACACCGGTGGGAGCTGCATCCAACTAGCTTGGTTGGATTTCTAGTTTTGCCACTCCACAGCCCATAATTCTGCTAACTGTGCAGCAGAAGGTATAATGAAGAGCTAGTTAGCTGTGAGACCAAAGAAAGCATTCATTTTCTGTATTCCAGCTAACCCAATTGGAAAACAGGAATGTTTAAGATCATCAAGGTTGCAAAGCTTTAAGTTTATACTGGGGAAGCAGAATGGAACTTTGGGACAAAAATCAGAAATGGCTCACATCACTAAATCCTGCCTGCAGCTTTTCCATGGGCCAGGAATGCAGCCCCAGCTACCACATATATTAGTGGAACAGAATGCAGCCATGACACAAGCAACTCTGTGATCCCACAGGAGAGCTGACTCTATCACAGGGTCACCTTCCCCATGTCTTTTAGGAAAAAAAACAAAGTGGAAAAAAAAAAAGGAAAGAAGAAAAAGAAAAACCCAAGAGGCTTCCACACTTATCTTACCTGTCAGGCCACTTGCAAAAGAACAGAGACTACTGTATGTAATACAATTAATTTTAAAGTAGAAATCCTAAGTTAATTTTCACAGGTTTATATCTCAATTAAAGCATTATCTACATTGTTAATCAAGTCCTTGCTCAAAATTCCCAAAGCAATCCAACAAGTTAAAAGCTTACCTATCAAAATCAAATTAATAGGTATTTTTGCAAAAGAAAAGAAAACCAGACCATGAGGGATCCAGAACAAAGCACCTGCTGTTTGTATTTTGCATTTAAATTACCTTTCAGAAGTGAACTCAAAAAGTTTCTGAAACAACCACACTTGAATTGCACAGAAACACTCCACCTCTTTTTTGTGGTTTGGCAACTGTTGCTTCTTTTTCTTTTAAGTCCTTCAGCTGCATCCACAGATGTATACACTCAATCAGAGACTGAGAAATTAATTTAAACACTTCCCTACTTGGGCATATGTGTATAGAAACACACCTGTGTACTTCAGAGCCAAGGTTTTGAGTTGTATTAGATTACAGAAAATCAGAGCAAGCACCAAAACACCTGCCATCAAGGAAGAACCTCTGCAGCTTGAACCCCTGACATCAGCCACATCTCGGATCCAGAAAGCCTTTCAGCCAGAGAGCAGCTTTGATGTCAAATAATCAAAAACCCATCAGATGTGCTAAGGTGAAGGAACAGGAAAGCCTGAGATTTAGTACACAAAGGCCAGTGTTTTAGATATGAACCCAAGTCCCATCATTAAGAACAAAAGCTGCAACTTACCTATTTTCTGTAAAGTTGCAGAGATCCAACAGACATTCTCCTTTTAAGATCTAAGAAGAAAAAGCAGAAATATATAATAAAATCAAAACTGTTCCAAGTGTGAGGGCATGATGGTTTTACTGAAAAAGGAAATTAGGTCTTTTCCAACCCAATCAATTCTATGGGACTGAGGTGAATAACTGGACCTTTTTTTTTCCCTAGACCAAAGGGCTACAGTGCCATTAGCAAGACTGGAGCACAAGGCCCGACTGGATCCAAGCTCCAGATAAACTCACTCTTCAGACACAGCCCTGCAATGCAATATTCTGTTCACTGCCAGGTTAGGGGCTGACTTGACAGACAACTACACTGAAACTTACACAGAGCTTGGAAAACATTTCCAGGATCACAGAATCACAGAATCAATTGGGTTGGAAAAGACCTTTGAGATCATCAAGTCCAACCCTTGGGCCAACTCCAGTCCCTTTACCAGATCATGGCACTCAGTGCCACGGCCAAGCTCAGTTTAAAAACCTCCAGGGATGGGGAATCCACCCCCTCTCTGGGCAGCCCATTCCAATCCCTGAGCACTCTCTCTGCAAAGAATTTTTTCTGCTCTCCAACTTAAATTTCCCCTGGCAGAGCTTGAGCCCATCGTGCCCCCTTGTCCTATTGCTGAGTGCCTGGGAGAAGAGACCAACCCCCACCTGGCCAGAACTTCCCTTCAGGCAGTTCCAGACAGTGCTGAGGTCACCTCTGAGCCTCCTCTTCTCCAGGCTGAACACCCCCAGCTCCCTCAGCCTCTCCCCACAGCACTTGTGCTCCAGCCCCTTCTCCAGCCTCGTTGCTCTTCTCAGTTGGGTTTGAAGAGACCTCAGATTATCAAGACCAACCCTTGATCCGACCCCACTGGGATCACTCTGGCACTCTGTGCCCTGGGCTGGTGATCACAGTGGGGTCGGATCAAGACATGTTGGATTCTCTATCCCTGGAGGTGTTAAGAGGACACTCAGAGCCACATCCAGTCCCTTCTCCAGCCTCGTTGCTCTTCTCTGGCCCCGCTCCAGCCCCTCAATCTCTTTCCTCAACTGAGGGGCCCAGAATTGAACACAACACTCAATGTGTGGCCTCACCAACAGAGTACAGGGGAAGGGTCACTGCCCTGGGCCTGCTGGCCATGCTATTTTTGATACAGGACAAAACTAGACAGAACAATTCATACACCTGCAACCTCAGCCTCCACCTTCCAAAGCATTTTGCTGAACTTCAAGGCAAGCAGCAGACCCACAGTACCACGACAGGCATCCCATACAATTATTTCACAAGGTCACATTTTTTTTGCCCAAAGAAAACACCATCCTTCACAATTCAGTTTCACACTGCCAAGAAAGGGAAGCAAAGTTTCTCCACTGACATAAAAAGTCCGAACAGAGGAGACCTTACAGCACACAGCATTAAAAGTGAGGGAATCCTGTTCCTGCTAAAATACTCACAAAGAAAATCTGACCCTGTGAGTTCCTTTGCTCATTTGCACTCTGCCTTGGGGAACCCACAGGACAGTCTTGAGACCAGCAGCACAGCTGTGTGTTCACAAAACCAGTGAGATGTACCTTCCTATCAAACAGCTTTGCAATGTATGGTTTAAAGTAGTGCTCCTTTATGCCTTTGGCCTCCACCAGCAGCCCGTCGTGCAGCTCACACAGCGTGGCGATGACACAGGGAGGCTCTGCAGGGACTCTGCTCTCCGGAGCGTGGAATTCCACTGGTAAGCCTGGGGAGGAGGAGGGGGTGGGGAACACAACCAACCTTCAGCTTCATTTCAAATGAACCAAGAGAACGAAGCACATTTGATCATAAATAATCTTTCCCCATCATACCTTTAAATGATGGATTTAGCAAATCTCTTCTGTTTGGACACAAAAGGGCATTGGCAAAAATCAGGTCCAAGCAGCACAGAAGCAAATGATAGGAATTTACTAAATCATCTCCAATCATACGGAAATTACCTTGAAGAGACAGCACATCACGTCAAGCAACAGCACAGAAGTTCAGAGGAGGGAATGTACTGCTAAAGCAAGCAAGCCTACCCTTAGTGTACACAAAGAGAGTCCAGCAGAAGTTGAAGAGATCTTTGACACTGCACGGCACCCGCCTGGCAACAAGGAAAAGGAGGGAGAAGTCACTCTTCAGTTCCAGGAAGCCGAACCTTGTTTTACAGTTAAGTTTACCCTTGTATTACAGGAATTTAATTCCATTTCCTTGCTCAAAGTAACAGCTGGAGCTGTTATCTCCTAATTTCACACTAAGGTGCAGTCTAAGCTGCATGTCCTGACTTCAGCTCTCCCTGGCTCCACGGAGCATCCTGCACAGCATTCACAGCCTCCTGGCCCTATTTCCAAGGCAGCGGCTGCCTCTGACCCTGCCATGCTGTTCTGCTGGTGTAACATCTCCCACAGAAGTCTCCTGCAGCCATAGATGTTGAGATGACAAGACCCATGTACATCCCAGTGATGGCTTTTCCTAAATATTTTACTAAATCATCTGTCATCCCTTCAGAACACACAATTATAGCCTATACCACAGCTCATCTACTGAATTCTGTTCGGGGTAGAGATCATGCAAACCCACAGAGCTGGAAGACCAGGGCAGACATTCTTGGGAACAGCCCACAGAGAAGCCACAGTGATGTTGACCCGTTGCTGCTCTGAGGGACACCAAGAGAACATCCAACGAAACTTCTCCCACTACACTCTCCCTGCAGACCTGGAGCTGTGCTGGAGCATTTTACCAGAACAATTATCCTCCCTCTCACCCAGAGAACCCACGTGAGCTGCCAGAAACACCCCACAGAGCCGCAGCTTGGCTCCCTCACCCCCAGGGTTACACCCTCACTACAGAGATGCCACAGCAACAGCCACACTCTGCAGGGAGCCAGATGAGCTCCTTTAACTAAGGCAGAAGTTCCAGGTGTGTGTGGAAGATGACATCACCCAATTTATCAGGATCAGAGGTCCCATCCCTTTGGAACTTCATTTTCACAAGTCTATACTGGGTATAACCCTTTCCAGGGAAAAGTCACATTAAATCTCAAAATCTCATACCTCTGTTTCCTGCTTCGCTGAGGTTTAGAAGTTTCTTCATAAGGGTATTGAAATATATCAAAAAATATTGGTTCAAACTTCTTGAAGATCACAGTTGACACTTCAAAATTTCTCTCCAGCTGGTCCACTCGCTCTCGGAATTCCTGTGGTAGGTTTGACATGTCCATCCACTTCTTCATTTTGCTAAAAAACTGAATTAAACTTAAAAGAAAATAGAAAAGTCAGCTTTGAGCTTTAACTAACTTCCATTCTAAATTTTTTAAAAAGCCAAAATGCAACGTATTTCCTTCTTGATGACTAGTTAGATTACTATGCAGGTTTACAATTTATTCTGAGAGACTCCAAAACTGTGCATATTTTAAGCTTTTTATCCCTCTGGGGTTTATCCTGGACGCTCTTTAAGGCCAAGGAACACTACTGTGATGTAGAGGCTGCCAGCATGGCTGTGTCAGGCAGGGGAGGGGTGGAAAGGAAAAATCACACTCAGCTCTGCACGGGACGAGGGGGAGGCAGGACAGGCAACCAAACCACAAGCACGAGCCTGTCAAAGATACCGCACAAAAACCTGTTCGCTCTGGGTGTAATTAATGGCAGCCCCCGCTGGGAGTGGGTCTTTAAATGGAAGCAGAAACATTCCAAGCTCCGCCGTTCCAGCTCTGCCATCCCGCGTGTGGCAGAGGAGCTGCTGTGGGGCCAAGTGGGGCTCAGCGCTGCTCCCTAAGCGGCATCCCGAGCACCTGGGGACCGCCGGCACCGCACCGGGAGCCTCCGGCACTACACCTGGGGGCCGCCGGCACCGCACCGGGAGCTCCGGCACCGCACCGGGAGCTCCGGCACTACACCTGGGGACCGCCGGCACCGCACCGGGAGCTGCTGGCACCGCACCGGGAGCCGCCGGCACCGCACCGGGAGCGCCGGCACTGCACCGGGAGCTCCGGCACTACACCTGGGGACCGCCGGCACCGCACCGGGAGCTGCTGGCACCGCACCGGGAGCCGCCGGCACCGCACCGGGAGCCGCCGGCACCGCACCGGGAGCCGCCGGCACCGCACCGGGAGCCGCCGGCACTACACCTGGGAGCCGCCGGCACCGCACCGGGAGCTGCTGGCACCGCACCGGGAGCTGCTGGCACCGCACCGGGAGCTCCAGCACTGCACGGAGACGTGCCTGAGCCCCGAGTCACACACACGTCCTGCTACAGCCGCTCCGGCACACCCCGAGCTGACTGTGGGCAAATTAACTACGGGGAGGAAAAGCTGCCATGGGTGAAACAATTGCTGGTCCGACGTGGGTGTTCTCCCACAGGCTTGAAATTGAAAATTACATATTTGCATCTGATTTCCCTTTGGAACACGCGCGGATCTGCTGCTGTCACACCACCGCCTCGGGCCCCGCGCTGGGCAGCGGCGTGTTGGGGCTCACCTGAGGCGGGCTGGGGCTCACCTGAGGCGTGTTGGGGCTCACCTGAGGCGTGTTGGGGCTCACCTGAGGCGGGCTGGGGCTCACCTGAGGCGGGCTGGGGCTCACCTGAGGCGGGCGGAGCGCAGGATGCGGGTCAGGGACACGCCGTTGCCCTCGATGGCGCCGCTGCCCACGGTGGGCAGGCGGCGGCGGCGGCAGGCGGAGTACAGAGCGCAGGCCAACCAGTGCAGCGCCTCGCCCTGCGCCAACAACAGCGGGGCACGGGGGCGGCTCAGCCGGGGCGGGCACGGCCCCCGCGGCCCCTCGGCCGCCCCGCCCCGCCCCGCCCCGCTCACCTCCAGGCTGTAGGTGCCCCGCAGCGCCGTGAAGTCCCGCAGCGCCTCGGCCGCGCTCGCCGCATCCAGGTTGAGGTCCCGGCACAGCCGCTCCACGGCCAAACCGGGATCGGCGCGGGACATGGCGGGGAGCGGCGCGCCAAAACCGCCGGAAGGGCGGGGCTGCTTCCGCCGCGAGCGCGGGAAACGCGCGGGGGCAAGGAGGGATACGGACGGACGGACGGACGGACGGAAAGACAGACAGACAGACATGGAGAGAATGACAGACACACACAGGCGGACACGGACAGACAGGAACAGACAGACACGGACAGAGAGAGACACGAACTAGACGGACACGGACAGAGATAGGGACACACACACGGTCAGAGGGACAGACACGGACACACAGGCAGATATACACAGACAGACAAACGTACACAGAGCAGCTTGCAGAGAGCACACACAGGCACACGTGCGGGCCGGGCACTCGCTGTCACTCGCTGTCGCTCGTGTCACTTGGGCGCGGGGCGCTCGGTGCTGGCGGGAGTTGCGGCCGCTCCCCGCACACGGTTGCGGGAGCCCAAGGCGGGATCGACTCTGGCCCCGCCGGGCCCCGTGACACGCGTGGGTGCAGCATCGCCGTGGGGCCGGGCAGGTGGGGTCCCCTCGCCCCCAGCCCTGCAGGGCCGGGCGGGCACCGCCCCCGCTCCCGGAGCGCTCCTGGCCCTCGGGAACCGGCCCCGCCGCCGTCCCGGCCGTGGCGGGCGCTCAGAGCCCCTCGAGGTGCCGGTTCCACCCGCCCGGCCGGGGCCGCTGTCAGTGACCGGGGCCGCTGTCAGTGACCGGGGCCGATCGGAGCACTCCTGAGAGCAGCGGGAGCCGCGGGGCACCGCCCGCCCCCCTGGACAGGGCTCGGGTGTCGCAGGTTCCGCGGGGATCACGGCTCTGGACCCGCGGAACGTGGGGTGATCCTTGAGCCCCCGTCCTATGGCACTGCCCGAGCAGTGGCTGCAGCTGCCGGCAGGGCTGGGACAGGAGCGCACGGAGCGGGCCCCCCAGTGCGGGGCTGAACCCGCACCCCCTCCCTCGGACCTGCTGTTCGCTCAGCAGCCCCTGCCCTGCCCCTGCCCCACACACATCCCGGAGTCGTTCTCCTTGAAAATGTCCGTTTGCAAAGCGCAGGGATCGGTTCGTGGGATCCACAGGCCTGTAGGAGTGGTCAATCACCAAAACCAGCTCAGCTCCGTGCTTTCCAAAACGTTACTTTCCACGAAAACAAACCTTAATGCAACATCTAAATCTATTTCGAAAAAGATTTGCTGTCAGAGGACTGAAAACTGCCTGCTATGAACAGCCAGGAAACCTGTGTAATCTGGGATAATGAGGCTATGAGTCCCACAGACTTATTTATTCCTTCAGGACCAGAGATTGTGCTTTCCTTGGGGTGAACTGAGCTTTGCTTTTTGTGCATCTGTTTCTCTGTAAGAAATCTTTGCCCTTTCCTGGCACCGGGGGAAGGTCATCATGAGGTTCTCTTTTAAAATTTTGTCTTTCCAAACGATACAGAAAATTCCTGTGCAATGTCTCCCTGTACGATTGTGCTGGTAATACAGCACAGCCAGCTGAAATCCTGACAGCCCCGAGAGAGGAGAGGTGGGATGGACCATCTGCCATGGCTCTCACTCTCCTTGGCTGCTCCTGCAACAGATCCAGGTCACTGCTATTCCTTTAAACCCTCCAAGGGCATGTGCTGGGCTTGCCTGAACTGATGCACTTAGCCAGGCTGGGATTAGGATTGAGTTCCAGGCTCCATCCCATTCAGACCACTGGCAAATGGAGCCAGGTAGTGGTGCTGTATGGAGTTGTTCCATGAATTAAAATACTGCTGGGTGGTGGACTAATTTCCTGCTTGGCTGGAGATCTTGCATTGCTTAAACCTTTTGAGGTGAAATCTCCATCCTACAGGAATTAGTGCCACCTTGGCACTGCACCGATGGCCTCCATCCACCCCTGGGTGCACCACGAAACCACCAACAACCCAAAAAGCCACAGCAGAGGGTGAGGTGAGGATGATGCTCCCAGGCCTGTTATACAATTGTACAGGGCACGCTGTGCTGAGAGGTGGGAAGGGGAATGAGAGAGAAACTGGATTCTCTTCCTCCAGTTTTCCAGAGTCACTGCTGTGCTGGCAGCTGGGCGCCTTCGCTGGCAGTGCTGCCACCTGTGCAGTGCCACAGCCAAGCGCTGGCACCATGGGCAGCTGGGCAGTGGCACACAGGATGTGAGGCACTTGGGGACCAGGAACGGTGCCTCTACCTGTGGCATGGTGCCATTATTTCTTTGAGGTTGCAAAAATTGAGAATTCATGGCCTTGTGACAGCCCATGCTCCAGAGCCCTGGAACCAAAGTGGCTTCTGAAGAGATGGAAACCAAAAGTGCAATGAAAAGCTCATTTTATTCAATGCTAACGAAATGTCAATTAGAGAAACTGTGTTCTGCTCACTGCTGGCTAAGATTTCCAACCCCAAATCCTTTCTTGTAACTGTGAAGAGCCCAGAGTGGGGACATCTGCACTTGGGGCTGTTAAAGCTCCCCCAGCCACAGGTCAGTGCTGAGGGAAATCCTTTCCCATTTTTTGTGACTATAAAGGGAACTGGAGATTCTGTCTAAATGTGTGAAGACTGTGGAGGCCTCTGGGCTTCCACCCACCCTCTGGACAAAGCTGGTCAGCAGAGAGCTCCTGTACACCCTCTGTGCTTAAACTGGCCCTGGAGCTCGGTTTGCTCTTGGTATGTTGCAGGACAGTGAGTGAACCCCCAGGGCACTGTGAGAGCACGGCCTCGGCCCAGGAACCTCCTTCTGTGGCAGGCGAGGGCAAGCAGCCCCTCCCTGGAGTGACGCACAGGGCACAAGCAGCAACCCCAAGGCAGGGAGCAGCCACTGGGCTTGAGAGCTTCTCAACGGCGTCATGCTGAGAAAAAGGCAAGTCACGGTTATCACTGAGTCAGGTGAATTAAACATTCACATATATTTGCTGAAAAAAATTATATACATCTGTAGCAAGGCTCTGCCAAGTCTGAAAGATAAGCATCATCTAGTCACTAAATTAAAAAAATAAAAATCTGACTTTTAAATCTTTTTCTTTTTATCCATGTTCAAGAGCACAGACAGTTTATTTTGTTAGCACATTTGGTGAAGAATGTATGTGTGTGAGTAGCCATGAAAACCGGTGAAAGTTTGGCGTTTGTTTGGGATATGATGGAAAAGAAGAAGCAGCCACTTACGCCTTACAGTCTAAATAATCCACAGAGTATACTGGGTTGCAAAAGGGTCACAAAGTAGCAAAGAGAAGCCTAAACACTCAGAGACATAGCATACGTGTCTGCTAAGAAAGAACAAGGTATAGAGCATGCTGTCTAATTAAATAAATTCCACTTCAAACCCTGTTCCTTACGCGTGGAGCCCTGGAAAAACCATCCCGTAACAAGAAATGAACTCGGAAGAGATTTCTGTATCCATTCACAGTAAGGCTTTGAAGATATATGAAATTTTATAGCATTTGTATTTTAAGGATTTAGGGCAAGTACATGTTCTTCCACTGAATAAAAACAAAGTTAGTACTTAAAAGGTTCAAAAATATATCAATCGTGACTTTTTTTTTACATAAATAAATTATATTGATTTTGGATTTAACAGCTGAAAAACCCTTTCTGCTTCCACTGGAGGCAAAAACTGAACAAAATGTTAGCTAAATAGAGATAGCAGCATTTCTAAGAAATCTGTTGATAGTGATACAGTATCTATGCTACAAGAATGTTATTAAATAGAACACATTTAACTATCCAGGGGGGTTGCATTATGATTGTTTACAGACTTTTAAAAAAATCATCCAATCCAGTAAACTGGGAATAAATTCTGTGAAAATATAAACCAACTGGCTTTTTTCAATGGTGGTAACAGACTTCTTTGAGATGCTAATTTTAACATGTACATAATTTATAATCCCAAATGTATAAAAGACAATGACAAAAAGCATCATAAATAAATAATGCAAACTGAAATAGTTAAGTCAAAACATTTGGACCATCTGATAAATTAGCAAAACTGCAACAGAAAAAAAAGTAAAAAATACAGTAAATTGTGACAACCAAGTGTGAAACCGATGAGTAGCACACGCTCGACTCCCTCCCGCCTGCCCTCGGCCACCGCTGCACCACCGTGGCTTTATTCAAGTCTCAGACCATGAGCTGCAAATAAGAACAACCCCAAGTGTAAAGAAGAATGAAAGGAGGAGTGAGGGGAAGGAGAAATCAAAGAGTTGCCTGTGGAGGAGGAGTCTCAGTACCCAGAGCTGGCGCAGGGGGTGGGGCTGGCGGCACTAAAACCCGTCGATTGAAATGCAGACACTGAAACCGTTTGAGGGATTGGAAATACTGTTCAGCAGCAAACGGAATGGGAAGAAGCCAAAGTCATCTCTTCACAGTCCAGTGCTAGAAAGGAAGAAACTCAAGCTCTGAAAGCCTCAAGGCTCCTTTTCAGAGGACTCCCCAAGGAGTGAAGCTGGCCTACAGCCTACTCGGAGTTTGCTGAAAGGACGTCACTTCTGGGGTGAGGAGTGAGGAATATGAAAACTCAAAAAGCCTCAGTGTTCATGTAAGAGCTTTAAAATTGGTGTGGCCTGTTCACGACTGGGAAAAAAACCTTTAGAGCACCTGTAATTGCCATAGCTGAGAACTAATGCCAGAGAGGAGCACTGAAGACTGGCAGAATGTGAAGGAACTGGTAGCTACAGGTACAATAACCCCAGGAAAGTCATGCAAGTGTGCAAAACCTTTCCAGCTCAAGCTGAAAATTTCTTGTAACTACCAAAGAAAGGGCAACTAAACTCCATGTAACATAAAACCAAACTTTGGTTTTAAAAAATACAAAAGAATGTCTACATCGTCTTTTCACTCTGCAGTTCGTCTCCAAATCTTTGAGGTGGGGGTGATCAAGAAATTACAGAACTACCAGTTATGCTTTTCCTTTCAAAGAAATGAATATATGCATTTTCAATCATTAGTTATATACTTCTGTCTATACTACTATTCTAGTAACCATGATAAAATAGGGAAATACTTTAAATCAAAAATACACGTTAGCACTTACTATAGCTGTGCTTTTAGCCCAAATAAAGGCTTTTTCGTTCAGTGTTGCTGTAGACAGAAATACCCTTGTCTGCATGTAGACCAAGAGGTAAAGACTTTTCTTTTGCTCTTCTTTTTTTGCTGCTTTTTCTTCTCAAAGGAGTGAGCAATTTGGGTGGGTGACCAAGTACTGGATTTGCTATCGTCGGTTGGGATGAACGACTGGAAAAACAGAACAAGAATTTGGTGCCTCCCATACTAGCTAGACAACACTGTTTATCTAATAAAGTGGCAAGACCCTGCAACTATTAACATGTAGCATGTCACCAGAGTTTTTTCTGACAGGGAATTAGGTAGATAATATTACTCATGGAAACACAGGTTTATGAAGGTGGAGTGGGGTGGAAGGGGAAGTAACAAAGAGTTTATGGGATAAGAAACTCACAAGCCACAATCTTTTTGTGTTTTTTCAACGAAACAACAGTTCTAATCAGTACTGAGAGCCGCCTGGTGCTGCTCCTCTGCTGGTCCCTCCTGCTCCTTCTCTGCTGCCGACAGCGGGCTCTGCTCTGCACAGTTTTGACTGTTTGCAGCTTCTTTTTCCAGCAGTGAGACAGTTTCTGGCTCTGGATTTGCCGACTCCCCTTTTGCTTTCTTCCTCTTCCGCTTCTGGCTCTCCAGGTTTGCTGCCTCTGAGTGCCTGGCTTGCTGGATGCCAGGCAGTGCCATGCCGATGCCAGGGGAGAGGAACATGGAGGGATAGATCAGTCCAGGAGACATCCCTGGGATAAGAAATGGGTTAAAAGCTACAGGACTACTGGTAGTTATTGCGGATTCTGTCTGATTAGAAAAGGAACTAGGACCGGGCTTGTCTTCGGTGAGGGGCTCCTTTTTGCCCTCCTGGCTGCCCTGTTTCTCCTCGCTGGCTTTCTCGCCGCTGCCGGTGCCGCCTTTCGTTGTGCTTGTTAACGAAGTCGGAGCAGTCGCAGTGCAAGTCGTTGTCATGGGGGAATTGAGAAGTCCTCCAACGCCAAACATCTGGGGCACAGTAGCCATGCCTGGCAGCATCATGGGCAACATGCTCAGGGTGCTCTTCACATCCTCACCGGCGGGCACCGCTGCAAAGCCAGCGGGAAACCCAACCAGCCCAGTCAGAGGGATCCCTTGCATGTTTCTCATGTTCTGAAGTCCCACTAGATCCATCCCAGCAATGAGTCCGTTCATGAACAATGGTCCCATCCCAGAAGAAGAATCTGCTACAACACCGGGGCCTTTGAGGAGCTCACTCCGGGGCCTCCTCCCTCTGCGGCGCGGCCCCGGGTCCCGGAGCACGGGCTCGGTGAGGACGCGACTGAATTTGTTTTCAGGTAAGTAGCCCTGAAAATAAAAGACACATAACAGAGAACACCCGACAGTTACTTCTGCAGCAAGGGGGATCTGCCTTGTCTGTGCTCGCATCTGTGTCCCAGATGGTGTCAGCACAGAAATATTGGCCTACATGATATGGAATTTGAGAGGTACACACAACTTTTCCCCAATGGATGCTGCCAAGTGCAAAACACCCTCACTTTGCCCTGGCAGGATCCTGCAGTGTCAAAATGCTCAGGGAAGGGACGAGGAAACATGTTTTTACCCTGTATTTCACCCTAGCCCTCAGCACCAGCTGTTCACAGCACAAGAAGCACTGGGGCAGCGTGGTGTCAGCTGCCTACTCATCTCTGCCCAGCACTAATTGTGCCTTCAGGAATCGGTGAAAATATCATGTCTTTGAGAGGTGAAGGGCCAAATTTTCAATGCTCTGCAGGACAGCAAAGCTCATGGGATGACACACAGAGAGTGGACATGCTATCTGAAGAGCTCCGGGTCAGAGCTTTGCTGAGATGCCAGGAAGCATTCAGAAAGCTCTTCTGAACATTCAGACACAGGACTAAAACCCAGCAGCCAGAAGTGGGCAACAGTGTCTGTTTACACAGAGCAGTGCAGGGGGATCCACAGCCCAGCTCAGAACTCCCTTCTCCAGCATCCTCACCACAGACATTCAAACATTTCCCTTTGGGGGTCCCTTGAGTTTCAGTATCACCACTCCTTGAACTGTTTCCAATAATAGATTTAGGCAGGAAAAGGATTTCCTTGTTGACACCTGCAGTGCACGAACATGAATCAGATGCCCCTGGCAGTCTGCTCAGTACAGCTTCTGCCCAAGGGGGGAGGACCTTCTGGGAGACTTCCCAGTGGCACGTGGGAGAACCTGCCTGGGGCCATGTCTGCACCCGAGCTCTGGGGGGCCACGCTGGCCGGAGCACCAGGAGCAGCCGCCATCCCTGCACGTCCCTGTGCCAGGACAGACATGCACTCACCAAGAGTTCAGTGAGGATGGGGCTCAGGATGGGAGTGCTCCTGGGATGCAGCTGCTGGAGCAGGGCACATGAGAGGTGCCTGGGCAGTGCCAGGCAGCAAAGAGACTGTCCCCTCAAACCAAAGAAAGGAAGAGCTGTCAGCCTGCCCAGGGCTGGCTGCCCGGATGGGGCCCTGATGCCAGCCTGGACATGGAGCTGTTTCCTGGGCAGTGGCACATACCATGCCAAATCTCCAGCACTAATTAAAACCTAGTTTGAGAGCAGTAAAAACCTCTATGCCAATTGATTCCTGCACATGTCCTGCAAGGGTGTCACACAAATCACTTCAGTCCCAAAACCAGCAGGTGAGAGGGACTGTAGAGTGAAGTGTGGGTCAGGCCAACCTGCAGGGCAGGACAAGGGGATCTGACAGGGCCACGTGCCAGAGGGGAGGGCGCTCCTCCACAGACTCTGCCACGCACCAGGGCAGGGACTGGTGTGATGAACAGGGTGGATGAGCGAGGCGGGTGAGGCTCTGTCCTGCCCCTCTCCCTGTCTGTGCCTGCCCCTCCAGGTCTGGCGACCTTTGGCGGGCCCATGGCTGCACAGGCAGAGTTTGCAGGAGCTGAGAAAAAGCATCATCTATTTGAAAATTTGACCCATGAGAACGTGTTTTGTCCACACCCTGAGACCAGCACCTGCAGAGGATGATCATTTCTAGGGTGTTCCTCTTGCCCCTGCTATTCCTAAGCATCCCCCGGCTTTCCAGACAGCCCCCCTGAACTGCTGACCCTGCTCCCAGGGCTGCTCTTTCCTTGCCCTGGCCATGGGGGGCACACACCCACCCTCCCTCGTCCCCACGTGCCCTGGCCCTGCCGCTCTGCCCTCCCACACGTAGCCCAGGGTCTGCCTCGCAGCCCCAGACCCTCACTGGAGAAAGGTTGTGGGGATGGGGAGGGGAAAGAAAAGATGACATGATACAGATTTCTCCAAAAGCTCTAACTTACTGAAAGCTTAACAATGTCAGCCCAGTCAGCTGCAACAGCATACTCCAAGTTTGCATCAAGCCACCTTGGCAATTCCTTCAATGCTGGTGCCGTGGCTCCCCCTAACTATAAAACACAGCAGAAGGATGACCTCTATTGCAGAGAGAGTTATGTAAAATAATACAAAAAATATGATTACACTTCCCCTAGCTCCTTGCTTTGGGCTGCAATTTGGCTGGGGCAGACTACCCCCTTGCTACACATCTTCATAGGACTTGGTGTGTGCCTTCAGCCCAGGGACAAAAGGCAGGTTCAGCCTCTGTGGTCCAGCCCATCGCCCTCTGATGGGGACAGGGCTGCAAAGGCCATGCTCAGAACTGACAAACTCCCCAATTTGCTCAGGTACCCAGTGGCCAGCATGGGGGCAACAGAGGGGAACACAGATGTGGCTGAATCAGCCTCTGCCTCACTCTTTTAGTTTTGGTTTTACATGTGATTAATGTCAAGTCACCTTCTGACCTATTGCAGTCCTGGGTGTGTTTAAGAACTGAATTTGGGTGGAAAGTACTCCTGAACACCCCTTCTCATTCAGAGAGGGGAACATCAATGCCCTGGAGATTAAACTGCAGACATATAAACCCAAGCTCCTTGGTAAATGAAGCAAGAAAAAGACGTTCCAATCCTCCACCTCCCACACACCCAATAGCAGCATGGCCTGAACCTTGTAAGGAGGAACAAACCCAAGATATTTTCATGGCAAGATTACAGTTTGTGGCATACTGCAGTGAACTCAAGGGGAGTAATCAAACCCAGGATGGGAAGCACCAGCCAGGGCTGTGCAAAGGGTGGCTTTAAAGCCAAAGGCTGTATCCCTTTGCTGTTGAGGGGTCTGTCCCCGGGCAAGGGTTGACACTCCCACATTCCTTACTTCACCCAGACAGTCACTTATTTTGCATGTCTGTGTCCCGTTGGGCACAGGTGTCACAGGATAGTGTAGATCCGAGATGTATTCCAGACTTTTGTCCCAACCATCAGCTTCTCTAGAGTAAATCACCCCCACAGCCCTGGGTGAGCTCAGGGCCTGCTAAGCATGTTGGGACACTGAGGGCAGGGCAGAGAACAGGCCGTGGCTTACCCGCCGTCCGGTGCCCTTGTGTACAACGGGCACCCTCTCCTCTCCTGTCAGTGAGCTGATGTCCAATCTGCTGGGGTCCTTGCACCGCTGCCTCCTCTGCTTGGGCTTGTCTGAAAAATTCTGGAGTGCAAACAAGACAACGTTAATGAGACTGGATGGCTTAATGAGCCTGGCTGGCTGCAAGCCCTGCAGGAGAGCAGCATGGATGAACTCATGGAGAGAGGGTCCCTGCAGACTGAGGCCACAGCAGCGCCAGCAGCACAAACTGGTCCCTGCCACAGGACCAGCTCTCAAATGAGCACAACTGATTTTTGTAGGTATAAAGAGGTCTCCAGCGTACCCCACTTAGACTGCCCCAGCCCTTTCTAACTCCCTTCAACTCCTGAAGCTGCAACCTATTGCAGGTTCCTCTTTGCACTTCTGAAAATGGGACACTGCCTACAGCCAGGAAACACAGAACAGGTCTGTGTATGCCACTCGTGTTGCTGCCATACAGCTTCTTGCCAGCTCAGCTGTTCTGTGTTTCATTCTTCCTTCAGCTGTTCCCATTACAGAGATGCTGCACTGTGTTTCTTTAGGATCAGAGCCCTTTGGAGCTGCAACCCACCAGGTTACAGTTGAGGTGGTGCATCCCAAGCCCTGCTGTCCATGTGCCTGCAGGGTCGGATTCCTGAGTCAGAGGAAAGACCCTGAGTGTGCTTTGTCCTTTAAGCTGAGCTGCTGCAGTAACCCGAAGCCTCTTTCAATCCATCCTACCTGGTGAGAGGACACCCGCCCCAACAGGGAGATTCTGCACAGCTGGCCTGGGGCATTGGGGGCTTGCTGGGAGCAACAGGTTCACCAGCAGCATGGTCAGACTGGGAAAGCTCCAGTAAGCCCTAGAAGGCAAGTTTCCTGGGAAGGAGTGGGAAGGCACCTCCACACCTGCTCCACCATCTGACTGCTCTTAGGCTTCTGGCCCTGGGCACACAGCTGGCTGTGTCTCTGGACTTTGAAATGCAAGGGCCATTCTGCTGAGCAAACCCTGGGCTCCTCACCTCTCATCTCTAAACCTCCAAAATCCTAATGGCTTGCCTATAGTCTAAGCTCCAGGGAATCCCTCCCTGCCTCAGGCACATGATACTCCAGGACCAAGATAAAGAGCCTTTTCTATATTACCACCACATTTCTTTCTACTCTGTTTCACAGCCTGTGCTCTGCCTGTCACATGGTCTAACAGCCTAAATAAGCTGAAACCTGGAGCAAACCAACCAAGAGGTGGAGGTTTATGAGACAGCAGGAAGAATAACAGAGACTGTGTACCCCACTCTGTGTCACTCTACTTTCTGACAGCACCCATGGCCACACAGCTACAGCCTTTCAGCCTCCAACACAGACACTTCTGTCTGGCTTTTAAAGCCAGGAAGTTTTCTCTTGCCTGGGAACCTTATTTAATACAAGAGCACTGCCTGAAATGACCCCTGGTGAAAGACAGCAACACAGACAAGTCTTGAGCTCCCCAAATCCCTTTTCTTATTTCTGTCCCTATCCCTGGAAGATATTGTGCATTGGGCAGACGTATGCACTGCAGCTGGAGAACCGACCTGGGGCATTAGGATGCAGGTCCTGGAGGCTGCCAGACAAGTCCACACCCAGGGAGCCCTAAAGGGTATTCACAGTCCCCAGTTCAGGCATGTTTGTGTTCGGGGGAAAGGAGAAGAGTTCCCCAGCAGCAAGTGCCTTTACCTGCTGTACAGGGAACTGTGCCCACCTCCCAAACATGTGACAAACCTCCCAGACAGTCCTGATGAACACCACAAGCCATGTTACAGGTAAAGCCCTAACACAAAGGGCAACACACGAGGAACACACACATGTGCCACTGAAGGCCACCCTTACTGTGCCAAAGCCGGGGACATCAAGTGTGTAGTCAGACTGCTGCCGGAGCCAGTCGAGGAGACTCTTATTTGGGACAGCCTTCTCTTGGCTGCCTGCAGCTGGGACTGGCTGTGGAGTTGAGGTAGCAGCAACCGGCCCATCAGGGAGGGGACTGTTCTGAGGGGGCTGCGGCTGGTCTTCCTGAACATCCTGCCATGGAGGAAGGAGGAGGGAGAGCGATCAGCAGCACGTGGTGATGCATGTGTACCCCAAGAAGCAGAGCTCCCAAGGCTGGACATCTGCTCCTGTGACACAGATTAATCCACATATTCCCAGTGCCTGTTTCTTAAACGGCCACCCACCACCACATTACATTTCCACTCCATCCCCAGCACTGGGGGCAGGGAGGGCAGAGAGAGCTGGAAGATGCTTCTGAGCTCACCTGGAAACACCCTAATCACCAGGAGGACCAACTTTCCCTCCGATCACTCCTAAAACTCATCTAGAGGAAACGGCCTTGCTCCCAGAGTTCCATTTTTCTTGAGTGGATCCCAGGGTAGAAGAACAGGTGCAGTAGACTCTTGCCACCACTCTAATAAAGTCAAGGATCTTTCCTCATGTTTTCCAACCCTAAATACCCCCTGAAGTGGGACAGCAACTTTTGATAACGCTTAGCAAGACTCAAACACTCCAGAGTCCTGCAAACCAGAGGGAAAACTTCCCTTTCTCCCTGGAGTACCATCTGCTCCTGCACAAGCCAAGCTGTCCTGGTGGAGGTCCTGCAGTGTCAGGGGCAGCAGAGCTTGGAGGGGAGACCTGGGCCATGAAGCAAATTGTGCTGAACCCACTGGATCCACGTGATGGGGGGAGCACCAACCCACCTGCAGCCTGTTTGGTAGAGGCCTCTCCTTCAAGAAGATGAGGTCCATCCCTTCGACATTTTTCCTCCTGCCCCGTCTCCTCCTCATGGCAGCATCATCTCTTCGGAGGCTGCCATTTACAATCTGTCCTGTGACAGGATGGATTAACCCTGCCTGTAAGATGCCAGACAAGTCCATGCCTAGGGAACCCTGGAGGGCACTCACTGTTCCCAGTTTGGGCATGTTTGTGTTCAAGGGGAAAGGAGAGTTGTTCCCTGGGGACCCATTAGAGGCTCTGGACAAGTCCACCGCTGCCTCACGCCAGCCGTTCAGCACAATGGGTGAATGCACATGGGCTGCTGCCAGCTGCTCCAGGCTCCTCTGTTTGGCATCTCTCTCCATCTCGAATTCATAAGGTCTCCTGTGCTTCCGCTCGTCCTTTGTGAAGGCAGGGCTCAGGAAACCTTCCTGTGTGTACCAAAGCCACAGAGAGGGTTATGGCTGCTCCCACACTGCCCAGGGACCACAGCTCTTCACACTGGCACTGAGCTAATGGTCAGGCTCCTTTGCCTCTCCACAGGCTCAGGGCTCCTCTTTCCCCATTTGGGGATGGTGCAGAAGCACCCTTGCAGCACTCTGATCTCCTGAGGTGCTGTAGCCCTGGCTGCTCTGCCAGCTGCAGAGTGGCCCAGCAGGGTGCCCAGAGCAAGCTGTGTCTTGCCCAACATGACCCTTGGGGATTGGGGGACTGGGACTCGGGAGCTGGGGACTCGATGGGGCAGTGCCTTCTCCTGTACCCTTTCCTTGGAGATACGAGGGCAGTGTCCCCTTTTCCCTCGGACCATGTCAGGTGCTCCAGCATTGACTCTGGAAGCACCTCTACAGCCGCAGAGGCCTTTCCAGGAGGGCAGCAGGGGGCTGAGAGCATGGGGAGCTCACCAGGAGCCCTCAGGGGAGGGGACCAAGTGGCTTAAGCCACATCTTACACACCATAAGTGGCACCAAGAAGCCCCAGTTGGGAAGCTCCTGAGCAGTTCTGGGCAACATCTCAGCCAAGAGTCCTGAGCCTGTCACTGCCCGAGGGACCCCCTCACCTTTTGTACCTGTGAGATTAACACCCCGTTATTGAAGCTGGGATCAGAGGCTTCTGACTCAGCAAAGCTGCTCCTGCTGCCGGCGTTGCTGGTCAAGGCTGGGGCTGTCAGCAGGCTCTGTGCCTCAAACTGCTGGCTGGAGGAAGGCCACTTGCCCTTTAGGATGGCATGGCAGATGTTGTCAATGCGGTTGATGATCACACGGTCCTGAAAACAGAATTGAATGGTGGCAAGCTGAGATTGGAATGACTGACCCATGTATGTCAGCTCAGGATTAAAGCCAAGCCCAGCCCAGGTGATCTCATCTTGGTGGGGAACTGCTGTGGGGGCAAGCATCTCCATCATACAGGTGCTTGGGAAGAGCACCTCAGTCAGAGCATCTGTGGGGAGCTGTGTGAGGAGGAGCAGAAGGCAGAGCTGGGGCTGTGTGAGCCACTGCTGGTCAGGATTACACAGGAACACTTTGATCCAAATAATGTTCATTTTAACCTCACCTTCGGCCACTCAGAGAAGGAGTAAAGTGTCTTCTCCTGCAGCAGCTGGGCAATGGTTGGTGCCCGGGCATCCTGAAGGTCATCGATTTCCCCGGGCAGGACAGAAGCACAACTTCTGTTCTCTTCCTCCAAGTACTTCTCTGGACCACCTAAGAAAGTGAAGAAGAACAGAGCTCATCACCACCCTGCTTTTCTCTCCCTCCCGAGGTGGGAGCACCTCCTAACACCTTCCCACCTCCATGACCAGCTGGCTCCACCAAGGTCCCACTTCCCAAATAGTCAGCAAGAGAATAAGCACTTGGGTCACAGCAGGCGGCCCAAGGGACATCTCTCTTCTGGCCTGAGTCTGGCGGTCTTGTATTGCAATAGCCCTCATCCCTGACCATCCCCATACCAGAGGCGGGTGAAGAGGGGGGCATGTGTCTTTCCAAAAGGAGCTGCTCAGCCTAGGAAGATATTCCTGCATTCCATGTCATGCTCATGGCAGATGGACTCAGGGTGGAGAGTTCTGGCCAGCCCTGCTGGCAAATGCAACCCCCAACCCTTCTTCTCCGCCAGTTACAGTGGCTACAAGGACCTCAACTCTGGCAGAAAGCAGGCTACTCCAGGGGCTGGGCAGCCCCCAGGTTTGGCTCTGCAGGCAGGACAGCAGGTCCCTCTGACCCCAGCCAGACGTGAGGGAGCAATCAGGATCATACCTTGGCTCTGGCTGCTGCTGGCTTTCTCCCCCTCGCTTCTGTTCTCACACTCTTCTTGCTTCACACCCTGGGGCCCAGGGTGCGGGGCCTCTGAGCAGCCTGCCCGTCCCTCAGCCCTTTGGCCCCAGGTCTCCACCCCAGCATGGAGGGGCTCTGCACCTGAGGCCCCCAGCAGAGGTGTGGGCAGGCTGAAGGGCTGGCTCTGAGCCTGGCCCAGTGAGTGCTGCCCAGTGCTCTCCTCATCCAAGTCACAGTCCTCTCTTCCTTCTGGCCCAGGCTCCCCCAGCTCCAGGCGCTCCCTCTCACCATTCACATCTACTGGGCAAGTGTCCTCAGGTGTGGGGAGGCCAGAGCTCTGCTCCTCACCCCCCAGTTCATTAGCCTCAGGATCACAACTGGCCCCAGTCTGAGGGCCACTCAAACCTTCTGCTGCCTCAGAGTTATCATCGTCCTCTTCTTCCTCCTCATCTTCCTCGCTGTGGCTCTGACTTGGCCCCGACTTTGCCTCCATTCCTTTTTCCTGCAGCAGACTGATGAACCTCTGCTCAGGAGGAACCTTTAGTTCATAGTTATGGAGACTGGGACTGTATAGCCCCATGCTTAGGACCCTTTCCATGGTGCCGTGCTCGGGCAGCCCTGCCACCGGGCTGGCAAGGGATCCCTTCTGCTCCAAGGCTTTGCCGAGCTCGGCTGGGATGCTTTGGGAAGTGTTGCTCTCAGGGGTAGAAGGTGAAGGCTCAGCTTCCTCATTCTGACTGTTCATTCGATCAGAGCCCACCTGCAAACCCTCGAGGAAGGGAGCCTCTCTCATGGCATCTGCATCGCAGCTGGATGGATCCTCGTCCCCCTCCAGTTTGCCCTCAGAGAGTTTGGCAACGCTGCTTCCGACATCTGTGCAGCTTGGGCTGTCTCTGGCGAGGGAGCTCTGCTCGCTGTGACAGGCCTTCTCGTCGTACATCATGCACACCAACGACTCTGGCAGTGAGCTCTCGTCATAGGTACTGGAAATGATGTCCCGGACCTCAGACATGAAAGTTTCACAATTCGTGTCCAGAGTGCTGCCTCCGGCCTGGGACGTGGTGCTGTCCATGGCTTCCAGCTTGATCTGACTCTCAGCTTCAGTCTCCAGGGTTTCGCAGGTCCGGTCCACCTGGCTGTACAGAGGGGAACTGTAGAGTTTGGAATTAGTCTGGTAAAGGCAGCACAGGGTTTCTGGGCCTGGGAGCCCTGTTCTTTTATGCTGGGCATAGTTCCTGTAGGCATCTAAAAAAGACAGCTGGGGGTCATTCATGATGTAGTAGTCCGTGCGGTTCAGGCCGTGCTTGGCGGTGCCGATCAGCAGGTCCCGGTCGTGTTTGCCACATTCCCACCACACTGGCAGGTACAGGCTGGGCCGGCACAGCTTGAGCCGCTCGTGGAGCTGTGGGCACTTGAGCACCTGCTCACGCACCTTGCGCAGCAGCTCGATGCGGTACAGGGTTCTGGCAGCACGCTCCTCCGTGATGGGCTCCACGTAGATGTCGGGGTCTGGAGGACCTACAGCAAGGACACCAAAGCCAAGGCCACATTATACTGGTTGGTGACAGTCCCTCAGAGGCAGTGATGAGCAAGGTGACTTTTAACCCTTGCTCACACTGCAGTTGAGGTGCAGCCAGTGCTTGTAGGCACTGTTGAGGGCTCTTTTTCCAGTCTCATCACCTTCCAGTCATATCCCACCAAATGGACACAGGGGAGTAAAACCCCTTGACTTCAGCAGCTGCATCCAGAGTGACACCAGCCAGAGGATTTCAGAATCTTGTCTGAGCTCTGCTCCATCAGCATCAGCAGCGTTGCAGCTGCCTGGACCTGCTGGTGGAGTGGCTCCCAGGGGTCTGAGGCTCTGGTAGCCTTTCAGCCTGTTCTCAGGGAAGGGCAGCTTATGTAGCACTTCTGATGAGGAACACCTACCTAAGGCACTAACACATACATGCAAGGAACTGCACCCAAGACCAGACCACCTGACAGGTCTGAGGCAAAACATTTTCTGTTGCTGTTGGAAGGAAATCACATTGCGCTTAAATAGCCCCAAACCAGCTTTTCATCTGCCATGTCCTGCTCAGTGCCAGTGCAGGGCTTCTGCAGAGCACTCCAAGAAAATGGGATGCCCTGTGTGTTGGCCAGGCTCCCTGACCCTTCTGCAGTGGGTTCAGGCTCCCTTTACCCTGCAGCAGAGCTCCAGTCAGCAAGGGTACAGAGTGGACTCTGACGAGCGCCAACAGGGAGATGCTCAGAGAGAAAGCAGCAACATAACTCACCCGAATAACCCCCAGCTCCAGCATGAAGATGTGCAGCTGAGTGTGCTGCCTCTCTACTTGTCTCTCACATGCAGAGGTTGCTGTCTTGGATAGAACTGGTTGTGATTTCATGCAAGAGCTCCAAGAGATCTGCGAGAGCAGGGGCTGGAGACCTCAGGGCTGCTCTACCCTTCTACTGTGCTGGGGAGCCAGTACATGGTAGGGACAAGGCAGCCAGGAATGCACAACTGCTGCAAGCCCATGGCCTGCATGGCATCCCATTGCTTCCAACTGCCTCTGAATCTCCTCCCTTGCTCTCCTGTTCCATAAGAGTGGTGGCATCAGTTCTACACGGACCTTCGATTACCACTCCATAGGCTATGCAATTTCCACTCACCATCCTCCTTCCACAGAGGAAGTCCACAGACATTCTTGCACATGGCCACAAAGCTGTAGAAGTACTTTTCCAGGCTCTCATCTGTCTTCTTCTCCAGTCGAGAGATGGCTCGGAACTGGGCCCAGTCAAAGATCTTTTTCTCCTGGTCATAGATAACTCCAAAGGAGGAGACAGTGCGGTAGAAATCTGCCTGCTCCCTCCTGGTCCACCTGTGGGGCAGGGAGGAGACAAGAACACCTCTGAGACATGTTCAGGGCCCAGCCCAGGCAAGGCACCAGGCAGAGGCTCAGAGGACACTAAGTAGTTACTGACCACGAGCTTTGTGGGGAGCTGTCAAGAGGAGCACACTGGGGACACCACCACAACCTGAGATTCTCTGCCCTGTGGTGCACAGGGAGGATGAGCAGGGGCCATGGGCCTTCTGGCTCTCAAGTCACTGCTGAAAAAACCCTCTTAGCTGTTTCAATAAACCCCAGTGCAGCTCTGGGCTGTGCTGCCAGCAGGGCACAGGCTCCAGCAGCTTCAGTGTAGGGACAAACCTATCTCATCTATTCACTTCCTGCCACATCAAACTGTTTCATGACCTGCATAGAGAGGCCAATTCTCTGTAGGAGCACTGAGGAAGGATCTGCAGACACAGCTCTCACCCAGCCTCTTCCAGAGGGCAACTGGGACTGGGGCTTGCTGCTGTAAGAGTCCCAGTAATAAATGCCATCCGCCCTACTGACTCCTGTGGACTCCTGGGTGCCAGGGGTGGGTGTCACCTCCTCCTCACTGAAGAAAAGCAGCTGTGGTGATGGGGGGGTTCAGTTACAGCACTGTTAGGGCACAGCTTTCATGCTGGCTTGGACTCTGTGAGCTTTCACCTCGTGGGGATAACTCAAAGGAACAATCCAGGACAGAGATAGTGAAGAGTGTCCTGGGCAAATACAGCCCCAGGCAAACAGCATAGAGAAAGAACCACAGAGAACAGACCTTGGTGCATGTGGCAGGGCAAGGGCAGAGAAAAGGGAATGCTGAGGGCTGAAGAAAGCTTCAAGCCAAATCTCAGCTCTTCTGAACTGCAGCTCTGAGCCAGCATCAGCAAGCAGGTCAGACATGTCAAAGGAGAGCACACAGGGTGAGAGCACTCACAGCACTCAAAAACTCCCCAAAATACACTTGAATCAGCATTTCCATTGCTGTTCCCAGGGGCTGTCAGCCCTCTGCAGTCATGTTTCATTTAAAAAAATGAGAATAACATGAAGAAAGTGAATAAATATATTAATGATCAAAATCAAGTAGCCCAATGGTGAGTCTGTAGAAAGGCCTCAAATCAAAGACTGGAGGGAAACTCCTGTAAGAATTACTCCCTGGCAAAAAGCCCAGAGAATTAAAGAGCAGGAGACACCAGGCTGATGCCCCCCCAATTGAACAGGGGATGGTACAACTGGAAGAAGTCCAGAGGAAGAGGAATGGGAATAGTTTCCATACAAGGAGGCCATCAACAAAGCAGAGGACAGCACAGATACCATGCAGTTACGTGGGCTCCAGCTGCAGGGACAGGTCCACAGGAGACAAAGCTATGGAGGGCTGGTGACCACAGAGAATCCCAGTCCCAGGGCTGCACTGGAGACTGGCAGTGATGGCAGCAGCACAACCCTGAGCACACCCTTCAGTTTCTGCAGATCCACTCAGGATGCCACGACAGTTCCACCACCCTTCCACTTACTGGGGCATAAAAGAAATGGGAGCACAGAGCAACCAAGACATGTCATCACACCTGAGGCCATGAGCAGGAGGCAAAGGCAGTGACATGAGAGCCACAAGGGTCAGAAAGACACTGCTCACGGGCTGTGACAGTGCTCATCCATGGTGTGTCCCCAGGAAACAACTCTGCTCAGCAGTACCCGCTCTGCTGGGGCTGATCCCTGGCCCAGAAGACACTGGATTTGAACCTGAAGAGCTGTCCCTTCACTTTTTTTGTCACCATCTGCTACCTGCAAACTCCAGTTTGCACTGGAGGCTGCTCCAGAGATGAGCTGGTTGCCGGGGCAGCGAGGCTCCTGTAGCCGGGAGCAGCACCGCCTGCCCAGCCAGGCCCCACATGACTCCATCGCTGGGGCAGCTGCACAGGCAGCTGTGATGACAATTACCAGGGTCAGTTCAGGGGGGCAAGGAATTCAAGTGGGATAGATCAGCTTTGTGAAGGCCCCTCTGCTGCACTACCTTTTCTGCATTTCTTTGTTCACCGAGTCCATCTCAGAGGCCCTGCGGAACATGTCGTCCTGCAGCCAGTAGCCATGGTTACCGGGCACCAGCATCTCGGCACGGGCGGGCAGCTCCTTGCGGTTGCAGCGCTGGTAGACGGTGACGAGTCGGCGCAGTCTGGCCGTGAGAGCAGAGGAGACAGGCCAGCACGATCTGTCTGAGTCAGAGCCATCCTGGGCTTCAAACATCAGCAAGGACATTAGTATCTAATACACATGCAAAGCCACAGGTTCCCACATCCCTGTAACAAGCTCCAAGACCTTCCTCCCACCTTCTCCCTTCCATGGGGAGCACCAGGGATCACAGGCAAGAGTGGGGGACCACGGTGACCATCCCCAGCCTGTTGGCTTACAGCCTCACCATGTCTTAGCTTCCTTCAGAAAGCGCCCAAAGACAGAGACCAGGGTAGGAATGATGGCTCCAGGCCAGGCCATGCACAGGAAAGGACTGCAGCTCCCTGCTCAGCAGTGGGGCCAGCCAGCCCACAGCATGTGCCAGCACTGCCTTCCGCAGAGACCTTGCACGCTCATCTCATGCAAGTAACTGCATGAACGAGGGCAGGCTAATGGCTTGTAGTCATCTTGGGCAGCTTTGGCTGGGAACACTTGGGACCCTGGCTGCCCTGCCACAGGGCCCACCTCTGGGTCATCTCTGACTTTGCATGAGAGGTAGTTCCAGCTTAAGCTACATCACCCACTAACACAGAGCAGTGTGTTCCCCTGCACCAGCAGTGTGTCCCTCCTACCAACCAGAGCCTGGTGCAGTGCCCCAGCTCTGCCATGCCAAATCTGGGAAGCCACGTGCTGCACTGTGGAGACATGGCCTCACCTGCCGCTGGCTCGTCCCGCTTCTCACTGGCTTCACCCACCCCAGCAGACACGATGTCCTGCAGAAGGAAACCATCACAGACAGCTCAGGCTCACACAGAGACCCCCAAATCTGCAGCACCCCCATTCTTAGCAGGGCACAGGTGGTACAGGTGTTAGGACAGGCAGGGCCATGCGTCCTGGGCCCTCGGCCTGCAGTCACTGGCTGTGCTCAGTGCACAAGATCATAGCAGCAGAACAGGGGAGGTGACTGCTCAGAGGGGCAGTGCTGTCCATTTTGGGCCTGGAGGGGAGGTCCACCACAGCGCCACAGGCTGTATGTAGTGCCGCTGCCTAGGACAGTAGCAGTGTCCCAGTCTTAGCTGCTCAAATAAACCCTGCACTCTTCTGTGCTGCCTCGTTCCCTTCTCTTCCTCTACCCAGGGCCATTTTGGGATGCCTCCAACACCTCTGACACAGCCCCATGTGGCTGCTGAAGCCAAGTGCAAGAGCCAGCACTTCTGGGCATCCCCAGCCCTGAATCCCACTCAGCTTCCCACAAGGTGGAAGCTCTCCAGGTCCACAGGTAATGCAGAGAGGTACAGGGACCAGAAGCAGTGGGGATGGGATGGGGCAATGGCGGTGCAGAGCAGGGGTACCAGTTGATGGGGTCAAGCCTGCAGCACAGCAGGGCAGACCTGGCAGCAGCAGATGTATGTTAACACAGTGAATCCCACTCACCTCCTGTTTTGACAGCCCCTCCAGCTTTTCTCCATTGCTTTCTTCCTTTTCCACACTGCCCCTGGGTGAGAGAGTGAATCATTCCCTGCTAGTGGCAGTGCAGCCCCCGTGGCCGTGACAGTCCTCAGCAGCAGGAAGTGAAGAATTGGTGCTCACACCATCCCTCCACCTGGTACTGGGTACCAGCTCCCCACTGGCCTCCCCTCTGTGCTCAGAGGCACAGCCTGCTCCGTCCCTCCTCAGCCCGTCACACTGTCCCCAGGAGTGTGTCAGACACAAGAGCGTGGCTTCATCCCCTGCCCACCTTTCAGCAGCGTCCTGTGTGCCGTCGCTGACGCCCTGCTCGGCAGAGAGCAGCTTCTCGTCTGGCATGCCCACCTTCTCCAGGAAGCACAGCGCCGGGTCTGCCCGCATGGCATTGTACCGCTCGTACCCTGCGACCGCCGCGGATGTCAGAACAGACACAGCACACAGCAAGGCCTGAGCCTGCTCTGGCAAAACCTCCCCCTCCAGGGACACAGCTCCCCACCTGGCTCTCACTCCCTCTGTGCTGCTGTGAGAGCAATTCTCACCCCAGAAATTCAGAACACTTCCCCAGAAGCTGCTAATGGCTCTCCCCTGGGCAGCAGGAAAAGGGAAACAGCAGCCTTCCCATTCCAGTCAGCAGCCCTGCCTGCAGCAGCACAGTGTCCATGGGGCTGTGAACAGAACCCATGTGGGTGCAGCTGAGGTAAACAGCCCCGTGGCTCCTGAAAATGCAGGGGGACTCCGAGACAAGGCCAGGAAAAGCTCAGTATCCTCCTCCTCACCCTCAGGTGGCAACTGCATGCTGCTCATGGCAAACCAGAGTCTGCCACCCTGGGCACTGTGGGGTTCCTGTCCCCCCTGCCCACCCCTACTTGCTGCTGGCACCTGGGGAGAGCTGTCTTGGCCGTGTACTGACATGATGTCCCCTCCAGATATCAGAGGTACTAATTCCCTCATACACCAGTCAGCTGGGTACACACCATGCTTGAAAACACCAATGAGCAGGGATTTATCGGCTTCGGCATTCCACCAGTCCACCGGGATCTCCACATAGTCAATGTCTGGCAGCAGCACGTCCAGCTCCCTGTGGCAGATAAGGTATGAACGCCCCTCTCCCAGTCTCACCAGACACTGAAGAACACTGGGCCCCACACAGAAGGGACATGGGGAGGCCGGAGCCATGGCTCACTGGCTTGGGGCAGCTAATGAATACTGACCTGGGGCTCTGGCATGACACGGGCACACATCACCCTGGGGTCACAGCTGGAGCCTTGGTTCCACCACAACCCACTGCCCTCCTGCTCCTCTTGTTCCAGTGATGTGGAGGCTGCCCAGCCCCTCTCCCCTCCCACCCAAGGAACATCAGAGGACTGGAGACCCCATCTGACCTGAACATCATCTCTGGGGGGAAACCTACCAGCCCAAACAGAAGTGTCTCCCTGCACAGACTGGAGCTGATGGAGCTGTGCTGAGGAAGGCAGCAGCCCCCCACTGCTTGGGGAAATTAAGCTATAAGCTCAGCATACACAGACAGCTGAGTCTTTGCAGACAGGTCAGGGGGCTGGCAGGCTGCAGGCTCAGTGGCATTACATTGCCTGTGGGTTCCACTGTCTCCAGTGTTGGGAAGGGACTGCAGGCCACAATGATGGGGCATGCCCTGCTCTGAGGCCTGGCACTGAGACTTGGACCAGTCTCTGTGGACTCCCACAGTGGATTAAGGGCCCATTTGTCAAGCAGCACATGGAGCCATTTTCCTGCAGACTGTCCCTGAAGGTCCCCACCGCCCCCGGGCTGGTGTTGCATTCTCAGAGCTGCCTCAGCAGGGCTGCCACAGCTTCAGGTCCTGAGCAGGTAGAGTGGCTGCCTGAAAGTGCATGCCTGAGCAAGACCTGGGTATTTGACCCCCAGGTCTAACTCGCCTGGAGCTGCAGTGAGCCCAGATGTGGCTGGGCTGCATGGTTGTGGCAGTGCTCGAGCCCGAGAAGCCTCGCGGGGGTCACCGTTGGGTCCATACCTGGCGGGGGTCCCCTCAAAGGCTTTATCCGCAGCCTCCCCCAGCACTTCAGCCTTCAGGTAGTAGAGCATTCGCACCCGCAGCAGAACCCTGTCCCGGGTGGCAGAGAGGTCATCAAGGGCAGGGAAACCTGCCTGACACCACGCTTCCCCATGTGGAAGGACCCACTTCCCTAAAGCAGGATGGGCACCAGCCATGCAGTGCCACGCTGCAGTGCCCAGCCCTGTGAGCTGGGGGACATTGGCCAGAGGGTCGCTGCTCAGGACATGGCCCCCATGAGCTGGAGGAGAATCCGTCAGAGGTCCAGCAGTGGGAACACAATGATCCCGTGTGGGCTGCGAGCCCTTTGCAGCTCCCTCCCACAGTCCCAACACTAAAGGCCTTCAGCCCACTGTCTCCACGAGCCAGTGTGGGTTCCCACAAGGGGGAGTGGTTTAAGAGAGGAGAGATTTAAACTAGATGTTAGGAAGAAATTCTTCCCTAGGAGGGTGGTGAGGCCTTGGCACAGGTTGCCCAGAGAAGCTGTGGTTGCCTCATCCCTGGAAATATTCAAGGCCACGTTGGATGGGGCTTGGGGCAACCTGGGATAGTGGAAGATGTCCCTGTCCATGACTGGGGGGGTGTTCTTTAAGGTCTCTTCCAATGCAAACCATCCAATGATTCCATGACTCACTTGTTGCAGTGCTGTTTGAGGTGCTTCTTGTAGCTGTCGTCATGCAGGACCACCTCGGGGTTGCAGGTGGCAAGCCAGTCCGCGTTCTTTATCTCAGGAAGCAGCATCTGGTTCTTCGTCTTCTTCCCCTTCCTGCCTCTGGGCACTGGTGCTGACAAACCTGTAACAGTGAGTGGCAGCCAGTGAGCACCGTGGGCACCACAGGCACAGCTGGGTACTGCCACCAGGCACCTCTGGCACTGGGTGCCAAGCAGGGCAGTAGAGCCAGGAACTGGAGAAGGCCATGCAGAGCTCCCAGCTGCAGCCTGGAAAGCCAAGGATGGGGAAGTGTCTGCAGCAAACATGGCCTCTTCATGTATAAAAACATCCCACAGAAGCACGGAAGAGACCTCGGCACAGCTCTTGGGACCTTCTCCAGACGCTGCAGCCAGCTCTGAAGGTCACCCTATGGAGACAGTGATTTGGAACAGGAGTTCAAACAAGGAGCTCCCAAACAATCACAATGAGTAGACCTGCTGATCTGACCTGTAAGTGTCGTTTCTCATGCTGTGCATCAGAAGTAGGGCTATGGGTGAAACAGATCAGTGCAGGGGGCTAAGGTATCAAAGGGAAAGAGAATACGATTCCATCTGGCTGACAATGATGAGATCCACTGGCTGGAGCCGAAAACTAAACACATTTCAACCTTGAAATAAGATGTGACTTCACAGCAGAACGTGGAAACAATTCCTGGTAGGGTCACTATTATTTGGAATCTTCGGAGAGGGATAAGCTGCCTCCCTGGGCAGCTTCTATTGAGGCAGACATCCTCACCTGCCCATGTGTGTGAAGGGGAAAGAGTGGCTGAGCAGTCCCATCCCATCTGTCTGGTCTTGTGGCACCAGTGAAGAAGAGTGAGTATCACCTTTTTCTCAACTCCTGCAAAAGCTTTGCAGCTCCATGACAGGACTCGGGTTGCAGGCCAGGTGGCTGCTGAAGGCCTGCAGTAGGCACCAGGGTTCCTATCCCCAACACCAAACTGGCCTTTGGGCAAATGCTGCTTCCTCAGCAGCTTGGCCTCTTCCAGGATGGAAGGTAGGATGGTGGTGGATCAGCAGAGCTCTGAGTTGGGCTGCCTGAGTGCCATGCTCAGCCCATGTGGTCACATGGATATGGGATTGAGAAGGAACAGCTTCAGGAGGCACTAGCAAGGGCTGGAGGTTGCTGTTGCTTTCTGCATATCTGGGAGGCCTGAGGTCTGTCTTGCCTGGTCAGCTCTCTGCAGACTGAGTAGTGCCTGAGGTTCCTGAGACAGCTGTGGCTGCTCTGCATTGCAGGGTTCTGCTCTCCTCTAGCTCCTGATGTCAGGCTGGATGGTGTCATTGCTCCTCTAGCCAAGAACAAGTGGAGCTTTCAAAGGTGGGAAAAGCCATTCTGAAGAGCTGATGGAGAAGCTCTTGGTCCCTTCTCTGCTCAGTATCTGATGTTAGTGCTGCTCTTGCACTACAGCAATCCTGATCCTCCACTGAAACTATTGCTTGTTTGTTACTTGGATTATCTGAATCAAGCCCTCTCATACAACCCAGTTTCTGACTCTTGCTCTACTCCCCACAGGGCTCTCAAGCACAGTCCCAGACACTTGGGGCAGGGCTATGTGACAAGGGCAGGAGGCACTGCCAGGGTGGTTCCCATTGCAGGAGATGACTGGAATAACTTAAGGCAGCCACTAAAGGCCACATACTTCAACCTCACACTGCAAAGCCAGTTGGACATTTCCAGGCAGAAGGAAATGGTGATGATAGGTTTTAAGCACCAAATACAGTGCAAGTGGGCCTCAGCAGCAGCACCACTTCAGAACAGCCTTCCCTGTGCTCCACCACTTGAGACCCAGGTTTCAGCCTGGCTCCCTGATGCCAAAATCAGTGTGGAGAGTTCCAGACCCCTCACTACGCACCTTGTGCCACAGATCAGAAGAGCAGAACAAGCAGCACGTGGCTGTTGGGTTCTGACTCCCCAGCCCCACTCACCTGTCCAGGGGTCAGCACCCACTCTGTGGTCACAGCATAAAAGACAAAGGCCTTGTGGCTGCCCTGTTTGTAGAGTGGGCTCCAGGGAGCCCATGCAGAGCAGCCACTGTGCTGCAGGCAGAGGGACCAATCTGCAGCATCCATCACCAAGGCACAGCCAGAGCCAGCACAAAAGCACAGATGGGAAGGCTCTGGGTGACCTGTCTGAAGGTGAGGATACACCCTACAGAACACAGATGCAATTACAAATCTGACATGTGGTGTGACACATGGACCTCACACACACTGGAAAAAAAGCAAGCGGGGCCTCTGAGCAGAGAGGGTACAGCCAGACCTGGGACAAGCGTCCTGCTAGACACAGTGAGAGAAGGCAGCATCACCTGGGGAAGACTTTGCAGTGCTGAGGTTTCAGAACAAACCAACGCTGCACCTCCACCCATCAGGGCAGGCACTGAAGACCAGCATGTATGGCACAAGCACCATTGCAAGGGGAAACATAAGCTGGAGGTGGAGTGAGATGGATGCTTAGCTGCACATCCAGCCTTCCTTAGCACAGCTGCCAGTGCTGCCCAGAGGCACAGGCAGAGTCCCTGAACAATGCCCATGCTGTGTTCTGTGAGGCCCTGAGGAATAGCTGGGCACATCAGTGCTCTGAGTGGAATAAGCAGCCTCATACCTATCACACCAAATGTGTTCATAAGGTCATCAGCACACCATGAGCTTGCTGCTCAGTGTCTCCCTGCAGAGGGGAACCCCAACAGTATTCACAGGCCAGAGAAAACGTAGCAGCACGTCTGCTCCCACCACAAGCTCTGCACCAGCCATAGCACTGGGAGCCAGGAAAACAGCCTCCCCCACTCAGCCACACCCTGCTGCTGGCTCTGAGGTCGGCTGTGGAGGTCAGCTCCATGGAAGCCCCTTTCTCTGTGCAGAGAGAATCGCAGTGCTCAAGCACAACCACTTGCACACCATTTCCATCAGCTCCACTTTCAATTCTGCAGCCTCAGTCCTGCAGGATGACGAGTACAGATGCAATGACAGAGAGAACACGCAATACCTGAGTGATTCTGCAGAGCCTGGTTCTGGCCATCCTTCGTTGGTGTGATGAGATCCCAGATAAAACTCTTAATCTTCTCATCCCCCTTGTAGTGTTTGACACAATACACCAGCAAGGCCCGACAAATCATCTCCATGTCCTTCTCATTCAGGTGCCACTTGAAACGCCCATGAGTCAGGATATCTTTCCAGCGTCCCCAGCTGAAACAGCAGGAAGAGAGTAAACACTCTTGTGCAATGAGAGACCTTGCTGGCACCTCTCTCCAAAGGTTCTCTGAGGGGCATGGCCCTGCAAGTCCCCGAACAGGGGTGTTTTTCCCATTCATTACACAACTAGAGAGGGGGAGAGGTTTGCAGGACTGAATGGGATAGAGGCAGCAGCAGACTCTGGAAGTGCCAAATGCTAGTTCATGCTTTGTTCCTCTAATTCCTTCCATCCCAAACATTTGCTTAGAGGCCAGGCCCCACCAGGAGGTCACTGGTGGAAGGAGGGGATGCTGCAAGCAGGATGGACAGAAAGTGGCTGGGGCAGCTAGTGGTCCACGGGTGCTGGGGCAGCTGGAGGCTGTGAGCAGGCTCTCTGGGAGGCAGGAAACTCACCCAAATATGAGCAGGTTTTTCTCCACACGGAAGCACTCAGCCCGCAGGTACCGCCGTGTCTTCTCGTTGAAGCGCCGCGAGCGTGTGGGTCGCTCGTCCGAGTCGCTGTCCAGCTCAGAGAACTCCATCAGCTCGTCCTCTTCAAAGGAGTTGTAGTGTTTGGTTTGCTTCCGCACCCGGGGTCTGTCGATAACCAAGCTCTCCTGTGGGGATGGGGCAGAGAACGTGCTCAGGCGTGGGCAGGAAATCTTGTATGTGCTCTTGTCCCCGCTGCCACTTGGCTGTGCTCACACCTCGGGCTCCTGGCTCGCCAGTCCCAGGGCTAACCTTCCCACTGGGATACCTGCTCCAAATTACCTGCATGCAGCTCTGCCTGCACACATGAGACAACTCCTGGCCAGTACAAAATTCAGCCTGAATAATGACAGGCTGAAAATCAGCCCCTTTGGGTCCAAACTGCTGACAGCCAGCAGCTGACTCAGCTCTGAGTCACTCCCGGCCCTCCCAGCTTCTGCCAAGTGCTGTGCTGAAGGCAGTGTAATCTTTGTGCTGGGGGACAGGTGGGCTGGAAGAGGAAAGGCAGCTTCCAAGAAGATGCAGGAGGGAGCAATATGAAATTATAAATAGCATGTACCCACCTCCTTACCCCTGCCCTGTCAAATGAATCCATGCCATCTAAATCTGCCTCGATTTCAGGTATGTGGGACACACACACACACACACACACACACACACACACACACACACACACACACACACAGCTTCCACATTGCCTCTGCTTGAGCAGTGAGCTCTGCAGACCTGCAGGACCTCCTTCCTGATGGCAGGGCCCTGGGACTACACTGGAGGCAGCTGCAGAGCCAGAGCTGCAGCTGAGCCCACCAGCTCAGGAGGGCCAGCAGAGAGGTGGGACCCCATCTGTCCCCTCCTGTCTCCCAACAGGCAGCAGCACCAGCCCACCCTCACTTCCTCATGAGGGGAGCCAGAGGGGACGGCACCGATCTCTGCTCTCTGGTGACACAATAGCTATAGGACTGAGGGAATGGCATGGAGCTGTGTCATGTGGATGTGATATTAGGGAAAGATTCTGCCCCAACAGGTGGTTGGTCACTAAAACAGGGTCTCCAGGGCAGTGGTCATGGCCCTAAGGAGCCAGAGCTCAAGAAGTGTTTGGATAATGCTCTCAGCAATCTGGTGGGATTGCTGGGGTTGTCCTGTGCAGGGCCAAGAGTTGGACTTGATGGCCACTGTGGATCTCTTCCAACCCAGGATATCCTATGATTCCCAGTTCCATCACAGTGCTCAGCTGAAGAGCTCCTTCTGTGGACAGAGAGGGCTAGGGCCAACAACAATGCCCGTGGGAGATGCTTCCCAGCAGTGCGTGGGCAATGTCCAGCAGCTCTGCTCCCAGGCCAGGAGAAGTCAAGCTTGCCAGAGCCCCAGCTGCTGCTTCTGCCCATGGCTGCTGCTGAGAAGGAGCCAATTTGACAGTGAGGGCAAGAGGTGACACTCCAAGAGCATTTATATATAGTCTGCAACCTTCACCTGGACATGGCCTGCCAGATTCACTTGTAGGCAGGACTGCAGGGCTGCAAACACTGGTGGAGGAAGGAGTGGCACAATCCAAATCTGTCCTCATTTGCTCCATCTGGGCAGGAGAAGCCCTGGGCAGCTCCTATCATTCCTATTCATGTTTAGCTTTTAGAGATATTTGTTTCTCAATCAACATCAGGATATTCAGCCTGACCCACAGTCACTTCAGTCTCAGATGAACATGGGAAGTATTCCGTTGGATATGGAAAATATCCAACAGGCAGCATGAGGGAGCATTTGACACACTAAAAACAGGGAGAAGTACTGGAGAAGTTGTCCAAGCTGGTGGGAGCTTCTCTCACACCACTCTTGCACTGTCAGGGCCAAACCCCGCTGGCCCAAACAACCTCTCTGCACCCTCCTGCTCAGAGAAGGCGAGAAGCTGAGCAAGAGGGAGCACCTGCAGACATCATGCAGGGTTGTGTCCATCTCCCAAGGCACTGAGCCCCTGGCAACCCCTTCCCAGACACCCCTAACAAAGGTAGACCTGAGCTCTGAAAGCCAAAACAAACCAAGCATCCTCACACAATGAAGTACTGACAAGTCCAGGGCCACAGCCACCATATTCAACCTCCCAACAATGCCAAACAAAAGCAAACAAGGTGGGAAAGCAGCAGGGCACCCACAGCCCTCACAGGATCGCTGTGTTCACCAGACAGAGGCATTTCTGCTGCAGAAGTGCTGCCTTCCAGAGAGCACCGTGCTGCCTGCTCCAGCCCACCCAGTGCACTGCTCCTACCACAGCATCTCAGCCCAGCACTTGCTCAGCAAGCGCCCCCAGTGTGCCTGACACAAGCCTCTTAACCAGAAGTGTCTCAGCACTGTCATGCCACTCACTCTCCTGCTGCTGCTGGAACCCACACATCAAATGTTATGATGAAGAAATCACAATAGAGAAATGTGCCTACTGGACCATGTGACCCAAAACCAATTTCAGGGACCTGCCTGCTCTCACTCCACATGAGCCTCAATGAATTTCATGTCCACTTTGCCTCTAGGTCACTAAATGGCTGGGCTTGCTGCTGGGCTGAAGGCCCCCTGAACAGGCCCAGGAGAGCTACAGCTCTGTAAAGGGCTTGGAGGGCCACTCAGAAAGAGGAGAGGGAACCTGAGCCAGCAGCCACCATCACACACACCAGGGCTTCCTCTCTGCCTGCTGCAGGAGAGCTGGGGTGCTCTTCTGAGCCTCACCATGACAAACTTCACCTCCTTTGCCATTGAGACCTGGCTGTGGGAGCCTGGGAGCTGCAGTGGAACAATGTGCCCAGGACTGTGAGCTCTAGGGCTGGAGCACACTATCTCAAGTCAGCTCTCCAGGCCTCCTCCAGAGCTGAGAGGCCAAATGCTATCCTCTGCCCAGGGTACAAAGGGCTCACATGGACTTGGGCTGTGCTGGGGAATAGTTACACAGCATCCTCCAAGCATGGAAAGAGCCCTCCTCACTCCACCAATGCCCAGCCACAGGAAGAGCTGCCACTCGGAACCCCTTTGCATTAATGAAGGTCTCTTGCCTTGGAGAGAGAGACCCAGAACTGGGAGATCAGAGCTGGCACCTGGAGGGCAGCATGGGACTGTCATGGTACTGCTCCATGCTGGAGCCCACCCCAGCTGCTTGGGCTGTCTGCACCAACGAGGCTGGCAGTGGGAGGCACTCATGCCTGCCTGTGCTATGGGGAACTCTGCACAGCCTCAGCTCATGACAGGCAGTCACACCAGCCTGCTGGGCTCACACATGGGCCACTGCACTGGCTCCTTTATCTTCTACTCCCCTCTCATGCTGCCCCAACTGCTGCCCCTTAACCAGGCTTGGGAGTAGCTGGGAGCAGAGACTGAGCAGTCTGAAAGTCAGGGAAACACAGACCAAGATGTCACTAAATAAACTGGGGCTTTGGCCAGCACTTATGGGTCAATCTTTCCTTGCAGTAATTCGTGATGCCCAACACAAATCCCTTCAGGAGCCCAGCAGAAGCACACAGCTTCCCCCTGGAGAGCACACCACCCCATGTCTGATCAGTTGTAGGGCACACAGACTGCAAACCGGATCATACCTTTTCATTCTTGGCATCTGTATCGAGCTCTGCTATCTTGGCCCACTTTTGCCAGAAGTTGGGGTCATCTAAGGAAATGTCAGTTCTGTTTCCTGATGCTACGAAGCTGGCCTGAGAGTGAAAGAAGTGATGAACAGGGTGCAACCCACCACCCAGATGTGCCTTCTCCCACACAGAGATCCCTCCCCATGCCTGTCTGAGCACACAGTCTCACTGCCGTGGAGTGTTACACTCCATGCTGAGATATGCTAGAGGTTTCTCTGTTTGCCTAAGGGAGCTGAACCCCTCTGTTCTGCAGTCCTGCCTGGCCCACTGTAAACAGAGTTTGGGCTATGCAGGATGAGGGACAGATGGCCCTTGGTGCCCCAGCAGACATCAGCATGACACAGAGCTGGCTCCTCAGGCTCTCAGGGGTGTGACAGACCCCTCAACACACAGGTCTCACTCCTGGGCACAGCACAACAGGAGAGCTCGGCCTCCATGCAGGCATGTCTGTGCACACAGGCAGGAGAGCAGCCCAGACTCCAGTCCTGCATGCTCCCAGCATGGCCTCCTCCCCCATCCCACCAAGGGGAAACCCCCTTCCCTTCCGATGGAGCACAGCACACCTTGGCAAAGGTGGAGCCCTTCCCTTCAGACTGGATTGTGATGGTCTGTGTCCTGCGCTGGAGGATCTGATCAATGTCTTCCTCGCAGAACTTCGACCCTTCATCCTCCTCATCCATGAGTGCACCATAGGCACCCTTCCGCAGCAGGTCCTCCACCTCCATCTTGGAGAGCTGCTGGACCTGCCCAAAACATGGGAGCATCACCAACCTGGCCAGCAGCTCTGACCACGGCACACAGGAGGGCAGAGAGGCCTCAAGCAAACCCAGAGCTACAAGGAGGTCACTTCAAAATGCTGCCTGAGGGACTGTCAGGAATTTCAGTCCATGCCACCCCAGACACAGCATCATGTATCCCCCAACCCAATGCCCGTGCAGAGAGTCCGTCAGGCCAAACAGCAGCAGTGTGAGTGTGTGGGATTGGGCTCTCCCACCCCAAAGCCTGTCCAGTCTCTGCTCCAACCTGGCAGTGACTTGCAGCTGGAGAAGAGCTTTCCTGCCGCAGCTCCTGCTTGACCACACTCAGGCAGCCAACCTACCCCGTTGGTGCTGCCCTTGCGGTTGATGTCCTGTAGCACAGCCTTATCCAGGCCCAACTTCAGGCTGGCTTTGTCAAACATTTCCCGCTCGTAGGAGTTCCTGGTGATGAGGCGATAGACCTTCACCGCCTTGCTCTGACCGATCCGGTGGCAGCGAGCCTGAGCCTGGGAGTGCAGAGGGCACAGTGTCAGCGCAGGCAGCCCAGCAGGATGGGGACAGCGTGGCTTGTGGCACCCCGCACCAGCACCTACATTCACCCACCCAAGTCACAGTCAGCTCCCACCCACCACAGCACCCTCGCTCCATGTCTGTCCTGGCTGACCTAGCACGGCTCTGGCACAGCCTGCGTGGCTGTGGAGCAGGAATGGGTGATCCCAGCACCTCCAGGGCAAGGACATGGGCCTCAGAGTGGAGCCTGGGCTCTCTGAAGATGTGGGCACACAACACTGTACCCACTCCAACACCCAGTATGGATAAAGTGTTGCCTGCTCTGTGGTGCATCTGTGTTTTCAGAGCCACACTGTGATCTCCCCCATGTCCTGTCCCCTCTGCCTGCACTCCTGCTGGCTCTCCTGGCACAGCAACCCATGCCCAGTAGAGCTACGTGTTGCTGCCCTGCCCTGCCTGCCTGGCATGAGTGACAGGAGCTGTTCCACAGTCGCTTCCCACAGCCTGGCCTGGCCTGGCCCGCTACCTGCAGGTCGTTCTGTGGGTTCCAGTCGGAATCAAAGATGATGCAGGTGTCGGCAGCTGTCAGGTTGATGCCCAGCCCGCCCGCCCGTGTGCACAGCAGGAACACGAAGCGATCCGAGTCAGGCTTGCAGAAGCGGTCGATGGCAGCCTGGCGCAGGTTCCCGCGCACCCGCCCGTCGATGCGCTCATAGGTGTACCTGCTCGAGAGGGGAGAGGTGGGAGCAGCGTCATGGCAGAGCCTGAACAGGCTGTGGCTTTCAAATCCCTTCCTGCTCCTTTCCCTGGACTGTGTGTGGGCACACAGGCAGCTGAGACTCATTGGCAGGACCTGTGCACAGGTGGAGGTTCAGGTCCCACCAGCCTGTGTGCACTGTGGTTGTTCCCAAAAGTTGTGACTCTTACGATGACAAAATCACCACAACCCCATGCATAGTGCATGGATATGAGGCTCATGGGAACCAGGACCAAGGATCCTATCTACTTCCACCTAGTCACTCCCAGGACTGGGCCTGGACTACACAGAATGGACAGGTCTGAGCTGCCCAGCTCTGGGGTCTCTGCACCCACCAGCAGTAGCCAGTAACTCGGATCAGTTCTTGCCACTCTATGTACAGCGCGTGGAGGTGATGTGAAGGAGGTGTGAGAATGCTGGAGCCTGTACTAACCTCCTCTGGATGAGATAGTCTTCCAGGATGTCAAGGCAGCGCACCATCTGCGAGAAGATGAGCACCTTGTGCCCGCCGGCGATCAGCTTGGGCAGCAGCTTATCAATCAGCACCAGCTTCCCGGCCGCCTGGATCATCGCCTGCAGCTGGAAGTCTGGTGCCTCCGGGCTGTGTGTTTTACGGAAGTCTTCCAGGATCTTCTCCTCGGCCCCTGCCAAGCAAAAAGGGATGTGAGCTCTTGGCAAGGCTGGCAGAGCAGCTTCCCCCAGCCTCCCACCCAGGGGAGCAGCAAGGGAGCGTGCAAGGAACAGAACCCATGCCATCAGGGCTAGGGATGTTGGCCAGAGACCTCCAGCAGACCCTCTGCTCTTGTGAACAAACTTCATAGCTTGTATCAGCTCTTTGCAGAACAAGTCAGGCTGGGATGCTGAAGAGTGTCCTGTGTCAGAACACCCCCAAACCCAGTGAGCCTCACAAGATTGAGGTGCCCATCAGGAAGCAACTCTTGCAGGGAGCTGAGCTGCTTGCGAGGGCAACAGGGCAGATCTCTGCACCTTGTGCTGGGCTCACAGCCACAGCAGCAGCAGACAGTACAAGGGCCTGAGCTGGCTGCCAAGATTGGCAAGTTCTGCAAGCAGTGAGCAGTAAATGTTGCAGTGATACCTGTGTTTCCCCCCCCACACCTCCTGTGCACAGCCCTCACCATTGATGAGGTAGGGGTGATTGCAGCACTTGCGCAGCTCCATCATGGTGTTAATGAGGTTGGGCATATTGTGCTGGTTGGCACCCTTGGAGAGGAAGGAGAAGTTCTTCTCCAGGATGGCCCGGTAGTATTTCTTCTGGATATTGGTTAGCTCCACCTCAATGATGGTCTCCTGTTTGGGTGCCAGATTCTTCTCTACATCATCCTTCAGCCGTCGCAACATCATAGGCTTCAGGATGGACTGCAGCTTCTTCACCTGCAGGAAAAGCATAGAGACTCACTGCCCTCCCTACATGGCAAGTACATGGGGACAGTGGAGAGACCCATGATGCTAGAGCCCTGCCCCGGCTGTAAGTTCACTACAAGTGACCCTGGAGCAGCTGCTCAGCAGCCAGCCAGGACAACTTCAAGGACTGGCAATCTTGGGGCAGGTGCGTGAGTGATCATTTGTGTGCCATGAACTGCACGTGCTTCTGCTGCTGGCAGCCTTGGGTGTCTGATGCAGGAGGAGAGCTGAGAGACTGGACAGCAGCTGAGATGGTGCTTGCTTCATATGCCCATGCCTGCTCCCTCAGAATGACAATCGTTGTGCAATTCCCACATTCAAAAGGCAGTGCGACAGCCCAAGGGACTGAGCAGCTTCCCATGACCCACACTCAAGAGGAGCTTTGGAGGAAGGCTCTTCACAGGAACCAGACAAGGGCAACCAACACACGGACTTACTGACCCCCCCATTCCCCCTGCACTCATGTTAGTCTCAAGGACAGATCAGGTGGGAGAGGCAGGTGAGTTGTGCTGCCCAGGGATGCAAAGGCAGCCAGGTGGGAGCAGACTACTGCCTTGGCACAGGCTGGTCTCCTCCCTCCTAAGCAGCATTGGGAGTTCTGCCACAACTCTGCTTCTCCCGCCAGGAGTCCTATTCACTTCCCCTAAGCAGATGTCTGAGAGCATGCCTGGTTTGGTCATCACATGTCCCAGGGGCCTGTGCCAATGTTCACCAGCATCACTCCTCTAGGTACCTGCTCCTCTGTCTTCAGGTCTCCAAACTCCTCCAGGAAGGCTGTCTCTGAGGGGAACTGCTGTGGCTCCAGGAAGTTTAGGAGGCTGAAGAGCTCCTCCACCGAATTCTGCAGGGGAGTCCCCGTCAGCAGCACCTTGTGCTCCTGGGGACAGAGAGAAAACAGTCTGAGGGCTCAGACTCACTGGCTGGGTCCAAAGAGTCCTAAGAGTGCACTGATCCTTGTCTTCCAGCCTCAGAAGCACTCCGGGTGGCCTGGGAGAACATATGCTCCCCAAAAGGCTCTCCTGACTATGGTGACAGTCCTGAACAAGTCATTGCCACATAACACTGTCTTGTGGCTCCCAGAATGCTTCCCTGGACATGTCCCAGCCCAGCTCTGTGCAGCAACAACAGCCAAAACCTAGATCTCCCACTGCCCCCAGGCTTCAGTCCTGGCTCAAGTCCTTCAGGCAGGGCTGTGCTGGTGTCAGATGGGAACACTGACAGAGTCCAAGCTTCTGTGCAGCTGGGGCAAGATGTCCCTCTTCAGGACTTGGGTAGAACAAGAGGAAACATGGCCCAGAGCCATGCCACACCGAGGGACACCAGGGACCTGCTGCTAGGGCCAGCCTGAGCAGGGTACTGTGGAATCAGCAGGGGCAGGTATGACTGTGCACTGGGACCAAGGGGGAGCGTTTCTTAGAGGTTCATCATATAGGCACATGTGCAATAAAAGAAGATGGGGTTGAGACAACTCCAAGACCTGGGGTTGTGAGGACTGGATGATCCCTCGAGAACACTCTCCTAAGCCTGACAACATGGCTCAGGTTTCAGACACCACTGGATGCTGGTTCTGGGTGCAGCAGCTGTTTTGCCCCAGCAGTGCCAGAGCCTTGGGCTCACTGCTCAACCTAGTCCTTCTGCTCAATCTAGTGCAGGGAATGTCCTCAAGAGTCACCACCAATGAACTAAGGGCAATTTTAAGGTGAAAGGCTCCCACAGGACTTAACAAAGGAAGGTTATGGTTACGAAGTGGCACCAGAGACAATCCTGCTTTGCCCCAGGCTCACAACCCACAGAGACCTGCACAAGACACAAAGTCATGAGGAAACAGCAGGGTCTTTGGGAACTGGAGTCACAAGACTAATAATTTTTGGAGGCTTGGCCCCGCTACAGATGAGTGTGATTGAAGCTGGGTAGGGCTGTAAGATCCAACAGGCCCTGATGGCCCTTGGTCCAGCAAACAGCAGTGCTGCTTTTCTCGGGGCTGGAAAGGAGCTGGACATCCAAATTAATTTCTCAGAGCAGCTTATTGATCCTTTTTTTTGCCATGCACAGTCCTGCACTCCCATCCCTGGCACAGACTGGTCCCACATTTTACACAGAAGTAAGAAACCAGCTCGAATACCACAGTCCTGCTCAGTGCAGGGCATGAGGCACACCATGGCCAGGGATGCTCTGCAGGGCTGGCCAGCAACTACCCTGGTGTGCTACAACAGCCTACACTGTGCTGCAAGGCCAGGCATTGCTCTCCTCAGGAGCACAAACAGGTGAGAAGGCACAGGGGGACTTGGCCTGCTGTGGGTTAATATTCCACTTCAGCAAAAAGGAGTTTGGGATGGCTGCAGGGCACCAGTGTCCCATCCATCGAAGTGCCCCCCTGTCACTGGCACTGCTTTAGCAACCTGGATGGCTTTCCCCCAGCATGGCATGGGACATGAGCTGGTGATAGTGGCATCCAAACATTCAGCATGGCCATCTCCAGCCCACCCTGCTCTCAGGTGAAACTGGGTAGGCCATGCTCACCAGGGCCATGAGCTTCAGCCCCTCCAGGAGTTTGCAGTTCCTGTTCTTCAGGCGATGTGCCTCGTCAATGACCACACAGCGCCACTGGATCTTCTTCAGCTCCGGGCAGTCGGCAAGGATCATCTCAAAGGTGGTGATAACCACCTGGAACTTGAAGATCCCAGGGAGAGGGTTACCCTAGGGAGACAGAAACCAGAACTTGCCTCCTGCAGGGTGGCAGGACAATCTCAGAACTCCTGTCTGACAGTATTAGTATGAGCATCTGGCTCCAAGCTGGGATTTCCCCAGAATAATCTCTCTCAAGCATTGAGTAAGACTCCTCGCAGGCCACAGGCTGTGTCTCCAAACCAGACACTGCTCCATGCAGACACATAGACCAGGACAAGAACCATGGATGGGGCTCGGCTGCACCTTTCTCGTTCTGCATGAGTTGGGCTTTTTCACTCAAACATAGTGCACCCTGAGCCCAGGCCAGCAGCGAGTTCTTGAAAGATCACCTTTCCCTCTCCAGATGAACAAGTTCCTCAGGCAGCTCTATGCTTCGCAAGGGCAGGAAGCCAGGGCTGGGAGCACTGTGTGTGTCACTCACCTGTGTGTCCCTGTACACCATCTCGTACTGCTGGATCATCTGCCGGCTGATCTGGCTGCCATGGTACACGATGGCGTTCATCTCCGTCCAGGTGCGGAACTCCCGCTCCCAGTTCGTGATGGTGGAGAGAGGTGCGATGATGAGGAAGGGGCCATGGATGCCCATCAGGAATATCTCTGAGAGGAAGGTGATTGACTGGATTGTCTTCCCCAGTCCCATCTCATCAGCCAGGATGCAGTTCTTCCTGCAGAGATGGACAGGGTCAGGTGAATGTGGCTCTTGAGGGGAGGAACTACCCTGTCGCCAACTCCTTGATGGGATGTCAGGCACACCACATCACCTCTACCCACACCTCTCTGACCCTGCAGCGTGGAGGTGGAGGGACGTTGGTATAGTGGCCCAAAACTGCCTGGGTAAATCAGACCATACAACTTCTTGCAAGATTATGGATTCAAAGTCAGCATGAAATATGCTGTTTTTCAGGTACACAAAAGCCAGGGAAAGATGCATCTCATGGCCTGCTGCAGATGAGACCATGCATATTCCTGCACTCTTGCCACACAGCGAGTCACCAGTAGCCTGGCCAATACCAAAAATCAGGTGTATCTTAGACCCATAGATAAGCCCTACTACCTCCAGGACTCATCAGCATTTACTACTACCATAGCATGTACCATTTACGATTACTATTACAATCTTAAAGACTCAGTTGCAAAGCTAAAGCAAACCCAATTTTTCTGGCAGCTGCCTGCCAGCCCCACACTTGAAGGACTCAGTGGCTGCTCTGTCAGGTCCCTGTTTGTCCACTCTGCTTCTCAGCTCTGCTGTTCCCATGACAGCACACACAAGGGCCTGCTGTCAGCAGGACTGCTCATGGAAACACAAGCTTCCAGCCCCTCCTCACCTGTTATACCAGTTAAAGAGCAGCCAGTTCATTCCCTCCAGCTGATACTCCCGCAGTTGGTTGCTGTTCTTGTACTCCCGGGACTTCTCCAGTTTCTGCCAGGAGTCAGATGCTGGGCGCTCCTGGAAGGGGAGAGCAGGAGCAAGATCCATGGGAGAGGCCAGTGCTCAGCAAGGCCAGATCCTGCTGCTGGGGCTGTGCATCAGGCCAACGCTTCAGACCAGTCAGTGACAGCTGAGTCACAGCAAGGTCTTGGACTCCAGAGCCCACCCTCAGACCCTGACAACTAACCCATACGGAGGGGAGGATACAGGGCTTGCACTGGAGCACCAGGGACAAGGTCAGCACTGCTGGACTGTGGCAAGACACAGCCAGTCCCTGTGCCCAGGGCAGCGAGCTGCCAGCCGGGGACATTACCTCTGGGTACGTTACCATGTGCTTGATTTCAGGAGGGATTTGGAGGGCTTCAAACTCTTTGATCTTCCCTGGGTCAACATCCTCCTCCAGCTCCCAGGTACTCTCCTCGTAGGGCAGCGAGCACCACTTCACCAGGTAGTGAGTCACCTCCTGCAGCACGGAGAGACAGGCTCAGAGACAGGGAGGGTCAGCAGCCCCCCACTGCCCTGTGCCAAAGGTCCTTGGGAACAGGGCTCAGGCTGCACGACGGAAGGCTGGGAAGGTTCAGGGTGCTCTGGGATGACCCACAATGCACACTGTGGGGCTGGGCCTCCTGCCAAGTCTCCCTTCCTCCCTTGCTCCATGGGGCAATCAACTGAGGCAGCCACTCACCTCCCCGGTGTCTGGGTCCTTTGTGTGAGCCACCTCCAGAATTCGATCTACCTCCACATAGTCAGGGTTGAACAAATCCTCATCAGGCTGTGACAGCAAACAGGAAAAAGGAAGGTAAGTTCAAGGTGATTCCAGGGTTAAACAGATGGTGGGCAAAAGTAAACACCTGCAGGGCATCTGTTCCCAGGATGCTGCTAGCTGTGTGCAGCACACCAAGTGCCCTGGATGCAGGTACAAACATCTGTCTCTGGGCCAGGAGGACACAGGAGCCCCACAGAAGGCAAAGCTCTTCCTTTAGAGTAGTCACAGACTGCCCTTGCTGTTAGGCAGGAATGTCCTCTCCAGTTTATCTGGCCCCAAGGTACAAGCCCTGAGTTGTCTGCTCCAGCTGACGTGCAGCATCCAGAGCTGTGACTGCCACAGCACAGAGTCATACATGGACCCCCACTCCTGCAAGGGGTGACCCCTGGGTCTCTGACTCTGCCTCCCTCTCGCCCCACATAGCAGCAGACCTTGGAGAGACACGTGGGAAGGAATAAAAACAGGCCTCTATGCTCACAACTCTCCAAGCCCAGTTAGTCACAGGAAAAGAGCATGTGCTCCTTGATGAATTGTCAGTGGCACAGTGCATTCCAACACATGCTTTTTTACTGCATCCTGAGAAAGACCACAAACAGACTCAAGAGTGAGAAATCTGACACACGCCCCCGGCTTTCCAGCTACAATGGAGAAATTTTCATAGCCTACTGGCCTGATTTCTGCTTGTAAGGGGCAGTTTGAGGAGATCTAACAACTATCTCTGGAGCAGCAAGATAAATTATAGAATACCTTTCATACTAAGTAAGATTAATCTGCTTATGGAGCAGAGCAGGCAGGAGCTGCTCTAAGCGCAGATATTTATAGCTCCCTCTCTCCATAGCATCTCTGCTGCACCACAGAAGCACCCCCAGCCCTGCATGCCACCCTCCCTCCCACCCACTGCACAACACTTCCAGAGCTGGCAGTGCCTGGCAAGTGACACTTGTCACCCTGCTTATAATTCTGCCAGTGACACCACAGGTGTCCAGGGCACTGTCACAAACCCTCCGTTTCAGCTCTAGTGCTTTGGCCCTGGAGCTGGGCTGGGCTGGGCAGGGAGGTGTCAGGGGCAGCACTCAGCCCCTGGCCTGCTCAGCCACTGCAGCGGGCTCAGGGTCAGGCACCGCTGCTCACTGTGCCCTACTCTCACCTCTGTGAAAATATGTTTCATCTGAGCCTGCTTGTTCCGGAAGCGCTTTATCTTCTGGGAGATCCTTGGGTCCTTCTCCAGCTCCTCCAGAGTTGCCCACTTACAGTGGAGATAGGAGCTGCAATGGAGGAAAAAAGTCAACAAAATGTGCCCAACAAAAAGGCCTTTGGTGCCAATCCCATCCACCACACACAGCAGCAGGGATCTCAAAAACCAGAGAATGCCCAGCCCATGTCTATGGCATCCTAAACTGTGGCCCAGGACCAGGCCAAGACCAAGCACTGAAGCTGCAGTGGCTTCCCTGCGTCCCACCACCATGGCTGGCTCAGGAAAACAGAGGCTGGAAAACAGGGATGCTGGGGCTGCAGCTGAGGATGGGATGGAGGTGGGTGCACAGAGTCCTTGCTCCTGCGTGCACAGGGCCCAGGACACAAAGCACCACAATACCACACGTACAAGTTCCTGTACTTGACGTAGAACTCCTCTGTCTCAAATGCCAGGCCTCCAGGATGAGTCTGAAACCAAGGAGAGTCAGCAAGTCAGAGCCTGTGCAGAAACTGGGGAGGCATGCTCTGTGACCTGGGTGCAGGCAGTCATCCCCTCCCTGGCCACAAGCCACAGGGACTGAGTCCCAGGGACGGTGAGGACAGCCAGGCACTCGTGCTGCTGCCCTGGAGGCGAAATAGCCCTTGGGAATATGGCGTGAGACCACCCTTGAGAGACCATGGGGGACTGAAACACCTCCTGCGCATCAGCCCAGGCCTGACTCCTCTCCAGAGGCTTTCTGGTATCCAGGACAGGAGAAGCACCACATTGATCCATGGCTCAGAAAGGTGGGCATAACCCCAGCACTCCACCACGAGTGTGAGAGGAAGGGACAGTGTGTTAATTCCTTGCTCATGACATCTCATGTCCCTGCTGCACAGGGCAGCCAGGTCCTGTCTCTCCTCCACCCAGGGGCCTCCAGCCCCACTGACATCTTTGCTGCTCACCTCTTTCTGCACCATTCTGGAGGCAAGGATCTTCTCAATGATATTGGCATCATCCTCGGGAGGCTCCTGAGGACAGGAGAGGAGAGCTGTTTTCCCGGCTCATCACATGCCTCTGGCACCCTCCCAGCATTGACCACCTACTTGCTCCTCTCCCAGTCCACCAGCTGGGGAGACAGAGCTGGCATTGGGAACTGAAGGAGCTGTGCTTGGGGAGCCCTTGCTGGGTGTGAGGGTGTAAGTGTTGCCAGCCCAGCAGCACCCTCCGCCTGTCCTCCCTGGAAAAGCCAGGCCACAGGACTGCTGGCTTTGCTGTGTGGGTCCTTCCAGCTACACCAGGGTAGCTGGACAGGTTGGCAAGTCTCCCAGAAAAGAGGAAGGAGCTTGGGCACTTCTGCCCTGAGACTCAAAGAAGGAAAAACATGTGTATTTCTACTCCCAGGCACTCTCCATGCCAGATCTTGGGCATGGCTTGGCATTTATACAGCTTCATAATGCTGTATGGCGCCAGGGACCCCAGGAGAGCAGGGCTGTTGGGCCTTGCCATATGCACCCTCCACTGCTGCCACCTGTCTATGGCCTCAGGACACGGGCAACAGCATCCTACCCTACCACTGTCCACACAAGTCTTCCTGGAAGGATCCAAGTGCTGACTACTTCTCCCTCCAGGCTACCACTCTGCCCCAAGGCCATCACCCCTTGAGGCTGCAGAAAGCCTCTGCTCACAGCCCTGGACCCCCAGCACAGCCCCCCTCGCTGAGCACACAGGCTGTGCTGGAGGTGGCCCTAACACTGTCCTGCTGCCATCTCTGGGAGCAGGGAGGGGAAGGTGCCCCTGGCTGTCTGTGCTAGGATCAGCCCCACCAAATGCCAAGGGCTTGTGCCTGTCTGTGCTGCAGAGCAGAGGCACAGGAAGACTCAGGGGAGAGGACAGACACCAAAAACATGGAGCTTGCTTGAGTTCTGCCCTGTCTGGAAGATGGTAGAGCAGCAAGACGAGCAAAGTGCAGAGCAGAAAGGAGAAGGACCCTTTAGATGGAGGCAGAATCTGGTCCAAGGCAGAGCAGCCCCAAGGTGTAGCTCTGCAGACTAGAAAGTCTGTCAAAGAAAGGCACAGGGCATGCTGGGGAGGGACAGACACATCAGGCATCCCACAACACTCACCTGAAAGTGTCTGGGAAAGCCCAGGCTATGCCCAGGGCCACGGCAACCCTTCCATCCTCAGCCCTCAGCTGACTGCTGCCGTGGCACTACCCCTGTGTGCAGGGCAAGGTGCTGGACCCAGCATCACAACACACTAAGCAGGGGAACAGTAGATCTGTCTGGACCTCTTAGCAGTGCCCATTCCCCATGCCCGGGCATCCATCCTGGCATTACTGGGCTCTGCTTGACCCTGCCTGGCACAAAGGGTTTGTGTAAACATGGCCAAGGGCACATGGCAGCCACTTTCAGAGCCTTGGAGCTTAGAGCTCCCGCGCTAATCCACAGCCCTTACACTGGTCCATGGCTCATTGTTGGCTTCCTGAAGGCTGCCAAAGGAGCCCTGCACAGCCCCAGAACGCTGCTGAGGACTGTGGCCAGGATCCAGGCAGAAAGCTGCAAGTTCAGGCCATGGGGAGAGCAGCCCCACTGTTGCAGCACTCACATCCTGCCCTGCCAGGGGAGTTCTGACTCGGGGAGCAACCATGGGCAGACCCAGCACTGCAGGCTGGCTGGGACCCAGAGTAGCCAGCCAGCCTGGCTGCCATTGGACAACAGCCTTAATAACTCACCTGGAGCAGGACAATCTGAGGTGGAAGTTCAGAACTGAGAGGAGAACAAGGTAGCAGCTCATACCTATCTGCTGCTTTCAAAAAGTCTCACTTGGAAAGATGACTGTCAGGAGCCCAGCTGGGACAAAGCCCCAGGCAGAGCTGAAGCAGCACAGGCAGCATCTCCTGTGGGTGTGCAGCAGCCCCAGGCCAGGCATGGATCATCAGGCTAGGGCTTATCTAATGGCTGAACAACAGACCTGACTAATACCCAACAAAGCTTTGGGAAGAGGGAACTAGAGAGGGTTACAGGAATGTTATGAAAACAACCAGTGACTGTTATTAATATCTGGCAGCTTTGTTAGCGATCAGAGATGGAATGAGCTGCAGGATCCAACACACAGTCACAGACAGGCAAGAATGAGCTGCCAGCACCCACCAGGAGCCAGCACTGAACTAGTGGGAATAGGTGTCAGGGCAGCAAGGCCCAAACTGTGGTGGCACCCACTGGCCTCTGCCACACCACTCAAATCCCTGTCATGCCACCCAGATCCCTGCCACGCCACCCAGATCTCTGCCACACCACCAAAATCCCTGCCATGTTGCCCAGATCCCTGCCACACTGCCCAGATCCCTGCCATGCCACCCAGATCTCTGCCACGCCACTCAGATCCCTGCCATGTTGCCCAGATCCCTGCCATGCCACCCAGATCCCTGCCATGTTGCCCAGATCCCTGCCACACTGCCCAGATCCCTGCCATGCCACCCAGATCTCTGCCACGCCACCCAGATCCCTGCCATGTTGCCCAGATCTCTGCCACGCCACCCAGATCCCTGCCATGTTGCCCACATCCCTGCCATGTCACCCAGATCCCTGCCACACTGCCCAGATCCCTGCCATGCTGCCCAGCTCAGCTGACAAGTGTCAGGCTGGCATCGCTTTGCTCCAAGGCACTGATGGAGAGCAGTGAGGGCAGAAAACAAACTAGCACCTCCAAAGCCCTCAGCTGGCAGAGACAAAATAACAGACTTATCACAGACAGGAGCTACAGAGACCAGAGCCAAAGGTGGGCATGGGCAGTGGTTGGGTCACTTCTTCAGGAACATGTCCAGTTATGTGACATGTTCCAGAAGCCTCAGTCTCCCAGCAAGAGGGCAACAATTGGACCTATGCTCCTGCCCATTTTACAGTTCCTGGAAAGCCAGACTGCACCCTTCCAGATAGGCACATTCTCACCCCATCCTTGAGCTAGGACCCCCACTCCCTTAAACCTCAGCACCGGCACCCCCTGGGACACCCTGGATGAGGCAGATCCCGCCCCCCCCATCCCACACCCAGCACTACCTCTGCCTGCCACGCCAGAGTAGAGGCAGAGAGCGCGGAGGTTCGCCCAGCTCCCAGCACAGCGATTGTCTCGCCATCATCATCCACAACCTTGAAATCCAGGTCCTCATTGTACTTCCTCCTCTTCACCTGCCGTCCTGAGCGTCGTTTCTGTATATGGGATGAAAAAGGCAGTGCCAGGGAATGTGGGCAGAGCACGTATCTCCTCCTTGCTTGAGAGGCAGAGAGAAAGCCCCAGGGTTGCTAGATGTGCAGGCCACCCCCTGCCCCAGCGGGATGGAGGTGATGGGGAGAAGTGGCACTCCTTGCAGATAACCCACCACTCTGGTGCCAAGGTCTACATCCTGATCCACACAGCCCCATCAGCCCCCAAGAGGTGAGGCAGAGGAGCCCTGCAGAGATGCAGAGCACTGCAGCTTCCCAGACTCCAGGGCCAACCTGCCTCCTTGTGCTGCGCCAGGAAAGGGGAGCTGCCTGCAGTTATGGTGGAGAGGGACACTCAAGGTGGAGGGATGGGAACCCATGGCCACTTCAGGCGGGTAGAACCTGGCCCTGGAGCCACATTGCTGAACCCTTATCACTATGCCCAGGGACCCACTTCTTCTCCCACTCAGGGGCAGCTGGGATTTCCCCCTGCAGCCAGTTGAGGGCTTTGGACATACCTGACTATCAGCCGACTCCGCAGACTCCTCTGGGCTCTGTACGGATGGGCTCAGGAGATCCTGATCCAAATCCAAACTGTTCACTGATATCTCATTTTTCCTCTTCCCTTTCTTCTTCTTCTCCACTGGGGTGTCCTTGCTGCCAAGGCAGACGGATAGTTAGACCTTGTCCTAGAGGTCCCAGGGAAGAGCCAGCAGGCACCCACACAGGGCTCTGCTCCCAGTGGATCCCCCAGAGGCACCCAGTACTGGGGATTCCCAGTTTGTGATGCTCATTGATCACTACCAAGTGTTTCTCCATCCAGTTCCAGCACTGGGATGAAAGGATCCATGTGCCCTGCCTGGGGGCTCCCACCAGCCAGAGGAACAGTCCCACAGGGGCTCTAGGAGTTGGGGTTCAGCTCATGGGGTCCAGTGCAGGCACAAAGAGGCCCTCCCCACCACCAACCCCAGCAGGCCAGGGCAGCAAGGTGCCTGCCTCGACCACAGCACTCCCAAACATGTCCTGTCCTGACAGAAGTCAGAAATAAAGTCCATCAGATCCAGAGGCACCCAAGCGACGAACCTTCTAGCCCAGTCTGAGGAGCACTGGCCACACTGCTGGCCATCTCCTGTGCATGCTAGAGACCTCTGCCAGACCCCAGTAAATCTTTACGCCAGTGCTGAGGCACAGGGTACTCCAGCTCATGATTTGTCTTCCTGAGCCATAGCACTGAGTCCTCTCCCAACAGAGCAGCTGAGCAGACACTGTGTCTTCAGCTGGAGGAAGGTAAGCTCTGTCATGGCCATGAACACAGAAGGATGCAAGTGTGACTCCCATGGCTGTAATGGCCCATCATGGCAGATGGTCACAGAGGGGATTTGGGCTCTGCTCCTGTGAACCTCCCATGAACCCCACCACCCTCCTCAACAACATGCAGAGACAAGCCCAGACCCATGCCACATGCACAGGGTAAGGGCCACCTGCACCCCTGTGGCACCCAGCACAACCTGCCTGTGTGAAGGAATCGGACCAGGACACATCAGGGTAACAAACAACAGCTCCCAACATGCCTGTCCATCCTTATCCTCTGCAAGGAACACAGTTAAGGGAAATACTCCAAAGCACTGGTGCCTGTCCTAGGGCTGAACAAAACCCACTTCCTCACTTCTAACCCTGCCACCCATCCCCTCCACATCCCAGACCTGCACAGTGTCAGAAGAATGGTTAGTTTCAAAGCTGTGTCAAGGTTTTAGCTCCATTTAATGAAAAAAATCATTGCTTGCCTGGGACTGCAAAAAATAAGGGTAAAAATCTGCTGTTCAGGCCAAAAATGCCCTGGCCATACATCCAAGCTTCAATTAGAGGCCCTGAAAATGCTCTGTGAGTACTGCTTCCACTGACAATAACTCCCAAGAAATTGATTTGTAAGTCACAATTAACAACTGCTTCATTCATGAACCAGTCGTTGACTATGATTAGAAATAATTTAGAAGAAATTATGCTACCATTATCTGCCACTTAGAGGACTCCCAGCAATCATTCCATCTGCACAGAGTACTGACCCTGCCTGCCGCTCTCCTCTCCCTCCATGCACTGCCAGAGGCCCCCAGACACCTCCCCAGCTCTGTCCTGAGCAGGAGGCACAGGGGCACACACTGCTCTGCTCCCTGCAGAGCTTCCACCTGACACTGCCACAGCTGTTTGCTGGTGGCTGACCCAGAGGCTGAAGCAAGCCTGAGAACAGGCTTCAAGAGAGGCTGCAGAGGTGGGGAAGCTGCAAGGAGGACCCATGGGCTGGACTTCCCAGGCATCAGGACTAGTGCTAGGTTTTCCCAGAAGGTGGAGGTGAGTGGGAGGAGGCACCACAGGCTCAGACTCCACTGACACACAGCATCTGGAATGCACAGAGCTGTGTGGAACTCTCAGATTCCCACACACAGTTTCTTCTGGCTGCATGGTGTGTTACAGTTACATTAAATGGTCTGTTTTGCACGAAGTGGCCTCTTCACTAGTGCTCTGCTGGTGTCAAGCACAGCAAGTCGATTGTCCTTCAGCCCCTCCTCCTGGCCCCTGCTGTGCCCAGGTAGGAGGGCCAGGGTTTCCAGCTCTGTAGCTGGGGTTACCCCACCACGATCCCATCTCCAGCAGGGTCACACGGTCATGGGCTGCCCTGTGATTCTCAGTGCCCTGTGAAGGTACTGCTGGCAGCCAAAGGACCTGTCAGAGTGGCAACAAGTTCCTATGAGAGCCATGAATACTTCCAGGAGCACAAGTCTCCATGGTCTCCTCTTTCCCAGGTTTCCCTGCTTTGGTCTGGTCCCACAGTTACCACTGCAGGGGCAGACCTCTGTGAACAGCCTGCATGGAGCAGAGGTATCATTAGGAGAAGCTGCTGGCTGCATCCCTCATCCCAGGACCATCCTTGGGAACAATGCCACATTTACATGGGCTTCATCCTTTCCTGTCTTGCCTACAGCCTCTCTACTTCTCTCTCTGCCTCCATCTCCCTGCTGCAGGTCTCTTTGAAGCCTGGAGGAGCCCTTTCTTCACTCTCCAGGCACTTGCCATTTGATCCATCCATCCCTCATCTCCTCTGGCTCACCAGCCCAGGATAACAAACGTGCAGAGCCCGAGGCTCAAGGAAGACCAGAAGTGACAGCACTGCATGGCTCAGCGACCCACTGGGGACATGGAACCTGGCTCTCACCCTGCTAAGCTACCCACACCTCCTCCTGTCCACCAGCAGCCCACACCAATGGCACTGAAGGGCACCCTGATGCCAGCTGTGCAGCTGGGGCCTCTGCAGGATGCAGCTGTCAGTGAGCTCTGGAGAAGCAGGGCTGTGGAAGGCCCAGGGCTCAGCCCTCAGCCTGCACACATGCCCTGTGGGCACCCATAGTGGGAGGGAGGTGGGCAGATCCCACAGACCCTGGGAAGTCCATTCGGGTGACCATTTTCAGGGAAGTGTCCTCAAGATCTAACAAACTGATGTTTTCTAACAAAGATTTTGCTGAAAAACTCCCAGCTGGCTCCTATACTAATTGCATTTACAGTGCAAATATGGATTCTTTACAGTGCACAAGGAGGGGTTATGGATTATCTATAGCACACAAGGAGGGTCCAGCTCCAATCGATAGGCCTGCTTTGTACAGGACTCTCCAAAAATACTCTCACCAGTCCACAACAGTAAACCAAGTAACATTGGGGCTGTTGAGACCTGCTCTGCTATCTGCACACATATCAAATTAAAAAGAAATCAGAGATACTGGCCAATGAGCCTGTTAATTAAAAAGATGAGGAATTCCCAGAGGTGGTGGTGTTGGGCTGTGCAGCACAAGGGAGCCCTCAAGCCTCCCCTCTCTGCTGGGCTTGGCTGCCAGCTCAGCTCTGCAGCTGCAAGGAAGGACAGGTGAGCCGGAGACAGGATGGAATGTGCTCCACCATCCTCCCAAATCTGAGCTGAGGGCAGGCACACTGCCAGTCCCTGGCCGCCTGGAGGCCCTCAACTTGCACAGAGGTCAGGGTCAGGTTTTTCTCACTCACAAACACTCTGTCTCTGGGCAGTCCCGTGGTGTAAAGGAGAGCACTCTGGACTCTGAATCCTGAGGACCTGAGTTTGAGTCTCAGTCGGGACCGTCCCCTGGCAGTTCAATGCCTCCCTGACATCCCAGCCCGTCTGATCTTGGATGCTCAGCACGGTCAGCCCGGTCAGTACCGGGTGCTGTGACCATCCCGAGGACTTCCCTGTCACTGTCCAAGCTCACTCGGCCGTGGCAGATGGACCTTAGGACTTAAACGGTGGGGCCAGTTCTGCGCACGCTGAGCCTCACCTAAAACATCCACTGCACAGGCTGGAGGGGCATACACATGTGGGGAGAGCCCTTCCCAAATCTGCGTTCGCGACGTCTGGCCATATATATACACACTCTGTCCCAGCCCCGAAACAGCTATGACAGGCCCTCTACCACATAGCACTTTGTTGTCCTGCTGGGACACCACTCTAAGGTTCTTTTTGTCCCAGGACACTTGGCATAAAGGCCAGACCAAGGAGAGGCCAAGATTCTTTGGTTCTCTTACAGATCTGGGGTCTTGCAGGGCCTCATTGCCAAGAGGGCACCAGCCTGCCCTGTGTGTGCATGGCCAGAGAGCCTGCCCTGGCCCCTCACCGCACGCCCAGCCTTCAGCACCAGCAGCCTGCACACCCTGAAAGCCCACAGCCCTGTCCACACCAGGCACAGAGACATGGCCACACTCCCACCCACCTGCTCTTCCTGGGTCTTGCTCTGGGGGCAGCAGGCTCAGTGCCACTCTTCTTGTCTTTAGGCTCCTTCGGGGCTTTGGGTTCACGAGGTTTCCGGGGCTTCTTGGCCACCTCCCTCTGCTTCGGCTCCTTCAGCTTCTTGGACTCCTTCGTCTTTTTAGGCTCTTTTGGTTCTTTAGGCTCCCTCCTCCTCTTTGGTTTCACCTCCACAGCTGCTTTATCACTCCCTTCCTGCTCTCCCAGATCCTTTTTCTTCCGTTTTTTCTTCACCCCTGTGCCTCCACCCCCAGTGTCCTGCACCCCATTCTGGGTGCTCGTCCGCTTCTGGGGAGCCCCATTGGGCTCCTCCTTGGGGCACTGGCACTGGCTGCCCGTGTTCGCTGCTGGCCCCTGGTGAGGCACCTCGCCCTGCTCCTCGCTGCTGGCAAAGGTGTCCTGTGTCTTGCACTCCCACACAGACGACATTGGGGAGAGGCTCAGTGCTTTTAAGCTCGGCGGCTGCAGAGAGAACAGAAAAGCAGCGAGTAAAGCAAATGCCACAGTTGGAAACAGCAGGTGCTCCGGGTGGAACCGCAGCCCCGGGAGGCTCCCATCACCCAGCACAACATGGCAGAGCCTCTCTGTGGCAGGGGGCCACCATGAGCAGACACAGCTCAGTGGGGAGGAAGCCCCTTCCCTGCCCAAGGGGGGCTGACAGAGGCCTTTCGCCGCCACACCAGTCCACACGGGTCCCAAGTGGAGGCAGTTGCCCCCAGTATGTGCCCCACACACTGTCCTGCCTTCAAGAGAACACTCCAGATCCCACTCTGCTGAGACCAGAGCAATCCATATGCCCAGGTCACCTCCTGCCTGTTGCCCAGATACAGGGATTGTCCTGGCTGGGCAAGGAGGGCAAATTAAGGATGTCTTGCAGCCTGCAACACCAAGAAGTGGGCGGCAGCTCCATATGGGGCAGAGCTTGGGGCAAGAGGGTTCGACCAGCACCATTCCCAAGAACTGCTGGGTGCTGGGGTTCCCTCCAGCCCAGGAGAGCAAAGCTGCTCTTCCTGCTGCAGCTTCATTTCCTGAAAGTTTTCCTGCACCGAACACTGACAGGAACTCAGTTGCTTCCCTGGCACGCTTGGCCATGGCAGGCATGGCCAGACAAGCATTCAAGGGCCCAGCTCTGCTCAGGCAGCAGCAGCAGTGCCTGTGGCAAAGGCCCAGGCTCATGAGCAGTGGCTTTGGCTCCTCGAGAGCAGCTCAGGCCAGGGGGTTGGCAGGAGACAGCCTGAGGAAGGGAGCTGTGGGTGACAATTCACAGCAGGAACAAGAAACATTCCTTACAGCAGCTGCCAGAGAGGGAGAGAGCAAGGGATGCACAAAGGACCGAGCAGAATCGCATTGTGTGCATCAGGGATGGGGAGAGGAACATGTCAGGCTCAGCTTCAGCTGCTCAACCAGTCAGTTCCCATTCCCAGCACCTGCCACAGGAGGCACCACTGCACACTCTCCTCCCTGCCTGTGACCAGGGGCTCCTGGAGAGCAGCTGAGCCCACAGCCAGATCCGATTCTGTGTGGCACTGCTGGGAGCCCAACACTGCCAGGTGCCCAGGCAGGTCTCTGCCCACTGTCCTGGCAGCATGAGTGGTTTTAGATGCTCCTCCGATCCCGCAGTGGCAGAGCAAAACCCACGGCCCTCACAGGAGATGGCAAACTCCTCACCCACAACACCCTGATTAGCTCCTCCTTTGAATGCACGCTCAGCCATGACCAGAGGGAAGCAGCGGCTGGGCTGGCTCATTGTGCAGTTGGCAGAGCAGCACCAGACCAAGCACAGCAGTGTGACCAGGGATGGAAAGCTGGCCCTGTGGTGGCTGTTCCATGAGACAAGACATGGGTCCATCCTGCCAGCCTGGAGGTAGCATCTCCTCAAAGGGAAGCTGTGAGGCAGCTGGTGAGTGGGCCAGGAGGCACTGGGCAGCACTGTGCCTGTGGGACAGGGGCAGTGCTCGCCCAGACACTCCACACCCATGGCTGCCCCAGGCCAGGCTTTGCTGGTTCCTTCACAAGCCACTTCCTTGGTGATGAGGTGTCAGTGCCTCTGGCAGCAATGCCCTGGCCTTGCAGAACCCCAGCACCATCCAGTTCCTCAGTTATCTCTGACTGTGGGAGAGAATGTAAATCTTTACATAGCCAGAGCCCATCCAGGGTGGTCTACACACAGGGCACTTTGTACACTTGGATTTCTGATTTGGACTAGATAAAAGCATTAAATGAAACAGACTGCAATGGGGTAAGGCCCTGTGAGTGGGGCTGTAGGCTTGGCAGGCATCAGTCAGCACCCCTGCCCTGCCTGTAGTTGCCTCCAGCGCCCTGCCCTGACCCTGCTGCTGTCGGCAGCCTGGGATGGGGGAGAGCAGCCATCCCACCACATGGACCACCCACCAAAGGGCACCCAAGCAACTAACAGGAATTTGTTCTGGGCAGGGGAAAATCAGCACTAGAGATGCTGCCTCCAAGCCCACTGGTTGTGCAACAGTCTCAGCATTGCATTCCTCAGATCTCACAAGCTGGGGATCAGTTGGAACAATTTACAATCATAGAACAGCCTGGGTTGGAAGGGACCTTACAGATCAGCCAGTTCCAACCTCCTGCCATGTACAGGAATACCCTTCACTGGACCATGCTGCCCAGAGTCCAACCCAACCTGGACCTGAATACTCCCAGAGATGGGGCAGGTACAACTTCTCTGGGAAACCCACTCCAGTGTCTCACCACTCTTACAGAGAAGAATGTCCTCCTAATACCCAATCTAAACCTACTCTCTCTTAGTTTGAAACCATTCTCCCTTGTCCTGTCACTCTTGTAAAAAGTCCCTCTTCATCTTTCTTGTAAGCCATGTTTAGGTATTGGAAGGCTGCAATTATGTCACCCCAAAGCCTTCTTTTTTCCAGACTGAACAAACCCAATTCTTTCAGCCTTTCCTCATAGGAGAGGTGCTCCATCCCTCTAATCAACTTGGTGGCCTCCTCTGGACTTCTCCAACACCTCCATGTCTTTTTTATGCTGAGGACCCCAGAGCTGGAGGCAGCACTGCAGGTGGGGTCTCACCAGAGCACAAAGGAGGGGCAGAATCACCTCCCTCACTCTGCTTTTGATGCAGCCCAGGACATCATTGGTTTCTGGGGTGCCAGTGCACATGGCCAGGGCATGTCCAGCCTCTCATGCACTACCACCCCTAAATCCTTCTTGGCAGGGCTGCTTTTCATCTGTTCATCTCCCAGCGTGGGTTGATACAGGGGGTTGCCATGACCCAGGCCTCCTTAAAGATCTGCCAGCCATGTTCCTCTCCTTTGTTCCCCAGAGCAGTCTCCTAGGGGATCCCACTGACAATCTCTCTGAAGAGCTGGCAGTCTGCTTTCCTAATGTTCAGTGTCAGTGCCTTGCCCTGGGATCCCTGTGGACATCAGGCCTGCTGTGTCTCAGAAGCAGTGCTGGTCCCAGTCGGCAGCGCTTGCCTCCAGCTGGAGCAGCCAGAAGCCCCTGGCACAGGCTGTGCCACGAACAGGCCATCCAATGCCAGCCCGTGGGACCAGGCTCACAGCCAGGGCTCGCACGGGCAGCAGGCGTACAGACAGACAGGGAGACCAGGCTGCTTCCCACCAACAACAGGCAAGTGCTGCCAGCCCAGAAACCCTACTGCTCCCAAGGCTTCCTGGTTTGTCTTGAGGGGAAAATGCTCCGTGCCATGCTCTTAAAGTCCGTGGCAAGCTCTGGCCATCCACATAGGACTGAGCTGCCAAGTATAGTCTGCAGTGAGAGCCTGGCTCACTGCCACGAGCCAGGGAATGGGCTTTTTCTACTTCCCCTTGGTGAGCTTCAGTTTATCCTGGCTTCTCGTCAACAGGAAAAGCCTAAGAAAGCAGTGCCAGCCTTCCCTGTGCCTCCACGTGGCCCTGGAGCAGCCTCGCTGCTTGCAGCCCAGGTGGTCCTCTGTGGCAGGCAGGACCTCACTGTGCCCGGGTGCTGCCCCTGTGCCGAAGGGAACACCCCCTGCTTCCAAAGGGAGAGAGGTTGAAGGGCTGGTGCCACGCTGATGGGGCACAGCACTGCAGGGAGGCTCTGCTGCAGCAGCAACCTCGGGCTGAGTGGCCTGAGACACATCTCCATGACCATCAGGCTGTCCCTGGCTGTGACTGGGCTACCGGCCACCGTATCTGCAGCAATGGCCAATAGTGACATAGTACCACACTCAGCCTCCTTTCATAGGAGCAACAGTTGCAGGAGCCTAAACCTGGCAAATCACACCCCTAGAATGTTTGCTGCAGCAGGTGGGCAAGGCGGGCTGCTCTGGGCTGCTCTGGACCAGCTGGGGATGCTCCAGGCCCATGCTCTGACCCTGAGAAGCAGGAGTGGGGCAGGGCAGGCAGCACCTCTGTGCCCTGTCTCAGGAGCTCCAGCAACAGACTGTACTCACACCATGACAGATCTACCTGGAACCCTGGGTATCAAATACCCACGGGCATTCAGTACTCCAAACTCAGAAGACATGGGAAAAACCTACTATTTTTTTTAAATCCTGTGGCCCTCTTAAGTGGCTTCTGCTTCTCAGGGTATGAGAGGGTCTCCTTGTCACCCACTCTGTACAATTCGGTTCTGCTGTCCTGCCTCTGCAGACCTCTCTTAGCCCAGCTAAGGTACAAGTAACAAGCCACCCTTTTCATGCAGACAGGTTGGGCCAGCTCTCACAACACCTGCCTTATCCTGTTCTGCACCTTTTCCAACCCCAAGGGCTGTGGGGAGACAGTAGGAAGCTCACAGCATCCGAGGCACCACAGAGCAGTAGGAGGGTTTCTGCTCTGTTCCTTCTCCCTTTACGAATCACTGAACACACCTCTGGAACAACCTCTAGGCAGATGACAAACCCTCTGCCAGCACTTTACAGCCTCCTCCAGGAGCAGGGACAGCCCCCAGTGGCAACACGTGCACGGTTGGCTCCCCCACATGCTTTACTGGGCACATCTTGAGACTTTTCTCAACTCTTCAGCCTCCATTTCCATTTCAGTATCTTGGATGCCTGCAGGAATCAGTCAGCACCTTTCTTCCCCAATCTGCACTGTGAAAGCAGCAACATCTTCCCTGTACTTGTTTTCTGGCCTTTAACCAGTCACAAATTCACAGAAGGAACTTTTATCAGGACAACACCTCACTTCTTTAAGAGCATTCAGTGAGAAACTTCCTCAACATCGGGTTAGAAGCCCAAGAGCCCTGCACCAGCCCAGCCCAACTTCAGCCCTGTGATCCAGCCATCTTTAAAACCACTGGCAGACTGCAAGGACTAACTCTGCTTTGCAAAAGCCATGCTGACTATTCACCACTGTAGTAATCTCAGAAATAAATTGTTTATTGTAGTTCCTAACTATTTACTCCATACCCCAGTGAACCTATTGGCCTCTAGTTTCACATTTACTCCCTCCCCTCTTCCCTTCCATAATGTGGCCCTGATAAGTGACAGCCCCAACTTTACTAGTAATTCCCAAAAATCAGGAGGCTCCTTTACAAATCCAGAGCAAACACCATCAAAGCACATGGCTCACACGACTCTGCTCAAAAATATCTACCAAACCCCTTAATTTAAGGGCAACTCTTTGATGCCTTCTGGCAACAAGGGATGGCTCTGAGTAGGGAGCCTTCCTGACCAAGCTGTTCTGCCAATGCTCCATTTCCATAAGCCCTCTTATTTACCCTGTAACTCCCCTTAAATGCTTTTGAGTCCTGAGATAACCGGGAAAAGATTTTGTTATTAGACTCCGTGTCCTTAGTGGTTCCTAAAAATATATGTAGTCCTGTCTTGCTACAGGTTTACTTGTAAATTCACAGACTATGTAACTCCTTTTTCTTACTGCAACTTTTTTTAACTAAAGAGAAACATTGTTTTCCATTCAACTGCCTCCTTTTACACATTTCCTTACATGCCAACCTAAGCATGCATCTTCGTTGGAGTATTTTGGAGCAGGGGAGAAGTAAAGGTCATGACTTTCAGGTTTTGGTAGGTGATGCTCCTCTCTGAATGGCTGGTACCCAACACAAGCAGCCTCCACTTCCCCAGAGCACTTTCTGTCCTTAGAACCCTGCCTTTGCTCTGGCTCTCAAGTGGCATTTTTTTGGTGATGATTGTAGTGATTTTATGTCTCGAGAATACACTTTTATGGAATGTTTGTAGGTTTTTTTTATTCACAGAGGAATCTTCTATAAATTACATTTCATACAGTCCCTCAGCATCAGCTGCAGCACGAAGACTTCTCCCATGTGTCTAACTACTGTCAAAGGGAAGGTCAGGGCAAAAATGTTTAAAACCTCCCCAGAGAGTCATGGAGGCCAAGTGAGAGCTCTTACAATGGCACAACTCCATTCTAGGGCAAAGCCAAGGTCAGGGTGGGCCTTAATGGTGTGTTTCCTTAATTTAAAATTGGTTTGTTTCATTTATAGTCTCAATTTGACTCCTGAGTTTTTATTTGGGAGTTGGGGGGGAAACACCACTGTGAGGTGGGAGGCAAAGCAGTACCTGCCCCTTAGTTCTCAAAGGGCTCTCTCCTCGCTCCCAAACTGCTGAGCCTGCGAGGGGCACCCAGCCCATGAGGGTCACGCAGCACCCCTGACCCTCTCTGAGCCCCCCAGAAGAGCTGGGCTCGCAGGGATGGAAAGGGACAGTTTATAAACTACTTGGCACATGTGCCGGAGCTCAGGAGCAGTGAAGTTAAGCAGTGTTACCCCACATCTGCTGAGGGCAAGGACCAGCTCAGGCCAGTGGGACTGCCAGTGGTCTGAGCCAGGTACGAAGCCCTCACTCTCACCTGTCTGTGCCATGTCCCTGCAAAGGGAAGAGCAGAGGGGAAACTGCAAAGAGAATGGGGGGAGGGGAAGAAGGAGGGAACAGCTAGGATAGGGGACCAGGATGACACCTATGACATTATGGGAAGGGAACTGGGGAAAGGACAGTGCAGTTAGGACAGGGGGCCAGGATGACACTAAGGTGTTATGGGATGACAGTCCCAAGAAGCAAGTAAGAATGGAGAGCAGCAGGCAGCTTTGGGTGAAGACAAGAGAAAACTGGGCCCAAGCACCTGCGAGAAGTGCAGCAGAAGAGGTCAGGCTTGGCTCGATGTGGCAGAAGATTGCACACCTCGTGGCCAGACAGGAGGGAATTGTCACATCCAAGAACCCTGTTCCTTCCATGGCCTGTGAGACTGACTTCAAAGCTCCTGGGTTCCCACCCCATGGCCAGAGAGCCTAACAACATCTGCCCCATGAAGGTGGCACTGATTACACAGGTTATGCACTTGCCACGCAGTATCTGGGAGAGGCAGGAGCAGACAGAAGCCCCCCTGGACGTACATGGCAGAAGTCACAAGCCAGCACTGCCTGGACGTGTGATGGGGATGAAGCAGATGCTACATCGGAACTGCTGGGTGTTGAAGCCTCCTCACCAGCCAGCATCACTTCTGATCCATACCCAAACTCTGCAGTCCCACAGGAGTTGGCTGTGGGAAGAGGAAAGGACACAGCTCCATGTTCACCCCACTGCTCATCCTGCAGACTTTCCCCTCCAAGGGCACAGTGTTCCCAGCAGAGCAAAGCTCTGCCACAGCCTCAGGACCTGAATGGCAGCTCCACTCAGCAAGGGGGCCACAGACAAGCACTTCTTGTGGTCATCATGAAGAGCAGACTCAGTTCCCCTGGCTACCACAGACAACATCCACACAACACAGACTTGCTGGGCAGTGTAACCACAGCCAGCAGCACTGACCAAGCCATGTGCCACCTTGCATCCAAGTGCCACGACCAATCAAGCCCTGCTTGCTGCAGGCTTGGCCAGGCTTCCCTAAATTCTGCCAGGAGAGCCCCACAGAAGCTCCACATTTGGGTCTAGGGCACGGCTCAAACCCCAAAGAGATTTGTTCTGTACATGGAGTGTCCACAGGGTCCCTGACTGCAGAGGTCAGCAAAGGTTTCCATGCTCTTTAGGCAGAGACTGATGCCCAGGTGCTGCCTGACACACGTTACCCCCAGTGCTGACCAAAGCCACTGACCAGGCTCTGCTGCACCAGCAGTCCGGGATGGGCACTGTGGCACAGCTCTGCCTCCCTGAAAGGGTCATACTGGCTGTCCCTGGCCCAGTCTGTCTGCACAGCTGGTTGCAGAGCCTGATGGGAGCAGAACAGACAGCTTCTTTCATGGAGGGTTTTGGCAGGCTGGTGAGCCAACCTCTCCAGCCATTGCCATCCCCACCAGCAGCAGGCACAGGACAGGCTGCTGTGTTCTGCTTGCTGGCTGTCTGTGCCCCTTGTTTGCAGCTCTTAATGCAATGCAGCAGAAGCTAAAAATATACAAGTGCCACCTTCCATCATGTCTCTGAGCACGCTCTGCAGTCACCACGGGATGTGCATGACGGAGGTGGGGCCTGGCTCTGTTCCCAAGACGCTCCCCCATGACGCAGCCCTCAACAAGTACGGCCAGGAAGCTCCAGCTCGTGCCTGTGCCAGCCCCGGCACTGGGCACACGTGTCCCCACCACCCTGGCACAGCACATGGGTGGGGCAGAGGGCAATGCCGCTGTCATGGGCTGTTCAGGCTGTCGCCTCTGCTCAGTCCTCTCTGTCAGGGTGGGAAGGAAGGCAGGGAATGAGCTTGGGAGGACCAGGAGCAGCACTCTGGCCATGAGTGCAGGCAAAGAGCACCCTGGCAGCTCATTGCTCCTGTTGCCCTTCATCCTTACCAAGCAGGTGTCCAAAACTCCTCCATGCACCCAGGTCCAAGGGCCATCACACCTGACAGTCTCATCATGACAAAAAAAAAGCCCAGTATGGACCAGCAGCCCATAGACAAAGCCTGGGACACAGACACAAGTGCCTTTAGGCTCAGATAGTTCCCACCTCCCTGCACTGGTTCCCACTGCTCAGGACCCTGCTCTGGTAACTCAGCAGTACTTTCTGTTAGCAAAGCTCACCTTTTGCTTAAACAGACCCATAAAATTTAGGAAAATCCTTCCTTCTATGCAGTGAGTGCTTGATGCAAAGGCAAGCAGAGCTCCCACAGGTCCTCCTACGGGCCTCCCTGCTGCAAGGGCAGCCCAGCAGCCACACAGTGCCTGCAGCCCAGGGCTGCTCCCCACTGCAGCCCCACACTGCCAGCTGCACACCACAGGGGATCCAGCCATTCCTGCCACCTCCAAGTCCAGGCTGAAAAGTCAGAGGAGCCCTCCAGGAGAAGGTAGGAGCTAAGGGGTCACAGGGCTTTCCACCTCTCTGTCTCCAAGAGGCAAGCAATCTGCTCTGCTCCCACAGTTCACGCAGGATGGGAGCATTTCATTGGCTGTAGAATAAGGAGATTTAGAGGCACTGTGGGATAACTGCATTTATTTTAGTTCAATATTTCTCAGGTTATTCAGCAAGTCAGACTTGGCAGAAATAAGGAACAGAAGACTCCTCAGTGCCCCCGGACAAACAGGACACAGGCAGGAGAGGCAGCCCAGGAACAATGGTGCTCCTGAGTCCTCAAAGAAAATTCATCACTTGTCATTGCTCAGGAGTAACCAGGCACCTTTGTCCCACCTCTGCCAGCAGACAAGGCACCTTGGCATGAAAACTCCTAAGTCATGAGGGAAGTGACAGGTTTCACGAGTTAGTCACAGCTTGGTGACAAATCCACCAGATTTTTGTGCCTTACGAAGGAAGAAGAGTCGTGCAAACACAGACCCTGCCTGTGCTAACAACAGCCTCTCACATAGTGCACCAGTTGGCAGTGCCCAGGAACTTTATGAAGGCAGAGTGGCACTGCTGCAGGGGCACCAAAGATGCACTGAGAGGGGCTCCTTCCCAAATAGCCCACTGTGAGACCCCAGCTCTTCAGCCCAGGTTTCCTAATCCACTGGCAGTGGACATGGGCATGACAAGGCACTGGCCCAGGGCAGCCAAGGGCTTGAGAAAGCAGAGAGCATTTTGCCAGCCTTTTCATTCATAGGCCTGAACCTACACCTCCATGACAACCAACATGGAGCGTCTGCAGGTGAGAGGCTGGCAGGGAGACACAGAAATGCATGACCCTTGAGAGCCTCTCATCTTCTCCAGAGACTGCTCAATGGAAGGGCCTCCTTGGTGCCATGAGAAGTCTGTTTACAAGGTGTGGTGTTCCTGTGGCTCACATGTCCAGAGTGATGTGAAATGGCAGCTCTTGCCAGTTTTGCCCTCAATGATGCTCTGCTGAATGTGACAGGGAGTCACCCACCCCTTCACCACTTTAACCAGGAACCCAGAGTGCCCCCAGGAGCGCAGCTTAGCCAGGCTTTCTTCCAAACACTGAACCTGGAAAAGCAGCAGCCCACCCCATGACATGCTACAAGGATTGTCCTACATTGCTGCTGGCTCAGAGAGCTCAGGAGATGAGCAGCTGGACTTTTGCCTCGCCTTGCTCATACCAGCATGTCTTTATCTCTCTCACAGATAGTTTTTTTACACAAAACAATTCGGCAGTTGGGCCCTCTAAAATCTTCCAATGCTGGTGGAGGATGGATCTGCTGTGCTTAAAACCCACATCATCTCAGCAATCACATTTCAGAGCAGACAAACTACTATTATTTGCCCAAGAGTGGTGTGAATTTCTTACCTGGGCTTCGCCATCAGAGGAGGGAGATCACAGACCCATGCCCCAAGGCACCCAGCTCTCCTCCAGGCCTTGCCCTGCCCCATGTCAGAAGCAATCCAGCTGTGCTGGTATGCAAGACCTGCCATGCTGCCCTCATCCTCCTCACCTCGAGGCTGGCTTTGCTTCTTCACAGCATCTTTAGGACCCACTGATAAACTCACTACCTCCTACAGTACTAGTGGTCTGTACACACCTTCCAACATCCACAGTATTTGCCTTGCTGCAAGCTCAGAACAGCAAACTCACCTCTTCCACCTTCCTCCTCCCATCAACCTGCCATGGTGGTGTGATCTGGAGTGTCCTGAGCAGCACACGTTGCTGGTTAGAAAAGGCACTGGCTTGTGCTCTCAAGAGAGATTTACCCCTTAGCTCAATGCTCAATTTAATGGTTTCCCATTAAAAGCAGCACAGACACAAACTAGCTCTGGGCAGACCAGTTTGTTTTATACCTCCAGCCATATTTCACCCCTGCAGGCAGAGCGAGGCTCCACACATCTAACAGGTCCTTTCCCCACAGAGTGCTGATGGTCAGGCTCTTCCTCTGCACGTGGTTCATACAGAGACCACTGGCTCATAAATCTCCTCTGGGAGCAGCAGGTTATTACGATCCAATCGGGCAATCCAGAAATGGCAGCTTGGTGGGATGGAATTTTTTCTGAGTAAAGGAAGAAGATTCCCTGACCAAGCTTTCACAGCTCCCAGACATGATTTTCCCCAACCTCACAGCTTGTGTTAGTCTTTCAGCATCATGTTAGTAACAGCAATCACAGCAAATGTGTGGTTTTGTAATGAGATACTGCATAGAACCAATACTATGGGCTTTGTGGCAAAAGAAGGGCTGCTCCTTCACTGGGTATAGCACCAAAACAAGAGCATTACCACTGCTGAAGATAAAACCCACCCTGATCAATGGCCCACCCCAGGCTGCAGCTCAGATGAAGTTTCAAGGTGCTGAGCTGCAAGGCAGTCTGGAAATGCAAGACACTTGCCCCACCCTGGCCTCCTTCCCAACACCCATCCACAGCAACAATTCCCACATAGCACACAGGACATGGCACCCAGGCCTTGCCAGCTGAGATGGGAGAAGGAGAGAGGGTCACAAACCTGCTTTTCTTTTTTCTGTATTTTCATTATCATCAAATCTGGGATGAATGTTATTTCTGCAAGACACAACACAAAAAAAAAAATTCACAATGACGAGACTGGTGAATTTGAGGTACTTCATCCTTCCACTCACCCCTCCAGGAGGCTCAACCAACCCCAGTGCTGCCCAGAGCGACAAAGCTGCTGGAGTGAAACACTCTCAGGGACAACCCTGTGACATCTGCTCTAGTGAGCCGCAGCAAGAAGCCCAATCACAGATCTCCCCACAGCTTGGTGCTACCTGAAACCCACTGTGCAAGACCAACCTGGCAGTCACAGCAGTTTCAGCAAGAAGTGGCACACCCAGGGCTGGCAGAGAACACATTCCAATACCCCAGAGGTCCAAATACATCCCAGGCCCTACTGAGACATGTCAGATGCTGAAAACTCTGCAGCAGCAGAGGGAAACAGTAAACAAAGCAGCCTCTGCCAAGCAGCAATGACAGCAGAAGGAGACGCAGAGAGGATGATGCAGGAGCTTGAGGCAGGCTGCAAGCTCTCTGCCCACCCCCACAGAAGAGCTGCTGTGGGGACGAGGATGGGGCTAGCAAGGAGAGGAAGAGCAATGCTGGCAGCCAGCATCTCCCCACGAGCTGCAGGAGCCCTGGCTGTGCCCTCAGGCCTGTGACCTCGCAGCCCACAGGAGGAGGATGGGCTTCAGGCAGGGCTGATACCCAAGCAACTTCCCCATAGCAGGCCTGGCCAGAGGGGATGCAGTTTCAAGTCCAGCTCTCAGCACCACCTTAGTGCCAGAGGCCTGTGTGACCATGTCCCCACACTGTCCCCTTTGGAGGAGAGCACCAAGGAGGGGTCTGTGGCAATGCAGCACCCTGACAGCTCTGTGGGACAAAAAGAATGCTCCCCCAGGCACCCTGCAACCAGTAGCTGTGGTCCAGCTTAGCCAGCAGCACCTTTTAGCTCATCTCTCCATGGTGGCTACAGCTCCCTGCAGGCACTGCCGGAGCAGCTGTGCCCAAACACAGAGACACGCCGCCCAGCACGCCTTCCATGCGCTGTCAAACACACTCGGCACCAGGCTGGCTGCCCAGCAGACACGCACCTGGCCAGGCCTTATTCCTCTGCTTCTGGGCACAGGTTGGACACTGCCACATTCAGGAGCAAGCTGGGATCTCTGTCCTCCTCCTGCTGGTGCTGTGGCGGTAAGAACGCCAGGAGCAGCCCCACCACACACAGGGCCAGCACTGGGAGCAGCACCGATCCCAGGTGGATGGGGCACTGCTACAGCTCCCCAGGATGTGTGCTCAGTCAGGAGGACAGGGTGAGGTCACAGTCCCATGCCCTTCCCACAGCTGCCTCAGCCACGGCACAGGCAACAGAGCTGTCAGCAGTAGATGCTTTTTGGGCAGCCACAGTGCCAGCAGTGGGTGCCAAAGAGCTCAGGAGTATTTGACAAGTGTTTTAGACACAAATCCCACAAACACCTGCCTCCTGTAGTCAGGAGGGAAAGGAGAGGCAGGTGTTTGTGGGATTTGTGTCTAAAAACAAATCCCATTCCACAAGCCATGAGCTGTCAGACTCGCTGGGCACAAGCTCCCTGGCCAGCCTCAGTGATGTCCCAGCGTGTTCCCTTGCCCAGCACCCTGCCAGGCCCAGATCTCACCAAACCCCAACGGGCCCTAAAGGTGGGCAGCGCTCAGGCCAGTGTGAGGGGACTGAGTGCATGGCGATGCTGGTCCATGGCACATGCCCACCACACCAAGATGAGGTAAAGGGTTCTAACTCTGATCCTGGCTACATGGCATGGGCCAGGCCAGCATGGTCCACATCCAAGTCATGCTTGGTGGAAACAAGGCAAGGCACCCAGTGCCACCACCTGAGCAGGGAGGAGTTTGATGGTATCTGTGGACAGGATGACACAGGACTTCTTTCTCATGGCTAAGCCTGACAGCCTCTCCTGTTCTACTCCAAATGTGCCCCAGGAGAGCCCGGAGGATACAGAGCTAGAAGACATGTGCATCTGCAGCAGTGCTCTCCAGGAAGGACCAGGCAGAGATTTCAGATCCAGTGGCCAGAGCAGCTCAGAACATTCCTGCTGGGCTCCAGCAGAGCAGTCCTATCCCAAGGGTGTGCTTGCAGCCAGAAGTGCTGAAGACCTGGGTTTGGTTCATCTTTCACAGTGGTTTCTGTGCTGCAGGAGGCTGCAAGGTGCTCAGCTTACCCCTCCTTGCCAGCAGCACTCGAGGGTACTGGTCCTCCCCCACCAGCCCCAGCTGGCACCCAGCAAGGCCTAGCAGGGCCCACCCAGTCCCTCCTCCCTCCCAGGGCAGCAGTTGCCCTTGCCCTGGCTCTGCTTCCCAGCTCTTCCACTGACAGACTTTAGAATCCCAGAATATGCTGAGATGGAAGGGACCCATCAGGATCAGTGAGATCAACTCCTGGCTCTGCACAGGACACCCCAAGAACCACACCACATGCCTGAGAGCATTGTCCAAATGCTTCCTGAACTCAGACAAACTTGGTGCCATGACCTGGGGAGCCTGGTTCCAGTGTTCAATCAATTTTCTTCTGTTCTTTCCATCATCAAAAGGCTGTGAGGTCCCCCAGAGCCCTGGCAAGGTGTGGGGTCCCTTCTGTGCTCAGGGAGCTCTCCTCGCTACCTCCTTGCCCCAAAGATTTGCTGCCCGACACGAACTAAGTGCCTGGACCATCCACTGGCAGACAGAATGTTTTTGCAAGCCAGCCCCAGAACAGAGCTCACACCATCCAATCAAATTCCAGGCTGCAGGCTGAGCCCTGGTACCTGGCATTATGACTGATGTCCGTGCATGTCTCCAGCTGACACAGCTGTGTGGATAGCACCAGGATGGGATCCAGCAGCACAGGATGCTCCCATGGCAGTAGGGCAGGACATTGGTACATCCATCTGCAGCCTCCAGGAGCTGCTGCATCTCACCAGTGCAGCTCTGGCCACCTTCAATGCCTGAGGCAAGGCCAAAGTGAACCCAGAGAGGGCACCTGTAGCCCTCTTCTCCCATCCCAGCAGAGCAAGGGCTCCACATGGAACACACAGGAAGTTTCACTGAGACCCATGAGATGCCAGGGAAGGAGTGGCAGCAAAACTTCCAGCAAGCTAAAGTCAGGATAAATACCTTGCTACAAGTTCCTCAGGACGGGGCTAGCCCAGGCTCAAAGTCTCTCGTTGTGTGGCCTGCAAGAGGCCTATCGCTCGGCTCTGGGTTTTCAGGGCTTTTGGCTTTATTCAATGTTAAAAAAAAAAAATTGTATCTTGTGGATCACACGCATTCAGTGGCCCAGGCCCCAGCATGCTCACTGCCTTTGTATGGTGTTAGCACAGGCATCTGCAGCAGCCTGAAGAATGAACCAGGGTGAAGAAGGCCAAGACACTTGGTGCTGCAGTGAGCAAGTGGCCCAGCTCTGCTACCTCCAGTGCCCAGTAAGAGCTGCAGGGCCCTGCTGCCATCAGCCCTGGTGGCTGTCCCACAGCCCTGGCCTCTGCTCCCATCAGCTGCTGTTCTGGCACCACCCTGCCTGTTCCTTCGCAGGCACCCAATCCTCGGGCTAGGGCAGGATCTCAAGCAGGTGGCACTGGGCTGGCAGGACAATGGCTGCAGGCAGGGAAGGGCAGTCAGCACTGTGAGCCAGCTGCACAGGGGACTGAGCCTCAGCCTGGCTTTATAAGCCTCATCACCAGCAGCAGGAGGCCAGGTACAGGATCTTCTCCAGGACACTGAGCAGGCAGTTGGGGGATCCTCCAAGTGCAGTGCTCCCAGGAATGGCTGTGTGGGGCAGGGATGTTCTTGGGCTCTCCAGCCATGATGGAGAGCTGGGACCACGCTGCCAAAGCAGCCCTCTGCCTGCAGATTGCCATTCTCCTTCCCAGGGCACCTCTGAACCAGGCTGGAGCAGGGTAACCTACCTGCCCAGTCCTAGTATCCGTTTTCCCCAGGGAGTGCAACATGAGCCATGACCAACTTTTCCCAGGTTCAAGTCAGTATGAGGGAAGGCCCTTGGCAGCCCCACGAGGGCAGGAGGCTGCACACCACCCTGGCTACAGGGGTTTGCAAGGCCAGGGCAGGGGCTCAGCCCCTGGGCAAGCCAAGCACAGCTGGCAGCACTGACACACAGCCATGGAGGAGCTCTGGGCCAGCACACTGGCAGCTTTGAACGGGCATCCAGACCAGAGGGGACCAGAGAGGACAGGGGCACAGGTTCAAGAAAGGATATGGCAGAACAGAGCCCAGGAGGAGGTTTCTCCATGACTGAAGCAGAGCAGCCACCTCTCAGTACACACCTTTCTTTGTACCCAGATTCACACCCAGTGATGAGCTGTGGGAGACACAATTGAACCCAGAGGGTACCCCACACAGCACCTGCTCTGGTGCTGGCAGGGTGGCAGCTACCAGACCATGTGCCTCCTCCTCTCAGCAGCAAGGGCTGCCCACAGCTGCAGAATGAGCCACTGTTGTCCTTGGAAGGGAAGTGTCAAGGAGTCCTCACCACTGGCCACAGCCCAGGACAGACTGTGCCCTCAAAACACTTGGCTCAGCCTACAGTCAGCATTAGACAGACAAGACCAGAGCAGACAGACTCTCCTCTTTCTCAAAGAGCCAAGAAGAAACATCTATAGGTCTTTATTCTTCTGCCTGCCCCCCATACATCATCCTGAACACACCATGCTCCACCCAGCCATTCCAGGCACTCATGTCCCATCACTGTCAGAGCCCAGCTGCTTGGCACAGCAAGCAGGGACAGGGCTAGGCCAGCCCCATGGCAGGGCAGTGTCATGCTCAGCAGTGTCATGTCAAGCAGCAGACAGGTCTTCTTCATGCTTCATCCTCTTGTTATAGGCACACAACCCACCCTACACCTGTATTTTTCCATAGCACTGAAGCCAGTGTGTGCATCTGTCTTGATAAAACAAGGTTGGGACACCAGTTAGATCCAAAGAAGACAGTTTAACCTCAAGATCTGCTTGAGGGTAGGAAGGCTCTATGGAGTGACCTGGACAGACTCAATCAGTGGGCTAAGGACAACAGCACGTGGTTCAGTAAGGCAAGTGCAGGTCAAGGCAACCCCCTGCAGTGCTACAGGCTGAGGGAGGAGGGGCTTGAGAACTGTTGGGCAGAAAGGGACTTAGGGATGCTGGCTGACAGCCAGCCCAGTATGAGGCAGCAGTATGCCCAAGTGACCAAGAAGGGCAGTGGCATCTTGGCCTGTATCAATAATAGTGTGGCCAGCAGGACCAGGGAAGTGAACATCCTCCTGTACTCAGCATTGGTGAGGCTGCACCTTCAGTGTTCTTTTATGGGCCCCTCACTTTAAAAAGGACACTGAGGGGCTGGAGTATGTCCAGCAAAGGGCAACAAGGCTTCTGAAGGATCTAGAGAATGTATTTTATGAGGAACAGCTGAGGGAGCTGAGTTTATTTAGTCTTGAGAAGAGGAAGTTCAGGGGGACCTCACTGCTCTCTATAACTCCCTGTCAAGAGGTTGTATGAGATGGGGCCAGTCTCTTCAACCACGCCTGCAGTGAGAGGACCAGCAGGACAGCAGGAATGGTCCTAGGCTGAGACAAGGGAGATTCAGACCAGATATTAGAAAAAAACTTTTCACTGTTAGGGTGGGTAGGCATTGGATCAGGTTGCCCAGGGGAGTGGTGGAGTCACCATGGCTGGAGGTGTTTAAGAGGCTTCTGGATGTGGCACTGGTTGATGTGGTTTTGTGGTTACAGTGGTAGTGCTGGGTGGACAGTTGGACTTGATATTAAAGGTCTCTTCCAACCTTAGCAATTCAATGATTCTAACTGAAATATCCACTTCAACCACATGCAAATTAATTCAAGGACACGCCTCGCAAAGTCCCCACAGGTGTCAGGAGAGAGACTCGGTCTCCAGAGTCAGAGCTGGCTGCAGAGAGGGTGCCCTCAGAGGTTGGCAGCACCACAGGGCCTCACAGGGCCCTGCTCCAACTCCTGGGATGACACGCCATTCTGGCCTGTGGAAGGCTCCACTAAACTCTGTGCTGGCAGGGGCCAGACTCACTGTGGCCAGCTGGGACTCCAGATACCAGGGAACCTGGGGCATTTAACTGTACTGTTCATAATCCTGTGGAGCAAACATCTCTTGCCATCACCTCTTGGGGGGCAAGCTGGACAGGAGGAAAGGGACACATTTCTGTCTGCCTGGTGCTGTGGTCTCCTTTTGCCTGCTGCATCCAGAGCATCTTGCCTGGTCTCAGAGCCAGGAACTTGTCCAACATCCTGAAGGGAAGCACACCACCTGCTAGGGAGCACCACCACACTGGAATGCAGCTATATATATGCACTGAGAACCCCACTTAACTAGCCATTTCCATGCTAATTAAATATTTGCAGATTATAGGAGAAACTCTAATCTCAAATGAGACAGCCCAATTTTCTAAATAAGCTTATGGTTTTCATATGGAGATCAACATGTTCACACTAGCACACCATGCCAGCGCTCCAGGCTGCCAGACTCAGCTTTATTGCCACTGTTACACGTGGGGAGTGTTCATTCTCCATGCTCAAGTTTTTATGCCTTTTTATGCCTTTTAATTGACGCACGTCCCACGCCTGTGCTGCCAGGCTGCAACACCCCTGCACCAGGCAGGCACCAGCACTTTCAGTAGCCAAGGGCAAGTCTTCCTTCATGAGGTCGTGGTATGACCTCCTTGGCAACCCCCCAGGGCCAGGCACTGTGCACCCGTGGCGAGCACACCACCATGGTACACACTGGCAGGCTGACCAGGCACTCTGAAATGTCTTGTTGCATTTCAAGAGATGAGCAGAGCAGTACTGAAAGCTGTGGTTTGTCTGTCTCCATGAGCAGCCCAACTTGCTGTGGCACAGCCTCTACACAGCATCTGCTGCTAGCAGTGACGTTTTTGGTTACACAATTTGAGGCACATCAGGTTATTATTCTACTCTCTTGGATATATTTTTATTGTTCTGAAAGCACAAGCCACCCCTACACCAGACTGAGTCCACATCATGCCAGTATTTCCTGTCACTCCAGCCTGGGCTCCTCCAGGAGTTGCAGCATCTGTGTAGAAGTCAAAAACATTACCACAAATTCCACAACTGAGCCAACATTAACCCAAGACCGAGCAGTGACCATGTGCTCTCCCTCTTCTACAAGCATTCCCACAAGAGTGGCTCCTCTGCAGCTGGACTTTCCCACCTCAGAGGCTGAGACTTGCTAATATGTGGGTCATGTGCTCCCAGTACCCTGTGGACATATGCAGTGCTCCAGCACACAGCCCAGCACCAGCCCTGTGAGCACTCTGTGGCAGCAACCACGGCTCACTGCGAGGAGCGATCTGTGATCCCATTTGTACGTGCAGCTCTGTCAGCACACATCCTGCACAGTGGTTCACCTCCATTTTCCCTCAGAAATGGGAGATCTTCTCACTATGATCTTCAGGGGGAGCAGAAAAAGGGCCACTGAAAATGAGCTGCAAGCAAAGGCACAGAGAAGCCACAGCAGCTCTGACTAGTCAGCCTGTAAAGAGAAAGATCTCCACGGTTCGCAAAGAACTTTGAACTGGCATTTCAGAAACACACTTGCCAAGTCTGTGGGAGGAGGTCAACACATAAAGGAAACATGTGTGAGCTAGTCCTCCTGGCCTGGCTTAGGCACAGGGCTTGCAGGGCATCTGAGCTGCAGCCGCAGGATCGCAGAGGCTTGGCTGGTGTGTGCCACCAGCACCCACATACCACATTAACTCATCCATATGAACAGAGACACAGGAACACAACACTGCCTTTCACAATCACCGTGAGCAGCCCCAGGGACTGCCCAGGCCAAAGACATGACAGATGGGCCACCGCTGAGGATGCTTTTCAAGATCATACCTGATGGAAAGACGGACTGCCATTGCCTGTGCCCTGTTACATGTCAGAAGGAGAGGTGGATGCTGGCACAAAACCCAAAGCGCCTTTCCAAACTTTCCACCACACAACATGTCTCTGTACCAAAGCATCCAATTTCTTGCTTGCTCAGCACCACCTGCTGAAAATCTAGTTCTGAGCAAACAAAACGCACACTTGTGCACTCACCCTCAAGCCCAACCCCTGACTGATGCATGTGCTGGGCAACATAAACAGACCACCAAAGAGTCCACTTGTATATGCAGCTGCTACACCACCACCAGAGTCCAGCACTTGCCCTGCACACACCTAGGAAGAGTATGAGCACTCAGATGAAGCTGAGCTAGGAAATGTTCTGGAGCAGCAGGTATACCCTTCTGCATATGGCAGGAGCAGGTGCCAAGTGTACAGCACCCAAGCAGTAGATAGATTCAACTCCAAGCACAACAGAACAGGTACTAATGCACATCCCAAAGTGCAGGAGCCCAGTGAGCAGGACGCATGGTTGGCAGGACTCGCTTGCTCACCAGCTCAGGGTCCCACTCTGCCCTGCTGTCTGCAGCACCTTCCTGTCACTGTCTGGGGTGCCACACAGATCCTTCCAGCACACCACAGTGGAGTGCACTTCTGCAAACGAAATGGTGAGTTTCCCAAATACATGCTAGGCAAGGATTTCACAGCTACACTGGCAACACATCCTTCCTGGCTCATAAAAAGCTCTGAAGCACAGAAATGAAGTGGTTGGTGCTCAGACAATACCCTGACAGGATCAAGCCACCCTGGAGAGGCAAGTTCACATGAGCTGCGGTTCTCTTTGCACATTCCTCCATTGTTCTAAACCACCATGTTCCCTTGAAACTCTCTGCCCAGCTGACACTCCAGCCTGAGTGCACATTCTCTCCTCCCAAACATCTTCCAGCTGCCAACCTATGGCACCATTCAACACCAAAGCTCCTGTTGACATATGTCACACAGCATGTCCCTGCCCCAACTGTGCTTCAGAGAGCCTTCTCTTGCAGCTCTGTCCCAAGCTCCCATGTGGGTCAGCGCTGCAACGGGAAAAGCCTGGGTTTCTGCACCTACCTTGCTTCTGTCTCCCTATTATTTTGGATTATATCTATATTTATAGGGGCCTAAAAAGAGCAGACAGGCAGCCCCATGGTGCAAAAGCAGGAGGAATGCCTCACGTGCTGGACCCCGGCTCTGCTGCTGCTCCACATGCCGAGGGCTGCGCTCTGGGGAAGGCTGGCCTGAGGTCAGGGAGGACTGAAGCTGGAAATAACACAGCACTCTCCCTTTCTGCACTCAATCCCCAGGAAAATCCAAGACAAAACTCTGCTTGGAGTGATCAGCAATTCAACAACACATCCAATGTTTGGAAGGGCTGGTATCACTGAGCAAATGGGGCAAACGCAGCAGGCTGGGGAAGGCTCAGTGGAGTCCGTGCCAGTCCCTAAGGAAGAGCTCCTCTACAGATCTGTTTGTCCAGCACGGAAAATGCTGAGACCAACCACACCTCACTTTAGAGTACACTGCCTAGAGGAGGTCCCCAGTCCCATCAAGAACAGCTTCCAGCTCTTTTTCTCAATTGTGCTGAGATGTCCCTCCACTGAGAAGGTATCCCTGGCTTTTTACCAAGTCTCTGGAAGTGCTTCCCTGGCCACGCTGCCTGCCCAGAGCAAGGGCCAGCCTGGGAGAACATCGCACAACCCCTCTGTGAGTCTGACTGCACAGCATCAGGCTGACACAGCAGACTTTGATCTCGGGCCCACATTTGCCTGAAGAGCTGAACACATCTGAAGTATCACTGTTATCACCCGATCTGAGAAGCCTTTGGGTCAGGGCAGGCTGGGTGATGGACATCTGTGCAGTACCCTGCAAGCAGCCCCCATGTCCCACTGCAATGTCTCCCACACGGCCACTGATGGCACATGGGGCTCACAGAGAAATCCACAGCAACAGCACTGTGAGCATGAGGCTCTAAGAAGCATTGGCAGTCACAGTGCTGGAAGCAGGTAATCTCAAAGACAACCTGTCACAGGACACCAAAGAATTCTTAGTATGTGGTTTGCAAAAATAGTTAAAAAGCCAGTATGCCTGTAACTTGTGCACAGTCTGAAAACAGCAGCTCTTCAGGGTCCCCCTTGGCACACCAAACAGATCTCAGATAACCTCAGACATGTCCCACAGCAGTCTCAAAGTCCCTGATTTAATGGGACACATATATTTTTGGCCAAATTCTATTCTCTAATATTAATTAATTATTCTGTAATATTAATTAAATTAACATAGGGCACAGCTAGCAGTCTGTAACCAGAGCAAGCAGCATGCATTGTTTTGCTGCTTCAGTCTGGCTGGGAAGATGCTTGCTGCAACACACACCTCCTCCCCTGCAGGCTAAGAGCTTCCAGAGGAAATCCTGATGGATCTACTCTGCCTGCACAAAGCTCCCAGAGAGAACCACTGCATCCAAAACTGTCAGCGTTTAAAACTACCGCAGAAGAATAAATAATTTCTAATCCTCATCACGTTGTGTGACAACCATGGTGAGCTCTGTGTGAAGTTCACCCACAGACCCAGCTCACTTGGGAACTGTGGCACAGGCGAGCCCGCGCTGGTGGGGACAGAGGCTGCAGGGGAGGACCCCACCACGGGCAGCCACACTGAGGGCTCCTCCTGGGGCCACGACCCTGTCAATCACAGGCTGCTGCAGAGCCCAGCCTGGGTTCTGGGTGCACAGCCCCCCGCCCTGGACCCTGCCTGGGCCAGCTGTTAGCTCTGAGAATAGCTCAGATCAGCTGCAGAGGACCAAAGAATTGCCAAGGGAGGGGAAGTACCAACCATTTTCAGCTTTCTGGGAGCACTGCTGGGCCAGGGGAGGCAGGGTGCTGGCCACTCAGCCCCGTGGGATGAACGGCTCATAGTTTGTTATTCCTGCTTATCCCAAGAAAAAGAAAAGTTTTCAAAGAGAGTTTAAACTCAGACTTGGTTTATTGAAACTATCTTCCAGATTCAAAGGCTGTAGTTTCACACTAGGAAAATATAAAATATGCAGATTTTCCATCAGAGGTCCAACCCTGACATCTCCCACTCCTTCCCACAGAGCAGCAGAGAGTGGGTGCAGACCAGACCGAGTGCAAGGCATATGGCATTGCTGCCCATGCTCCAAGGGGCAGCCTGGATCGGAGCTCACAGCCCTCAGCACAGGCACTTGGCATCTTGCTGTTGGCTCCTTTTCATTCAGATCTCTGCAGGTTATCTTTAAGAGCCATATGAGATCCCCAGACTCTTTTAAAGTCTGAGAAATTGGTTGTGCCCATAAAGAAGTTCGTTATGGAGGTGTGCAATGCCAGATCCAGGGCAGTGCTGCCTCCATGCCTGGGCAGCAGCAGCATCTGCTGCCCCCCTCTCAGAGCAGCACCTCTCCCCCTCTCCAGGAGCCTGAGGTCTGGGGTGACCATGGCCTTGGTTGCATTTCAACCACACCACCTCAGAACTCAAGAGAATATTTAAAGGACACCAATGGAAATGCTCAAAAGCCTGAAAATGCTCCGGTCTAGGTGCTCTCCAGCACTATTAGCTGAACTTCTGTAGGCTGCTGTTCCACAAAAAAATACTACCCACCAATGCTGCATGGTAGCAGCAATGCCAGACTCCAAATCCAAAGCTTGGAGGTAAAACTGGGAAGGAGCAGGCTGTGTGTGCCAGCAGCCACATCTTCCATCGGCCCTGCTGACAGAAGGCACCTGGCAACCTGGCACCCCTAGAGAGTGAATGGGAAGGAAGGGGAAACAGGGAAACAACTTCATATTGCACAATCCCTGTCTGATTGTTGGACTTTGAAACAGCAGTTTTCTGATTTAAAAAAAAAATCAGAAATCTGCACATAAAATTTTAAGGACCCCCAGCTGACCACAACTCTGCTGTGCTTCACTGGCAGGCCTGGGGAACAGGCCCTCTGCATGCACAGGACAGCTGGGGGGGGCAGTGGGGCTGCAACAGCACAGCAGGAACTGCCACAACACCTGGCTTGGGAGAAGCCTCCTCTGGCAGCCCTTGGCTGGACTTCAAATGGGAAATTAAGATTAGGGTTGAAGGAAAGCCAAAACTCATAGCTTGAGAGGGGCCAGAAAGGGCTCACTAGAAGAAAGTGTGGGCTGCTAAAAGACCTGTGCTTGCAGAAACCTTCCTCAAGAATGACCTTGGCCATGAGATTAGGGTTGGGATAATGCTGAGACAAATAAAGTCCAGAGCAGCAGCTGGAGTGGGGCTGCAAAAGGGGCTGCAAAAGTACCTGGCAGCTTCCAAGAGTGCTGGGCTGGGGGAAAATACTGGTCCAGGTAATCGGCAGGAGACTTCTCTACGGCTTCTCAGGAAATTCAGGGCTATGGCTAAGAAAAAGAAAACCCAGAGGTGCAGAGGCAGCAGGGCGAGGTGGGGTTCCCCTGAGCAAAGCAAGGGCTGCACAAGGTCTCACCTGGGAGAAAGCCTTCATGAGGAAAAAGGCTGGGGGACTTGGCTAAGGTTCAGCTAGAAAACCAGGGTCAGGGTCCAGACAAAGCCTAGAGCTCATGTGGGGCTGGAAAGGGACTGCCAAAAGGCCAAGGGGCTGGCTGGGCTGGAAGATGGCCCAGAAGCCTTTCCTACAGCTCAGCTGGAAAAGCAGCCGCCAAGGCCAGGGTCTGGACTAAAAGGAAAGGCTACACTGCACCTGGGGAGAGGGGCTGCCAAGAGACCCATGTGGGAGACACCTTTCACCAAGAAACAGCTGGGGGCCCTTCCTTACAGCACACAGGCTCGTGAGGGGGAGGTAAGTGAGAATGGCTCAGAGTCCCGGGCTGAGCAAAAGCTTTGGCATGAGCCACAGGTTAGGGGTCTTCCCTCCAGTTCTTCACGAAAAGTAAGAGGGCTGAGTGAAAGACAGAGCTTACAGCTGAGCTGGGGCTTCAACATCCAAATAGGGGCTGGCAGGACAGCTGGGCTGGGTGACTTTTCATCCAGGCAATGGCTGTGGGGCCTTTTCAATTGTTCTGTGGAAATATGAGAGCTAGAGCCAGGGTTAGAGATGGGAGAGGGACAGAGCCTGGACTGCACAGGGACTGTCAAAAGGCTCAGCTATAAAATTAGGGTCAGGGCAACACTGATGGACAGAGGAAGCCTTGAGGTACAACTGGAACAGGGATGGCAACGGGCTGCCAAGGCTCAGGAGGGGCCTGTACAGAGGCTGGGGCTTAGAGAAACCTTTAGAGAAAGCCTGGAGCTGCAGGCCGAGGAGAGCTGGAAAGGGGCTGCCAGAACAGAGCATCTGGAGACCCCTGCTAGGAGAAGCCTCAGGTCTGCCACGGCTTCAGGTCCATGTCCACCCATTCCCAAGAACAGGCAGGCAAGGGGCAGGACTGAAGGATGAGAGCTGCCATGTGGGGCTGGAAGGGGGCTGCCAAGTCACTCGGGAGGGGAGAAATTTTTACCCGTGCAATGCCGGTGCAATACCTGGGGGCGTGTCTCAGGCTCAGTAGGACAACGAGGACAAGATTTCAGAGAAAGACACTTCCCCATTTAAGGCAACACAAAGCCTGAGATGGTGTCAGGCTCCTGCCCTCCTTCATTCAGGTGCAAATGGAAAAGAGCACAGCAACAAACAGAACTTTAAAAAATCAAATGTTTGTTTTCAGAGGCTGATGCTGTGCTAAGGCTCACTGAATTTTTACAAGGACAGGTAAAAGATTTTGCCTTTTTCTGCAACCTCTTTCTCAAAAACAACACCCGTTCTTGTTGAAACCTTAAAAAGAGGCAGCCTGAGGCACCATACAGATTTGCACTGCAAAACAGTGAGAGCTACACAAGGATTATTGCAGCTCCACAAAGGAGCTTCGTCACAGAGAGCACCAACACCACCTAAGAGTGAATTACATTAAAACACATCTTGCGGGGATGAGCTGTAATTAGACTGGCCCACAAAGCCAACGGCTTCCACAGCCAGCAACCTGAATGCACAGCATGTGTTAACAAGCAGAAAAGACCAGTGTCCACAGGTTATGTACTCCAAGAGCAAGCAAGGGGATGCATCTGCACCATCCAAGTTGCTCTCAGCTGATGTCCCACTTGCCTTTTAGGAGACTGCTGGTGGGTCTCACATCTCAAACTCCAGCTGGTTTTTACAGCACATCCCCAAAAAGCGCTGGGTTAATATAAGTTCACTGATCACCAAAAGACCCCCAAAAATGTGTCCTCCCTTTACTGTAACACAAAGACACAGGCACAGATCAGTCAAACAGGACCAGTTCTCACAGTCCCAACAGGTCAAGCACTTTGGGGGGAAACAATGCAGCAGGATGGAGCTTTGGTTCAGTGCTGGGACCCTCATGACATGAAAATGACCCTCATGAGACTAAAGGGGCTGGAGCACGTCCAGAGAAGGGAACTGAGTTGGGAAAGTGTCTGGAGCACCAGGAACAGCTGAAGGAGCTGGGGAGGCTCAGCCTGGAGAAAAGGACGATCAGGGTGACCTTCTCACTCTCTATAACTCCCTGACAGGAGGGTGGAGCCAGATGGGCTCTTGTAGCAAACAATGTCCTCAAGTTGCACCAGGGGATGTTTAGGTTGGACTTCAGGGAAAATTTCTTTACCAAAAGGGTTGTCCAGCCCTGGCACAGGCTTCTTCCCAAGGCAGTGGTGGAGTCACCATCCCTGGAGGGATTTAAAAGATGTGTGGCCGTGGCACTTAGGGACATGGCTGAGTGGTGGCTTTGGCAGTGCTATATTTACAATTTGGCTTAATGATCTTAAAGGCCTTTTCCAAACTACTATGATTCTGTGGTTCACAAAAACCTGGGAAACAGCCTCCAAAACCAGTACAGCGACTGGCTCAGTCAGAGGCTACCCCATCCTGTCCTGTGGGGACACATCCAGACTTGTCTCAGCCCTTCCCTGTCCCTAACACCTGCATGTGCTCCCCAGGTACCCACAAAACCATCACCCCAGGCCAGGCCCACAGATGACCTCAGACACACCAAGTGCAATCTCTGAGCGCAATCTCTGGCATTCTCCCGTTAAAGACTCCCACTGATATCCCTTCAAGCATTCTATGTCCCAACAGGAACAGATGCTCCAACAGTCCCTCAGTCACAGACACAACAAGGCACCTCAGAAAGAAAGTTTTATTCATAGCCGTTATCCAAAGAGCAACTTTCATTTCCTGACGGGAAATCTCATCTGCAGTGTGGTGAGGGAGGTGGGAGTCGGCAGCTCTGAACACAGTCCTGTATTCCAGGCTCTGTTTTACCTCCAAGCTTTGTCCTCCCCTCTCTTCTCTGACAGCTCAGAGGGCCCCAGGCCCCCCAGCCCCTGGCACAGCTGTACCTGCAGCAGCTGCAGCTCAGAAGCTCCCTCGAGGCCAGCTCAGGCCCAGAGCTGCCCCGGGGCAGGCATGAGCACAACCCTGTCTGTTGCCCCAGGTCATGTCCTTAGGCTTGTCACCAACAGTCAGAAGGGCCAAACTCAGACAAAGCAGAGGCCTCAGCATCTGCAAAAACTAATGGCACTTGCCCAAGAACACTCCTTATCCAGTACAGCAGCACATTTTTTTACTTTATTAGAGAACATCCCTGCAGCACACAGTGCCATGTTCAGCTGCTTTTGAGAGGCAGGTGGCTGCCTTTTTCAAAAGGGAAAAAGCTAAGATTTTGTCTGTACAAATAAGCTGCAGCAAGGAAACAATGAGTGCAGTTAAAATAAAAATCAACACCTTACCACCAGGTCTTTAGTGATCCTTTTCAGAAGGATAAACAAAAGGGGCATGTGGCACAACAGCAGCTGCGATTCAGGGAACAAGCAACGCTCACAGACCACCTCTCGAAGGACTAGGGGCACCCAGAGGTCCTTGTGGGCCAGAAACACTGCTGATAAGACATTTGGAAAACTTGCTCTCTTAGTTTTTGCTTCCTAAATAGCGATTCTGCACCAAAGTTCCTCTAAAGCTGCTGCAGCAAAGAGTAGAAGCAGGAAGCAGCCTTGGGCAACATAAACTTGTAAGGTGACACATGTCACCACACAGTCACCAAATGGTTGGAATTCAAAGGGACCTCTTGAGATCATCTCACCCAAGCCACCTGCTAAAGCAGGTTTACCTCAAGCAAGTTGGACATGATCATGCCCAGGCAGATTTTGAATATCTCCAGAGGAGACTCCACACGATACATTTCAGTTCTCATCTTCAGCCCCATACGTAGCAAACATTCACTGACACAACCCAGCCACTCAGTGCCCTGCACATACGTGCCACTTCTCAAGGAAGTGGTAAAAAGCCAGCATTTGCTTCTTAGCAAGTCTCTTGGATAACAGGCCAGAAGTGAGAGACCCCAACCTCTTGAAGCACAGCAACTGCTGGTCCCTTGCAACTCATTCCATTCTATGATTCTTTGATTTAGAGATCAGCACCTTTCCCAGCTGCTTTTCCTATAGGGCAGGCTGGAAGATGAACTCTCTTGGTGATTCACCAAAGGCATTCATGGGGAACAGGAGCCCCACACTTCAGGCTGGGGGCCCCTCTGCTTATTACAAACCAGAGAAGTGCTCTAGTCCAGCATACCTGGCTCCACACACTCTCTCCCAGCCCTCCAACTACCTGGCCCTGGCCCACTGGAGACACACTCTTCAAGCTGACCCATCTTCCAGCTCCCTGCCCCTACACAGGTGCACGAGCAGCACCTGGCACAGCACAGCAGGCTCAAGGTCCAGGAAAGTGCCAAGGACAAGGTCTCACAGCAAGCAGCTCCTTTGAGACAGAGGCAACAAACAAGTGTCCAACCTCCACATGTCTCCAGACTTCTAGTGACACTTCCTTCCTTGCTTGCTTACCTCCTCAATATCACATGGCACTTCTCTCCTCCCTCCTGTAGTTTTGACTACAAGGATCCCTTGAAAATACAGATCCCAAACAGGCACAGCACTTTGCATGCAGTCCCAATGAACATACAGGAAGGCAGGAAGATAAAGAAGAGATGAGAATTGCACAGCCGTGCCATGAAATCACTGATTTTCAGACAATTGGGTCTGCTCTGCTGAAGCACCTCAGGAAGTGCTGCATCTCCTCAGTGCTTGGGCACAGCTGGAAGGAAAGGAGATTAGCCAGGAGTGCCATATTCAAACCTGCTGCTCGGCCCTGCAGGCTAGCAGCTAGCCAGGGTCATGGGTGGCAGCTAGCCCAGGTGGAGTTGGGTGGCTCAGCACAGCCTTGCTGCTCTGGTACCTGAGGATGTGATAACCTGCCCTGAGAAACACTGGCAGAGGTCACAGTGCAGACTGATGAGAAGTTTCAGAGATAACTGCAGGCAGCTGCCACAGCCACAGCACACAAGGCAGCAACAAAAGGCACCAGGCAATGGGGCAACTGAGAGCTTTCAGAAGCCTGTCTCACAGGTAAAGGGTCCTGGTCTTTTACCCCACACACCAATCTCAATGCCAGTGTCAGCAGCTGTCCTTGTGTGTACACACCATTCTGGGGTGGTGGGGACACCCCACTGCCTCACATAAGCTGCAGAGTAGCTCTCTGGGGGGAAGATGTGCCAGTCCAGCCCTGGCTGTCCAAGAGCTGCTCTGCCCTCCACTACCTGCCATCATCATGGCAGCAGCCCTTGGCTCAACCACAGAACAGTGCCCCATGCCTGACAACAACCCTTACAGTCTTGAGGAGAGGGGAGAGTAGCCAGAAGCTATTCCCTACCACACAGGGATGACACCAAGCCATGTAATTTCTGTAACAGGGTCAGGCATCAGTCAGGCCTTTGCAGCTGAGCCATCAGTACTGCTGCTCCAGTGGGAACTCAGTCCTGCCTTGAGGTCAGGGGCACAGAACAGCATCAGTACCTCACGGTGTGCCCCACCCCACAGTCTGGGGGAGCCTCATGCCAGCCTCGACAAGCAAACACAAATTATTCCCCAAGGAGCAAGGGTGCCTGCACCTGCCTGAGGACAGCTAGGGGAAACGAGTACTGGCCATTGCTTGCCAAGAGGTTTGCTGTGTTACCCTGCTACTGCTGCCCCAATCATTAGGAGAGCTACAGAGTAGCAGAAGACAGGCCAGGACTGATGGGCTCTGGGACTTTCCCAGGCAAGCTGGAGCAGAGGGTCCCGGGTCCTGGCAGCACCTGCCCACCAGAGGAGTCTCCAGAGCACACAATAGTTTTGCTATTGGCAAGGAAGACAGCAAACCCGAGGACAGCATGGCCCAGGCATCAGCTGCCTTCCTACTTATACATCCACACTGCAGGTGGGCAGCAGTAAATGACCCACAGGTCCACCTGGGACAGACTAAGAGCAGAACTTGGAGCCTCCACTCTTCTTCATCTCCTTTGCTCAACCACCAAACAGCAGAGACAGACATATCTGCAGCCCTTCGGTGCTGTTTGAGTCTTGCTGCCTTATCAATCGCTGTTCCCAGGCAGGGCTGCACAAACACATCTCAGCCAGCACAGCTGCCAGAGCTTGAAGCTTGAGCGTCTGGTGCAACCCAGAGGGACTGAGGGAACTACACTCCTGTGGGCTGCATGGAAAAGGGACTCTGCAGAAAAATCTTCCTGCACTGGATTCAGAGAGGTGCTCCAGCTCACTCAAGGAGATCCAGACAGGGGAGACAAGGACTGGCAACACAACTGCCTGCAAAACACTGTAGAGGCACAGCTAGGGGAGGGAGAAGGAAAAACACGGCGCAAGAGTGACAGTTCTCTCCCTGGCTCCTCCCCACCAGCTCTCTGCAAGCTGAATTAGGGAGGGCCGTGTGGTCCAGCAAAGCCTGCTGCGCTGGGCAAAACAGCAACCCGGCTGGGTACTCCACAGCACGCTCCATCACCCGAGAGCATCTCTGCGGGATCCTCTCTGAAGGAGGCACGCAGCCCGTCCGCGGCTCCCCGCCCGCGGGCTGTCACGCAAGCAGCCTGGCAGGAAGGGCCCGGCTCTCTCCCCACAGCCAGCCTGCTGCAGCAGGATTTGTTTACGTGTCTGCAGCTGCTCCGTGCCTTCGCCATGGGAATGCAGAGGCTGCAGCCGCAGCCGAGCCGGGCGGAGCAGCGCCCTGCCCTGTGCCCCCCGCACCCCGGCCCCGCACACCGCCCGCCCGGCCGCATTCCCAGCCCTCCGCAGTGCCTCCCCCGCATCCTGCCTCCAGCCCTCCGCTGGGGGTAGAGAATGCCAATCTCGGGTTGTAATTCTTCCAAGTTAAAAATAACCCGGTAGCTGAGAGAAGCGGCAGCAGCGGCGGCGCAGGGGGCTGGGGAGCCTGAGAGCTCGCTGCGGGGCAGCACGGCATACATTTCCCTTCCCAAGCACAGGCTACGGAAAAGCAGCTTCCCAGCTCTGCTCACACCGCTTCAGAAAGCGAGACTCCCTCAGCATTCCATCAGCAGAGGCTTCACTGAGCAGCCAGGCGGTCTTCATTTCAGAGCTGCCCCAACACTCCCTCCCGCTCCCTGTGCCCTGGGAAGCGGGCACAGGCCCCACGGCCCTAAGCAGGACACACGGCAGGAGAAGCAACGCGAGGGGAGGAAGAAGGGATGCACACAGATGTTCAAATAACCCAAAGTAGGAGAACAAACGTGCCTCAGGCAGGTGCACACGTCCAGGACAGGCAGGGCATCACACCAACAGCCACCCCCCAGGGAGCCACAGCCACGCTCCAAGCAATTTGATGTTCTTAAAATACTTTAATCTGTAAAAAAAGACGGGCAGGAAATGAACTGTGTTTTCTGTGGGGCCAGGTGAGCCAAGAAATCTACTGATAAGGACATCCAATGCACATGGCAATCCTGCAGCACCTTCCCAGGACACTCAAGTCCACCACCCCACAGGAGAACAGGCAACAAGACTCTGACAGGCAGGCAGTAATTCACCACAGCCTCCTTGCCACTTGCTTCCTGGGACAAAGAATAACAGTGAGGCTGCATGGCATTCCCGTCCCAAATGCCTGCTCAGCATCGGCACTCTGCTCCCAAGCTCTCGGCCCTACAGCACCAGCCACGTCAGAGACCCTGGGGAGACACTTGGGCCTGTGCCACTGCCTGTGCACACAGGATGCTCTGTTGGCACCCAACAAGCAAGAGAGCACATGCAGGCTGGATACAGCCCCCGGGAATGGAGCTTCACTCAGCTGCACTTCATGACTCTCATGACAAGCTCACGTGGCAAAACCAGCAATAGCTCCTTTCTGAAGGGTTCTCAAATGCAGCTCCTAACCCAAGACCATAACCACAATGACCTTCAGCAGCTATTTCAAAGCTGTGCAGTACCAGAGGGCTGAGAACCAAGGGCTCGCTCAGATTCCAGTGAGCACAGCTGCAAGCAAGGACCAACAGCACAAGGGAAGATAAAGCAGCAGAATGGGTGAAACCCCTTTGGTTTTGTTCAACAAAGGCACATCATTAACACAAACCCATGCCTGGCCAGTCAGCATGCACAAAGAGATGCACTCCAGCTTCCTGTGAAAGAGAGAGAAACGACATCTGAGCTCACTCTAAAATGTTATTTCCCTCAGCACCTTCATGAACAGTCCAAAACGAGGGGACACAAAGTCAGGATGCCCCAGCATCACTGCCCCCCCTTCCCTGCCACAACCCCGGTGTGCAGGAGCTGCCAGGAGCAAGAGGTTTCTCAAGCCTACTATGTCTGCTGCTTTCTGATCTGCAGGTGAAGGGTCTCACTCCAAACAGTTCCTCCGAAGCCCTGAGCAGTGAATTTTAATCCTCAACATCACCAAGCCAAAAACAGAGAAAACCCAAACAAACCTCTACAATTCAGTGCCTATGTAGTCAAGAAAGAGAGAAGGGAGGCAGGCCAAGCCTGCCCAGGCTCATAGCTGGCACCCAGCAGGCTGGGTTCCCATGAGGGCAGGCACATGACCACCCTCAGCAGGGCCAAGGGGCATGATTTCATGGGCAAGGGTGCATTGGTGTGCACAAACAGGTACAGCATTCCTTCACATGCAGGGGTCTGCAGCAGCTCCCTGCAGGGCATGATCTGTTGTCAAGAGCATCCCCAGCTCAAGCTCCTACCACATCAGTAAAGCCTGTCACACATCAACAATGTGGCACTTTTCAGACCTCTGCTCCCCATTAAACACAAATAGTCTCTGGTGTGGCTTTCAGCCCAGGCCATCACACCAAACTGCCCTATCTGCCAAATCTTAAAAAGCCATTTCTCCATCACCACTGCTAAGTCTTCCTTTCATTTCATTCACTAGCCCCACCAACATGTTGATCAGCGAGCCAATATGAAGGACATGAATGGCGTGTCCAGTGAGCAGACTGGACATAAAGCCTTCCCACTTCTCCCATCACACTCCCAGCATTTAATTTCCTACTTTTAAATAATGGAAAATACAGTATCTGTATCCACATGCTGTAGGAGAGTGCCCAGTGCACACGCCAAAAAAAGCCCATGGCCAGCAGCCCCTTCCACAGCCCTGCACAGCTCTTCTGCCTCCGGACCCTGCAGCGGCAGCCGCTCCAGCTCCAGTTCCAGCTCACAGTCCCCCTCCTCATCTCTGGGAGCCAGAACCATACTGCTAATGGCAGCTCAACACAGGGGCAGGCACAGCCTGCTGGCAACCAGAAAGACGCCTGGTGGGCAACTCCTGTTTCTCAGCCTGGGACAGTGCACCCAATCTGCTCCTCCACAAGGCAGGGAGCCTCAAGTGCCCAGACAGATGCACTAGGGCTGCCAAGGAGGCTGCGGAAAGCCTCAGGTCAGAGTGACAATACCACCCCAGCTACATCTTAGATGGAAATGGGCAAAGAAGCTCCGAGGACACACTCTTGGTGCTGTAAGCAGGCTTTCTTCCCTGAAGTGCCTGGCTGTTACACCTGGGCAGAGAAAGGAGCGTGGGGCTCACTCCTGCTGGCTTTCTGGATCAGGGGTCCAGGAAGGAGGCCAGCCAGACTTCCCAGTAGTGTAAGAAAAGCCTCTGATGAATTACGAGGCTCATGGGAGCACAGGGGTTATTGTCAGCTGCTTCAGAGGCTTCTTGCATCAGAGCAAACCATCCAGCTGCTCTCCAGCTACCAGGAGGGATATAGAGGTTTCAGCAGAAACCAGCACCCTGCGCACTCTGCACATTTTCCTGCTGCCTTTTATTTCTCACGCACAAGCCCTCGGAGCTCCACTTAGCTGTCCAAGTCCATCCTCAAGGTCACTGTCCCTGTAAAGATGCCACCAGGCACATAATTTAGCCCACAGCACCTTTATTAGCAAGAAAGGTGTACAAAAGCCAGTTCAACCAGCAGACCTGGACAGCTGGCCAACTCAAAGAACCTTTTATAAGGTTACTGCTTGACAGCTATACACCGAATGGCACCAAACTCATGCAATCCCAAAGCAGATGGCCAAAAAATGAGATGCTATTCCTGAAAGCACAGATCTTTCCTTCTTGCTGTTGTTAACATCCTGCACAGCAAACTCTAGCTGTCAGAAAACAGCTCTGCCACACTGCAAACAGGTCCTCAAAGGCAACTGAGCCCTTTGTGCTTCTATTTTCCAGTGGTAGAACAGGGACAAAAAACAAAGCAAAAAAATATCAACCTTCGCAGCAGGGCTACTGAGAAGGTGAACAAATGCTTGCAGTGCACCTGAAGATTTGGCTGTAGACATATATGAAGAGCCCATCTGACACCCTGAGTAGATTTCCTGCTGAGGAGGCACAGTAACTCTGGCCACAGCTCCCTGTGGTGATGGACATGCCACTGCAGAGTCCAGTCTTGCTGAAATTCATTCCTTCAGGCACCTTTTGTTGGTCTTCTCCAGCTGAAGCTCCCCACCTCCTGACAGACCTTCATGGTTGATCGCTCTTAACCCTGTCAGTCATCCAGCTGATGTCCCCCAGTTCCTCTTGTTCCTTGCTGACTGTAAGTTATTCTCCACTGTCCTCCTACTAAAACCACAGTAAAGGAAAAGAGTGAAAGAAAAAGCTGGTGCCCTCCTGCTAGTGAATAGTCCATTGCAATGTGCCACAAGAAACACATCCAAGCCGGGAGCTGAATGAAACATGGCCAAGTCACCAGCAGCTGAGCCACAAGAACATCCCCAGGGCTTTGCAAGCAGACTGGGACACGGCTGCTTTGCCAAAGCCTCATACACACACAGGCAGCAAAGAGGGGAGGGGGGTACAGTGCATGAAGCAAGCTCAGGGCCAGCCTTGCTTTGCCCACCATGGCCACATCTCACACCACAGCTTGTGAGCACAGGCACTGAAGGCTGATCCCAAGGTACATCTCAGCATATGATGAGTGAGCAGCTCTGCTCTGGGCCAGGCAGCACTGCATTCTAGTCCTGTGGGGCTCAGAAAGCAGGTGATAAAGGAAGCTCAGCTCAGTCTGTGCTCTCGCACACACTGAAGGCCAGAGCAGACACAGAAGGGACCTCCAGGAGCAAAGGGACATTTTGCTACACTGCTCACTCTCTAAGCACAGGACACCTCCAACACCAGCTTACAGAGGCCACTTGATTGATGCCACCCTGTTGGTGAGGAGCTCCTGAACACACACAGGCTGCACCTGTCCTGCCAACGCCACAAATGCAGGTCACCTGCTCCAGAACAGGGCAGAAAGGTTGGCTGCCAAGACCCTTGCCAGCAGCAGGGTCAGATACTGGAGAAGCCAAGTTCTTCCTCAGCACCCAGGAAGACAACATCCCAGATAACCACAGTCTGAGAGTTTACTGTATGCTTGGGGAGAGGTCCCATGCCCGTGGCATCTGTTCTGCCTGTACATGCAAACAGATCTAGCAAACCTCGCTTCAAAATAGCAACAAAGTGTGCAGCTCTCCAGGCCTGCAAACTTGCAAACTGAAGCATCAGACCCATTTCCCAAGCATCTAAAGAAGAGGAGAGAGAGCAAATTTTAGTGAGCTCTCCTGATGCAGCCCAGAGCAAGAACACCCCTCATAAGCAGCATCACTACTGCACAGTCCCCAGGTCCACATCCTTACATACACCTTCACTTCCACTGCCCTGCAACGACTGTAACTCCCTGACATTTACCTTCAAAGGCTTGCAGTTTGTTTTGAATTTAACCCTCTGGGATACAAGTTCTCCACAATTTCAGCAGAAGTTACTTTGTAGAACAGTCTCCAGAGTTCAGATGCCATCTGTAACACCACCTTCCTCTCAATGCTTCCTTGCACTTGTGTCTTTTACATCATTCCAAGAAAGACTAAAGTATGGGAGGCAGAGAGCGGTGCCAAAGAGAAATTCATAAATTCCTCATGTGCAAATGCTTGGGGTTCAGTGATGCCAGCCCCTCAGCTACAGGCAATGCATTGAACACGTGGGCAGCCTATTAAAACAGCAAGCACCCAAGGGCCTGCCCAGACATGCTGCAAGTCAAATTCTACTGAAAACACATATGGAGAAGCTGCGTCTTCTTGGCCCAGCTCATAATGCCCTGTGGTCAGAGGCCAGCTCAGGCAGTATTGCAGAGCATCAGCCTTGCCAGACTGGAGACCCACATCTGCATAGGCAGGGAGCACACCCCTCCTGCCAGAGCACACCAAACCACTGTCACCAGTGCCGGCTGCAGAGCCCCATCTTTGCAGAGCCCCTTCTTCCAAACAGAGCTGGAGCCTCAGAGCACACCAAGCCTCATCCAACAGCACACAGGCAGAGCTGCTGTGGGTCTCTCCTGGACTCAAGCTGCAGTCCTTCAGGGCACTCCTGGCCAACCAGCACCACTGCCATGGGGTCAGCTGTGCAGCAGGCAAGGCACATGGCATCAGCTGCACCAAGCTACCAAGAGACTCTGTCCCTGCTTGCCTGGCAGGTCTATAAACATCAGTCTCCTTTGACATGTAACAACGTGGAGGCCAGGTAGGCAAACTCTGGACACAGCAGGAGAGCAGAGTTCCCACAGACCCACATCCTGCACAAACCTGTCCGAAGCCCATGCCAACATGGTTTCCACATCTTCTCTCCCCCCTTGTACCCAGATAAGCCGCTGATTTTATGAACCCTTCCTTCAGCAGGCATCTCTGGAGGAACAAGCATGCAACAAGGTCCAGAAATCCACTTCTGCTCTGTCAGACAGCTCCCTCTTCCAGCTCTGGGTGACAAAGAAAGGGACGTAGAGCTGGATCCAGGAAAGGGTTTAAGAGCACTGCCCTCAGCTCTAATGTCATGCTCCACTCAGTGCAGCAGCCAGTGCAGAGCCTGTCTAGAAACCAGAGAGCAGCATCTGCAGAGAACCACATCTCCACACACAGCAACACTGTGCCCTGTCAGAGGCAGGCACAGCTGTACCTGTTCAAACACACAGGGCCTGCAAGCTGCAGTCACACCTCACTACAGGCCCCTGGAGAGGACACTCTCCTTGAAATTGCAACTACTGAGGCTTCAAAGAGCCGGTGCCACACTGACCCAACTCCTACCTTTGCCTTCTGGATTCAGGACCCTGGTCCTCACACTCAAAGCACAGTGTGGGACTGGCTCAATTCCAAACCAGTGACATTATTCTCAGAGAAACTCTCACCCTCCAGAACAAGGAGGTGAAGCCACTGTGACTGGCCCACAGATCTGCAACCAGCTCTCTGAAGAAATCAGGGTAACCACAAACCTCAGCACCTTCACAGTAAGCACAAGCCTTGCATCAGCCAGCCTTCCCACAACATCTCCATGCAGCAAACAAATCGAGCACAGCCTCTGTTGTCGGCAGTGGAGAGAAACCTGCTTTTATGTATGCACCAAAGTGCATGCCGGGAAAGGCTCAGATCCTCTGGTGAGGGGCACCCTACGGGGACTGAGAAAGATCACTGAGAAACAGGGCTTTGCTTGCCCTAAAGCAACAAGCAGAGAAGCATACAAATAAGAGCAATGGGCTGTGCATTCCCACACCCCACCGCGCTCCTTCCCAGGCTAAGCAAGCACAGGGTACAGCAAGGATGCACCAGGCACTTACAGAAGACATCAAGAGAGAATGGCTCTTCACTCATCCTCAGTTAACAGACACTGAACACTTAAACTTCCTTTTATTTAAAGCATAACTTAAGTTCAACCAAATAAGGTGAAAGATTGAGGGCTAAAGTGCTCCATGCACAAGACCTAGAGAACTCAAGGCAGTAGCTTACACAAAAATAGCAGCTTTCACAGCACATACATAGCAAAGCACTAATGTTTATTCTTGTATCTAGGACTAACTTTAATTCTGCCTCGATGCACAGATATAACAAGACATTCATGTTCCTTAAAGAACCAGTACTTCACCTACCTACCTGTCAAAGAAGTGGAATCCCCCATAACTTAGTAACACCCTTGATCCTGCAGGTAGCTAATTGCTAACACTGGAACTCACCTTCCAAGGCAGCCACAGAACACAAGTTGAAGTGCAAGATGAAACTGTCCACAAAACAATTACCTATTTCCAGTGCAATACAGAGGGAGCGTAACTTTCAGCAGTGGCTGCTAACAGGGAGGGTCTGGTAGCTGAAGTCCTGCTTCTGCCTTCAAAGAAGTGCAAATAAGATATCCCTCAGGGGAAGGGATGGGGGTGTAACATCCTAGGGGGCTTTAGCACTCAGGCCAATAAATGCCTTCTCCTCCAGAGAACGCTGCCAGCCACAGGAATACTCCACTGCACTTCCCCCACCAGGCCTTCCCACAGGCTCTTGCCCCTTCCACTTATGATCCTGGGCCAGAGCTGCCACAGGGGAATCCAAACACGTTTTAGGACCACATCAGATAGCAAATGAAACAACCTTGCCTGCCTGTCTCTCCCTCACCCTAACAGGCACAATAGCAGGGATATGGAGCCAGCTCACGGGGGCTGGGGTAACACCAGCCTGGCCCTACATGCTGCCTCCTTCTGCTCAAATGCAAAGCAGGGTTCCACAGATCCCATACTTCCATGGAAACATTTAGAAAATAAATGCTCTTCAAATTGACGCTGACAATCGTAACTTTTTCCTGCTTTTGGCACATTCACCCCAAAAGGAAGCAATGAGTTACTTGCATTTCAAACCAGACTTCCCATAACAACTGAGTCAAACAGCAGAGAGAGCCAGACAGGCATCAGAGTTTCACCAGAAGAGATCTAAATTTAATCTCACCAGGAAAAACACAAAACAAAAAAACCCCAAACCACCACACTAAAACCAACCACCTGAAAACAACCAACCAGATAACAGTACCCATCTTAGTGCAACAGAAGGGCTGTGCACGGTGAGGGAAAAGGCAGGCCTGCAGAAGGCATGATGTACCTCTGAGGACAGACATTCATAATATCATGGAAGAGAATTCATCACAGGGAAGCCAGAGATGGAAAATGTGATGGGCACCCCGTGGCCAAGCCAAAATCTCACCATTGCAGTAACACCCACAATCCTTGAACCGGACCCAATGCACCTCTGCAAGCACATATCCAGCGCCCACATGAAAAACAAAGAGGGACTGGGACTCAGTTCCCACGCTTCTCATTTTCTTTTCTGGACTGAAAGGAGTGTTTTGCTCCTGTTAGAGCAGGATTTATACTCAGGCTGCAGCACAGAAACAGCATGCACCCCTTAACCTCACGGCAGCATTTCCTCGGCAGGGAGGAGGTTCTCGCACAAAGAATGGGACAAGAGCTGCCCTGACTCACCCCGTGCCACAGAAGGCAGGCCCCCAGCACCCCTCTGAGTTCTGGGCCCAAGGGCAGCACAGACAGGAGCCCTACATCCAGGCACAAACTCTCCCAGTTTTCAGCTGACTTCCCAAAGAGCCAGTGTCTCAGGCACTCCCTAGAGCACAGCCATAACCTTTCCCCAGCTATCTGCCAGCGATCTGCCTCAAACATTTAAGCCCAGCCACAGAGTCCCAGGTATACCCGAATTCTTAGGCTGACTGGACACATCCAACATAACAATGCTAAAAATTATTAGCCACGTATTGGCAGATTGCGAGGCTGCATCTCAGATTTTCCCATATAAGGGAAAGTTGAAGGCATTGTCCTATCGCACAGAAAACATATTGCACCAGTCTGAGACATTAGAAAGCAAAACCAGTCTCCTCGTGTCACAAGCTGAGACCCACAGCACCACACTTTTCCCCTTTTGCTGCCAGCTTGGTCGACTTTCCCAGCTCTGTTATTCCAGCAGGGGCTGGTGCCTGCTGATGGCTGGAGGCTGGCTGGGACAGGCACGCTGCTGTGCAGGGCCCTGCACTTCCGGGCAGGATTTCGGTCCCACCACCACCACCCCCCTGGCAACGCAGGCACCGACGCTGCCATCGGGCCCACAGTGAAGCGTAGCTGCTTTCACAGGGCTTTAGAGTGCTAAGAACCCACCACACAAACCCTGCCCCGCTGTCACCAGCACTGCCTGCAGTAAACATTGCTGCTCGACTGCACATAGACCGTTCATCCCGACCATCTTCTCTACCCCGACAGTGCTCCTTGGCCCCCAACAACCCCTCTGCCTGGCCACAATTACCAACACCACAGGTTGGCTCCACTGTCCCAAGCAGGAAACTGGGAATGAGAGAGGAGAAATGTACTTACTGCTACTTGCAGGAGCACTGAAACAAGCCCTCACAGCTACCCCAAAGCCCAGTGGGACATCCAACCACCGAGCTTGCCAATGTCTCTTTAGGACAACCTTGGAGCAGCCTCCTCACACGTGCCTGCTTTCCAGACCCAACACAGGGGTCCACGTTCCTGCACCAAGGGCTTCCTTGCTGCTGAGCACGACACCAGCTCTTATCTCTGCAAAGCCCACACAGGCCAGGACACCACAGCAAATCACAAAGGCCTGCTCTGGCAGCAGGGCCACCTCACAGAAACAAGCTCACATGCCTGTGCAAAGCCCTCTTGAAATAACACAACCATCACAGTGACACTCTTTATATTACCCACCTGTAAAAGTCTTTGGAGAAACTGGGGAGAAAATATTAAAGATGGCTCAAGGAAGACTTAATCTTAAAAATTACTGAGATTACACTTGAGGGAGAAGGGGGGGCAGAAATTTGTTTCCTGTTGAAGAAACACAGTAAAAAGCAGTCAGGAAAATGAGATATTCCTCTGAAAGCCTTCTCCATCAAGCTACTAGAAAACAACGGACCCCAAAAAGACCCACAGCACTGACCACTGGGTGTAGCACACCAGGGCCAGCTGTTTGAAGACCAGCAGTGTAATCAGAGCCACTGTCCCCCAGGGCCACTACACAGGGCAACAGAGGGAGGGGTAAACTCAAGCCATTAAACAGGTGAACACTATCAAACCAGACAGCAGTGCTCAGAACAAGGTAATGAGGGTCCCTGTGATAGCACCTTCCCAAAGAGATACCCATTATTCACAGCTGCAAGCACGACAAACAGGACAAGAACGGCCTTAGGCTCTGCCTCCCAGGTTCACCCAGGATACCCACACCAGCCTGCAGCAAGGGGCTGCAACTGCCCTCTCAGGGACAGGGCAGCTGAGGTTTCTGCTGGGAGGAACGAGACAACAGGCAGGAATTAACACCCATGGCTGCAGGATAGGCTTCAAACTTCATGGAAGTGTAAACAAACCAACACCAGTCCTCCCCAAGTCCTCTCCTTGACTTCGGTTTTGGTTTGAAGAACAACAACACGTACTTTCAGTTCTATGCACAAGGCACATGCAGACATTTTGAAAGCATCCAGCTCTCCCAGTTATCACATTTTACAGCTTGAAGCACTCGAGGGGTAACAGTCAATCAGCTTCACCCCACTGCTGCCACGTTGCCCATCTCTGCAGCAAAGGCAATGCAGCAGCACACCCAGCGCTCCTGAAGGACCTGCAAGTTCAGGCAGCTGTACCAATCCCAAAACGTGGCATGAATTAGTGTTCCCAAAGGCAAACACACAGCAACATTAAGCTTTGTAGTGGAAGAGGAATCAATTTTCGGTTAAGGAAGTCAGGGACAGCCCGGAACCAAAAGCAACACAGCTGGAGGACAAAAACCTTCAGAGAAACAACCTATTTACTCCAGAAAGAATTTACTCCCAGAGCAAAATATGCTGTTATTGCTTCATATTTCAACAGTTGGACCAAAACAACAATTTCTCTGCAAAGCAGCACAGCAGAGCTACTGCGTGCACAAGGTAAACAAAGGGCAAATAGAGGTAACACAGGACCTATTCCTGTGCTATCATCTGAATGGGGCCCAAAAGCAACAGGAACACTTCACAGCCAGGAACATACTCAGAGCTCAATGTTTCCTCTCCTGTGGCAACACCCTAACCCAATTGACCCCACCAGCCCAGTTAAAAAGATACCCTGAAAACGAGTAGGTCGGGGATGAACACTTAACGCCTAGAACGGCGTGTCTGCCCCCCAGGAGCCTCTGCCAGCGAGGCCGGTGCTGGCCGAGGGGCGCCGGAGGCTCCTGCCCAGACCCACAGCGAACCATCCCCACCCCTCCAAGCCCAACAGCATTTGCTGCATATCCCGCGCAGGAGATAAACAACAAAATAGCCTGAGCTTTCGGCTAAAAGCATCCCAACTCACTGAAGAAACAAACCAAGCAATTTCATAGCAAAATTACTGACAAACTCTACCCCATCCAAGGCGAGCAGCAGCCCGGGCTGCGGCGGTGCCGACTCCGCCGCGTTCGGGGCCGCTGTCGGGAGGCGAATGGGCAAACAGCGGGGCCGGCTGTGCCCGCGGCCCCGCAGCGATCCGAGCCGGCGAGTCCGCTTCCTCTTCCCGTTTGGTTTGTGTGCGTGTCGCTCACAGCGCTCACCCCGCAGCTCTCACTGATGGAGGCGAAAATCCGCCTCCCCCGCCCGCGGCCGCCACGGGCGGACACGGGGGGCCCCCCGGGCGCGGGCACGGCCCCGCAGCGGGCGCGGGGACTGCGGCGAGAGGCGGCCCGGCCGCCGCGCTGCCCGTGCGGGGCCATGGCGGGACCGGCCCTGCCCGCACCGGCCCGGGGGCAGCGCCCGCCAGCGCCGCGGGGCCTGCACCGCTCGGGGCCCCGCCGCCCCTGCCGCCAAGTTTAAAGACCCAGCGATGGATTTCCCGGAGCTGCGCGGTCGCGATGGCGCGGGGAGCTGAGCTGAGCTGCGCCCCGCCGGCGGGCCCGGCACCCGCACCCCGCACCCGCACCCCGGGGCTCGCTCCCCCTCCGGGCCGGGAGGAGCCTCCGCGCGGGGAGCCCGCCCCGCCCCCGCCCCGGGACCCCGCACGCCGCGGGCCCCGCACTGCCCGCCCGGAGCGCGCCCGGCTGGGCTGGCGGGACCCCCCCGCAGCCAGGGCCCGGGGGGCGGGGGAGGGCGGGCGCAGGACCCGGGGGCGCCGCGCCCCTCCCCGCGGCCGGAGCCATGACAGGCCCGGTCCCGGCCCCCGCCCGCGGCCCCGCCGCCGCTGCCGCGGCGCTCATTCATAGCGCCGCCCCGGCGCGGCCCCGCCGCCGCCCCTGCCCCGCCGCCCGGGCCCGGCCCGCCGGGCGCCACAGCCCAAAGTTGGGCGCAGAACTTACCCAAAATGGCTCCGCGGCCACCCCAACACAAACAGCTTTTATTTGGTGAAGTTTAGCCCAGCACCCTGCAAGGACACCCTAACCTCGCCCGGGCCCGCCCCCGCACCGCGCCCATTGGCTGTGCGGGCCCGCGCGCCGCCGCCCATTGGCGGGCCGGGCCGTCAGCCGCGCGCCGCCCGCGCCAAGCTTGGCTGCAGCGCACCCGCCGCGCGCTCCATTGTGCTCCTGCTCGCTCGGCGCCAGCGCAGCGCTGATTGGCCGAGACCCCGCCCGCGCGCCGCACGCGCGCCCCGGCGCCAGGGACCCGGATGTGAGCGGGGCCGGCCCCGCCCCGCCGGGATAGCCCCGCCCTGCACGGGATAGCCCCGCCCCGCCGGGATAGCCCCGCCCCGCCGGGATAGCCCCGCCCCGCACAGGATAGCCCCGCCCCGTCGGGATAGCCCCGCCCTGCACGGGATAGCCCCACCCCGCCCCGACGGAATAGCTCCGCCTCGCCCGGGATAGCCCCGCCCCGCCCCGCCCCGTCCGAGGTAGCCCCGCCCCGCCCGAGATAGCCCCGCCCCGACGGGATAGCCCCGCCCCGCCGGGATCGCCCCGCCCCGGGTAGCCCCGCCCCGCCCGGTATAGCCCCGCCCCGCCCGGGGTAGCCCCGCCCCACCCGGGATAGCCCCGCCCCGAATAGCCCCGCCCCGCTCGGGATAGCTCCGCCCTGCCGGGATAGCCCCGCCCCGCACAGGATAGACCCGCCCCGTACAGCCCCGCCCCGCCCGGGATGGCCCCGCCCCGCCCGGGATAGCCCCGCCCCGCATGGGGTAGCCCCGCCCCGCCGGGATAGCCCCGCCCCGCACGGGGTAGCCCCGCCCCACCCGGGATAGCCACGACTCGCCCGGGAAAGCCCCGCCCCGCACGGGAAAGCCCCGCCCCGCACGGGGTAGCCCCGCCCCGCTCGGGATAGCCCCGCCCCGCACAGCCCCGCCCCGCACAGCCCCGCTCCACACGGCGTAGCCCCGCACAGCACAGCTCAGCACAGCACAGCTCAGCACAGCACAGCTCAGCACAGCCCAGCCTAGCCCCGCACAGCCCAGCCTAGCCCCGCACGGCACACCCCACATCGCCCCGCCCCGGTCCGCACAGCCCCGCCCCCGCACCACGCCGGAGCCCCGCACCAGCCGGCCCGGCTCCCGCAGGCTCTGCCGCCCGCGGCCCCGCGTGGAGCGGAGTGCGGAGCGGGCTCGGGAGGGGCGCGTGTCAGGGGAAGCTCCAGGGGTGGGTGCGGCTCGCGGGGCGGAGCTCGGGACGCGCCGGGAGCGGGGTCGGGGCACGGGCTGGGGCAGCGCCTGTCCGGGGAGCCACTCGGCAGCCGGCAAGGTCCGGGCAGCAGCGGCTGACGCCGAGCCAAGCCTGCCCGGGTGGGTTTCCCGGTGGAATTCCTCACAACAAGCCTGTTCCTGGTCACACAACGGTCCCAGCTCCAGCTCTGCCCCCGCAGCCGGCCCAGCTGCACCCTGGCCTTGGTGGCCCGCAGAGCAGTGCCTGGAGCTGCTGGGCAAGTGGAGCAGGGCTGGCACTGTGGAGTCAGTCCATCCTTCCAGCTGATGCAGAGATGCTCTGGACCAAAAGAAACTGCTGGAGCTAATTAGCTGAGCTGAGACTCGGGCTGATTGACAGAGCGCAGGGCAGTCCTCGTGCAGCTGTCCCGCTTCCAGGCCCCGTGGGAGGCTGGCACAGCCCTGCGCTGCACCCGCTGAAATCCTGGCCTGTTCGGCACCAGCTGGCGCTGATGTTCTGTGCTGTCCAGCCGGCACATTCCTTTCATGCCTCCTGGCTTTCCCCACATGCTCTCCCCTGAGCCATCCAGCTCTTCCACCAGTCGTGGAGGTCTGCTGTGCAGTCCCACTGGGCAGTGCTGGTGTCCTGTGCAGGTACCTGTCCCTGCATGCCTGTAGATCACACACAGAGGACACAGCCAAGGGACATCTGCCCCTCCCAGTCCTCCTCCCAGACCAGCGTTACCACTGTGCTCTTCCCAGCGAAGCAGGACTTCCTCCTCCACAGCATTTATTTCCCTTTGTCATTTCTCACTGGCTCCAACCCACATCCCCATCCCTTCTCCCTCAGTCTGGCTCCTTGCCCATGGACGGCGCTGGTGGACACCTCTGAGGTCTCACCTGCGTGTCCTATCTCTCCTGTTCCCAGATTCAGATTGTTTTTCTGCATACAGAAGCCCAGCATGTGTGCAGTATTCCTCGCCAGTGCCTTCCCCTTTCCCTAGTCCTGCCTGCTCCTTCTCTAACCCCCAGCCATGTCTGTACCTGCTCTGTTCATCCTGCACCAGGCAACTTTTTGGCCAACTAACACCATCCAGTGCTGTGTCTTCCCTCTGTCTCCAGAGCAGCACCTTAGCCTCAGAGTGAAGAATGCCTGTAAATGCGAAATAAATTGGTACTTTATGACTAGGAAACCAAAGCACCTTATTTGCATATTGACCACTTTTTGCTCACTTGGTCTCAAAAGAAGTGACTCATTGCTGTCTCTGTAAAATGGTCTGGCTGGTGACTAGGGAACGGTAAAATAAAGCAAAGACAAATCCCTTCCCGGATGAGAATTCGGGAATGTCCTCTCATTTTGGAGGACATTGTAAGAACTTTGTTACAGAATTGTGAGAGTGCTGGTGGGCGATTGTGTAAGGGATTTCCAGAGGTCCCTTCTCAGCACCACCTTGGTGATCACCACAAGATGAGATCAGCCGTGGCTCTGCCTACCTGAGCCATAGCACCCATTCCCGCACCCTTCTGGTGACCTCTGTCAAGACTGCACTGTCCCAGCATCCCACCTTAACCCCTCAGGACTTATGCTCAAGTTAATGCTCTTTAATGTATCACCAGGTGCTGCCAAGAAGGATTTGAGTCCATCATCCTTGAAACTGCCGTTCCAGTACTTGTAGACAGCTGTTGGAACAGCTCCTGGTACCTTTTCACCAGGAGAAACCAGCCCAGCTCCTCCACCTGTATTCAAGGGCCCTGTGCCCATCTTGATCATCCATGACTGATGCCTCTCTGGGCTTGTCAATTTTCTGGACCCCAATACTGGACACAACAAAGACTATATGATTTTATAACAGAAACTCATCTGCTAATTCAGTCTTAATCTAGGCCATATTTGCTTATTATTTACAGGGTGGGGTTGCTGTATTTTGGACAAGGTGGTTTAGAGAGTCAGTAATGCTAGTAACACCCAGACAGGACTGAGGAGTGTGCCCAAACTGGGACCTGTCTCACCTGGTTCCCTCACAAGGGCAGCTTGAGCTCTGTTTTTTGAGTGACCTTTGCATCCTTTGACACTAGTACTGGAACTTCCCGGAGCCTTTCTGGAAAGCAGGATTAAATCCTTTGGCTATTCCCAAATGCCCTGAGCACAGGGCACTCATCCTGTGAGTGCAGGATGCTCAGCTGAACTGAGATCAGGCATGTCTCCGTTTGAGGGGAAAAACCAAAATGTTTACTCACAAGCAGGGGAGGGGCCTCCTCCACGATAATCACGCCACTCTTTATCAAATTAAGAAAAGGAACTTTAATACAAGAAGGATAATTTTTCTTAACTGATATATATATATGTAAACAGACCAGAGCAAACCGCTTCCCCAACACCACAAGAGAGAAAAAAACAAACAACAAAACCCAGCAGGTTTTCCTCCGGGAGGAAAGTTATACTTAGGCAGTGTCAGTGTCACAGCCCAGCTGGCTGCGGAGTGAGTTTCCAGTCCCTCTCCAGCGAGACAGACGAGTGGTGAGCTCTCAGATGAACTCTGTCTCTCCCCTCTGTGTTCCTTGTCCTGAATGAAGAAGGAAAACTGGAAAACGGAGAACATCAGCGTGTCCCTGGGAGCAGCAAAGAGCAGCAGCAACGGCCTCTCTCTCCCATCCCTGCACAAGACCACCCACAAGCCGTGTCAGTCCCCAAGAACAAAAGAGACAACCTGCCCCCACCCAAGTGATCAGCAGTTAGCTACTTTTGTTGTCAACTACTGGCATGGGCAGTTAGTGGCAGAGGAGAGAATTTATATAATAATTCCAAACTACAACAAGGCACCACCTGGAGCACAGCCTTGCTGCCAGCAACCATCGCTGTGCACAGTCTTTGGGATCCCTGTCTTCTGATCTGATTTGAAATACTACTAGTACTAGTAGTAGTAATAATAATAAAATTACATTGATTTGGCATCTATAAATAGGCAAACTTCCCTGGAAAACTCCTCTGGCCTCAGAACACCCCCAAACCTCACTGCCCACTTGGGGCCTGCCTCCTCCCAGGGAGCACAGCCAGCTCTGCACCAGGATGTACCCTTACCTGCATCCTTACCTGCAATGTGCTTTGTGGAGTCTACTGCCTACCACATGCACAAACATCTCCTGTGGCCCCTGTGACAGGCATTCCCCATCCTGAAAGAGAAACATTACTGTTACATACTTTCCTTGAAACCAGTGTTACCTGGAATCATGAAAAGCAGAATGCAAATGAAGGTGGTTACTCAGCCAGGCAACTGCAAGAAATGCAAAGAAAGCAGATAAAATTAAAGCAATAATACACTTTTTTGGCTTTCACAGATCATCAGTGGGAAAGGCAGTGAATGACCTTCAGCCTGCTCTCCTGCTGGAACATCAGTTCTTGGGGTGCCTGTGCCTCTCTCTGGGCCAGTGTCTCTGAAGCGAGATGAAGCAGCATCATTTGGGGCCTTGTGGCACCTAGGACATGCTCCTCATTATGGAGGAGTCCTAAGGGCTCCCAGGGTCTACAGGGAGTTGGGCACAAGCTCCTAGGCTGTGAGTCCAGGTGGGTGGTTGTGGCCTGGATTGTTCCCTGTGTGACTGGGGCAGTGACTCTGCTCTAGCAACCTTTGAGTACAGCTCTGTGCCAGGTGTAAAGAGCAGCAAGGGCTGAGCTACCACCAGGGACAGAGAACCTCCAGCATCACATGCTGCTCACAAATGCTGCTGATTTATCCAAGACCAGATTTTGCAGCAGAAGGCACAGCCTTCCCACGCAGGACTGCAGGGCTGAGTGGCTCCACAGCACCATGCCATGCCTGCAGGACAGTGCCAATGGCACTGCATGTCCTGGCTGGGAGCCCCAGACACTTCCAATCCCAGCTTAAGGTGCAGCAGCAGTATGGATTACCTGGCACATCTCGAGGCTGCAGCACTTTGGCTTGATGGGTGCTTGTGCCCAGCTGGCCCCTGGCAGCTCTGGGGAACACTTGGGCAACCACAGGCACAGTGCTGGGCATGCTGCCACTGCAGAGATAGGCTCTGGCAGCTGAGGGGCAGCTCTGACAGCAGGAGGGACAGTCTCTTGAGGTTGAAGACATGCCAAGTGCTTCCAGGCTGACCTTGTCCTCTTACAGAGAGGGAGGGATGCTCCAGAGGTGCCTGCAAGAAGTGTGCTGGGTTTCTGCAGGGGCAGGTGGAGCAAGTGGGGCTCCCTCTGGCTGATGTCCCACACTGTGATACAAGCCCCGGTCATAAAGGCTTTTCTCTGGTGGCAGCTCTCACCTGGGAACATGGCAACAACACAGGCTTTGGAAGCAAGCTGAAAAGGTCATTAAAGGAGTACTTAGCTGCTGTTAGCACAGGAGTCTTGGGGCAGAGGGACACAGGGCTTTTTCACCTCAGTAAATTAGTCTTGGCTGCTGATGTAGCAGCCTGTCTTGCGACTTTCTGTATGCTTGCACATTTCAGAGGGTCCTTCACTTGCCTGGTTCTGGGGAGACTGGTGTATCTCTGACGGGTACCTGTGGCCTCCTCACAAACCAGTGGCTTTGTTGGAGCTCTGAAATTTTTACACACAGAATAGTCTTCCTGGGCTGTCCCATTCATCCCTGCACAAGGTGAGCAAAGGATCCCTCAACAACTTTCTATTGGGCATCCTCCCATGGCAAGGCCTTGGCCACACAGCACCAGGTCTGGGTGGGAGGGGGATCTTGGCTCTCACTGACACCAAGCTGCTGTGTCTGACCTCCATCCTGACTCCCCAAATGGAGGTTTGCAGGAACTGAGGGCCAGGAGCCTTGATTCTCCAATCCCTCTTTAATGATCCATTTGTATAGCAAGGTAGAGGGGATGCCTTTGTCCAGAAGCTGTCCAGAAGCTGTTCTGCAGATTTTATAGTGGATACACAAGGTAGTTTGCAAGTCTGGACCTTAGACTGAGCTACATAAAGCTGCACACCAGTAGACAGTGCTCATTTTACTGCATCCTTCTTCTGCAGACAAAAATTTCAAGACAGACTCCTCATGCTGATACAAACCTGGACAAAACCACTGGGGTTATTGTGCTGGAGTCATTAGCATGACCAGCCCATGTCCTGGCCACTGCATGAGGTCACAGCCAGCCCAGGAGTGCTGCACCTGGCAGCCAGCTCAGCTCAAGCGTCCTCTCCCCATACAGGGCACAGACATGACCTGAAAGTACCAATCTGTCACTTCAGACTGGAGTTTGAGTCTGACAGGGCTGTTGGGCTGCTCAGCCTCTACTCTTCTGCTGCCTCCATGGTGCAGATGCTGACAGGCTCAGTGGAGGCCAAGGGGTTTGTGCACCTACTCCAGTACAGGAGTCCTGTGTGTGGCAACCAGACACCGTGCAGAGCCATCTCAGGGGCTGGAGACACACATGGCCTGGGGCTCAAAGTTGGGGATGAGGAGCAACTGTCAGAGTTCACATAAAATCATGCCTTTCAGAGCAAATCCCAAGACACCTGGCTTTCTCCTAGAACAAACCCCCTTCAGCTGATTTGAAAATGTCACAAAAGTGATTTGATTTGATTTGTGTTGCATGAAGTTAAGATCAATTCCTTTGGGAAATGCTTTGGCTAAACCCATCTCTGCCTGTACCAACCATCACAAGCCCTTGAAGGGGATATTCTCTGAAGCTGAGCATCCATGGGACCACAGCCCAGTGTCAGGTGTAGGGAGAACCACCCCACTACACCACGAGGCTTGGCCAGTGCTCTGCAGACAAGCTGCAGGAAGATTTACCAGCTCTTGTTGCTGATGCTGTTACATCCCCAGAGCAGATGCATCCCTGCTGCTTGTGCTGCTTGCCTTCCCTGGGCACAAGACCATTAGCTGGAGTCACAGGTCCCCTTCAGAAGGGGAGGATTCACAGCCCTGTCAGAGTCAGGAACCAGGAAGTGGAGATGGAAGCTGTATTCATACCAGCAGCAAAAGCATCAGTTATAATTACAAAGGTCTTTGGAGAGGATTTTTGTGGGAGCAGTGCCCCCCAGGCTGCCTGGGTAAGGAGGACAAGCGGGTCCAGTCACAGGTCCTGTTGGGGACAGGGGTGCCAGCCCAGCCCCTGCCATGCTGCAAAGTGGGTGAGAAGCAGAGCGCTGGTTGGGCAGCAAGCCAGAAAGGGGATGGTGCTACTCTGGCAAGCTGCTGAACTGCAGGCAAGGTCCTGGGCAGGGCACCTGTTTCCCATTGTCTGTGGCCATGGTCCCAGCCAGATCCAGTGCAGCAGGATGGAGAGGGAATTCCTCTCATGCCACAGCACATGTCCTTCCCTTCCTGACAGTTGGAACATGTAGGTACAGAGAAATAAAATGTGAGCACTCCAGAACGGTATGGAGTCTGTGAGATTGAAACAGCTACCAGCAAAGAATGAATGGAAGCACAGCTGCTGCTGAGTTGTAGGGAGGAAATCACTCCCCAGGAGTTCACACAGTAACTCCTCAGACTTTCACATAAGAACTCTGGAGTTTCACCTGAGAACTGTTAGGTTGTTTCATCAAAACACTGGCCTTCTGAGATATGGAATATAAACAATTAGAAATGTAGCTTAATGGTGTGAGAATCACTTTAGCCAATTAGCACGTAGCTTTGACCCTATATAAATCATACTGATTGTGGTGTGGTGTCTGTTCGATCCTCCTCATGTATTTCCCCTTTAGGAGCACACCTATGCCCCTGTGAAACATGGAGCCTGCAGGAAGCCAGAGGGAAATGAGCAGATTTTCAAGCCCCTGCAAAACTTGTGAGCAGCCAGGAGTAATTAACCATGTCATCAAGGCAGAATTCAGCATCTCATAAACTGATGTGTCAAAGTGGGTTAAGGCAAACTGATCTCTGGTGCAAGGTCTGAAGAGCAGTTCTGTACCCAGGTGAGATGCTTGGACACATCTGGGGCATCACAGGAATCCCCAGCTCAGGGGGCACCATGGGCTGACCCTTGTGGAAACTTCCCTACATCAGGTGCCCTTCACTGAAGCTGGCAGCCAGGAGGTGCTGGGCTCCTTTGTGGGCAGCTGAAGGGGTGCCTGAGCTGCACGTGGGATTGGAAATGCCTCAGCCCAGATGCCTCTCGACTCTGGCTTTGCCTGTTGCCTGCAGGGTTATCCTGCCTGCACTCCCTACTGCCCAGCTGCAGCAAGAGGAGTCCATCTCCAGCCTCTGCAGGAGACCCCAGGGATCCAACGGACTGCTGTTTCCTTGGCCTTGGTCTAGGAAGTCTGCAAGGTAGACTTCAGCTGGAAACTCCCCATTCAGGGGCAGAAATTTCCTTGGAAGTTGTTTGAGGAAATTCCTCTCCGCTCAGGAGCTTCTATCAGATAAAATATATGATTGCTGTTGTAAATTTTCTTGTGGGATGATTTGGGATTATAGAGTGGTGTTCTGGGGTTTGCTGCTGTGTGTAATTGATGGCGAGATGGGGTGCTGTGCTCACCCTGCCCCTGGCTGAGCCCTCTGCTTTGTTGGTGCTGTAGGCCTGCAGACTGTCCAACACTGCACTCTGCTCGTGGCACAGGTGTGAGCTTGAGGTGGACCATGCAGCGAGGACTTGGGAGCTTCCTTCCCCACTGGCCCCCACATGCCCCGTGGGAGGCTGTTCCACCAGGCTGTCCCTGGGACACAGTGTCACATCACTGTAGTGCAGGCAGGCATGGAGCACAACTACGCATGAAAATTCACGTCTATGGAGAACTTAGATTTAATGTGGTTTTACTACTGCTCTTCTGCAGCTGAGAAGGACTGAGCAGGCAGCTGTGGTGTTCTGCATCCTCCTGCTCTATGCTGCACCAGCACACGTGACCCTTGCCCTGCAGACCCCATGTAGTGCTGCCATGGTCAGCTATGGTGGCAGGAGCTGTCATCTTCATCTGGTCACATCTAACCCCAGGGCCACCTTGTGGGCAGCAGCTTTATCTGGGGGGAGAAAGATTCACCACCAGCAGTTTTCCAGGGCTCTCAGTGACATCCCTGGGACTTTTTGCTCAGACTTTGTGGCTCCTATTGCTTTAGAGCTTCCAGCTCACAGGTGCTCCTAAACACTCCTCCAATGAACAAGAGTGAAGGGTGTGTAACCTTGTATTGGTATGAGTTAGCTAATTGCCAACCCTCCCCCTGCCAAGTACACAGAGGAAAGCTGTTTTCTGCCCACCGAAGGAAAAAAAAAAAGAGGGAAGGGAAAAAAACCTTCAAACTACATTTATGCTAAAACTACATGTATTTTACAGAAAAGAAAGAGAGAACTAGAAAGAAGTACAGATACACACTTACACAAATTAAAAAACAGCAAGGCACAATCTTTCATCTTCCAGTGAACTACAAGTCATACAACTTTTACCCCAAATCACCTTTGAAGACTTAATCTCCAGAAAGACAGACTCAAGAACAAACATTTTACTTTCCTAGGGTTGTATGGTGGTGAGCCGATGCTGTGGGCCCAGGCCTCCTCCATCTCTCTCAGCACAGCACAGCACACCATCTCAGGAACCACAGCCATGAAGCAACTGCCCCAAGCCACTACTGCACTGGTTCTTATCCTCTTTGGAAAGGATGTCGTAATATGGTGTAGAATACAATACTACTGGCTAGAAGCTGCCAGCTGCTAGCCCAGCCTGACTCCAGTCAGCTGACAGTTCCAGGCCCACTTCTAGATTTAAAGCCTAAATTTAGGCCCCCTTAGGTAAAACCTATGACAAATATGCTGCTTATCATTAGCCAGGTCCCTGAAAATCCATCACCAGCCTCCTGCATGAGCTCTGCTCATCCCACATGTGCAACCAAAGCACAGCCACCAGCTATCACTGGCCCTGGACTGGGACAACAGAAATTACTTCATAAATTCACATTACACAGCCCTCATGTCTGTAAACACTTTAATTCCTGGCATATTTTCCTGTCACTGTATCCAAATGATTTTGCATCCAGCCAGGTTTCCTCACCAGGCTCCTCTTTTCCCAAGCTCCCATGGAGTACCCAGCATGACAGGAAGTCTGCTACCCATATGAGCTTCATCTGCTTTGGTTTACCCCAAAAGTTAATTCCTGTGACTTCTTCATCTGTCATTTCTCACGGGAAGCTGGTTTGATATCCCAGCACCTCCCTGTGTGACTCTGTGGGATGGTGACAATGGTGCCCCATGATCCATACAGACCCTTTCATTCCTTTAGGTCTCTGGGGGTATTCCCAGGCCTTGTACAGTTTTACCTTTCCTTGTTCACAGGCCATAAAGCCAGCCAGGCCCCTGCTATAAGAGTTTTCCCTATGCTTGCACCCAGAAATGGTAAAATCCTGGAAAAAAGGGAACCTTTGGTGTCCTAGTTCAGCAGGTGGGACCAGCTATCACTGTGTGGGGGTGATCAAAGCTACCCTCTCTACTCACTTCCCAAGGACAATGGACCATTAGCAGCAGCTGCCCAGGGAGTCATTGGCACCTTCACACCCAGCCTGAGGGGATGGAGCTGCTAATGGGCCATCAACGGTTCAAAAATACCCCATGACTCCCAGAGTTAATCACCCATTGTGTGAGTCCCCGCCCTGGGGGAGGGACTGGATGCTCCCTGAGGGTACATAAGTGGTGGGTAAGAAGACCTTGGGAACTTCTCATCGGATCCAGAGGAGCAGCAGGACCTCAACTAGAGATCACCACTCTTGACCAGACTACAGCCATCATCTACACCAACAGGTTTCTCACTTCCTTTTGCTTTGGACTTGGGGGGAACCACGCAGGTCTCAGCACAAGGGCTAACAAACCCCATTGGGTTTGTGCCCCAGGGCACTGGGTTATACTGCTGGGGTTTTGTGAGTTGAAAGCAATTTTTCTTTGTGTCAGTGTCTTTATGATAATATCTTTCATTAAATTGTAAGTCTGACTTATAATCTCTCTTGTGGTGTGTCCATTTCTCCTGCCGGTTTACCTTTAAACCAGCACAATTTGGGACCAGCTAATGTTAACACCTGTGAATGCTGCTGAGGCCCTGACTCTCTCAGAAACCTTGGCAATGAACACTCCATCCCCTCCTATCATGAGTGGGAAGATTATTAACCTGGCTTGATTCTCCCTGTCATAATCTTCTGTTTCTGTTATCTGGTGTGGGCAGATTCCTTGTAGCAGGAATCATTCACATTCCTGCAGACTGCTACCACAGCCCCTTCCACTCCTGCCTACCATTAAGCAGTCCCACATTTGCTGGTTTTTCTTGTTGGTCAGGTTTTCCAGGTCTCTGACATCCTTCTCTGGATCCTCTCCGACCAGCCCAAAGGCCAATGTCCAGCCATAGCCACGACTCCCTGCTGCTGTGGAGAATGGCAAGAGCTGCCTCCAACATCTCTGAAGCCCTCTCACAGTTACATATCCCAGTACTGTATTTGGCCCTTTTTTGGCTGTTGGCCCCTTGCTCCATAGTTATCTATTAGCATGTCAAGTTATTCCCCCCAATATTGCTTCTTGCAAATATATATTTATAGAACTTCTTGTTATATGACATGTAGTTGTTCTGGAATGCTGCCAGTGTGGGGTGTGCTCTGTGATGTCCTGCTCCCCAAGACTGGTTTTCTAATTTCTTAGTGAGGGTGGTGTGGAGGGGGAGCTTAGGGTTAGGAATCTGCCTTCCAACATAATTCCCACACTTCCTCTCTTCATATTGTGCCTGCAGTCCTGTATTTCATGCTCTCACCTGCTGACAGCAGCAGCTTGGAGATGGTTGCCTGAGCTGGGACCAGCACCCGTGGCACACTGAGGTTAGGCTGGGTATGATCTGTAGCTTATGGACCTGTGTCGAAGCCTTATGAGCATCAATCTGTACACACAGTTTCCTGTTCTTTTGTCAGAAGAGAGAACCAGAGTGGGTTTGCCACAGTTTCCTACGAGCAGCCAGTGTTGGTGACTGTTCCCCTGTGTGCTGCCCTGAAGGGTCTTGGGCTGCTTTGCTGCTTGTCCTGGTGCTCCCCAGAGGTCTAAAGCAGCACTGAGCACTTGGTTTTCTTTCCTTTAAAAGAGCAACATAACATTGTCCTTCTGCTGACCCAGCCCCCCAGTTTTGGCTGCACCCTTCCCTCTCCCGGCTCTCCCACTGCCCTCTCTGCCTCCATCCACAAAGGGCTGCCAGGCCTGGCCTGCCTGCACTGTTTGGTCTCTCCAAGCTCCCCAGCCCAGTTCCTGAGAGGGTTGTTGTCTCTCACCAGTGCTGACTGCACACCCTGGCTGGTCCAGACTGAGGCACTGAGGCAGTGAGTGCCCCTCCATGGCAGTATCCACCAAGGGCTTCCCCTTTCCACCCCACAGCATCAGCCCTGGCTTTGCCTGTCCCCTTCCTCTCCATGTGCACTCACTGCCTTAGCACTGAATCCTCTTTCTTTCTCCTTTGGTCTTCTTGATTTTGCATTTCAAGTGGATGCACTTACATTCCAACCTGTCTGCCTGCTCCCTGCTCGCTCCAGGTGTTTTGACACAGCATGGAGTGTTCTCCATCCTTACAAGGCTCTGGGCACTGCCATGGCTCTCCCTTGGCCCCTTTGCAGCCAGGCTGGTGGGCAGGGAGCAGCAGACAGGGCCAGCCACAGGGGAGAGGCAATGCTTGGGGTGTGCAGGGCAGGGCAGCACTCAGTGGGCTTGGGGAAGTTGCTCTAAGGACAAGGCTTTCCCAGGAAGCCAGACCAGGCCCTGGGTTTACAGAGCTTGGGGCTGGATATCCGAGGAGCTATTTGAATTGTACCTCAACAAAGATCTGAGCACCCTGCTCCCTATTCTTGGTCCCAAGCTCTGGCTCATTCCCTCTGCAAGACAATGAGCTCTTTCATGTCAGGGTAGCATTCATCCACTGATTTCCCCCACATTCCACATCAATGGAGGATACCCTGGAGGATAGAAGCAAAGCCAGAACCTTTCTCTTCTACTTGCATCTTCCCCCAAAAAATCACTTTTAAAGCCTTGTGAGTGTTTGCTGGACAGTCTGTCCCTTCTCTTCTAGTGCCACACCAGCTGCTCAGGTAGGGATGTTCCCCAATACCCTCCTCCTGGGTTTCGGGTGAGCCTGGCAGTTGCTCACAGAATGGTAGCTGGGTTCTCCCGAGGCAGCAAACCAAATTTATCCAGCCTTCCTATACTAAACAGTACATTTCCCCTTAATTCCAGCCTGTCTTTCCAGAACAAGCTTCATCCTTCCATATTAATATTCCAGTCATGTGCCTGAGTTAACCAAGCCTTTGTTATGCCAATTAAATCATAATCTTGATTGCACATTTAGGCTTCCAGCTCCTTTTGTTTATCCCTCCAACAGGGTGGGCATGCACTGGGCTGAGCCCTGTTCTCCTCTGTGCCTGGGGGCTGCACTGGGAGTGCAACCTCCCCCCCAGCTCCCCCGTGGCTCCTGTGAGGTGCAGGCTGCATATCCAAGCCTGTGCTGGGGCATATTGGCAGCATGGGAGCTGGCACCCCTTCTCCTTCCATCCTGGTGTCAGGAGGTGAGCGAGGGTGGCCAAGCTGGAGAGAGAACAAGGGGGAGCAGTGAGCACCTGGGCTGGGCTCTGGGCAGCACCCCCAGTGCTGTTGGAGGCAGCTTTGGGCAGCTTTGGGCACAGCCTGCTCCTACTGAAGGGCACAGGGCTGGCAGCAGATATGGGACTTCTGGGCCCCTCTGTGCTGCAGCTTCCTGCTGTGGTGCAAGAAGGGGCTCTGTGTGTTTGTCTTCATCTGTGTTCATTTCGGTCAACAGCAGAGTATCGGAGCCAGGAAAGCCACGTTTCAGTTGTCCCAGCTGCAAGGCCACACTTGGATATTTTCAGTGTAAATCCAAGGTCTGGACACACTTCCCCAGGGTGTGAATCCTCTCCTTAAACTTTGTGGTTTGTCATCAACATTGGCTTGGATAAACAAACCCACTCAGTGCTGCCTGGAGCAGCCTCCGGCAGCAGGATGCTCCCTGCCTGTGCCACTCCAGCACATCCCATAGATTTAAGGCAGGGCCTTGCTCAGAGGTGCCACAACCTGGTTTCCCAGAGGCAAACCCACTCACAGCAGAGCCCAAGGGAAATCAATAGTGAGAAGGAAAATTAGCTCATTAAACAGCCATCAGCTCGACATGAGGAGCCTCCTGTCCTGCTACATCGGCAGATCTTGGCTGGATCTGGCATCAGGACAGCAGCAGGCAGACATGCTTGCTGGGTTGCCCAGTATTCCCAGCACCCATGTGGGTGTTGGGCACCCCTGGCCTGGTGAGGATGAGCAGGGCAGCTTTAGGGAGCTGCTTATGCAGAGCAGCCCAGGGTGAAGGATGGGGCTGTGCCCCAGGTATGGGGTGTGCCACTGGCCCTGCCAGCACCCTCAGACCTGGCCACAGGGCACCAAGAGCACTCAGGGCTGCAGAAGTGGAGACAGTGCCAAGTTCTTTGCTCTGTGCTGGAGGAACAAGGGCCAAGGGGCAGACGCCGGGACAAGCAAAGCTCAGGCTGGGGTTGGAGACTTTCAGCATCCCTGGAGTCACTCTGCCATCCACCAAACCAAGCTCTCCACTGAAGATGAGCAAGGAATAAAACAAGGGAATTTTTAAGGTCTGCTGGAGCTGACTGCTAAGGGATAGGGAAGTTTCCCTTCTGAAAGCAAAACTCATCTTCCTTTTCCTTGATACAATGGAGTAATTTATTCCCTTTGGAAATCTCAGCAATTCTTAGGGAACTAAAGCAATTTGATTCCTTTTTGTCTTGTTACAAACCCAGGTGAGCCAGCACAATTATTTAGTGGGAATTAATGGCACCAATTATTTCCAGTTCCCTCCATGAGCAGGGTGCTGGATTGTAGATCCCTGCCCTGTGTCCCTCACCTACCCACAGTCATCTGTCACGGACCTGCCTATCCTCACTGCAGCCCGGAGGCTGGTTTGATGCCTGTGGTCACCAATGCCCAGCCTGGTGTGTGACCTTATGGGTCCCACCACACCCAGTGCCCTGGAACAGCCCCCAAGACTCCTTGGGCACCCCCAGTGCCCTGGCACCATGAGCCCTGGGGGTGTGTGGCGTGGCCTTGGGGCATCAGCTGTGTGTCACTGATGGGGAGACTGAGTTTCACATGCTGCTGTTTCTGAAACACTGAGGACAAAGCAGCCAGAGCCCCAGAGCCACCAGGGTGTCAGTCAGGTCATTACTGAGCCTGGTGCTGTCATGAGGAAGGGCACACTCATCCTGATTTGTCCCTGTTGAGGGACTTCTCATAGTGGATAGTGATGCTGTGCCAGGGCAGGTGCACAGGATTTAATCAGGCCCAAAGCAGGTAAGCTGTGGGGGAGGAAAAAACGGGGACAAGGCACAGGAAAACAAACAAGACATACTGTAGGGACATATTTTTGGGGCAAAAGTGCTGGTTTGCTGCAGGTGGAATATGGGCATGAGAAGCAGGCACTTCCAACAAGCGAAGAAGAGTGAGAAGGAGGGTCTGAGAGTGTGAATGTGTTTTCAGAAGTCCCTGGTGTCCTCTCAGGCTGAGGAACTCTGAAGGAGGACCCCAATCTCAGCCCAAGGTACATGCAGGAGAACACTGTGCAACACCATGAGGGAGGTGACTCACTGTATTGTCCCCAGCTGTCACCCTGCCCCACCACTCATCAAAGGTGCCCCATGTTCCCTGTCCCCTGATCCAGAGTGCCCCTGGCTCCTGTGGCTCTGCAGGAGGGAGTGGTGAGTGGCATTCCATGAGCCAACATGAGCTAGTCAGCTGTTGCTCCCCTGCCCCCAAACACTGGTGGCTTTCACAGCCAGTTCCTGCTGCAGGCTGGGGCTCATGCAGCTGTGAGAGTCGGTGTGCTGGGCCATCTCAGCAGCCACAGCTCTTCCTGCGCCACCCCTGTATGTGCACCATCCCCATCTGCATCATCCCCATGTGCTGCATCCCTGGATGCTTCATCTCCTTCTGCTCCATCCCCATCTGTTCTATCTCCCTGTGCCCTCTCTCCAGGAGAACATTCCCATGTGCCCCATCCCCATCCCCACCACCCCCTGTGTGCTCCATCACCATGTGTTCCATCCCTGTCAGCACCATCTCTGTGTCCACCATCCTTGTGGATGAGGTGGCCATGCGCGCCACAAGGAGCCCTGTGCCAGAGGAGGCACGTGGCTGGATTGGCAGCATCTCTGCTCTCCCATTGCAGGGCTCTGGGAAGCCCTTGGTTTGGAACACATCAGCACAATGGTGCTGTCGTCACCCCTGTTACCTTGGCTGTGTCTATGGAGTGGAGATATTCCTAGAGAGACGAGGCTGGAGCCGGGAGCGAAGGTACCTGCATTGGGTGGCAGCTGATCTCTGCCAAGCCTGGGGTGAGCTTCTGCAGCCCGTGGCACCCTGCTCCCTGGGGGCACGTTCAGCCTGCACCGACCCCTGCAGGGTGTCCTGTGCTCCAACACCGGCACAGTCCCTCATTTCCGCCGACACCAAATACCACATGGGGCAGTGCTGCCTTCCCACACCAACAGCACAGCAGTTTGGGGTTCACAGCTGGAAATAACAAATCTTGACTCTGAATATCTGAAAAATGCTTCAGCAAAAGTGAATCTGTGTCCAGGGGTGCCTGACAGTGGTAACAATCCCCCACCACGGGACCTCATCCTGCACAGGCTGTGCCAGGGTGTCCCTGCTCCCTGGCAGATGTGGCTGCACAGCCCTCACAGAGTTGCTTGCTCTCCTAATTAGAGGCAGTAATTAGGGTGCTCCTTGCCACCACATGCTGTGGGAGACTGGAGTAGAGATGCAACTCATGGTCTTGCATGTTGTGTCCCCATTTCCCTGCCTGATTCCAGGTGTTCTATTGGCACAGGATGAGGAGGATGGGCCGTTGTGCAGCCAGCAGTGCCCAGTGTGGCACAGCTCCTCAGGCTAAACCCTCTGGCTGCCCCTTCCACTGCCCATCCCGCTGTCTTCCCCTGAGCTGCCAGAGCAGATTTTGCTCAAGTTGAAAGGTCATGGTTAAAGTCCTTTCCCTGCTGGTCTGCAGAGCTGGGGCTCCCCGACTGGCACTGCCTGTGGCCCTGGCACTGGTGCCCTCTCAGGGCTGGATTGGGGACATGTGGCATCCCCAAATCTGCCTGCAGAGGCAGTGGGGTGTCCCTGCCTGCAGTGGGGGATCAGCACGGGGCAGCTCCCGCTGGTGTCATGCCCAGTGTCGTGGGCAGCCTGGCACCAGCCACCCCTCCCAGCCCTGCTGTCCCTTCGCTGTCCCTGCCACAGAGGAGCCCCTGACTGTGCCCTTGCTCCCCTCTCACAGAAGGCATCCACCATAAATTTTGCTTAGTATCCCAATGGCCAACAACTGCTTAAGGACAGAATTGCTGCCTAATTATACAAAATTACAAAGGAATTTATTCTTGGAGTGATAGGAGGTGTGGTCTGATGTGAGTGATGGTGGCTTTATTCTTCCTCTGAAAAATTGCTGCTGCCATGGTGGGTTTGTGCTGGCACCAGGACACAGCTCAGCACAGTTTTGTTGCAACAAATTTCTGCAGAACGAAGATGGCTCTGTGGGTTGGAAACAGCCACTCTGGGCATTTCCTGTGTCCTCAGTGTCCCCAGCCTTGCAAGGGTCATGCAGAGGATGGACGTGCATGATGGTTCTGGATCAAAGAACTAATCCCATCCACAGAGCAAACCAGCCTGGAATTATTCTGGAATTATCAGAAACAGCAGCACTAGTCATCCCTGTGATACATAGTCGATTTAAGGCAGAAGAGCTCTGGTATTCCCAAGGGAAAATGGCTGCTGGCAGGCAGTGTGGCCTGGCATCCCAGAGGACCAACCGTGCCCTGGGCTGCACCCCCAGCAGCGTGGGCAGCAGCTGAGGGGGGATTCTCCCCTTTTACTCCACTCAAGTGAGACCCCCACCTGCAGGGCTGGTCTAGCTCTGGAGCTCCCAACATAAGAAGGATATGGAGCTGCTGGAGTGAGTCCAGAGGAAGACAAGGAGATGCTCCCAGGGCTGGAGCCTCTGCTCTGGAAACAGCCTGAGAGACTGGGGATCTCACCCAGAGAAGAGAAGGCTCCAGGGAGACCTGAGAGCCCCTTCCAGGGCCCAAAGGGGGTCCAAGAGAGCTGGAGAGGGACTTTGGACAAAGGCCTGGAGTGACAGAACAAGGGAGAATGACTTCCCACTGCCAGAGGGCACCCTGCATACTGGGGAAGAATCTTCCCTGTGAGGGTGGGCAGGCCCTGGCACAGGGTGCCCAGAGAAGCTGTGGCTGCCCCATCCCTGGGAGTGTTCAAGGCCAGGTTGGACAGGGCTTGAAGCAACCTGGGCCAGTGAAAGGCATCCCTGTCCATGGCAGGGGGCTTGTACTAAATAACCTTTAAGGTCCCTTCTCACCCAAACCAGTCTGTGAGTCTGTGATTCTGTCAGCACCAGCAGTAAGTGGGGCTGAGCAGGGCCATGCAAGGCTGGGCTCTGTCCTGCCTGTGCCGTGCAGAATGGGAGACCAAAGGCCCCCATGCTGTCCTGCTCTGGACCTGCAGTCCTGAGCTCTTGATGGCCACTTTCAAACTGTGATGAGAAAATTCTGCTCCACATCTTTGCCTTCCCCCTGCCAGCAAGGTGCCTGCTGTCCCCTTTGGCTCTTGGATTGAGCCTCCTCTGTCGTTATTTCAGCTCCTTCCTTCTGCTCCCTGTCCTGGGTCTGGGCAGAGCCCATCTCCATAATGACAACCCAGTGGTCAGCAGCACCTGCTGAAGCTGGAGAGAGGTGTGTGGGGCTGTGGGATGGGCTCAGCCCCAGTGCAGAAACTCTGGGTCTGGGGCAGGGCAGAAGCTTATAACGACCCACCCCTGAGGGAAAGCCTTGCTCCCTTAGGGTGAACTGAAGTGAAATAACACTGAATGACTAGGTAGATTTATTTTTAAACAATTTAATTGCATAGAAAAGGAGGAAGACAGTTGTTTTTGTTCTCCTCTATAAAAGGATCACAAAGAAAATATATGAGGAAAAGAAAAAGAAGAAAAGGACAACAGTAGATAGTAGAGGAAAGGTATTACCAACCTTGGATCCAGTGAATCCAATGATTGCCATTTCTGTATCTGTGGTGAGAGTAATGGTCACAGGCTTGAACTGTCAGGAGGAGGGACCCATGAAACAAAAAGTAAGGTAATGTATATTCAGGCTGGAACAGGAATGCCCATATCCCTCCCCAAGGAGAGCATCCTTCATGTCTGATGCAAGAGGATGGGGCACACACAGCTTTCTTATGGAGAGGTCCTGAAAAGAGTTGGGGGCTGCTTTGGGATTCTTGGTGGTCCTGATCCTCTGTTGGTCTTACCTGCTCTTTAGCAACACTTCTGCAGTTGCTCTGTGTGTTGTGTGGTCACCATGGACCTGAACAAGAGAAGTGGCTCAAGAAAGGTACTGCCCTACCTCTACACAGCTTCCCTTTCCTGGCACGTTCTGTGCTAACTTGTCCACTTGAACAGTTATCAGTTTTTGAGGAATAACAATACGTGAACTCTTTTCTGTCCAGGCTCCTACAAATCTGAAGAAGTGCCCAGTGCTTGTCCCAGCCACTGTCCTTCTCCCTGCCCAGCTGCTGCCACCAGAAAATGAGTTTTCCTTAATGTGGAGCTGTCAGGGGTTTATTAAACATGGCCATGGTAAACAGGGGCCTGTAGACATTATTTTGGCTGTCCCAGACAGTGCCATGGGACGCAGGCAGCCACAGCAGGTCTCTGCTGGCTGCAGGAGACAGGTGGAACTCAGAGGAGCTCTGCTCAGAAAGATGCTCCTGAAGCACATGGGAGCTTCAAACAGGACAGTTTCCAGGCTGTGCATGGAGACAAAAGTGGCAGTGGGTGACAGCAGAGGCTGTGGTGGCTGCGGGGGCTGCAGTTCCTTTGTGCCCGCTGGGCTTGGCACTTGCTGACCACACAGGGAGGTGTCCTGGGTGCAGCTGGTGGCCAGTTCTGCCAACATCTCCCATCTGCTTTGGCGTATCTGTCCCCAGGAAGGTGGGGCAGGGCCTGAACATCTTCCAGGGGCATCGTTGTCACCACTGGCTTCTCCTACGTCACACTGACCACAGCCCGATACTGGTGCTGGCTCTGGGCAGCTGCTGGGCAGGTGCCAGGCCATGATAGCATCAGGGCCTCAGGATATGGGGTGACAGGTTGATGGGGTCCTTTGAGGCTCGGGAGGTGTTTAGTGCCAGTTCCTGCCCAAAGCAAGACCCACCCCCCTCCCCGTGCAGTGGGAGTGGTCTGAGCATGTCCCAGGGCAGAGCCTCTGCCACAGCAGGAGGGCCCTCAGGCTGACAAATATTGGCACCAGGGGTGTTGGAATAGCTCTGCTGGGAGGAGGGGCCCCGTGGGGTAGGCACAGCCCACCCAGGCATCGAGCCCTGCCTGCTGCCTGCACATGCAGACAGAGCTGTGGTTCCTGTGCACTGGGCAGGCACCACGCCAGGGCCAGGCTGCTCCCACTGCCCTGAACGCCATTCCATCCACCCTCGCCCTATCCTGTCCATGCTGGCACTGCCACCGCCCTCGCTCAGTCCCCGGGGCAGGGACACTGCCAGGGCCCACGTGCCCCATGCAGGGCCGTGGCAGGAGTGGGCAGTGCCTGCAGGGGCCGGGACAGGGCGCTGCAGCCCCCTCCGCCCAGGGGCACCTGCGGCACCTTGCCAGGCTGCCTTCACCCCGTCTCCAGCAGGACCCTTTGGCCCAGGGAGCCAGCAGGAAACATCCCTGTGGCCAGTCCTCATCCCTATTCATTGCCCTGGGGTATTAACAAGGCTGTGAAAATCCTCCTGACTGGAGAGGGACTTCCACTTTCCCACACAAAAATCCCCACTGGAAAAAACGCAGCAAGTATTTCTGAGCAAAACCTGGAGGGAGCAACAGGCATGCCCTGGCCCATCGTGCCCTGCCACGGAAGGGAGCTGGGTGCCAGAGCCAAGGTCAGGAGCATCAAACTCCCAACAGCTGCTGCCCAGGAGCCAGTGAGAACTCTGAGAGTGACCTCCTGGAGCTCTTGGTGGGCATGAGAGTGTGGACTGGGATCCCCAAATGCAGCAGTTCCTGCCTGCAGCCAGCACCTGGATCAGTATAACCTGCAGTCCCTGGGCAGCAGTGGGGGCTCTCGGCATCCTGTGCTGGGTCCTGCCACCTGCCCAGCTCCCAGAGCAGGAACCCGCTGGTGGCAGCAGGAGGTTTCGGGGCTGCACCGATGCCACCGCCCTGGAGCCCCCATGGCCACATGGACAGTGTCTGACAGGAGAGTTTCGGTGCAGCATCGTGAGTGGGGCCCACCCAACTGCTCCCAGACTCCCACAGGCTTCCAGGGGCAGCTCCAGGATGGTTGGAATGGAGCTTGGGGTCACAGGACACATCCTGAAAAAGGAGGGCCCCAGGAAGAGGGTTCTGGAACACAGAAGGGGGTTCTGGGGCACAGCAGCCTGCCCCCCCTCTGTCCCCACCCGGGATCGCCCCAGCTTGCCTCCAGCAGGAGCTCTCAGCTCTTCCAGCCTCCCTGACCCCCTCCTGCCTGCTGCCCATTGGCATTGTCAGAATAAATGGGCAAAATAAACCTCCTTTGGACTGTAACTCCATTTCTTCCCTGACCTGAAAGGCAGAGTCCTGCAGTTGGGAGCAGTGAGTCCCCACAGGCTCTGCTGCCGGGGAAGACAGAGCTGTCGCTGCACTAATGAGTGAATTAGCTAATGAAAACAGTATTTAAAATAATCACAATATTTCTTTATTTGCATGTAAAGATGACATAAGAAAAGATAATTAGCAGCATGTGAAGCAGTTCTACTACTCAATTTTCTCAGTTTAGCTAATTAATTATCTTAGTAAAATGCATCATTATGGCTAATTTTAGAAAATCCAGCAGCTGCAAGGTCAGAGTGGGAACAATTTCAATTTGTAATTGGAAGAAACATGCAAGTGAGTCAGATACTCTTTTATTAGATAATAATAATAATAATGAATCACATAGCCATGTATTTTAAGTATTTTAAGATGCAGAAAATGCCCTGAATCATTTAATAATGTCATCAAATGGGCTCCCATCAGGGGCTGCTGGAGGAGCACGAGGGCTCTGGGCCCTGCCTGCCCTAGTGTGGGCTGGGGGTGGCTCTGTGGGCATGGGGGGCTGGAGTACCACGGAGGGGCTGCCCTGGGCCCACCTGAGTCCCCAGCCTGTGCCTGCAGCACCCCCGGGCCTGGGCAGGGCAGTCCCAGCCAGGGAAGTGCCAGCAGCCCACCCTCCTGGCATGTGGCATTGGGGCTGGGGGACCCTAGGGTGGCAGAGGGGCACGGGCTGGAGGGATGCTGGATGTGCCGGGATGGGGACAGTGGACACGGTGGGCATGGGGTGGCCTGTGCTGAGGAATTCAAAACCCAGTTTGGGGTCAGGGCTGAGACACAGTGGGGATGGAGCACAGGACCCCCATGGCACTGCCTGTCAGTCCCACACTCCCAGCCCTTTTGGGCCACCCCTGCCCTGCTCTGGCTCTGCCCTGCACAGAGGGCAGGGTTTGCCACTCAAAAGCAGCCTGTTCCCCCCAGAGCTGGCAAAGGTGGCAATGCCCATGACCCACCAGCACCAGTGCCAGGGCCAGACATGGAGGACTGGGCTGACCCATCCCTGCCTTCCCAGGAACACCTTTGCAAGGATCCCTGGGGTGAGCCCGGGGTGTGCCAACTCCTCCCATCACACCCCGCTGGAGTGCCAGGCACAGCTGGGCCCCATGTGCAGGGTGGGGGCTTTTGGTACAGCATTACAATAAATGTAATGTTTATTATTAATATAAAACATAATTTCTAAAAATAAATGTAAGCAAGCAGAAAATCTCATGGCAGGTTTAAACTTCACCTATGGCCAGGTGAACCTCCACCCAGCTCCTGTGGCTGCTGCCATGCCCTGGGTGCTGTCCACAGCTTCTGGAGCATCCCTGGAAAGGAGGGGGATCCCCAAAGCAGCCTGCAGAGCCAAAAGCCAGAGCTGAGCCCCCTGGGATGCTCCCGGTTGCCACAGTAACATGCTGCCTCCTCCAGGATGCTCTGCCGTTGCCTCAGAGATGACCCGACCCACGCCCTGGGATGATCCCGTGGCCTTCACAGCCCTGGGGCACCTGGCCAGTATGGCCACTGGGCAGCCCCGTGGCACCAGCCCAGCCCAGGGACAGCCCAGCACCACTGATGTGGCCCAGGGGCACCGGGGGCAGAGCTGTGGTCCAGGGATGCTCTGCAAGCACCAGCACAGCCCCTGGACACCCGTCAGCCCCTGCCTGGCCTGGGCACACCGTGGTGCCACCCACCATGGCAGCGAGAGCGCTGGGGGCTGCCACCAGCCACAGCTCAGCCCAGCCCCACCTCCAGCCTCTTCCCTCCTTCCTGGCACACGAGTGTTCACTGCCAGCAGCCAAATAACATTTTCTCAGTTTAAAGCAGTAACTAAATTACATTTCACTCTGGAGAATGATCAGCAATGCAATTTGGCTTCATTTGTGGTCAGAGTCAGCCGTGCTACAGTGAGAACCAGTGTCTGGAGTGTTGGTGTGAGGCGCTTCTGCTTCCTCAGGAGATTCACAGGAAGTGAGCAGATGAAGATGGCAGAGGGTGCTGAGGACAAGTCATCACCTCTACATCTGCTCTGGCCAAGCTGATGGCCCCTCTGCTTGCCCAGACTGGGCAGCATATGGGGTGCTGTCAGCTGCTGTGTGCCCCACAGAGCAGTTCCCCTTAATTAACAGCAAATCAGAAATTAATTCTAATTTCTGGCTGTGGCAGAGGGTGAGCTCAACCATCCCTGGGCTGCTTCACACTGAGGCCACTCTTGCCTCAGCCCTGGATTTGTTACTCCTGTTCTTACAGCAATCACCTGGATGGTGCCTCCCACACAATGCCCAGGTGCACTGCAGTGGTTCTGTGACTGCACTCACAGCCTCAGCATCCAACACCTGCAGACAGGGGGGACCTGTCACAGAGCCCACGGAGCTGCCCTGGGCTGCTCCCAGCAGGGCCCTTCTGCCCTGAGGATCTGGCAGCTGACGAGCCCCTGGAGTTGCCCCTGAGCTCCTGGGCTCGTACCAAAGCTTGTTCCCCACCGTGCACTCACAGTCCCTGTGAGCTGAGCACCAGCTGATGGAGATGCACTTCCCATCCATGGCCCTTAGGTGAGATTTCCACACTCCCAAAGAAGCTGAGCAGTGACTGACCCCTCCCCAACATCCTCCACAGAAGGGCCCCAGGCGAGGAGGTGCCCTCAGCCCCTTGACCAGACCCTGGTCCTGCTGGGAGCTGCCCCAAGGCAGCCTTAGGGCTGCAGTGCAGGATGGTCCGGGGTGCCACCCCACTGCCATGTGCAGCACCAGGGCTGACCCCTCAGGAGGGGTCAGGGGTGCTGGGGCCCAAGGTCAGGCTCTGGAGCCATGGGCATCCCCACATCCAGCTCAGGAAGGGGGGATGCACAGGGGGTGCTCAGCATGTCAGATTTATCAGTGAAACTGGGAAAGAAGAGGGGGCTGGCAGCAGCTCGGGGTGACCAGTGCTGGGGCAGGACATGGCACCCAAGGGCAGCAAGTGGCAGGAGGGATCTGAGCCACTGGGTGACCTGCCACCAGGCTGCCTGCACCTTGTTCTGTCAGGGACAAAGAGCCTGTCCACTTTGGGCTGAAAACTTGTGTTAGGGAAAGGATTTTGGAGGAGGTGCAGACACCAACTGAGGAGCTGCTCCCTGCACAGCTCAGGCATGGCCAGAACTGGCACTTGGCAAAATGGAAGTTGTGGGAAGGCCACTGGAGAAGCAGCATGCAGAGGTCCACAGTGAGCAAGAAGCCTGTGCCAGTGGGCAGGACACGGAGCAGGAACAGCCAAGGGTCCCCAGCCCCTGGGAGAGTGCTGGGCTGCTCTGCCAGGGCCTTTTGCTTCCTTTGTAGGGAAGAAGAAAGCATCAGGCTCCAACACCAGCCCAGAACACCCTTCCTGCCCCTAGCCCTGCACTGTGGGATGGTGGAGGAAGATACTTGACTGTTTATTGCTCACTTCTGTGATTCTTTAGAGATCAGTGTGGGACTTGCCCAAACCTTCCCTGAAACATTGTGATGAGGAGTTTCAGCAGTGGCACCAGCTGAAGTTACCAAAGATGGAACCAGCAGGAAAACAATGTTCACATATTCAAGTTTGGGGTTTCTGGAATGGTCACTTCAGTGTTTTTGTTTCAGCCCTCAGGTATGTCAAGGTGGGCAGCTTGGGAAAGGCACCAGAGCTGCTGCAAAGGTAAAATCACAGGGACACTGCAGGGCCCCTACAGTGCAGCAGGAAACACAGACACACAGACAGGGCCCTGCAGTGGGAACTCATCCCCTCCCTCAGGAGCTCAGAGATGGTCCATGGGGATCTGGCTGGATGGCACTGACAAACCCACACTCTACCCCAGGCCTGGTGAAGCCCTCCCAGTTCCCCACGGACCAATCCTCTCACACTGTGGCCCAGCTCCTCTCCAAACCCAAACTGGAGAAGGCACATCCTTCCTCCCCCCTCTGCGTGGAGAGCAGAGCCATCCCCCGCCCTCACAGGACTCCATGCCATGCCTGAGGCACACAGCTCTATCCCAGCAGCTTCCCTGTCCTGCTGGCAGGTGCCCAGAGTGGCTGCACCATGGGGCACACACACCTGAGATGGGAAGCAGCACATGGAGCCACCAGAGAACACTGGCATTGCAGGAGCATCCATCTCTCTCCAACAGCTGCTTTTCCCTGTTTTCAGTCCCCACGCTGATGAGATGCAACATGATTTCCTTCCCTCTAAGTCAGTGTGCTGTTCCCAGAGCTATTGTGTCTGCAATTCTGCTACCTCTGTCTGCTACTGCCCTGGGAAACATCTCTACTGGAGAAGTTCAACCAAAGCTTTGGAAAATATTAAAAATTGACTGGTGCAAAGTTACTAGATAAGAATCTTTAAAATTTATTGGACTAATTGTGTTACATTCAATATTTGATGTGTTTCTCCTGGACAAAGAATTGGCATAAATACAAACAAGCCTTTGTGTGCCTTCCCTAAACAAATAAGAGATAAAGTACTAGAGACAAAGGAACATAGTTCACATCTTCATATTTACATTTTGCCTTTACTTTACAACTTAGCGCCAGGAATATTTACAGAAAAATACAATAAGAACAAAAAGTTCATGTCTTGGCAACATACAGGTATTCATACAAATTGTCTATGACTGAAGCACATTATCTGGCGTCCTCACTTCTAATTGCTCTTGCTAAATCCACGGGGAAAAGGGCTGTGTTTGCCTTCAAAGACATCACTCAATTATACAACCATGAATTCGCATAAGATTTTCTGTGAGGCTGAAATTTAGTTCTCTCCTCTTCCTGGGCATGCAGAACCTTGTGGATAGAAACACTGTCACCTCCAGAGAACCCAGCACACAGCCCAGGGGCTGCTCCCCACACTGACATCCAAATTCCCACAGGCACTGTCCTCCCTCTCCTGCTTGCTGTAAGGTTCTAATGCCTTTTTAAAATTAGCTTTAAAAGAAATGCTTTTCTTTCAAAGAGTCTCTATTAAGGTACTGAGATCTCTGTAATTTCAACACTCTGTTTAACAATGTGATGATAGTCATCTCTGTTAGAATTATTACCCCAAACTGAAAGATTTGATGAAAAGAGAGAGTTTAGTTTAGTTATTGTGGAACATTTGCAGCCCAGTGACACCTACACACAACTCAGTGAGGGAGTCAGTGCTTGTCACCTCTGATGGACAGGGACATTGACCCAGACCACTCCAGCATCAAATCAAAACCCCCTGCAGCACTTTGTGATGTAAAAGAAGTCTGGATTCTTTACTAACTCTTGCAATCACCATGGAAATAAACCTCATTTGCTCTGACACTTTATGGGAAAAGCTCTCAAGGTTGTACCCTGGACTAGCTGAAGCCATCAGTTTAGCCAGACTTCAACAGGAGATGGATGTAATTCCCAAATTGGTGGTATGCATTTTGTTATGAAGGCTGAGACCTACACACACACAGGAAAAGGAGGGACAGTCCCCACTGGCACAGCTCTGCCCAGGCTGCCCTCTGCTGCCCCAGCATCCAAACGCCGGGGGATGGCAGCACATTCCTGCATCACAGTGCTTTTATATTGCACTGGGACTTTCTTGAAGACTCAGAGTGAATCCCATCACTTACACTGACCTGCTCACCAGCTGGTTCGACAACTCAACTCGCATCCCCCAGTGTTGGGAGCAGCCACAACAGGCCCAAATTGTTCCCTTCTTTCCAGACCTCTGCCACGGCCCATTGCTCTCACAGCTGTCCCTGCTCCCATAGGTGCCAATCCCCCATTTTAGGCCAACATGAAACAGACTGAAGATGATCCTTCAGCCAAGCACAGACATTTTTCAAAAACTGAATCTTCAGGCAGTCCAGTTGACTATCTTGGACTTGCCAGAACCCACACAGGGTTTCCCCAAATGCCCATCTCTGCACTCCCAACTGCCTGACAGCAGCACCTGGGTGCAGCTCCGAGCTGCCTCACCCAGGGCTGTGCAACACACTCAGCTGCAGGACAAGGTTGCTGGGATGCTGTTGGTGTGCAGACAGGGTGTTGGCTCAGGATGTTTACTGGTTACACATGCACTGCTCATGCCTTTTAAACCAATGGACTAAAGTATATTTGGCCATTAGTTGGATCCAATAGGTACATAGACAGTGTGGGTGAATTTAGTGTCCGTGCATTAAATGCTGCTGGCAGGAGTTTGGCAGAGGAAGGAGCTGGCCAAGGTTCCCTGCACAGCTTGGCCAACACACCCAGATGCTGCCTTGGGGCTCCTCCTGCCATGTGCCACCTGGGCAGCACACAGATATGGGCCAGCCAGCACACTTCCTGCTGCAGGAGTTTTCCTTGGCTGATTTCATTTTTTCACTTTCGATTCATCTGGATCAAATTCCAGAGCTCCTGAGCTGAGAAGTCAGTGCACTTGTCCCTTGCAACAAGCCCATGTCACCTAAAACCTGCTTGGCTGACACCTTGAAAGTCCTTTCACACATATTTTTAGGGGCTGGGCTTTCCATGATTTCTTTGTGAAAAACCACATGGAAAGGCAGGGGCAGGTCTGTCCCTGGCGGGGAATGAAACAAGGCAGCTGCTTCCAGTCAGGACTGTTGCAAAAAGTAACTCAAATATCAAAACCCAGTGCGTGCAGGTCTTACTGCAATGCACAGCACAGGTAATAAAACCATTTCTGAAATTCTGTGAGGAGCTCCCCAGATTCCTGCCCACAGTCACCCTCTTCCATTACCTAGTGCTGGAAGGGTAAGGACCAGAACTGCTGCCAGTGAGCACAGATGTGCCAGACATGGCCCACTGGCACAGTGCCAGGAGCTGGGGGTGCTCCCAGGGCTGCCAGCACCTTCTGCCCCTCTGAGACCCCCAGGGCACTCCTGTGGCTGCAAACAGCTGTCCCAGCCCAGCCCCCCAGTCTTGAACAGTCAAATGCACAGGCTGAGAACAAACTCCTGCCCGAGGCAGAAGGAAGCGCCACTGCCGGAGTGAGAATGGACAGCAGAGCCACAACCATCTGTAACTCCAAAGGGGCTTTCATGGAATTGCAGTTAACGGGAGAAAGGAGAATTCTTGAATTTTCTTTTCAAGTTGTTTTAATCTGTTTAACAGGTTCTTCTGAAAAGTGTTGTAGAAGCTGCAAAAACTGTTCATGCTATAAATAACAGGGAGGAGGCAGCCCTGGAATCTCAGATTTCAATCCAATGGAAGGAAGGCAAGTGATTTTATACTTTTTATGGAAATGGTGAGTAGGTGACACAGACACTCCAAAATAAATTAAGTAGTTGCATAAAAAATTTTTTTAAAAAATAAAAATCAAGCTACTGAAATTAAATGTGACATTTTGCAACAGACCTGAAAGTCATAACCTTGCTTTTATATAACCACAAGCTCCTATCCAGTAACAACTCCTGTTGGAAAGTCAGTTCAGTGCAGGTGGTGGTTGTTGTCAGCAGGACAAATCTCCTATACAGACGGACTCACTCCCAGCCGTGGGGGGGATGTCCACAAACAGCATCTGGGCTTTGGATTTCAGGGCCTGGTGTTTCCAAGTAATCTTCCTCCTCTCGCTTTTGGTACACAAATGGATTACAGGCAATGAAGGATCTTCTGTTGAGCACTGCAGGGGGACTGACAATGTCTTTGAAGTTGTTGCATGGATAGTTAAGGCTCTGAAACAGACTTCTCCAAGGAGAGATCCTGCTCCCTTCCCCTTGGATACACAGGTGTAGTGAGATGTTTGATGGCAGCTTTGTTTGTATTCTGTTTTCCATCCTCATATGCAGAGATGGCTTTATTTTGATTGTTTTCCCCTCAGAGTGAGACACCTACAGTTCCTAATCAGTCTGGAATGGATGATTGGGTGAAGAGATTATGCTGCTAGCATCCAGGAAGACTGGAATTCAGTAATCTTTTGAGGGCAGGTGAATTAAGTCACTATCCCAACTGCAATGTCTTGGATTAGTTTCTCATTCCTAGCACATGGTATCTGCTGACTTGTGCTAAAACATGACTTTCTGAATTCCAGAGGGCTGGGGAAATTTGTTGTTGTTATTTAACTGTTTTCATTAGTGTAGCCACCAAGCTCTGATCTAATTGTCCTGGAAGGATAGTGACCTAGGGGTTGCAGTTCTTGAGCCCAACGTCCTGGAAAAGCGAGGTATAAAACTCGGGCTCCAGCTGCCTGTTCCGGTACTTGTTGACAATATCCGCAATTTTCTGTTTCCTGCGGACGTGGGGGGGGTTGTAGGAGTCACTTTCCAGCCTCTTTCTCCGACAAATGTTTATCACTGTCTGCCTCACCAAAAAACCTGAAAAAGAAACAACATTTGAATCAAGTTTACATTCAAGCCTGTGCCCCCTCACCGGCTTCCCAGCCAAAGGCACTCCTGGGGTCTGTCCCACCCAAGCCCAGGGAGGTGTTCAGCACCACCAGCTCAGGAGCTTCTCTCCATGTGCAGCTGGACAGCCAAGGTCTCCGGGCCTGCAAGGACCTTCACTGTGAAAAACCAAGAAAGGGACTCCCTCAGTGGTACCTGGAACTGGCTGGAGGAGGATTTCCTTAGTTTTCCAGAGCCAGGCAGCTGCCTGCAGCAGCACCTCTGGGACAAGAGGGCAAAGAATCCAGGCAGCCAGTGCAAGAGCTGCAGTGCACAGCCCTGGCCATGCCACACGGGACAGCAGAGCTCAGGCAGGCCCTGAGGGCACACCAGGTAATGCCAGGGGAGCCCTGAGAATGAAACAAGTACCTGCCAGTACTTTTTTCCAGTAGGAATTGCAGAGATGGGGATGAAGAAAGGGGATGAGGAAAAACCTGATGGGTTGTGGCTGAAAACTGGTTTTTCTTCCTCTCACTGTCTTGTCACCCCCTATAACTCACTGCTGGATGTGGAGGAAGGACGAGGTGGGGAACAGAAGCAGGAGCATTTGGCCAAAGCTGGCAGTGAACTTTATCTTACATTATTCTGAAATGAAATTCCTGTGCCTCTAAGGAAGTTAAGTGTCCCTTACCCACTTTGCTGTTTCACAAGCTTTCTTACAGGCAGAAACAGTCTTCCTTATTTAGAGGACTTAATTACTGACTACATACAAACCACAGCTGCTGAACTTAGAGACAAGACAAACTTCATTATATTAACAGTCCTGATGCAATGAAAAACAAACCCATGAAAACATACCTGAGTCTTTCTCAGTCTTTTTTAAAAGTCACTGTCGTCAGCTGAATTTATAAATATTATTTAAGGGCTCAGTCTGGTTTCAATCTTCCCATCACTGAATTATGCATGCAAACCCCAGAACCTGAAAGTCCTCCCCTGCAAGAGCAGTTTTATGGGTAGGAACAGGTATTCTGATGTTCAGTACTTCACTGCCCTCTATCCCATGAACTGCTCTCATGGGGTGAGATTTCCTGTTGCTGAGGCCAAGTAGCACCAATGCCAAGACAGATCCATGAATCCAGGAGCAGAGGGACAGGCAGAGGGCACACACCCTGTTAACACATGTCTGCATGGCATTTTTATTGAACACATCAGAAACCTTCAGTTGCTGTGGTGTTAATCCCTGTCTGGCTCCCAAACCAGAGGGCACACACGGCGTGCCAGCACAGCCCCAGAGCCAGCAGTGCCCTCTGGCAGCACGTTGGTTCTCTGTGCTGAACACCAGGGATACATTTCGGATCTCTCCTATCCAACCCACCGAGCCTGTTCCCGTTTCCAGCCCATCCCCTCCCTCCTGCTGTGCTGGCAGCCAAGCTCTGCCCACCTGCTCCCTCTGCTGTTCCTGCTCCTGCTGCAAACAGCACGGCTTTTGTTCTGCCATGCCCAGTGCTTTTTCCAAGAACCATTCCAGAACGTGTATTTTGCAAATGTACTATTATTAAAAAAATAAAAACCCCACAACCCTTCCTAAAGCTCTTTAGCTTACCAAGAGCTCTCCTACTGACTATCATTCCATCCACCAGTGGTATAACCATGTTGAATTTCCCAGTTGCTCCTTGTAGTTTTATCCTGAATAAGCCAGTGTTTAAAGGATGGATGAAGATCACAGGAACTTCCTTCTCAGGAATGCTAGATCTTAAGGGAAAAACCACAACTTAAATCAGTTTTACAGCACTCTTTCAATTAATCTGTAGAGGAAAATGACCATTTTAAGCATCAAAAGAAAGTAAAAAAATGCCTCGTGGCTAAGGCAGCAGATCCTGGGGCGTGCCCTGAACCTTGGAAAGGCTCCATCAGCTGTCCTGTGCATGTGACCTCCTGTCCCCACGGCTGGAGGGTCCTGCAGCCAGGGCACAGCACCACCCACCTCACGAGGGAGGGAATCACAGGAGAGGGTCATCACAGACTCAGATAAAGTGACCCATTTGTTATTCCCTAATTTATGTTGTACCTACAGTGATATGAAAAGCTCTTTCATTTTTTCCACCAAAAAAGGCCCACTGAGGAATGAAGAAAGATAATGAAAGTAAGAGCAGTCTTACCTCAGGGAAGTGCTACTATTGGCTGTGGTTTCCACACCAGTGCTTGTCTCAGACACCAGATCAGGGAGAGGGAAGTTTTCTGTAAGAATAGGAGGTACCAAATGAAGTTTACCTACTCCAGTTTTGGAATTTTTTTGGTGCATGCAGGGAAAGATTATTTATCATCAGTCAAAAATCACACAGCCTTTATACCATGGCTATTCTTGTGTGGTAGCATCTTTTTTTTTTAATGTTTGATCTCTCATTGCAGTGTACAGACACACCTCAGCCACCTGCACTCAACAGAAGACTCTCCATTCTCTCATAGCAAAGGTCAAAATCTCTAGAGAAACTGTGAAAGCAGGAACTTCAATCACAAAAAGAGCTTTCAAATTATTATTCACAGCATCTGCACCCATCCACAAGTAATCAGCCGCAAGAACAGTGCTAGGAATGTCAAACAATGCCACCATTCACACCTACAGTTCCCATGAGCCCTGCTCCCACAAACAGTATCCTTCCTCAAGTCCAAGCTCTGCAGATCCCCACCATAACCTCCAACTCTGCACCTCCAACTCTGCTGCCATGCACTTGGTAACAAGGACTGGATAATGAAGGTTCAGAAGGAGACCTGAATCACTGGAAGGGGATTTGGCACTTCCCATCCCCTTGTTTAGGGGCTGAGAGATGTTGAGGGTCATTCAACAAAGTACAGTCTGGGCAGCAGGACAGTGCTTCCACCAGAGAGCCTAAGGTCCAAACCCAGATTTTGCCATCCAAGCTGGGATGCTAAGGGTACTCAACAGCTGGAGCAAGCAGAGGAAGAGCATGGCAAGCCATGGAAGCACTCTGGGATGGAGCAAGAGGGAGGGCAGGCAGTTGGCATTGGGGCGATACCTTTGACTACAAAGCAACAGCCTTTCCACTATCCAGACTCAAAGACATACAAGAAGCATAAGGCATAAGCCAAGAACATAAGGAGCATATGGCAAATCCCCTGGGCTAGAAGCCACTTCTAAGACCTCCCCCTCCCCCATCCAACTGCCACATTTACTGAGCTTCACAAACTCATTTCTTCAGCTTCAGGCCCAGAACTTTGGGAGATTCCTACGGCAGCTGAAAGAAGCAGCCAACTAGAAACACACGTGTGTAGCACAGTTGCTGCCTCTGCAGTGAGTTGGCTTTAGCTGCCACCTGAGATGAAGTGGGTCCGGGACACCAGTTTGGAAACTGAAGTGGCTGAGGGACTACTGAAGATAAAGGAACACCCTCTGGGCAAATGTCTGGAAAATAGAATGATGCTGCAGAACTTTCTGTCTCCTGATCCCAGGAAGGCTCTGAGGGATGTGCTGTGGACAGGGTGGTCTTCTTGAGGATTTACATCTACACTTCACAGGAAGCTTCCTATTGATCACTCCCACTCTCTTGGCAGATTTACGGAGGAAGGAGCTCCGTCCTTAATTAAGGTCCACCCTCACTACCAGACTGCAAACCAGGATTAGAAATCAAAGCCTGAGTAAAGCACCAGCTGCAGACTCTGCTCGGCTGGGCCAGTGCAAAGAGACTCTCACATAGTGCTAAGGCCAGGCCATGGCTTTGAACCAGCACACAATAAGCTCTTGGAGACAAAGGACTCCCCAAACCTAGAGCCAGCTGCCCACCATGACCACACCACGGCTGTGACAGCGTGGGCAACGCTGGGACTCTCCCAGAGCAGCCAGTACCCAGAGCCAGGGAGGAAACACCAAACCAAGAAACATGAAGCTGCAGGAGGAGCAGGACCCTGCCTGAGAAACAGGGCAGGAAGGAAGCTGGGATGCACAGCATGGAATGGGCACCCTGAGTGCAAAACAAACGAGCCCGAGAGAGAGAGCACGGAGTGTACCATCAAACCGAGGAGGAAGGATGACCCCTTCAGCAAGGAAGCAGCAGGTGGCAGAAGCCCTTTTTTTAAGGGAAACCATATCCACACTGAGGAGACAGCAATTGAGAGGAAGTCAAAAGCAGAGAGGTTCACTGCCCTGAGTTCTGAGCTTAAGTAGGTTCATGACAGCATTTCACAGGTAGTGCCAGACCTAAGGGAAACTTCAGACCTACATATGCCACTGATTCATCTATACCCCATGGATTGTCATTTAAATATCAGAGAACTGATTCAGAATCTTAAAAGTGCTGTTACAGACATAAATGAGGATTTATTTTTATTGTGAGTGTGGCCAGGCCCTGGCACAGGTTGCCCAGAGAAGCAGTGGCTGCCCCTAGAAGTGTTCAAGGCCAGGTAAGACAGGGCTTGGAGCAACCTGGGACAGTGGAAGGTGTCCCTGAGCATGGCAGGGGACTTGTACTAAATGACCTTTAGAGGTCCCTTCCAACCCAACCCAGTCTGTGGTTCCATGATCTAGCATTTTACAAAAAAAGCAGAACAGAGTCTTTCCTCTGGCCCCTGCCCCGTTGTTACTTCAGTGAACTGTAAGAACTCGTACGCACCGATATCATCGTAACGTTCCACCCACACCACATACACTTTGGTTTCAGGTCCCATTGGTGGAATGGTCCGGCCCTGAGGCATCCTCTTGGATCTGGAAGTAGGACTGAGCTGTTTTGAACACAAGGAAGAGTAAAATTTACAAACATCATGAGTCCAATAATGCAGCCAACAAGTATTTCCCAGCTTGTCCCCAGTCATTCCTATGTCAGCCAGGTACAACCTCTCCCAGCTCAGCTGCACTACCCACTGACACACTGTTTTAAACTGGGCAGGTAGGAAAGGTGTTCATGTCTATCCACCCTCAGTTTCCAGGCATGGACTTGAGTCTTAATTACTCCATAAATACTGCATATACTTTTTCCTGCAATCTTTTCAGGATTTCAGGGTGTTTAAATTTTATATTTAAGCAATGTGATGTTGCTGTCTCCTACTGTAGGCGCATATTCTGGCAGGACCAAAGCAGACATCAATGGCAAGGAACGAGTAGCTCTACACCCCAGGAAACCAAATCATATACTATCAAAAATCCTACAGCATTGTCAGTGTGCTTCTTGAGAGAAAAAGCTAAAAAACAGCCATTTTTCAGTGCAAGTTTTGCCTTACCCGCTGGGAGGGATTAAGATTGTCTGTATGGTTGGGGAAGAGTTCAAGTGTCAGAGGCTGCTGCTTCAATATTCCTGGCAGCAGATCCATGTTGGAGTCACTTTCTTGGTCAGAGACACTGCTTTCCAGTGAATCAGCTGTAAGGCAGAAGAAAAAAGGGTTTTATCTATTCTTCTGCCAAAAAAAGGTAAGCTGTCATCATATGTAAGGTTTTGAAACTAAAAAAGGTTGTAAGGCTTTTGAAACTAAATATACATGGATGTATGGTCAGGTCAACACAGCAGCCATAAGCAGGAAGAGGAGCTGGGAGACAACAATTGCCAGTTATTTCAGAAACAGACTGCACTCAAAACACTCCCTACAGGTGTCTCAGCAACTTTCTATGCAATACAGTCTCCTCCTTCATATGGCTACAACCCTTCCATTACAGGCAAGTTTTGCACATCAGTTTTAGTGTGCCAAGGACTCCATGAAAGTTGTTGCTTCCCCTACACAGCAGTGGTGCACATGGTCCTCCACATGCTGCAGGAGCATGTCACTGACAGGAAGGGGGGAAAAATACCCATTCTCAGGTGCTGGTGAACCACATGTCCAATCTAAAAACTGCTGTGCACACCTGGACATCTGCTGAGGCTCAGACTGAGAAAGAGGGCCCAGAACAGGTGCCCCCTTGGGAAGGAATCCAAGGATTAGGGTGCTGCAAGTTAAGTGTCTATATTCTGACAGGGGTCTTGCTAAACACACTACTAGTTAGGTTGTTACAGTTTTGCTTCTGAAAAAGCTCTCTAACAAAAAAGCATTGGTTTCATTTTTGTAAAGAGTATGTCCAGAGGGATCTTACTCAGGGACTCCACCGGTGACGGCACAACAAAGGCAATCTCTGTCAGGGCATCTGCATAATACAGCACCTTCTTCTGCCCATTGAAGATACTTGCCCCAACGTCTTCTGAAATGATCAGCTCATCTGAAATGGACAGCAAATGAAAGAAGGAAGCTCTGCCTGTTTACATCCTGCCTCAGAAATTACCTTCAAATACAAGTGCAATCAATGAGAAAAAATCACACAAAATCTCATTTTAAAATTAAATGATTTTGCAGTCACATCTCATGGCTATCCACCATTCTCAGATAAACTTTCTTGCTGTTTTTAAGGAAAAGGCATTTTGGGTTGGGAATGGCTTTACTTTGAACACATTTCCAATGTAATGGATTACTTATTTCCTAGTACTCTAGTAAGCACATCTGCCACAGGAATACATCTACTATCTATTTCTGAGCATTCCCTCTAGCTGGATCATTCAATTAGTCATTCCATTGCCAAAGGATTCCAACATTTATAACTCCAGTCTGATACTATTCTAGATTTCCAATTAGTTTCCACAGGCTCTCCTCAGTAACTTTTCAGTCAAGCATTAGAAAAATACGTGTCCCCAATTCATGCAAGAAAGATCCTCATTCTCAGCCCTCACAAGTCCCTCAATCACAGCTGGGCAATATAGGCCTTCAAAGACAAAGAACCTCCTTCTCCCCTTTTTGTTCCCCATGTCACATCCAGAAAGACTAGCAAATTAATTATCTCTCTGATCCAGTTTACAGAAGGGTTCCTGGGATAGCTGCCTCAGAAAAGCCACCAGAGCAGTGACATTAAGCATGGTGACAGAAAAGAGGCCAGAGGCACACCAAGGACTCCAAGCCACACTTCACCATCAGGGGAACATTCCCACAGCTCCCAGGGAACACCTCCACAACAACCCAAACCCGACTGTTTAAGAACTTCTTTGCTTTTGGGGGTGTGCAGGGAAACATACCCATGAAATTATTTTAATCACAACTCACTGGAAGCTCTTCTATAAACACAGAATCCTGTAGGTTGGAAAAGACCTCCAGATCATCGAGTCCAACTGTTAACTCACCACTACCAAGCCCACCTCTAACCCATGTCCCCACATGCCACATCCCTCAAGGGGTGGTGACTGCTCTCCAGCCCTGGGCAGCTGTGTTAGGGCAGCACAGCCCTTCACACCTGAGGCCATTTCCTCTCATCCTGTCACTTGTTACCTGGGAGAAGATACCGACCCTGACCTGGCTCCAATCTCCTGGAGCTGTAGAGTGAGAGGGGCCCCCCTGAGGCTCCTTTTCCCCCGGCTGAGACTTCCCCCAGGCTCCCTCAGCCATTCCTCATCACAATTGTGCTCCAGACTCTTCCCCAGCAGAAACAGAACTAGATCAGTAGTAACCTGCCTTTCCTCCCTTCCATTTCCAAATGCTTCTTCTGTTCCTTCTTCCCCTAGTTAGTAAAATTAATTCAACTATTTAATCATCTGTGATCTCATTCGAATGGCTGAAAAGAAATTCAAGTTAAAAGGCCCCAATCAAACCAGGCCCCACTAGCTCAGAGCACTGCCTTCTGCAGTCACACTGACAAACCCCACAGGGGCAAGGAAAGGGCTCTGCCTCTGAGGAAAGCACAGTCTGATCCTGCCCTGAATGCAACATTAAACCCACACCTGGCCATTTTGTACCCCAGCCTGACTTTCACAGAGAAAGCCGTGCCTCTGCTCTCTAACCTCTCCCCAACACTTCCAGCCTTCTGTGGTTTGTACTTTTATTTCCTAACTGGAGGGAGAAGCCTTCAGCTGGCTGCAGTTCCAGGTGAGGGGCATTCCTAAGGCACAGTGAAGGCACAGCACAGGAAAGTGCTGCCTGGGCACCTGCAGATGTGACAGTGTCACACCTGATGAAAACACCAGGCCAAGGAGCTGGGACCAGCCTGGTCACTGCCTTTGGCTGACCCACAGCAGAGTCTGTGGCTCTGGAGATGACAGGAACAGGCCTGGCCCCATAGCAGTGACACTGGAACCAACCCAGGCACTATCAGTTCTCAGGGAATCTGAGAATCGATTGCAAGGGAGAAGTAACAGCTTCGAACCCTGGGATAGCAACTCACTGCCCTGAGGACCACGTTGAGTGACAGAATGGGGAGAGGGTGGTGCAGGACAAGCCCAGGCGAGGAGTTGATCCAGTGGAAAAAAGCAGAGCCAATGAAGCAGGACAGAGGGGCTGGATGTGGGCTCCAAACTCTGGGACCTACACACAGCAGCTTGGTTTCATTCCATTCTACCAAGTGAGACTACAAGGCTAACTTATGAGTCAATATCTCATTTTCATCTACTTAGAGCACACTAAATCACACAGTATTTCAAGCCTATTTGCCAGTAAGCTGCACAATCTACAACTGATTTCACCTGAAAATGGTTTGGGATAATTTATTAAAAACTCACCAAGTCTGCTAAAAATAGAGCCCGGAGGTATTTCTTACTGAGGCTACTTCCTCCCAACAACATATACACATTTATTTCTAGCAAAAATCAGCATTGATCAAAAAAACAAAACAAAAAAAATACCAGTTTTCAGACAGGTATACAGAAGCAAGACATTTCAAATTGTCTTCTAAATCAGCCTAAACATTTTAATTTATTATTACACCGTTTACTATGTCTTACCTTGTTCAGGTCCCTCTTCATCACTGTTGCAGCTGTTGATTGACCAGCTTGTTGAGACGTGACCAGTCCACCCAGGGTGCTTCCCAACATCCACAGACCAGCCAAGAGACAGCAAGAACTCCAGGAAGTGGGGCTGAACAATTCTGGAAGACTCCATGTTCTTCAGGATCTGAAACAACCAGCAACACCATGTTGGTAGCGGAGCAGGAAACAGGTCTCTTCCTCCACAGCTTTTTAATTAACATATTTTGTTATCAACACAGTTTTGCCCAAATACAGCTACAGAACAAGCATGGAACCCCAAACTGTCTATGTGGACACTACTCCCTGCTGCCCAGCACCCTCCTATACTGCTGGGCCATGTCCTATTCAACCAACTTGACTTTCTGCCAGAATTTTCAAAGCCTGTAGAACAGTGAATCAAACTGCTGGAAACTGCAATTCTGAGACTCAGCCACTCATCAGGAACAAAACACAGTGTTCAGTGCAGAATCTGCATTAGTACCAAAGGCAACATGAGGGTATTCTGGGAAATTTTCACTGTTAAACTGAGATGAAATTTGAGGAAAAAGGTACTTTCTTCACTACTTACCTGTACATGACATACAGCAATTTAGAGGGCAGGCATCATGGCACATGAAATTATGAAACATTTTCCAAAATAATTTTCAGCAGCATTGAGTGTGCACTCTAATCAAACAGCACACTGCAGTGTTCACTTTAAACTTTAATCCTACTTCTGACAGAGATCTGGCATGTCTCCACACCTGATGGCAATTTTTATCTCATTATGACCAAGTGAGAGTTGAGTCCTTCCCCAAACAGCACACAGGGACACAGGTGATTTCTGATGTGGGTACCACAACCATTGAGGTTGGTGGAACAGACAATGCACCCATCCTTTCTGGGCTGTACAGGAATGTGTGTTGTGGCATAAGCATCAATGATTTTGGTTTGTGCAGGGGCAGAACACCAGGACACAAGCCCCAGCAAAAAAGAAACTGCGGGGATAGGTGCTGGAAGAGAAGCTTCCAGGCTGGAGGCTCGTGCAGCCACGTGGTCCTGACACCCCCTCCCAGTGCTCTGCACAGTGTTCAGCAGTGACTGGACACACTGCATTCAAACACCCTTATCAATCCTCGTTACTGAGCACACTGAAGTCATGGCTGTGCATCAGAACAAGACAGGGTAAGTGGGGTTTAGAAGACATAAGAGCTCCATAAGAGCATGCAAACATCCTGCTAGCTCAGCAAGAGCACAGCTCAGCTCAAAGGCAAACCTAGTGTGTCTTGCTCCATAGCTGACTTTGCAGATGAAAACACTGTACTGGCTACTCTGACCTTCAACTTGAACACTCACAAACAGCATCATCCTGGTTTCAGGAATTGAGTTGTGCCCCACACAGAAGCAGAAGGTGTTCTGTCAACTGTGCATCCACAGTGACACGAGGTGGCACCACGATTTATTATGGCAGTCAGCTTCAGCTCTTTACTGAGAGAATTATGAATGCAGTGAGAAGGTACTGGAGAAGCACCTTCTCTAATGAGCCCAGAAACGCTCCCAGCAAGTTTCTAGGTCACAAAGAAGTTCCACTTCAGAATAGCACAAATTAACCTGATTAACCTAATTGCCTTTGAATCTAAATAGTATAATGTAAAGACTTACAAAGCAATAAACTTTCCTACTTGCAGGAAGTTTTTCATTCCTTTGACAAGTGTTTAACTTTAGAATGAAACCAAACTATCCTGACATTGCACAATGCTGGAAAAAACCTGCAACGTTCCCTGCAAGCTGAGCCAACAAAGCTGAAATGCTTTTCTGATCCGAATCTGTGAAGTCCACAAATAAGGACAATAAGGACCAAACACATAATAAAAATACTATTAATATTTTCATATATTTTTAAAAAATTATTAAGTGTCACATTAATCCTACATGTGAGCACTGTACTTCAGCCTGCAGATGAAGAGAGTATGCACTTGAGCACACATGGATTGTGGCACTTCCATGCTAATCACTAGCAGTGATGCTTTACTCACTTGAGAAGTACTAGAAACAAGACAGTGTGGACTAGCTGGCACCCTACACTTCCACTCACCTCCTGGCTCGTTTTCTGGCCTGCTTTCATGTAGAAAATGAAAACAGTATCAAAAGGACGACAAGGTAGCAAATCCAAGTAGCCAAGGTCATCAAAAAACCCAGGAAGTGCAGAGTCAAGTGCAATCAGGTGAGGAGGTAGACGACTGTTAGCAGGTTCCTGCCCAATAAACAGAATTCAACAGCTTAAAAAGAAGAATCTTTCTTAACTCAAAGGTCTTTGTGGCTTGAATAGCCATCCACTAAAATATAAAAAGACAATTTCCCTTCTCTAAGAGCAAAATCACACACAAATTTCTGATGGAATATAATCCTGTTACTGTAAATGAGTAACAGCAAGCATAAGAGGTTGACAATTTGTTGCATTCTACTCTAGTTAAACAAAAATGGTATTTTGCCACTGAAACTGACACGATATTTTCCTCTAGAAGAGTACACAACAAATGTAGCAGATGCTTTCAAAATATCACAGCTATGCACATAAGCACACATGCAGTTTCATATTTACTAAAATACCAACAATATGTAAAATAATGAGCACTTTCAAACATAATTTTTGCCAATGCTCAGTAGTCTCCTTTTGTTGACAGCTTCCTGGAAGGATGAGCAACAAATGAAAGGAGCATCCACAGGTAAGAGGCCAAATTTCAAATTAAGAATATGGATCATCTCTATAAATTCTTATTTTAACTTTAGAAAGAAACCTCTACATCCACTACGTACTCCCAAGTGTCTATGTATGACTAAAGCACTTCAGCATAACCATCTCTGCAGCAGAACTTCCATGGCAGTCATGTGTCAGAATGTCTTCAAGCACCACCCCAAACCCTGACACAAGCTGTGGGAACTGTTTCAGGTGTGCATGTGATGGCTTGTGCACACCCTGCACACCAAGGTCACCTTCAGTGCCTCCAGCGAGAGGAACCCGAAGTGTGAGAGGAACAGGCGCGCGGTCTGGAACTCCTGCGCGGGAGGCGGCGGCTTGCACTCCGTCACGGGGTCAGGGAAGCTCTTCTTCCGCCACTCCTCCTCACTCCTCTGATCTATGGAGGTCTCAAAGACAATCTGCTGGGCCATGCCATTCCTCAGCTTCTCATGGCGCTCTTCAAGCTGGATAAAAACCCCTGTGTGAGCTGCTGAGTGCACCAAACCCACCACGAGCCACCAAGGAAACAGTTCCATCCCTTGGGAAGGCTCTAAGTCACAGGCACAGCAGCAGTTGCAATCCACCACTAGGATGGTTACAAAAACATATCAACAAGACCTTGCAACACTAGAAAGTGAACATCTGAACACCCTGTTTGCATAGGACAGCTGCTGCAAATATCCAGTATCAGCCAATGCTTCTCCCATTCAGGTAAACAGAAACCAAAACAGATTAGACTCCCTGAAACTTCAAAATATTTGAGACATACAGGCTCTTTTTATCTCCAGGTCTCATAAAAGCCCCCTCTCCATTTCCCCAGAAGAAGCAACAAAATGCAAGTCATTGCTTCGCTCAATACCAGGATATTAGGATAATTATTAAAGCATGTTGAGCAGTGCCTCCCAAAAAACACATCCAAAGCACTGCCATCTTCCTGGAGAGGTGCACGGATTTCATTACTTTGCATTAATATGAAATTAGACAAGCTAAAGAGTAAAACTAATTACAGTAAGACATTAGTGCATGACTCATGAGTCAAACCCCCAAGAACAAAATCAAGCCAGTTACTCACTTCCTCGTTCACAATTTCATGTAAATCAGGAATACTCAAGTCAGCTTTCACAAAAGGAATCTTGTCCACTTCTTCAGGGAACGGGCGATGTTTCACACTGTACTTCAACCCAACATCATTCTTCGGAGCCGGTCGAGGTTCTGGTACAAATGTCTGACAAATAAAGGAGATTGTTTTTACATTCAAAGTATCCTATCACTAGACAATACTTTATTACAACAGAAGAAAAACATACCCTCTCCCCTCCCACCAGAACTACACTAAAGTATTAGTGAGCACCATAATTAAAAAACATTAAGTACTTTAAAATAATAGACTTGTATTAAAAATGTGACTGTATATTTTTGAAAGACACAATTCTGCCCATTTTGGAACCTATGAACCCTGCTTACCATCTAATCTCTAAGCATTTGCAAATCCCAATAAAAATGGCAAGCTTACATGGCAACATCTCTTTTTCAGTCCATTCTAAGTGTATTGAGCAAAAGCTGGCAAGTGTTTAAGAAGCCCCATTTCAACCCTCCTGACACTATGATGGTCACAACAAGGCAAGGCCTCAAAGAGAGCAGCAATGCTGTGGGTCAGGAGGGAGATCCACTGCCAGAACATCTGAAGGGCTGACATCAAGGATCATGATGCAATTCTGACATTGCTACTACATTATGTTCCATACTGTCAATGTGCAAGTCCAAACTTCCAGCTACCAAGGACAGCAATAAAAGGTCTAGGTGCAGGTTTACAAGTGCATAAGGCCCAAGCAAGCAAGACCTTTCATTGCATTTTGAGTGCTGTTTCATAAGTTTTTTTACTTCCAATTACATTTCAAAAGGGCAAACCTATTAACACTGAACTTATAGAATGCCTTCAAGTTGGAGAAGTTCCCTTAAAACTGGCAGGAGATCAGTCAAGTCATGGCTTGTCCTTTAGTGTATGAGGTAGCCCCCCTGGACTGACCCTGTTTGGCCATGGGGCACCTCAGTGCCAAGGCCAGCACAGCTCCAGACACATCCCAGAGACCACACTCACCCAACATGAACATGCCAGCTGAGACTGATGAGCCCTCATTTCAGCTACATCACTATCTTTATTCTACCAAGGGTCATGTGAAAAATGTAGATTTGGAGAAATTCACAGACAGACAGCAAGAAATTTTACTGTAAAATGAGACTGGGGTACTTTTCCAGTATTCCTCTCTAGACCTGTTCCAGAGTCCATCTGGATAAGTCTCTCACAGCAGGTTTACAGCCCTCTTTGCAACATCAGGCTTCACAGCTGAAGGAGCTGTTCTCCCTGCAGCACTGCATTCTATGCCTTCAGACTTCACTCCCTCTGCTGCAAGGACTTTGCCTGACGTCTGAAAACCAGAACCAACACACACCTACACACTAAACACACCGTGCCTTACCCCATCACTTCAGAAGATGCTTTCAGGAAGAAAACAAAACAAAACAAAGAGAATGCCCCCTCCCCATAGGCAAGTCTAGAAGGCAACAGCATTTTCACAGCCTGCAGTTAATATTAATCATGAGTGGTAAAGAGTCACCAGAGATGTGGTGGCACATTACCTACAGCTACAGGCCCCGTAGCTCAGCCTTAACGTAAAATCACCAGCTCTGGGGGGCTGTCTCACTTTAGTGGAATTTCTGCTGAACATCTCTAAGTTAAAGATTTCTTTACGGGCTTTGATAGAGACCTTTTGATTTGCTTTAGCTCCTCTTGGTAAAAGACAGAGTTGCTGGGCCCATGCAAATCTTCCAGATGTCCCACGGATCAAAACGGTGACAGAGGGGAAAGAGTCATCTGCAAAACACAAGGGTTAAGAGAGTAACACATCAGATACTGTAAACAGCTCACCGTGTAATCATTTAACAGGAAATGCAGGCGTGATGGCAGAGGTCTTGCTCTCAAGGTTAACTCCTCCCTGACCCTGGAGACAATTCCTGGTGAGAGGCAAGCAAACCTCCTCTCTGCAGCAGGGAAGTGTTAGTCTACTGAACAGTGGTCTGTTCAGCAGTTGCCAGCTCAGTTTCATCATTAAAAGTAACTTTCACCCAAATTCATGCAGATCACAGTTTCTCTCCAAATTATCTCCAGGAAACCAAAGAAGATTGTCCAGTTGCTGCCTGTTCAGGTGAGACAACGACCATATGGAGACAGATTCCATGATGCTTCCATGACCTTCTGCAAAGGCTCCTCACAAATAGCAGCAGTAAGAACAGTGGAAGGACAACAGTCAAACAAAGATTGGGGAAGATTCTGACTCCACATCACAGAAAATTTTTCACCACAAGGAACAAAGAAGTTGTCCTCACAGGTTTGCAAGACCTACTTGGACAACAGCAGGCTGCACTGTCCTGGCCTTGTTTAGAACAGGAGGTCAGAATGCAGAGTCCTGAGGTGCCTTTCTACTGACACAATGACGGTTTTAACACTGCAGGGAGTTCAGGCTTTGAGATCTAAAAGGCCACTGATTTGTCACCTTAGATGAGAGATCCTCATAGTTCTACAGCTTTTCTTCCTAAAGGTAATTGCATTTATCTTTTGTGCACATAAACCACAAACTGGCTCATCAGATAACTAGCAGATTTCTGTTCCTTCTCCAGTATTTCATGGGAAGTACAGGGTGCAGCACAGCTACATAAGCACACACAGAGACCACCAGAACCAGCTTCCCAGAGTCATTCTCTGCAGTGATCTGCCTCAGAAGTGACCTGACGTACTCATGCATTATTGCAATTAATCCTGTAATTCAAAGGGGATTTCTAAGCAAGTTAGGCACAGCAAGAAAAGATAATCTAATTTGTGATTCTAATAGCTTTACAGGATTCCTCAGTAATGCACTTAGCAGAGGCAGAGTGAGGATGGGAATTGCTTAGCTATTCTTGCATGCTCCAATCCATTCCACTCAGGAGCACACTTGCTCCAACACAGACTAGGGGTGGATGTGTGGCAATGGCCCCCATCATCAGAGCTCCCTGCAAGATCTACTCAGTCATTCTCAATGAGGTCAGAGCACTCTGGACCACAATTCAAGAAATAACACCTTCTGAGCCAGTTCATGCAGTTCTGTGCAATTTCTGTTTTCAAGACTAGAATCTAGGCCCTATCCTGTCCATAGATGAGGAAAATGTGACAGATTTAACATAGGTTAGTCTTAAACTGAGGTATCATGGGTAATGCCATGACACTTGAAGACTTACAGGGGGATCAGTTACTCAGTTCCAAGCAACATTTAATTTAATACCAGATTTCTGTAATACAAATTCTCAATGGCCAAAGTCTATGATGCTGAACCAAGTTAGATTTCGCTGTGAAAGCCAACACCCTGTGACAAATCTCTTTTGCAGAAGGTGTTGCTGAGAGAACAGGATGGACATTGGAAAGTTGTCACAGCTTCCCAGCACCTAAAACCACCTGAGCTGAAAGTACCCACAGAAACATGCAGTAACAGGAGGTCTAAAGGAGGCAACAGCAATGGTGCAAGTATAAAGGAGACACACCAACCATGTGTTGAGCACTTATCCCTATCAAGTCTCCCATACTCTTTACATTTTCATTCTTTTATGGACAAGGAATATTTCAAACTATGATGCTATTGCTTTTGTCCATCACCCATTGTTTCAATGGCAGTCAGCAGCAAGTATCCAATCTAACTGGGTGAAACACTTGGACAACTGCATGAGCCATGTGGGTGGGCTTGTGCATGTTTGACTCTCAGTGGCATTAAAGTTATTCCCATCCCTTCAACTCTGAGCAATTGTGCTCAGTGTACACACCCACCAACAGGTAAGCCCCTGAAAAGTACGACACACTTCAGAAAGTACCTTTGTTTTGTAGCTCTGTACAAAGAGTTTTAACCAGAGGAAGAAGGAAATGGGAAGTCTGAACTTACTCTGCTCATTGCCTAGAGGCTGCTCCAGCATGGCCAGGATGACACTGTTATCCAACACGAAGTAACGGAAGCTGTGCTTGTTTATGGTGGGGAGACGGGAATACTTAATTAACGTGGTTTCATTCACCAGGCTGCAAGGAGAAGCAGGACCACTGGGAGAAGGAAATGCTCCAAGTAACTGCATAATGCTGCAAGTGAGAAAAGAGTTGAGCATTATGAGAGATTAAGACAACGAACTCTTCCATCTAAGCAAAAACCTTCACTCATTCTTCATCTGTATCTTGACCTAGCAGCTACTCTAACTAGCAGCACACCTACCCTTGCCCATCAGCTTGTTTTAAAACAACCAGTAACTTCAGAAAACATGCATGAAAACCTACAAAGAAGGGTACTCTGCCTACAGAACATGTTTCTTTATAACCTGGGTTGTAAAAATACGAAGACTTGATTTAAAGCATGAAAACCTGTACCCTTCCACAGCTTTATGTTCATTTTTCAAAGATTTACTTCTCCAATCATCCATACTTTAGCCATCTCATACCAGACATGGCAGTGCATTAGTTATGATTGCCTTTGCTGTCTTCAATTACAGATTTCAGTAACTTAAAATTCTTCAAGGGATTAAGACCCTGAAAGGTCCAGGATCACACAAGTGTGACCACCACAGATGACCACCTTCCCTGGAAGGAAGTCTCCACGTGTGGCCCAACTGTGCCCACCTCCTTGGAGGCATGGTCTTGGGAGGCTCCTGGGAGCATCAGTTTAAATCATCAAAAGTTGTACAGGATCTACCTGACAGTACCAGAAATTGAAAATTTCTATGGCAGGAACCACTAATGAGAGTCATCCAGTGTGAGGCTGAAGATCATGATCTAAGTCAGGAGTTTACTCTTAACTCCAGCACCTAGACCAAAAGTAAGTTCAGTGAAGTCCTCCCCACACACTTTTCCACTTTACCCTGAAAACAGATAGTTTTCTCTCCCTAAATGAAAAGAAACACTTTTAAGCAACAATAAAGGTTTTCCCCACAAGTTCCAAGGAGTAGCTGCTTTTCCTTTGAAATTAGACAGTTGTTTTTACTAACAGTAACATAACAGTTGGATTGCAGAGCAAAGCAAGAAAGAAAGCTGCTATCACCTTTTGCAAAACATATTTATCCTCCCCATCCTCAATCTGTCCTGTCTACCATCATGATGCTCAGCACATACCACAGTGCCTTCCAACTTCTCTGGAGCAAATCCCAATTTTCCTCTCTGTGCTTCCCCTCCCCAACCCACACATTATCTGTTACTGTGTTTCCAGCACAATCTCTCAAATATGGGAAGCAGCCCCAGTGCTGTGGGCAGGAAGCCATCCCATCCTGCTCCAGCTCCACCTGCTGCACGTGCCACTCCTGCTGTCACACCCAGGGCCCATCACTTCCCCAGTCAGGGTGGGCACAGTGTGCTGTCAGGTCGAGAGAAGGGGGAATGAAAGGACAGGATCACTGGGGCAAGTGGGCAAGAGAGGGAACTGCTGCCTGCAGAGAGGCCTGGCCCAGAACAGAACCCAGGGCAGCTGCAGGGGCTGTGGTTTGTTGTACAGGAACAGAGCAGGCAGGAGGGATCTCTCTTCTGTTAACACCTGCAGTGGGACAAGGGAGAGATGGAAGGCAGGGCACACTTACAGCTCTGCCCAAAGGGCAAGGGAGCTTCTGCCTAACCTCTCAAATGCTCTTGCTACAGAGATCACCAGCTGGGAACTCCTAATTAACACCCTGAGTCTAGGGAAGACTGAACATTAATTACATACCACGTTAGTGTCGCTTCAGCAGCATCCTTCACCCTCATGGATGCAGGGTTTGGCTCCTTGTCTCCTTTGTACTTCACCTCCTGTTCACTGTTTTTGGATTTACTCCCTGAAATGCCAAGCTCTACAATCTCCAGTACCTCTTTCAAACAATCCTAAAACACAAGAGGAACCACCTTAAAGCAGAAGCAATCCAACAAATGTCTCCAAGACCTCAGGGAAACGGTGACACATCATTAAATAAAGCACTGCTGGTAATACGATCTCAGAAATAAACACAGAACATTATTCTAACACTGTTTGAGTAAGATCACACTTGCTACAGAACTGATATTTTCTCCATCTATAGATGTCTACTTAGTTTGTATCCTAATGGTAAAAAGTCCTTTGAATGAACAAATACACACAATATATTCTATTATATATGTACCAAATTGCCAAGAGGGCTATTATGAATGCAACTGAAAAATGGAAACAATAAATGTATTTCTGTGACTCTGCAGAACTTTTACGTTCTAAGCACATTAAGAATGAACTCATCTGGAAAATTGCAAGAAATCCTTTTCCAAATCTATCAATTGCCAACAGCTTTCATTAGTAAAATATATCACAGTATCTAATTCATCAAGAGAAGAATAGGAATATTCTAAAAGTACACTATAAAAGCTTCAGCAAATCTATTACAGGAGGGGCCAATGCTCAGCAGAGACACAGGTATGACTCACAACTGCTGTACATAAAATCATTTCTTGAAATATATGGATTGCTGCAACAAAGGTTCAGATCTCATGGCCCAAACTACAGAGTAACAAGGAAAGCATTCTACTGAATAAATGAGAGGCTACAACTGAATAGAAGTGGTCAGTTTGTATCAGCACAGACCAGACAGGGTTCTGTGTCAGCCTCTCTCCTCTCTTATAGTCATCATGGGTACAGAACAAGAGGTGAAGATGAAAAATCAAAGTTTCATGACACAGCAAAATTAACCAGCACTGAGCTGCAAACAGTGGCCACAAAGAAGTGCAGCAGAGTTCACAGTGTTGGCTGGCAACAAAGCAGGTGACATTCAAAGCAAATATAGGGGAGGCACCTGGCAAGCTGCATTTCTAATACCTGCAAACACAGGGAAGGGTTCCCATCTGACTATCGTGACTCACAATGAGCTACTCAGTGTCCAGTACAGAACACACACAGTGCGTAACACTGTCTCCTGACAGAGGCAACTGAAACAAAACAAGACCCTAATGAAATGAAATAAGGCATTATGCAACTGATTTAAACCCATGCTGTGCCACATCCAGGGAATCCATCCTGTCCTACTCACCTATTGCCATGCCAGTAACCCAAAGCACACGCAGAAAGTATCTCTAAATAAAGTCCTGCTTGTGGGTTTTCAATTCTGGTCTTTTAAAAACATATATCTTTCAATATGTTATAGAATACATAAAACATAAAGATACATAATGTTCTATCTAAAACTATCAAAATATTACACAATACATAAACATCTGTAAAAATAGAGAAAGATCACTAAGTTGGCTCTGAAATGAGACCAACAATGAAAATATGCACTCAAATTTTAATTTTTTTTAAGCAGCAGGGCAGAAGTAATTGGAAAAACCATAAGCTCATCATGGTCTTCTCAAGCTTCCCAAGCAAATTCCACCTTAGAGTGAGCTGTGCTTTGCTCAGTTTCTAGAAAACTGATTTCTTGGTGAAACAAACTATCAAATATTAGCATCAGAGGAATTCTGTTAAGTCCAGAAGATGCTTTTGTCAGGTAAGACCTAAGAAATGAGAAGAGTCATGGCTACCTGCAGCAGGTAGCCATATGTGCCCCATTCATTTCCACATTTCTCTTTTTCTGTTTCTTTCCAGGTTTTTCCTCTCCTTTTCCAGTTTCACAAAACAAGAAGAAAGATTGAGACATTCTTAGAACTATAAAGATAATTTTAAAGGCAAAACCGTTATCCCTGAATAAAGAGGAGGAGCTGAAATTCAGGACTTTGCACAGAAACTAGTTTTGAAATTCCTATGAAAACCACACTATTTTCAAGTATCAAGAATGGACAGCTTGGGCATGGAAGGCATTAAAATTGCAGTGCTGGACCTTCTGTCTTGGGTTGAGCTAGCAAAATGCCAACTGCACAATACAGTGTCAGTTTCCCTTCCCTCCTGCACCGAGAAAAAGGAGAAAGGAAAAAACACTGAAAACTCAAAATAGTTTAAACTTAAACTAACTACATATATTTATACAGAAAAGGGAAAATTAAAAGAAAACTACAATATAACACACACTTACACAAGTTAGATATAACAACAATTTTCTACCTCCCACCAAAACCAGATTTCATTACTCTAGATTCATAAAGCACCTCAGCAAAGAACAGAAAGAATAACAATAAAATGTTTCTACTTCCCTGAACTAAAACAAAATGTGAAGTAGTGGCGGCAGCAGCAGGGCCCACCTCAGCAGGACAGCGGCAGCGTGTCCTGTCTCCACTGCAGACAGGATGGAACTGAGAGAACACTCCTACTCTACTGTATTTATGTCTCAGGTTTGTGTCATCTGGTATGAAATATTCCTTTGCTTCCTTAGGTCAGGTGACACCTGTCTCTCCAAATCTATGTAGATTCCCTGAGCCTGCTAAACGGAGGCCCAGTTAAAACCAAAGCCAAACCCAGCCCACCTTCTCATCCAGCATGTCGGGGTGCTCGGTGAGCCACACGCAGAGGCACTGGAAGGCAGCCACGATCATGGAGTGCAGGTCCCGGGAGTGCAGCGGCGCGGGGCGGCTGCATTGGTACACGATGTAGCTGCACACGGAGCTGATGGCCCGGCGCCGGTCGCACGGCTCCACCGCCACCCTCACCTGCGCGGGCAAGGACGAGTGAGAACCCCCAGAGCACAAACAAGCTTTGGAAAACATTCAATGCAGTTTTAAGAAATAGGAATAAGCATTTGAGCTGTTCTATGATTACAGCTTTAAAATTGTGGGTACAATTATTTAAGTGGAAAGAAATGCTGCACTGAGGCGCCACCCCATCGCATGGCTTGGTTTCCAAGACAAGAGTGGCACCAATGTGGTTTGATAAGAAACCAAACAAGCTGAATTTGCAGTATTGGAAATTTATTTTCAGCAAATGCTTCTTCAGTTCTAGCAACCCATTGTGTATCCTCAAGAAGCCACTCACTGCCAAGTCTCCCTTTCACAGGACTTCATTCTGCTCAGGTAACTTTCCCCTAGACATGCTCTCAGCAGAGTAACTTTCACCAGTAGGAACAGGGACAGGAAAGCCATTCTCAGACAAGCAGGCTGATAAAAACCCTGTAACCAATTCCCCAAAACTCACTCCAACAACCCTCTTCTCTCCCAGCTCAGGGTTGCAGGAAGCCAGGCTCCAGACCAGATGGTCTAGCACAGTCATGACAATTTGCATTAAAAGACTCAAGAACTGAATTTCTCTTCTCTCTTCTTCCCAGCCTGTGACTCAGCACAGGAACAGCTGGATTTTTTACACCTGCAGCATCTGACTATGCCCTGTAAAGCTTTACTCATTCAGGTGCACCCTTTCATCCGGGCAGGAAGGTGGGTGAGCTTGCTGGGGCCCCACTGGAGCCAGGCAGCTGCACTGCACAGGTGGGAGTGACAACTCCCAGCCCTGGGATTGAGGCAGCACATCCTTCAGAAGCCCAAGATCTACAGCAGTGTCCTCAAGATGAGCTTATGAAAGGCAGGTTTGTGAACCAGCACTCTTGCAGGCCACAAGACTTTTGACTTTTCCAAGTCCCACTGACAACCTGGTGCTGAACAGACATAAGTCAGGGCAGTCCCAGCCTAAGAAGGGCTTTGGGACTGTCACCTCCAAAGGCACAAGCAGAACAGGTTCCCTGCTACAGTTCCGCAGGAAGAGCTGATTTCTTTCTACCCAGTTTGTTATAAAGGTGAAAGAAATCCCAGGGAAGAATTACTTCAGTTGCATGAGAATTATTAAATACAGTGTTTATTATTAAGCTGGGGAGGCATTTGAAAAGATAATATATTTCCACATTCCCATATCCTTGCAAGGAAAAAAAAAAGAATAGCCTGGCTTAACCCCACAAGCTGCAGGAACTCCTGGTTCTGTATGATGCTCTATAAGATCCCATAACATACATTAACTAATTGCAGAACACTTTCAAACACATTCTTTAGTTCATGCTGCTGCAGCAGTCCAACACAGCTCAGTGCTGACTTCATGCTCTAAAAGTGCCTGGGACACATTTCACAGAGATCTGTCAAGTTCCCATGGAAATATGACAGGAAGTCCTGAATTGTCACGCCAGGTTATCATGACTGCTGTAAAAACACCAGACTTTTGCTTAACAAAGGCCATGAAGTCCAGCCTGGGGACAAGAGCCCTCAGACAAAAAAAGGGCATTTTCCTTCTCAACAATTATCCTCCCACCCCCACCTAGTAGCTTTAGTTGTTATTTGTGTTGAATTAAGCAGCTATGTGCAGATAAAGCTCTGAAGAAGGTGGCCTCTTCATATTAGAAATACTCAATCTTTTGTCACGCTCTAAAACTATTTCCAGGACAAGAAGGAAGGGTAATGAAGCTGTTTAACTCCCTGGCAGACTTGCAATCTGCCAACTACATCACCAAACCCTCTTGGTTCCCAGTTTGGTTACAAAGGAAGTATACAGAGCAGCCTCAACTGAGCAAAGCCACAGCAAATGGCTTACAAGGGAGGCTGAGAGCTGATGGCCCAAGGCCCAACACTGACACTGCCAATTTAGTGGCAATTTTTCCTCAACTATGCAACCTACTATGGCAGACTGAGCAGAATGAAAAAGCAGAACAAAACCCAAAGCCAGACACACGTGGGAATCCATGAGGAATGTTAGGAGCCATCCAACTAGCTCGACAAACCCTGCCAGAATCGTGCAGCAGAGCCACCTGTGTCTGAACAAGCCACCCTGAGCAGCAGTTTCAGCCAGCAGTCATTCCCAAGCCACAGGTCCTTTGAGCTACAGTGCATTTACACTGGGAGAAAATGACTCACAATGGCAGTGCTGGTTTTTCTGGTATTCAAACAGAGTATTTGCTGACAAACTCAGGCACAGAAATGTGTTTGGTGGCATGACTTCCATCCAAACAGGAGCACAACCACCCTGTCAGAAGGGGCCAGAGCACACCAAACTGCACCTCTCACCTTTGCCAGTCCAGAGAGCAGCTCCAGGGCAGCCAGAGAGATACTCATGTCCTGCCTCCACTGAGAGTTGAGCCTTTGGGTTACCAGGTGGATGCTGCGAATGAGCAGTCCAGCAGCTGTATCTGTATGAAGAGCTAGGATATAACCCCAAACCCACACACCACAGGGAGGGAAAATAACTAAGCGTTAGTGACAATAAGCAAAGCACAGGCACAAGGCAAAGCAGCCACAATACAGACATAGGATAAATCATACCCAACCCCCAGGCTCAAAATCTTGTGACTTGCACAGACTAACTCTCTCCTGGACACTCCAGGAATTACACAAACCCATTCAGAACAGCTAGGTCAATTAAATTCTTTTCTTAAAATAATGGATGGTCCCAGTGCTCTGCTGCATTTTGGCAGCAGGACAGCCACCTTCAGGTTTTGCTGTTTTACTTATATTGCTGTCATGTCTTATAGTCTCAGAAAAAGCTAGGCTTTGGTAATGTGTACTAAATATTAGTAATTGTACTGATGAACTAATAGAGCACATGAACTTTTAGATATCTGTGTCAGAATTTAACCATTCTTTCCATATCTAGTGTTAATCAAAACCTACACTACTTTAAGAGATGTAGATAAAGAAAGAATCAGTGCTGAAGAAAGACAAAATTATTTGCAGCTTTTCATTTCCTTGAAACTTTAGCTCAAAATTAAAAATAGAAAATGTTTTATGTAGCAGCAGCTGTTCTCACTGCAAAGTATTAGAACAAAAATGCTACACGTATTTGTCAAAACCGAAGTACGTAAATTAATGACAGAAACAAAAAATTGCTCAATGACTAGGAGATATGAGAAATATGACTAGGTATATCCTTCCCAAAACTTAAATTACCATATTAAACACTCAAGAGCTATGCCCAGTGTTACACCAGGAGCAGATTCAAGAGTCTGCTAAGACTGAACAGTAACAATAGACCCTCTTGTTTTCAATTTTCAATTATTTGAAATATCCAGTAGAAATACAAATTCTATTCATGAATTGCTTACAACCTTCTGCACAGAGGAAATTTAAAAAATCCAGTAAAATTAATGTACTACATAAGTTATGTCATGATCTGAAGACTCAATAAATCAAATATTTAAAAGATCTTTTTAATCTCCAAATTAATATTTTCACAAGCACTTGTCAGTGAAAACCCACACAAATTAAACACACAATTCAAATGGTGTGCTGAAAACTAGCAATTTTATCATTTCCAACAAACAAATCCTGTAAGGAAAGCACCAATGTTTGTATGAATCCCTAGAATGTACTGAAGCCTTTCCTGCTCATCTCCCTCCTCTCACTATTTATAGAACTAGATAAAAGCTCCACCACCAAACAGTTTTGGTTGGAGAGGCCAGAATTGTCAGCCTAGGCTACAATATAAGATAAAGGTGATTTGCTCTCACATTTACTTGGCCAGCATCAGTTAAACTGATGAAGGCCAGAGGAGCAAGTGAAATTGCAGGATCTTGACATTCATCAGCTTATCACACACAGATTTAGAAAAACATGGATTTTACTACAAAGAGTCAATAATGTACAGTACAAGACATAGCAAACTGAAGTTAATTACTAAATTCTCTTGTTATAATAAATGAAACATCACCAACATTCTGCTTACTTGCTCTGTGAAAACCAGAGTCTCTCAAAAGTTCTTTAAATGCGGTTTAAGAAAAGGTGCTGCAGAGGTCAGGTGAGGGTTTGGAATGACACCACAAAAAACAAAGCAATTAATGTACATTTATCCTGTTATTGCCGACAAAAATTAAGTGTCTTGAAAACATAAGTAAAATACAGCAGTTTGCAAACACCTTTTTCATAAGCTTTGACACTGTTATTCTGAAAACAGTAAGAGCCCTTTAGTAAGATTAGAGCAGGCACCGGATGGGCAAGTCAGAGCACAGACCGCAGTGCACAGAGGGACTGTCCCCTGGGCTCACACTGTGCACACTGAGGGATCAGCCAGCACCAGAACAGGAAAGCCCAGGGGCAGCCCCCTGGCACAGGACAGGGTTTCCCAGAGCCATCCTCACCATAGTCCCTCAGGAGGGCCTGTGCTGGCCGCTCGCTGTCGGGCGTCGTCGGCTCGGTGCTGCCGCCACTCGCCGTGCTGATGCCGCTGTTGGTGCGGCTGTGGCTCTTGGACAGGTTGTTCTCACCACCATTCTGCGAAGGGAAAGGTGGCTTAGAGTGAACAGAGTTCTCTGATTAGAGTTCTCTATGCCAGAGGATGCTCTCAGGTACAGGAGATGACCAAACCTCAGCAGGTAAAGACAGAAACATATTCTTTCTGAACAGGCAACTTAATAAACAGAAAAAACTCACCGTTTCCATCTGACAGCCAATGGCTTCTAACAATGCTGAATCCTGAACAATATTTAACATTGCACCTGCAGAATCAGACATCAGAGGGTAACTACAGGCTGCAGTAGAACATTCACCGATAAAATTTACAAAGAAGCACAGAAGGTCTAAGATACAAGACTGTCATCCTGTTTTATAAAATCCCTTATTAAAACACAAGATTTGCTTCAGGCTTAGCCATTTGAAGCAGATGGAAGCTGAGAGAGCGAGTGCTTTCAGGCATTTTAAAAATGCTTGGAACACAGTCTAGAAGAGACTGAGAGGGGATCTCATCAATACATGTAAATCTCTCAAGGGCAAGTGTCAAGAGGATGGTCCCAGCCTCTGTTCAGTGGTGCTCAGCGACAGGACAAGGAGCAATAGCCACGAACTAAAACACAAGTTCCACCTCAAAATGAGGAAGAACTTCTTTTCCTGGAGGGCGGCAGAGCTCTGGACATGGAGTCTTCCTCTTTGGGTGCACCTGGACGTGTTCCTGTGTAGTATGCCCTAGGTAACCCTGCCTTGGTACAGGGGTTTGGCTGGATGATCTCCAAAGCTCCCTTGCAAACCCAACTATCCTGTGATAGGTCTGTCAAATTCCTCAGTTTGAAAGGATTCTGGCTTCACAGAAAGGCTGGAATGGTTCCTTGTCTCCCATCAGATTGTGCTCATTTAAAAACTCAGGTCACATTTAAGAATATCTCTCAGAAGCCCAGCTCAAAATCTGAGATGGGATATACTGAAATTCCCTCTACCTGGAGATCCTCCCCAGTCTCTCACTTTCCAACAGTGACCAAAGTACTGTATTCAAAAAGCTGAAGCTTTTAAGTGCAGGGGTCACCAACCCTCCTGCATCTAAACTAACAGAGTTTTCTCTTCAACCTTGGGAAAGATTTAAGTGATTTAAATTAAAACTGCTGATGTGTTTTAGGTAAAGAAGGGTGAACAGCCTGTACCTGCCTGGCAGCATCATGTCCAGGTGATTAGGAAAGGAGGAGTAAGGACATGGACCTAAAATAGGGTGACACTGACACATTTGGGAGTTTTGTGCTTCCATCCCCTGCCTCACCCAACAACGAACATTTAGGAAGACACCACTTGCTCTATGAAAGAAAATGACAGGACAAGTGGGAGTTGGCTTCCCACTGACAGAGGGCAGGGTTGGATGGGATATTGGGAAGAAATTCTTCCCTGTGAGCGTGGGCAGGCCCTGGCACAGGTTGCCCAGAGAAGCTCTGGCTGCCCCATCCCTGGGAGTGTCCAAAGCCTGGTTGGACAGGGCTTGGAGCAACCTGGGATAGTGGAAGGAGTCCCTGCCCATGGCAGGGGGTGGAACAAGATGGTCTTTAAGGTCCCTTCCAACCCAAACCAGTCTGTGATTCTATGAAATCCACCACTTGCTGTCAAACATTTAGTGGCAGATGTTTTTGTTGAGCAGCAGGTGGCACATGTGCAAATTTCTGGCTAAAGTGGAGGTTCATGAATTCCCTTCAACTAAAGCCAGTAGAAAATAACTTCACATATGGAAACAGGAGTTCCAGAAGAGGAATACAGAGGAGTGTGGGGTGATGGCCCTGATAAGCCTGGATGGGTTGAGGGAAATGCCTCAGCTCCCTGGATGGGTGCTCCCAGCAGAAGACAAAAGCGAGGCAAACTGGTAAGTGGTGGGTATTACCAGAGAATGGAATGTTATTAAATTACCATGGCCTTTCTTTGCTGCACCCTGTCCCTGCAGATTCAAGGAGCCCACCCCCCTCAGGCATCTGTATTACCTCCCAAAACATTTTGACTATAGTCACATGAAACCACCTGAAGGAAAAAAAAAGTATAAAAAGAAATGCAGTTTTAACTGCAGGAGAGAGGGAAAAATGCCATTGTCTCTGTTGGGGTAGCTGCTGGCAGCTTGTCCTGCCTCCTCCTACCTCCTGGAACAATGTAGGGGTAAGGAGACCATGTGCTTTCTATTTTTCTATACTTTACTTTCTTAATGTTACTTTCTTACAAAGCTTATTTCTTTATACATTCTATCTTACATCTTATGCTAACAGCTACTTGGATTCTTTCTTTATAGGCATCTTTTTTACTAACTGTGTTTTGCTGCCTTAAAACTAAAAATAGTAACTTGCTTTACACTTTGCTACTTTATATTAGTTATTGCTTCCTTTTGCAATCTGCAGTTTCTTTTTCAACATGTGTGTTGATAAGAAGCAGCTCTGCTCTTTCCTTTTGTTTTGTGTTACAGAGAGAGTGGTGTGCAAACTGTTTTATTGTCCTATGTTATTAAAAGAGTGTCAAGATAAGTGTTTTAGGTGGCTGTGCTTCTGGTTAGTAGTTCTTTGTCGCTAGTTTTTATCTGTCATGAAAATGAGATACATTGCTGCATTGAAATTTGAGTTTGATATGCTTGTCTTTGTAAAATGTGTTTTGTGCTGGTTTCTTTTGGGGTTTTTTATTATCAATTAAATACAATCTTGCAGCTGAACGTTATCGCCGGCAAAGCGGAACCCACAGTAACTGTCACATACCTAAATTAATAAATGTTCTTTCAGGAGCTGTTGTGGGCAAAGCTCTTTTCTAGCTATTAAGTGTGGCTTCAAAGCAGAGGTTAGAAATCCTTCCAGCCTGTGTTCTGTCCAGCAGTTCAGCAGGCAGTGCTGGCTTCATAAGGCTCTAATTTTCTAGAAACACTTATTTAGCTGATAAGTTCTTCCTGGCTTAAGTGTTGGCTTCGTATCAGAGGTCAGAAACCCTTCCAACCTGTGTGCTGTCCGTAGTCGATATGCAGTGCTGGGAACACAAGGATCTGATTGTCTGGAAGCGCTTATTGCTAATAATTTCTTATTAATACAGTTAAGACTAGAAATCTTTGCATTTCTGTCTTACTCCTCCCTTTCACATGACAGGGAGGTGAACTGGTATGGACTAGCATGGGAATAATAACAGTAAAAAGGCCATTCAAGGCAGAGCATCTACACAGCTGGCTAAAAACCAACACGCCATGAATGGCACAGAAGTGCAGGGGTGGGATGGCACAGAGCATCACCCTGCGGGTGCTGCTGCAGGTGGGGCAACCCTCCCTCCATGCACTGATGCTCTGAGGGTCTCATGTGGAAACCAGCAACATCCTCACCCCTTCACCAGCACTGGCTGCAAAACATTTTTTCAAATTACTCCACTCTAGTCGTCCTCTAGAAAAGGCACTGTTTCAACTACTGCAAGATAACCTCCAAAAGTCTTTGCAGACTGGATTTGTTTCCTTCTCCTTAATTGCTCACACCATTTCTTTGCTCTCCCCTGTTAATCAGCTAGAGTCTCTTCCTCCCAGAACAAGGCAGACTGCTGCCTTTTAAAACAGTCAAAAGGAAAGTGGTAAGGACAAGAACACCATCATGTTGAAAAAAAAAAACACTTCTAGAGAAAGAAAAATGGAAGGGGAAAGAATAATAGACAAGTGCATTTTTACTTGTCTGAAAATGTCTAATTGACAGCTTATACACTATCCAAGCTTTTACCTTCTACTTCCTTTCTGAGTATTCAGCATCATGTTAATGCACTTGTTACCTCCAAGAACAGTTTCTTGCCAAACTGTGCATCGTGCCTCTCCAGAATCTATTCCAAAACTCTGACTTTTGTCTGAGGATTTACACACTGCAAAACCAAGGTCATCTGTACTTTTGCCAGCACTGGACTACCAGCACTGGTACTCCAGTTTGTGTCTCTCTGGTACTTCAATTTGTTTCCAGGCTTAACCATGGCAAAACCTGAAGGTTTTCCCTGCAATCCATTAGTCAAGAATCCTTTCCAAAGTTAAAACAACTTTTTTTTTCCTATATGCATTCCTAGTTATGACTGACTTTTTGTACTAGAATGTGCTTTACTTTCCCCTCTACTTTTCAAGTACTACTCTGCATCTGTAAAAAGAGAGAGATTAACAAAAATGTGAGGCTTTTTCAGATATTTTCATAGTATGAGGGAGATTACACATATGGCAACCTGCCAGGAATTTAAACCTTCTTCCTACAAAGTAATGCATGACTAATAACCCATGTTATCCCAGGACAGATTAAGACACTTCTACACTAAGATGCTTGTACACTAGAGTTGATAAATAAAAAAGCTGAAATAACCTAGTATCATTTGAGTGTTGTTGGGATCTGTCTCCGTTTGCAAAGCTCCTATGAGTATGTTCACAAGCCTCAGCTTCAGGGACAGGAATGTTACGGGCTTATCATATGTTGAGCTGTCATCATTGCTGAACTTCCCTTCCAGGACAACCTGAAGGAAAAATACACTTACTTCAGTATCAGTTAAAGATCATGTCAGCAGGGTATTGGTTTCAAAAGTCAACACCCATAGCATGCATTGCTACTGACAACTTGTAATATAGTCTTACTGTTCCCAGGTTCACTGTAAGAGTTTCAGTGCTAACGAGAACACCCAACACCACCCACAAGCCATCCAAACCCCACTCCAAAACAACAGAGAAAGAAAAATGGAAATGCAAAATGAAGTGGTTAAGTTTACTACCTCAGACTTTATTGTTCCAAAATGATGAGGGAGAGGTAATAGAGACAGCAAGATGTTAATGGAAGCTCTTCTTAGCTCTGTGGGGTTTACATAGATTTTAAACTTTGAGAGTTCTCTGCAAATCAAAGATCACACAGTTAATCAACTTCTCACAGGAATCTTGAGCCAAACTTAATTAAGTTAAAATTAAATATACACCCACCCAATGGTCTTAAGGAATTTGTAGTATGCAATGTAGCTGTTTCTTTCTAAGACCTATCCAAAAGATGCAGTGGCTCAGACTTAAGCCCAGAAGAAAAATATTTTATGCATAACTTCAAAATAAAATGCACTACCAAGATGTAACACATGCACTGAAAAAGGCATGCAGAGGATACTACCAAGTACCTTACTTAGCAAATCACCCAGAAATGTATAAAGCTCTGGCAAGTGAGGTTATATCTTCTGGTTTAAGAACTTACTCCTATTTCATCATCTAAATTATCAATTTTTCCATTTAATGATGAATGAGATTACTCATTTATTGAATTCCTTGCAGCAACAGCCACTAATGAATATCTTGTGAAAGCTTACTTTAAAACCAGTAGGCTTTCAATATATTTGGGCTAAATCACTCCCTTTTCCTATTCCTAAAGGAGCCACTTTTCATCCATGAATATGCAGTTCACAACTCACATATTATATTTTTAAAAAAGCACAATTACTGCTTTACAGAAAATTGCATTAAATTAAACTGAAAATTCAGGCTTACACAGTGCTGCCATTATCCCCATCAAATACACACAGTGTGAGCCCACACTGCAGAATTCCTTGGGTGAAACTACTCAGGAACAACAGAAGAAAAACACCTCCCAATATCTGATGGTGTTTATATGGAAACAGTAATTTACCTGTCAGGCAGAATAGTTTCAAGAGCCGAAATGAAGTAGGGAACGACAACATCGATTCCTTTCAGGTCACAGCAGAACAGAGGAGGGGAGTTTAGAATAACACTGGCAAGAACAGGGTGGCAAACGAAATCTGCTATCTGCAAACCCTGAATTAAAAGCATGTAAAATCTGACAAAGAAAAATAAAATTAAATTATTTGCATATACAGAGCATCAGAATTCCACATGAACAAGCATGTGCAACCACTATGTGATCTCATCAATATAAAGCAGTAAGTTTCAAAATCAGAGCTAGGAAATGCTGATATGAGCAATACTTTAGCACAGGCAAACACTCCTGACCAGTTTAACAAAACCCTCACAAAACACAGGTATTTCATGTGAAAAGCCAGGACAGACAGTTTTAATCCAACTTGTTGGAACATACAGACTTGGAGCTGTGCAAATACATCCAGCTGATCACTAACAGTGTCTGCACCACCTGCTCTCCACTGTTCCTTTCTCATGTAAGGGTGGGAGGGGAAACTTAATTGTAATGCCCCAACGTGAGAAAAATATTGTGAAGTCTGGAGGGAGGTGGACAGAACAAGGGACAGGGTATCAGGACAGGACACACTAATTAGCAATTTGGAAAATGAGACCAAACATAACCATTATAATCAGTTCAAATGAAAAAGCAGAGCTGCCCATCATCCAAGGGCAGTTTCTTCTGCAGCTTCTGCTTAAAAAATATTTATACCCCCTGAGTTTTTTTAAAAGGCCTCCAGACACAGAGGAATCCCACTGACTGGGCAAGACAAACACAAACTATCTATAAAAAAAATACCACAACATTCAAGAAATAAAATTGTTCAGTCTTCTGGGAAGTTTTGATGCTATCTGGGACAAATACACATGAACAGTTTGAGAGAATCATGACTTAAAACTGATTCTCTGCCTCTAGCCTTTACTATTTTACTGAACAAAAATTTGGGAAAGGTGTACTATGACAGACAAGACTGCCTTACTTTATTAGAAACAAGACTGAACATAGAGGTAGTTCAAACAACTGCTTCAAACAATTACTGCATTTCAATACTCAAAGGGGGGAAAAAAGCAACGATGAAAAACCAAACCCAGTGTTGTGGTATCTGACAACACAAGATCCTTTGTGGTCTAATAAAGTGTAGGAAGTCTTGTGCCTGCACACTTATTTTTTCCATCTGAACAATAAACAGTGATGAATTAAACAAAAACAAAAACACAAGAGGCAAGAAAGTGCCAAAGAAAATGTTCCCTCCACCTGGAGGCACAGTAAGGGACTCCCCTTCACCTGGGCCTTGAAGAAAACCCAATGAAAAGCAGCATCATGAGAATGCAAGAGGGAAGCAGCAGTGGGGTTAGCCAGGAATGCCACCCCCAGCCCCTGAAGGCCAGCCTGGTGTTTCTGAACTGGCACCACGGGATTTGGACAGCAGCTGAATGCTGCTCACTGGGAATTAATCTGCACCATGAAGTGACACCAACAAAGCAACTGGAAGATAGGTTAGTACCGGGATAGGTACGCTGGTAATATTTCCTCCCCAGTCTTCTTGCTACAAAATATCCTACACAGTGTCCCGCACGCCTCTGCCCTTCCTGCTTCATAGTTGTCTGGGAATTCACTGGCATCAAATATGGGGTTGGAAGCCATAGTGTCTGTGGACATTTGGGATCCCTTCCGGCGGAACTCCACGCTCGCTTGGGTCGCTATAGCTGGGAAGAGAAAAAACAGAGTTTCACTGTGGGTGTTAATGCACAGAATAGGCTCATGGGATCCAGGACACAAAGATCAAGTCCAATTTAGTAGTTAACATGAAGCTGTTAGTTCACTGTATTTGAGCCAGCGCCTCTGTTTAGGAAGTATTTTGGGGTGTAACTAACATTTTTCCTTCATAAGGATGACAACAACTGACCTTCATATACTACAGATTGCCCCTACTTTCTGCTGGGAAGAGTAGGCTTATATCCAATATTAGCTTCCTACCCTCTGGGGCACAAGGATCTCCCTCACCTGGTTCTCTTCCCCACAAAAATGAAGTGCCACCTTGCCTTGCTGACTTAAAAAAATCCCCACAATTTAGATGGTGCCATTACCATCACCTCCACAGAGGTGCTTAATTTCGAGCTGGCCAACTCATCTCGTGCTGCTCCCAACACCAGCCTGCTTTGAACTGGCCATGTTGTACAAAAAAATAATCAAAAAATTCTAAGGCCACATCAGAGAAAGGGCAGGCTGTGGACCCCCCAGTCCTCTCTCCTCACACGCCTGCTGACACTGCCAGGGCAGGGGGGGTTAGCAGAGCCCCCAGCAGCAGCCCCAGGGCTGGCCCGTCCCTGCCCCTGCCCCACCCACTGTGACCCCGCGGGGACATCGCCCTGCCCAGCTCGGTGCCACTGCTGCCAACCCACCCCAACCCTCGGCTTTCTGGAGACATTGCTGGCCCCCCTCTCACACATCAGTGTCCTGTGGATATGGGACCACTCGCCCTGCAGGTTCCATTCTTTCTTCCAGGATGGCAACCAAAACAAAACATATACTGTACTCAGTGTGATTTTTTTTTAATTAATGTTTTGTCTTTTCCTTGGACAACTTCACTCTAGGATTACTAATGTCAGAAATCTGAGTGCATTCTTATTTTCAGCTAGGACTCTACAGATTGCCAGAATTTTTGTAAGCTACAAGAGCCAACAGCAGCCAGTGAGTGCTGCTGACAATCACAGCCATCACTGCTACCAGGGTAGGAGAACTCGCTCTGTCTCAGCCTCAGGACATGGGGAACAGCAGGTTCACAGCCAGCCTTGCAAACAAAGACATGCTAACACTTTGGCAGTTGGAATACTTGATAATTTACAGATAGAGTAGTTTTTTGTTTTGTTTTATTTTTTAGAGCAAATGCCTTAATGACAAGTGTCTACTCTTAATTTTTTGTCCTCAAATTCAGCATTTAACCTATGGTTACCTTACAAATTTGCACGACATAAGTAGCAAATAAGCACAAATCTTTATGCATCTTCCCATGAGCCATTTTTTGTCCTAAATAAGCTATCCAGCAAAATACTGTAGTTGGAAAAAAACACTACATGCACAATGCATACAAATCAAACACTAGGTCTGTAAAATAAGCTTTAAGTAAAAAAAAACATGGTTAGTGCAAAGTCCTGAAATTCATGACATGATCACAGACTAAAGTACAGAAAAGATGGGACTGATTCAGGCAGATTAATTTGCTTTTGCCAACAATCCTCCCCATTGAAAAACACACACAAAAAAAATTACTTGTCTTTTTCAAGTAAAAGTGCAAAAGCTACAAGAGACAATGAGAATGATTTACAAATAAAATATGGGATTATGGAAAAAGAAAAGCATGACAGCAATTAAGGAAAAGCTACTGGTTCCTACTTACAAGATTTATAAGAAAGAAGAATTTGGATAAAAGATGCTGCAAGATAATAGAAATAAAATGGAAACAAATCAAAGGACAGCAGTAGTTATAAAATACTTTTAAGATGGTGAAATTTTAATATAAGTTAAGAAGCTTTTAGCTTTTTTAAAAAATAGATTAAAAGCTTTATGATACAGCAAGCTCATTAAACACATAGGAAATTGGCATTCAGGTCCAAAATTATGGTTTTGAAAGTACCATGCAAAACAATGAACAAAAAGTTACAAAATACTAAGATTTACAGCTGTTCATATCAAAGTACATCTGTTCTTTACCAGGATGTGTTAACCCCGACCACATGTCACACATGGAGCACACACAGGGCTATCCCAGGGCTCCTGTGACTCGGGTGTGTCTTGCAGGGGGACAGCACTTACCTGCAGCGTCCTCACAGCAGCGTTGCTGCTGCCAGAGCATGAGACCTGACGGGATTGCAGCTCCCGCTTCTCTAAGCCAAGCTGCCAACAACAGAAACACCTGAGCACACCTGCCCTGACCACCAGCTCCACCAACAACCTCCCAAAGCAGAAACAGAAGGTACAACGCTCCCAGAAACCTCAACATCTCAGTCAATGTCCAGAGCAGGGCAAGAGGAAGGACTCCAGCAGGCAGGTACCAGCCACCACCTGGGAAGTGCCACTTCCCTGCACAGGCAGGGTCAGACCGACACCTCCACCGAGCCCCTCTGCAGCTCTCAAGGTGTGCCCAGTCAGGGCTGCCAAGAGTTTGCTCCTGGAACCCCTGAAATGTTCTTTGGGACATTTAGGACAGTAGGGCCAGAAAAGATGAGGGCAGATCCCTAGACTGCCCCACTACCAACAGCACCTGGGTGGCACCAGCACCACCCCCGTGTGTCCTCCAGCTGCCACACAGTTGCAGAGCTGGCAGGCTGGGACAGGCTGCTCTAGGGACAAGGGCTAAGGATGAGCCCATCAGACTGGAAGATTCAGCTGCTGAAATGCTGGCACAAAGTACTTGTGAGCCTCTCCCAGTTCCCAAAGACTGAGGACAGCAATAGCATGCACCATATGGCTGAATTTGTCTGAAATACCCCCCAGTGTGTGTCATTCTCAGCGTTAACCCCATACAAGCTCCACAGCAAATTCCGTGTGAAGGTGTTTTCTGCCTCAGGGATCATTTAACCCACACTGTCAGCTACACACATACCATGCACCCAGCTAATTCTAAAGGCTATGCCATGAGGATCCAGCTGCTTTCAAACCACCTATGCATTTCCCACAGGTCATGTTTACTCTCTCCCCACAACACAGTGATGTTGATCAGCTGCCCACCATAAAGCCATAAAGGTCTGGGCGCAGAAGCTAAAACCTGATAAGATCACTAAAGGCCCAATGATGGCAAAATCATCACTCTGCTTCAGAATCCAGACAATGATATAGGACTACCTTGAAGGACAGGGCTCAAAGAGCAAACACAACTGCTTTCCAGGTGATAACTTTCACTAGCACTCAGTCACATACAGATGACCTCCAGCTAATCTTGTCAGAGAGAACAATTCTCTCTTCCTAAAGACAGACAGACTAAACCACAACAACCACAGATGTGGAACACCCACGACTATTCTGAATCAAGCAAGGGTTGGTACAACAAGTTCACCCAAGAAGATGACAGAAAATCGAACAGCAGTGGGGCAGCAGTTAACCTGACAGAACCAGGAGGGTTGAGGCTGAAGGGGCCTCTGAAGATTATACAGTCAGCCCTTCCAGGAAAGCAGGGTCAAGCAGAGCAAGTTCAGTTACCCCTCCAACCATTCAGACAGTTTCTCCATCTCAAGGCCTACAAAAAGCTGTACATTTTTTCCACCCATTATTTTCTGTGATTTCCTTTCTGGAGGTTAAAAAGTTCCAGAGGTAAAACATGAGGCCCTGGGACAAGGAAAAAGCAAAGATAGAGTACTCAATCACATGAACCTGGATCAACTGCTCTTTACTACCTAAAGCTCACCAAAAGATGTGTGCTGCAAGATGGGAGAAGGGTGATGTGCTTGGCTGTGTGGGTCATCAGGGCTTGCTTAAAACCACCAAACTAAGTTCTGAACTAGAGCTTGAGTCCACAGCTCATCCACAGGGTCACCTGCACTAAGCTCACAGATACCCCTTTGGCAACCACAGCTTAGGAGTTCTCCCTGAGATTGTGCCACATGACAGAAGAAGAGCAAGAAACACTAGAAAATGCAGCATTCCAGAGAGATGTCCCAGGGCACAGGGGCTCTGCAGGACCAAGGAGCAAGACATAACACAGCAGTTCACCTCCTGTTGCAAAGGAGTCCTCCACGCAGCAGCAAAACACAGAAGCCATACCAGAGAGCCAACAGAGAAGAAATTCTTAACTGCATGGCATTGAAGCAAAGGGAACATTAGAAGGGTTTAAAGCAGCTGAGATTTTTATATAGCTGCAGTTCCAGATCTAGAAGAAAAGTAGTGCTTGTGGGCCAGTGGGAGACAACATGACATGGCAAAGCTGATTGTAAGTGCAGGCACTTCCCAAGCATAAACTATTTGAAGCACCCATAACAATAACAGTGTTTCCTGAAGCAAATGCCAAGGTTATCAACAGCAGTGTCAAACACAGTAAGAACAGTAAAGCATCATGGCTACAAAGGGGAGCAGATGGACCATGGCATGCAGGAATAGCCAAACTGCAGCCATAAAGCTGTTTGACCTCTTCCTAAGGGTAGGGACTGTGTCAGCCAATTGTCTGTTGCTCTCCTCCTTCAAGGCACATCGACACAGGGAAGCACAAGCAGGTGGGTGGGCACAATGTACAGATCTGATCACTTGTGTGATGGGGGGCCCCAGCAGAGAACCCTCCTGGCTACCCTCACTCATCCTCCAGGACAGCACTTCCTGCTTTATGCTGCTTGAGGAGGAAGAGACTTCACTTGGATGCTGCAGCCTTCACAGATCAGACTTGCAGAACAAAAACTTTTCAGTTTAGGTCTAAAGGACACTGGTACTTCAAGTGAGCAGGAACTGCAGGGCCCTGGCCCTTTAAAAGTGTCGCTGCCTTTTCCCACCTTAAGCAAAGGCTGAACAAAAGGATAAATCAGGCAATGACAGTTTGGGGCCTCTCTACAGAGTTTCAGCAGTGTGGATCCATCTCCAGTTCTGCCTCCATCAGTACACCACAGCACTGCTGTGACCAGTACCTTACACAGCAGCAACAACACCATGGAAAGGCAGCTGACACTTGCCTAATTTCCCTAAGTTAATTCTCTCTTCTAAATTGCTAGAAAAGCAAGACATGACACAGCCAGTTTCCTGGGACTCCACCAACAAAATTGTCTGAGACCCACTGCTGATACAGAGTAGATCACATGACAGGCAAAGGCTGCTCTCACTGTGGGCAGCTCAAAAGAGCACAGAGGAGGAACAGCATCAACTCAATCCAAACAGCTGTCTCTAGTTTTCAGAAAGCCAGCAAATCCCTCTAACTCTAGCAACATGACAATTTTCTGACTGCTGTTAGGTGACATAAGACATTGCATATATAAACAGAAGACCCTGGAACCCCTTCAAGGAAGTCAATCTTTCTAATTTAGGATGACTGTACTTCTGGAGCATCACAACACCTCTGTCTACAGCTGACACTGTTGCATAAGCAGCATCTCAGCTGACATCCTTTACAAGTTAAACACTTCATTAAAATTGCTCAAGAAACAGGTTATGCCAAAACTAAAGTGATCCAATGAATCTGAAAAGAACTAAATGCAGAAACACACTAAATGCATATGCAGGTGAACACCCTCTCAAAGGATGCCTTACTCTTCCTAAGCTCAGCTGTTTCCCTAGTTATGTGTCACAGGCCTTTTACAGGGCGACTCCAGCCTTCTGCCACAGAAATCCACAATGAACACTGGCAAAAACCATGTGCTACATATCTAAAAATACTTTCAGAAGATCCCAAATCCTAAACCTCCACACAGGGATTTGACACAACAGTGAAGATCACCAGTTTAACTGGGGCTGTCAAGTCTCTGTATTCATTCAATTTGCTACAACAAACCTCTTCCCCCTATTTTTTTAGGCCAGTGAGCTCCTGATAGACTGAGCAACAGTTCTCCTGCAACAGTTCAGCACATATTCAAAACATTGAGGAACAGGAAAAATGCAAGGAGTGAGAAAGATTATTCTTTTCTGAATATTAGCACCCAAAGTAAAACAAGAGTTAAAAAGCCTCTCTGAGAAGACCACTAATTCTGCTCTGATACCTCAAAACATCTGATCTCACAGGAGACAAAGTAAATTTAGCAGTTGAGGGCTGAAGACAATCAAGGTATCAAGCTATTTGGGGAAACACACAGCAACCATAACTGAAAGGCAGCAACTTCACTTGCTATTTTAAGGACTCCTGTTTTCATAACACTCTCCACTTTGTGCAGTATCTGGAACAATGTTTGACAAGTTTTCAAACACTAAAGGGTCACTACAGAAAGATGCTATTATTCATAGATACTCAAGATTTCAAATTAAGAAGTGAACTCTTATAACATGATTTCTTTTACTTAATGACATTTTCTCTGACAGCATAACTGGGAGTGCCGTGCAAGGGAGTATCTAATAATAAAAAGTAGGGTTTTTTTTTAAACTTTGAAACCCCCAAACACCTGCTCAGCCAACAGCAAGTGCTGGCTCAGCTGGCAGGCATTAACCACAACAGAGCACTTCAGATTTTACCTTTTTTGGATTATGCATGTGTTAATCTTGCAGGTAGGAAATGTCAATAAAACAAGGAAAAATATATACACATATTTGTCAGTAATATTTACCAGTCATGCTGCTGTCTCTGTTTATTCCATTGTGAAGTTTACAGTGAACAAATGCTGCATCAAATAACCACGATCCAAAGAGGTTCAGGATGCTGTTAACCTTTGGCCTGCGAGGAGCTGGTAGTGGCCGTGGCTCAGAGCTGGTCTGGTTTGGGCTGGAGAGCGGAGAGGTGGAGGAGGGTTGGTGCTGCCCTTTGGAGGCATGTGCAGTCGTTACCTGTTGGAACAGAACAGATCAGCTCCTGGCAGCCAGGAGGTGCCCTCCCCTGGCCGGGGGCAGCACCCCGAGGCTCAGCTGCTGGAACAGAGCGCAGGAGGTCTCACCGTGCTGGTCTTGATGGTGGCCTTGTTGACGGTGACGGCGCGGTGCCGGCGGCTGTGCGGCGGGGTGGTGTTGGTGCTCTGTGGCATGCTCAGCCTGTTCACCGGCGTGGGCGGCGCGCTGTCCGCGCGGGGCCGCGAGATGCCTGTGGACACGGACACGGGGGTCAGCACAGCCCGGGCTCACAGCCCACCCCAGACAGCAGGAGGGACAAACGCACCTTCCCTTTGCACCATTAGCACAAACGAAGGCACAAGCAAATGAAAATGTGAATGCATCAGATAAGCAAAACACCAAGGGGCCCATGCCTTAAAGGCCATCGGAAATGACACGTGGGAGGAACCAGTCTGGAAGCAGGCACAGGGAGAGCAGCAAGGTTCACCTGCCAAAGCCAATTTCACAGCTCACTCCGACCAAAATTCAGATGTCTCACCTTTGCCTTTCTTTCACAATCATACCCCCCACACCCTTTCTGAGGCATCTCTAGGATGTCTGGCCCTTAAAGCCACCTTAGCTTACTAAATTAGGGGTGAAACCCATCCACCACACAGCTTTCTGCTGGGTTTGAGCTGAATCAGCTGCTGAACAGTCAAATACTAAATCAGTACATGAGGTCAGGTAAGAAAGCCAAGCAAGTCATAATATTTCTGGCAGCAGCAGGACATGAGACCAGCTTTTACCCAGCTTCAGTGAAATATTTATGGTATACAGTTACTCCTCCCAGCCAGAACCAGAAGAATTCAACTTCTGCAAAACTTGAACTGACAAACATCACTTCTGCACATTTTAGTGAGTACCAACACCCTCACGCCCCATCTGAAAAATGAAGTGGGGAAGTGCAGTGTGCTTGAGGATTTGAAAAATTTTTTTGACCATGTTACTTAAAGCACCCAAGTACTTTTTACAACACATTATAGAACAACTTGCTCCTAACAAACCATCAGTGTTACACCCCAAGCAGAATGTGTACTATGAAAGCTACAGTTTTGGTACACCTGGGTGGAAAAGAGGATGCAGTATTTTGCCACACAGATCATGCAGGTACATACCAGGCAGAGCAAAATAAAAACCATGTGCTTTAGCACTTGGGACAAAAGGCAATGAACTCTCCCACCGGCCTTCACTGAAAAGGCTTCTGCAGCACCAAGGTCTGCCTGAGCACACTCTCCCATCCACACCTATAGCCTGAATTTGACTTCACTCAGAGCTCTCCTGTGCCTGAATGCATTGCAGTCTCCATTCCTTGTACTCCAGGTGGGCTGTTTCCTGGAGTGCTATTCCCCCTGGGTGCTTCATCTTGCTACTTCTGCAGTATCTGATTCACAGAACAACAGAATGGTTTGGGGTGGAAGGGACCTTAAAGACCATCTCATTCCACCCCTTGCCATGGGCAGGGACATCTTCCACCAGTCCAGGTTGCTCCAAGCCCTGTCCAGCCTGGCCTTGGACACTCCCAGGGATGGGGCAGCCACAGCTGCTCTGGGCAAGAGAGACCTCACCACTCTCACAGGGCAAAATTTCTCCACAAAATCCCATCTATCCCTGCCCTCTGGCAGTGGGAAGCCATTGCCCTTGTCCAAAGTTCCTCTCCAGCTCTCTTGAAGCCCCCTTAGGGGCTTCAAGGTCTCCCCAGAGGCTTCTCCTCTCCAGGCTGACAGGCTCATTCCACACCCAGGGGTTTTTCTAACTCTGGTTACACATCTGCTCGAGTCTCCTGCAGCCTCTCATGCGCTCACGCTTCTGGCAGATGACATTTGCACACATTGCAGCAAAAAAGCAGTTGGAGAGAGGCAGCTCCTCAGTTTACAATGCCATGTTTTAACCGAAGAACTGTCAATTAGCATACTAAGAATAATGTTTCAAATTTCAGGTGCTCCACACCACTGGTTAAAACTGACCAGTCAGAGCAAACATCTGCTTCACCTTTCAGTCCAATGTGAGCTACTCAGGTACCAACAGACACAAAGAAACATAAATTTTCTACTCAGCAGTAGCAGTCACCCACTAACTGTAAACTAAGTGAAACTCCCACATAGATCTGAAGACGACAGTACAAATTCAACACCTTATTCAACAGGCACTGCACACAGCAGTTGCCACAAAGAAACACAGAACTGCAGAAACACAGAGGTGAGCACTCACAACATGCTAAAGCATAGCACTTGCATTGGTGATAAGGAAAAAGGAGAAAAGAAGGCTTGTTTGGGAAAGAGATCCCTGGTTTTATTTTAGACTTCCGATTTATTTGTTTTGCATTTGAAAGTAAGGCCATCTCCAACCACACGCATTCAAATACTATTGTGTAGACAGATCTTATTAGAAGTGATCTGAGTTCCCTTCCCTATGAATTCCAGGACATACTTGCAAATGATAAATTGTTACTGCTGTATTTATGGAGAACACAGATTTAAGGAGAATAAAATAATGATTAAGTTAATATTGCTAGCTATCCATGGGTAAGACAAAAGCATTACCTAGGAATGCATCCACTAAACAGCTGATCCCACGCATGGCACGAAAGAATATTTGAGGCAGATGTTTAAGGCAGGGGTACTGATTCAGTTCTTGGGTCATCCCACTCACATTCAGAAACTGCTCCTGAAATTTGGGGGTAGAGCTAATAATGGCTGGGTTACTCAAATCCACAGGATTACTGCACACAAAGAGAGCAAAATATATGTTAGTCAGTTTAAGAACAGCTGTTAAGACTTCAAAAACATTTGAAGATGCAATAGTTCAGACATTTAAATAACTCCACAAACCAGCATCCAGTATTAATACATTTTAGCTGTTACTCCATCACAGGAAGGCAATTTTCAGTTCCTGGGTTGGCAGTAATTTATTGTCTTCATTTCAAACATTACTCCAAGCACACTGAATAATTTTATGAAAATAAGACAAACCACAGCAAACACTTGCTAGACTAATCCCACTATTGCAGTAATATTAATTACTTATGAGGTCTTCTGAACCCATTTAAAGAGTTCCTTACATTGTTAAAGTCATTCTGGAAAGGTAAAGAATGAATGAAATGCTGCAATTTTTCCTGAATGACACAAATCCCGAAACAGCAACTCCAAAACAGAAGAGTATAGTACTCGTGTAGTACCAAAAATGAAAAAAAAAGGGGGTCTAACGTTTATCTACCCTTAACTATTGAATAATGTTTTATATGGAAAGTTAGATAATCTGGCCATTAAGAGCATTAACGTAATAACAGTCCCAAGAACCTTTAAAACAAAACAAAACACTTGTTTCAATCACACATTTAAGAAAGACTAACATGTATATTAATCTTAACCGTGCAGATTTCTTCAGAAAAACTAAGAGAAACACCCACATTAAAAATAATCTTTTGGAGGTTAAATTTAACACTGCAGAACAAATGCAAGTTGTATTCATCTCTCAGAGCTATTGTCCTGCTTTTCCTGTTTGCTATCTCAAAACAAAAATTCTATTGAACTCTTGTTTTTCAGATCCTCCAAAATGCCAAATAGCTAAAAGAGCTTTAATTAACTGAACCAGCTCACATTCTGAAAGAGTCAGAGAGTTCAAAGTTGAACAACCCACTCAAGGCCTCGCCCTGAGCTGCTGAAGAGCACTGGCACAAGTCTCACTAAATTCTATTTGGGGTGCTTAATCTTGGCAATCTCCAGAGAAATGTTTCATTTGTCATGCAAATATGTATCGCTGATGCAAGAACAGGAACAACGAATGGCTGTAATTCCAATACCTCAGCATATGTAAAAAGCGAAACCAAGTTTGTGCAACACACTCATTATCCATCTCAAGAGGAATCAGACCCGCATCTTCATCAGGAATTTTAAACGGAGGGAATGAAGGTCCGTATGTGAAACGCAGCAACCTGGAAAGCAAGTCAGACAGATCTGTCCTTCAGTTCACACTCCTCAAAAATTTAACAGTGCATTTGGACCCAAAAGGCGGCAGCAGCCCACAGGTGAGCCTGCAGGCACCAGCACAACATCCCAAGTTTTCCTGAGATCCCCATTTTATACAATCATTCTGCCCTCTTACGGCTTTGAATGGTGCACAGCTTGCAGTCTGCCTGAGGCTCCAGCCAAATTCAAGAGGTGTTAAAGCATAACAGCCCTTAGCAGCTCTCCCATGGCTTAGCCAGAGGGGTCGCCAACGAACAGACACATGCATGGCTGACAGGATGCTACATAAAAAGGTGAAAATTAGAAAAAACAAATAAACAAACAAAAAACCCCACAAAAACAAAAAAAACCCATATAGATGTAGATATGTAAAGGAAGGAATTTAAGCCCTTATCCTGACAGCTCTTTAGGTAAGTGTTCAATGACACCAGCAAGTCATATTAGGTTACAGCTCTGAATTCCAGCTCAGGACTGTGACCTGCTCGGGACACCAGCACACCAAACAGCACCAGCAAGTGCAGGACTTGCAACCCACAGATCAGCCAGTTCTTCAAAACAGATGCACATTTTCCAAAGGCTGGGAGCTACAGACCACCAAAGAGCAAACCCACCAAGGGTTCAAATGAATGCAGAGCCATGAGGACACTGCCTGGGTAAATGGAGATCTTTCTCTAGAAGCGCCGTAACCACCTGAACAGTCACCAAAGACCTTTCTTCAGCTCCTGCTGTCTAATCTGACCCTGCTTCATACTCAGCTTTGCCAAATTACAGTTCAATGTCCCTGATCAGCATCATCCTGATGTTCACTAAAGGGATGGAAGAGACCTGCATTGCACCTTCTCACTATCCCAGTGTTCCCAGAAACCAGTTTGTGTCTTTCCCTAAGCTAACTTGGTTGTAATGGTCAAAAAATGTCCCATTCATCACTGCTTATTTTTAAAGCCATACACTTTTTACAGAGAAAAAGTCACTACAAGTAGAAGAGGAGAGAAGTAGTCTACAGCTGCCACCTAAATCAAGAGTCAAAACAGGCTGAATTCCCATCTTCCAGTTTTCCCAGAACTGTGCACTACAGTAACTCGCAGCCATTAACTCAAGGGTCTGACATCACAGCCTGTAACAGTACCTAGCCTGGAAAGGAAAGCACGAGAGCTCTGGGACACGAGGCCTCCTCCAGGTCCAACCCAGATGCTGAGGAATCCATTGGGTGCAGGTGGCCCGGGGTGCAGCTGCAGTGCCAGGGGCAGACTGAGCTCTGCCCGCAGGGAGCCCGACACAAGAGGAACTGCCCCTGTGCATAACAAAGGGCAGGGGGACCTGTGGCCAGCCAGGTGCCTGCACACTCAGAGACAGGCAGGAGCTGAGGACTAGGCAGGAAGAGTTGAGACTTACACGTGCTTGGACTGCGAGTGGATAAAAGCACAGGGGTCTTTTGTTGGGAGTCCCTCCCTGGAGGCACCAGCTCGAGCTGCTTCTGTTACTGCGCCGTGAATAAATTGCTTTCTGGAACGAGACATCTGAGGCTGTGCCGTGGGAAACCCACTCTGAGCGTGTGAGTGGGGTGTGCAGGGAGCCAGGCGGGACCTGCGGGGCACGGGAGCCGCCGCTGCCAAGGGGCTTCAGTGCCGCAGGTGCAGTCTGTGGTGGGAGTGGCACTGCCGGGAGTCCCGGGAATGCTCACACCGACAAGTTTCCTCTACACCACAAATACACCCATCTCTGCCAGGGATTAACTACTCTGCTGCACTGTGTCCACCTACGTTTTGTGCCCAGAGGCATCACAGAATGGTCGGGTTTTGCTGAGGAATTACTTGTCTCTGAAAGACACAGAAGAGCCTGGCCCAATCCCGTGCAGCCGTGGGCACTCCTCTGCCTGCCAGCACATGGCACTGCTTAGCTCTCCTTATGAGCTTGCAGGAAATCAGTTTTTCATAGAGCATGACCAAATATGAAATATGGGCCATTTTCAGGAATGACTGAAAACAGAAATAAATGGTAAGCCACACATCCAAGACAGTTAAAATACACTTAAAGCAAGCGAGATGAGGAACAAGTAGTATCAATTGGTATGGCAACACATGGAAGACTCCTTTCATTCTGCTATGAAATCACAGCCAAGGATACAAATTAACACTGCATCTGTGTACAGATTTCCAAATATAATTTTCCATATGGTTTTAAGTTGAAACATTTACTCTCAGCTTATTGCTAACTCGGAGAACTGTTTCCTAAAACAATTTAACTGTTTGAAGCTGGAGCTTCACTGAAGTATTAAAAACACAGTTTAAAATGCCACTGAACTGAAAGTCAGTCTCAGAGGAGCTCAACTTTGCATGTATAAACCAACATTACTGAGCACAGACCATAACACTGCAGAATGCTGCCCATTACTGTGCACCAACAGAACCAAGACTGTTAGTCAACAGTGGGAGATAAAATGTAGGCACAGTATGTGGTGCAGAACACCAACACATGTTTTGAGACACTGCTGTTCTTTTCAGATCAGTGAATCATAAAGTATTTTCTGTTATGCAATGCTCCATAACTAATGAGCTAAAAATAGCCAAAGAAATAGCATGGGAAATATGCAGAACTTGTATTGCAGCTTTATTTTCCACAGGTTTAACAAGTAGCTACATAACCTGGAAAAATCTATCCATATTTCAAATTTTGACAGGCAATTCAAAGCAAGTTTTCAGAGTTAAAAAAAGACTCTTGTAGAAAAATATACTATTGAATATTTCACAGTGTAGCCATTTTAATGCATCTTTGAACCTCCACAAAAATAAGTCATTGACATTTCAAGAGAGCTGGGAGGAGACCCAGACCCTCTTATTCATAACTAATTCAGTTCTTTCCTCCAAGAGGCTGAGATCTGTCCCACAAACACCTCAGTATTAATGATATTGAGACTATCCTCACTGTCAGGACCGTCTGCTAGAGCCCAAACCCTCCTGCAGCCCACAGATCTGAGTATTCCGTCACTCAGTTTGCAGGTGATGCCAAGCCGAGCAGTTGTTGACCTGCTGGAGGGCAGGAAGGATCTCTAGAGGGATTTGGACAGACTGGATCAAGGAATCAAGGCCACTCTATGAGGTTAAGCAAGGGAAAGGGCCACATCCTGCCCTTAAGTCACATCAACCCCACACAGAGCTACAAGCTTGGGCAGAGGAGTTGGAAAGCAGCCCAGCAGGAAAGGACAAGGACCTGGGGGTGCTGGTGACAGCAGCTGAACATGAGCCAGGGGTGCCCAGGTGGGCAAGAAGGCCCAAGGTTCCTGGCTCATACCAGCAACAGTGTGGCCAGCAGGACTAGGGCAGTGATTGCCCCTGTGCTGGGCACAGCTGAGGTACCTCCAGTCCTGGGCTCAGTTCTGGGCCCCTCAGACAGGAGGGACACTGTGGGGCTGGAGCGTGTCCAGAGAAGGGAATGAAGCTGGAGAAGGGGCTGGAGCATCAGGAGCAGCTGAGAGAGCTGGGGGGTCGGGTTCTGCTCCAGGGAACAGGGACAGGAGAAGAGGGCACAGACTCAGGCTGGGCCAGGGCATGTTCAGACTGTGCATTAGGGAAACTTTCTTCATGGAAAAGGCTGTCAGGCATTGGCACATGCTACCCAAGGCAGTGGTGGAATCACCAAAAGGTCTTTAAAAGCTGTGTGGATGTGGTACTTGGAGACATGGTTTAGTGGTGGGTTTGGCAGCACCAGGAGAATGACTGGACTCGATGATCTTAGAGGTTTTTTCCAACCTAAGCAGTTCTGTGCTTTCATGATCCCCACTGTTCCCATACCCAGCAAGGCTTAGTACAGCTCTCCTCCCATACTCTCTAGAGCAGAGGAGAGCCCTGGCCTGTCCCTGACCCATCACATCCCATCTGCCAGGGCACAAGCACCAGGCAGCTGTAACAGCTTCAGCTCCAAAGGGCAGGAGCAGCAGAGTCCCAGAGGAACCTCAAACCCAGCAGCCCGCAGCAGTAACAAGCACACTGCCATTAAACACAAACACCACAATGCCCCACTAATATTCATGAGCCATTCTTGAGGGCACGTGGTGAAGAGTAACAGTGATGGAGACCAATACACACAAACTGCAAAGTGCTAAATACCAGAGAGGTGTTAAGCTTACATAGTAACAGAGCCAATCCTCATATTTACTAATTTATTTTTTGTTTTTATCAGTGCCATGAATCACAGACTCACAGACTATTGTGAGTTGGAAGGGACGCACAAGGATCATCGAGTTCAACTCTTAAGTCAATGGCCCACAGAGGGGATTGAACCCATGACCTTGGCATTATTACACCCAAGTCTTAACCAACTGAGCTGATCTCAGGGTCCAACTGAGATCTTCCCTCGCAGAACAAAGGCACACACACAGCCCAAGGACACCAGCAAGATCCCACTTCAGATTGCTCATTCACTCTGGGATTGCTGCGCATTCCACAAACAAGCAACAATAAGGAAAAGCCACACGTAACCATGATCATCCCTACATGTGTTTATTGCCACAGGATTGCTCCTACCTGGAAGTAAGGGCACAGATGACCTTGCTCCACTGCTCAACCACTGCAGGGTGATGCCGCCAGTTGGCCACCATCTCCTTGGCAGTTTTCCAGTACGGGGGGGTGGGGAAGCACCGTGTACAGGCGAGCAGCCACACCTCAAACAGCACCCCAATTAACTTCTCAGCCAGATTCTCAGCAATGCCCCCTTGGACAGAAACAAAGCATGCCTTCAGTTAGCATGCCATGGAAACTCCAAGGACCTCCCCTAAGAGGTCTCGGTTCAACAGCATAAAAATTATGAAATAATGAGCTTAATCTTTAAGTGATTCTTGATTGCTTCCTATAGTCAATCAGCCTTTTTAAAAGACCAAGTGTAACAGATAAAGCCCAGCCAGACGTGTGTCAATAAGGGTTACTGGGAATTCACCAATCTTAGGCAGTCTTCTACTGCACTTTATCTATACTGATTTATTTTTTCTAAATAGGTGAAACTAACAGTTATTTTGCAGTGGGCAGGCCAAACAGCAAGACACAGGGGCTTTCAGTAAAACAAAAAGGGAACACCATCATCTGAAACAGTTCATTGTGAACTGCTGCACAGAGTCACTGTCCTGCAAAACCACTCTTGGGAAAACTCAGCTCCAAATCATTCAGTCTCTTACGGCAACACTTTATTTTGGAGTAGTGCAGCAAAATTAGGAGTGAGCTATTATGTTTTGCTGGATACTAAGAGCTTTTAACAGGTTCCTCCATCCCACTGGCAGCTCAACATCAAGCAGAGCCAAAAGTTTTTCCAGTAATTGAACCAAATGGAAGATGAACATGAACCTTGCACAGTTGGAGCTGCTAGAAGAGTGTCATTGATCTGAAGAAGAAACAACAGCAACACCTCCCAGGTTTCTCTTGCCATAATTGTCGATTCATGAGCCAGTTTCTGCACAGCTTTCAAAACCTGCAAGCACAATCTGATCTGACTGGACCCCGGGTCTGGCCTGCAAGAGAACAAAACAAGGCTTAAGAAACAGAACTTTAAAGTGATGCATAAAGTAACACGAACTTTCAGCAGTTACAAGAGGAAACATAGTATTGAAGGAGAGCCAAGAACATGAGCCAGTGTGCTTTCATGCACCCTACCCCTGTCTCTGGGCATCCTGACTCTGCCTTAATGAGTCCATAACATTCTTCACTACACGACAGAGACTGCCATAAAGTGAACACTCACTGGTGCAAGCACAACCCATCATCTCAAAGGAATTTATCTTGGGCCAAAGAACAAGAATGTAGTTGAGACACTGTTAATTGTTACATCCATTATTCAGAAGTGGCAAAACTAGGAGAAATACTGTTAGCAAATTAATTTAAATTCCTCCTAGTTCTTCTCTTGCTTCCAAGTCAACTCTTGTCCCTTCTTTGAGTCTGATTTTCCTTTTAATGAAAAGGATCTAGATATTTTTTTTGTAAATCCAAGCAACTGGGGGTAAGTAAGGAAGAAAAGAAACCATTTCACATTATCAAAGCTTTCCCTGTGGTAATAATCAGATCCACACTGGCACTGCTGAGTCACTGTACATCAGGTATTGCAGAAGCAGCACAAAGCAGCACCACCTCTTCCCATCAGTTAGTCTGAGCAAGGCAGAACAGGTACAAAACAGTAACATGACATTCTAGAGTGTCTGAGGACACTGGTAAACAAAGCTGAGGAAGCCTCAAAGTTTAAAGGGTGAAAGAGATTACAAATTAGACTGTGTGACATACGTAAGGCATATTTCAACCTGTGCACCATTTCCTCATCCCTCCTACCACTTACTGAAGGGATGACAAAAAAAAAATCACGGAAGTATTATCTTCCACTGGGCTATTAGGTGGTATTACCAGATTCCTACCAAACACTTTCAGAGTGGTATAACCCACAAGTCACGTTGCATGGCCAGAACCCCAAGAACATGCTGATCTACCAAACAGTATCAGCTCTTAATAGCATAAATATTGTACTACAGTACTGGAAACAAGATTAGAAAGAGAAGATTATGTCTAATGCAAACCTGCAGACCACTATCCACAGTTCAGAACCTCAGTTGGTTGCTTGATGGCAGTGCTAGATCGTAATACAGAACCTCTGCAGAATAACAAACCTGGGGACAAGTAAGCCCTGCCTTGCTATAAGCAAGGGCTTGAGGAAGGGCTTGTTGTCTGAGCAACAACAGAGCAGGTATTTTAAAAAAATATCCTTAATCTACAATTGCTTGAAGCTTCCAAGCCTGTTTTGAGACCTATTTCCCTAATAATTTAGGGACCCTGTAAAAAAAAAGGGGGGGCTTACAAGCAGGAACTCCATATGCAAGAAGACTAACATACTTCTGAGCTAATCTCATAAAATGGCAACTCAAAGGTCCCTGTCCATCTCTAAGTTCCTCTTGTTAACAAAGCCAACCCAATGGCAAGGTCTGCTTGCACCACTTCTAGATATCTGGATTTCTACATAACTGAGCCTTTTGGCCACACTCCTTTGCAACAAGAACTGTTCTCATTATTTCATGAGAAGCATACAAAGTTATTTAAAAAAAAAGCATTCAGTCAGTCATATGTTCCATGGTCCCTCAAGCAATCCCACACCATTTTTGCTGCACAGTGGACCTGATATCTGCACCTCAATCTCCTGGGGAGGCAAGACAGGGGGGAGAGAATTATCATATTTCCTTTCTGTGCTTCCAACAGTGGTTGTGGCACTGAAACTTTATCTGACAGCAGTAACAACCACTACTGCCTAAGTAATCCTCAAGACTTCCTGAATATTCTAGGGTTGCTAGAGATGAAAAACTTGGGAGTCACCCCAGGACTGCTCAAATACATCAACAAAGCATTGTTTCTTCAGGGTGGACTGAAGGTCAGTGCTTGAAGGAAGAAGAGAAGCACAGTCTCTCTAGTCACTCCAGCAGACAGAGGAAAGGCACCTTGATTCACCCACCCTTCAGAGCTCTGTTTTTCAGTACCATTGGATTCAGCTGAGCACTCAGACTAGAATGATCCATACACACCTACTCTGTGTCAGTGTACACAACTCCTGGGGTGCCATTTACATTCAAGTGCCTGCTTCAGGCTGCTGCATTTCACACCTCAGCTATACATCCTCCTCACGGCCTGAAACCTTCACCACTACTCTGGGCCACCACATTTAAGGCAGGCAAACCAACAGCTACACGATATCCAGGAAACCAGGATGAGGAAGGAAGCTATTTTAATCACAGCCCTCCACAGGACAGAGACTTGTAATAAAGGCTTAGTATTTTCAATACAAGTACAGGAGACTTTTTCCAGAAGATAGTTCAGTGCAGGCTGCTACTAGAGCTCCTGGTAAGTATTCCACAGCAGCCCATCAGCACCAGCAACCTGCATCAGTTGGGAAAATCCCAAAATTTTTCTCCTCTACCCCACCATAGGCACATAAGACTAAGCCTTTGCTTCTAGCCAAGCCAGGTGTGCACAACTCAGTTCAGCATTTCATTTCCAGAACAGAAATTCTTCCTGTTGCTGGAGTGAATCCTGAACACAGCTCTTTGGAGGGCAAAACTTAGAGTTCTTTTTCCTGAAAAGAGAGCAGGGACTTGACATGTCAAGCACTGACAGCAGCAGCCATGAAAAATCACTTTTTCAGATACACCTCAGAGACTCTTGAAAGAAAAACCATAGACCAGCTATACTGGGGGGGTGAGGAGGGCAGTGTGGGAGCTGCAGAGTGCTGTGTTCCAGATGCATGGAATGCCTGGATAATCAAAGAAGATTAGAAGAAAACAAGAAGACATATCAGAGCCTTGAGCAGCTCAAACAGGCCTTGTGTGTGTAAGGGAGCAGTGAAAGGTTGGGCTGGAAAACCACCTGTGGTGTGATTGTGTAGAGTGTCTCGTGACCAAACACACCCCGTGGGAATGTTTTGCCAAGGCTCCTGTTTGGCCTCACAGCTCAGCTCTGTATCTGCATGGTATAAATTTAGAAGAGGTACAATGAACAGTTTGCCTGTTTGCACCACAGAAGCCTGCTCTCAACTATTTCCTCAGATGCCACAGGGCAGTATTTAAGATAATGATGATTTTTCAGCCCTCTCTGTCTCCAGATGTTAATTATTGCATTCAACAGCCATCACGTTTAGTCTCCCACCCTGCATCAAGCTTCAGCCTTGCATTTGGGAGAGAAGGGTAAAACAGCTGCTTGTGCCAACAGCATGCAAGAAGGGGAGTTACTGAGCTGCCTGCTACCAGGGCCCTGCTGTGAGAGCAGGCAAGGGATGACAGAAACAACTATTTAATGGACTAGTGAAAACTTCTCTGCTGTGCCAAGGGAACAGAGGATCCCAGACAGCAGACTGTATCCTGCAAGTATTAAAACTGAGACAACCTCTGCAGCAGTCTAACCCACAAGCTTGCCTTCTGCAGACTTGTGCCATTGCCCTGACCATCCTTTAGTGGGAATTAAACTGTGTTTCCACTACAAGTTCAAAGCATCAACAACTAAGGGTAGGTGGTAGACTCTGAAGTAATCAGCAAATAGCAATGAACTCCTTGTCTGAATTAGCCTAAGTTATTAGTCACAGTCCTTTATTAACAAAGCCTTCAGATAAATGGGAGACACCCAAGTGCAGCAGAGCACTCTGAAGGCCACTTGCAGTGATATATTATTAATACTGACAAAATCAGATGATCTGATACTTATGGACATATACTAAACAGTGATCTAAAGTCTTCTTTCATGAGGCACTATTAAATAATCTCCTCTGATTTATCCAATGCATGTGCAGGTCAACTTGTCATAAACCCTAAACAAGGTATGATGTCTGAGCACTGACAGTGTAGCTGTGTCCAAGACTAGAAACACGTCTGTTCAACACCAGCACCCAAGGGTGTCAGGCAGCAAGCACACCCCCATGGGACTCTCAAAACCACCAGGGAAGGATGGGCAGCACAACCATGCCCACTGAACAGGCAGCAAGGTGCAGTCACAAAGCAGTCACTCCCTGCAAGATTCTCCAGCACATCAGAAATGTGGTCAAATCTTAAATCAGCCAAGGTTGGGACTGTCATTATGTGCTCTCGGTTATCTCAACTTTTACACAATACAAGGCACAGTCACACAGTGATGCTCTTCAGCCTTTTCCCCCCATCCTCTAGTCAGTCAACAGAGGTAAATCTTGAAGTTCTTAGGACAGTAAACATTCAAGTCTATGAATGATTTGTGATTGTGATTACCTAAACTCAGCAGCAACAACTCAAATTTCTACTGAAAATCACAAAACAGGTTTGGAGAAACACAGTCCTCCTAACCTTGCAGCAGTAACAGTCTTATGTTACTCCAGAACCTCTCTGTGCCTCACAAGGCCTCTGACAGGTTACCTACTAACTACAGCCTGGAATCCTGCAGTCCCCTGAGCATCCCCGCCCTGCCACTCACCTTGGTACAAAGAGATTTTGGAGATGTTTGAGGATGCTTTGAACATAAAGGTTTGGTTCCTTAATAACAGGCAAAGGAATGGAGTCCTTAGGTAACACAAGAGCCATAATCCAGTCTGTGTAAACATCCACACAGTATTTCACAGTATCGCCGTCCAGAGGGAGGGTCAGCCCATAACAAACCACCTCCATAGTCCATTTTACCTAACAAACACAAAGCAAAAGTTATTAAAAAGAAATACTAGCAAGTAAAAGTCAGAGTACATTGGTTCTACTCAACATAAGATCAGTAGTTATAGGCAATTCTATTTAACATACACTGAAAGAAAACACTAAACCATTAACTCATATATCATATTTTGAAGAATATAAATAAATAGCAAATCACTCTTAAATCTTAAATCTCTTAAGTCTAACCTGTAGAGTGAACTCTTCAGAACCCAAAAGAGGTGATGAAAGATTTTAAAATTCTAGTAAATACTTGTACTATACAAAGACTTTTTTTTAAAGACATATACTGTTGCTTCAAAACTGAAGGCAATTAAAGGTTTGTATTAACTGTTAAATTCCTTGGATTTGTTTTGGGGGTTTTTGATGGTTTTCCTTTTCTTTAGCCTGAATTTCCTAGTACAGTAGTTCAGCCAAGCATTAAGTCATGAAGTTACACTATTGCTATGAACTAGCTGTTAATAGAAGCCTTATGTAGATTACTGACCTAAAAATGGAACACATTTCATAAAACTTGGACTACTAAAGAGAGAAATAAAAGAGGCTACAGAAAACCTTTAAGTTGCCAGTGTGGCACGAGGGAAGCTGTGATCTCCAAGAAATCCACTTACTTCTTTGTCTGTTTTCAGTAAACTCTCACTTCCAACAGAGGATGTAATCAAAGCCTGTCCAAGAGGACGCACCACGGCATTCGCCACTTCCCTGCCCACGTTTTCAGGGTAGCTGTGAAGGACACTGGTATTCCCCTGATCATTTTGGATGACAAGATGTAAGGATCTCCACTCTGAGTACATAGTGCCTCTGTGCTACAATCCAAACAACACCTGGGGGGTAAGGGAGGAAAAAAGACATAATTAGTAGAAATGTCCATGACACGAGTTACCAAAAGAGACCCTGTGTGTCACAGTCCAGACCCTGGGACATTCAAGATGCACATGGCCAAGTCACACATTTGAAGGGCTTGAAGAGATTCCAACAGCTGCTCTTCAACCTTAGCATGTTTTAATATAGCCAAGAGCTTTACTAAAGATTACAGCAAGTTTCAGTTTGCGACTCTCAGGCCATGTGAGACACTTCAACTTGAGAAGTGACTTCACCTCACACTTCTGCTTGCACCATCTTTGCAGGAAAGATGCTCTCACTTACATGACACCTTCAGCTAAGTAGAAAATAGTTCTACAAGTATTTCGCTCATAGAAGCAATGGCTACAATTCATGCCTTGCTCCCTTTTTTACCTCAACAGTAGTTAAAAATAGATCCCAGGGAACTTTCAGGAAAACCTTAGTGATCTCAGAAGACAAAAACTCAGCCTCTTTTACATTCATAAGATATTTCTCCTACAGCACACACTGCTCAAGACTGATAGTTGAAAAATGTGGTTGAGTGATAATAAAGAGTGCCCTTTATCTGCAGTGAGTTCAAGACTGAGTCTTAGTGGATCACTAACTTAAACCCAGCATGACTTTACACTTTCAGTATAATATCACACACATGTTCCAAACCCAAGGCATTGGGGTATGCACTATTGCATTTCAATACACACAGACAGTCACTCCCCAAATACACATCCCCTCCATTTGTCCCAGAGTCCAGACAGAAAAGCCTCTAGGACATTTCCCTGGCAGCATTCTCAGAACTAGACAGGAGACACAGTTCTTCACTCAGCAACAATCCCAGCACAACCACAGTTGTGTCTTTGCCCTCACTGCAGTTTGAGATCAGGAAGCCAAGGTGACCATGAACTCACAAGGGTTCTGGCAGTGGTGGGGCCTGGGGTGGGGTTTCTGGAGTGGCTATTCCAAGCAGCACAAGTCAAGCTGTGCTTCCACATCCCTCTCAGGCAGCAGCACCACCCACCTGCTGTGCGGGCAGGGGCGGGGGCAGGACAAGACTGCCACCCAGCCTCAGCTCGGGACACCTGCCACGCATGGCCAGGTTTTAGCCACACAGCAAAACATCTCCAGAGCGAAGCGAGCACCCAAGTCTGCCCGCTGAGACAGCTTACAGGGGGATGGAGATCGACCTCACTCGGGTGAGACAAACATCTGTGCCAACACAGGCGCTGTATCCTGGGAAAGGCTTTCAAAGCAATACCAGTGGAGACAGATAAAGCAGCCCCTTTATTAGAAGTTTCTAGGTGCACAATGAAAGCACATGCACCCGTGTCAGCCAAGTGTTAGTCTTTTTATAACTTTCAGTAATTAAAATATTTGATGACTATACCCAACCTGTAATACCATTTTTTCCCTGGTGCCCACCCTCAGAACTCTTCAGAAATGACCCTTGGAGGCCCTGCCAGGGCTCTGAGCTTACTCTGCTGTTTTGACTACAAGCTATCTTATTGTTTCGATTGGGGTTCTTGCAGGTGTTCTTCAAAGTGTGTCCTTGGGAATATATGTTTAACAGAATTTCAGGAATGTGTGAGAAAATGTTTAGTAACTTCTAAATGCTGCTTCAAGTGTGAGAGACTTAGGAAAACTTATTCAACTTGTATAACTCTGTGAAAATCTATAAAAGACACACTAAAGCCCTTAGGCATCACTGCCGTGGGGCAGTGAGGACCCCGGGCCAGCAGGGTGGCAGGAGCACCCTCTGCCATAGCAGGCTTGGTACCCGATCACAACAACATCCAACTGCTGCTCGGGCAGGTGGTGTCACAGCAGCCTGAGCCACCAGCACTGGGACTGCAACACCTCCCTTCCTCCTCTCCCACCAGCACAGGCAGGCTTTTTACCCCTTATGTGAGCCAGCTGACCACATGAACAAGGAAAACAGGGCTGGCACAGGAGAAAAGCAAGGAATGTCCAATGTCAGATCAGCTCAGGCTGGCACAGATGGCACTCTGGGGTCCATCTGCCAACTATGCTTACCTGGCACAATTTGGAACCCAGTTATTTATACAGGGAATGTTTTAAACACCTCTCAGACATTCCTTAGCCCAAAATCAAATAAGAAGCCAGGCCTGGAAATACACCTTCCTAGGGACAAGCCACCATTTAAACAGGTCTGCCTATTTAACTGACTCCCCAAGTGTTTATTTACACCCAAAACCTATGTAAAAATCCTGATGATTCCTTTCAAGGGAGGAGGGAAAGTGAGCCAGCAAGATTTCAGTCTTCCAAACTCCATCCTTCCTGGTTTAAGGCAACAACCACAGTGCTTATCTGAAAGTGAATTACCCAGAGCAGCAGCAGCCTGCAGGAAGCACATCCCTGGCATCCTCCAGGCACCTTCCCTCCCTCTGGGGCTGGGCCAGGGGAAATGCCTGTGGCACTGCGGTCAAAGCCCTCAGGCTTGGAGAAAAACAACAATTCCATGACACAGAGAAGTGACAAAAACACCCCAAAACAAACCGAAGCACACACACAAACCTGCCCAAAACAACAACAAACCAACCAAAAAACACAAACCAAAAAAACCAAAGGGCTGCCACATCCATAATTACACAAATAGAAAGTAGGCAATCTGATTCAGAAGAGAATTTTTCTTCCTTTCCTACCAAAATGGTTGAAAAACCAGCACGGACCAGTGACATCCCAGTAACCTCCAAGTAAAAACCAGTAAGACACCAGTTTGAAAAAGCCTCTCCCAGTAACTCCCAGGTGTTCCAGGTTTTCCCAAAAACATCCTGGGACCTCCTCTGTCCTGTGCTGGGGAAGGTCATTGGGCCCACACTCTGGGATCCCTCCCTCCTTCCTGACTGGGGAGCCTGAAAGAAAGGCCACAAGCATTTAAAAAAACCAACCAACCAAACAAAAAAACACAACAAAAAACCCCCACAGCAAACAAACAAACAAACCAACCTCCTCAAATCCCACAATCTGCAGTGATTGCTTCAGTCACTGCTTAGCTTCACTATCCAGGTTTCCATACTTCTCCTTTCACATCCTATAGCCATGAGGTCCTTCATCATACCCCTCCTGTCCCACCTGAGAGCTGCCTCAGTCTCCAGGTTGTGTCTGCAGTCAAAGCAGAAGGGAAAGGAGTGAGATCCCATCCACGTTCCAGGGCTCCCCATTCCCGTGTCAGTCCCACACACAGCACTCTGCCTCTGCCCCCAGGGCGCCGTCCCCTCGCCCGCCCCGGCTTTGTGCTCCCCACACGGGACAAGGGCCAGCACTCTCCATGCTCCTCCTGGGTCACAAGGTCACCAGAGGCAGGTAACACCCTGCAGGACCATTTGAGGAGCTTGGTTTAAATAAACTGATTTGAACTGATAACAAGGCATATCCTTCCCATGCCCCCCCCGGCTGCAGGGCTGGGGTGAACAGCTCACGGCAGGAGCTTTATCAGCACGGGACAAGCACAGCACCGGCCCCGTGGCTGCCTCGGCCCAGGGTGCCCAGAGGTGCAAGGGCAGCACAGCAAAATGCAGGCAATGCCTTGGGGGGAGCTCTCTCATCTAGAAGATGAAACTCAGAAAAGACAAGAATTCCCAAATCCTGCTGCATTTTGGAAAACCCTCACTGCACTGGGGCAAGGGAGTGTGAGGGCACAACCCCTGCCGTGATAAAGCAAAAGTGCAAAGCACTTCTGGGTGGCCCTTCCACCCTTGAGGAGCAGCACTTGTCACAGACACAGGATATGTACAATGTCATGTTTAAGAGGTTTAGCAGCAGGACAGGGCAGCCAAAACCTCTGGTACCACACACAGAGCCTGCTGCCTGACCTTCATACATAAATTTAACAACCAAATCTGTATCTTACTAATGTTTGAGGTTTCCTTTGGTCTTACCATAAAACAAATTTTCTGTTAGTCTTATCAATATACAAGGAATACTGTAACAAATAATTGCTTCAGATGCAAAATCCTTATGAGTGGGATTTATCTGGGTATCAATCTATTTGCCCCTTGTTTAGAAGTTTTTATTTGCAAGGACCAGAAGTTACTTTCCATTTAAGACTTCACTTCAACTGCCACTTGAATTGGAGATTGCTGTCATGTGTTAGGATTGGTGTGCAGCTAAACCCATCTAGTACAGAGCTCCTTGTAGCTGGACATGAGTTAAAAAAGGCTGGGAAGTCTCCCCACGCCGTGGCATCTGAGCCAAAGTTCTGACAGATCCCACAGTGACAGCTCTGCAGTTTGCTGGGCAGCAGCAGGACCCCCTCCCTTCAAAGAGCTGCATTTATCACTAATTACTGAAAAGGCAACAGCAAATTGAAGACAAAAAAAAGCAACTGTCATGCCACACCAAGAGCATACCCTGATTTGGGATCTGTATTTCAGCTCCCATAAAGCACCCTCAGTGGCCCAACCAACACCTCCCAAGTTTCACACAGCTGAGCAGTCACACCCCACATACACATCCTATAGTGAGGGTTCTCAGAGAGCTAATTAAGAGAAGGGGTGAAAGAACAAACCAGCCCCTGAGGTTCACCAAGCAGTTCTGTTCACTTAATGTTCCTGGAGGCTGCACTACATAAAACATGCCCAGATTCTCACTGACAGACCTGCAAAAAAACTGTCAGCATTAACAGTGGCAAAACAAAGGAGATGTAAGTTAAAGTATTTATCACCTACTATGAAACCAAACACAGTTCCATTATCCCTGGGTGGCAAATAATCTGGGTTTCAATGTATTTCATCCAGATCTGTTTCAGCCCAGGTAACTACCACCACCTAAACCACTGCGATTGGATATTTCAGCATTCAAGACTAAAGATCCCCAGTTCTCAAACACTGCAGAAGCTGCTGAGCATGAAAGAGCTTCGTAATGAGTCAAAAAACCCTCAAAAAAATCAAGTTCTATTTCCCGTTCCCAAAGACTTGATATGATCAGTGGCAGCCAAAATATTTAAACCCTTGGATGACTGAAGTTACAGAGTGAGAATTACCCAACTTCACAGAGCCACGTCCTGCAGTTCCTTTGAAGGAAGCAGGAGCTCAGAGCCTGAACTGAGCTGGGGTGTTTGGAGGGTGTGCAGGGGAATCAGCACCACTATGGAGCAGCTCCTCAGAAAACTGTGCTGAGGGAGGGAAGTGCTGGGGCAAACCTGAACATTCAGTCCTTCATGCTCAGCAGCTCCATGTGCAATAAAAAGTGCTTGCCCACAATGCAAAAGAATTTCAAGCACAAGGACAAGCTGTCCCCAAAGTGGATCCTTGTTGGGTTTTAGCAGAACCAAACCAGCAGAGCAGGGGCAGTGGTTGCAGTACAGCAAAGACCATCAGCAGAGACACTCAAGGAGGGCTGAAGGCCTAATGGAGCCCAAACCAGAGAAGCATTCACAGAACAGCCCACACCAAAGGATATTAGATATGCTCTATAAGTATTTCCCAGAAAGCAAAAATTCCCTCTATTTAACACGACCTCTCCTACCCAACAGTACCAACACCTGCTCTCTAGAAGCAACAATTCTTGCCAGAAAGCCACAACCCACCTTCCCTAAAGTCCAAGCCAAAGAGAGTTATGAGCCATTTTTCTCAGGTCTGTGACATCCTGAGAATGAACAGCTGCCACGTGCCCACTTGTCCCACCACTCTCCAAGTTTATGTTGGAGAAAGAGCTGAGATTAACTCAGCACCTCTGGGATGGAGCCCATCAGGACAGAGGAAGCACAGCCCCTTTTTGGAGCCACCCAACAGGTCAGCTCTGCCCAAAGCACACTCTGGGTGTCAAGGACAACTGGCAGAGAGCAGGCAAAAAGCAAAAAGGGCAAGAGCCAAACAGAAGACCTACCTGAGAGAAAGACCAATATTTTAAGTAACCATTTTGTTAAAAAATAAACAAATATGCATGTCAGGATTACTATTAAATTAAAAAAGGTCAGGCAGGAAGAGATCATGCACAGAAAGAACAGGAACTCACGTCACCCTTTCCCAGGGCCCTCAGCCACAGAGCTACTTAGTGCCCTTGCTTAGGGAAGATGTGTTTGTCAGATTTTATTGCCTTACTGTAACAGAAATTAATCCATGATTGTGCCACAGGGAAGATTGGGTCTCAAAGGTGAGGAGCCAGTGAAGCCACAGGGCTCGGGGGCTCAGTGTCCCCAGCCCCCCCTGCCCACGGGGACACCAGCCCTGCCACAGCAGGGCACAGGGCACCTGCCACGGGCAAGGCCCCTGCCTGGAAGGGGCACTGTAATAACTGGGGATCAGCAGAACAGGAAAGCAAAAATATCAGTCAGCTTTCTATGTTCTGGCTATTGCTTTGTTGCTCAGGCCTCGGTGCTACTTCTCGCTATCACTCTCGTTTTTAACAGTAGGGTTAAGAAAATTGTCTTCCAGGCAGGTCATCTAAGAACTCTTCACACCCCTCATTTCTGACAGAAACCACGCAATGAACTTGACCACAAACAGTGCACTTGCCCGACTCAGACCGAGCATAATTTCCACTCAACAGCCGAGTTCACAATGGCACTTCTTCCTCAGCGCCGTCTCTCGTGGGACTCCCCAGGCTCCCCGGGGAGGAAGGGCTGTGCAGCCACCAGGGCCCCTCGGCCCGGGGCAGGCCCGGCTGCCGCCCTTGCTGCGGGACCCGCCGGAGCCAGGCGGGCCGGGAGGGCGGGCGGAGCCCGGCGGTGCCCGCTCGGCCCCGCGGGCAAACAGCGGCACAAACTGCCCGGGCCCGGCCCGCGCTCGGGGGCGCCTCTGCCCGCCGGGCCCGCCCGGGGGAGGCCTGGGGGTCGCTCCCGCCCCACCCGCTCGGCCCCGCGGCTCCGGCCCGGCGCTGTGGGAGCTCCGGGGCCCGGCGCGGCCCCAGCCGCCCCGCTCGGCCCCGCAGAGGTCAGCGCGGCGGAGGCTCCGGGCGGCGGCCGCGCCACAGGCCCCGCGGCGGCGGGCCGGGCCGGGCAGGGTGGCAGTCCCGGGCGCCTTACCTGCAGCGAGGGCCCGGCAGGCATGTCGGGGCGGCCTGAGCCGCCGGCGCCGCGGCCGCTCGGACGGGAGCGGCACCGGGAGCGCCGCTCGCTGCGCTCGGCCCGCGCCCGCTTCCGGCAGCGCCACAAAGCGCACGCTGGGCCGCGCCCTGCGCATGCGCCACATCGCCACAACACCCCTCCCCACCCCGGCGCCCGGCCCCTGCGCCGTCAGCACCTAATAAGTCGCGGGAGCAGGCTGTGCGCATGCGCGGAGCGGGCGCCGGCGCGCCTGGCGCTACCGCGGTGCTCTTCCTCTTAAAGGGACCGCGCCCGCCCCGGGACCGCCGCAGTGCCGTGCCCGTGCCCCGCCGCCCGGGGCCCGAGGGGCCGCTGTCCCCCCTGCAGGCAGAGCCGAGCCCGTCCGGGCCGAGTCCCGCGGGCAGCGCCCGGTGCCGCTCGGGCAGGGCGGCCGCGGGTCCTGCTCCGCCGCGCTGCCCCGGGCCGTGCCCTGCCCCCTTCGTGCCCTGCCCCCTTCGTGCCCTGCCCCCTTCGTGCCCTGTCCCCTTCGTGCCCTGTCCCCTTCGTGCCCGGCCCGCTCTCGTTTGCTGCCCCCCGTCCCCCGGGGCGCACTCGGGACGCGGGTGCTGACCGAGCGCAGCGGGTGGGACCGGGGTTCGATCAGCGGGGCAGCGCGTTCTGCCCCTCTGCCCCCCAGGGAAGACCCCCCCGCAGGGCTGTCCCAGCCCTGGGCAGCAACAGCGCAGGGACTGGAGGGGCGAGGCCGGGGGGGCACAGATGCTCCAGGGCTGGAGCCCCTCTGATCTGGAGCCAGGCTGGGAGTGCTGGGGGTGTCCAGCTGGGGAAGAGAAGGCTCCAGGGAGACCTGAGAGCCCCTTCCAGTGCCTGAAGGGACTCCAGGAGAGCTGGAGGGGGACTTGGGACAAGGAGCTGGAGTGACAGGACAAGGGGAAATGGCTTCACGTTGATAGAGGGCAGAGTTAGATTGGGTATTTCTTTGCTGTCAAGGTGGTAAAACACAGTTTTCCCAGAGAAGCTGTGGCTACCCCTTCCCTGGAAGTGTCCAAGGTCAGGCTGGACAGGGCTTGGAGCAACCTGAGCTGGTGGAAGGTGTCCCTGCCCGTGGTAGGCTGCTTGGACTAAATGGCCTTTAAAAAGTCCTTTCCAACTCTGTGATTCTGTGAAACAGCCAGTGCAAAAGGCAGCCCAGCACTGTTCATGGGTGGTGTTCTCAGGGCCCCAGCGAAGGGCTGCTGTCCCTGCTCCAGCCAGGCTGGGCAGAGACACCGGGCACTGTGCCTGTCCCCCCGGGCCGGGCTGCGGGGGCTGCGGGGGCTGCGGGGCTCTGCCAGCCTCGGGGGTGCTGCTGGGAATGTCATCCCGTCTCACAGGTCCCTTTGGGGCTGTTCCACAGGGGCTGGGGCTCCCGGCCCTTTCTGCAACACTCAGCTGCTGCTCCTTGTTCAGTGCAACAGGAGGATGTCAACCCAAACAAACGGCAGCTTGCCGAGAGATCTTTAACCCCTTCTGTAGCCATCCATTGAAGGAACATAACACAGTGCAGACCGTACCCCTGCCCTGCAGTAAGGACTCTGTTCAGCCCAGCCTGTGCTTGAAGGCTGCTGACAGCCGGGGATGTGAGTTTTACAATAAAGATTTGCTCAGTGCTTTTACTGTAAATCCGGTCCTGCTCTTTGTCCTGCCCCCAAGGGGAGAGCGGGGCCCTTGCAGGACACACCCCTTCACAGAACCAGGAATCTCTGGTACCTGTTAAACAGAAAGGACTCTGGAGTGGTGTTAGTGAGGCTGCTGGAATGGTGCAATGTAGCATGAATGGAGAGGACTGAGTGGAACGGGCATTTTGTGCACGAGCAAAGGCTCAGAGCCAACAGCCCCACGTGCAGAGAGGTGAAATTCTGCAGAGCTGCTTATGGACTCCTGTCCCCCAAACCACAGTCTGCTTGCCAAGCCCATCTTCCTCTCAGCCTCTTACCTGCTAGATCAGAGGAGCAAACGCTCCTCCCAGTCTCCTACATTAAGCTTGACAGCAGCAGAGGAAGGGAAGTTGGAGTTCACCTGCAGTAGCCCATGGAGAGCCACCTTTCCCTGTGTGTTCACTGTGTGTGATTCAAACCCACTGAGACTGGCCTCAGGGGTGCCAGCTGCCGTTCACCCTGTGTGGATTCTCCATATATTATCACAGGGCTCATGCACCTTACCATTGTCACGTTACTTGGATTTATGTGTAAAAAACATAAGCTCACAGTCTCTTTCTTCCCTGTCCTTTCAGAACTCCCTCTCCAAAGCCAGGCTGCAGCAGGGCTGCTCCTGGGGCACCCTGGAAGGTTCCCGTGCCCAGCACCCACACTGATCCTGGCAGGACACTGCTGGGCACTGAGGGGCTGGTGATCCACGCAGGCAATGACCCGAGGGGTTCAGGCCTTGTGCCCTGGTGGCATTAGGGCACACTCTGCATCTGTCCCTGACAGCCCTGTGCTCCATGGATCCCACATGCCAGGTCATTGAAACCATGTCATGCAGTACATCTGGTTGTCCCTTTCACCCTCCCAGCCGGGGCAGGGACTCTCTGCTCCTGGTCACTATTGGATTCCTGTGGTTTCAGACTAGAAGTCCCCTCACCAGAGTCTTGAGTAGAGGTGTTCTCAGCCCTTACTCTGCATCTGGAACAATGATCTCATCGATGTGCTGCCAACATTTGGGCCATCACCCTGTTCCAGTGCAGCCTGGATCAGTCCATGATGAATGGTAAGGCTGTGCTTCCACCCCTGGGACAGTTGATTCCAGGTGTATTGGACACTCCTCCACATAACAGTGACCAGTGACTTGCACGCTGCTGCCACAGGGACAGAGAAAAACATATGGGCAATACCAGCTGTAGCATCACTGGGCTGCTCAGACTCCAGTTTGTACTGGAGCTCCAGCACATCCGGTATAGCAGCACTTGGTGGTGCCATGACTTTGTTCAGGTTGTGATGGCCCACTGTGAGCCTCCCCCTCGCAGTGCCCATGTGGGGCAGTTAAAGGGTGAGAAAGTCCTGCTGATCATGGTCACAAATCAGTTCATGGACAGGAACTGGGGAGTGCCAGATGGTGGGGGATTGCCAGGCAGTGGGGGATTGCCAGGCAGTGGGGGATTGCCACCTGTACACCGCTGGGGGACACATCACCACTGGCTGCTCTTCAGCCTTGCAGCAACCCCACAACAGGGGCCAGGCAAGGGAGACAGCTGCTTAATTTTCTCTGTGCCCACAGCAATGACACCAAAGGCCCAGCAGTACCCTTTTGAGTCCTCCAATAATCCTCCCCTGAGGAAGTCTATGCCAAGGATACATAGGTTGCCTTTGCCATTTGTCCCCTGTTAAGTTCACTTCAGCCTTCAATACAGGCAACTGTTTGGCTTCACCAGCTCATTTCATTCAGCTTTTATTGCTGAGTGTGACACCATATGGTCTAGAATACCCCTTTGGTCAGTCGGGGTCAGAAGGCTGGAATGGGATGATCTTTTTCCAACCCTGTGATTGTTCTGTGATTGTTTTTTATGGTAATGTAATGATTCTAGAAAAGATTGTGCAATAAGACATTAACTTAATCATTAAAATTTAACTGCAAACAGAAAAAGAAACAAGAGGAAAAGGCAAGCTCGGGGACTGCAATGTGCAGGTCAGCTGGGCAGTCCTTGTCCTGTGGGGTGCAAACAGCCTGCACCTGGCTGGGCCTTGGGCCAGATCTGTGGCTGTCCAGGTGTCCATGCACAGCTCCAAGCCAGCTGGTGCCCAGCCGCTGGTACTGGGCAGCCTTTGGTGTTTGTGCTCTGCAAAACACAGGCATGCTACCCACAGAAATGGAATGCCAAAACCAACACCAAATTTCCAGGAGCTTGTGTGTAGGGGCAATAACCCCAAAGGAATTCCAGCAAAAGGCTGTGGGTGTTGGGAGACACGAGGCCAGGGGAGTAGAAAGAGAAAAAGGGCCAGTATCGAGTGAGGGTCCCCTTTGCCCACAGCCACCACTCAGGCTTAAACCTGCTTGTGGTCACCACGTTGCAGCAGCAGCCTGTGTGTGCTGTGTTTTCTCATCCTGTGACCCAAGAGGATTTGATGGTGCACTGTCAGACACAAGCCTGGCTGACCAGGTAGAAGACAGCAGTGCTCAGCCAGCACTCTTCACCCTGGATTGGAACCACAGCTCTCAAAAGAAAAACAATGTCAGAGGAAGACCACTGGCATTCAAAGAGCAAATAGAAAGGGTTTGTTTTCTTGCAAGGCCTTTTTCTATGCTAGAGACTGTCATCCATCCACTAATGGGGCTATTAATGCCAGTCTACTAGTTACACTCTCTGAGAAGCCCTGTTGTGGTTTACACTGCAGGCAGCAGCATCTGGGACAAGGCGTTATGTAAATTCCACTGAGAATGGGAAAGTAAAAATGCAGTTTTCAATTCTTTCTCTGAAAAGCTCTTTTCAAACTTCGTGGCTCATTTTCAAATCTCATCTGAAATGGTTTGGTCAGGAGTCACTGGTTTCTCCCCATCCAGTGCCTCGGTACTGAGAGCTGCAGGCAGGGAGGCATCACCCCATGCCACCCACACCAGCCCCCTCACAGCTCTCCCCAGCACGGGGGGGGCACACAGAGGTGCCACCACCCACCATTATTGTGGGGTGCCCAGTGGACACAGCTGGCAGGGAGCAGCAGCCTGGTCTGGCAGTGGGGATGGGTTTGGCCCTGGCCTCCTCAGCCAGGTGCTCTGCTGTCTCCTGGCACCCAGATGGACCCCTGCCCTCACCTGTTGGGGACCTCCAGCCTCTTTGCTTTGCCACTGAAGCACTTTTCCTGCTATAAAATCATCATGATCCATCACTATTTTTACCAGATTTTTTCATATTTCTATCAATCACATTCTCTGGAATAGAATCCATACATTTTCCTGATAGAGACAGTAAACTCAGTGGTCTGTATTTCCCCAAATCCCTTTTAAAAAGTGGAATGGCATTTGCCATATCAAGGGCATTTCATTCTGTGGTTACATAAGCAGGTAGATGACTAATGTTTGTTTAGTCTACAACACAGGAGCGAGTATGATCCAGTGTGAGCAGTTTCTTCTTATGAGCATTTTGTGTTACGATTTCTTCTACTTACTTCAGTTTGAAACAGATTTTCTGGCTGATTCATTCCCCATAAAGAAAAATCTCAGCCAGAGAATAGCCTGAAGGTGTTTTGAAGTAAACAGCAATGCAAAAGCTTCAGCTGCCATCCCAAAAACCTTTTGGACTTTTTCTAGGCATGACCCTCCCTGCTGTTGGATCATAAGCAGAGTTATCTTGACTTTGGACATCACAGAGAAGTTTTTCATCCCACCCTTGTCCATCCCACCCTGCTCCTCCTGGGCTCTGCCTGTCCCCCTGCCCATTCCTGGCACCCAGCTGGGCAGACAGCTTGGGAGCTTCCTGCCACCCTGTCTGCCTAGAAAGACACCCCTGCCCACAGCTGCCTGCCTCAGAGCTCCTGTGAGCCCTGTGAGGAGCAGGACTTCTCCTGCCCACTGCATCAGGCACAAGATTTGTCACAGTCACCTGTAGAGAAGCAAGTGTTGTGCTGTGACTGAGCTTCAGATCGTACCTAAGGTATAGCTCTGTTTTACAAGCATTTCATTAAAGTAAGAAATGTTGGGGTTTTGAGCTCCCCAGGTTTCGGCCCAGAGTCAAAGACGTAACCTCCATAGGAGTATTGGTCAGTGTTCTGATTTATTGTTTATCCCATATTCTCTGAGTCCACGAATAGTACAGGAACATCACTGGTCAATGGCCAGGGCGTGCTACCAGCTGGATTGGTACTTTTCTCCAAGCTATGCCCTTCTGTATCAATGTGTTTACCTGCTTCTCCCAAGGGCTGCCACATTCTTTCTATTGTTTACTGCTCTTCTTGAAGCAGGCTCAGGGATACAGGGGCCCTGTTTCCCTCTCCATGGCCTGGGCTGTGCACAAAACCTTCTAAGTTCAAATTTCTTCCAACATTTCATCAGTTCTGTGTTACAGTGCACCACACATTTTCCTACAGGATTCTATTATTCATGTTATAATTCACTAATTGTTTTACAAACATTGAGTGTATTTCCACTCCAAAGCTCCAACCCAAAATACTCAGCTCCCAGGATCATGCATTCAGTTAAATCTATACCCATATTACATCAGTTTGCTATATATTATCATGTATATTATATTATACAATGTATAAGTCATATACCATTACCGTATATAATAGATATCTATAATCTTAACCATTCATTTATGTACATTTACATTTATATGTATAGCTTGAATCTGGGTATTTTGGCTACTTCCTCAGCATGCTCTTCTGCACCAAGTTAATACTACAGGTGTCTTGCAAAGATTTTCTTCCCTATTATTGGAACCCTGATGAGGTTGTCCCATTTAGAGCTTTTTCAGAAAAAGAGATGTGAAAAAGTGCATTCCATCAGTCACATTTCCCCATTTCCCTTCACTTCCACTGCACGCCTCTAATGTATAGCTGTATTTTTCAGGCATGCTGAGCTTTCATTGCTTTAGTTTCCATTCATACTTACAAGGAAGTGAACACAGATGGAGAAACTGCTAAACAGGTGAACAGTTACTGATGGAAAGGCATGGGTTTGCAAAGAAGGAACGTAACACAATCTATTTGCTAGGCAGGAAGACAGGAGCCACCTCTACTTGCACAAGCAGAGCCAGGGCTCCCAGCAGCCCTGCCTGGAGCCAGGGCCAGGCTTGGGCAGAAATGGAGTTTTACTGAAAAGGAGCAGAAGAGCCTTGCATGTTTGGCAGCTGGGCAGGTGCATGGGCCCTTCACACCTGGCCCGTGCCCCCCAGCCACAAACCAGCTCGCCTACACCAGGAGTTCTGTGCCTGGAGAACACTGAGCAGCCAAACCTCAGCCCAGTCCAGTTTGCACCAGGAGCTGCACTGCCCCACTAGACCCCTCAGGAAATGGTCAACACGATGGATGTGCAGTGATGGTGTGGAAGGTGTTTCCTTTGCAACATGCCAATGAAACAAGCAGAGTGCTCCTTTCAACTCTTCCACTTGCATGAAAACCCCAGAGAGACACAGATGAACCATGAGCTGTGATACAAAGCAGTTGGGTTTCTGGAGAGCAGCATTACCACCCTGCCCTCAGCATTACAGTGCTCCATCCTATGGGGAGGAGCAGCCTTTTGCAGGAGTTCTTTGAGTCAAGGCACACACGCAGGAGCTCTCTGGACTCAAGCAGCCCACAGCACAAGCCCTTGCAGCAGGTCCTCTTGCACAGCCCCTTATGGGCCTGCCATTCTCTCTGTACCAAGCCCCAGCTGGGACTGGAGAGGAGCAGTCACCACCCTGTGCAGCCTGGGAAGGTGTTGGACAGCAGGAGAGCCCCAGGCTGGCAAGGCAGAGCTGCAGGCAGGTCCTGTAGGACACCAGGCCCAGCTGGGAGCTGCTGGGGCAGCTCTGCTCTCTGCAAAGGCACAGGAAATCAGTCACACTGGCCCAGGGGATCTGAGCAAACCTGATGAGGCCCGTGGATGTAGGGATGGTACAGTCATGCTTGTGCCCCTCTGCTCCCCTGAGTGCTGCAATAGAAGACAGAAGTGCCTGCTCAGGACCAGCCTCAGTCTCTTCACAGCCTCTGACTTGATTCCTCCTGTTCCTTTCTGGTGCTCAGTGGAAACAAGCCACCCATCAACAAGGGACAGCCCTCAACAATCAAATGAGTCTCCTGTGGGAAAATCAATGGAACAGGCTCCCTTTGCTTTGCAGTGCAGCAGCACATATGCTGCATGCTTTTTTCTGTGCTGTCACAAAAGCTGTCAGAGGGAGAAATGTTAAATTTTGAATTCCTTGCAGAATTAGACCAGTCCCAGCAGCCTTCCAGCCCAGTCAGATTGCTTTGAAGAAGACACTTTTGTCAAAGGTGATGTCTCTGGCAGACACTCTCCATCACAGAGTGCTGAATGCAAATATGCAGAGATGTTGGAGCATCTCTGATTACAACCAAAAACAACAGTATTTTGGAAGATCTGACTTGGATTAGGCAGAAGAGAGGCTGGCAGAGACAGATTGAATTCTAGTTGTTATTTTCCAAATACAGTTTTCCTCTGAATGCAAACACTCCATTTAGCTGCACTGAATGTGCACATTTGAGCAAGTGATGAGGGAGGTTTAAGTTGGCTTAAAGCAGTTTTATATTTTTTTTAGCAAACAATTCATTTTTCTATAAAGCTTGAAAAATAATTAATTGAATTAAAATACAATACTATTTTAAGCTTGTCTTACTATTTTGAACTACAGTCCTGGATGGAGGGAGCAGTGGCTTTACTGCCACTGATGTACATTGGCTCAAGTAAGCTGTAGATTTTGGCAAGAAAGAATGTTCAGCAAAAGTTTTGTGAAGGACTTGGGGTGACATGAGAACGTTTACAGCTCCACCCTGCTTTTTCAGAAATGAACAGCAATCTGTGCTCTCCTGGTGTGAAGTCAGCTGGTCCATCCAGGGCCTCAGCAGCCCCATCCCCTTGGTGACCCAGAGCCATGCCATGCCAGGGCACCTGGCACCAGGGGGACGTGTCCGAGTGACTGCAAAAGCACCGCGGACCCCCAGCCCTGACTGCCCTTACAGGCACAGAGCCACCTGCTCCCCAGCCCTGCCCTGCCCACACCGTGGGTAGCGCTACACTGGATGCTCAACACCACAGCGGGTGGTTTGGTACCTCACTGCCGGCAGCACTGCTTTCCTTCTCTGAGAAAAATAGAAACTGACACTCCCTGTGAGAATTGCAGGGAAAAAAAAGAAGTGGGTCAGTCAAAAACACATGGGGAGGAGGTGCTGTCAGTCAAAGCAAATGCTGCTGCCTTTTGCAGGGTCCTGGACTACTGTTCTGCAGCACATGTATAGATGAAATAACATAGAATCACTAAGGTTAGAAAAGTTCTCTGAGATGATCAAGTCCAATTCCTAACCCAACACTGCCAAGGCCACCACCATGTCCCTGTGTTTGAGGAATCCATTGGGTGCAGGTGGCCCGGGGTGCAGCTGCAGTGCCAGGGGCAGACTGAGCTCTGCCCGCAGGGAGCCCGACACAAGAGGAACTGCCCCTGTGCATAACAAAGGGCAGGGGGACCTGTGGCCAGCCAGGTGCCTGCACACTCAGAGACAGGCAGGAGCTGAGGACTAGGCAGGAAGAGTTGAGACTTACACGTGCTTGGACTGCGAGTGGATAAAAGCACAGGGATCTTTTGTTGGGAGTCCCTCCCTGGAGGCACCAGCTCGAGCTGCTTCTGTTACTGCGCCGTGAATAAATTGCTTTCTGGAACGAGACATCTGAGGCTGTGCCGTGGGAAACCCACTCTGAGCGTGTGAGTGGGGTGTGCAGGGAGCCAGGCGGGACCTGCGGGGCACGGGAGCCGCCGCTGCCAAGGGGCTTCAGTGCCGCAGGTGCAGTCTGTGGTGGGAGTGGCACTGCCGGGAGTCCCGGGAATGCTCACACCGACAAGTTTCCTCTACACTCAAGTGCCACATGCACAAGTTTTTTGAACACTTACAGGGACAGTAGCTCCAGCGTTGCCCTGGGCAGCCTGTTCCTGACCGCCCTTTTGGTAAAGAAAATTTCTCTAATATCCAGTCTAAACGTCCAGTGGCACAACTTGAGGGCCTTTCCTCTCGTGCTGTCATTTGTTCCCGGTGAGGAGAGCCCGATCCTCACCTCGGGAATGTTTACCTACAGACGCCCCCGCTCTGCCTCGCCTCCTCCAGCACCGCTCAGCATCAGCGTTCAGCTCCTCAGGCATTTCGCAGTACCACAGGGTGGCACTCGGCACCAGGGCACGGGGGAGGTTTGAGGAGTCCCTTGTGTTCCAGTGTTTGGGTCAGGGCTCTGCGGGGTACGGCGGCAGGCGCGGGGGGTGCGGTACGACCCCGGTCGGTGCGGGTTTGCGCGTGGAGACGGTCCTGGCGAGGGGCAAAGGCCGCAGCTGTACCGGCAGGCAGCGGGCTGGCTGTGCGGGCCCGGGCGGCGACAGCGGGACAGCCGTGCCCCGGGGAGCGCTGCCCGGCCCCGAGCGGCGTGTGCGGGGCTGTGTGCGGGGAGCGCGGCCCGGCCCCAGAGGCGTGTGCGGGACTGTGTGCGGGGCTGTGTGCGGGGAGCGCGGCCCGGGCCCCACCGCCGTGTGTCGGGCTGTGTGCGGGGCTGTGTGCGGGGCTGTGTGCGGGGAGCGCGGCCCGGCCCCCACCGCCGTGTGTGTCGGGCTGTGTGCGGGGCTGTGTGCGGGGAGCGCGGCCCGGCCCCAGAGGCGTGTGCGGAGCTGTGTGCAGGACTGTGTGCGGGGAGCGCGGCCCGGCCCCCACCGCCGTGTGTCGGGCTGTGTGCCCTGCGCTGCCTGCCCGGCTCCGCCCGCAGAGCCCTCGCTGCCGGGGAGCCCGCACGCCGTGGGCAGCCCTCGCCGCCCGCACTGCCCGCACTCCTCTCTGGCCTCTCTCCCCTCACTCCTCTCTCCCCTCCGTCCCGCACTCCCCTCAGTCCTGGCACTTCCCTCTCTCCCCTCAATCCCGACACTTCCCCCTCTCCCTTCACTCCTCTCCCCCCTCAGTCCCTCACGGCCGGCAGGGGGCGCTCCCCGCGGCGGGAGGCGCCATGTTGCTCTCGGTGCCGCCCCCCGCACAGGGGCGGCCCCGCGCAGGCGCAGAGCGGTGTGTGCCGCGGCGGGCGGAGTGCGGTGGAGCCGGAGCAGCGGGAGAGCCGGGCCCGGCCTCGGCCCCGGTCCCGGTGCGGTGAGAGAGCCCCGACCTGGCCCCGTACAGGTGAGAGACCCCCGGCCCCGGTGCAGGTGAGGGAGCCCCGGCCCCGGTGCAGGTGAGGGAGCCCCGGCCCCGTTGCAGGTGAGGGAGCCCCGGCCCCGGTGCAGGTGAGGGAGCCCCGGCCCCGGTGCAGGTGAGGGAGCCCCGGCCCCGGTGCAGGTGAGAGATCCCCGGCCTGGCCCCGTGCAGGTGAGAGACCCCCGGCCGCGGTGCGGTGAGGGAGCCCCGGCCCTGTTGCAGGTGAGGGAGCCCCGGCCGCGGTGCGGTGAGGGAGCCCCGGCCCCGGTGCAGGTGAAGGAGCCCCGGCCTGGCCCCGTGCAGGTGAGAGACCCCCGGCCGCGGTGCGGTGAGAGAGCCCCGGCCCGGCCCCGGGACGCGCCGCTGCCTCTGACCCGCAGGTGCCGCGCGGCGGCGGCGGGCCGGGCTCGGCTCGGCGGTGGCCGCGCCTGCGGGTGCCCCGCTGTGTGTGTGCCCCGCTGTGTGTGTGCCCCGCGCCGTGTGTGTGCCCCGCGCCGTGTGTGTGCCCCGCGCCGTGTGTGTGCCCCGCGCCGTGTGTGCGCCCCGCGCCGTGTGTGCGCCCCGCGCCGTGTGTGCGCCCCGCGCCGTGTGTGCGCCCCGCGCCGTGTGTGCGCCCCGCGCCGTGTGTGCGCCCCGCGCCGTGTGTGCGCCCCGCGCCGTGTGTGTGCCCCGCGCCGTGTGTGCCCCGCCCTTTGTCCCCCCGTCTGTCCCGCCCTGTGTCCCGCTCTGTGTCCCGCGGCCGGTGCCGCCTCCCCGCTCCGCCGGCACAGGGCCGGGGCCGGGAGGAGATCCCCCGCCCCTCGCCGTGGTTATCGCGGGGCCGGTTCCTCTGTGTACATAGCGATGCTGTCAGCTGTAGCTGTTCGTCCTGGTATTCAGATCTCAAAATTCTCCTTTGATTCAGTTTAGACAGCGCAAACGGGTCTTGTCGGACTATGAATGGCAAAGGAACAGCTTGTAAAAATTTTTATTGAATAATCGCATTAGGTCAATGTCTCTTTCCTATTCAATAAGAATTTTGTATTTAATGTAAGTCACAAGGAGTAATTTAAAACCTTGTAGCAAAATCCGGTTCCTCTCCCGTGTCAGAAGCCCTTGTCACAAAGGGTGGCAGAGGACATGTCGCAGGGCAGGCCGAGCCCAGCCCGGCTCGTGGCTCTGCCCCGGGCTCTGTGGCTGCCGGGAGGGAGCCGGGGGTGCCCCGTGGTTGCTTTGGAAGCGGTGCGTGATCCCGACATGTGGATGGCTGTGAGCTTTTGGCAGGACTCCGGTGATTGGTAATGCTCGAGATTGCTCTGAGGAATAGGAAAGGTCTGGTAAGGCTCAGGGGAAACTGCATCTGGGAAACCCAGAAGAGCTTTTGTGCCTGAATACTGAGGTGATGACAGGATGGGGGCTACAAGCGGAGAAGAATGCCACATTCCTGGAAGTGTTCAGGCCAGGCTGAACAGGGCTTGGAGTAACCTGGTCTAGTGGAAGGTGTCCTAGCAGACAGTTGGATCTGGATCAGCTTTAAGGTCCCTCCCAACTCATTCCCTGGTTCTGTGAAGAATCCTCTGCTGCCTGTGCCAGGCATGCTCGTGAGTCTCCCGTGTTCAGGACCTGGGGGCTCATTGCTTCAGCTTTTGCATTGCCTAACCTGTGGAAACAACAGTCTGACAAATCTGGAGCCTGTCAAACCTTGTTTAGTGCCAGTGTCTCAGTCTGCAGTGAAAAGGGGATGTAAAGTCAAAGAGCTGAGTTTAAAATGAGTGTGGAAGTTTTCTGGTGCCAATTTACTTGGGCTGGGGGAGCAGAGCTTACCAGGTGTCTCCCTCCGTGAAGTGGGGGCAGATTCCGGAAGATGCAAGAGGATCGCCAGGATTCCTCTGGATTGTTGGCCTTTGGACTGGGCATTGTGAAGGGAGCTCAGGACTGGCAGCAGCCGTTCCAATTTCATTTATTTGTTTGGAATTTTGACACATTGTGTGGGGCACGCAAGGCATGGAAACTTGCCTTGAGGGCAACAGCTTGGTCTGGGCTGTATTTGGCTTGTATAGAGATGGTTGCGAATGTAGAAGCTGGAATGTTGCACAGGGATAAGGAAACAATGTTATACAATTGAAACTAGAGAACTTCCAGAAGCAACATTATTGGAGGCTGTAATTACATTCCTAGCTATTAAGTTTGTATCTGAAGTTAAGAATTAATTGAACTAATGTGTTTGATTTGTATTTTCCTAATCTCTGATCACCTTCAGAAACACTGCAGTGCTCGTGTTTGCAGCTTATATTTCACATTGGTCATGTATGACGGGTAGTGGCACACTTGGATTTCAGAGGCCTCATTACGTATGACATGTATTTTTGTTCCCTAAAGATATACCACAAAATTTTCTTGAAGTTGTTTCTGGGGCAGCGTTTCTTAAACATTCATCTGTTGTATGCTCCAGGTAAACATTATAGCAAAGTAGTAATATATATGTATTTCAGTAAGAAGCACAAAAAATTACAGTCATAGTATAATCTAAGTACAAAAATTAAAAAGGAGAAAGCAATTAATCTTTGATTTTTGAAGCCTGGTTTTCATGTGTAAGAGACTAAGGATTTTAATTTTTAATTACCTAATTGTCATTCTCACAAACAACAGCTCAGTTGAATTGCCAGCACTGTTGCTTCCTGGAAAATGGTGAAGCCAAACCCTGGGTTTAGTTTCCACAGGCAGTGTTAACATCATAACCCTCCCTGAGCTGGGTTTCCTTTGTGCTCATCATGTCAGATGTGTCTGGGACACAAGTAGCCATGTCTGTGCTGCTGAGCCCCTGCTGGGCACTGCCCAGGGCTGGCTCAGGCTGTTTGTCATTATTGAGGCCTGGTGTGGCCCACAATGGTTCCATGAGAGCAGAGCAGGGGTTTGCCACTGTTTCCCTGTGTAGTGTTCCTGGGAGGTGTCTCAGTGCTCCTCACTGGTCTCATTTTCATGGGAATATGGTTTGGGAGGAATAATAAAATGCTGTATTGCTTTTCCCTGGGAATTCTCAGGATTCTGCCCAGTCAGGTCAGTTATTAGGCAGAGCAGTTGTGATTTGGTCCTGCTGTGAAAAGGACTGGATGACTGTGCCTTCTACTGTGCAAACCAGAGCTGATGAGAGACTTTAATAACCTCACTTGGTCTTTCACTCTGTTCTTGTAATTTTGAACTATAAATGGAACTTGCTGGCTTTTTAATTATCTTATTGATCAGTCACTGTTTTCTAGCTGGTCATATCCCCTTCTGTGATTGACACAGCCCTGTTTATTGCAGTAATCCAATTGATGCTGTGGCAGCATGGAAAGAATCGCCCTGTTTTCATTGGCTATTGTCCTTCCCAGGCTTGGGTGTGTTTCTGGGTTTACAACAGAGGCAGTTCCCCAAAGGAGTGCTCCTTATTTTACATAGTATAAAAACAGTAGAGGTTATAAATGCAGTTTTTAATTTTAAAATAACCTTTACTATTCAATCGTATATAAACCAGATTATCTTTGTAATTACCAGATGGATTAAAAATGTGAAACTGGCACCTTTTTTCCCTCCCCCAAGAACTGGAATTGTGACTTTTACCTGTGTGTTTGAACAGAGGAGATAGGCAATCTGCTGCTTCCTTTTCACCTCTATTTTGGTGATGAAGCTGCATGTTACATCTAAACTGATCTAATGACTGGCTGGCGTGCAAAAGGACTGGGCCTGTTCTTGCTCTGACTCCAGCTTCAGCATTTGCTGAAGGTTTTCCTGGTCCATTTCAGTTTGCTAAAAAATCAGAGCACTAATCCAACCCCTCTGTGTGCTCATCTCCCTAGATCATCTTTTGCCAGGTAAGCAAGCGGAATGAGTTCAAGGAAGGGCTGAGTACTGGAGACCTACTTGCTTTTTGCAGTGTAAGAACAGCTATAGTCAGGTGGAACCATCTAGTTTTTCTTTCCTAACAGTGTCCAAGAAGAGAAGAGAGTAAGGTCAGGATATATTATATAAACCTTTGCTTGATGGGCCTGTTGTCTCTCCTCAGCTGTAGGATGTCAAGAGTTTACATGTTGTTGCTTTTATTTTGTTCACACCTAATGCATTTTTCTGTGAACTAGCCCATGTCTCCCCTCTGTTTAAATGTATGGCACTGCCACATACCAGGGGAGACCTTCCAGAGCACGGAATCATCTTGCAGGAGCTGACTAGCTCAGCTTGTTTTCTTCTGAACTTGACAGCTGCTGGCTGTGTTTCCTGTCTCTTAGCTGTTGTAGTGGCTGGACACAGTGAACAACTCATCTAGATTTACCTTCTCCATTCAGTTGCTGATTTTAGAGGTTTCCATCATACGGCACTGCAGCAGTCTCTGTTTCCAGGCAGAAGAGCCGTAGCCTGATTGATTATTCTTATTCATATTTTCAAACTTTGTTTCCTTTTAAAAAATATTTTCCCTTCCATTATGTCCTCTTGAAAGGATGGAGCAGGCACTGCATCCAGGATTTGAGCTGCAGTCATTCTATAGCTTCATATGGTGGTTTTATTACTAATCATTTTGTAATGTTAGCTTTATTTTTTCATATTTTGAATGGCTTTGAGCCGATGCTTTATTCAGTCTGCTGTGACTCCAGCAAGATTTTCTGAATGTTCAGGATCAGTTTGGAGCACACCACTCTATATGTGAGATAAGGACCACTTATCTTCAGACCACTACTTTATTTGCACTGAATTTCATCAGTTATTTTATTTCCCCATTGTTCACTCTCAGAGAGTTTTTTTTGCAGATCTCCAGCCCTTGGTTAAAACTTGGGTGTAATAATGCCAAGGTCATGGGTTCAATCCCCTGTGTGGGCCATTGACTTAAGAGTTGGACTCGATGATCCTTGTGGGTCCCTTCCAACTCAGAATAGTCCGTGAGTCTGTGATTCTCTTTGCTCTCAGAACAGCTGATATCCTCAGGAGGCTTTGACTCTATTCCTTTCCCCTTTTTCCAGACTGTTGATGAATACAGTGCTGCCCAGGGCTCGTGGCAGTTTTCCTCCCTGGGAACGCTGGCCGCTTGCACCTGCCCTCCGTGGTGTTTGCAGGTGGCTGTCAGGCTGGGCAGGGCCTTTCCCATGGTGGTTTCCTGGGGTTGCCCCTCTCTGGGGGTGTCTGTGGCAGTTCTGCTGTGAGTGCTGCCCACAGACAGGCCCTGCCTGTGCTGCTGCCCCTCCAGCACTCCAGTGAGCCCAGTATGCAAACACATCTGACTGGAAACGAACCCAGCCAATTATAAATTCAGGCTGATTCAGTGTTGTTGTACTGGCAGTGCACAAATGTGGGCATTTAATTAGAATCAATTCAGTCAGATAAGTGCATCTTTCCGTGCTTGCTGCTGCTGCTGGAAACTGCGACCTTGCAGGCTGAACTGCAGTCTAGACTGAGGCAATGTAAGTGTCTGTGCACACACTTTTTATTTCAAGTTGGCATGTATTTCATACTGTAGTTAGATTAGCATGACTTGGTGTATTAATTACACCCAGGTATTAATTCAGTCGATTTTGTGACTGCTTCTTGGACACTCTCCCTGTACTGAGGCAGAAAGACAGTCTGACCCTGGGTTAACATCTGGAATTCCTTAAAGACAGTGAATAAGGATGAGGGGTTTAGTGCATTTATGTAAATTAATAGGGATCTAGTAATACTTTTTATCCTATATATGGACTTGAATTTATTAGGAACAATTGCATGATAAATATTTAAAAAATATGCAACTGGAAATTCACAAATTTTGCTATTGATACCCTTGTAGTATCAACAGCAGTGTTGTTGTAGTGTTTTGTATATGCTAGAATTATTTGGGGTCTGTGTACATTTAAATTTCCTAAATAAAAAGGATAAAGATCTTTAATGAAATTTCTGTTTGCTAAATTGACTTTTCAGGACTGTTCTTGAAAATTTGTATTTGAATTGTCACACATAATAGTTTTCTGCTCAGGGCTTTTTGGATTGTGTTTGTGTGGAGAACTGAAGTTAGGTGTGTATGTTTTTGGTGGTTTCTTTTGGCTGTGGTAGTTTTGAAATTTGTTACTTAACCAGTAAGGCCTGGGGTTTTTTTTAAGTTTATGTACATGTTTCTACCTTTGCATAGTCAGAAAGAAAATCTTGATTTGCATAAAGGTATAGTTCTATGACTTGGATTGGTGTATTTCCTTCCAGTAAAGTGAGACTTGTATGTGAATTTGCTTTATTTTCAAGATGGTAGTAGATGGGACTTGGGGAGTGGTTTAAATCTGCTTGTCTGTGCTGCCAGTTCAGGAGCTGCATGGCCTGTCTGCCTTAGTGGAGGTCTAAGGTAACAGTGTTGAGCCAGCCCGTGCTGCTCAGCTGGCAAAGAGGCATTTTTAACCACTGTATGAGAACTCTACCTTTGCTGGTTTGCTTATGTAGTTCATTCTGACATGGTTTTCATCAACGAAATGGCCCTCGTGGCAAATTCAACTTATTTTTAACTTCAACCTGGGCAAAAAGTTTATCAGATACATATCATATGGTGCTTAGAGGAGCCAGGGAAGATTTTTTCCCTCATTTTCCAATGCAGTTGGGCTTTATCCATGGGCTGTTGAAGAGAAAGGCACAGGGCTTGGTGAGAAATTGTGCGTGGATTAGCTCAGCCACAGAACAAAGCTATTCCTTCCTGATAAGTAGTTAATTAGAAACACTCCTTATTAGAAACCCCCATTTATTTCTAACAGTAGGTGGACGGCACACCCATCAGGTATTCCAGCCAATTCATACTTGGCTAGTGAGCAGTTTGCCAGGTCCCCTGACTGTGGGTGGCCTCTGGGTCCCCTCCCTGCACAGGTGAGGGTGGCCGTGGGGCAGGGCAGGGTCTGGGAGCAGAACTGTGGGGCCACAGCAAGGACATGGCTTGCAGAGGAGGGGTGTTATTCTTCAGCATTTTACAATACCTGTCTAATGCAGATGCTGTAGCTGCTGCTGCTGTGGGGGTGTCAGAAACAGAAGGAAAGAGCTGTTGTTCAGAAGGTTGTCTGCTAGGATGTGTCCCTGGTGAGCCCTCCCCCGTGCTGGCTGGCAGTGCCAGGTTGTGGTGTTGTCCCTGACCACAGCGTGCCTTGGCAGTGTGGGGCACCACGTTGGCCACACGGCTGGGCGGTGGGGCTGAGCCGTGGGGCTGACCCGAGGGGCTGAGCTGTGGGGCTGAGCCGTGGGGCTGAGCCGAGGGCCGGGCCGTGGGGCTGGGCGGTAGGGCTGACCCAAGGGGCTGGGCGGTGGGGCTGGGCGGTGGGGCTGACCCGAGGGCCGGGCAGTGGGGCTGGGCGGTGGGGCTGGGCGGTGGGGCTTACCCGAGGGCCGGGCAGTGGGGCTGAGCCGTGGGGCTGACCCGAGGGGCTGGGCGGTGGGGCTGAGCCGTGGGGCTGACCCGAGGGGCTGGGCGGTGGGGCTGAGCCGTGGGGCTGACCCGAGGGGCTGGGCGGTGGGGCTGGGCCGTGAGGTTGACCCGAGGGGCTGGGCGGTGGGGCTGACCCGAGGGGCTGGGCGGTGGGGCTGACCCGAGGGGCTGGGCGGTGGGGCTGGGCCGTGAGGCTGACCCGAGGGGCTGAGCCGTGGGGCTGGGCGGTGGGGCTGACCCGAGGGCTGGGCCGTGGGCTCTGCACTGCCATTGCTCGGCACTGGCCTGGCGCTGGCCTGGCACCAGTGAGGTGTTGACACAGTGTCCTGGTTCAGACGGGTTGGACATTGCCAGCAGGGTGAATGCAAAAGCACAGAGGGGCCTGTGGCTTTCTCTCTACAAGAGAGCTAATGAAGAAATTCAGGTTGTCTCTGCCTAAGTGTCATTTTAATTGGTTTTTTCCCAGTGTCACACTAAGAAAAGCCCCATGTTCTCCACCCCCTGGAGTGACCCAGCTGTACCTCGGCCTGGGAGCACTCCTGTACCAGGGGTCTTGCTGTAACTGAGTGAGGGTTTAAAATAATTTTTTTGGCCAAACTGAGCAGAACCATTGCACTGGCTGGAAAGTGCGGGTGTTCAGTACCTTTTGGGCACTGAATCTCTGTATTTTTATCTGTTTTTAAATGGACTTGGAGCTCATGGCTGAACAGCTCCTGGAGTCAATCAGCATTTCTCCTGTTTCCTACATGCAAAAGGGTTATTCATGTGCCATTGCAAAGTGTGGTCCTTGCAGCTGGAAAACACACTAAAAAAAGACTTAAAGCCATGTTGATTTTGTTGTTCTTTAGCTGAGGTTATTCATGGCACTTGAATATGTGCTTACCTGAATGTATTGCAAGTGGTCAGAGGATCTGTGGCTGTGCTGCTTTGTGACAGTACTTGGTGTCTGATTTTTCTGCGGCTGTGCTCTGGCAGAGGGAGCCCTCTCAGATGTGTGATGGTTACTCAGAGATGTTCCTTGCCTTGAAAGTAATTGACTGCCCTGCAGCACTCCCTGTCACTCAGACAGCGTTCCAGTTCACACCCCAGACCCGCAGGGAAGTGAGAGACCTTTGCTGAGGTGATTTTCTTAGGGAGTCCTGGTTCTTCTGAACTTCTGTGGTGGCATCCTGGAGAGCACAGGATGCAGGGATAAGGAACACCATCTCCCTCCAAAAAAAAATTCTTGTTTTCTGGTATATCTATACTTTGGGTGGTAAATGGAAGATTTTTTTAGAATTTAAATTGTTGGACGCAGTGATCTTGGTAGGTCTTTTCCAACCTTTGTGTCATGCCACCTTTCTGGTCCCTCTGGCCAGAGATGGTCATTCTGGGGCAGTGATGGAGACTCCTTACACCCTTCTTATTAGATGGGTTTTTTTTGCTGTTTTGGGGTTTTCGTTTGTTTTGTTTCCTGTTCATGAATTGACACATTTTGTGTGACATGTACTTCCATGTTGTCTTCATGAGTTGTTTGTAAATGCATAGGAATGTTGGCAACGATTTCCAGATTTTAGGTAGCCTGACAGTGCTGTCTTCCAGGTATTTGAGCAGTTTTTGGAAATCTGGGAAACAGCAGTGTCAGTGCCAGGGCTGCCTGGTCCTGTGTGCACTCCAGAAGCTCCACTGGTACAATGAACCCCTCAGGCCCTTCGGGCAGTGACAGAGCTTGCACTGTGAGCAATGGCTTTTATTGTTATGCTTGGTAGTAATTGCCTAAATAAAGTCTTTCCAAGGGTAATTCAAGGCCACTAAATTATATGTAAGCTGCCACTCACAAGAGTATAAAAATGCCTTTAAAACGATTTGCAGAGCTCACCAGTTGGTTTCTCAGGAGGGGTCCTCTGCCTGTTCCACATGAATGCATTCCATTTTTGGCGGTGGTTTTAGGTGTTAGAAAGTGCTATTTCCTCACTGAACATTGTTTTTCTTGGCAGTGCAGTGACCCCTAAAGACTTCCAAGAAGTCTGTCATCCGCTCATTTTGTGATTATTAACTGTGCTATCCCGAGGGGAGCAGAATTCCTGTAGGAATTCTGCAGTGGAGGGCAGATGAGTGTGTGCAGTGGTGTGAGGTGGAGCAGCAGGTGCCTTTGGGAAGGGACCCGGAGCCCAGTGGGCTGTCCCTGGGGCTGCTGTCCCTGGGGCCGTGCAGGGAGCCCAGTGTGCTGTCCCTGGGGCCGTGCAGGGAGCCCAGTGTGCTGTCCCTGGGGCTGTGCGGGGAGCCCAGTGTGCTGTCCCTGGGGCTGTGCGGGGAGCCCAGTGTGCTGTCCCTGGGGCCGTGCAGGGAGCCCAGTGTGCTGTCCCTGGGGCCGTGCAGGGAGCCCAGTGTGCTGTCCCTGGGGCTGTGCAGGGAGCCCAGTGTGCTGTCCCTGGGGCTGTGCGGGGAGCCCAGTGTGCTGTCCCTGGGGCTGTGCAGGGAGCCCAGTGTGCTGTCCCTGGGGCCGTGCAGGGAGCCCAGTGTGCTGTCCCTGGGGCTGCTGTCCCTGGGGCTGTGCAGGGAGCCCAGTGTGCTGTCCCTGGGGCTGCTGTCCCTGGGGCTGTGCAGGGAGCCCAGTGGGCTGTCCCTGGGGCTGTGCAGAGAGCCCAGTGGGCTGTCCCTGGGGCTGCTGTCCCTGGGGCTGTGCAGGGAGCCCAGTGGGCTGTCCCTGGGGCTGTGCAGGGAGCCCAGTGTGCTGTCCCTGGGGCCGTGCAGGGAGCCCAGTGTGCTGTCCCTGGGGCTGCTGTCCCTGGGGCTGTGCAGGGAGCCCAGTGTGCTGTCCCTGGGGCTGCTGTCCCTGGGGCTGTGCAGGGAGCCCAGTGGGCTGTCCCTGGGGCTGTGCAGGGAGCCCAGTGGGCTGTCCCTGGGGCTGTGCAGGGAGCCCAGTGTGCTGTCCCTGGGGCTGTGCAGGGAGCCCAGTGTGCTGTCCCTGGGGCTGTGCAGGGAGCCCAGTGTGCTGTCCCTGGGGCTGCTGTCCCTGGGGCTGTGCAGAGAGCCCAGTGGGCTGTCCCTGGGGCTGCTGTCCCTGGGGCTGTGCAGGGAGCCCAGTGTGCTGTACCTGGGGCTCAGGCAGACCTGGGCACGGACACCAGGCTGCTCCACCCAGCCGTGCTCAGGGACTGCTTTGGGCTGGGCAAAGGGCCTCCAGCTCATTTTTATCGTGTTTAAGAATTGTTTTATTGAGGTTGCAAGACAAGCACAAGGCAGCCTTCCAATGCCAGCTTTGGAAATTGTGTTGCAGAGGATTTCTCAGACGGAGGGAGGAGGCATTCACTGAGCATTATATTATCTTTTGTCGTCAGTAGTAGAGAAATGATGGAGGTTTTTCCTTGGGCCTTACAAAAAACTACTTTTTCCCCCTTGACTTTAAATGTTTCATTCTTCTTTATTAAAGACAGGAATTTCTTGACAAGGAAAGCAATAAAACAGTAAGGCAGAGAAGCCTGTGCTGTCTTTAAAACCAAAAAAGGAAGAAATAAGAAATCAGATAAAGTCACTGTATGGTATAGTAACATTTGAAGAAGTTCATCGTAGAATAGGAATATGAATTTATGACTTATATATAGGAGAAATACTGCCAGTAGTTCATTTTCATAAAATAAGAATTGTTAGGCAAGTATTATTCAGCCCTTTTGGGAGGTCTCCAGAATATGAGTCTGTACTTTCTCTCATTGGTAGGCAGTAGTTGTTGGGGGAAAACGATTGAAATGGCCTGACACACCTTGCACCAGAAAGCTTAATTTGCTACCTGAGCATTAGTTGCCTGAACTGAGAAGTGTAATGCAGACAGCTTGCTTTTCTGTAGTTTGATTCTTTTGATGTGATGTATTAATGTTTCCTCAGATCTCTAGCCTTCAAGTGCTGTTCTGGGCCATGGACTGATTGCAAATACAGCATTTATGCTGCTATTTTTGCCATGTCTCCACATTAAAATGAAATGCTCATGTAGAAGCCCTCATCAGTCACATTGTTGGCCTAGAAATAACTTAAGCAAATACAATCTTTGTATTGTCAAAACTTTCAATAAGGAAAGGCTCACAGAGTTTAAATCCTGATCTTGAAACATTTTCTTTAGTGAAGTCTGAAGTATTTTTGTCTTAACATAAGTTACTAGACTCAGATTTTCTTTTGTGTTTTTAAGAAAACCAGGACTTCTGAGCAACAAAGATTCCAGGTTGCTTTCCATAGTCTGGGGTCTCAGCTTTCAAGACTGGTACTCACCTTTCCATGAACCCAGGGCCTTGTTCCGTGCCCTTGGTCACAGATTCATGGTTCAAGCCCCTGTGTGCCCCAGAGACAGGTGTGCCCTGCAGGTCTGCCTGGGGCTCTGCTGACCGAGCTGCTGAGGCACCTGCAACAGGAGGGGATCTGTTCCTCTTATCTGGCCAAACAGACACGGCCTGCAGTGATTTCTGGGCTGCTGCTAGAAAGTTCCACCCTTGTTTTCCTGGCATGCCTTCGTATTTCCCATTTTAAGGGATGAGCAGTCACATCTCAAACTGACACTTCTTCCTCTGGGCACCTGCATCAACACCATGTGGGGATGGCCATCACCACTGGCCTGGGGTGGGGCTTGGTTGAGCCACTGCTGTGCTTTGTCTCTCATGCCGTGGCTGGTTGAAGAGCAATGACTTTTACTACTGGTGATTGCGTAATAAATAACAGCAAACGGCTTTCAGTCTGCCCACAGGACAGGGGTGGTGCAGGGAGGGCTGTCCCTTAGTCCAAACAGGCATTACAGGGGAAGGAGCCTTGGAGCTCTTACCTCTCTCTTGGTTTCTCCCCTGATTACAGTTTCATTTGAAGGACAACCAAAACGTTTACACTCTACCTGAGATGAATATTTAACAGGAGTGTATCAGGTGCCAGTGTATCAGGCTGCTGTGGGAAGTGCCAGTCCCTTCATTAAATGAGAAGGTATTCCATGCTGACTCAAAGATGCCAAGAGAAACAGGACCACTCACTCCCAGCATGTCTGGTTTGGTGAAGGAATTACTGAGAAAAAAATCGTTATCCTGTGCTAGACAGAAGGTTCAGACAAACCAAAGAAACTGATGTCCTCTGACTTCACTGTGTTGAATAATATCAACATAAGAAGCCAAGAATATGGCCTAAAACGAGATCAGGATGAATTTATGCAACTAAATCAGATTAACACATTGTTTTGTGAAGAAGTGAACACCTGAGCCTGTGCTGATACCCCCAGTGGCCTTCCTTTGGGAGAAGCTCTTGGACAAGGACAGGAGTGCAGGATTTCCCTGCTGCACAGAGGGACACTTTGTAGCTCCCAGGGACTGGCTTTGCCCACTTCATACACAAATGGAGCAAATGTACATAGAAGGGCTAATTAAAAAAATAAAAGTTGGGGTCAACTTGAGGTCGAGGGGGAAGCATACCAGCATTGCAGATTTAAAATTATGTAACAGTTTTTTAAAAATGAAATTCCCAACTCTGGAGTGGTGAGGGAAGCAGGGCATGGTGTAGAAGGTTGCCTGCACATTCATTAAGATTTGTGGCAGCATTAAGACACATTTCTAAAGAAAAACTCTGCTATATCTCTCTGAGGAAGCATGAAAAATAGGCCTATAGAGCAGTAAAATCATAGGAATAATCTGCATTGGAGCTCTTTATCAGCATCATCTGGCAAAGACAAGAGAGCAAAGGCATGGAATGAGGGGAGAGGAGGAGACGTTAAACAGTTCAGGACTTTGCACCTCGAAAAGAAGCTACTGGGAGGACAAAAGGAAGTAATAAAGGTTTATGAAAGGGTGACTGGCATAGAAGGTGAGTGAAGAATAATAACTGGCATTTCTGAGACCATGAGGCCTGTTAGGACATCCAGGAACAGTTTAGCTATAAATCAGACAGATGGAAGGTTTCTTTTATACAGTGTTTTCACAATATTAGCCATTGCCAGAGAGAATGATGTAGAAGCCAAAAGTGAAGTCAAAGTTAGAAAAAGAAGTGGAAGAGAGGTGGCAAATTTATTTTTATCAGCAAACACATTATAGTAAATGGAAGAGTTAGCTCTGAGGAAACATGGAAAAATCCTGTGTCACTGAGTGATAATTCAGCATAGTGAAGCAATGGAGCTGGAGAACAGCCCCCACTGTATGTGTACAGCACTGAGCTCTGAATTGGCTCTTCCAGTCAGAGTGGAAATTGGGGCCTGTAATAGGCAGTTCTATCAAGATATTACCTCAGCGTTTGGAAGAGCAAACTGGAGGTCAGATGCTTGTTGAAAAGTAATAGTGATCAATGTAGGAAACCCCCTGGTGTGTGCCCTGGGGTGGGTGCTGCACAAGCAGGGGTCCCATCACCCTCTGACACCCAGGGAGACTGCCAGAGGTCCTGAAAAGGTTGGTGTGAATGATCAAGGGTGTGCAGTGAGTTCCTTGTAAAGAATGATAAATAGATAACACTCTTGGGTTCCACAAAGGCCCTTTGGAGGAAGCCTGATGGGAGCTGCAGTCTGAGCAGCACGGAGCACACCTGAGCCCCTTTGTCAGGCTCTATCAATAGAAGGACTAAGCCCACCAAATGGCAATAGTGGGTGGCAGGCTCAAAACGAAGTCAGATATTTCTAAAGTGGGAGCAGGACCTCCTCCTTTCTCTATGGCATAGAGTTTTTAATCTGTTGGAACAATTCCCTGGATTTAAGCTGATTTATTCTGCAGTTAACACTTCATCAGAATGCTGTTCATGGGGCTTTGAAAGCTTAGCTCTAGAGCTCCGTTCACAAGAGAAATCCTTTTGAATGGTAGAGTAGGGAGATGCAGCCTGGTAGGCTAAAACAGCCCCTGACCACTTTTCTTTGGGAAAATCAGTGCAATATCTTGACAAAGTGTTTACGTGGAATGACCTGGTAAGGTCAAGTGCGGTTCCTGCAGCTCAGAACGTCCAGCCTGGCCTTGTGTCTGGTGTTTTGAGGTTGTGATTGCAGTTCTCAACTTCCATGACAGCAAGAGCTAATGCACCCTCTTTGACACTGAGTTGGGATGGTGCCATTCTCTTATGCTTTGGTAGGACATGCAGCTTGATCTTTATCAGAAAGAGTAAAACAATGAAAAACCAATTTGAGATTGCTCCAGAAAAGCAGGAGGTTTTGCATTCATGGAAATCAGACATAGTTCCAGTGTACAAGTACTGTTTGTTTGTGGTTTATTACTTGTACTTTGTTGTGTTTTCATATTTATTGCCAGAATTAATTTCTTGCCATTTTAGGTCAATTCAGTGCACCTTGCAAAATATTTCTTTACTGAATTGTGAAGAGACACATCACTAACTTCGGCTCACAGACTGCTTGGGAGAACTGTGCCTTTTGGCTGTGTTTAACATCTGCTTCTGACCTGCAGAATGACATCTGGTCACAGAAGCATGACATTATTTCCAGCTCGTTAAATGAAAGCTATGACCTCAATCTGCAGATCTTTGAGATGTTTGGAGTTTGAAAGAGAGGAGTGGTGGGGCCTGGTGGTGCTGCTGAGCTGCCCGAGGTCACTGCTGACTGCAGGGTGAGCCTGTGGCCTCGAGGACCTCACTGCTGAGCAGGGCTTGGCTGTGCCCAGGATGGATCAGGCTCTGGAGCTGCTGAGGAAGTGTTTTTGGTAGGGTGGGTTGTTATCATTTTACTTTGAAAGTGCTATTATGATCCAGAGTAATTGGATTAGTGAGGTTTCACAGATGACTAAGTGGGCTGTGTTCTGTGGGTGCTCTCAGACCTCACCACGACTCAGCTAAAACTCACTCCCTGGAATCGCTGTGTAACAGCCTAGAAAGAGAATCCACTCTTGGTTTCTCTGATGGTGGCTTAAACTAACAGGATAGTTTTTACTGTTGGATTTGGCACCTGGTAGCACCACAATTCACCTGACTAATACTGTCTTAATTACATCTTACAGTATGGCTGTCCAGAACACTTTAAATGTCTTCTGGGGGTTTTTGAGGTACCACTGTTACAACATTGCAGTGCTGGACCTGGGGTAGGCAAAATATCTGTCATTTTCCAAATTAAGCTCAGAGAGGGAGGGAAAAAGAGTAATGTTGGAGTGAATAAAATCAATCTGGAAGTAACCAGGACACTAATTTTATTTCTGAGGTGCCTGAATCAACAGTGTCGTTAAACTAAATTCTGCTCAAAGGTTAATATGGGAGAAATGTGCAGGTAATGTTATAGAAAGGAAGTACTAAACTGAGTAAAAATACTTGATAATTTCTCTCCGTGTGAGTGTTGGCAAGCTGGCCTGCCCTTGGAGAAGGTGTTGGCCACAGGCTGTTTGTGGGGTCAGGGCTGGTGTTCCACCTCTTGCCATTTGCCAGGAGCCTTTTGTTGGGAAGGGCTTCTCTGGACAGCACATGCAAATTGTTCCAATGGGCTGTCAGAAAGAGCCAGTCTTGGATACAGAGCACATTATTTATAGTGCATGGTTTTGTCTTATAATATTGGGGGAAAGTACTCTGGGTATAACAGGTCAAGCTCTTGATTATTTTTGTGACTGTCAGGGAAGGAGGGAGGCACCAGGCTGGATTTCCGGGGCGAGGCTGCCTTACTGTGTTTTCTGCAGCACAAAACCTGAGGATAAATAACCTCTGTGTTCTCCAGGAGCAACAGTATCCCAGTGCACAGCCAGGAACCCTCTGCAGGACCTGAGAGAGACAGGCACTGTCTGGAGCACACGTGGCTGCACAGGCAGAGGGAGTTATCACCAGGTACGCTGCCATGTCCCAGGCATTTGCCTTGAACTCTGACACTGCATTGTGCTGGTTTAAAGGGGAACCAGCAGGGAAAATGAACTCACCACGAGAGAGATTATAAGTCAGAGTCTAAAATTTAATAATAATATTACAATAAGTACAGTGACACAAAGAGAAATTGCTTTCAACTCACAAAACCCAGCAGTATAACCCAGTGCCCTGGGGCACAAACCCAATGGGGTTTGTTAGCCCTGGTGCTGAGACCCGCGTGGTTCCCCCCAAGTCCAAAGCCAAAAAGAAGTGAGAAACCTGTTGGTGCAGGCAAGGGCTGTAGTCTGGCTGAGACCAGTGATCTCCTCTTGTTGAGGTCCTGCTGCTCCTCTGGATCCGATGAGAAGTTCGCGGTCTTCTTACTCATCACTTAGGTACCCTCAGGGAGCACCCAGTCCCTCCCCCTGGGCCGGGACTCACACAATGGGTGGTTAACTCTGGGAGCCAGGGGGTGTTGAACTGTTGATGGCCCAGCAGCTCTGCCCCCTCAGGCTGGGTGTGAAGGTGCCAATGACTCCCTGGGCAGCTGCTGCTAATGGCCCATTGACCTTGGGGAATGAATAGAGGGGGTAGAATACACAGCTTTGATCACCCCCACACAGTGATAGCTGGTCCCACCTGCTGAACTAGGACATGCATCTTGCACTATTCAGAGCCTGAGCAGTTCTTCATGTGTTCTTTTTCTGGAAAGTATTGAACATGTTTCAGAGTTGGCAATCAGTTCAGTATTAAACCTGTTATTTTGACACGTTAACATCTTCCCTAAAAAACCTACCAGGAGGTGAATTTCTGCTTCATCTCTGCCTTTACTGTGAAGTATCTGACTTGACTCCTTGTTCTTTATTAGGCAGTTTTAGAAAGGGAATTTTTAAATAGCTCTTACGTTTGTCTGTAGCAGCCACACGTATTTATGGATATTAATTTTTCTTTTTTTACTCTGCTCTGTGATATTTTCAAGTTAAAAATCTCATTGTTTATACATCTGTCTTCCACTGGCAGGAAGGGAAATTCCCATTGGATAAAAGGAAACTATTTTTGCAATGAGAGTGATGTGTAATGCTAAATCTACATCCTTAGAGATTTTCACATCTGTAAGACCCTGAGCAACTGGATCCAGCTTTGAAATTACTCCTGCTTGGAGAGGAGTAATCTCTCCTCCAGAAATCCCTTCCAGCCCTCCAGCCCCTGCAGCTGCAGTGGGGTGCTGTGCCGGGGAGCCCCGCCGTGTTCCTGCCGTGCCACTCTCCCCTGTGGCACAAGCTGCCAACAGGCTGCCAAGAAACTTCCTCTGAAGGAATTCTTACTGGGGAATTAGTCTTAGACTTTGGTGTAGTCAGCTTGTTCCTTCGCTGTTGCTTTGGTTTGGCCTGTCCTTGTCTGATGCTGGATTCTATGAAACAAAATCGGGAATTAATTTGCTGTAATCCAGTCTTTCTAAACCAGGAGGGGTTAAAAGTGAAACACATGTGCTGGTTCAGCTTCATTCAAAACTAGAGTATCAGAACGAAATCTCGTGTATTGAGATCTTCATTTAGTTTTGAAAGAAGTAAAATCTTTGTGTTTTAACATCTTCAGGGGGCTGTTTACAATAACTGTATGTCCTATTTGGAGTGGCTGTGGGATCGTGGGTTTGCATTGTCAGATAAGTGATGTGAAGCTGTCTTAAAGTTGTGAGTATTTTTGTTGTATCCCAGGTATATGAAACTGTATTTCTCTTAATAGGAACACCTCAACTTTACACTGTTATTTCTTAATGACAACAAAGCTCTGAGTTGATTTAAACCATGGACTTTGGTTTGGAGAAGTTTGGGTAAGGAAAAAAGAAATTATTACTTGTAACCAAAAATAAGCAAAAACTATGCAGATTCAGCCTACCTTTCTAAAAACTCTTCTTTTCTTAATATAAGGTGTTTACCCCTGTCCATTTCAAACAATAGTTTTGGCTTATGATTTTGACCACTCACACATGAATCAGTGTGGGGGTGGATGGGGAAAGGGAGGGAAGGACGGATGGAGCAAAAGGGAAGCAGAAGTTCTTTCCTGCCTAAAATGCCAACAGGGCTTAGATTTGGAGGGACAGAATCTCACCAGGGCAGGAGGCACCTTTAAGTGTCTGTTAGACATTGGCAGATCTCGGGCAGTAACAGGCAGGAAAATCTAAACTCACAAGCAGCCAGAGCCAAGAACAGCCCCTGGAATCTGTGGAGAGCAAGCTGGATTTGGGTGCACATGGAACCCAGTAAGCAGGCCAGAGATTCCTCCTTAGGCCTCACCTGACAGAGCTGAAATCTGTGGACGCATACTTGGTACAGAGTGCCATCCTCCCCTGGCCGCCAGCCACTCTCAGAAAGGCATTCCTAATTCTGTGGGAAGCATCAACTGCCTTCCAGTGGTATTGTAGGTATCTACTTTATGTGTAGTTTTATACCTGACTTTAAACAGAAGTCATTCTTATGAGTGATGCGCTGCTTAAGCAGCTGGTGTTTTCTGTCCTATCTCCCCATTGTGTTCATGCAGGTGTTTGCAAACTGCTCCCTGATTCCTAAGGGAGGATGCTCACAGTGGCTGAAAGAAAATCTGGTTCATTGCTGCACCACAGAACCACAGACTGACTGCAGTTGGAAGGGACCTCAGATATCTCATTCCACCTGGGCACCTTCCACTACACCAGATTGCTCCAAGGCCTGTCCAGCCTTGCCATGGACACTTCCAGGGATATTTCTACCCTCTCTGAAATAAGACATTATTACCTGTTTTATCAAAGGGCTCCTGTCCATTTCAGGAACTTGCAGCATGAATGTCCATGCTGATGTGTATTTGGGTGTTCCTTTGTAGCCCTGGCCACCTGTATCCAGGGAGCACCGTGGCGACTGTAGGGAGTTCACTGCTTTACTTGTGTGTTTGCCTACTCTGCTGTACATGCTCCTCAGCTCAGACTGTGGGAGTTGGAGATGACTCCAGAGCTCATTACATGTCTGGTCCTCCTTACACGAGCCTGTTCTGCTGTTCATGTGATTGTCTGATTGGCTCCTCCAGCTCACTAAACCAGCAGATAGGCAGCCTGACAAAACGTCTGCATTAAATCTGCTTGTGTTACAGTCAAGCATTGCAGACAGGGCCTGAGGCAGGGTTTGGGTCCCAGCTGCAAGGGGAGGGAGCAGAGCAGAGAGCTGGAGGGTCTGATGTTTCTTTTCTGAGACTGTGAGGTGTAATGTTAATTCCTCTATATTCTGAAATAATACCTTACAACAAGGCAACTCAGAGTTCTGTTTTATATTCTGTATACTCTCTATCTAAATGGATTAGAGGCCAAGTGCAGGTCCCTCCACATCATCTGGCAGCGTCATGAGCACGTGTGGTGTCTGCTCTCTGATTCAGCTGAGGATGAGGAGACAACGCTGCCAAACACTTGGTTTCTTACAACCAAACTCAAACCAAGGTCTTTATAGTTGACACATTTAGAAAAAAGGTGGCAAACAAGGAACTGAAGGAGCCTTTTCATCAGTCACTTCACTGATCCAAATGAAAGTTAGTCTTGGAAAATACACTTGAGGGAGGGAGTAAGTGGATCTGATTTGCCATGTTATTGCATAATCATTGGCCTGGTGCAGGGGAAGGACAGGAAGGAAGTTCTGGCTGGCATAGGGATGGAGGATGGAGCATCCCTTTTGGCAGCAACCCACAATTGTATGAAATGAATAGTGAAATTTCCTCCTCAATTGTCTCTGAGTTGTGCTGTATCTGTTACTGGTTTTAACCAGAGCTGTCTCTCTGGTCCAGCTGCCTCAGGAGGGGCATGCAATTCAGCCTGACACACACAAAGGTGTTTTCTGCTTGGAAGTGAATCCCTGGACTGGAAATGATGGGAGAGCTGTCCAGCAGTTGCAGTGGATTTGAAGTAGTGGCACTGATACTGGAGGTTGTCTTTCGGATGACACAGGGTGGGCCAAACTGAAAGAGCTTGCTCTGGGAAGCTCAAGAAGCAGTGCTACATGCAGAAAGGGAAAATTTCTTTTATGAGAAAAAAGGGGCAAAAAGCAAATAATAAAAATCTTACTTAGCAATTTGGTTTTCATATGATTTAAATGTATTCTTAAGATTTATGTCAGTCTCATGAATGACCCTTTTGCAAGCAGTTTATAGCTGGAGCAGATGAAAATAGCAGAACTGCATCCTGAGACTGACTCCTGTGTACATTGGTATTCTTATATTCAATAGCCAATACTAAACAATATGTATGTATTTACTGTGATAAAACTTAGGGTCTCTCCTATGTCCACCATGGTGTGTAACTTGGAATTGGAGATGTTGATCAGCTTTTGCCTGCAAGTATACAACTTTCTGATGGCCAAAATCCATTTATCCAAGTTTGAATGAAGTAAGGCGGAAAGGTTGGGTTTGCTGTGTGAAGACACTGGAAGTGGTTTTGCTGTATGTACACACAGAGGGCAGTGAAAGGCTGTTCATGACCTGAATGAGCTGAACCCATTTGTGTCTTCTTGTCTGCTGAGGAGCAGGACTGTTTCCTCTTCCTGAGCTTTGCACATGTCTGTGATGATTTTTAAGTTTGGTTTATCCAGACTGCACTACATTACACTGCATTTGCCAAGAGATGTTACCAAAACTAGTTGATGCTATTTCTTCACTGGTGAATATATGTTATTACTTTGGGTTTAGGTTGTACAATTTATCTATATGAGTGAGCACAAAAAATTTCAATGCAAGTTACTGTACAAATTTTTTCTTTTGCATTTGATCTCAATATTTTTCTTTCATCCCAGTATCACCTTACACTAAAAATATCAATCAAAATTGCATTACAAAATACAAAAACTGAGGTCTGACTAATTGCTTGGTTAGCTGTACAATAACTTAAATGGTTGTTCCTCCAAGACAGCAAAAAGACTCAGTTGTGTGTAATGGTTATATTATAGAACGGTTTGTGTTGGAAGGGGCCTTAAAAATCATCAGTTCCAACTCCCCTGACACAGTCAGGGATACCTTCCACTAGATCAAGTTGCTCCAAGTCCCATCCAACCTGGCCTTGAACACTGCAATTTAATGTTTGGTAACCAGTGAAAATGCAACTTTTCCAATAAGACCAATAAAATGCAAAACCAGCATTAAATTTCAGTAAATTGAAATATGCTGCTCAATCATAAAAATCATTGTTAAAATCTCATTTAAACAGCTTTCCACTTCACTTTGCCCTGGAACACTTTACCTTGCTCAGTACAGTGTGTATTCACCTTTGGTTCATTTTTTTCACTTAAAATGTACAAACACACCATGGGTCACCAGGAAGCATGGCTGAAATGAAGCAGAAACAAGCTTGAAAGTAAAGCTGCAGGGGAAGCTGGAGGATCTGGTGGAAAGCAGTCAGATTTCATCATAAGCTGCTTAAGAAGAGTCTTTGGTGCTGCAGAGAGCGTTTCTCTGCTCTTGGGATGTGTGTGGGGCAGCTGAGGCCACTGCAGAGCAAGGGCTCTGCACAGCTGAGAGCTGCAAGGAGGGGAGAGAGGGACAGAGGAGATGGTATGGGGAGAAGCTGCAGTGGGTGCTGTGATGATGATAATGTCAAGTGCTGATGAAGAGCTACAGATGTTTTGGTTTGGACAAACATCCAGCCAAAACTTTGAAGAACCCTGACCTGTGTGTGCCGGGACCTCCTGAACTACAGGGGTGGTGGAAGCAGGTGCCTCAGTATAGGTGAAAGCATCTTTGCATTGAAAGCATCAGCTTAATCTGCACGTGTCCTTCCCTGTGATCAAAATGGCTCTGTGGTTTCGTTGGAGCTGTGCAAGCTCTGACACTGGATGACACAGGTGCTGCTTCAGAGTGGTGCCACTGGACGTGAAGGGGACATGGAACAGCATGTGAATATCATGACTGCTGGCAACAGCCACTGCTTATTTCATTTACTTTTGGTGGAACAGCTTATTAAGGGAAATGCTACAAAGCTGTTTGAAAGAGCCATAACCAGAAAAGGCTCTTACAAAAATGAAGATTTGCATCATTTTCATTGGAGAAATTTCTCATATTGGTTTATATTCCAGGTGTCCCCTCTCTAAAACTTCTCAGACTGTCCTGCACAGGGGAGCACATGGTTCAATGTCTTCATGGGCTCTGGTCCATGTAATGTGAAACAATTCAAAGACCTTTGCAATATTCTTGCTTAATCAGCCCTGTAGTTGTTGCCTGTTAATTCAGATGGTGAGCAGGGATGGTGTCCTGCTCACTGAGCTCAGTGACACCCATGGCAGTGTGACACTGCTTTTAGTTAGAATTGGGCTCCTCCAAAAATAAGCTGGGCACGGATCTTTTCCTTACCAAATCATTGTTAAATGTAGGTCTTGCTTAAGCTCCTTAGAAATTGTATTTGCCAGTTGGCATTTCAGTCCCGGGTGTAGCCCAGATACCAGGGAGGTGAAAGAGTGGCAGGTTAGGGAGCTGCTGTTGCTCAAGGGCAGGACCTGGCACTGCATTAGTGAAGCAGAACAGAGTTTCTCTGCAGGCACATGGTTTGTCTTGGAGATGGAGTGCCATGTGGTACATTCCCAAAAATATATGAGCTGGAACGCAAAGTGAGTAACCTAGGAAAATATTTTTAAGTGCATTTGGACCCTTTGCCTGTTTTGCTGGAAGTTTAGAATGTCAGCCAGCATTTTAGCATGGAAAGCAGAGTATCCTGTGCAGGTTTGGGAAGCACACTGCTGCCCAGAGGCTGGCAGGGGGCTGAGCAGCACAGCAGCAACACCCAAGGATCTCAAGGCCCATCTGTGAAGCTGAGCTGGGATCCATGTGCCAAGGCTGCAGTCTGAGACCAGGCTGAGCAGTCTTCCCATGGGAGAGTGAAGCATGGAAGGCACGGGAAGAAGGAATCCCTGGATGAACACAGCACACACAGCTGCAGAAAGGCCCAAACAACAAACCTGCAGACTGTGGAAAGTGTATTTGAGTTCTGGTATGGGCTGCAAATCCTGGGGTTTTCCCCATTGTTCTTTGCACGCCTGGGAGCAGCATTTCTGCTTTCCATCCTGCAGGCAGTGGGCAGCTGTGCCTGGGAGCAGCATTTCTGCTTTCCATCCTGCAGGCAGTGGGCAGCTGTGCCTGGGAGCAGCATTTCTGCTTTCCATCCTGCAGGCAGTGGGCAGCTGTGCCAGAGTGGTTCGCAGGAACCCAACCCAGACTGTGATGGCTGTGAGTGCCATCAGTCGCTACAGAGAAGCTTCTTCTGATGGCCTCTGTTGGGCTGCCAGACCAGGGAGCATACGTTTAGATACATTTAATACATTTAATGATTTTATGCTTTGCAGCATAGCTTGGTAACTGATTGGTGTGATTTTGCCCCAGTATGGTTACACCATACAAAGCAGGAGTATTACAGGCTATAGAGGTAACAAATTAGAAGCTCTATTCGAGTTACGATGGTCGAACAAGAATTTTCAGCCTCTGAATGCAAGGTTTTATTGCACTGAGTTCCTTAACAGCGTGAGAAATTGCACCTCCATAGGCAAACAGTTGAATTCCAGATGCAGCTCTTGCAGCTCCTACGCCTGTGGGAAGCAGAAGGGCAGAGCCTTGGCAAGAGGAGCCAGAGCCGCGGTCCCCGCAGGTCACGCTCGGCTGGCACAGGGCTGTGGCACTCGTGCTCTTGACTTCCTGAACTTACTTTACTGCAACTTCTTCCTTTGTATGTTGAAATGATGTAAATTGAGAGCAGCTTTATCTTGGAGTGAGTGCAGAAACATGGATTTCAGATCCTATTTATAGGTAAATGCTTGCTTTCTGAGGCTCACCAGCCTTGGATTTGTAGCCTTCTGTCCTCTGCCCTGATTCTTGTCTCCATGCTTAATGATTCACCACATCTCTCCTGGATTCTTACTGATTTTCCAAGAGTCTACTCCAGCCTTCAGGAAACCTTTGGAAAGGGATGGATGGTTTCAGTTGGGGGATTTGAGCGTATTTATAGTAATATATAAATAGAGGCAAGAGGAATACTTACCGAGCACTTGGTGCAGAGACATTTATAGAAAAAATGTATGATTTATACAAGGATCATTCCAGGCAAATCTTTTGCTTTGCTTGTAGCCTGTCTTATATAGAGCTCTTTTGAGTGCTATGAATATTTATGCTTCTTTGTTGTGTCAACTTATGAAATGATGGGTTTGTCTCTTTAAATAACAGGAGTGGAGGGAGAAATTTGATTGTTTCCTGGGCAGACATGTCCGCAGAGCTTTTACAGGGTGTCTTTAACATGGCTGAAGCAGAGGATAGCCCAGATCACCAACATCCCACCCTTCCCTTTGCCTCTGCACTTGGAGAGGTGCTTTACAAGGTCTCTGCTACAAAGCATTCTCTTTTGAGAAGTTTTTGTGGCCTTTTTTGCTCCAATGTGCCCCTTTGCCGTGTCTCAAACAGAAAGGCACGTTGCTGTTGGCATGGCATGAAGTTAGGGCAAATAGTCCTGTAGAGCGAGTCAGATCTTGTGCTGTGATCACAAGTTACCCAGAGTCAGTCCAGGGCAATCATACTGAGCTTGCTGAGACCTTTGGAAAAGTGCACATGTCTCCCTGCAGAATATCCTCTGAACGGATTGAAGTGACATCCTGAGGCTGTGACAGCCGTTTCGTGGAGAGGTCACAAGTGAGTGGATTGGGAGGAGCTGGTTCAGCAAGCTAAAAAAAGCTGCTTGCAGCCAGTGATGGGTGCCACCTGTACCTTTCCCTTCAAAAAGCTTTAACTTTCTAGGAAAGCAGAAAAAAAAAATCAAATTTGCTGGATGAATAGGTGTAGAATCAAAATGTTTAGGAAAAAAAATCTACCATCTGGTTGTGTGAGACTGTGCAGGTTTAATCTTTCTGTGTGATTTTTATATCAGTTCAGCATTTTTCAGTGGCTTCCTGGCTCCCCTCAGCATTAGGTTCCCTCTGGTCCCTTCGGAGGTCTCGCTCCTGGATGAGAGCAGAGGACCCTCCCAGGCTGACTGTGCTGCAGACTCACTGCAGGGCAGGGCTCTTGCTCCTCTAGGAACTCCCCTGCAGAAGTTTTCCCAGCTATTTGAGCCCAGTTGGTGTTGTAGTTTGGGATTATTATGTAAATTCTCTCCCCTGCCACTTAACTGCCCAGGCCAGCGGTTGACAAAAGAAGTAGTTAACTGTGATCGCTGGGGTGGGGGCAGGTTTGTCTCTTTTGGTTTTTTTTTTTGGATATTCTCCTCAGTCTTGGCTCGGCGGAACGGGGGAGTGGGGGCTCCAAGGAGGCAGGCTGCCCTGCTGGTTACTGCTGGGGTTTTCCCTGGCTGTCTTGCCGCTGCCTACTTCGGATTACTTTTTCCTGCCGTGCTGCTACCTGCCTTGGATTTGCTGCTGGTCGCTCGTACCTTTTCTGCTTCTTGGACGGGGAACACAAGGGAAAGAGACTGAGTCCATCTGAAAGCCCACTGCTCGTCTGTTTCGCTGGAGAGGGACTGAAACTCACTCTGCAGCCAGCGGGCTGTGACAAGGACACTTAAGTATAACCTTTTCTCCCGGAGGAAAACCTGCTGGGTTTTGTTGTTGTTGTTTTTTTTTTCCTCTTATGGTGTTGGGGAAGTGGGTTGCACTAGTCTGTTTACATATATATATATATATATATAGCAGTTATCCTTCTTGTATTAAAATTCCTTTTCTTAAATTTGATAAAGAGTGGGGTGATTATTGAGGAGGAGGCCCCTCCCCTGCTTGTGGGTAAAACATTTTGGTTTTTCCCCTCAAACCGAGACATTTCTTGGCGCCCAACGTGTGGGGCTTGTAAACAAAGAAGGATAACTGCTATTTTGTGGCACCATGTGGGTCTTGAGCTTAGAGTTCATCAGGACCATCCTGTATAATATATTGGCTTTTTGTTGGTACAAATTCATGCCAAAAGGAGCGGCAGGTTTAAGTCTTATCAACAAATCAATGAGCAAAACTCAAATAGCCGCAATTATTATTGAGTTCTTACTCTGGATTTATGGTGCCATGAATTCGATGCCTTTGGATGTCATGTGGGTGGTGCTCTCCAGGCTGTTTTCCTGCCGCAACCTAAGCTGCTACCTCTGGGGATTCAGTGATAATAGTACGGACCCTTGGGAAGGAACAAAGGGGAATCTCTTCTCCCAACCCTTTGTCCATTCCCCATTCAAGTCTGCTACAACAGCTTTTGAGATGTTTAAATTCTCCCTGGATGCCAGAGATATCTTGCTCTTTATGGTTTTTCTGCAGGGTTGTATCCCTGCAGCTTACAGAATGTTTGAAGGTAGGGCCAGGGCTTTTCCAGAATGCATTCAGAAACCTAGCCCAGTGAAGGGGGAAAAGCGAGAGAATAAAACCCCTGATGCCACAGTGAAGGGAGAAAAGGATGAGGCTAAACCAGGAGGACAGGCCAAGCCTATGGAAGTTGCCCCTATTCAGAAAAGGAAATATAAGACCAAATTAGACCATCCAGCAGACGATGAGGGGGCTGCTGCACCTCCACAGCAAGCAGACCCAGAGCCTGAGATCATCACTGAGTCATTGTCATTTGATAATCTCCGTAGTTTGCGGAAAGACATTGCTCGACACCCGGGTGAGCCCATCCTGACTTGGTTGATCCGAGTTTGGGACCTTATGGGTGAAACCTTACAACTGGATGGTGCTGAAGCCAGGTTTTTGGGGGCTCTGGCCCAGGACGTGGCTATTGAACAGGTGTTCGTGAGGGAATCAAAGCCCCTTTCACTCTGGGCACGACTTCTAACGAGTGTAAGAGAGAAGTTTGTTTATAGAGAAATCCTGCAGGAACATCATATTAGGAAGACTTGGAAGACGATGGAAGAAGGAATTTTACGTCTGAGGGAGATGGCAATGATGGACGTGCTTTTTGGAAGAGGTGGGCAAGCCAATAATGACCCTGACAAGGTCAGATGCACACCACATATGTGGTGGGACCTTTCACGCTCGGGGCCAGCTGAATACACCGATTTCCTGGCATCCATGTATAGGGAAGAGAACCATGAAACAGTGGGCGCAGTAGCAAATAAGCTCCGGATATATGAAAGCATGACCCACAGCCCAATGCAGGCCCGTATTTCTGCTGTAGAGACATTGGTTGAGAGTCTCAAGACGCTGCCTGCAGAGGTAAAAGCGATCAGAGAGGAAATTAGGGAAAGTCTCCAAGTGGCACCAGTGCGAATGAGAACCTCTGAAGTCAGAGCCAGACGCCCCCCAGCCAGAGGAAGTGGACAGACCTCACGAACTGAGATGTGGTACTTCCTGGCCAAACATGGAGAAGACATGGGACGGTGGGATGGGAAACCCACCCGTGCCCTTGCAGCCCGAGTACAAGAACTGAAGGAGAATGGAAGAAGGTCAGTGAGAGTAAGTGCAGTCCCAGTTTCCCACGGGCAAGAATCTGACCCACAGGAGGGCACCTCCCAGGTGTACTCATCGAGAAAAGGTTCTGACCGCTATGACCAGGATCAGTGTTAGAGGGGCCCTGCCTCTAGCCAGGTAGAGGCACGGGACAACCGTGTCTATTGGACTGTGTGGATTCGATGGCCTGGTACATCAGACCCACAAAAGTATAAGGCTTTGGTTGATACTGGCGCTCAATGCACATTAATGCCATCAGGACATGTGGGCTCAGAAACTATTTCTATTTCTGGGGTGACAGGGGGATCTCAAGAGTTGACTGTGCTAGAAGCTGAAGTGAGCTTGACAGGGAGAGATTGGCAGAAACACCCCATTGTGACTGGTCCAGCCGCCCCATGTATCCTGGGCATTGACTACCTCAGGAATGGATATTTTAAGGACCCAAAGGGGCATAGATGGGCTTTTGGAATAGCCACTGTACAGACAGAAGGGATTGAACAATTGAACTCATTGCCAGGTCTCTCAGAAAGTCCTTCTGCTGTTGGACTGTTGAAAGTTGAGGAACAGCAAGTGCCAATTGCCACCACGACAGTGCACCGTCGGCAATACCGAACGAACCGTGATGCTGTGATCCCCATCCATAAGATGATCCGTGAACTGGAGAGCCAAGGGGTGGTCAGCAAAACCCACTCACCCTTCAACAGCCCCATCTGGCCTGTGCATAAGTCTGATGGAGAATGGAGATTGACTGTGGACTATCGTGGCTTGAATGAAGTTACCCCACCGCTGAGTGCCGCTGTGCCGGACATGCTGGAGCTCCAGTATGAACTGGAGTCCAGGGCAGCAAAGTGGTATGCCACTATTGACATTGCTAATGCGTTCTTCTCCATTCCTCTGGCACCAGAGTGCAGGCCACAGTTTGCTTTCACCTGGAGGGGCGTGCAGTACACCTGGAACCGACTACCCCAGGGGTGGAAACACAGTCCCACCATCTGTCATGGACTGATCCAGACTGCACTGGAGAAGGGTGAGGCTCCAGAACACCTGCAATACATTGATGACATCATTGTGTGGGGGGACACAGCAGAAGAGGTTTTTCAGAAAGGAGAGAAAATCATCCAGATCCTTTTGGGAGCTGGCTTTGCCATCAAACGGAGTAAGGTTAAGGGACCAGCCCAAGAGATCCAGTTCCTGGGAGTGAAGTGGCAGGATGGACGCCGTCAGATTCCAACAGAAGTCATCAATAAGATCACAGCAATGTCTCCACCTACCAGCAAAAAGGAAACACAAGCCTTCCTGGGTGCCATAGGGTTCTGGAGGATGCATATCCCAGCATACAGTCAGATCGTAAGCCCTCTCTACTTGGTAACCCGTAAGAAGAATGATTTCCACTGGGGCCCTGAGCAGCAACAAGCCTTTGACCAGATCAAGCATGAGATTGCTCAGGCTGTAGCCCTTGGACCAGTCAGGACAGGACCAGACGTACAGAACATGCTCTACTCCGCCGCCGGGAATAATGGCCTGTCTTGGAGCCTTTGGCAGAAGGTGCCTGGTGAGACTCGAGGCCGACCACTTGGATTCTGGAGCCGAGGCTACAGAGGATCTGAAGCCAACTATACCCCCACAGAGAAAGAGATCCTAGCCGCCTATGAAGGAGTCCAAGCCGCCTCAGAGGTGATTGGCACAGAAGCACAGCTGTTTCTGGCACCTCGGCTACCAGTGCTGAAGTGGATGTTGTCAGGACAGGCTGCCTCTACACATCACGCCACTGATGCTACCTGGAGCAAGTGGATTGCCCTGATTACGCAGCGCGCCCGTATAGGAAAATCAAATCGCCCTGGGATCCTGGAAATCATCACAAACTGGCCTGAAGGTGAAAATTTTGGTCTAGCAGATGAAGAGGAAGAGCAGGTGACACGTGCGGAAGAAGCTCCACCATACAATCAATTGCCAAAAGAGGAAATACGCTACGCCCTCTTCACCGATGGCTCCTGTCGCATTGTAGGGACTAATCGCAAATGGAAAGCAGCTGTATGGAGTCCCACACGACAAGTTGCAGAAGCTACTGAAGGAGAAGGTGGGTCGAGTCAGTTTGCAGAGCTTAAAGCCGTGCAGTTGGCCCTGGACATTGCTGAACGAGAGAAATGGCCAAAGCTTTACCTCTACACCGACTCATGGATGGTGGCCAATGCTCTCTGGGGATGGTTAGACCGATGGAAGAAAACCAATTGGAAACGCAGAGGGAAACCCATCTGGGCTGCCGATATATGGCAAGATATTGCCACCCGAGTAGAGAAGCTGATTGTGAGAGTCCGCCACGTAGACGCACACGTGCCCAAAAATCGGGCCAATGAGGAACATCTCAACAACCAACAGGCAGACCGAGCTGCGCAAGTGAAAGTATCACAGACAGATCTGGACTGGCAGCACAAGGGAGAGCTGTTCTTGGCTCGATGGGCCCATGATGCCTCGGGCCATCAGGGCAGAGATGCCACTTATAAATGGGCACGAGACCGAGGGGTGGATTTAACCATGGACATTATCTCTCAGGTTATCCACGACTGTGAGACATGTGCTGCCATTAAGCAGGCTAAGAGAGTGAAGCCCCTGTGGTATGGTGGACGCTGGGATAAGTATAAGTACGGGGAGGCCTGGCAGGTTGACTACATCACACTGCCACAGACCCGCCAAGGCAAGCGCTATGTGCTCACCATGGTGGAAGCAACCACAGGGTGGCTGGAGACACACCCAGTGCCTCACGCCACTGCTCGGAACACCATCCTAGGCCTGGAAAAACAAGTGCTGTGGCGACATGGCACCCCAGAACGAATTGAGTCAGATAATGGAACTCATTTCAAAAACAGCTTAGTTGCTACCTGGGCGAGAGAACATGGCATTGAGTGGGTGTATCATATCCCCTACCATGCACCAGCTGCCGGGAAAGTTGAGCGGTGTAATGGACTGTTGAAAACCACTTTAAAGGCGTTGGGTGGAGGGACTTTCAAACACTGGGATCAACACTTAGCAAAGGCTACATGGCTAGTCAACACTAGAGGCTCTGTCAATCGAGCCGGCCCTGCCCAATCAGAACCCCTTCACACTGTAGATGGAGACAAAGTCCCTGTAATACACCTGAGAGGTATGCTAGGGAAAACAGTCTGGATCAACCCTGCCTCAGGCAAAGGCAAACCCATTCGTGGGGTTGTCTTTGCTCAAGGATCTGGTTCCACCTGGTGGGTGATGCAGGAAGATGGAGAGACACGATGTGTACCTCAAGGGGAACTTATCTCTGGGTAAACGACTCATATTACTGTATTTGTAAACACTTAATTATTTGAAAGAAAATTTAAGTTTAATGTAGAGTATCGGCATGGAAGAGAATTTAGGGGTGGATAATGTTGTAGTTTGGGATTATTATGTAAATTCTCTCCCCTGCCACTTAACTGCCCAGGCCAGCGGTTGACAAAAGAAGTAGTTAACTGTGATCGCTGGGGTGGGGGCAGGTTTGTCTCTTTTGGTTTTTTTTTTTGGATATTCTCCTCAGTCTTGGCTCGGCGGAACGGGGGAGTGGGGGCTCCAAGGAGGCAGGCTGCCCTGCTGGTTACTGCTGGGGTTTTCCCTGGCTGTCTTGCCGCTGCCTACTTCGGATTACTTTTTCCTGCCGTGCTGCTACCTGCCTTGGATTTGCTGCTGGTCGCTCGTACCTTTTCTGCTTCTTGGACGGGGAACACAAGGGAAAGAGACTGAGTCCATCTGAAAGCCCACTGCTCGTCTGTTTCGCTGGAGAGGGACTGAAACTCACTCTGCAGCCAGCGGGCTGTGACAAGGACACTTAAGTATAACCTTTTCTCCCGGAGGAAAACCTGCTGGGTTTTGTTGTTGTTGTTTTTTTTTTCCTCTTATGGTGTTGGGGAAGTGGGTTGCACTAGTCTGTTTACATATATATATATATATATATAGCAGTTATCCTTCTTGTATTAAAATTCCTTTTCTTAAATTTGATAAAGAGTGGGGTGATTATTGAGGAGGAGGCCCCTCCCCTGCTTGTGGGTAAAACATTTTGGTTTTTCCCCTCAAACCGAGACAGTTGGTGATAAGGAAGGTTGTCTCCTCTCTCTCAAGGAAGTTTAATTTAATTCTCAGCTCAGCACACAAAACAGCAGCCTTTCTTCCTGCTGCTCAGCTTGCTTTGAGAACGTGTCAACAAGCAGTGCCCATTGTGGGTAACACAGCAGTTTGCCAGAGAGACCCCCCTTCCCCTGAGGCACCATTTGGAGCAGTAGTGGAGCAGGATGATAGACATCAGATTAATTTCAGAGTGATGTTTATTGTGTGCACTGTAATTGCATCTAGAGGGCCAAGTATGAAATCAAAGTTGATGAGAGAAAAGCATTTGATAATCCTTGCTTTGAACCCCTACTGAAGTTAGGGTTTTATTCTTCTCATGTTATAAATGATTAACAAAGAAGTGCATGGGATTTACAGAATGTGTATCTGCCCCTCTCTAGACTTGGCACACTTGATGGACATGCTTGCACTGACAGCAAATGGTGTCCCTGGGCAGGTTTACACAGGATGCATCCCAGGGCTCTCTGGGGGTTGTTGTTCTTTGTAAAGCCAGGGGGAAGCTAGGAGAAATATCTGCAAGGCTTTAGCAAAGCTCTCTTTGAGCAATCTCATGCAGAGCAGTTGGTGCTCTGAGATGTTCTTTGATCAGTCAGAGCTTGGTAAAGAGGGTTATTGATGCCCTGCTTCCCTGGAGACTCTGCTTTATGCAAAAAGGCAAGATGTGAACCTAAGTCTCAGGAACTTTATACTCCCTTGTGTATAAAAACCCACAGAGAACGGTGGCCTGTGTGTGCACAGTCTTTTAATCCCTTTGGAGAGAAGGACAACTTCTTGGTCTCTTGGGTGACCCCAAGAATAAGCATCACATTCCTGCCTGCCGTGGGGCCCAACAGGTGTCTTTTCCAAGGAGCCTCAGAGAAGGGATGCACTGTCCAGATAATAAGGTGAAGGTGGTCATTCTAGACTGCTTATCTGCAGATAAGCTTTGTGATGCTTATTGGAAGCTCCTTTTGTGTCTGTAACCTCATGGGATGCTGTCTTGGGGAGAACCTGGTAGATGTTGAGCTCTTCATCAGCCCCAGTGTATATGAAAGTTGTAACTCCTTGGAAGAAAATATTTGTTTTGTTCCATAATGTCTTATCAGAACGACAGTAACCAAGTTTCCTCTGGGGCTTACAGTGCTTAATGACTCTTACACCTCCTCTGAATAAACATTCAGTGTGGGGTAAGGGGGTTATTGCCTCTAGGTTATCTGGTTTCTTGAAACTCTCGTAAGTGGTATGTTTTATGGCAAAAAATCTGAAAAAGAAGAATAATTTAAAGTTTCCCAAAGCAAAGGAGATAAGAGAGAGGGAAGTTGCTATGGCTGATTTCAGAGGGAAAAGGCATTTTGTCTTGATTTGTTTTGTGCCAGACTGGCTTCAACCACGTCAGTGTTAGTCCTGGCACAAAGGGTGCAGCTTTGCACAGCATTTGGGCTGAGGGGGACCCCTCCTTCCGAGGGCAGGACATATTTGTGTGGAATTAAGGTGGCTGGAGAACACACTTGTTCTTTTTCCACCTTTTTTCTTCTGTGATTAGTAGGCTGTAATGTCTTGGACAAAGAATTTGTTTTGTGATAGTATTCAAGAGTCTTTTCCTAGCACACTCAGCTGATGCCCAGGAAGTCCACCACACACTTCTTTCTGTTTGTGGCTTCCTTTATTTCATCTGCAGTAACAGGTACAGTTTTCCTGAACAACCAGTTAGCCTCCACCATCAGGCAGGATCATCTCTCGCCAGAGCCATCCTCATATTGCTGCAACTGCTTGCTCTAGAAATTCTTCTGTCTAGAAACACAGCTAGAGCCTCTAGAGCAACCATTAAATCCCTGGTAAACTCAGCCACATTTTCCTCCATCCACGTTGCTGTTACACAGGAAGATTCCTCTTCTGTCTCTGTGGCAGCAATGATTTCCCACAGACATATGGCAGCCTCACATAGTGCTGATTACGGTTTTTATTTCCCTTTGCTGACTCTGCACCATCTGACTGTTTGGGGTGCCCAGTTAACAGTGTTACCTGCACATGTTCCACTGGACCAGCCACGTCTGGGGACCATTTTTATATCTGTAGGGGGCTGGAGAAATGATTACTGGCTAGAACAACAGCTAAGGTGGGGAGGGATAGGGCAAGGCCTGTGTAGGTGGGTGGTCAGTGCTCCACATCCCCCCACTGAAGCCTCTGCTCCAGTCCCAACGTGGCTATCAAGCCACTGGCACCCAGAAAGCCCCACCTGCAGAGGGCAGAGAGAAGCAGTGGCACAGGTGTGATGCTGGCACATCCCACTGCCTTGGACCTGTCAGCGGCTGAGACCTTGCTGGGTCAAGGCAGTGACTATTCATCTTTGGCTCTCATTTTGCCTTCTCCCTCTCTCTCCCTCTCCCTTGCTTGTCTCGAAGTCTGGATACCCTAAGGTTGGACGGGTTAGAGTTTGCTAAGTCAATGCTTTCTGAAGTGCCTTTCTTGGATTGGATGTTGGTTTAAAATTTTCCAAGTACCTTGTTCCACCTTAATGTTCTAAAGTTTGCAGGTAAAATTTGTTACTCAGCCTCCTGAGAACTTCCTTGTTTTCTCCTGTGTGCTGCCAAGAGGGAATCTAACACCTAAACCCCTTTAAAAACTCCCAGAGCGAGCTCAGAGTGTAACAACATCCCACCTTGTACAAGGGCTGCCCTGGGTTCTGGACTCTCCTGTGTTCTGTCCACGAGCTTGGATCTCTACACCTCTGCCTCCCCTGTGTGGGTGGAGCTTTGGCTGTGTGTCTTGTGGGTGCAGCAGAGCCTTGCCTTTGGTGGCAGGACACTGGGGTTCGGGGCTGTTGGTCGTGGCAGGGGTAAGTCAGTGTTACCACATACCAAACACAGTTTGTCGCTGCTGATCAAGGGATTTCCAGTTCACTTCCAGGCGCTATGGCTGAAGTACCAGCGAGGCATGGAAGTGGATTCAGACTTTCTCAGCAGAAAGGCCTGAGCTTCCAGGGGCAGCTTTCAGTGGGCAGGACAAGGAGTAACTGACACAGTTTGACCCTGAGTGAGTTTGCCTTCTGCACTTACAGGTGCCTTGTGTTGCATCAAGAATCAGCTTCTTGCAGGCTTCATTTGCAGTACAGACAAGTGTGATGAAAAAATCTCAAAGCTTTCTTTGACTAGCCTCACTTGTAATGCTGTTTATGACAATATGTCTCTGTTTCAGAGTCACCCATTTGCTGCTCTGAGGATTAACTGGCTTCAGTTCCAGCACCATGGATGAACTGCAGGATGTTCAGCTGACAGAGATCAAACCGCTCCTGAATGACAAGGTAATGCAGCTGCTGCTTTGTTCTCACACATGTACCCAGGCTGACTTTGTGTCTGGCAAAGAGCCCTGATTGTCAGGATCTGTTTACAGCTTAAAGTACCTTAAGTACTGAAAAACAGTCAATTCTTCCCCACTCTGGTAATTTACCACCACACACTTCCAAGTCTCAGGGAATGACAGACCACCACAGTTCAGGTCAGTTTGGAGTCTTGACCAAAGAGTATGTCATGCCTGTACTGAGGATTTACAAAGGCTGGGCAGAAACTGGAAAAGTGATCCCATTCCTGACCTGGCATAGCTGTAGAACATCTAGTAAGTTTCTCCGTGTTAGAGAAATATTGGATTGTATCCTATTTTCCTTTATTCTTACTTTTATTGTTTAAAATATTTTGTCTTAAATGGCCCTTTAGTGTTTTGACACCCAAAACAGCCCTGGCTCTCTGCATTTAGTAACAGAGAGCTGTTTTCTTTTAATGTCTCCAGAGCTCAGATAGGGCAGTCCAGATTCATGCAATACTGAGACTTTGGAAAATCATTGCATTGTAGAGCTTTCACTCTCTCTTTTGTGGGCTGGAGAAGAGCCATCTGGGCTTTAGGAGAGCCCTGGCCTCCCCAGATTCTGCCACAAACTGCTGTTCTGAGTGCTTAAGTCATTACAGGCATCCCAATGAGATCTGCAAACTGTGGTTATGAGCAGTGCAGTTTGGTCACTTTCCAGAGCTCACAGCCAAGCCCAGGGTATGGGAAGCAGTTCCCAACACTTTGCTGTTTAATGCTTGACATCAAGAACTGGCTTGAGCTGCCAAAGGGCTGTGGTGCTTTGTCCACTCTGTGTGCTTGCCCGAGACTGCGCTGTGCCCCCAAATGGGTGAAATCTCTGAAATTCTGCTATGTTTTAGTATCTACTGATTAGTGTTCCCTCATTTCTCTACTGTTTTAGCATATCTGTTTAGTATCTGGGAAATGTAAAAATTCAGCTGAAATCTGCAGTGCAGCTTCCTGTTCTGACAGAGTAGTGCTGACTGCTGGGCTGCCTCAACACAGTTTCTTAAAATGTTTCCTGGGAGGTGAGTTTTGGAAGTACAAAGACCAGCAGATGAAAATAAAGACCTTGAGAATCATTTGTGACTTCAAAACAGAGGTAAACATGTACAGAAGACAAGCTTCCTAAATGCAGTGCCCCAGATCTTGCTCATGATTCTCCTGGGATTTTCCATGTTTGAATTCAAGAGGGTGGATTGCCCTTGCTTCAGTCAGCTGACCTAAGGAGGTATTAAAGTATGCCAAAACAAAGTAGCTTTCACTTTTCAAGCTTTCAGTCTCTTGTCAAGTATTGCCTGGTCAGTCCCATCCAGTTCTGGCTGTGGTGTCAGTTCTGGTTCAAATGCAGTGCACTTGATATTAACCAGCACACAGAAGGGCACATACAGAGTGATACCTGCTTTCCTTGACTCAGTTTTGAAGTTACAGGAAGTATAGAGTACCTCAGTAGGGAAAAATACATAGGGTAGCTCCAGAACCATCCTCAGTACTGCATGGGAAGAGAAGTGTTCTAAGGCTCTCCTTTTTACACTTTGTTTTGACAAAAGGAGGACCTCAGAGAGTGGACAACTCCAAGGTCTGTCCCTGAGTAAGGCTTTAAAGGTTGAAATAATACATGTGTGCTTTTTAGTCAGTTTATGGAGCATGTGGGTGTGGTGCCATAACCTGCTCTTCTGTGCAGCATATCAGAGTCCAAAATCTGTTGAGCTGGCAGTTAATATTAAGATTTTTACTGACCAACTGCCTTTAGATAGAGGAGTTTGAGCCAGCATAGATTAATGGCCAGAAATAGTACAGTAAAACTCTTAAGGTGTTAATGGGTGAGTACTCATGAACTCTTCAGATACAAAGGCTGCTGTATACAGAGAGAGCTCTGGTGTCTTAATACTCATGCCATGTCACACTCAAAATGTGGTCACTGTTCAGTACTTAACATAGACAAGGAAAGGGGGTAGTGGATTCTTAAAACAGTTTTGCAGATATCTCAAATGTCCCAAACTGCAGAATGCAGATAGCAACCCCTGTTCTTGCTAACGCGGAAGAAAACAGGGCCATGTGTTTACACATGGAGAGGAGTGAGGGTGCCACAAGAAATGTTCACAGCGTTTCTGTTGTGCATGTGTGATCCTGGTTGTAATTTTAATACTAAGGTGTTAAGCCTAAAACACATAAGCTGAAATGCTGTCTCAAGGGATTTGCTCAGCCCGTTACAGGCAGCTGTCAGTGGTCAGTGTTTCACAAAGCACGTGGGCACGCAGGCAGGTGCCTGCAGTGTGCCAAGTGTGTACTGTGCTGACAGTGTTCAGCTGGGCGTGGGGTCAGTTGGGAGCTGCTGGGCCCAGCTCCCTGTGCTGGGCTTTCAGCAGCCTGCGGATTCCCTGTGTGTGCCATGCAATGATGCCGTGCCTGCGGTGGTGGCTACACAGCAGGGACTGCATGGCCTGTTTCCTTCTGCTCATTACATAAGATCCCAGGGTTAGTCCTTTAGGAGCTTTGCATCCAAACTGTTAATGAACAGCAGGACCAGACAAAACCCAGTCCCGTACCCAGCCCTTGCTGGGTACAGTTCTTGCTCTGTGCAGTCTCTGCTCGATGCTCAGCTGTGCCCCCTTAGGTGGCAGCCTCCAGGCAGCCCCAGAACGTCGCTGTGCAGAAATGGGCAGAGCTTACAGGGGGTTTGCTTGTATGAGTCTCATATTTTGCTGCTGACCTGGCTGCAGCCATGCTAAACCATGTGTGCTGGTTTAAAGGTAAACCAGCAGGGAAAATAGACCCACAACAAGAGAAATTATAAGTCAAGAGTTGCAATTTAATGAAAGATATTACAACAAATACACTGACACAAAGAGAAATTGCTTTCACCTCACAAAACCCAGCAGTATAACCCAGTGTCCTGGGGGACAAACCCAATGGGGTTTGTTAGCCCTTGTGCTGAGACCCGCGTGATTACCCCCAAATCCAAAGCCAAAAGGAAGTGAGAGAACCTGTTGGTGCAGGCGATGTCTGTAGTCTGGTCGAGAGTGGTGGTCTCCTCCTGTCAAGGTCCCGCTGTTCCTCTGGATCCGACAAGTGGTTCCTGAGGTCTTCTTACCCACCACTTATGTACCCTCAAGGAGCACTCAGTCCCTCCCCCAGGGCGGGGACTCACACAATGGGTGATTAACTCTGGGAGTCATGGGGTTTTGTTGGACCGTTGATGGCCCATTAGCAGCCACACCCCCCCCAGGCTGGGTGTGAAGGTGCTAATGACGCCCTGGGCAGCTGCTGCTAATGGCCCATTGTCCTTGGGAAGTGAGTAGAGAGGGTAGAATACACAGCTTTTCATCACCCCCACACAGTGATAGCTGGTCCCACCTGCTGAACTAGGACACCATGCTAGCACAGAGGTCTCTGAAGGGAACTTTCATAATGTTGGGAGTGTTCTGGGGCACTGAGCTGAACTATTTTTTTATTTTTTTCCTGTTTTTCATTAACAGAATGCAGCTCGCAACTTCCAGGACTTCGACTGTCAGGTAAGACACGTGTAGGAGACAAGGATTGGTTGGCTCAGCAGTAATGTTGAGGGAGAGAGAAATGAAAAAAGAAATCTCTGTATCTTAATTTTGGCTCCTGTTGAATCAATGGCAGAAATTGCCCTTCACCCTTTCATGCCAAGTAGTTTGTTCTGATTTCTAAGGTGCGGAGCTGGACTGCTCTGCCAAGGCTATACAGCATCTTGCAGGATGGCTGGTCTTCTGGAAAGCAGCTTTTTGGAAAAACTCACTATGCTGAAGAACTGCAGCTCTGTCACATCCCATCTGGTTCACAGTCTGGGAAAAGAGGAGCTTGCATGCTCTATCTATTCATCTTGAGAGGAGATGGAAGTGTCACCAAGCTGCCCCAGATACAGCACCCTGCTTTGCTGCGTCTGTGTCTTCACACAGCAAAGCCATGGTCATTTTCCAGGAGTTATCGATGGTGCAGAGATAAGCCCAGTGGCTCTGGTTGCCATAGGAATAATCCTTTCAGAGGAGTGGCTCTGCTCCTCCGGCATCAAAGACAGAGGACATGCTCTGTGAGAGGCGGAGAGTGGTGCTGGGATTCCTGGGGACATTCTGTGGAGCACAGGCTCATTTCCCATGCTAGATTATCCTGCTGCCTTCTCACTGAGTGTGCAGGTATGCAGGCAGCAGCTGTCCCTTCTCTTCAGGCGTGGAAAGTTGCTGTGCCTGAGGTGCTCAGGGCAAGCCTATGCAGAACAGGAATGTGATAAATACAGTCCTATGAAGGTAGTTTGTGTTTTTGTCTTCTCTTGATATCATGGGTAAGTACCCCCCGTGTGGGCAGATAGACACCACTGTGCTGCTGCAACTCAATTAATTGAGTTTTGTTATTATTATCTTAAAGCCTCAAAGTATAAAAATCACTAATCTTGGCACATTATAACTTTAGTGTCTAGTCTGAGAAGCAGCAACAGTGTAAAGCAATGATTTTTCTGTTGAAATAAAGGTAGATAACAGGTTTTAAATACTTTTGTGTACCATAGTGTCTCCATTTATCTATATCTTCTCTGTCACCTCTAGAGGTAAAGTGTGCTCCCATGTCAGATGGGTAATGGGTAAAAATAGGTGCAGTGCCTTTGAGTAAGTGTTAGATACCAGAGGTACTTCCTGCCAGGACTGGGAAGAATGTGAGTATGTTGCTGTGCTGGTTTAAGGGTGAACTGGCAGGAGAAATTAACCCAACACAAAAGAGATTGTAAGTCGAAGTTACAATTTAATAAAAATACTGCAATCAATGCAATGATACAAAGAGAAATTGGTTTTAACCCACAAACCCAGAAGTATAACCCAGCGCTCTGGGCACAAACAGAATGGTGTTCGTTGGCCCCTGTGCTGAGCCCCACGTGGTCCTCATGAGTCCGAAGTAAAAGGAGGGGAAAAAACCTGTTGGTGCAGAGACCAATCTTCTGCTGACCCACCAAAGCTCAGGGTGTGCCCCTGCCTTGCCTGGCTGGGAGCACTGTGGTCTTGGGAGCCAGAGCACAGTGGGAAGGTGGGAAAGAGTCCCTGTCACAGAGCCGTGCATGGCTGCTGCCTTTTGGCTCTGTGCTTTCCCTCCATAAGCAAAGCCTCTTTGTGCCCCTCTTTGAACAGAGCCCCAGATCTGGGGCTGGGCAAGCCCCACAGAAAGGCAGTGCTGCAGTCGCTGACCTGCACGCTCACTGTGTCCCAGTGCTGCTGTGGGCTCAGTGCCCTGCCCACCCCAGGGCTGAGCTCTGGGAGGATCTGAGTGGGCTGCAGCCAGGGAGGGGGGCTCTGGGGAGTGCTGGGCCTGGAAGGACATACTTGTTGCTTCTCTACTTTGCTGTGGATCAGCAGTGAGCTGGTGCCCATGGCAACAGTTGGGCAGGAGGCAAGATGCTCCTTCCGGGAGCGCTCTGGGTAATTCATTTAGAATACAGGTTTTTTTCAGGGAGATGTTAACACAGTGTCTCACATGACTGTAAATGTCTGAACCTCACCTTTCTCTGGCATCTCTCCCTATAAGGTGCAGTTTCAAGGCACACCTGGCTTGACCCACTCCCCCTTCCCCTCCTGCTCCTACCTAGAATGTGCCCCAAGGGCTGCATGAAGACTCTGCTTGAAGTCTGACAGCCAGGATAGTTGGGTCCTTGGGTTGTCTGCCTGAGTTGCTAGTACCAGGAGCAGTTCTTACACATGGAGATTGAGCTATTGTGTTGTCCTGTGGAAAATTACTGCTGCTTTTTAATCTGGCGAAGCACATCCAGGTGCCACATCCAGGCCTCTGTGAAACTGGTGACTAACAGTGTCAGAGGAATTTGAAGTGAAGAAGTTTGCCAGGGCTCTCAGGGGAAGGAAGGTTCTGTTGTGCAGAGAAAGACTTAAAAGCACCTAGGCTGAGGCAGGGATTTAATTTTGTCCTGAGTTTCACAGGGAGGAAGAGCCTTGGGGAGGATCTCAGTTTGAAAAGAACAGGCACAAACCGGCCACAGATTGAAGAAGGCTGATAACTGGAAGATGGTTTCCAGTTACAGTGCAGTGAAGTTTCCAATCAGCTTCCAATAACAGCATCATCTGCAAAGGACCTGGTGGGGTTTAAGGCAGAAATTAAAGGGTTTGTGGGATGGAGTATCTTATATTGTAGTGTTTGCAGTATGAGAGCAAGGCATCAGTGATGTGATACCTGCATTTCTGACCCTTTTATTCTTTTAATAGTTAAAAATATCTGTTTTAAATGGAGACAAAGCTGTGGCTTTGGCTGGGGCTGATCACATCCTGAGCTGTGCTTGCAGGACTGCAGGCAGTGGGGTGAGGTAAGGGGGTGGCAAGGACAAGGTGAGCCTCTGTCAGCACTGTTGATAACCCTGCTGGCAGTGCGGGTCAAGTTTGAGCTCCCCAGTATAAGACATTGACATTGACATACTGGAGTGAGTGCTGTTTTATTTCACCCTGTGTTACTCTGTGCCCTCAGCCACGGGGTCATTTGCTGTAAGTCCATCCCAGAATTTTGTAGACTATTCTGAGCTGGACACACAACTATCATGGAGTCCAACTCTTAAGTGAACAGCCGGTACTGGACCCACCTGGTGTTATTAGCACTGTGCTCTAACGAGCTGAGCTGATCTGTGTCCCAGCTCATTGATGCCCCTGCCAGAGCTTTGCCTTGGATACAGATGGAGTAACAGCCAGCTTCAGTGTGTGTTTGTTCCGTGGTGCCTGTAGACCTCCTTGAGGCTGGAAGCTGGAGTTTCAAAATGTTCTCTGCAGCTGTACCGTGCTTGTGAGTGGGAGAAATTTGGTTTAATCCCAGTTTAGGAGCGTGTCACTTGCACTGTCACTGACTCTGGGAGGTGTGTAGTGCCAGGCACACGGGTTCCCCACGCTGTTTTCTGTACAGCTTTAGCAGGTGTTACTTTTGGAGGTAACATGTATCTTTAAGATTTGCAAGACCTTTCCTTTGGGGGAAAGGGATAATGCCATTGTGAATGTCTATTAAATTTCCTCGTGTGTTTGGTTTTATTTTTAAATAACTTACTAGGATCAGATCTAGGCAAAGGCAACAGTGCAAGCATCCTCCTGCTTCTGAAATTTGTTACTCTTGGAGATTATGTATAAGGAAGCTTTTAGCTTTTCTAGTACAACTGCTTTCCAGATACAGCTGCCCTGGTTTTCTTAAACTGTACATCTGCAAGCAACCCCAGCTAACCCTGACATATTGCCTGGCCATCAATTAAACAACCCCAGTAATCTGGTAACTGCAACAGAGATGAAATGGAGAGCTAGCATGGGGGCTTAGGAGTCTTAATCAATTTATGAATATCAATCTTTATGAATTTAGGTTACTCTCAGAACTAAAAAGTATTAACCTAAATCTGAGACCTACATTTTACTTGAAAGCTGTATGAACCCTAATGAAATCCAGGCTTGGCTTTTTCCAGGGTCCGTGGGCAGATGGTGGAATAAACTGGGCTGCGGATGGACAGATGGTGTGGTGGCCTGTGTCGTAACAGGGCTGTGCCTGTGCTTTCAGTGTCACCTGCAGCTTGCCGAAGGTGTTCTGTCTCAGCCTAAGGCTCTCCCCTCTTGCAGATGATTTGCTTTAAATAGGAGTGAAGGAATATGCTGATATATTTGTAAAACTGTCCACATAAACCTGCTTTATGTTTCAGTGTGACATAAGCTGGCATTTGATCTGATGTGTAGCTGACACTTCCCCTCTGCTGCCTCCCACCAGCAGGAAGTCAGGAAAGTGTTTGAGCACACACTGTGCAAAAGGGGCCTTGCAGGGAGTGTGGAGATGGTCTGGAATTTGGCTGAATATTTGCAGGGAGCTCACAAGGTGTGGAGGAGGTGGGAATAAGTAAGTGCAGGACATGCAGGGTTCATCTGAAACAGAAAAGACATGCATAAACCCTTGGAGGAAAGGAATTAAAGGTTCCCGATACAAAAACTTGCTGAATGTCTTGCTGGCATTAATGGAAAATGCAGTTACTCAGTTGCCTGTGCCCAGAGTAAAACACAGCACAATGTTTGCACAGTTAATGACACACCTCAATGAGGAATTTTTGGCACTTATTTTTAGTGAAAGTATCACTTTTCAATAAGACCATGTTTTTACCAATTCAGTTTTGGAGGATTTTTTTCAGAAATACATTTGTTTGAGGCTTTTTAATCTGGATTTCTAAGTGTTTTCTTATTTTTGTCCAGTCTCTTTGCTTTATTTTTGCTTGCTGGGCAGTCAGAGATGGTATCTGCTGTTGAGAGGTTATTGAAATATCCCATCCTGTGCATTTGCCAATGTTGGAGAGGTTGAATTGAAACTGTGTTCATTGTTTAATTAAAGCCAGCTTGTGAGTGCTGCCCAGTGGTGTTGAATACAAGATGTTTTAAGGCATCTTCTGTTTATTGTGATGAAATAACACAGAGCCTTAGCACTTTGAGGAAGCGTTTGCTTTCTCTGTATGAATAACAGGGACTGTCCTCAGCAGTACTGAAACGTTTTGCTTGGGATATTGAGGACCATTTCCCTCTGATTTGTACAGTGTGTTGTTTTGTTCAAAGTGCTAGAGTGAAATTAATTACAACTCAGAAGATGTTTTGATCTAGAAAGCAAGTTTACTTAATGGCTGCTGAATTAGTGCAGCTCTTATTCCTATTAAAACTAGCATCACCACTGAAGTAGTGGTTTTGACTTCTGACATCACAGCAACAAATACTATAAAGCTAAAATTTTAGTTTGGACATTTTTGCATTACTTTTGTTTCTTGGGAAGCTTTTCTTCTCATTCCTTCTATCACTGATTTTCCATCAAAAAGCTGTGTTTTCTGGAAAACTGCAGTGTTGAGTCCTGAAAAGTTTTAGCTAGCTGGACTTGGACTGAAACATGATTCTTATTTTTAAATGTATGTGCACAATTCTTCCTTGGGGTTTACTTAAACATTACTTTTTCTTTCTGTATTCTGTGGCAACAGTGTGCCAAAGAGGTTCATTATGCAGCTGGAATGTTTGAAGTTCCTGTGCTTTTTGTGTTCTTGTCAGTGAGTTCTTAGAGCAAAGCAGATGTATGTGCTTAGGTTGAGAATGGGATTTGAATGGTGCCTTTCCACCAGCAGTGACCAAGCCATTTCGATCCCTTATGCAACACTCATTAATAGTATCTCCCAGCAACTAATGAGTAACTGCAAGACTAGGTTTAACTCAACACAGTGAGACTCAGTTGTAGTTGCTGTGGATGTGGAAGGTTTGGAGGCAGAGACTGTGGCCCAGCTTTCCCTTCTTCAGGAGATTTGAAGATGTTCATTGTCTTCAGCAAGACACTGAAAAGCAGTTTGGCACATCATGTCAGCAGGAGGACTGTCCTTGGCTGGGAACATGGCCCTTGGCTTATTTTCCAGGTTCCTTGAGGAGTTGCAGTGATCTGGGGTCACGCAGTCACACAAAATACTTCAGACTCACTGTGTGTGAGTGTATTTGGTCTCCCCTGAGGCCTCTGGTTTACAAAGGCTGTGTGTCTGCAGGTGGTGGCACCTTGAGCCCAGTGCCCAAGGGATGGGAAGGTGCCAGAGACATGAGCCTGTTCTGTGTGCCGCCCACGGGGAAGGCTGCAGTCTCATTCTGCTGGCTCAAAATAGCAGTGCAGAGTGCTGGGAGACAACAGCCCTGCCAGCCTTGGGCAGAGGAGAGCTGGTCTGCAGTGGTTTCATTCACTCTCAACTATTACAGATCTAGGAGATCCAATCTCCTGCCTCAGCTGGGGAAGAAGGGGATCCAGTCTCAGAGCAGGAGTAAGAAGCACCATGTACTCCTCAATCTGTGCTGGGTGTCCTGCTCATGACACTGGATACTTGACTGGAGTGCAGGAAAGTTGTAGCTTTAGCTCCTGCTTGAAACATGGGTAGGGCAGGAGATGGAGCATCTTATTCCATCTCAGACGAGTAGGTGTTGTCATGAACTGCTTAACGGTCTCAGTGTTGTGTGGTTGTAGCAGTTCATGATCTCTGCTTTGGGAGCACAACCCGAGCCTGTCAGTCACTGTTATGGGTTCCCCTTGGCTGAATGCCAGGTGCACACCCGGCTGCTCTACTCTTCCCCTTCCCAGCTGGGTGGGGTAGAAGGTAAGGTGGGAGGGAGGGAAAAGCAAATAGCATGAACAGTGGGTTATGATATAGGCAGTTTATATTTATGCAAAAAGAAGCAAACTAAAGCAGTGTGCACACACCCCAAACAGAGGCCAGCAGTCAGTCTCTGCCTTCCACAAGCAGCATGGGCAGCCACCCCTCTGGGAAGCAGAGCTCCAGCACTCGCAGTGCTTGGCACCAAGCAGCCATCGCCAGGCACTGAATGCCTCCTTCCGGCTGCTTGCCTCAGTTTGATATCTGGGTTGACATCATATGGTATGGAATATCTCCTTGGTCACTGTGGGTCAGCTGGCCTTCCTATATCCCCTCCCAGGATCTCGGCCCTGACTGAAGGAAGGACGTTACAGCGCTGCCCTCAGCAGTAGACATAACAGAGTTGTTATCAACACTTCTCTCGCTGGCAGTGCAGAGCACAGCACTGCAAGGGCTGCTATGGGAAAATAAATTCGGGCTCAGCCAGACCCAGTACAGCCATGCTGCTGTTGAGCTCACTGGACTGACTTCCTGCAGAGCAGCCAGTGTCTGTTCTCTGGCAGAATCTGTGTTTGGAAGTGACTTGCTATTTCTTGCTGGCTGACACAAAACATTAGCAGGGGTCACAGAGAGACACCTGCTCTGTCCTTCACTTTCCCCTTCCTTTGGATCAGGCACACACAAATGCTTGTTTGTATATGCAGCAACACCAGCACCTTTGTCTCCTGGTGCTCTTGAGTTTGTGTGGGCAGATTGAGTATCTCGTTCCACTGCTGCTCTCAATTCTCACCCAAAATTTCTCTAATGTAAGACTTAATGCAATTACACAGAGTACAGAAACCAAGGCCTGCTTACATAGATCATATTGTGTTTTCTATTAATGAATTTCTGCTCTGTATGGAAATGAACAATTTACTTTGAGGTGTTGCCTTAGATCTGATTTGGCCTTGCTTCCCATGCTGCCATCTCCTTCAGCTGCACTGTTTCCAAAATAGCTTTGCACATAGAGGGGGTGGGAAGCACCTCCAACTGCCTTAGGGTTGGCAATACTATAATGGTAAGAGTTACCAGGTGGTGATGGTTTGCAGTCTTAAAATATTTTTTATCTTACAGGCATACTTTATGATGTTGGTTTAGTAATGTGTAGAAATTTGAGGGCAGCTGTTGCTGAGAGCAAGACAATGTAATCTCTGCTTTAATCTCTCTGCAGTTAATAGCTGGGATAGCTTGCCCTAGAAGCATGATGCAATTTTTCACCTTTGCCAAGACTGGGAAGGATGATGTAAAGTAAATAATAGCCATAGCCAGTCACTGAAAAAGGGGAGAGCCTGCCTTGAGTAACCTGCATCTCCCCCACCTTACAGCAAAGTGGCAGAGGCAGTTTTCTTTGCCTTATGTGCTCCAGGAGCTGAATGTGCTTAAGCTGGAAGTTTTTTGGGGGATGTTTCTAACCCTCTGCTAGCACAGACGTTCAACAAGCTTCAGCAAAATGCAAGCAATAGACACCTCGTTGCTCTGTGTTCTGCCACATTTTAATGTTTTCTTTGTTGTCAGTCTCCAAATTAAATCAATTCTCAGTTTTTCCAAGGAATTAATTTTGAACTTAGAGCAGCTTCACATTGGGAGTGAAAGTCATTTGTTAATGCCAAAAAAGAAGCTTAATAAATTAGTCATGAAAAGCACTGGTATTATGAATTCTCACCATTAAGAATTCCCAGTGTGAAACAAATGGTTTACTTCAATCTTTAATAAGTTTTAAAACTTAAGCACTGGATCACACTCTGACCTGGGCCTGAAAAAATGTGGCTGGAATTTGGAGTGCTGTGGTCTGGCACCCAGATGCCTCTGTCTGCTGCCTGGGAGTTTCTGGACCTCAAGGCATCAGCACCTTTAGAGCTGCTGTTGGATGCCTCACTCTTTCACTCAGAATGTTTTGTCTGAATATGGGAAATTTTCGGTGATGTTAAGGAAACGTCTCTGTCCAACCATCCAGGAGCCATTCCAGAAGGCACTCTGACACCACCTGAGCTGCTGCTCCCCCACCCCACTCACAGACCAGGTTTCTGTGCTGGCTTCACTCCAGGTTTCCATTGCAGAGTGCCAGACATCCAGAGCCTTGAAATAATTGAATCATGGTGCAATAACTAAATAAAAACCCAGCAAAATAACCGCTGGAGCTGATGCCTCTGAGGAGGGAACCCAAACAGAGGGCTTTCACACCCTCACAGTCCAAGTGGAGGAAGGTCTGGGGGGTCTTCCATCTCTAGTTGTGTCTCCAAGTGTTTGATCCCCTCACTGGGCCACTGGTCCCTGTGCCCTTCGTTAGGCAAAGGGCCAGCAGTTCAGGCCTCTTGCCTCGGCTTCTGCCCCCAGAGCTCAACCAGATTCTTTAACAGGTGCCACCTGTCAGTGGCACTGTCACTGCTTCCCCCTCTGGCCAAAGGCAGAGGGTGGCAGTCAGAGCTGGGTCCTACATTGGAACCATTTGCCCTCCGTGTGCCCACTTCTTCCCACAATCAGTCCCACGGTAGATTTAGCCTTTGGCAGTCATAGTCGAATGTGGGTTTTCCTCCTCAGTTTAAGAAGCATTCAGAGATGTTAAGGGCATAGAGGATAATGTCCCAGCCTTGTCTGACCTTCTGCCAATCTCCAGCAAAAATACTTCCCAACAGTTCCTGCTTGGATTTGATCTCAGATGTTTTGAATTTGCTGTTGGGTTGCGTTTTGTCATCTTCCACTATCTGAGACTTTATGGTTCACACACATTTCATTTTCTTTAGTGCAGGGCTCTTTGACCAAGAGCAGAGATTCTCAGGAGCTGGCACCATAAAGATTATAGGAAAAATTGCAGGGCTTTCAGAGATGGTCAGTAGCATAGGTGGCCTTTCTTTGGTGGCCACTACCTGTTCTTCTGCTCAAGCCGACATGAAAGTGTATCTTACCAGTCCAGCTAAGGCAAGGCAGTGCCTCTGCCAACACATGTGGGCTTGCACTGCTCACCTTCCACCTGAATGAGACATCCTGTGGCCACAGGGTCAGTTACTTTGGTTTCCTGACGTAGTGGGGCAGGGAACCCAACCTTGTACTCCTGCTTGCAGTTTTCCATGAGCCCAGCAGCTCTCTGGACATGGGGCAGGGCAGAAGGACAGGAGAAGGACTCTTTTCAACAGCACTTCATCATCAGGTCAGCTAATCTAAGTGGCAGCCATTATGTGGCACCAGCACTGTGTTTGAGCCACAGACTTCTGTGGAGCAACAGGTTAGGAAGTCCTGAGGTAGGAAAAGACATCATTCATGTGATTCTGACAAGGGCAGAGAAATGATATTCTGTGCCTTCCAAGAGCTGCTCTGTGATGGGAGCCATAATGTGTTCCAGATTGACATACTCGAAGAAAAGATATTAAAAAAACTACCACCAAACTATAGAAGAGTTCACTGTTCTGCATTCAAAGTTCAAAACAAGAACTGCACAGAAATGGAGAAGATTATTTAACATAAACTGAGTGGAGAGCAAGTGCCCACCATCCATGACAGCAGAGATGAGGCATGGTGCCAGAAAGCCAGCATGACAAACAGGAGGGCAAGGAGGCTACTGAACACAAAAAGCAGTTTTCAAAAAGCTAGAGAAAATGGAAAAGGTTATAAGCTCCAGCAGATTAAATGTATGAACAGAACTAAGGCAGAAGGGGATTGTGAGAGATTATTTGCAAAGCAAAAAAACCCATCCTATTTCAGATCTATCAAAATGGAACCACGTGGGATTTGCAGAGTGCTGTTGACTTCCCAGGCTCTGGAAAGAGGGCTCAGGGAAGATCTAGCCACAGCAGAAAAACTAAATTTATTTTCTTCTGCATGCAAACTTGACACAGAGCAGCTCACAGAGGGTACTGTGCTGATTTGTTGATTGTGGGGAGTCAGTGCAGACCCTGCCTTAAACCACAATGCTTGCTGCAGGGACAGTACAGAAGATAATATTTCTGCATTTTTTAGCATTTTATAGTATTGCATAATGTTTATGAACTGGAAGAATGGAAGAGTTTTAAATGAGTTTAAGGATGAAATAGTTGAGGTGTTGAGTTCCATTCCTCTGTTGAAGCTGCCATGGTGCCCAGTGCTTCCCCTGCCAGGCAGTTTGTAAGGCAGATCCCAAAGGAATTCTGGGAATTCTCTGACAAGCTATACCAGACAGACTGATAAAACTAGCAGAGTGTGGTGGATGAATTACACTGATAAATACTGGGGAAGGATCAGTGTAGGTTTTGTAAGGGGAAGAAGTCCTGCTTTGCTGAGCTGTTGAAATTCTTTGAAAGAGTCAGTAGTGCTACAAATAAAGAGAATTCAGTTGATGCAGCCAACTTGGATTTCCAAAAGACAAGACCTCTTACCAAAAGGAGTCATAAGACAGATGTCTTAAGGGACTTGGGAGGCCATGAGGTCAGAGGAGAGGTCCATTCATGGGTGAAATACTGATTTAAAAGAATCCAGCATTTGTTTTCACAGTTGTTTGAGATCACTTGAGCACCCTGGAGACCTGTGCTGGGACCTGCACTGCTTGAATATATTCTTCAATGATCTGGAAAAAGTGATGAAAGGTGTGGTGGCAACATTTGTCTGCCTTTGGGTAAACAAAGGGTGCTACACATTGACTGAAACCTTCCTACAGCAGAATATGGAATCAAGGGCTCAGGGCTGATCATAACCCAGAGGCAAAAGACCTTAACATTGCAAGCGATGACTGACAATGTCAGCGTGGGGCTCGTGGCTTTCAGCAAAGCAAATCAATCCTTGTTCATCAGGAGCAGAGAACAAAGCAGCCTCACTGTGCTGCCACATGCACCCACGTCCTGCCAGCCTCCCCTTGGCCCAGCAAGGACAGAGCTGAGAGCAGCGGTGTGGCCAGGAGTGAGCTGTGTGCCAGGGCTGGCCCCGGAGCCCCAAGCTCCTCAGCACAGGGAGGGAGTCACAGTGAGCTGTTACAGCATCACTTCTGCCAATTGTGGAAATGGGCTCAGGTGCTCTCCAGCTTCTGGGCTAGGAGATCCTGTGTAAAATCAGCATATACAAGGTGGGGAATTAAGTGGTTCTTTACCATACATAGTGTTAACCTTTTCTGGTCACAGGGGGAGGCAGGTGCCAAAGGCTCAAGTAGCAAGGGGTGGAGGCCTGGTTCTCAGGTCAAAGACCACACGTGCAGTTCAGGAAGTCTCATTGGACCTAAAGATTGTTGGAAGGTGGGAAAATTAAGGGAAATTGTTACACAATGCATGTGTTTGAGAAAGTATCACTACATGCTTTTCCACAAGCACTCTCCTTTAAGTCAGCCCAGCAGGCTGCAGCTACAGCTGGTCTCCATGCCTGCTGATCTTCCTCCAGCATCACTCTCATTCGTGCACTGGAGGCACGGCTGGTTTTTGAGGCTGTGACTCCCAGCTTCTGTGAGCAGGTCGATTGCAGCCTCCTGCCCAGGCCTGGTGCTGGTGCCCTGCCCTGGCCGGTGTGTGTGGCACAGCCCTGCCTGCTGTCCAGCCCTGCTCTCGCCCCAGTGCAGCAGGGTGGCTGCAGCTGCTGATGATTCTTCTCCTCATGTACAAATAAAGGCAGGAGATAAAATCTCTTCAGAAAAACCTCTGATAAAGTTTCCAGTTCCTAAGTGAAAATTAAATTTTATCAAACTCTTCAAAACACAAGTGCAGATCATGATCTCTCACATTCATCTCCTCCCCTATTTTGCAGACTGCAGGTTTGTAAAAATCTGACAGTCTCCTGGCCGTGTTTTTCCACCTGCCTTCTCCTATCACTGCTTCCCTGCACTAGACCAGATCAACATTGTGGAATTAGACAGATGCAAGGTAACACCCCCTGAGTCTCTGTTCAGGGTACACTGATGCGACGTGTCAAAGCTGGCCTGAGCAGAGCCAGAGAGAGCCCAAGCGTGCCAGAGTCCAGGTGTCTGATATCTGCCAACACAACATTTCTATGTGAGCAATGGGCAAACAGGAGGAGAAGGCATGCAGAGCTGTGGAGTTGGGTGGTGTGCTGAGGGCAGGGACAGTGTGACACAGGCAGGCTGGGGCTGGGCAGGGTGGCTGTGAAAAGGACAGGAAGGAAGCATGTTTGGCAGGGACAGAAGGGGCAGCCTGCAAAGCTGCTGCTCCCTCCCTGGGTGCTCCAGTGCCTGCTCCAAGTGGGTGATTCTGCTCCATGCTTGGGAGCGAGGCCAGTAATAAGGTAGCGAAATAATAACTTTGGGGGGTGGTGCCAGGTAGTGGTTGTATTTTATTGGAGTGGAGACTGTCATTGTCATCTGAAGTGTGATACCTGAGCTGTTTTTTAAGCCACTGTCTTGCACTGTTCTGTGGCTTTGAGACATGGCAGAGCTGTTGTGGAGACAAGCAGCGGTAGGGGAGTTGTGTTGCTCTAATTGTGTGACATCTGAAAATGATTTTGTCCTTTGCATTTAGAAGTCAAGACAAAAGCCCTAAAGCTAGAGGGCAAAGCTTCAGAGAAAATAAAGTTCACTGGAAGAACTGATTCCCTACTGATTAGCTGTAGGGAAGTTGGGGGTAAAATTCAGTCTTATGTCTTCAGGTAATCATGAGAAAGATAGCTGATGTGTAACTGAAAAAGTGAAGGTATAAACCCTTATCTCAGCTGTAGTGGCTGCTGCTTACTTTGTGGAGCTTGGAAAAAGCCTTTGAAAAGTAAAACACTTTAACCAGAGGAGGGGAGCTTCTTCCCAGGAGGACAATTTCCACCCTGCCTGGAAACTAGCAATGGGAAATAAGAAATAACCTTAAGCACTCCCAGTCTGAGGTATTGTCTCGATGCCGGGCAGAGTAAGAAGTCTGGAGATTTAGCATCTTAAATCTTTTAAAGTTCTACTTGCTGAGATTTCTCTAAAGATGGAGTTTCTCATGTTGCTTTCATTTTCAGTGGACATTCCCTGTATTTGAATCACTAATGTGACTGAAGGAGGAGCAAGGGGAGTCTCCTTCAGATTGGGCTGGTGTGCAGTGGGGGTATGAAAAACCCCTTCTCAACAAACTGTCTCATTTCCCCAAATCGCAGTTTACAGTTTGCAAAGGAGAACAAGGATTAATCATTAGCTCAAGGAAACTCTTTTGCTTCCCCACTAGAGAGCTGAGACCCAAGCTCAGCTTCAGAAAATGGAAATGCAGGGTGCTGCAGTGTGACAGAGGCTGTGAAGGGAAGAGGGTGTTAGTTGCTAGTACCTTGTCCTGTAGCTTACTGAGTGAAAGCATGTGTGAACTGAGCAGTGGGTTTGAGTGTAATTCCAGAAGACTGTTTTTCAGACTTTTTAAAATATCACCAGTTCTTTTGCAGCTTTCTGTGCTTTTGTCACTGTTGCCTCTGTGTAGGTTTTGTGCTTTTGTTTGATAGCTGACCTCTTGCTGCTGCCCACAGACCCTCCCTAGTCCTCTGCAGGTGCAGCTTCCAGAGTCGAGTCAGTTTAACCAGGCTCGTGTTCAGAGCAGGCTTGTTCCTTCTGCCACCCCAGGCACTCCCCTTGGGCTCTGAGCCACAACTACAATTTGCCAGACCTCTCTGTGAGCTTCTTACCTCACTGACCTGGCAGAAGTCTAACAAAGTAAGATTAAAAAAAGAGAAAAAGGCAACTGGATAGTTCCCTGCCAGATCAGTGAATTAAAGCTGCTTATGGAAGAGACCAGCAAGTGCCAGAGCTGGCAGAGAGACCTGCTGTTAATGGCAGGACCTGCCCTCAATGGCAGTGTTGAGCTTGGAGGCACAGGGGAGCGCAGGTGGGGGCTGCCAGCTCTGGCTGCTTTGGCATTCACTGAGGTCTTCCATGAGTTTGCTGCGGTCCACCATTCCAGCCACTGGCACTGCCAGTCACCACTCTTGGCCTTCTCCAAAAGTTGCCACTTTATTGTTAAAGGCCTTGTTAACAGTGGCAGGCTTGGGTTGCTGGGGCCATTGCTGCGGCTGCACAGCACATCCTACAGCAGTGCAGGGCTTTGCCAGCTCGGCAGAGCAGCCCCCAGAGCTGCAGGTTTTCTGGAGGCTCAGGAAGTGGGGGCTGTGCCCTGGGCTGCCTTGTGCAGCCTTGCTGTGGGGGCAGGCAGTCCTGCAACGGACACACACTTGGCACACACAGACCAGGCCTTTCCTGCCTCCACTGCCCCTCCTGAGGAAAGGGCGACCACGTGAGCATCAGACTGGGTAACCTCACCTGCAGACAGGTCTCTGCTCCCCTGGAGGGAGGTACTGCAGCCTCTGCATGTGCACCCCACGCAGCTTCATGCGGGTAAAACCCAGCCCCAGCCAGAGGACAGGGACAGTCAGGGTGGCTGGTCATCCTTCAAAGCCAAGCTCAAGAAGGCTTCAGACTACCTCAGGTGATTTAGATGTGGCAGCTTCCTCCTGCTGCCATAGTTCTGGTGGAAGGGGAGAGGCCTTGAAAAGAAGCATGTCTAGGGAAAGATAGTCTTTCACTGCAAGAACTAAATCAGTCTGGCTCACAACCAGCCTTCAGAGTGCTCAGAAAGGGGGGGTGGAATGGATTTCTGATGTGCTGCAAGTCAGGTGCTCTGACCAGTCCTGTATTTGGTTTAATTACTTTCAGGTTATTGGAAATTACTGTTTCAAGAAAATATTTCACTTTATGTAAATTAATAAAACATATTTTTGAGGTTGTCATGTCCTGTCTTTAGGGTGAACCATGAGGCTTTTTCCTAGGCAGATGCTGTTTTAATATCAAGAAAATAATTGGTAGGTTTTGTAGTGTAAAAGTCAGACCATGGCTCTCTTTTGATTTTTGTAGATGAGAGAAGGGACCTACAGATGATATTGTGTACCCAGCCTTCCTGCCATCTCCACAGCTTTGCCAAAGTCCTTAGTTATCCCAGATCAGTGTTTGTCTAACTGTGTTTGCAGCTATTTTAGTTCAACTTGTGGGCACTTCTATGTTTGTCATTAGGAGGCTGGGGCTTGTTTCTGCACCAGATTAATCCTGAAGGGGTACCCAGAGCCTTTGTGCTCCTCTTGCTGTCTGACGCAAGGCACAATGCAAACAGCCCTTGATATTTGGGAAAAGACATGGTTTAGCTGGCAATTAGCCATGAAACAGGTCATTAAACTGCTCCACTGAGACCAGCATAACCTTCCATACTGGTGCCGGCTGCCAGAGGCACCTGGGGCGATTCACAGTCACACTGCCAAACCTGGTATCATGGGAAAAAGTGTTTGCTTGAGGTGCAGTTCTCAGCCTTCCCTGGGATACAAGTCAGCAGACACTAAGGCAGCAGTGTGGGCAAGAGCTGAGGGGTCTTGGCCAAATGGCCAAGGTGGGGCTGCAGTCAAAAGGCAGCCTGAGAGAACAGATCTGTGTGGGTCTGGCTCTTCATTTCATTTTTGCTGTTGAAAAGTAAAGCTGCCACTCGCTCCCATGTGGATGGGAGCAGCCTCACAGGTAGGCAGTGATGGGATCTGCAGCCTGGGTCCTTTGCTGTGCCATTTGCCTGCTCTGTGTTGTGCTGTTTCCAGAACACCCTGGCACATGGTCATTGTCGTGTGCCCTCCCAGCAGCCTGCCCACAGACAGGGGGATCCCAGGGCTGTGGCTAGAGAGAGGGATGCCAGCTGGGCAGAGAGGGCTTGGCTGTGGGAATGGTGCTGCATTCATGATACCATGAGCCCCTAGAGATGTGTTACACCCAGCTCCTGCTACAGTGCAGCAACATCACTGAAAGCCACTGAAATCAGATCTTGCTTAGGGGAAGATGCAGGCCCTGAGCCTTTGAACATCTGAACAAAAGCAACCTGCTGTGGGCAGTGGTTGGACAGGGAGACTGGACAGAGACATTTTGGTAGGGTTGCAGATTGTCCAGGCTGGACAGGCCATGGAGCGGCCAGGTCTAGTGGAATGTGTGCCTGCATGTGGCCAGGAATGAGTTGGTGTTTAAGGTCCCTTCCAACCCAAACCATTCTGTGATTGCGAGAGCTTTCCTGTGGGTAGGAGAGCAGTGTTCAGCTGGGGATGAGGCCCTTGCTACTCACCTTCAGTCAGGGTTCCCTGTGGTGCAGGCAGCACACATAACACTGAGGCTCCTTCTTCTCTCTCTGCAGGAACATGACATTGAGACAGCTTTCGGAGTGGTTCATGTCACCATGCGAGGCACACCCAAGGGGAACAGACCTGTCATCCTCACATACCATGACATTGGCCTCAACCGTAAGCCCTTGCATTCCCAGGACCCTGAAAAAGTGATTGTTTGTGGTATTTGCTTTTGAGTGTGGGGAGCAGCAGGCCAGACCTGGAACTGAGGTCATTCCAGGGTGAAAAGATAAAGGTCTGCAGGAGAGAGGAAGGGAGAGAGAGCATGTGGCACACCCCATCCATTCCAACAGCCTTGGAAAGGTAGGGCCAAGGTGGAAATAGGCCCACCCAACACCCTGTAATGCTCTGGCTGACCTGTTACACTATGTGATAGGGCATCCTTTCCCTGGGTGCTGGGCACGTGAGCGAGTCCCATCTCCAAGGCTTCAGAAGTAGTGTAACATTCCAGCCAGTTCAGTTGCTCTTTTGACACATCTTCCCACCTGGCAGGCACTGTTGCATTCACACAGGTGCTGCTCTGTGTGTCCTGTGAGTCCCCAGGTGCTGCATGGCCCTGCTGTCTGGGACACACAGGCTGGACTGCTGTTTGTCTGCCTGCCTTCCCTTTGTGGCAGTGCCTTTGCTGGGACTTGCTGCTGCCTTGCATTTTGGGGCACAGCAGCACACACCATGCAGCACCCCCTGCCCCACAGGCTCAGTGGGGGCTTGAGCTCCTGCAGGTGTGTGCCATGATGTTTGGAGGCTGGATTGCAATATAACTTGAGGAAATTTCTCATTTCTTTCTGTTGTTGCAGACAAATCCTGTTTTAATGCATTCTTTAACTTTGAAGACATGCAAGAGATTACTCAGCATTTTGCTGTGTGTCACGTGGATGCACCAGGGCAGCAGGAGGGAGCCCCCCCATTCCCGTCCGGGTAAGATCTCTGCAGAGCCCTGTGTTGTTCAGTCTGGACTGAGGTAGCAGCCAGGTGGAGCCAGCTGGGACTGTCAGGCTGAGTGTGGTGGGAGGCAGCTCTCAGGAGCAGAGAAAAGGGCAAGATGAGGAGGCCTCCCAAGGGGCAGTCAGGGGACTTTCTAATTACTAAGACATGGGTAAAGCCCTCACTAGTGGTAAGTCTGGTGCCAGCTCTCTGACTTGAGCATGAGCTCAGCATACTGAATTTAAGCTGTCATTTCATCTGTCCATCCTGCCACAGAAGTCTGACTGCCCAAAAGACCAGAGCTCTGTTAGTCTTGTCCTGAGAGTTCGGATCCACACAGTCAGCTGGAACCCACAATATCATTGCAGTGCACATGCTTGTCAGATGTTCCTTGTCCCTCCTACCGTGGGTAGAACTGGAAGGTAACCCCTGTCGAGTTGTATTTACAGATGCTCTCTTGGTTTTCAGGTACCAGTACCCCAGTATGGATGAACTGGCTGAAATGTTACCTGCTGTTCTGACATACCTGAAGTAAGTCTCTGAGAGGAAATGGGGTGAGCCAGCTGGATACAGCCATTCCAGCACCTGCCTCTGCCTGTGCTTGCCACGTCTGATGAGCTCACTGAGGCCTGAGACCAAGAGGCCTGAGCACCTCCCAGCCAGTGTGACCCTGTCTGGTTCTATGCTGGGAACACTGTCTGCTACATGAGGCTATTTATGGCTGCTGCATCATTGCTGGATCGTTTTGAAAACGAGCCATAAGTGCACAGCTGGATGCAGAGAGGGGAATGGCTTTGCCACTAGGGATGCTTCAGCTGAGCTAAGTTAGTCTTGTTGATTGTGAAATGCCTGTATTTCAGCCTGAAAAGCTTCATTGGGATTGGCCTGGGAGCTGGCGCTTATGTCCTCAGCAGGTGTGCAGTAAGTATCTCTTCATTGCTCGTGACTCACGTGAGCTGTGGCCCTCACTGATCACACAGACAGCGTGTGGGCCACGGGCAGAGGAGCAGTCAGTAATTACAGCAGGGCTGCAGGGGGCCGTGGGAGAGCTTCCTCCGTCCAGATGGTTATGTTGGAGCAGTCAGGGTTACTCTGAAGCTATGCCAGGTGTGGAAAGATTGTAATGTGATGCCTTTGAGTCATCAGAGCCCATTCTGACTGCTAGGAATAGCCAGCCTGGAGCCTTCACAAAGGCTAGTTGCATCACTGTGTGCTGTGTCCAGTGTTTGTGACACCAAAGAATTGATGTTCTGGTGTGCTGCAAACCAGTGCTGATGAGGAATGAGCTTTGTCATGGGCAGGAAGCAGATTTTGTACTCCACTCATACATAAGACTGTGCTGCCTTTATCTTAGTACCTGCTTACACATTTCTCTCTAGTGGAGTGTTTATGTGAAATCAGTGGGCATCATTTAGCAGCCCAGGAATTTGCTTGAGTCTTTCAGAGATAGTGTTAAAAAAGCCCCAGAAATCTGATATTTTAGTAAAATTGGCTTTACGTTGTTGAGTGCAGAGAGTTGTCAATTGTTTAAGCCATTATTGTTTCTTAAAGCCACTGGGCTGGGCAGCTGCCACTTCTATACAAAGTTCTCTGCTTCCCATTGCCTCTAGTCAGGGTTGAGTCTGGGTCAGTGTGAGGCACTGGTGAGGCTGTTCCCTGCTTTCTGTATCTTGTGTAGTTTTCAGCCTTGCTAAAGAGGAGCTCTTTCAAATCAGCCTTTGTGCTCAGCACAGTGAAGAACCACAAAGCCCTTGCCGTGCTCCCTGGGCTGTAGGCAGTTTCCTGCAGAGCACAGAGGTGTTTCCTTCTGCTTCACCAATCTGTACAATGGAGCAGGAGAACTGCCATAGAATTTCAGCCTTGGAGGAAGCCCAGAGCTCCAAGGTGGCTGGTTGTGTTAGATTGCTGGGTTTGTGTTTGCAAGCAGTTCTCATAAGCGCTTTGTACCCACACAGCCTGAGTTACACTGCAGGGGTTTGGTGGTGCCAGGATGGAGCAGAGCTAGGGGTGTTTGCAGGCTGGGGGGCAGCAGGGGTGCTGTCTGGTGAGCAGGTGCCCCTGCAGCTCAAGCTGCCCAGGCTGCAGAGACTTGGGAGCCTCGGCACCATCTCCTTTGCCATTTGCCCCAACTCCTCTGGGAGGCTGCTGCTTTCTGTGAGGAGTGGAATGAGGTGCTTTCCGGGCACAGGAGCTTGTCCAGGTTTTTCACAGAGGTGCAGGATTGAAGCAGAGGGTCACTGCTCCCAGCCCTGTGCCGCAGAGGGCTCAGCAGGCCCTGCAGTTGCCAGGGTGCACAGGTCACCAGAGGCACTGCCAAGGCTGCAGGTGCTGTGGAGCAGTCAGTCCCTCAGTGCCACAACTGACTCAAGTCCAGTCTGGCTGGGAGCCACTGGCTGCCCGGCACAGCGGAGCCCCCTGCTTTGTCTGCATTTTACTCTGTCTTGCACCTTTAGCAAGAAGCTTTCCAGCTGCTGCACCAGCCATTGACCCCTGTGTGGGCTGAAGGATCCTGCTGAGTGTGCCTGTGCTCTCTCCCCACAGCTCAGCCACCCCGACCTGGTGGAGGGACTCGTTCTTATTAATGTTGATCCATGTGCAAAGGGATGGATTGACTGGGCAGCATCCAAGGTGAGATTCTGCTTCCCTACACCATCTGCTGTCCACAGCACTTAATGAACACTGTGTAGAGTAAGCAAAATGACAGAATATCCATTTCTGGCAAGAGCTGTGCATCCCATTTCTGCCCCCGCTGCCTTCTCAGTCTGGGTGTAGCATGGCCTTGGCCATTAGGAGCAGGGGTGGTCATATGTGAATGAGAGATGCAGCTGAACTGCTTGGAGGTGAGTGGCTGTAAAGCACTCAGCTTTCCTCTGACTCAGTACACCTGCTTGCAGGCTTCATGGATTGAGATTGTATGGATCTCTTAATTATTCTGGCCCCATGCAGTTATTTAGAGTCCAAGTTTCTGGAGAGCTGTGTTGTGCGTGCACGTTTCTTTGAAGCTTTGCGTGCTCGTCCCACACTTCAGGCACTTGCTTCAAAAATCACTTGAATAGTTTCTTTGTTATTTTCTTTGATCTGAGGAGTAGCTTTGCAATGTGTAATGAATCTGCATTTCCCAGTTATTCTCCCTCCTCCTCATTCATGGTCGCTCTTCAGTTTTCAGGCTGGACAACCAACATAGTGGATATTGTCTTGGCACATCATTTTGGCCACGTGAGTACCCAGCAGGTGTTACTGTTGCCCATGTAACTGTACATGGAGCTATAACTTCTGTACATACCTGCCCCCAAAAGTGCTGGTCCATCAGCTAAGGGTTGCCACAGGTAGTACCATCTTCTCTGTGTGTCACTCTCATGTCGGGGTTTGCATGCTGTGGGGAGCACACACATCCTCACTCTTGCCCTGACTGTCTCCAGGCATGTTAAGGCAGTAGTGTCCCACATACTAGTGGTAGAATTCCTTTGTGGTACCCTGGCCACTGCCTGCAGAAACAAGTGGCAGCTAGTTCTCTGTAGCCAGCATGGAAGCCTTTGAACTTCGGGTAGAGCCCTCCTGCAATACATCAGCACTGTAAGGAGTGCTTCCTTGCATTCCCTGCTCTCTCTGTCTTTCTAAGAATGCAGTTTCTTCTGGCAACTGGGTGCTGGGATTGAACTTTCCTTTGGTCCTGATCTTGCTGCTTACCTATAAAGCTTTGCTTTTTTAACATTAAGCATAAGTGAAAAACCTTCCTAACCCAGAGTAATTTGTATTGTGTAAGCATTAGTAAGGCTTGGGAGTTAACTTATCCCATCTCAGGATACCAGTACTCTTGCAGCAGTTGGACACTGTCAGCTGTAAAACTGTAGTCACATTACCAAAGCATGGCAGGTACCAGGCATGTCACACAAACACCTCATGTCTCCTGGGGACTGATGCACTTTGAAGTTGCTGCCCTCTGTGCCACTACTCACAGGGAGTGACGTGTATGGAGGCACTTAATGCTTCAGTATTTTTATGACTATTGATCCTTTACTTGTGAAAAATATTGTGTCCTGTCTTTCAATTCTGCTTTTGTACAGGAAGAACTGCAGGCAAATCTAGATTTGATCCAAACATACAGGCTTCATATTGCACAGGACATTAACCAAGATAACCTTCAGCTGTTCCTCACCTCATACAACAGGTATGGGATACCTTTTTTCCTGGCAGAGTGCTCACATACTTCCCTGCTCATTAGATTTGCTGCCATATGTATTATCCTACTGAATATTATGTCAGGGGAACCTTTGTCCTAGTCTTCAGCTGTTATCCTGAGCCAAGCCCAGCCCTCTAGTGTGCCCACAGATCCTGTCACACCTCCACAGATCCCCTCTGGGCATGCAGGCAATACCAGGAGAGCACAGATCCTGTTTGCTGGGGATGAATGCAAGGGCTCTTGCTCATGGCATGACACAGGGGGTGATAACCTGTTGCCTGGTTGGTGGATCCAGTACTCATGGTTGAACTTTGTGTGCTCCTATGATAACCAGTTTCCTCTGCAGATTTGATGGAGAATTGTTCTATCTTTCAGTCGTAGAGACCTGGAAATTGAGAGACCAGTTGTTGGTGTCAATGAAACAACTGCAAAAACACTCAAGTAAGTTGCTCTGAATCAGCCTGTCTTAAGTTAGTGGCTGTGCAGTCCCTTCAGCAGAAAAGAAGTTGTTGCTTCTCAGCAAGAACCCCACCAGGCCTAAGTACTTGGAAGCCTGTGTAGGACAGTGCTGGGCTGTGGGGCAGGACTGTTGTCTGCAGTGGGGCAGAGCAGTGTCTGGAAGCCTTCATTAAGAACATGCCGAGATTCTCTAGGAGGCAGGGTCAGAGGCACGTGTGTGCAACAGCAGTGGCAGTTGGGACAGCATTGGGTTGGGTGCGTGTGCAAGCCCTGGAGAATATTTTGGTGTTACAAAATGCCAAAGTGTGGTGGCAGGCAGGGATTCTGCTGAGCTTTTTTTTGAAAACTTTTCATGAGGCTATTGGTTCACAGTGCTCAACCTTCTCAGAAATCCCTTTGATGCAACTGTGAGTAACATCTCTGCTTTGGTTTTTGCCCAGGTGCCCTGCCTTGCTCGTTGTTGGTGACAACTCCCCCGCTGTGGAAGCAGTGGTGCGTATCCATGAATGCTCTCCTCTCCTCACATCACCTCACAGGTCACTCAGCAACCCTGCAGAGCTTTCACCTTGCCCAGAACTAGTCACAGGCAGTGGCTCTTGGTCCCAAGCTCTTTTCTAGTCTCTCAACTACTCATGGTAGAGCTGAGGCTCAGGAGACTAAACAGCCCTCAGGGCAGCTCCAGGGTGAGGATGGCAGGATCTGAATGAGCACCTCACTCAACGGGTGTTGCAGACGACCCTGTTCAGGATTGTGTGTCCTTCACCTGCAGTTTGGTTCGACTCATGAATCGCTGTTCTCTTGCTGTTACATTGAAGCTATCTGGGGATTAAAAATATCCAATGTGACTCCAGTTCCTGTGGTGTGGAGTCTCACAGAGCTCTGCTAAAGCACTGCATCGTCGGGAAGGCAGCACTAAGAAGCATCTCCTTCCTGTTACCCTCTGCAGACACCCATAACCTGTTCCCTCCCAGCACTGCTATGAATAGGGCATGGCCCAGTGCAGTGTGCTTGTGGTGGATGATGTTCCTCCCTGGCAGCTGGTGACTGTGGCGACACCAGGGAGTTCTGATCAAAAGCAGTTGTGTAAAACCATGCAATAGTGTAGGAGTCTCTTAAAGCAATAGCTTGGACCTAAGAGCTGTGCATGGAGGGCATTTTCTGGCTATGGCCTATTGCCTTTTCACCAGTCTGTTTGATCTGCAAATCTGAAACAAAGTCTGCAAATTTTGACTTTGCTAAGGTACTATCCCTGAGGAGTCCCATTGTTTCCTGGCCACAGCATGGGTACAGGGTAGGGTCTTCTCCAACCTGTCTGGAACCTGGCTGCCCAGGTTCCTAGCCCATGATAACCTCCCCTGCTGAAGTTGCTTTTCCTATAAGCCCCCCCACCTATTCCCTCTTTACAGCAGCCTTACAGAGAAGAGTGGCCTCCTTGTCTGGCTAGGGGACTGAGTGATCTCCCTTGGGCTGCACTGCACAGAAGTCTCCTTCCCTCCCAGTCTTGCTGTCAGAGCCCAGAAAGTGCTCCAGGGTTTCATGGTACATTGCAAAAATGGGATGATTTGCTTGAAGTTATGATCTGTCACCACAAGGTCCTTTGGCTGGAACACCTGCCATTCCTTCTTGAATCTTTTGTTCATTGTTCTCTTCCTACAGGCTCTCTGCTTTCTTGCTCAGTCCTTCTTGGTCCCAGAGAAATTCCCATTGCTGAAGACAATGCCACTGCCTCTGGTGCAACTGCCCTGCATTTTACATCTGACTCTTCATGTTTTCTGTGTGATACCATGTCCCTCTCTCCTTCTGTTCTAGGTGGAATGTAATTCACGTCTTGACCCAACCAAAACAACCCTTCTGAAGGCAAGTGCTACTCCAGAATCATTCTGGCCTGCACAAAGACACTGCTTTTGCCAAGCCCAGCTCCACTTAGGTTTTTGCCTTCCATGCATTTGGCTTTAAGAAGTTTGTGTACAGAGCTCTGTTGTCTCCTCCTTGGAGCCAGAGGAAGCGTTTGTCAGGGGGTCCCTGAATCCCTGCTTTATGGCCACCTTCAACCTGCAGGGAAGACCCACTGAGAGTTGGCAGAGGTGCCCTGCTCTCTGCAGCAGCACCATCCCTTTTCCCAGCTTTGTCCCAGTCCTTCTCACCCTCCCCCATGCCCTGCAGTGTGCCAGACAGCTGCTGCCTGGCAGTGCAAAGTGGCAGGTTTGGGCAGAGTGGCCGGGAAGCAGTGATGGTGCAGGGTTACTGCTGGGCTTCTGCAGTGTGGCCTGAGGTCGCCCGGTAGCACGGCCTCCAGCAGCAGGGGCCAGAAGGTGTCACCTGGCCTTGCTCCAGCTGCAGAGGTGAGGTGATGGAAGCCTTGGTGTGGCACGCTCAGCCTGGGCGGGTGGGCAGTGCTGGGGTGGTCTGGGGACAGCTCAACCTGCTTTTTGTTCCCTCTTGCAGATGGCCGACTGCGGGGGCTTGCCCCAGGTGGTTCAGGTGAGACACACCTTGGTTCTCCCATGGCATTTGTGTGGTACAGAGCCCTTTGTTCTGCTTGCACTAAAGCCACCCTTCTCTGTTTCTACAGCCTGGCAAGCTGACTGAAGCCTTCAAGTACTTTGTGCAGGGAATGGGCTACAGTAAGTGGCAAACACATTTCTGTGGTTTGGAGCCAGGGTAGTCATGAAGGGAACTCAGCCTTTCTGGTCCATCTGAGCCCCCTGGCATCTATGTCCCTACCCCTGAGCTAGTGTGGTTGCCAGGAGATCCATCCATGCTGGAAAATCAACTACTGTGCTGACAAGCCTCAGCATGTCATGTGACCTGACATGTGTTGGTGACTCCTTTTTGGTTGCTGGTGTTGGTAAAACCTTGTAAGTCTGTCTCTGTGCCAGTCCAGAAAAGTGTGTTCCCAAGAACAGCTACTCTTCTGTGTGTACCTTCTGTGAAGCAGAAGGAGGGAGGGGTGCAGCCCCACAGCTGGGACAGCTCTTCCCTTTCTCCTCAGATGTTGCTGCTTCTCTTAGACTCTCACCAGGGATGAGCAATACCCCGGAATGAATCCCTCTAATGGTCAAACAGGGAACTGGGTGACTTCTGAGACACCCAGGTAGCACAGAGAGAGCTGTACTTTGAGCCAGTGCTTGCCCTGCCCTATGGCTTCTTCCCTGTGCTTGGGGGCAGAAGACATTGTCACCTGAGTGTGTCAGGCTAACAGCTGCTCGGCTCCCTGCCCTTGGCGTTTCTGCAGAACTGGAGGAGAAGAGCTGCTTTACCTCCGAGAAGGGCTTTGCTACAGGGGATGTCAGCAGAAGGCCTGTCTCACCTGCTGGGGCCAGGAGTTCCCTTCTGTGGCTGATGAACCTTCAGAAGCTGGAGTTAGGGAAGGGGTTGGTTTGGGCGACTGGCTAACCACTCAGCATGGCCACCATGGCCGCTGTAACACTTGCAATGGTCTCCACACAGCCAGCAGTTCTTTGCCAGCTCATGGTCAGGGCTCAGCAGAAGGTTCTGTCCTTTTCCTCAGAGTTACCATGAATGTGTAGGACAGTCCTGTTCTCCAGGGCTGGCCAGAGGAGCCCAATCCTGCAGAGGAAGATGCTGTGTGAGAAGGGTCCCTCAGCCTCACAACATGAGAGCATTTCGACGTTCATGTCTCTTGTGTTCCTGATGTTAGTAAAGTCAGCAAGTGCTGCCATCAGGACTTCAGAAGCACTTTGGGGGTCAGCTCTCTTTGTCAGGAGGATGTGCAGCACTGAGGAAGGATGTGGGGCGATTTTCTCCTTCCAGAACTAATGGCTAGTCCCAGAATAGTTTTCCCAGCTTTGGTGGGCAAGACTGGGGCACTTGGGAGCGTGGTCATCAAGGCTGGCTCTCTTGGGGAGGACAAGGGAGAAGCAAATCACAACTGGGCACTGCTAGAAATGCAGAAGCCAGTTCTCCAACGGCTGTTCTGTGCCTGCTCTATGTTGGCTGAAGCAGCTGGACCTTCTTGTGCTGACACAGCAGAAGACTTGTAGCAGGAGTCTGATTCTGTCATCCCAAAGACAGGAATTTCTGTCCCATATCTGGGTTACGCAGTATAGCCCAGGGAAACAACACATCTGTTGAGCAGATGTGGGGTGTGCACTGGGTAGTCAATGTCATCAGGTACATTGCAATTTTCAGCTAAGGACTGAAGAGATCTGCCGCGATGGGTTTTTGGGTGAGCTTGGTGTCTCCCTGAGATGCTGTTCTTACAAATCCTGGGAGCATTCAGCACAGTGTGTGAGTGGGGAGCAAAGGTACTGGGGGTCCCAGGAGCAGTGCAGCCATGAGTCATACACCACAACTAATGGGCTTTTTCCTGTATTCATCCCTTTCCTTGTCTCATGTTGTTTCCAGTCCCTTATGTGCAGCTCAGCCACCTAAGCACTGAGTCAGGTATCTCCAGCCGTGCGTCCGCCTCGGCCCCGCCCTGTTTGCTGAGTGGAACTGTCCTGCGGGTGCTTTGCTCTGTCTCGGCATGTCCTGCTGTGGGTGGGCTGGGCATTGTACCGTGTCTGTGCTATGGGTCTCCACCTTTCATTTGTATTTTGTTGATTGTTGCATGACTTCAGCTCTGTGGTTTTCTAGAGTGACGAGACTGACTTTCAAAAGGTCACCCATGCCACAGCTGCCTTGGTTTGCACAGACACTGGCCGTGACTGCACTTGCAAATGATCAGTTACACTGCTGGCATTTGCTCACCTTGGACCTTTTGAAATTAGGCCTTAAACATCTCGCTTTAGACGTGCCAAGACTTAATTTTGGCGGTCAAGGGCGAGTTTTCTTCCTCACAAGGGGGACAGCTCTCTGTGTGCTGACCTTGCCACACCCAGTTCAGTGTCCGTGGTTCCGGCCCGGTGCTGCCCGGGCTGAGCCGCGCCGTGTTCTCCCCTGCCCCGGGCTGAGCCGCGCCGTGCTCTCTCCCCTGCCCCGGGCTGAGCCGCGCCGTGCTCTCTCCCCTGCCCCGGGCTGAGCCGCGCCGTGCTCTCTCCCCTGCCCCGGGCTGAGCCGCGCCGTGCTCTCTCCCCTGCCCCGGGCTGAGCCGCGCCGTGCTCTCCCCTGCCCCGGGCTGAGCCGCGCCGTGCTCTCCCCTGCCCCGGGCTGAGCCGCGCCGTGCTCTCTCTCGCCCCGGGCTGAGCCGCGCCGTGCTCTCCCCTGCCCCGGGCTGAGCCGCGCCGTGCTCTCTCCCCTGCCCCGGGCTGAGCCGCGCCGTGCTCTCTCCCCTGCCCCGGGCTGAGCCGCGCCGTGCTCTCTCCCCTGCCCCGGGCTGAGCCGCGCCGTGCTCTCCCCTGCCCCGGGCTGAGCCGCGCCGTGCTCTCCCCTGCCCCGGGCTGAGCCGCGCCGTGCTCTCTCTCGCCCCGGGCTGAGCCGCGCCGTGCTCTCCCCTGCCCCGGGCTGAGCCGCGCCGTGCTCTCTCTCGCCCCGGGCTGAGCCGCGCCGTGCTCTCTCTCGCCCCGGGCTGAGCCGCGCCGTGCTCTCTCTCGCAGTGCCGGCAGTGCCCGGGCTGAGCCGCGCCGTGCTCTCTCTCGCCCCGGGCTGAGCCGCGCCGTGCTCTCTCCCCTGCCCCGGGCTGAGCCGCGCCGTGCTCTCTCCCCTGCCCCGGGCTGAGCCGCGCCGTGCTCTCTCTCGCAGTGCCGGCAGTGCCCGGGCTGAGCCGCGCCGTGCTCTCTCTCGCCCCGGGCTGAGCCGCGCTGTGCTCTCTCTTGCAGTGCCGGCCGCCAGCATGACGCGGCTGATGCGCTCCCGCAGCCACTCCTCGTCCAGCGTGGGCTCCGGCGAGAGCAGCCGCAGCCGCTCCCACGCCAGCACCCATGGGGAAGGCAGTGCTGGAACCCCGGAAGGAATTGACCTGCAGGCTGCACCTCAAACCATGGAAGTATCCTGTTAGGCAGAAGCCCCTTGTCTGGATTTAGACAGCTCCACTTGCCCCACTGAACCCACTCAGAAACTAGCATTTCGTCTAACATGGCATTAACTGTTCTCTCTAACCTGTGCATGCCCATCTGAGCAGCCACCTCCTTGGTAGTCTGTACTTGGCATTACTTTGATCCTTTCTGTATCCTCTTGGCATCAGGGCCTCTTTAAATCTTGTTGACATTCCGCAGTCTTAGTAAGTCCTGTAACTGTACATGCTGATGCCATCTCCTGTCTGTGCTGTGTATCAATCCAGATGACAGCCATTGTCTCCCCTCTTCATTTAAATATAATTTCTGTGGCTTTGTGAGGTTTAGAATTGCTTTCTAGTTGTGCTTCTGCTAAAGGACCCTTGTGGTACAGTTGGTATGGCATCAGTGGGACGTGGGAGACCAAGACCTCAAGGATGTGGCACTCCAGGCATTGGAGCAGGCAATGCTCTCTCTGGAGCTGTGCCTGGGGCACTGGAGGGTCTGTGTGTTCCCACATGCCAGGCAGCCATGAGAAAAACAAATGGTCAGGAATAGTGTCTTGATCTCATCTGTGTGTGTTAAGAAGGAGCAGAGTGATTTCTTACCTGAGCCTCCTGAAAGAGCAAAGCAATTAAGCAGTAAACTTACACAAACAAGGTGCACTATTAACCAAGTACAAGGGATTAAACTCCAGCAGCCCTGGCTCCCAGACCACCTCCACAACCCTTTGCTGACCCGGCAGAAGGGCAGGATGCAATGGCAGTGGTCGCTGTTCTACCCCGGCACAGGTGAATCTTTAACATTGAGCAGATTGTGGAACGGGAAGCAGTGCCCCTTGCCAGGTGGAGATCCCAGAATCTCCTGCACTGCCAGCTCTGCCTCCCACAGCTGCTTCCCGGGCTGAGTCTGCACAGGGTGCAGTTACCTGAGGGCAGGAATGTAAGTGACAGCCAGCAATCACACATTCCTGTGAGTCAGGTCAGAAGGGTGAACAATGAACACCTCTGTGCAGGTACTAGTTCCTGTCTTTGTGGAATTCACAATTCTGCTGCCTTTTTACACCTGACTGGGTCACCAAAGGTGGGCAGCAGATGCCTGCTGTGTGCCAGGGTCTGGTGTTAAAATGGGAGAAAAGGGATGAGTGGTCAGGCTGCTGCAGGTCTTGATGGATGGGCAAAACATCCTTTCCTCACTGCTAAGCAGCCTGCCCCACTGGGAGCAGCTCCTGCCAGGGTCATGCTCATGTTCTGCTCCATTTCAGGTAGGGAATGGGACTGGGAGGCTCTGCCTGAGGGGGACTTTGTACCAGTTATTGAATAAAGCTATAACTAACTCATTGTTACCCCGTGTGCTCCTGGTGTTTCTCTTGGCACAGCCTGCACTCCTGTGGGTTTGCCAGTCTGGGTGTCTCCTGCTGTGAGCAGCAAACTTCTTCATGGCAGGGAGACAGCTGGGCACCCCTGCACCAGGTGGCTCTGTGGCCCCTGGCAGAGGCTGTCCAAGGGTCCTGGAGAGCTGACCTCTACCAAAATGCAACTAGAAACATCCAGAATGGAGACAAAACAACCCTTTTGCTGTAACACAGGCAAGAACCGCCTCCCACCAGCCAGTGCTCAGAGCTGCAAGTGCTCAGAGCCACCTGCCCTCCCTGGTCTGCATGTTCCACGAGTGTGACACAGAGTTAACCTGCTACCTGTGACAAGGCCACTGCCATGGTACAAGAGGGCAGAGGGCATTTTGGGGGGCAGTGGAATGTCTGTTGGCACATCTGCCCCAGGGCCGGGCCCAGGGAAGGGACAGGCAGCAGCCTGGCATATGCCACAGCTGGTGCTTCACCTACTGCTTTCCAGACCCAGTTTCTGCTCCCGCTGTCAGGTGTCACCATAACCCATGGAGAGCCTATGGGGCTGGAGCAGGGTTCCAGTTCTGGGCATGAGTTGTGCCATGGGGTGGGATCCTGCAGCCTGGACTGTCTCAGACTTTGGGGAGGTCATGGCAGGAATGAGTTGAAGTGCTCGCCTGAATTGCACACTGAATTGCAGTTGAGAAATGGGGAACAATGGGCAAAACACCCCATCAACGGATGAGGAGTAGGTACAAAGGGATTAAATGAGCCAAAAGAGAAGTTGGAATGTGGAGGAGACAGGAGACCCCCAAAGAGACCTGGCCCCAGAGAGGGGGCAGTTCAGCTTGTCTGGGTGTGGGTGCTGCATGCAAAGCACCATGTGCAGGACAGGAGCCGGTGTGGGTGCAGCCCTGGGGCCTCACAGCAGCAGACTGCACTCAGGAACTGTCCTGTATCCAGTTCCAGTATGGAAATACAGCCACAAAGAAGGAAAACACAATATTGAAATGACAGGGAAATGAGTCAGGGGAAATCATCCAGCAGCAGGGGTGGGTGCAAGCTCAGCAAGTACTGCTCATGATGATGTGGAGCAGGAGAGCTCCAAGCTCCAGGCTGCTCCGGGACCAGGAGCCCAGGTTAATCTGTAGATGAGATTTTAGCAATTTGGAAGAGAAGTGATTTAGCAGAGAGGGATGTTGCCATGGTGGCTCACAGGCAGAAGCAAGGCAAGATCTGTAGTGATGGTTGCCATAGATTCTATTACCCCAAGGATAACTAGGAAAAGTAAACTTGATTTTATTTTAACATAATTTTTTCCTCTTAGGCAAAAAAATCAAAACACAAGGTGAGAAATTATTTTTTAGTAAAGGACAGTGTTTTTTTGGGTGCCATGAACACCTACCAAATCTAGGCAAAGAAATGGCCTTCCCTGGACTGGGGTCCTGAACCTGACTGGCTGCTGGGGTGTAGGCTGTGGGGCAGGGATGTGTGAGTATTCCAACCCCTCCAGAGGCAGCATGGAGGGTGGAGTAAGTCCCTGTAAAAGAGCATAGTGTTTCCCTGACCTCTTTCTGCTGTCAGGAGCTAGGATGCCCCAGTGAAGGGGGCTCAGCCAGGGAATCACAGAATCATAGTATCAACTGGGTTGGAAGAGACCTCCAAGATTCTCAAGTCCAACCCTTGATCCAACACCACTGTGATTACCAGATCGTGACACTCAGTGCCACATCCAGTCTCATCTTAAAAGCCTCCAGGGATGGAGAATCCACCACCTCTATGGGGAGCCCATTGCAACTTTCTCTGTAAAGAATTTCTTTCTAATATCCAACCTAAACCTCCCCTGGCAGAGCTTAAGCCCATGCCCTCTTGTTCTGCTGCTGGTTCCTGGGAGAAGAGACCAACCCCCACCTGGCTACAACCTCCTTTCAGGGAGTTGTAGAGAGTTATGAGGTCTCCCCTGAGCCTCCTTCTCCAGACTAACCAACCCCAGCTCCCTCAGCCTCTCCCCATAGTTCTTGTGCTCCAGTCCCTTCCCCAGCCTCGTCGCTCTTCTCTGAACCCAGAACTGAACACAACACTCAAGGTGTGGCCTCACCAAGGCAGAGTACAGGGCAAGGGTCACTGCCCTGGGCCTGCTGGCCATGCTATTTTTGATACAGGACAGGATCCCATTGGCCTTCTTGGCCACCTGGGCACACTGTTGGCTCATGTTGAGCTTCCTGTCCCTCAGTCCCCCCAGGTCCCTCTGCCTGGCTGCTCTCCAGCCACTCTGTGCCCAGCCTGGAGCGCTGCAGGGGGTTGTTGTGGCCAAAGGGCAGGACCTGCACTTGGCCTTGTTGAACTTCATCCCATTGGAATCAGCCCATCTCTCAAGTCTATCCAGATCCCTCTGCAGAGCCCTCCTGCCTTCCAGCAGATTGATACTCCCTCCCAGGTTGGTGTCATCAGCAAATTTGCTAATGATGAACTCAGTCTCCTCATCTAAATCATCAGTAACGATGTTAAACAAAACTAGGCCCAACACTGACCCCTGGGGGACATCACCAGTGACCAGCTGGACACAGCCCCGTTCACCAGCACTCTCTGGGCCCGGCCATCAGCCAGCTCTTAACCCAGCAGAGGGTACACCTGTCCAAGCTGTGGGCTGCAGCTTTTCCAGCAGCATGTTATGGGAGTCAGTGTCAAAGGCCTTGCTGAAGTCCAGATAGACACATCCACAGCCTTCCCCTCATCCACCAGGTGGGTCACCTGATCGTAAAAGGAGATCAGGTTGGTCAGACAGGGCCTGCCCCTCCTAAACCCCTGCTGGCTGGGTCTGATCCCTTGTCCACCCTGAAGGTGCTGTGTGATTGCACTCTGGATGATCTGCTCCATGGAGAGCAGCTTGTCAAGCTCTTCTGCCAGCTCCCTCATCAGCCCAGGATGGATCTCATCTGGTCCCATAGATTTGGGAGGATCCAGGTGGCTCAGTAAGTCACTAACTCTTTCCTCTTGGATTCGGCTCCCTGTCTGTGTCTACTGGCTCAGGAGGCCACTTGTCCAAAGGGCCACCTGTCTTACTGGTGAAAACTGAGGCAAAGTGGGTGTTAAGTACCTCAGCCTTCTCCTCATCTCTGTTCCCCCTCAAGTCCAACAAAGAATGGAGGTTTTCCTTGCCCCTCCTTTTGTTATTAATGTATTTATAGAATCACTTTTGGTTATCCCTAAGGGAAGTAGCCAAATTGACTTCAAGTTGCATTTTTGTCTCTCTAATTTTCTTTCTACATGACCTAACTATATTCCTTTGGCACCACGGAGTGCATCTGGCTGGGCTTAGCTCTGGGTCACAGATGGAAGAACATGACTCGCAGCTGTGGGTTGAGGTTTCTGCAGGGTCTCGAGTGCTGGGGGGGCTGTGCAGTACCCAGAGATCCACAGACTGTGTGAGAAACAGCAATGCCCGGCTGCCCCCAGCTCGGGCACCCGGCACAGGGAGCCCCTGCCCCTCACACCTGGACATGCTCCTTGCAAAAAGGGGTGGAGTCAAACTTTTCTTGGTGGTGCTAAGCAGAAGACTGGGCATTGGGAGGCTCAGAATTGATGCTGGGCTTTTTCCTTGGGTTCAAGGCAGGAGGGTGGTGGGGCTGTGGAATGAGCAGTGAGGAGGGAGCTGTGTCAGTCACACACTGAGGAGGACACGGGACTGGGGTCCTCAGGGGCTCTTGCCCCCCAAAGAACATCCATTGTTTGATACAGACTTCTGAAACACCTGGTGGCTGTGCCTCACCTGGCCCAGACCTTGGCCCTCCCCACTGGATCCGAGGTGCAGGAGCAGCCACTGCTGCTGCCCCTGCCCAGGGTGTGGCCGAGGGGAGGGAGGGAGGTGCTCCTGAGTCCCTCCCGGCGCCAGAGACACCTGTCAGCTTTTGCCAGTCCCGAGTACTGCCTCCCACCACACAGCCAGAGAAAGCCTCCTTACCCACTTCAGGCTGGGGAGGGGAACTGGGGCCCCATTTTATTTTCCAGCCCTGAGCCCAGAGTGTGGCTTGGAGGTGGGCGGGGGCATGTCATGGCACACCAAGGGTTGCCCCGACATCCCCAAGCACCCCAGAGATGCTGCAGCACCAGTTCCAAGAGCAATTGAATCTTCTCCCAAACATAATCAACCCCGTGCAAACCAGCACTGCCTGAGCTTAGGGCAGGTTGGGGGGGCCCTGACCCCCAACAGCAGCAAAATGCCCAGGAGCCCTGTGAGACCCAAGTGCATTTCACACTGTCAAGGTTGTTACAACTGACCAGGAACTTGGAAGTTTCAGCATGAGCAGCAGCAGGATGTGCAGCTGCAGCAGCGGGGCTGTGGCAGGAGCTGCCCCACAGCAGGAAATAGTTGAGGGGACTGTCCCACACTGCACAGCTGGACCCTGAGCTCAGGGGCCGCAGAGAGCAAATCCCAAGGACCTTCCTCAGGGCAGGACTGGGGGGGCCTCGATATATATGTGTGCCTCAGAGGGTCCTGACCACAGGGGGAGAACTGGGGCGGGAGTGGGGGTGGTGGGGTGGCAGTGCAGCTGGTGCTGGCTGAGCGCTGGGTGTGGGGTAGTGCTGGCTGTGGGGCAGAGCGGCGTGTGGGGCAGTGCTGGGCATGGGGCAGTGCGGGGTGGGGGGTAGTGCTGGGTGGGGGGCAGTGCTGGCTGTGGGGCAGTGCGGGGTGTGGGGCAGTGCTGGGTGGGGGGCAGTACAGGGTGTGGGGCAGTACAGGGTGTGGGGCAGTGCTGGCTGTGGGGCAGAGCGGGGTGTGGGGCAGTGCTGGGCATGGGGCAGTGCGGGGTGGGGGGTAGTGCTGGGTATGGGGCGGTGCGGGATGGGGGGTAGTGCTGGGTGGGGGGCAGTGCTGGGCATGGGGCAGTGCGGGGTGGGGGACAGTGCTGGGTGTGGGGCAGTGGTGGCTGTGGGGCAGTGCGGGGTGTGAGGCAGAGCGGGGTGTGGGGCAGAGCGGGGTGTGGGGCAGTGCGGGGTGTGGGGCAGTGCTGGGTGTGGGGCAGTGCGGGGTGTGGGGCAGTGCGGGGTGTGGGGCAGTGCTGGGCACGGGACAGTGCTGGGCATGGGGCAGTGCTGGGTGTGGGGCAGTGCTGGGTGGGGGGCAGTGTGCGAACTGTGGGGCAGTGCGGGGTGTGGGGCAGTGCAGGGTGTGGGGCAGTGCGGGGTGTGGGGCAGTGCTGTCTCGCAGGTACCTGTGCATGGCAGGAGCATCCCACGTGCCCAGCCCTGCCCAGCACATCCAGCACCACCTGGCCCTGGAGCTGCTGCAGGTGAGTAGGAACCCCGGGACATCTCCCCCCCCGCCGCCTCACAACACCACCCTGGGATTGGTGCATGTCCAGCCTCGTCCCGCAAGTCCCACCCTCAGCTCTGCTCCCGCCCTCCTGTGACGCCCATCCCTCCCCTTGCACACCCACAAATCCCATGCAATGCTGATGGCTTGAGCGTCCACGGGCATTTTCCTGGGCTTCGTGCCCATACCAAGGGCCCCAAGAGGCTGAGCTGGGCGCCCTGTGCTGTGACTGAGTGAAAAGGAGCAACCCAGTCTGGTGTGTGCACGTCACAGGAAGCGGCAACCGCAGCCCCAGCACCTCGCAGCCCTCAGGCAGCACCACCAGGAGCAGCCCCAGCGCTGGGACCCCAGCCCTGCCCCAGAGCGGGGTGAGGGTGAACCAAGTGGGTCTGGCAAGGGCAGGGATTGCCACCCGCTGTGCCAGAGGGTCCCTGTGCACCCTGGTGCCCGGAGGCCCCTCCATGAAGGGAGGGCAGAGCCGTCCGATGGCTGCCCGGGCCTGACACCCAGATGATGGTGACAACAGTGAGAGGCAGGTAAGGGGAGTTCACCTCCCATGAGGACAGGAAGGGGGCAGGGCAGGGGTGGAGGGGGGCTCTGCCTGGCACAGCTCTGGGTCACACACAGCTCTGACTGCACCTCCCTGTGGTCAAGGAACTGGAACAGGTGTTTTCCACAGCTCCTGAATCCCCACAGGAACCAGCAGCTGGGGGCGTTGGGATGGGTGCCCCACAGGCTGGGGGACATGGGGCTGGGGGGAGGTGACAGCACTCAGAGAGTGAGCCTGGCCCGGGGCAGTCCACCATGAGGCTGCAGATGTCCCGTCCTCGGCACTCCCCAGACACCCTCTGTGGTGGTGGGATGGTGATTTCCTCGAAGGGCTCCCCTGGGAGCTTGACAGGCTCAGCCCCAGCCCAAAGCCCTGCCCTGGACAGTGCTGGCATCACCCCATGGCAATGCCCTGCCTGGGACACAGGGCAGGGGATGCTGACCCATGAGCCTGAGCCCCTCCATCCGTCCCAAACGGGAGCAGCCCAGGGGCTGAACCCGGGGATGGGGAATCTACCCGGCCGGGAGAAGCCGCTCAGCATCCCATCAGCACCCGCTGCCGCCGCGCAGGCCCCGCAGGCAGGTGAGTGCCCAGGGAATCCGAGCTGTGCCACCCCCGTCCCGTGCCGGGCCCAGCCCCGGCTGGTGCTGCCGGGGCAGCTTTGAACCCTCTCATCTGCCCCGCAGTCCCCAGCAGCTTCCAGGCCCTGGCGCTCTGTGACTTCCCCCCCAGCGTGGGGGTGGCCGCTGTCCTGAGGATGGGGGAACAGCTCCGCATTCTCGCTGAGTAAGTCCCCGCACCAAGTGTCCAGCCCGTGGGGCCGTGCTGGTCTCCTCCGGCGGGTCTCCTCCCTGCCCGGTCATCCTTCCTTCCCAACAGGGACGGGGAGTGGTGGCTGGTGGCGTCCGAGGTGTCTGGCAAGGAGTGCCACGTCCCCAGCAGCTGTGTGGCCAAGATCAGGCACGGGTAAATGCTGGGAAGGGTCTGTCCCAGGGAGGGGCCAGGGAGACAAAGCCCCTCTGCAGAGCCTGGCCAACCCCAGTGCCAACCCCTGGCCACTGTGTCAGGACACCCTGCCCTGTGTCTCCACCGGGGCCCTGGAGCAGCGCTGGGGCTCGGGGAGGTGGCATGGCATGGCATGGCATGGCATGGCATGGCATGGCATGCTGGAGTGTCCCCAGCACATGTGCTGCTCTGCTGCACTCCCAGCTGTGCCCCAGCTGGGGCAGGCCGGGCCCCGGATGTCCCTGGCACCGGGAGAGGCTCTGCCAGCACCCGCTGCCTGCACAGGTGGCTGTACGAAGGCGTCAGCCGGCAGAAGGCAGAGGAGCTGCTGCTCGGTCCCGGCAACCACAGCGGGTCCTTCCTGATACGGGAGAGCCAGAGCAGGCGAGGTGAGAGCCCTGGGGCGCCCGCTGTGCCCTCCCAGTCCTCCTCCGTGGGTTGCCAAGGAGCAGTGGGAGCGAACCCTCGGTCGCACCTCGTGGCAGTGGCCGTGGCCGTCCCCACGGGGCTGCTCCTCGGTGTTGCTGCTCCCCCCCTTGTGCTCAGCCCCTGCCGCGGGGCCTCAGCAGAACAAACCACCACCAGCTTCCGACAGCTTTGGGTTACAGGGGGGCGATAAGGCTCAGCCCGCAAAACGAAACAGGGCCCCCATCGCACCACGGGGACGCTGTGAGGAGATCCTGCCGGGACTGTTATGCACGGGGCTGATGCCCCAAGGGCACCTGATGCCCCAAGGCCACCTGATGCCCCGGCCTCCCCCCGCCCCCCGTGTTGGTTGGAGTGTCGTCCTGCCCCGGGGCTGGCCCAGCTCCGCGGGGAGCAGGGCATTCCTGGCCGCTCCTGCGGGACGGTGGGACCACGGCAGGGTGTCCGAGAGCCCCGGAAGGGGTGCTGGCTGGGTGGGTGCCAGGGCAGCCCGGCAGTGCTCTCGGCCCGTGCCCGCAGGCTGCTACTCGCTGTCGCTGCGCCGCGGGGACCGCGCCACGGTGACCCATTACCGCATCCATCGGCTGCACAACGGGTGGCTCTACATCTCGCCCGGGCTCACCTTTCCCAGCCTGCACAGCCTGGTGGAGCACTACTCGGGTAATGCCCCGAGAGGCGCCGCGCCCCGAGGGGAGGGAGGGCGGAAGGCGCGGCCGGTCCCGCACCTGCCCAGGTGCCCCGGGCCGGGGGAGCTGCGGGCGCGCTGCTGACGCCGCGGGGTCCCTGCCCAGAGTTCGGCGAGGGGCTGTGCTGCCCCCTCGGCCGGCCCTGCTGCCCCCTTGGCTGGCCCTGCAGCACGGACGGGACGGACGCGGACGCAGCTCCCTCCACGCCTGCCGTCGGCAAGAAGCCATCGCTGCACTGGGACAAGATCGACAGGTGAGGACATGCAGGGTAGGGCTGGGGCTCCCCCACGGCCCTGCCAGACCCCCGAGGCTCGGGGGCTGCCTGCTGACCGCCCCCTGCCCCCGAGCAGCTCCCTGCTGCTGTCCGAGCCCGCAGCGCCGCAGGAGGACTCTCCCTTCAGCCTGGGCCTGCGGGAGGCCATCAGCTCCTACCTGCTCCTCTCGGACACGCATGGCCCCGAACCGGGCGCCGCGGGGAAGGGCGTGAGAGAGAGCTGAGAGGGCGCCCCTTGGCCACAGCCTCGTGGTGGGCACCTGTCCCCCAGCTCAGCGCTCACCTGCTTTCACCAACATCGCCAGTTCCTCCGTGCTGGGGACACGGGACAGCCACAACCAAGGAGGGGCCAGGCCCGGTGCTGCAAGGGGATTGCTGCCCGAGGCGCATCTTCTGCCGAGCCAGGCCCTCGGGCAGGGGATGTTTGAGCACTCCCAGCCTCAGCCAGAGCCCCGGGGGGAGGAGGAAGCTGCACGAGAAGGAGCCCTGCCGGCCCCACAGGCTGCCCTGGCGCCTGCACCGCCACAGCATCAGCGAGGGTGTAAATGCCCAACAAGCCAAACCCTGGCCCAGGTGGAGGAAGAGCCCAACCCTATCAGTCCCCTCAAGTTCCTGCACGCGGGTTTTTGGGTGCAGGACTGGGCCTGTGAGCAGCAGCCACGGACCCTCATTCTCTCCCTCCCCATAACTCGCTCAGCTGCTCGCTGGGACCAGCAGCCAGGGGGAAAACAGCCCCTGACTGTGCCCAAAGCAGCCCATTTTCAGACTTTTTAAGTTCTATAAACCAGGATTGGGCTGGACATACAATAACTGCCTGCAGTGTCTCAATAAAAAGGCATCTCCTTCATAGCTGGGAGTTGGTGAACACCTTGTGACCTGCCCCAGGGGGTTTGCCCCTGCCCCAGCCCAGGGCAGCAGCCACAGGTCAGGGCTGCACCTCGGCCAAATTAATGAAGTGTAATTTAATATCACAACTGCTGTTCTAAGAATGATGGGGAGAGAAATGGATCCGTGCCAGGAACAGATTATTCAGAAAAGCAGAATGCAAATACTCGTGTCCAACGCTGATCTCAGCTGAGGGGCCTGGACAGCAGCAGAAAGGCCTCAGAGGAGCCACACTCCTGAGCCTCTGCTTTCAGCAAGGCCTTATCAGCGAAGCAGGAGCTTCCCCTGTGGCCACAGGGGGTGCAGAGGAAATTCCACTCTCTTCCTTCCCCCTCTGCATCCCAAGGCCAGTGCAGCAGGATCACCTCCCACCCCAGCCTGGACACGCTCCAATCCCCTCATTTTCCTGTCTGATGAGCTCACTCTTGCAATCCACCATCACTTTCTCATTTCCTTCTCTGCCTAAAGCTTCTGAGACATGCTCAGCCCCAAGTTTCAGCCCAGGTGGCTTCAGTATAGGACAGAAGCTGGTGTTTCTGCCTCAGCCCTGCCCCTTCTGTCACCCTTGGGGCCTCCGGGGCCATGCAGGGTTTTTGCCATGGACCCACGTGGCTATTAGGCTCCTTTCTCTCCACCTCCAGCATGCACCCAAGTTGCTGAATGCATTTACACACATGGATGGTTCTACTGTCACAGTCAAGAAGCTGCTCTGGTATTTGTAACCCGGAGCCAGGTAATAATATGGGACAGATGTGGTGGAAAAGACTGTTCCAAGTCCTGTCCCATCACCAGCAGCCTCTGAGCCCTCCATCTTCCCTGTCCAGGAAGCTCCCTGCTCTGGGCACATGCCACTCCTGCTGGGAAATGCCTTCACAGCCCCAAAGCAGGGGGCAAGGCCCCCAGCAGAGGGCAGCCCCAGCCCCATTCCCTGCAGCCTGGGAACACCATGGGCACGAGGCAGATTTGAGCAGGGGGCAGAGGCACAGAGTGGGTCCAACAGCACTCAGGAGGAGCAGCACTCACCCAGCCAGGGGAGGGCAGGGCTCGAGGGGGGCCCACAGGGCTCCTACCCCAGGCACTGCAGGACAGGGACACCGACGGCTCTGAAGGGACAGAATGCCCTGACAAGACCCACCAGTGTCAGGGCAGGGGATGAGCCACCAGCTGCCCCAATCACCCCAGGGCAGGAGCCCTGGTGAGCCAGCAGGTCCTCCCCAGCTCTCCCCAGTGCTCTGGGGCACACTGGGACTGGGAGCTGTGGCCACTTTGGCTAGCCCCACCCCCACCCCCTCTAGAGCCGTGTCACCAGCCCCACCTCCGAAGTGACAAGGACTGACTGAGACCCAAATGTGTGTCCCAGCCAGACAAGCCTGTGCTCTGCCCCTCACACCTTCCTGGGGCAGCTGCCCAGCATTTGCTGGGATCAAAGGGACTTCTGAGGGGATTAAGAAGAGCTGCAAAGTAGGCAGTGAGACTCTGTGCCAAGTACATGGCTGCACCTGGGGCCTGGACTCAGGACAGCACCCACCCAACAGACAGGAGGGCAGGGAAACCGCCCCTTCAGGAGCAGCTCCTTCCCTCATGTCCTGTGCCATGTCTGTACTCAAGCTCCAGGACCCAAAGCCACCGTCTGGAAGCCCAGGAGGTACACACAGCTCCTCCTCCTCAGCCCAACGCAGCCCCACATTCCCCACGAGGGGCACCAGGGCCCATTACAGGACAGGGCCCTCAGGACCAGTGTGGAGCATTCCAAACATCCATGGCCCCATCCAGCCTCTCCTGTCCAAACACTCCAACAGCACACAAGTATCACCAGCAGCAACACACTGGGGCCTCATCCTGTGCTGCTGCAGTTTTGCTAGTTTGTCCTCATTTTTCTGTCTGCATCCAACAGGAGAAAAAAAAAGTTGTATTTACCATTACTGTGTCTTTGAACAGGACTTTGTTCTGGGTACCTGCAGCAGGTTTTACCCAGACAAGAGCTGCTGTGCAACCTGAAGGATTAAGCACAAAGATATGAAACTGCTGCACAACTGCAATGGCCTGCAGTGCTCAGGAACCCCACCTCGAAACCAGAGCCAGACCCAGCCACAAGCACTCCTGCAGCTCCAGTGCCTGTGGGGATGCTGCACTGCCACCAGAACAGCCACAAACACCATCCATGGCTGCACAGTGATCATCCCCAGACCCTGTAGTTAGAGATCCAGTTAGGTCAGTTAGCAGTGAGAACAGTAAAATGGTTGTCTGATTTCTTCAGCTGAGGAACTTCAAGGTGACTGCCCACAGAAGGCTGAGGCTGACTGAGCAGCTGCCTCCTGCTGCGAGTCTGCACCCACAGGAACCTGCACATCAGGCAAGGAAATAAATCCTAGGGCACATTCCCCAAAACACACATCTCAGGAGGTTATTTCAAATTCAGACCACAACTTCCAAACCCGACTGTGACATGTAAGTGATCAGCACAGACCTGCACGGGCCATGAGACACGCTGGGATCTGCCATCAGTGGCTCAGACCTCTCCAGGCTCACAAACCACACTTCCAGCAATGATGTACCCTCCAGGCCTTAAAATCCAGCTTTACAGGAATATTTTGGGGATTTTTTTGAGAGAAAAAGTAAAAAGGATAGTTTGTTAGGCCCAGGGAGTACCCTTGTTCTCCTCCTACTGAGGAAGCTGAGACGAGGAGATGGAACCAGCAATGCACTTGAAGGTACATTGATGCCTCCCTGCCATCAGGCCCCCTGTGCCAGGCGCTGCACTCACCAGCTCCCTGCCCTGTGCCAGGCACTGCTCCTGCTGCACTCACCAGCTCCCTGCCCTGTGCCAGGCACTGCTCCTGCTGCACTCACCAGCTCCCTGCCCTGTGCCAGGCGCTGCTCCTGCAGCACTCACCAGCTCCCTGCCCTGTGCCAGGCACTGCTCCTGCAGCACTCACCAGCTCCCTGCCCTGTGCCAGGCACTGCTCCTGCAGCACTCACCAGCTCCCTGCCCTGTGCCAGGCGCTGCTCCTGCAGCACTCACCAGCTCCCTGCCCTGTGCCAGGCGCTGCTCCTGCAGCACTCACCAGCTCCCTGCCCTGTGCCAGGCACTGCTCCTGCAGCACTCACCAGCTCCCTGCCCTGTGCCAGGCACTGCTCCTGCAGCACTCACCAGCTCCCTGCCCTGTGCCAGGCGCTGCTCCTGCAGCACTCACCAGCTCCCTGCCCTGTGCCAGGCACTGCTCCTGCTGCACTCCACCAGCTCCCTGCCCTGTGCCAGGCGCTGCACTCCACCAGCTCCCTGCCCTGTGCCAGGCGCTGCTCCTGCTGCACTCACCAGCTCCCTCTCCTTCCCGTGCCCCTGTGTGTTCTCTGTGTGGCTGTTCAGATGCACCCAGAGCTCCTCCCTTTGCCCCATCACCAGCACTGCCCCTGCCCCTGCCAGGCTGCTCATCCAAACAGCAACAAAGACTGGGGGCAGATCACACGTACTGGGGACTGATCTATTACACATATTAGGATTTGGGAATAAAATGTATGAGCTCCTCATTAAACAATACTGAACAAAACCCAATACATAACGGTTTGCCTATTAAGGATATTCTTATGACAAAAACCTAGAAAACAGTAATTTCTAGACTTTGGGAACAGCTAATGTCCATATACCTGACAAACTACAGTACCTGCATTTCAATGTGATGTGAAGCAAAAAAGTCCAGATTTATTTTATTGAGCAATCATTAATTGAAACAAAGACTTTACTAGGGCTTAACCAACAAAAACCTATTTATTTATTCCAAACACCAAGATACAGAAGTTTTCAAGTTTTGCAAATATTGCTCCAAAGCAAAATTCTATGTACAGCCCCTCGGTTCTAATAGTGCATCAACAAAGACAAACGCGCATATGTACCCACAGTGCAATGTTTGCTCAGTTCATCAAGGCTCCACGTTGCATTCACTTACCAGTGATTTAAAGAAACAAAAAAGTGACCTGTCAGCCTGAACAACTGGTCCAGGCTAAGAAATAACAATGTGGAAACTTGCAAAAAACAGGGACAGAAGTGAATCCAGGCAGAGCACAATGAAGAATTTTTCTTGATCAGGAGAAGTGCTACTCTATTTTAAATAAATATTTTCAGTCTTTATCTGTAAGGGCTTCCCCAGAACTTCTGAAGGGAAACAAGTCTCCAGGATCTGCCATGTGATCTACCCACAGGGACCGCCTTTTCTTCCAGACCTCCAGTACTGCCCTGAGCAAAAATTAACTGACAAGTAAAGACATACAGTGAGCAAAGAGAAGCCATTGCTTGAGAAGAAGTTCCCCTTTGAAGCAGGAAGCCTGCCCAGGGCCTGGGAGCACAGCAGAGCTGTTCCCACACAGCCCTATCCTGCAAGGAGTGCTGGTTTACAGGCTGCAGCCAGGGAGCACCTGCCTGGTCCTGCTGCCCCGAGACCACCCCTCACACTCGGCAGTCTGGGGGCTCCTGACGCTGCTCTGCTTCGCTGGGCACCAACACCTGCTCTGGAGTACAGTGAGCTCAGGGGTCTGACAAGAGCGAGCCCAGGGGTAAGCACTGGGCTCATCTTCAGAGAGTCAAGTGATCCTTAAATACCATGTGAGCTTTTTTCCAACTGTGCTACAGAACAGTAAGGTTATTTTTCTGCTGTACCTATGTTGTATTCACTATATACCAACTACTGCTATAAAACTGAGACAAATTATTCCCTGAACTGAATCTTGGCACAAAAGCCTTAGTTACTACCTAGAGCAGCCTAATTATTTTGTTTTCTGAAGGAAATAAAATGCTCACTGTGTAGATGCTGCAACTCCTACAATATCGGTATTTCAAGTTTACATTATTCTTTGCAGAATACACACATTACAGATCTCTATCCCAAATTAGTGACTTGTACAGGTATGGCTCTTTCCATTACAACTCTGCTTGTATGTTACCCTTTGGTAGTACCATTGCACACAATAAAATCAAGGTAACAAATCCAGCTATTTAAGGACACCCTCTCACTGCAAAACCAGCTTATGATGTTCCACAGGAAACTGAACTCAGCAATGTTAGGGAAGGAAAACTAAAGTCACAGCCATTGTTTCGGGAGTGATGATCTGCAACTGAAAGACTTTGAACTTCTCAAATACTCATGACTTTCTAAAGATTCTGTATAATGTGACTGAACATCAGCAGCATTGTCACCTTGCTCTCACAAAATTAAAACTTAAGGTATAAAAAGGGACTTTGTGAACACAGAGACCATCTAAGTTAATAACCCACTCGCTGTCTGCGAGGACAGCGCCTCATGCATAGATCTTGAGGCTTTATTTACACAAATACAAAATAAACTGATTCCCCAAACCACACAATCATAGCAAGTCTTTACAACAAACACGTCCAGAGTATTGCAAAAAGTCTACATTTCCAAATATAACTGGAATGGCAATTATTAACAAAAGGGTAGAAAACATATCACATCCATGCCAGCCATGGGCCCCAGCCCTGTCCTGTCCACACTCCTGCAGGGAGGGGCACAGCACTGTGCAGGGGCACAGGAGGGCTGCACTGAGGAGCTCCAGAATGCACAGACACCACGTCCATGGGCTTCCCCAGTACCAAGTCATGTGACAGTGACAGGATAAATATAGAAAACAATCATTTATTCTGAAAATAAGTGCAATCCACCTGTGAGCTCCTGCTGCATTATTTACCGTAACAGAAGTGGGGTCAGGCCACTGTTAGTCGCAAACCTCCACGTAACACTTCATAGTTAAGAGCTGGACATTCATACTTACTAAGTCTGAAACTGTTATAACATTTCCTAATGATTAAATACTGAGTGCTAGTATGCATAAACCAGAAGGAATAAAACATGACACGGGTCACTTAAACTATGCAAAGTTATTTACAACCTCTGTCAACCAAACCTTTTTGGCTCTTGGAACTCTGTTCTTCAGTGGCACAATCTGTAGTCAATTTCATGATGAACCGTTTCAATGAGCAACTTGTAAGGAGTGGAATTGAAGTATAACCATCAACCGACAACCAACCTCTGGAGATGAGAGTGTGACCTCTTCCACAGCACTGGAATTGCCCAGTAAACCCCAGATAACCTTTCTGCTGTTCTTTGAGCGATCCTCCTTCCCCAGTCCCTGGAGTCCCTCTGCGCCCCGTGCAGCCAGCGTGCCCGTGCCAGGGGGAGACGCGGGGCTGCCCCGGCTCCGTGCCCAGCGCCCACTGCCCTCACGTGGAGCAGCACAGGGCGATCTGCTGCACCTTGCCCAGGTCTGTGATCAGCTGCTTGATGCAGTGCTTGAGCTGGGGCAGGCGAGCCAGTGGCTCGGGGGGCTCCAGTTCTCCGGTGTAATCCAGCCAGCTCTCCAGAACTGCAAAGGAAACCAACACTGTCACTGCTGCTGTTCTCAGCAAACAGCCCATCTGAAGCCACAGAACAGGAATTCTTTAATTATTTTGTGGATCTTGAGAAAGCAGTAGGCAATATTTTTAACATGTGGTTATTTGAGAAATCAGAAAATGAGGTCCCTCACGCCAATCTTTGCAAGTAACTTTTGATACATGACAAAATAATTCACATGGGGTGAGGGGGGAAGCTGATGCTCCTAGGAAAAAGCAGCAAAGGAAAACTCAGGCGCAGATATTGTGAAATCTGGTGCTAAATTTCCTCTGATCTGTGTGAGTTCCAGAGCAAGGACACTGTGGGACAGAGAGTTTATACCAGAGTGCCTTTAAGATCAGCATTAGATGCCACTGAAGATCCTGAAAGGATGGGACTACAGTAATGAAAGGAATCTGTTATCAGAACACAACTGGCCAAGACAGACAGAACTGGGTAACACAAATGGTGGTGAAGCCCAAAACGCACAAAGAGCAAACTGCTGCACAAGGAAAATGAACTCCTGCTCTAAAGCTTATCAGGGGGAAACAAGAACCAGAAATCCTACTGAGCAGAAGACAACTCAGGCCAACAAGGAAGGTGGTCAGCTGAACTATGAGTTCGTGGGATGCTGACATTACCCACAGGTGGAGACTGAAGCCTTGAAGACAGAACAAATAGCTCTGCCAAGAGCAGCCACTGCCCAGAGCAGCAGATCAGGGGGTGAGTTCAACCCACGGGCAGTACCTGCTGAACAACACCTGCAGCCCTGGTGTGAGGAGATGCCTGCTCAGAGCAGCAACCCCTGCACAGTCCCCTGCTCAGCAGCACACACAAAAAGTCTAACTTTTGGGAACCAGAGCTGCTTCATTTATGAAACGGGCACTATGATGACAGGCCTGACTGATCTCTATCTGAAATATCCCTTCAGCTATTCGACTCTTCAGTACCTTACTCACAAAGACAGGGCTCTGACTTGGGCAAAGGCTGCACTCCCAACAGCCCTGAGAAAAAAGCTGCAGCTCTAATCAGTACACAACCAATCACCAGACTCAACAATGTAAAGAGAAAGAACTATCCTGGATCATTGAAGGCAACATAAAGGGTTTAGAAGTCTTCCCTTAATAGGAAAACAAATCTCAAAAGACCTTCATGTGATTTGGCAGAGAAAAGGTGTGAGCCTTGTGCACCAGAGGCCACCCAGAATGGGCTCACACAGCCAGCAAGGCCTTGAGGAACAGGGAAGTGCAGACACAGGAGAGTTTTGGAAAATGACACAAACCTGAAAGCAGGGACACATCAGATGCAGCTATTTAGAGATGACTTAACCAGAACTTATTCTGTGAAATTCTGCTCTTTGTTTAAAAATTCACCCCCCTCATCAGCAGCATATCTATTTTCTATTAGGAAATGTGACAAAGAAACACTCATCTCTTTGCAGGTCTGCAGAAGCAAAATTCTGGTTAACATGTTTTGAATAGGTAGTTCAGTTAAATAAAGTTATTCTTTGAAATCCTCCTTACCATCCAGCTCTTTCTCGATGAAATCCATCCTGTGTATGACTTCATCTTGCAGAGACTCCACGTGAGCTAAAAGATTGAGCTGCCACTGCAGCTGTGAGTTCACAACTCCCTCCTTGCCCTTCTCCATCAGCTTCATTTCAATGGCTTCGTCTGGAGAGCCCTTCTTGGAGACAGACTCTCTCACCTGCCAGAGATGCACACACAGAGTTTGGAACAGGCAAACCAGGAGCCAAAGCTGCCCATGCCCCATGCTGAGTGCCCAGCTCAGCCCAGTGTGGGAGAGACAGAAACAGCTCATACACAAACACTAAACAAGCAACTGGTCTGGGTGAGAGGATCTAAATAGTTTACAGGTGTTTTGCTAAGAACTATTCTTCGCACTTCACAGGCATCAGATTTTCTCAAGGTAACTGTTTTTCACCTGACAATAATAAACTGAGGAGCAAACAATTCTGCAGTGAGAAGGGATTTTTCCTTAAGGAATCTAATCTCAATTCTACTAAAATTTTCACTGAAGCATCTCACGACAAGCATTACCAGCCCTTACAAAACTGGACTATGCTGTCAGCAGTGTTGATTCTACTCCCCTACGTTTTCATCCTTCTGCTGAAATATGACAGGATTTAGAAAAAAGTTCTTTTAGATTGAAGAAGAGAAATATTTTCTTTTCTGGAAACATAACACAATCTTGACTGGCAGAGAAGTCAAAAAGAACAAATTACAGTTTGCATATGCATGAAATAGAAGTTCACCAAACCTTGAAAAAGGGAGCTCAATATTTCATAGAATCATAAAATTGTTGAATAGTTTGGGTTGGAAGAGGCCTTTAAAGGTCACCCAGTCCAGCCTCTCTGCAGGGGCACCTTCTACTATCCCAGGTTGCTCCAAGCCCTGTCCAACCTGGCCTTGGACACTTCCAGGGATGGGGCAGCCACAGCTTCTCTGGGCACCCTATGCCAGGGCCTCACCACCCTCACAGGGAGGAATTTCCTCCCAATATCTCATCTAACCCTGCCCTCTGGCAGTGGGAAGCCATTCCCCTTGTCCTGTCCCTCCATCCCTTGTCCCAAGTATCTCTCCAGCTCTCCTGGAGCCCCTTTGGGCACTGAAGGGCTCTCAGCCTTCTCCAGGTGAACCCCCCAACTCTCCCAGCCTGGCTCCAGAGCAGAGGGGTCCACCCATTTCCCAGAGGGTTTCTAACATTTCTCAGCCCACATTTCACATGAATTGGCACTAACTAACAGAAGCAGAATTTTTGCACTGGGATGTAGAAAGAAAGGCCTCTCCTAGACCTGACAGAGCTTACAATGAGAACCAAGCACTGAAAACTAAACCTAGAGTGCTCCAGCAGGAGAGGATACAGCACGACTCCATGGGAATCAGTCTTTTAAAAAAATCACTTCAGCCTACTACCTTCTTTTTTCCCATCTTGAAATGCTGCCTGAAGAACCTGTAATTAATTCAACTATTAGAAGAAACATGGGAACAAAATGGAAATAACGAAGCAGGTCTACCAGTGTGTTTGGAAGTATCACACATGCTTGCCCTGTTCTCTCTCTTTGCCATTGTTAGTGTTTATTTTTCTACTTAATACACAAAAGTAAGCAGTAATGAACTGCCAGAGGGCCATAATGCATGTGGCACACCTTTCAAGTGACTTGAGGTCCAGAAGTCAAGTTAGATTTGTAATTACACTATGCAATGAAGGGCTTGATCACATCTATAATTTTAACTCATACTGTAGAAGTTGCCAGTAAAAGAAAAAACTTCATACAAACAAACCAAATACTATTAAAAAAGGCAGAGGCTTCCACTTTGCCAGGCAAACACATGCTCTTTTAACAGAAATACCTTAGAGTAATTGTGTTTGGATTCATTTTCCACCTTGCATATTTCTTGGTCCAGATTCCAACCAAATCTCTCTGAGAGGGCATCATCTCCATTTTCCCTTATTCTGTTCACTCCATCATCCATGACCGAGCCTCTGGTCTCCACCACCAGCCTCTGCTCTATGGCAGGGTAGTAGGCCCGGGGTTTCTGGTAACAGTGTTCACTGGTAATGTAAGATTCCTCCACAGAAGGAATGGCTGAGGGCTTCTCAACTGTCCCATTCCAAGTTCTGTAACTTGCAGTCTCCTCTTTGCAACAGTTTTCCTCAAAGTGAATGATGTGTTTCGTATGGATTTTTTCATCCACTGTGATGTGCTTCCATGGGTGACACCAAAGCTTTAGGTCAGGATGTTCTTTATTTCTGTCCAAACATAAAAAAGAACAACATCCAACTTCAAGTGACTGAGCAAACCATCCTATTACACTAGGAAATCAAGTAAGAACATTTGAACCTCTACATGCTTCAGTCACCATTATCACTACAAATGCCCTAATAAGTTTCACTGACCTCAACTGTGTGTCTTCCTACAACGTTCTGTTACATTCACTATTTTCATTTCTATAACATGGTACAACATAAGCCAAATGCTGCAATTAAGAAAAAAACTGAAGTTGCAAATAAACACATACAACTCACCAATGTTGTCCTTGATGGAACATTTTGCTTTTTATTAACAGCAGAAAATAATTTTAACTGGAATGTTTTTAGTAAGGTACGATACACTAACATACCATTGTCCCCTTCACCTGTTCTTACAAAAATTCTCATGTTAGCTGTTTCAAATTGAATAATATATTACTTATTCCAGCAGAAAGGCCAACTATACATATCAGATTACACAAATGTAACAAACAAAAAATTTAGACTGAGAATTGTAACTGTTGTTCTTCAACATGTGTGTCAGGCATCAGCACAGCTGTCCATTCACTGCTGCTCTCTTGCTTTGAGCATTATTCCAGTGTTTGAGCATTTTCAGTCCAGCCAGTGGACCTCCTGCACCACCACAGGTAAGGGGAAAAGGTCTAAAGAACCCTGAAAACACTAAAAGCTTTGCTGCTGCTGCTGCTGTGCAATTTATCAATTTGTGAATTACAACGATGGAATTCAATCAATTTAAAATTCCTGGATTTGAGTTAGGCAATTTTTTTTCAGTTATCATGACCTAAGGATGACTGTCAACAGGTCAAGATGCAGAACACTTGATTTTATACAAAGAAAATCAAATTTTATGTAAATAATTCTGCTCCTGGTTGCTGATGGTGCCTCTGCTCTCTCAGTGCAGCAGAGCAACACCCCCCCTGCCTCCCAACAAAAGGACCAGATTCCTGATGGAAATGCTATGATTAGACTTACTGGAATGGAGAAGGCAGTGCTGCAAGAATGCTGCCAGAGGTTACACACCTATTCTCCTCTTCTTACTGAAATCTATCTAGGTGCTTCAGGAGAAGCTGTTGTTACTAGTTTTCTCCCTCTTCCTTCACACTTTCCCAACCCTTTTACACTGATGCAGAAGGGGTTTTGATTTTTTTTTCATTTTTATAAATTTCACAAGTATTTGTAACTGTAGTAAAATGTAGATTTAGTGTGCTAGTATTTCTAACAGCTTAAGTTCAATGTTTATACATGCCAACCTCTGCCATTTATCAGTAGCTCACATTCTTTTAGTTGTTTAGACTCTCTTCAAGGCAGAAAACTGAAGACTATCAGAAAAGCCTGTAGAATGAAACAAACAAGAGCCAACAACACTGGAAAAGCTCCACATGCCCTATGTGTGCTGAGGAAGAAGTGAATGATGAAGACAGAAGGTCCCACTGACCTCAGCCTCAAATCCTGAGGAGGTGTGACCAGGGGCAGGATGGGGCTAGACTGAGAGATGTGTGAGCTGGAGATTGGGTGGACCATGTTATAAAACCCACAGAAACCAGTGTTCAGGGTGTGTCAATGTGTATTCCTGTGGGCCCCAGGCCTGACATTAAAGGACTTTCACATTTTATCTTATCCTGCTTTGTTGGGGTCTCTCACGGTATCAACACACATGGTCCATTTACACTCATCACACTTCAATAGCTTTAAGCAGCCAAGTCCTTTTCCTAGATCACATTAACAATTCAAACCATGTTACAAATCCACAGGGAAGCACAGGCTAAGTCTGAATTTGTGGTTATTTTCCCCCTTGCCATCCAATCCCCCCCCCAGAACATGCCACTGGCACTTAGTGCTTACTGCAGGATGCTCATCTTGAGCTGCAGCCCGTGCAGCACCTCGATCACCCTCTGCACGTCGCCCAGCAGCTGGTGGGTGGCCACGATCTTCTTGGCGTTCTGGTGCGAATAGTTCTCCTCCAAAAATGCCAAGCCATGCATGTGGCCATTGCTCAGCCACTCCTTCTCATACCAGTACTTCAAGCTGGACCTCTGACCTGAAGTGACAGCAGTGAGGGAGTTAAAATGAAGTATTAACTATGGTATTTTAACATCACTGGTAGTAACTCTGATTATCTCCAATATTGCGACAGCTTATTTGTTCTTACCAAGAGTACAAGTAAGGATCCTATAAAAGCAGACAAAACCCTGGGGAAACGAGGACCTTTTAAAGTAGGAAATCAAAAACCTCTGCCCAACTGTGAACACACTCAGGCCCCAAATTCCATCAAAGGACATCCAACAACAGGCAGTTGCAGCAGAGGCACAGAAAGGCACATTTTAGCAGGATATTACACCGTGTAGTGTAACCATGGTTATGACTGAACCTCCAGTCTGAATGCAGGTCTCTGCAGACAGAAAAATACAGAAAAAGGCTTCCTAATAAGACCTAAGAGGTCTTATTTTAAAGCATCATACATGTATTATTACAGGCATTCAGAAGCACATTTTAAAGGAACCAGTTATGAGGTTCTGATGGAAGACTTGCCCAAGTCAGGCTATTAATAAAGGCAATTCCAGCTTAAGTGGTTGGAGTATCAACAACAGCTATGAAGAAGGAAGGAGCTCTCCTAGGTATGGTCAGAACCATGTTAGAGACATTCCTGACACATCTGCATTAGCTCTCCCTCAGTTATTTCTGCATTAGAGAAGCTGCCATCTGTGACAGAAAATAAAGTTCAGTCCACAAAATAAAATGGTGACTTTTGGAACTTTATGGTCACCTGAACAACTGAGGTGATGTGTATCCTGAGGTAAAAAATGCTCCCTTTTCAGGTCTGTAAGTTTAAGAGACACCAAACAATATTCCCACATGGTATGGCTTGAATGAATCAGTCACACCATAAACATCTTGATCATGTTTCAGCAAGGGTAATTGGTAACAAATATGGTAAAACTGCTACTTGACTCAAAGAGAATTGACCAAAATAGCAGTTAGTACAGTTTTTGGACAAAATTACACCAAATTTGCTTTTATTTCCAAAAGAATAAATGGTGCTGTAACACATCTCAGCAGTTTAGAGACTGGAGAAAGCTCCTAAGTAAGATTTTGCTGAATGGCCATGCCCAGTTTTAAAAGCCACTTCCTTGCAGGTTCACAGAGCCTGTCAGTTCATTTCAAGACAAAAGCAGTCCCTGGGATGGAAAAGCCACTTCTGCAGCCACAAAGGGGGACGTTTTCTTTGTCAAAGACAGAGGTAAAAATTAAGCTTCCCCAATGTAAATTTTAGAACCTTCAAAGGAATAGGTAATGATTCATTAAGCAAATTAGGCTGTAATCAGTTTTTGCACAAAAGCATTCTGATGTTCAAGTGCAATGACAGTTGTTTGCATGTGCAGTTCAGTTACGGTTAAAAATTCAATTGACACAAGGTGAAATACCTTGAAAACAGGGTTAAAATCCTAGAGGCAAGATACTGTAAACCCCCCCAGCTTGAACATACTGTCTGTGTGGTGAAATAGTTTAAGTGTAGCATGTCTTCCTTGCTGTGAGTGAAACCACCAGTAAACCAACTACACAGATTCAGGAGTTAAGGTACGAAAGAGTTGGTAGATTTCAACACGCAAAAAATCTGAGATCACAATCCAACTATATATATAAACCAAAAAGGTATTTTCATTAGGCCAACAGAGATCCACTTTCTTGCCATTTACAAACATGGACTCAAGCAAGAACCTCAATTGCTTTCATTTTCATCAAGGCTTTGCAACCTGTCAAGTAGGAAGTCAGAAAATGTTCACCTAAGTGCAATTTCACCTGCTGTGTAAGGTGGACCAAGACATTTCAAAATACAGACTTAGGAATAGAGAAAGCATTGCTTAATCACCTCTGAGGGAGAGAACCCCAGAGAAGTGCCAGTATATAGGTTATCCCAGGTCATGCAGTCAGTGAGAGGGGCCACAGCTCTCTGTGCCCACTGAAGGCAAGGCCTGTGAGAGCCTGTCCTTGCTGGGCAGAGCTGCAGCCACAGCCCCCAGATGTGCCCACGGGAGTCTCTGCTGCAGCTCCTGATGCTGCTACACTCATTGCCCACAGTCAGACAGTGCAATCCTCATTACAGCAAAGTGTGACAGGTGGTCATCACAGTGAAAACATTAATTCCCATTCCTGTCCAGCTGTAATTCCACAACACTGACTCACAGACATTCACATTAATTTAACTTTCTGTATCTGAAAATCACCAATAGTGACAGCCACATCTGGGGGGGAAAAAGTAGTTTAATCTTGGAGCTACATTAAACCAAGCAAATTTACTACATATGTAAGAAGGCTCTGTAACCTAAAATTCCTGTACCTGGAGGATCTTGACAAATATAGCAGGTGTATTTCTCAGGTACATTGTCTTCCAGTAGCCCCATACAGACTCCATGCTGCCAGCACAGACACTCTTCACACTGTTCAAAGGCAAGAAGTGCATGTTATCAGACATGAGGGCTGGGAGCTCAAGATATCGACCACATATTTTAAGACAAAATGGTATATTAAGACCCACACCCACCTTTCACCAACAAGCAAACACACTAAAGAATCAGACTACAATAAAATCTGAGCCCATCCCACATATTTTTCATGTGTATTTCTGGAGGATGACAATTAGAAAGTGGAAGCAGATATCCTGAAAGGTACAAAAACATTCTCTTTGGAGATGAAAACCTTCCACAAGATGCATCTGCACACAACCAGGACAGCAACAGTGTGTAATCAAGCTTTTTCAGTAAAACAGATCCATTTTTCTAAACTAAAAAGCTTTATCCTCAAACAGTAAACCATATTCAATTACAAAATCACAGAGACATTGATGTCACACAGGACTAGCCAATATTACGGTTTAATGATTGTTGTACCTGTAAGATTGTATCCCTTTCTAAGGCAGCTCCACTAACCCAGCTCTGCAGAGAAGACACAGCTGCAGCAGCTCCTGATGTGCTGCCCAGGGGTAATTCACACTGGCAAAGACTGAACACAGTCTGGACCTACTCAGCACTGCTGAAAATGCAATCACTGTTCTTAAAGCCACTGTTCTGGAACAGTTCCAGAGCAGGAAAATCCCCCTATATTCATATGTTCTGTTTCTATAATTTTCTCCCCCCTCCCATATTTTAACAAGAGACAAGATTTGGCTGCAGCCCACAGACCAGCCCCGAACAAACCCCACACATTAAGTCAATTTTGATTTGAAATGGTGATGTCAGTTCAGAATTACTTCTTTCCCAAGCAGTGAGACAAGAGCTCATACCCTTTATGTCTCAGAGCATAACCCAAAAGTTAATTAATGCAGGAATCTCGTCAGCATTGGTGCAGAATTTCAATCTGAGCTAAGACACTCCCCAGCAGCAACTGCAGCAATCTCAGCTGCTGCTCCTCACTAACCTACAAGGATGCCAACTTGCTAAACATCTCATCTATGTTCAACACCACTTCTCTTAATGCTCTTCTGATCTGCTGCCCTTCCCCAAGCGAGGAGGGACAGAGAGGGACAACCAGACTCAGAACATTTCACTGCACTGAGGGAGTGGGCGAGGTGTGGAGGCAACAGAAGCCCTGGGAAGAGAGAATGTAAGAGCAGGAGGTTTCTGAAGGATGGGATCACCACTGTTTTGCCTTACAAAATGGGTAAATAGTCCTAAAGCAATAAGGAGATATTTCCAAAAAAGTCAGAGACACCGCCCTTCTTTCACAAAGGTGATTATTAGAGCCAAAAAGGGTGTTCTAAAACAAAGAAAACCAATTAAGAAAAATAGACAGTGTGCTAAGAACAAGAAGGGAGCTCCAGGTTCTACTTACACCTGCAACCCATAAATCATGCAATACAGCAGTTGATTCTCCAGGCAATTTTGCCCAGAACTCTAGGGAATCACCACCACTTTTTTTTATTTTACTCAACTGGTATTTCAGTATGTATCCCATCAGGGCACAGCTCTGTCCTTTCACCTGCAGGTGAAATGGCTGGCCAGGCTCCTGCTGGCACACACACTGCAGGGAAGCTGAGACTCAAAACACACTAAGAGGAGATTTGGAAGAGGGAAAAACACAAAACTCCACATTACATCCATCACTTGAGGCCACCAAATCCAGCCCCAGAATTCTCTGCATCGTACACAAACACACCAATGCTTAGGTACAGAAACAAAAAGAAGACACAACAGGAGTCTGTCTGGACTGTTTTGGGCCTCACCATCAAAAGGGAGTGCTGTGCCCCCCAAAGGAACATAGGGCAATGCCACTCAGCTTTACATAAGCTCCAGTGACCTCCTTGCAGAGTTACAGGGACTGCACTGACCAACAACATACTGGATTTGCAGATTTCTTTTTCCAGATTTAACTTCTACTAACTGAAGCAGGTACTTCTATAAATGCAAACCCAGATTTCTGCACTCTGGTGCCATAAAAGATATTCTTATTGCAGAAATTGCTCAAGACAATTAAGGCAAGGTCAGCATGAAGGAACTTAGGGGGTGTGCGTTAATAGTTTCAATATCTAAATGGAAACAACTCCCATTTTAACTGTGTATGAGTTTCATTAAATCTTAATGGTCCCCAATCTTTCAGGGAAAATAAAGGTGCTGCTTGTGTTTAAAATTAATATTTTCCCTTCACTATTTCTAAATTTGGCAGATTCACAGAAATGAGCAAAGCTCAAAGAGAAAATGATTTTCCATTCTCTCTCTTGTAAGAGAGGAGGAGACACAAGTATCCTGGGAATGAACCTTCAGCCACATGCATGAGGAGGCTGCCCTGGGTGCCCAGCTCTGGTATCAAGTTCAGGCAGGTGGGCACACAGCCTGGTGCCAGCACATCTCAGTCAGAATAACAAAACAGGGGCAGAATATACATCCCTAGGGAGAAAAGTGCAAAGGACAATATTCTTCTAAAACCCCACACCCTGAGCAAAATGACCTATCTTCAGAAAGAAAGGACCAATCCAAATCCATGTTCTTCAGGGCAGGCAGCTTTGAATTCATTTGTTAAGTGTCACATTGAAGTGTGAGTAGGAAACAGGGAAGGAATCTTTCCTAATTATAAAGTTATGACAACTACACCAGATTCTCACTCTACAAAGCCAAAGTGAAGTGTCAATCTTGGCACTCTTGTCACTGAAAAGCTGAAAATAGGTTCTCCTTGTGATAATTCCACAGTTGTATAACATAGCAGCTTTGCTTTGTATTAATGCCCTGTTCTTAAGGGGTGAACTCAGGCATTTCTACATCAACAGACAATCCAGACTGTTTAGAACACTTTCCCCAAAATACAGGCTGACAGAAAGCTGTGGGGCACACAGCACCTCCGGCCCCACACAACCCTGTGCCCAGCTCCTGCTTCCCAGCTGCTGTTGCCTCAATCCCCACAGCGAAGGCAGGGACTCCCCACGCTGTCCACCTGCATCTCTTTTCCAGAGAGAATAATCTGCTCTCCCAGGCAATCCTTTCATAAAACAGCTGAAGTGTTGAAAACTCCAGAGGATGCTCCAAACACCCCCCAACTAGTTCAGCCCAGGAAGCCAATCAGAGCAGCTGGGGAGCCATCCACGGGCTGTGTCCTGAGCCAGCTGACAGGTCCCTACAGTCTGCAATCCTCACCCAGTGCTGAACTTGCTTTTGTCAGAAAATTACACTCCAGACTATCTCTGTGTTTTAAAGTCATCTCCTCAGAGCACTCTCAGAGTCCTTTTCCCCGTGCACTCAGATGTCAGAGAATCACAGACTATTCTGAGCTGGAAGGGACCCACAAGGATCATCGAGTCCAACTCTCAAGCCAATGGCCCACACAGGGGATTGAACCCATGACCTTGGCATTATTACACCCAAGTTTTAACCACCTGAGCTGATCCCAGGGTCCAGTGCTGTCACCTCAGCCTGAGCACTGCCCACCATGGCCCCTCCCCAACCGCAGCCCGAGGCACCTCCTGTCCCGGGGCAGGATCCAACACTGACACAAAGGTGTGTGTGCCTCAAAGTGAACTGCTGGCTGAGAGAAAAAACCGCCATGAAACAGCATGGAAGGCCAAAGGAAACTACCTGGAGAAGTCACTTGTTACACTGCACAGTGAAGGACAGACAAACTGAGCTGCATTAGCCAGTTCTGTTAAATGTTTTTAAAATAAGGCTGTTGGCGTTCAGGGCAAAAAAAGGCGTTTCTACTGTTCTGTTACAGAATTCAAGAATTCTTCACCCTGCAATTTAAACAGTGCTCCCCCTCGTCACCTGAACAGGTTCCTGCCTCTATTCAAGGAAAGTCCACCAAAACACCGGCAGTGGCTGCGGAGTGAGTTCAGCTCAGCCTCTGCCTTGCCTCCTAGTTCTGAACTGCAGAAGAGAAATGCAGCTCACAGGAACATGGCAGGAGGGTCCTGCAAAGAGGACTGCAAGCCTCACAAAAATGAGCTACAATGCCTGGAAAAGTGAATTCAAAAGCTGCAGATGAGGAATGAGGTTCATGTGCCAGAAAAACATTTCTGAACTTAGTGTCATGCTATATCCTTTCACAAATGAACCTCAAAAGAATGCAATAATGATCTTCAAAGCTACACCACTGACACTTGGAATTGGATGTCCACAACAAGGAAAAGGGGATCTAGATAGGAAGGGTGGGAGCCTCGTAAAAAAATCAAAACAAAACAAAAAAACCCCAACTAATTTCTTCAGAAAACTCTCATTTCTTCAGAAGGGTAATCATGAAAAGCTCATCATCCTGGTTCAGGAGCACCACACCCTTAAGCCCTTGCATAAGCTGCTTCTGAAACTTATGGGGAACTACCAACGTGGAGCACTCATGGAAGAATCAGTGGCAAAATTAATTAGAGCAGGAAAAACAATGAAGAAGTTGATCTGTTTGATTTGACTGTGTGAAACTAATAGGAACTGGGTGTGATGGTTCAGAGCAGCTGTGCATGGAATTATCTCCTGACGATTTACAAATATCTCAAAAAGTAGAAGTAAATAGGCAGGGCACTTCCAAAGAGGTTTTTGTCAACAGTTTTAGGCAGCAGAGATAACAGAAGCTGCTCTGAGTTTTCTGTGAAGCCGGTTTGAAAATAGCACATCTATGTGGGAATGGACAGATGGCCTCATGCAGATTAGGAACTCAGAATTTGCAAAGTACTGCAGAATGCACAAATGCAGCTCTGCTTCAAAGCAGAACACTCAAGTAATCACTTTTTTTTGTTTGTTTAGCCCGTCTGGAGAATTGTACATTCAAGTCAAGCTTCTTGCCAGAAGAACAAAAACTCCACCAAATGCTTTTCCACTGACACCTTGCACTGTGTCCACACACATGTGCATTTATCCTCCAAATCATACCTGAATCATGAAGTCATTTTCTTCTTTTACTTCACAAACACATCGAACAATCTCAGAATCACTTTCTTCAGCCTCTTCATCGGGGTTGGTGGTCACATCCACATCCTGGCTGCAGTCATCGTCACTCCACAGCAAGCTGTCCATAGATGACTCACTCAGGGTGTCATCCTCTGTACAAGAAGTATTTATATAAAATCCTAAGTGATTACAAAAAAGGTCAAACAACCCTCAAGATCTCATCCCTGGTATGCAGACATACACTCCTAAAGCATGAGCTCAGAATGTCGTTTAAGGAACATCACAATTTAACAGTTTAGGAAGGTTACCACATAATGAACTTCCATATTCTCACTAATAGGTCCTTCAAAATATTCCAACTTAACAGCTTTGTCACTACAGCTGGAATCTCAGCATACAGTGTCTCAAACCAAAGGCACAAAGTCTCTTTAGGCTGGGAGTAAAGTAAAACAAAAGCAGGCTTGTACATGCGAAGAGGATTCCTATCAGTTGCTGCAATTTGTACACAATTGTTACTCGGCTCTTTTAGTGCAGAGGTCCCAAGAAGAGGCAAGAGGGCTCTGTTTTATGAACCATTCAATCTCACAAAGTGATGTCACCATGACAGAAACACTGAGTCCAACACAGAATTTAATGCTGCTTCAGAAATTATTATTTTTACTCAGCCTTCTGTTTAGGATACATTTATCAGCTGAGGGGCAGCCCAAGGTATTGTTCCAGAACACATTCATGCTACTGAACCGAAGCATTAATGTATCTCTGGATTGAAAAACTGGCAGGAAAACCTTCACTAAACAGCAGGTTAAATTGAGATTCTCCCTCAAAAATATTAATCAATGTCTGCATCTTCCTTGGGGGCAGAATGGGAGGATCAAAGGAAGAAAGCAAGGATTTTAATCATTTGGAAATAATCTAATGAGTTGAAGGGGAGTGCAAGGTAAAAATTTTCTTTTGGAAAAACATCTGTTCTCAAATTAAAGGGGCTGAGAAGCCAACGCAATAGTTTGTTTTCATGTTTCCAAGTTTTATTGCCCCTCTGAGCCAGGACACTCCCAGAGCACTCTGCAGTGCCAGGTCAGGCACACTGCACTGCCAGCCTGCACTGCAGCTTCGCTGCAACTTCTGCAGATGCAAACAGCAGCAAAACAACTGTGAAAAGGATGAAATGAAACCATTTCCAGTGTTTTCCACCACTTTCAATGTCTATGAACCGATCAAAAGAAGTCTGAGCAATGATGGCCACGTTACTGAACTGTTCCATGGCTGAGATATTCTGAAAACAACTGCTCAGGTTTGCAGAGTGTGGTCCGAGACATCACCACCAAATGTAGTTTTTAATGCTTCCTGTTTGCCCTATATAGTGGGATTAACTCAAGTTCATTTTTACTTTTACCTAATGGCAAACAATGAAAGTTGTGTCCAAAAAAAATACTTAGGATTCTTGTACATAATCAAGCTGTCATACATTTCCTATTTCCTTCAAATTTGTGAGCTTTAAGAGAGAGAACAAAATGTTGGTTGTGTTTTTTACTGCACCAGCTTGTGACAGTAAACAGCAATATGGACCAAGATATTAAGAATTATGAAAGCTGGAACACAGCAGCCACATTTTATAAGTTCTGTGCAAGAAGTTCTGTGAAGACATCAATTAACACCTATTCAATAAACAACTACCCAAGAGCTTCTCATTATGAAGCTCAACAAGTCATTATAACCACATATCACAGTGTACAACTGCACATCACCACACCCAGTGGTCCCTCAAACACAGCACACACTACAGCAAGCTTGCACAGCAGCTGTTTGTAACTCTTAAGGAGTTCTCACTTTGTAAAACCTTTGGAAATATGAAAAATTTAATTATTAATTTCGAAGAGGGTTATTTTAGAGTTAATAATGTGCTGCAAAAAATGTAAAATGAATTTGATTTTTAAAATAAGGGTAACAGTCTTAAAGTGTACATAAAGGCCAAGCCAAAGCAAAAAGCAGCAAAATCAAGCTCCAGCACACAAACTGGGTGCAGCTTCATCAGGCAGGGCAAGGAAACACACACAGAGCTGTGCAGGGACAGCCTAATTTACACCACGGGTTTCCAAGTACAGCAGTGCAGATCACATATTTCCCAGCAATGAAAGACAGAACCAGCAAGCCACAGAGCAGAGTCATCTCACCATTTGCTTTTGACTTTCCCCTGTGCTGTCCAGTTTCAGCACAGTGCAGTGGTGTGCTTGGGTGGGCAGATGATTTATGTGAAGACACAGATTTTGTCACCATTGATCTTTCAGGGGAAAGCTCCTGTGAGATATCTGTGTTTTCCCCAGCGCCAGAATGCCCTGCAAAGTTGTAAGAAGTGTTACCATTAGACCCTGTGGTGAAGGAAAGCTGACAGAGGGAACAGCCCCCTGCCTGCCCACAGCAGGCACAGCCCACTCACTGGGCCAGGCCCCGCTGGAGGAGCTGGGGCTGCAGGACTGCACCATGCTCAGAGAACTGGGCAAGCTCTCCAGAGGCAAGGAAGATCCTGCCTGGAACAGAACAGAACACATGATGCTGCTCAGTCACTGCTGCCAGCAGTGGAAGGTTCCAGTGACAGCCTCTGCAGCCCCACTGCTCCTCAGGGTGAGCGGGGGCACAAATGCTTGTGCTCCACAGGCACTTCCACACAAGCGCTGCTGGCTGGAGACCTCTCCCTCACACACATTCCCTGATCTCACAGACTTCCAAAGGGACAGAAAGCACTCCTGCTTTCCCAGTCTATCTATGGAACAGGATGCATGGGTGGTAAAGCCCAGGTTAGGAGTGTGTGGTGAAACCCCCTCAGATGGTCCCTCTGTGAGGTCCCATGTCATGGCCTACACTGGATATGCATCAGGGCTGGCTGTGGTTCCAAGAGCACCCTCCAGTTACATGGGGAAAACCTTCACAGTGCCTGCACTCAACAACCATAAGAGCAACATCAAAAAAAGGCAAGCAACACCTTAAAACACAAGAGTAGTCTGACTGACAGCTCGAGGGCACTATTTGTGCATGAATTTACAAATTTTATTTTGCATATTATAATTATACCATCAGAGACTCATTAAAATTATCTGTTTCAGAGAATCACGTGATTCTGAGTCAGTTGGCTATAGTTCTTCCCATCCACTCTCTCAATATCTTGCCCTATTTCCTCATGGCAGTAAACAGAGAAAGTATTTTCTTTCCATCTCTGAAACTCCTCCTGAAGGAGATCTTGTTCCACAGCACCCCTCCCTCAGGTTGGAGTGTGCCAAACCAGCCACCCCAGCCACCCACCAATGGCACTCAAAGGGGCCACACTTGGATCCTCCAACATTTCAAAGAAATCTTTCAGAACCAGCTGCATTTTCAGCAGAGAAGGATCCATCAGCACCAATCCCTGGGCCTACACATGGAGCTCCAAGTGTAAAGTGGTCCCAGGAAAGCATTCCCAGGCCTCTGCAGGTGACACCAACAGGGAAGGCCCATTGTACTGCAGCCATTTTAATGGAGGGCAACAGCAGGTCAGGAGACAGGACAGAGGGACACAGCTGAGTCGAGTAGACACTTTGTATCAGGGTGTTACTTAATCTCTCCAAAAGAGAGACTCAACCTTTAAGAAATAAACTTAGGCTATGACAGGTTTAATAGGACTCATTGTCACAGGCTCTGAAATCCCACCCTAAATGAAGATGTAAGAAATAACAGTGTTAACAGCACAAAAGGAAGACAGTGTTTCCAAACTCCACCATTCACACAGGAGCCCCAACACTAACTCACACCTCTGAGAATATCCTGTACACAGGGTACCTGGTAACCAATCAAGGGATCTGCACCCTCTGAACAGGACAAAGCTTGCACAGAAACACATTTGCAAAGGAAGAGCCAGACCTGCACACTGAGAGACCTGCTGAGCAGTGACAGCCACTCTGTGCCATTGCAGCACCACCACAACCAGCTGCCATCCAGCATGAACAGTGAAGCTCAACCAGGAAAAACATTTCCTTGCCAACCACGATTTAAAATTAACCAGTTAATAAATTCAGTTAACAGACTAGTGAAGAAAGCAATGCCCATTCTTAAGTGAGCTAAACTGGGTGACAAAACAAGAGTAATTTTCATCTACAGAAGAAATATCAGCTTTACCAGGCTTAGATCTCTTTTTCTTTTTTTTCTTTTTCTTTGACTTGGATCTTCCATAGTCTTTGGATTTTCTTTCTTTGTTCTTCTCATGTTCTTTAACCCCTAAAATCAGATAACATTGCAAGTTAGTTTTTAAATGTAGATACATTTATTCTACTTATTATTTTCCTAAAGACCTCCACAATTTCTTTGGACAATCAAGGCCAGTTTACTGAAAAAAACCCCAAGGAAATTTATGTGTAAGAATCCCCAGCTCTCACTTGGCATGGTCTATTTTAACGTCCTAATCTGACAGTTCCATAAAAAAAAATTAGAATATCATGTGGGAGAAATTGACTGTACAGCACTGCCCATTTATTATGTATGTGCTTCAGAGATTATAAAAAAGAAGAGACTGAGGGATTTGTTGTACCCACTTTCTAAATTGCTGTGGCTGAACATTTCAGTAGCATTTTAACGAAGCCTGACAAAAACAAAACCCCAACCCCCAAAACTTCACTTCCTCAAATATTTTACTTTCATTGTAAATGGAGTAAACAACTGGTTCAACTTTAACTACTATTCTCTCAGCATCTGTTCTTCATCCTATTTTATGGGATTAAAAACACACCACAACTTGAGAGTGTGACCCAAGTCCATGCTCAGGGCATGATTCCAGAGCAGTGCAGCTCAGTGTTTGTTTACAACTGCTGTCTTTCAGATTTAGATCCCTGCAGCACCATTTCCAGATACTGACACAGTCCCTTAAGTGAATTACCCTGACTCAGCCATGCTGCAACCCACAGCTGCTGCAGAGGGATGCCTTGCACCTCAGAACTACTCTGCTCTCAGAAAGCTCTGCTGACTGAGCCACTCACCATCGCTTTCAGAAACCTATCCCTACTTCTGGACACGGACAGCAGAACAGGCAGCTACAGTCACTCCACAATGTAAGGAATCTCCTGCACAAACCCCTTCAGCCCCCCAGCTGGTCTGTACCCCCTTGTGCAGCACACCAGCAGCACTGTGTGTTGTGCCAGCAGTGAACCCCTCAAAGCACTGGCTGCGTATCCATGGCTCGAGCAGCTCCCTGAGAACTGCAAACCTCAGCCACGTTTCCCAGCTGGGATGCAGGAGACAGGCTCACTAGCTCTGCCTCAAGAGACTCCTTAGCCCTGCACCTCCCTACCCTCTCAGTCCTTGTCATCTGCTGCTCCTTTGTCCTTGATGTGGCTCTCCTGGCCCGTGGCTGGTGCTGTGCCTGCTGCCTCCTCAGCTGCTGCCCCGGCTGCACTGGCAGCACAAAGGCACCTTCATCCCAGCTCCAGGGGGATCAAGAGGTGCCAGTCAGGTTTCGGCACAACTTCCTTCTGACTTTCCTCTGTCATCTTCTGTTTTTCCAGTGCTCAGAATCTTCTGGGTACCATTCCCTTCTCCCTGCTCACAGGGATGCAAGGAAGTTCTGCCATTTTATTCTTTCAGAAGGGCAGAGAGAATAACTGAGCTTAACACAGGCAGAAAAATTTTGCTTCCTTTCATTTGGGAACTGAAAATCAAATGGTCAGATTCCTGGATTTGTTTTAAGATATCCAAGAACACAGAGTAAGCTGCCTCAGTCACTGTCAATATATCCACAAAAAATATGACAGATTGTCACTTTGTCCCACACTTTTCCCCCTTGGGCTTACCACTGTATCTTAAAATCTGAATAAAAAAAAAAATCTCAGTATTTGCAAATTTCTGTGTACAGGTACCTTCTGAACTGCACACCACAGTTCATGCATGCTCCCTGAAAATAAAACTCTGCAAAGAACAAGTACTCAAGAGTTACACCAGGTCTTCCAAACACCATGTACTGAAGGATCTTGCTGTCTCAAACTGTTTCTTACAAGCACTCCAGAGTGTAATGAATTCTTACTGACACAAGTCCAGACAGGGAGACTGTCTAGGTTAGGAGCATCCTCACAGATTTGTGTGATCAAACAGAATGATAAACTGCTTTAAATAATCCTAAAAATTTAGCACAAAATAACTACATTTTTAACAGCTTTGGCCTTTTTTTTTCCCCCAAAAATGTAAGACTTCAATTTCCTGAATGACAGAGGTTCATGAGGACCAGGATGAGCACTCACAGGCTTCACCATGTGAAAGTTCATCTTAATCTTTAAATGCCACACTCTCAATTGAGACCCGTCCCACCGATTCAGAGCAGTGAGGAGGCTGAGGGATCTCATCCAACAAGGGAGGGCAGCAAACAGGAACAGGCAGAGGTGCTGGGCACTGCCCCACTGCTGTGAGCAACACACTGACAGGCAGCTGAGGTGATGATCTCCAGGACACAGATCGGCTGTTACAGCCAACAGTCCAAGCACAGATTTTGTTTGTGTTCTCCTCACCACCATGACTCGAATTCTCACCACACATCTGAACCAAAGTGGTGATGTAGCAAATCTGGAAGTACGCTGGAAATAATTTATTATTGATATACATATAAAATATTTAAAGATATGTATTGTTTCTGTGCTTGTGTACACACACATCCCTCCCACTCACTAGGGGCTGCCACCCCCCTACACTATAGGTTATTTCAGTATAAACAGGCTTTGCACTATTACACTGAACAGTGGAAGCTGTGAAGTCCTTCAGAGACATCTAGTAGCAAGTGTTGACTACCAGAAGTAGCTAAATATTGTTAAAAAAACACCCCACAAAATAAAACACCTAAAATCATTGTGCCCCACTGGCCACCCCACCCCTATTTTAAGTTTAGGTACCTCAGTAAATACAGGATTAATGCTTTGGACAATCAACAGTTTAACAGAATTAAGACTCATGTATCAAAGAGTAAAAATAAGCAACAATCTTTTCATGCCCTTTAATACTTCAAGTACTTTTTACATCTTAAAAATATTACCCACCGACTGAAAAGAATAAACCCCAATGTAGATGTCAAGAAAGGTTACCAAGTGACAGTGAAAAACACTGCTTACATTTTATATTGTGTATTTATACAGAATTATACTCTCTAAAAGAAGGCAGACAGGACACACACTATCAGTATTATCAGTTTTTTACAATGCTTAACCCCTTCCCCAGTTTTCCAAGCTTCCCTCTCTGTTACCCCGAGCCGTACCATGTGCCACTCTGTCTCTTTCCCGGGGCCTCCGCAGTGCTCTCGCTATGTGGGTCCTGGTTTGGTCTCTAACAGAATGGCGGTGACTATTTAATGCACTTACAGGAGTTGAAGTTCTTCTCTTTTCTATTTTTTCATCTCTATATGGGGTACTCCTTAGGGCTATGTGTAGAGGAGCATCTACAAAGAGAACAAAGACCAAGTCCAAGCTTTAAATACTTTCAAAAGTCAGTCTACCTCAGCAGCAGCAGTAGCAGCTCTGGCAGTTCATGTGGAGCTTTTCTGATAGACACTGCTCAACTCAGTCCTGGCCCTGACTGAAAGGCTAAAACCTCCAATGCTTTTACTGGGTTTGTGGAGGGGGTTTTTCCTGTCAAAAAGAAACAGTGGATGCACATGCATTCCCCAAAGTTCTGTTCTTCCAGAAATACTGTGACTTTGAAGAAAAATGGAAAAAGAAACAGTTCAAATTGGCAAAGACATGAGTCAGGTAATTAGTTACTCCAAGAGAAAAGATGCCCTGTTGATTTAATTAGAGGAAGCACAGCCTGTCCTCAGGTGTGCTTTGTAAGGAGGCACAGAGAAGGGGCATAAAGCAGCTTTTAAATACATACCACTGAAAGAACAGTGTTTCAATTGAGAGTGAGATGCAAGAATTCAGGATCACTATCTGTAATTTATAAAAATCATGAGATACAGAAATGGCTTCACCTGAGATTCCATTTTTATTTGAGTCAAGTCAGTCTCCTTCTCCTAACTACAGGTAGCAACTCTTCCAGAAAGACTCCTGGACGTGCAAGAGGAGTGGTGACGATGGCAAAAGCCAAGGCAATAAGGCAGGTGGTACAGCAGATTGAACAGGACCAGCACACTGACACTTTGGAGCATGACACTGAGTATCTTGGTCAATGAGACCCAGCAGCCAAGGAGACAGCCTGCTGATTTTCATCATCGCAAGCACCTCAAAAGTTCAGTGGATACCTAAGTTAACTTCCTTCTTGTCTGAAGATTAATGTGCCACTTGGACATCTTTACTTAAGACAATCTGAACAGAACCTGAAAGTGACTGAAGACGGAAGGAAAAAGTCCTAGAGAACATACTTAGAAGAAACAGTATCAAATACCCAGTCCTGCTCAACATTTCAAGCTGAAGCAGTAACAAGGCACACTGCAGAGCTTCCATAATCAAGTGGATCTCTTCAGGCAAAAGAAAATCCAAGATGCAGGAATCTGAAGGCCATCAGATGACATTTTCCCTGGTCCTCTGACTCTGAAGTTGCATTAGAATGTAAGGAGGACAAAGAAAAAAAAGAACAGGAGCCATCCATACCCATTTCTGTAACCAAGTTGTTACCTTCCAGTCACCTGCCCCAGTGCTTCACAGCAGCCACAAAACACAGGAGCTAAACAAAACCCCAGCTTTTACACAAGACTCTCCAAAAGGTGTCTTTTGTCCCATCAGGTAAATCACTGGTGCCTTTTGCTGGGTGCTTATTTACCTCAAGAGCTGCATGACTGTAGAAAGGAACAGGTTTTGTCCAGAAGAATTACCAAAACCAGAAGATACTCCTTGATAGGACAAGACAGCACAGTATGTGCATGACCTGCCATTTGCAACAGGACTAACTTCTCTTGCAGGAGTAAGTATAAAGAGGTTTTGTGGTGGTTTTTTGTTTGTTTGGTGGGGTTTTGTGCTGTTTTTATTTGCTTGTTTGTTTCCAAGCCAAGTGTTTTTTTGTAGGACTCGCTGCTAACAGAATGTGCTCTTCTGAGGACTTCCATGACTAAGGGTTGAACAAGACATCACCAGTTCAGACAGAGAAAACTTTTTCCCATTGTTACACAGTAGCTGAGAAATAAGATTCAAGTACTTCGTAACCTCTGTGGGACCATCAGTGCCCTAATGAACTTCCTGAAATGCAAACGGTTTGTTGCAGCACAAGGTGAGAAAGTCACATGAACAAGCCTTTCTCCAGCTTTCCTGATTGTCTGCAACAACTTACCTGTAAAAATATTTATAGAACACCATCTCAGAGAAACCCAAAGCTACAACACAAAAATCCATACAAACCAGACAACCTTCATTTAGGCCTCCTAACCTTCCCCACTCCCAACAGCTCAACTCAATGTCATGAATTAACATTTAAGAACCCCCCTTGATCCCACCGGTCTTTGAAAGAGCACAAGGCCCCTGGGCTGAGATCAGCACACACAGGCTCCTGGTGGAACAGAACTGTATTGCGTGTCCATTTGACTTTCTTTAGTTTTGTGAGACTAAATTTTAAGGAGATGCTTTGCCAAGGATATGTCCTGTGTTTTATGACTCACAGGTAAACACATTTCTGTGAGATATTTCAGCCACCTGTAACCACTCTGAAATGTATTTCATAGTTACGATTAAATTTGAGAGGATGAGATAAAAAAAACACATCCTGAAAATTTACCCTAAACTTTTGGGACAGCAAACATCAAAAGCGATGCCACGGAGATGCAAACTTGCAAACTTTCTATACTTAAGTGTCCCTTTTCCTCTCCACTTGCAAGTATAACTCAAACCAATTTATAAAATTATCCCCTAAAAACCCAAGGGCAATTATGCATCACAACAACAACCCAGACCTTGTACTTAGGCACATGGCTTTAGAACGTGCCCATTCCCCCGTTCAGACTTTCTGCATTAGTGCCACCTGCAGGGTGTGCCACCTGACCCCATCCTCTGACTCCCTTCACTCCCTGAAGGTTTCCCACTCCTCTGTCTGCACCCAGTCACAGTCACCCGCACTGGGAGGCTGCAGTGACAGCAGCACCACACTCTTGGACTCTCCTGTCCTATCAGGAGGGCACAGGAGGCCCCCACGTGTTTCCTAAGGCTGTCTGTGCAAGCCCCATGAAGACACCTGCACCAGGGTCCCACCTCAGGGAAATCAAAAAAGGCACAAAAAGCCTCCTGACAACCCAGGCAGTGACACCCTCACAGTTCTTCAACAGTGACATTGCAGTTAAACCCCAGAGCAGATGAATCTCCAGGTCAGGTGACAGTAAACCCAGCTAACAGGAGCAAGAGACAGGGGCCGTGCTGACTGACTGTCCCCAGCCTTCTGCATGAAATTGTTCCAGGCCTCCCTCCCCTGAGCCTAGAAGAAGTATCCTCTTCCATATGAAGAGGTGACCCACAAGCAGTGAAAGATCTTATAAACCAACAAAAATACAGAGCTGAGATATGAAACCACCTCAATCATGCAGAAACCACATGGACAGAGCTCCAGAGAACCAAGGCCTGCTGTCCATAGCTCCCTGTCCCCTCAACACTGGCGTCCAGCTCCAGGTAAGGAGGCAACTCAGCATTCCCAGGAAGCAGAGACTGCATTCCCAAGTGCTGTGAACCAGACAGTGCTCACCATCCACAACTGTCAGACCATTTGCTGAGAATATCCAACAATGTTTCCAAGAACTGAAAGACCACCGATCATCTTGACTCACAGCCACCCTCACAAACCAAAGGCAGTGCTGTCAAGGTAAGCCAGTGAGTATCAGTAATACTGCAGAACAAGGAGGGTGCCAGTGCAGATCCTCAGCTGCTGCCAGGAAAGGCCCTGTGTGTGCAGATCCCCATGCACACCCCAGTGCCCAGCCAAGAGGCAGCCAGAATTCAGAGGGCACAGGAAAATGTCCCAAAGGATTAACCCAACAATCACTACACCACAGGCCAGAGGGTCACCTGTGAACAGATACCAGTGATAAACAGATGCCTGAGATGTTTAGGCTGTCAAAGCAAGTTTGCCAACCCTATCCATGCATGATTCAGATCTCATCAGTAACATAAGTAAGGACAAAGCCACTGTTTTCTTTGCATCCATTCACGTAAAGAATTCATGCATTAAGTAATTTATGCACTAACAGGACATACTGTAGTTAACCTTAAGTAGGCAGGATTTTCTAACAATGAAGTTATAAGTTATGTAAAAAAAATTAAACATACTGACAAAACACTTTTTCCTTCTCTAATTGCCTTTTATGAACTCCACAGTAGGAACAGATTTTCTACAGTCTCCAAACTACAAATTGCAGATCTGTTCCTTTCTTTTCTTCCTCATGGCAAGGAACACAGCAGAGCCAAGCCTGGCACCAACTTGCCAGACCAAGGCTACTGTTATACACCCACACACCAGACTGGAGCCTGGTACTGTACAGCATTTTCCAAGTCCCAAAACTGAGTTTAGCTTCCATTAGGAGTAAAGCTCCTCAGGGGAGCCGAACAATGTCCAAGGAGTGAATGGGCATCAACTGATCAGGTTCCTGCCAGGACAACTGTGCTGAGGGCAGTGTAAGGTCTGTCTGCATCACCAAGGGGTTATTAAGAGCATAAGAACACACCAATCACCTCTGATGGCACCTCCTTGCACAGGTTATCAACTCCCCTCCCTGTTCACGTCTAATGAGTCTCCTGAGAACCCTCCAGCACTCAGCAGGTACAGAGGCTCACCAAGGTACAACGAGGGGCACATCAGCAGTGTCAGCACTCAAGGCTTGACTTTCAGATTTCAGAAAACATGTTCAACACAAAGGAATGACCTACATTTTGCTGAACCTCAAAATGTAGAGATTTTACTAAAAAATGAAAGCCACCAATTCAGAAAAACTCGAAGTTGAGATGTTCAAATTAGGAGTTGCAGGTAGAAAGAATGAAATGAAGATATTTCATGCTTTGTGCCCTTGGAGTGGTCTAGGTCAGGAAACACCAATCTCTGTTAAGAAAAACCTTTTGCTGGCACTTTACATAAAATAACATGGACAGCAGACATATCTGAAGGAGAAAACCGGTACCTTCAGAGAAAGTCGTTTACAATAAGTGTCTGTAGAAGCCACAGTGTGTGAGGACATACTTGAACAGCAAACTAAAGGGCTCTGCAGCAAAAGAGAAAGGACTACAAAGAAAAAGCCTTTCTTAAGACTAATGCATATGGGCATGGAAACCAGTTCTACTCCATTTTTTTTATTGCAGTAATCAACAAGTAACAAACTGATGAAAATTTTCACAGATACTCCACCACATTCAATTTCCAAGCAATAAATCTGATAGAACATCTCAATGTGAACTGTAAAAAAACTTAACTAATTCTTTTGCCTAAGACTGACTTTAAGAAGTCATCTGTGGCCCAGGCCCAAAAAGCCTCCTTTAAGCTTATGCCCCAGCACACATTTGTGCAGGCCTGCAGTGACTCTGCAATGCACCTGCTGAGGGTAAAGCAGCCTGAGTGCTGGGGGCAGGAACACCTGCCCCTCCAGTGGCCCAGGGGCACACAAAGCCAACAGTCTCCTCTCTGTAGGAACAGTCTTTTCCTGAAGACCAAGAGCAGCAGCTCGTGGAGGTGTCACATGGGCCTGGGGGAAGAGCTCCTTCATCATAATAATCTCATAATATTTCCAAATTTCAAAACAGTTTTGCCTGAACACATCCCACGGGCATTAAGTCCTAGTCCTTCTGTTCAGGCATATTCTGTAGAGTGTATGTAAAATACAAGCTGCAGGCAATGGTAGTTCCTGCCCCTCTGCTCAGTCACTACAGAACTTACAGAGCTGTCAGATTTGCCACTGCAAAAGGCAAGATCCTTCTTTGGAAGAAGGGAGAGACAAGACAAATCAGTCCACATGAACCTTTCCAGCTCACTTAAGCTTTGATGTCAATGCCAAGTGGCACAGCTTACACTTCTGATATTGAAATTTCAGAGCCTCCACTTTACTGCAAAGCAATTACACTTAAATTGTTCCATCCCACAACATGGTAACTGAAGACCTCTTATATGCATCTTCTTTTTTATGTGTTGAAATTCTAATTTTAAGCATTGCATGGAAAAGGTTTTGCTGCTGTTCTGAATATTGCACATTTTTCTAGAACTTTAGGAACAGTAAGTATTTTCACTGTAAATCAAGTAACAGACTACCCCCACCATTTATTTACTTTTAGGTAGGAGAAACAGTAAGGAGTCCCAGAACTCTACAATAAAACTTGTGAGACAAAGCTTCTAAAGCAAGAGCATCTTCAAGCTTATGGAATAACAAGATTAACAATTTCTGAAGCTTCATCTGTTAGAAATTCTCACCTTTTCTTAAGCACTAAAATCAACTTAATATAGTGAAGTACAAGAAAAGCACATTTGTACCAAAGGTATCTAAACACATTCTTTGAAAAGGATAATTTTTGCTCACAAAGGATTGTAAAGATGACAAGTAGACCCACCGTGTACCTGATTGAACTATGGATTCAAAAGCCCTCACTTGAAGCAGGACATCCTGAAAAGCCTTTGAAAAGGTGACATAAAAGTGTTCAGCACACAGAAATTCTTGCTTAGCAGACTTGGCTTCCTATATGTGCCTTCAAATACAACAGTTGGAGCTCATAAACCCCCTGAACTCTGTTTTAGGCTGCGTGGTACCACCACAACAAAAACTGGAGAAATAAAAAATACATGGAGTTAAAAAACAATGGCACTTGGTGTCAGCCATACAATATAATTAATATATAATGACATTACTTTTCCTCATCTAGAGAAACCTTAGTGTGGCTCCACACCAGCAGGTTTGGGCTGTGAACAGCCGCCCTGCACCTCGCTGTGCTGCTCAGCAGCTGCCAGCACACCCAGGGCTGAGTGCAGTGGGGTGCTGGGAAATGATCCAGGGGAAAGCACCCATCACAAACAGGGAATGAGGGGGCTGAGGGCTTCAAATAAGCAAAACACAGTTACATCTCAACACCACAAGGAATTATGACAAGATGATGACATCAAAGCAACTGTGTGCCCTGGAAAGATAAACGGGAGGGTCAAGATATTGAGTCACATCACTAGTTGGTGCATCCAAGACAATCACAGGAAAACACCTTCACAAATCAAAATAATTGTGCAGTTAGGAAGAGCCAAACAGAAGTTTGGTTATGGAGAAGCACCTGGCAGGCACAAAGCCTGTTCTGAGCCCTGTGCAGTTGCCAGCAGACATCAGCAAGCTGCTGGGCTCAGGTGTGCTCCTCAAGGCAGCACTCAGGTTCAGCGCAGGGCTGCAGAGCACAACACACCGAGCTGTCACAACCTAATGCACTGAAAGAAAACTGCCTGTAAATAATCCAATCTTATGCCTTTGCAGGATTTAAAGTTACAGAAGTATTTGGGATTTACTGTTTATGATCTGTTTACACTGATCCTTTTAGGAACTAGAAGTAGTCCAAGTGAAAAATGATTTTCTGGCCTCATTAGGAAAAGCAGCCACGAAGCAAAGTGCAAGATAAATTCTTCTGTGGTGAGCTGGAGCTCTGTGGGCAACTTGTAAGACTGAAATTCTTAAACAGAGTATTACTCAAAGATGAAATGCAAAGACAAAAGAGGCCAGGGAACTCTGCAAGGAGAGAGCTGGATTTTATAAAAGAGGCTCAGTGAAAAGACAGAACACGTACCTGGTTTTCTGGACCTGCAGAACAAAGAGACATCAGTCCACGAGCAAAGTTTGGACAGGTTATCAAAAATACCCCTGCAGCTCACACTAGACCAGGACTGCCACTCAGGTGTCAGGCCAGGCACTGGGCAGAAAGGGCTTCAGAGAACAGGGGGAAACAGAAATGAATGTGATTGTGCAGACTGCAAAGTTGTAACCCACACATTCCTTTTTGGGGGTTGATTTGGGTTTTTTGCTCACCGTTATGTTTTTATTCCTTTCCATTACCCAACTGTGGTGTGAGGATCTTTTCCAAGCACAGCTGAAACAAGTGCATTTGTTCAACACTAAGACTTTTCAGCCCACAGAACAGTAAATACTGCAGGAACTGGATTTCCAGCCAGGCATGTACTTGAAGGCAGACCATGAAATGTAAAGACCAAGGAAGAAATAGGACAGAACTGGAGTTACCCAGACTTTTTCCCTAACGCAGAAAAGGACACAAGTCTTCAACCAATACTACTTGTCAAGCCAGGAGAAAAATAAAAATCAAGCCAGAAACTCGGGGAATTGTAGTTTTTAAAAAAGAACAGAGCAAGGGAGCTGCTACAAAAAAACAAGAGAAGCTGCATAGTGGGTTCTTTACCAGAAGATTATCTGTATTTCTAGAGAAGGGAATTTCTTCAGTATTATGTTCTCTAAAACACCATGTTCACACATACCATGTTTCTTCTCCACACAGAAAAATGCTAAGATGGAGCCCTAGAGAGACTTCAATCCAAAAGAACACCCATTTCTGTTCTTTTCCACCTGTCCTGCCTGCTGCTGTTAAAAAAAGGACACGATCAGCACCATACTTACACAGTGACCCAGCTGTGGTCCGTCCTCTTTTTGACCTTTCTTGATTAGCTTTTTCAGAAGCCAAAGAAGCTCTGGTTTGAATATTTCTTTTTACAGGGTTCTGCTGTGATTCTGCAGCCTTCTCCACTCCATGAAAGTACTTCATGTGATAATGCAATAACTTGGCTTTGCGGAAGGATTTTGAACAGTCCAAGAACTTGCATCTAAACTTGTGATCCTGGTCAACAGTTGCAGCTTTTTTTGATGCAAGAAAGTCTGTTCTCCTACAAGGTTTTGTTACTGTAAGAACAAAACAGATAAATTCCCCCATGCATTTGCTATATTTATCAAATGGTTTCCTAAACTTAAAACAACAAAAAAGTTAAGTAAGCATGCATTCAAATATACTAGCCATGAAATGCTAAAAATAAAATGTTAATGCTTTATCTGCCTTTAAGATCAATAGCTTTAAAGGGAAAACTGCCCTACTCTGCTCTTAAAATTGGTTGTCATGACACCAGTGATTTTATGAGTAAGTTACTCTTAGAAAACAACATTTTGCTTCCCTGAGTCCCCTGTCCAACAGCTGATATCAGTGTATAGTGCTCCTACAGATAAAAGACTGAATCAATAGAGAGTATGTCTCTAAGTCAGTGTTCTATAAAGTATTTATTTAATTTTTTGCAACTATTCACACCTTTGGTGAAAGCACTTTCAAGGAAAATAGTTCTGCTTCTCTGCTATCAATTCCTGTGCCACCTGCCCTCTGGGTCTCACCACTGAGGCCTGGCGGTTCCCAAGGACAATGCAAGCAGGATGTCAGAGAAACATTCTTCAAGTAAAACTGAAATTTATTTCAATTTTGAAGCTGCAATGAAGCCATGAAACTAAGCAGAAGGGAACTTGCCCGCACCTGTTACATAATGTCCCCTACAAGCTACAGTTACCTCGTTTCTCCAAAACACCACGGAAACCCTTCAGGCTCAAAGGAAATAAGGTTTTAAGGCAACTGTTTTACAGAGCACTGGTGTGCAACCTAAGGCTGTATCTAAATGGACCTGGTAAACTTCGAGTTCTAGCATTTCAGAAACATTTAATTCATTTTTTTGCTAAGAAACATACAAAAGAAACATTTTGAACTGAATCAGATTATTGTCACCAGTCCCTGTTCTCACCAGAACACAGGAGGGGTGAAATCAGGAAACACTCATCACAAAGAGCTCCATGCAATCATTCATCACCAAGACACACAACCAGAACACACCTCTCCAGCTACAAGACAATGGAAAAAAGGTGTCATTTCTAAGAAGCAGGTTCCAAATACAATTTTTCAGTTTGTTTTGTCACTACTAAAATATTATTTTCACAGTTACAAGTATTTTACGCTCGTGGGATTAAGCAAGAAGTGTTTACAGACCAGACCCAGACCCAGCAGCAGTGAATGAAGGAATGCAGCAATGAATGAGAATGAGGAGGTGACATTGGAAGTAGCTCAAAAAGCAAGGGACAAAAGGACCCAAAACATTAAGAACAAGAATAAGATTTTCTACAAGTGCAGATATGCAGGAAGGCACTGAAGGGAGTGTTAAAGGGAGTGCCAGCACAGCCTTGGGATAAAAGCACAGCACAGCTTGTGTACAAGTTCTCAGCAAGCAGCAACACCACCGTTCGGGAGCTGCAGACACAGAGGTTCTGTCAGCCAGAGGCAGCCCAGACAGTGCACCTGGGGCACACTCTGCTGCAAGGGCTGTGCTGGGACACAGAAACAAAGCCTGAACACAGAGAGAACACCAGGAATGGAGGCTGATGTACAGGGAAAGATTAAGTCATATGCACAGCAGGCTGGTTAAAACAAAGAATACTCAGTGAATTTGCATAAGGAAATAGTACAAATGAAGACACTGCTTTTGGGTGTTTCACAGCAGTAACGACCAGGAGGAAGACACTGGCACAGTCATGTTCAGAATGTGCTGACAGGGACATCAGTAAGACTTCAGCAAAGCCAGACTACTGAACCACACCTGCAGAATGACAAAGTTTGCCAATACCGAAATTGAAATGTATTTCAGACCATCAAAAGCTGCATTAAGAGAGAAAGAAAATATACTGCAGGGAGGGTCAGTGGGTTTAGTGAAAGCAAACCCAGAAGGATTCTCTTGACTGTAAAGCCAAAAATCAGCATTCAAGGATTATGAATGCTGAGAACTTGTTACATTTAATAACTAACATGAAGATGGGAAAACTGCAGCAGGAGGGAGTAAGGGGGTCCAAAGAGTCAGCAAAAAACATTACAGGGATGACAAGGGAAACTATTATACCACCACAAAACTGTCAGAATGAGGCCCTGCATGTAAGATGAGAGCAATTCCCTTCCACTGAGCTGGACAAACCCCAGAGAAGATACAGGGAATGGGTTCTAACTGATCTGCTACAAGTTAGAAGAGAGGACAGGACCATGTTAGCTGAAGCTTAGAAGTAAGAGGTAACAAAGGCGTGGGGCAAACGGGAGGAAAGCAAACAAAAAGCTCACTGCAACATGCAAAAGGAATGTATTTAGAGTAATAAAAATGCACACAGTCTCACATTGCTTAATTTATTCCCACCATTCCCAGCTTAAATTATTCCCATCCCCACCACATCTGGGGGCACTTTCCCTCTTTACAAGTAACACAACAGAACTCCCTGTCACCCGGGCACAGCAGGAGCTGATACCCAAATTCCCTGCCCAGGGCAGCCTCTGGAGAGTCCATGCTCCCAGTCCAGTGCTCTGAAAATCACTTCCTACACCAGGACCCAGAGAGGCAGTTACCATCCTTACACACAGAATTTCTGCTCACAATATATGGTATTAAAACTGGTCTCTACAGAGTTTTGCTGTATTATCTTCAGATTTTCAGGCACTTGTCTTTTCAGAGGAACTTGGTGTGTGCTCTGAGCACAGGGGAAAGTGAACAGTAAACTGCTAAACTGAGGAGACTGCCAGTCTCTATTTTCTGGTCTCCAAAGAAATACTAGAAGTGAAGATCAAATTATTTCTTCTCCTGCTGTGGAACTAAACACATCGAGGCTCTGGAGCACACACGTTCTCTGGTGCATTATCTACACAATGTTTGTTACCATGACCTTCCTGACAGTTTTCACACTGTGCTCTGGACCACTTCTCATCCTGGGCAAGGGTGGTCCTCACTAATTATTTATTTCTTTCAACTTGTTTCTTCTGAAATATTGTTTTTCCTGAGCTCACCAAGTGTTCCTGTTCATCACTTCAGTTCTCAAACAACATTTCTTCCTTTATTTTCAAAACCCTCTTCCTTTCAAGATCTCAGTTGTGAAACAAAAAACACCTTGCTTAATTGCTCTTCTCAACCTGTTTTAAGCAAGGGCAGCTTCCAAACATTTCCACTGCATCCAGAATCCCCACAAGAAGATGCCTTGTGTAACAAATACATACAGCACCAATAGTCACAGATCATTACACATTCATAACGCTGTGATTTTTGAGCTTGTAACATCACTTGGGGTTGCAAGAACTACTCCAGACAGTATTTCCTATGACCCTCCACTCACTATTTTCTCCCTGTGCTGGAACTGAATGTGTATCAATGAAACCAGGGAATCTGTGCAGTGCCCCACTGTGCAGCCCAGGGCACCTCTACAGGAGGCCAGGTGGGCTTTGCCTGCACTGTGAGGTGTAACAAACACTGAGCAGCTTGTGGTGCCCTCACTGCAGGAGCTCAGAGTGAGCAAGGCAGGATGACTTACTCACCTACCACATTGTGAGGCTCAAAGTGACAACTCTGACCCTGCCTTGAGGCGATCAAAGCCCACCCAGGTGAGCTGCAGGATAAACAGCTCTCTCACATGGATGCTCCTCCTCAACTGAACCCCAAAGCTAAGAGCAACATCACTAGAAAAAACATGTCTAAGTGTAAGGCAAATGGAATCCCTGACACAAGTCTGTGCAAATAAAGAAGTAATTTTAAGAGTGCTGGGAAATACAACTAAAAACACGATAACAGATCTGTGCAAAGCAAAGGCAGCTCACCTGTGAAGTCCACTCAGCTTGGAAGAGTAAACAGTGCTGCTGTGGAGTGCCCCTAAGCCTGTTGCCAGACACATGAAACAGAGCTTTAACTGGCTGCAAACATTTGTGACCACACTGACATCCCTTTTTTGGAAGACACCTTGATTTACCTAAATTCTGATCACCAATTCTGGTCCCTTGCCCTTAGATGCACCAACAGCCAGCAGAACAGGATTTTTATCTTCTTGCACATGTCATTAATGAGAATTTTGTTGAAAAATTTTAGAAAGGAACTAAAGTTATGACAAGAAATGCTGTCTTGCCCTTTCAGAACACATTAGAAACACACAAATTTTAAAACATCACAATCATAAAAAGACTCCAGATTGTGTTTGCTGTTATGTCTGTAACTACCATGAATCTTCAATCCTCTACCAACCAGTCACTGAAAAAAAACCCTTTAAAAAAGAACACTTTGTTATTAAAAATTCCTGATACTCAAATGCCATACAAATCATGTTCTCCCCATACATCATGCAAGGTAAAACTAGTACTACCAGGGTGCATTACTCACTAATGCCAAAGCAACACTAACACACCACACTGAGGAAAATAAAGGTTATTAACATTATTATTATTATGTTGTGGAGTATTTTCCTACTTTCCTAGGAGGAGAATGAATTCCCAAGTGACTAGAATTGAAGCCTATAAACAAAAATGTGAGTCCTGGGTTACAATATTGTACTTGTTCTATGTATCAGAAGTTACTCTTGAACTGAACTTCCATGCTGCATTTTATGGGAATCTTGCATGCAATTAGCACCCCCATGGTCCTCCTGCACCACCTCCTCTGACAAGGAACCCCCCCCTTCCCAAGCCCCAGATCTCTTTGATACACACCACAGGCTGAGTGCGTAACAAGCATAACTGTGTGTTACTGTATCTGGAGACCTGTGTATCTGCTCCCTTGATAATCCCCCCCAGATGAGGTAACAGCTCTCAGGTTTCAACACCAGCTGTTTTCTGAGACAACATGCTCAGCCTGTGTGACACCTACCCCTTCTGCAAGAGCAAGAACCCACTGGTGATTTTCAGATCCCATCCAGAGGCCTCTGTCACTGCCACACACACACACCCACCACTACCAGTGAACGACCAAGCCCTGCTGTTCTCCCACCAGGCAGCTCATGAGCACTGGGCTGTACTGGTATGGTCCCATGAGCAAGGCAGAGTATGTAGAGGGAAACAGATGCACATTTAACTACAAAGGATTTATCAGTAATGGACTCTAGGAATTTTAGAACTCTTGTCACAATAAACTGCTCATTAATCAGAGAATAGCATCACAGATTGGATTGGGTTGGAAAAGACCTCTGAGATCATCAAGTCCAACCCTCGGTCAAACTCCAGTCCCTTTACCAGATCATGGCACTCAGTGCCACGGCCAAGCTCAGCTGAAAAACCTCCAGGGATGGGGAATCCACCCCCTCTCTAGGCAGCCCATTCCAATGCCTTATTATTCTCTCTGGAAAGAATTTTCTTCTGATCTCCAATTTCCCCTGGCAGAGCTTGAGCTCATCGTGCCCCCTTGTCCTATTGCTGAGTGCCTGGGAGAAGAGACCAACCCCCACCTGGCCAGAACTTCCCTTCAGGTAGTTATAGACAGTGCTGAGGTCACACATTTTTAATGTTGGTTAAGTATGGAAATGCAGATTTTTGCTCTTTGATTTCAGCTGACAGTATTTACTCAAAAAGACCCAGTCCAGAATTTATTCCTCTTATGAGTTCTCTCCAATAAAAACACCTGTTTGCCACATCCAGATGTTCATCCAGGTGCATGTCTGGCATTTCTAATTGTACATGACATGGCTCTAATTAAAAAAAAAAATCCAGGCTCAGAAGTGTGGATTTTTACATAACACCACAATGTTGAGGTCAGAATTCAATGTGAGTGCATATTCCTGATTTAACTTCAGTCCAGCTTGGTCAAGTCTTGACAGCAGTGCCAGGAACAAGACTGCTGGAGCTGTGGCAGAGCCTTTGGGCAGGTGTGAGCCAGCCTGTCCCCACAGCCCTCCTGCCTGTGCCTGATGGGGCAGCAAAGGCCACAGCCCACACAGCCCATCAGTGGGACTGACACCACAGAGCAGGGATTACACACTCAGCTGGAACTCTCATGGGTTTGAACCCAAATTACAAATGCTCAGCAACAGCTGAAGGAGACCAACATCATAAGAGTTCTAACATCTAAGTACTAAAAGACCATTTACACATGCAGTCTGAGCAAAAGGAAAGAGGTCAGTTCCTTCCTGCACTGAGGGTGCAGGACAGTGAGAGAACACCCCAGGTGTGCTGCCACAGGGCAGTGAGTGCAAGAGAACACATGTAAGCAGGGGCAAAGCTACCACACAATGCTGAGCAACTCTAAGCTCTACAAATGCTCTCTTCCACTGAAAATCCAGCCTTTCTGATCAAGCATAAAATAGGAAGTATGTAGATCAAGTTTCCCCACTTAGCTGTAGATTCAAGGATTAAAATTATGAGAAACAATCACAGGATAGCACCACATTTTGACACAGCCTACTATCTGCATAGGCAATTTTACTTTGAAAAAGCAAGGTAGGAACACTCCCAAGGCAGGAGAAAACAGAAAATATATATTATTAAGACAGACAGTGAAATGTTTGAACTATTTCATAAATTTGCACTAAAGCCTCTAAACAGTCTAAACATAAGGATATAAAAATGTGCAATCAGGATTCCCAGACTGCAGTAACAGCAAGGTTACCACATACCTGCAGCATGAAAGGATAAAAGAATTTGACCTTTTAAGATATTAGTCCAACTTAATCCAGAATTCCAAACACTGGAAACAAACATTTGTTAACTTCATCACTCATGCTAAAAATGTTACACCCAGTCATTTGAAAATTATGATTTCCACTTTTAACAAGATTGCTGTCCATCACCAAAGGGTAAGGTTAAAACCAAGCCCACAAGGAATAAAAATATACATTTTCTACCAAGGCTAACATTGTAAGAAAACACAATTTTTGTTAGTAACATTGAACAAACACAAAACACCTGGAATCAGTTGCATTATGAAATGCATCAACATTAAATATGAAAAATCTGAACCTGTAGCAGCAGAAGGTTCTTGAGTTCGGACAGTAACAGAGGAAGACTCAGTGTCTTCAGCTTTTTCTTCCTGCAAACTGGCATCAGTACTGAGTGCTGTGCTTTGTGATGTTTTTCCAGGTGATTCTTGTTCACTGAAACTTTGGTCAGGTTCAACTGCAATTTCTAACTGGGCTACAATGAGAAAAAACATTTCCACTGATAAAATGCACACAAAATCATACTGTAGGACACTGTGGGGGGTGTTCATGACATTACAGTGGAGAAAAATACCAGCCCGTTCTCGGACTGCTTGCTCTTGGATTCTGTCCTGGTCAGAGCAGCCAGGACCAGCTTATTATTGTGTGGGTGTGACCAAAGCTGTGTATTCTACACCCTCTATTCACTTCCCAAGAACTGTTAACAATGGACCATTTGCAGCAGCTGCCCAGGGCACACCTGACCCCTCAGGATGTGAGCTGGGTGTTCGAGACCCCTGTGAGAGAGGGTTTTCACAGCAATGACTCAGCTGTGGTAACTCCCCTCCAGGGAGGCATCGGCACCTCCACACCACTTGAGGGGTCATGTCTGCTCATGGGCCATCAAAGATCCAAAAAAATATCCCCTGACTCACAGAGTCAGATCACCCATTGTGAAACTCCCCACCCTGGGGGACGTACTGGGCATTCCCACCTGAATCTCAGCATAGATAATCTTGGGGTCTGGGACGTCTGGTACCACTCATGGGATCCAGAGAAGGACCAGAACCTCAGCAGGACTGTGACTGCCACTCTCTACCGGACTGTGACCATCATCCTCACCAACAGGTTTCCCCTCCTTTTACTCTGGACTCGGAAACCACATGGGGCTCAGAACAGGGGTATACTTTTGGGTTTGTAGGTTTCTCTTTGTATCATTGCATTTATTGTAATTTTTATTAAATTGTAACTCTGACTTATCATCTCGTTTGAGCTGAGTTCACATTTCTCCTGCCACTTCAAACTAGCACAGATTCACACACAATTTTTACAACACAGCTACTTGTAGCAACCCTCTAAATTTACACCTGCTTAGAGCACACAGGCTGTTTATAGCCCCAAATACCTCCCAAACCAAAACCAAACAACAGGAAAACAAACAAAACACAAACACACACAAAACCAAGCCAATTAACCAACCAAAAAACACCCCAACCCCAACAAAACAAACCAACCAAAACAAAAAACCCTCAAAAAAGCAAAACAAAAAACCTCCCCACAACCCCCCCCCCCCCAAAAAAAACACCCCCACAACTGAACCAAACTATTTCTTTGGATATTTTTCAACCTATGGAACTCCCCTTTTTCAAGGTCAGTTATCAGTTAAGCTCCACTGGAAAAGCTTCTGCCACCCAAGGGAAATGCCAGTGTTACTGACGGAAGGGGAAGCAAAAGCAAAAGGTAATCAGGGCAGCAGAGAGACAGAAACTTTCCATGAGTTTTCCCTACACCGCTGATGCAATCAGGTTTTAACTGCAGATACAGAGCCCGCAGGTTAAGCAAGTGAAAATACACACTACTTCACCACACGAATGCAGAGCACACCAGGAAGCCACTTACCCTTCTCAGATTCATTTTGGTTAGATACTGCATCTTTCCAAGGCTGAATTTCTGCAGTAGTTGTGACAAGATCAGTCTTTAAAATCTCATGGCTAATACTGGACGACAGCCTTGACGATCGTCTCCTGATCTGGTCTCTCTCAGCATGATCTGAAGAGTTCTTCAATTTTTCCTGAGCTGGAACAGACATATATATTTACTGGTACCAGTTATAGGATTACTAAATAGCCCCAAGCAAATTTCAAGTTCTCCCCTCCCTGTGACAGTTTCAAAGTGTGTTTAAGGACTGAGGTCAACAGCAAAAGCTAAAAAGCCTGGGTGATTAAGCCTCTGTAAAAGCTACAATTTTAACAGCTATAAATAAGCATAAAAATACAGTGAAAGATAATCATGTAGAGCTCTCAACTTTTTTCTTCTAGTAACAGACCTGAAGTACGATCAGCATCTGGTACAGCACCTGCTCCACAGACATAAGTAATACCAGGAGTCAGGTGAGAATTCACACACAGAACTCAGACCCATTGTACACACACTGCGGTTTCAAGACTCTGTGGTCCTAAGGAAGGGAAAGAGCTTTCTTTAGATCCTCACCTCCTTGCTCATGGTACTACTACAGAGAATGTCATTTTCTTTCCCCATCAACACATTCAAGCTCTTCAGCCTCAACATACAGCACACCAAGATACAGCTATTTGGCTGCAGTGACACAAATATTTATGTAGTATTGAAGTGCCTTTGCCAAGCAATGTGGCAGATCCTCCATCTACTAACGAAGGAGTTTCTACAACTTTTAAGGGTTTTATAACCTATATATTAGAGGTGATATAATCACTGCCTCCCCTACATCTATGACCTTCTGCATCAAGGCTCCCACCTAATGCTTCCTTTATCCAAACCCAGCTTCCAAGATTTAGGAGGGAATTCCAGCATGGTGATGCTGCAGATGACTGGCCAATGTAAGAAAAACAGGTGCTGAATTTCAGTCAGTGCATCTATCACAGTTCAAGGTTAGTATTACAGACTTTTCCCCCTCCCCACTCCTTAAGCCTGACAAATTTTATATACATAAATAGTGTGAGAGTTGTATACCAGGAAACACTCACACAAGTTCTTTTCAATCCTGGGCCGCTTCGAGGGAACATCCCCTCCTTTCGGTATTTTCCGACGCCGCAACTCCAACGTGATGGGCTGCAGCGTCTGAGAACTTGGCTCTGCTCGGACAGAGAAGGAAAACTGACTGGAGGCAAAGCTGTGGAACAGCAACACAAATTCCACAGCCTCACAACCTAAACTACTGGACTTGCATAAATACAGCCTCACCTGGTTTTCTGAAGCCCACAGCCCAGCATTTAATCCTACTGCAAGCAAGCTTTACCACACATGGAGGTCACTTGCCTAACCCCAATCCCTGACCAAACCACTGAGGCTCCACACCTGACCAGGATGCTCTCAGCTGTCCCAAACAAAGATGAGCCTCAGATTTTTAAAAAGTTTCTAGAGATGCAGTAGGCTGTGAAAGAGCAAGATACGTAGAAGAATTTCCCACAGAAAATGGCCATGTGAGTGATCCAGACTGTATGGACTGTGAGACTGAAGCAGCTACCAGCAAAGAATAAACAAAGGCACAGCTGCTGCTGAGTGGTAAAGAAGAAATCACTCCCCACAAGTTCACACAGCAACTCTTGGAAGTTACTCACAGGACTCCTGAGATTCACCTGGGAACCATTAGGATGTTTTATCAAAACACTGGACTTGTGAGATATGGAATAGAACCAATAAGAAATGGTGCTTTATGGTTTGAGAATTACTATAACAAATTAGCACGTAGCTTTGACCCTTTATAAACAGCTTGCAGTGTATCAATAAAGGGCATTCTACCTAAAACCATAATGGTTCATTGTGTGAGGTCCTTTGATCCTTCACATCTACTGCTTTAAAGACATTTCTCATTTCTTTGGGAAAGTTTAGAAGTGTTCTGATCCATGGCCTTAACATTCAAGCTTAGCTACGTACCTGTTGGAGGTGTTATTGGTGGTCTGCCACGCTTTCGTTTAGGTTCTTTTGTGTTTTCCTGTGGACTCTTTACATTGTCATTCTCAGGCTTCTTCTCAATTTGTGTATCTACTGAATATTCCATATCATTCTCTGATATATTCTCTTTATCTTCTTTTCCATTCTTAGATATATTCTTTTCTGAGACCTTGCTTTTTTCCAAGATGACTACAAATTTTCCCTCTTTTTCAGGTTGTTTAACTCGTTTCTCAGTCTTTAATGTCTTTTCATCTTCGTCTTTCTTTGCATTACCTGCTGCTTTCCTCTGCTCTTTAAATTTCTCCCGGTTTTCAGGAGATGACGGAATTTCATTACCTCTTTCCTTAGGCTTGGCATCACCCACAATATTCTAGCATAAAGAGAATGACGTAAGAAAATCAACTTATTGCAGTCTGAAAGACACCCCTCTGCTTTGTATTGAGCAGACCTGCATCCTTCGCCAATTTTTCCAAGGATATAAGTACATGCTCTATTGCAACTCCCAGGTTAAAACTCAGAGGCACATGAGCTCGTGAACCATCTACAGGACAGTGCAACAGTACAGTGCACAAACAGCAAAGTGCAACACATCCATTCTTCACAGCTCAGTGGCAGAAAGATGTGCTGTTCTTCAGTTCTCAGGTGCAGGTTGGGTCACTCACTTGTGTAGTACTACTTAAAGTCTGCTCGGGACACTGCAGAAGGAACGGGAGTCGGAGCACAGAGAAGGGCAAACAGCTCCACCAGTGGGACTGCTTTCCTTTCACAGAAGAGTCTCACTCCAAACAGACCTGCAGTCAGCTTGTACTTACCACTGCTGCTGAAACTGCTAGGCAGAGTCATGTAAAGCAACTGCAACCATCAGGAACCATGTGACGTTAGAACTGACATGTTTAAACTTAAACCCAACATTGTCAACTTTTTCCATAATTTGTGTTCAGCAGGAGAGGACATGAAAATCCTTACGAGTCCCTGGCCAGCATGGACTGATGCAATATCCAATTGGCACCTCATTTCCTTGCAGCTCTTCTTGGAGAAGACTAGACCAGGAAGAACACTCTGCACCAGCAGCTCACTGGTCCTTCATGTCCTTCCCCTTTTGTGATCACGCATCACACCTACACCCCTGCGAAGGGGGAGGATGGCAGATGCTGATTTTAGTTGTTTTGCCCTTCCCATGATCCTGCTACAGGCTGCCCCAGACAAACAAAACCTTCTAGCTTTGCACCTGGATTACTAATTTTTATTTGGTCATGTGCCACCACTGCCTTTAGTTCAACTAACTTTTCTCTTCCTGTTGCCTAATACCTTGAGGCACTAAGGAGCAACCACACTCCTTGCCAGACATAGGTCTGCAGGGCACAAGAAGCTTCAACTTGGGACCAGGATCAGAGGACAGCAAAGGCTAAATACTTCGATAACTCTTTGGGGAAACAAAGTGAAACAGTTGGTTTGAGCTATAAAAAACTCTGAGAACAGCTGACTCACCATGTCCTTGTACTGCACTACATCTGCTTCTTCCCATCCCAATCTTCCTGGCTATACGTGGCTTATATGAACTGATACCTTTTAAGGTATTTTCAGATCATAACCCTCTGACATAATATTGATGCAGTAAAATGGTGAACATGCAAACTCTGCTTCACCCTCTGTATTATTTCAACCATACTTGGTACAGATGTGATTAAAAAAACCCCCACCGTTTAAAGTGTGAAATCAAATTGCTGTGTATTTCATGAAAACACTTGGGCAAATGAGATAAAGTTTTTCACCTTTTTAGGTGCCTGAGCATCCCCTTTACCAGACATGATAAAAATCTGTCTTCTCTAAATTCCTTAAGTGCCACAGGTATGGGTGAAGCTTCAGTGGAAACTCAGCATTATAAAAAAAAGCAACAACAACCCCATCCCCCCAAAAAACACAACCCCCCCAGAAACAACAACAAAAAACCCCCAACAACCCACAACTCAAAACACAACCCTCAGGCACTATGTTGCAGCTCACAGGTTCTGCTGCTCACAGAACCACTTGACTTGAACAAAGCATGTGCTACTGGAACACTCACAAGCCATCTCAGTCAAAATATTCTTAAGAAGCTGAACCATGACCACAGTATGTGTGAGTCACCTCTTGATGTTCCTGATCCCTTCAGAGCTGCGTGTCTTTGCACAGGCACATTCACTGGGGCAAGGCATGGGTATTGTACCATCCCTGCCTAACACAGCCTGTCACACCCTCTGCACAGGGACACAGCAACTCTCACCAATGGCATCACGAACACTTCTGTGGCTCCCTTCAGGAATCAGGAGCCTTTTTTTGCCTTAATAACTACTAAGATAGGAGCCATGTGTGCCTTCATGGCCCAGGTCTCTTTCTGAAGAGCAGAACAAGAGCCTGCCCTCCATGTCCAACATGCTGCTACATTACTGCTGTTCCTGAATCCACACCGCAGGCAGCTCCCATTCCTATCTGAATCTTGAGCTCTCCAGGGGCTCAAGTCTTTCTCTAAACTACTTCTGGTTCTATAAACAAAGCTCACCAGGAAACACTCACTTTATGTTGAAGGACAGAAAAAATGTCCTTGGGCTAAGAGAAACCTTCTCAGCCAGTGGTTAAATGGAGAAAAAAAACAACCCTTCAGCTCCTTTCAAAAACTTTCCAATGCTATGCAGAAACATGAAACTCCCTAAAGGAGAGACAAAATATTTTGGTTTTCTTATGCAGAATATTTCTTCAGATTGTTCAGCTTCACGTATTTAATGCTAAATATGGTAGAAATATTTCTTATGGCAATGAGGATTCTGCAGGTAGTTCTCTCTTGAGTATCAGTCAACATTCAAGCAGGCAAACAATGACCCTCTAAAAGCTACTGAGGGCACTTTGTGGCAAATCTGAAATAGTTTTCCCTCCCAGTCTGGCAGATACAGAAATCTGGCACTGTCCAAGGAATGGCACAGCTCTTCATACCAGTGACAGATTTCACTTGCATCACTTATAATTCACTACTGGAATTTGTATTTAACACTTGTGCTGGGGACACAGATTTGATTTCTTGGCTCAAACTTGTTTCAGAAAACTAAAAGCAGAGGGCATGACAAAAACCCACAGGCTACAGGTGAGGAAAGATCTAAAACTTTTAAACTCTCCCTGTGATGAAAATCATTCTCAAGCAGGTACTTAGGAAGTAACAAAGTTACTCAACACTAGAACTTATCAGCCTTTCCTACAGAGTGTTCACACATGAAAACAAATGTACAAAGCAGTGTTTCTTCCTTCTCAGCACAATCAGGACAAATTTATTTTGATTTTTTTAATATAATGGCTTACTACTACTTTCTATCATGAGCTGATTCCACCACTCACCTGAGCAGGTGAAGAGTTGGTAGAACAGCCAAACCACAGAAGCATAACAAGGAATAGTGAAAAAAGCTTATCTTCTCAAAGTTGTGAGGTGAAAGATTATTAGCCATGTTCCTTAATAGTCTCAAGACAATCAAGTAGTTACTTTGGGAAAGAACAGTGCCTGCCCCCTCCATAGTTTTCATCTCTTTATTTTTAGGGCATACATAAACTAATCTCAAACAGGTGAAACAACCACAGTGTTTCAATGAAGTACCACTTGCTTTAGTATGTACATTCTGAATTTTCCAACAATTTTTAGAAATCTGTTTTACTCATATGCCTATGACTTCTTTAATTCAAGAGGTGCACTTAGAGAACCTGAACCTGAGAGCTTCGCAAATCACACCACAAAGATTCACAAGACCTTTTCATTTTAAGGGACTTCACTTCAGACATACTGTTATTTTAGCAATAAGGGTGTTTCATTCATTTCATGGTTTACAATTCATCAAGTCCAGCCACCTGAACTGTTCATTTTAGAATGCACTAGCAGCACAAACACAGTACCTACCTGGTCTTTGGAAAAAGCTTTGACATGAATGTTCTTGACCGTCTGAACTACACCATCATAAAATTTCACAGTGTACGTACCTAAAATTGGAAAATAAGGCACACGAAAGTTCAAAGATCAGAAGTTATTTAACAGGGCATTCATAGAATCATAGAATTGATTGGCTTGGAAAAGACCTCTGAGATCATCAAGTCCAACCCTTGGTCCAACTCCCGTCCCTTTACCAGATCATGGCACTCAGTGCCACGGCCAATCTCAGTTTAAAAACCTCCAGGGATGGGGAATCCACCCCCTCTCTGGGCAGCCCATTCCAATGTCTGATTACTCTCTCTGGAAAGAATTTTTTCCTGATCTCCAACTTCAATTTCCCCTGGCAGAGCTTGAGCCCATCATGCCCCCTTGTCCTATTGCTGAGTGCCTGGGAGAAGAGACCAACCCCCACCTTAACATTCCTTAACAGCTCCAATACTCCAGCTGAATACTCAGCTCTAGATAAAAGCTGCCTTACCCATGTTGTTAGAACCCTCAACAGCAGAGCTCCTGTCACAGGCAGTTACCCAAAATAATTCTGGTCAGAATAAAAGTGCCTGTCTGATCTTAGAGTTGCTCCTTAGGTGCCTTTTACTCACAAAATTCCAAAATATTCTTGGTGGAATATTCTGATACATAATTACACAGCCTTTTTCTCCTTGATCTTCCAACACAGTCAAACTAAAGCAAGCCCAGCACCAGAACAAGTCCTCCATTCCACAACCCCTCTGATTTTCAAAGGGTTTTTGCAGCTCTGACACAGTTTTATTGCAGTTACACGCATCTCTTGACAAGAAACTTAAGAAACAATTTTTCCCAAGTATTTATGTAAAGCAATTCCTGATTGGATATCCCAGCAGAAAGGTTTTATGTCATGAACAGGGTAAGAGGCTGAAAAAGTTGTCAGAAGACAAACATATAACTGAAAATCCTACTTTCCACAGTTATCTTCTGTCTGCTGTACTATCTTTCCACCTAAGCAAAGAGGTTCCAACACAACCAGAAATACATCACTAACAACCATGACAAAAGCAGAAGGAAGTCCTTACCATCTTTGTTAACAGCAGTGACCTTGGCTGGGTAGAAGCGACAGTCGGACCAGCAGGCCAACACCTGGTCGTTGACATGGAAGCCCTGCAAGACAGGAGCGGAGTGTCCCCACCTGAGCACGACTGACATACACAACTTCAGTAAAACACTACCAGACTGAGCAGAAACTGCACATTAAACTGCTACACACTCAAGTGCCTTGTCACTTCTACTTACTGCACAACCTTCTTCCTCATGCAATCCTTCTTTTCTTAACTGTATCTTCTCTAAGGGACGTAAATAGGGGCTGTCCCAACAAAACCATTCATCGTATCTGTGGTTCCAGCGCTTGAAGTGGATAAGTACTTTTCCCTCTTCATAATCAATTTCCTCAATGTGAGCTGGATACCTGGTCAAAGGTAAATTAAATATTTTAATTAAGAATAAGGTAAGTTGTGTCAGACACTTTATACAAATAGAGCTTGGTTTAGCTTCTCAAATCTTATTAGTAATTTCACGTATCACTTGTATAAGCAATAATGACACTACAAAATGACTAAGAAAAGCACAGAACAAATCCCAAAACTCAACAGCAAAGGCAAATGTTGGCTGCAGCAAAAGGAGACAACCAAGGAATTCTTAGTCTGCAGTGGAAACTAGAGATCCAGAAGTCAGAGAAACCTCCCCTCTACCTAGAAATTTCACATCTTACAAAACTGATTGCTTTAGCTCACTCTAATCAAGAATTACACCTGGGGGTTGTTGAGGGCTTTCTTACAGAAAATGGTCATGTGAGTGATCCAGACTGCATGGACTCTGAGATTGAAGCAGCTACCAGCAAAGAATAAACAAAGGCACAGCTGCTGCTGAGTGGTAAAGAAGAAATCACTCCCCACGAGTTCACACAGCAACTCCCCAGACTTTCACACAGCAACTCTTGGAAGTTTCTCACAGGACTCTTGAGATGCACCTGGGAACTGTTAGGATGTTTTACCAAAACACGGGACTTGTGAGATATGGAATAGAACCAATAATAAATGGTGCTTTATGGTGTGATAATTAATATAGCCAATTAGCACGTAGCTTTGACCCTTTATAAACAGCTTGCAGTGTATCAATAAATGGCATTCTACCTGAAGCCACAATGGCTCATCACGTGATGTCCTTTGTTTCTCCTCTTTATTTACTTTAGGGGGTCAATACACTCACTTCTCCAAGATATCCATCAACAGGAATCTTCCCAGTGCAACAGTAAAAGGCCAGCAGGCACACTAATACTACCCTAAGTTTTAGATTCTCAAAGTTAAACTTCACCTGCAAAGCCCTGGGATTTTAAATATCAATGTCGCAGTATATTAGAAGTAGAGGAGTCTGAGATTAGTCAAATTCAAATGTTTCTGATCAAGAAGAACTTGTAAACTCTGTATTTCTTTAAATTGCATTGGTAATTTTTAACTTCAGTATGTCTTTTAGAATTACAGCATATTTCACTAGAACTGAAGTACTATCCCAAGTACCAGTGTCTTCCTCTCCACGATAATAACACCAGGAGAAAATTTCCACTTGTTGATGTCTTCAGTATCTGGAAGGAAGGGCAAGGCCTCATTGAATTCTGTAACAAAGGCCTGAAGGCAACTCCCAAATCCACGAGTTTATCTGGTAAACCACACTTAAGAGACAGAACAAGTGGCAGAAAGAAGGGGCATCTCAAAAGGATCAAGCCTGATGCTAACAACAAAACCCAGACATGGCAAAATGCAGACGTAAATGCAACCCAGGCTACTACTCCAGAACCCCACCTACACATGGGAAAGGCAAAGCTTCCTACAACTGCAAACTCCAGCAGATGTGAGATATGTCCAGTCATGGTTTGTTCAGAAAGAGCTACAAACAGGCCATGCCTGAGACTTACACCACAACCACAGACTAAGGCCCCACAACACTCAGTGCCAAATGCCTCAAGCCATGCCATTGGTCCATCCCAGTGTACTGCCAAACACAGGCACTGTGCAGGAGGGGGAAGTCAAATGGATGACACTCATGGCAGGAATATCTCTTAACTCATTACCAGCTTCCTGGATAAAAGCAACTTCCTTCATGTGACAGTCAAATTCTTTTCATACTTAGGTAACCTCAAGCACTGCTCTTCACAACGTCATGAGGGGGCAATAGTCAAAATCACAACACAGTTCTATTAAACACGGATTACTTTTGAATACCATTAAGTACAGGTAATGACAAAAATCACTATGCCATTCCCTACAATCCGAGTGCAGCAAAAACAGGGAGGGTATCTCAGATCCTCCCAGTAAGAGCAGACAGAAGGGTGCTCTGGCCACTGGGGCTACAGCAGGCCTAGGCCTTGTCTGGGTTCCCAGAGATGAAGTGGGACAGAGTTCTGATTCATATGACGCTGACAATGCTGTCCATGCAGAAACCACCTCTGGGAAACACCATCCACCTTCTCCCACTGGTGAGAGACGAGCCTCAGCAACAAGAGTCAGCTGACTCTGTGACGCAAGAGTGTTCCCTGCTTCATACACAGTCAGAGGAGAACTTTTTCCACCAGAACAATCATCCCAGAACCAGTGCCACCTGCACCACCCCCCCTCATCTTCCAAAGGCTCCCCGAGGGGAGTCAAAACCATCAGGAGAAACATACCTGACAATGAGACCAAATTTCAGGCTGGCTGAGTCAGTGTGGTGGAAGGAGAGCTCCCAGCCAGTTCCTGGAGAACATGCTGCAAAGCCTCAACAAATCTTCTCTTTCTGGACCAATGGACATCACCACACACACATCAGTGCTCTCGACTGGAACAGTAAACCTACCAGAAACTGTGCCAGATCTGTTCATGAGCCCCGACAGCCCCTCCCCAGTACCACATTCCCTTCAGGTGACAGTGCTGGCAGCTTCAAAACAAAGCAGAAAGGTTCACATTCACAGGCTCTCAGCAGCCCTGAGCCCCACACCATAACATGCAAGCCTCCTCCATTCCACACCTGAACCCCCTCACGGCACTGAGCAAGACACCACGTCAGGAGGCACAAGTGTACACTCATCTATACAGGAGAGCACCAGCGTATCCACACACAGCCTCCAAAACGCCTGTGAACATGCCAAGGGGTGGAGGAAACCTAAAAGAAATTCAGGCTTGTTCATAACAAACCCCATACTTCAGGAGGATACACAGAGTGAAAGGCCAATAGCTGAAGCCTGGCTGAGGCCTGAAAGAGAGAGCACAACTGTGAGGTGTCTAGGGCAGCCCAACACACCCTTCCCCAAACCACAAAGGAAGCACTCAGCTGACTCAATGGGTATTCAACACAGCTAACTCACCCTGGGATTGATTTGAATATTTATCTAAAACACTGTGAAAAACAAGTTGAAATCAGAGACAACTTCTTGCAATATACTAGGAGGGCAAAACAAATAGTTTTCCAGTTCAATTTGAAAGGAATGATGAGCTCATGCCTTACAAGGCCTTATGAACTGGCTAAACAGTAAAGGAAAACCTTTTAAGATGCCCAAACTGCTGGCATTAGTTTTCTAAGAACCCAAGTGACAATCAAAAGCTCAAAGAGGAAACTCTCAATACATCACAGCTAGCAATGACTGGCAACTTCAGACTACGGCTGTCACAGCACAGCAAACAATCTGAAAATGGGTTTATGGCAGACACAAATCCAAACTATTCTCTTCTGGGATGAGGTAAATATCTGCAAATTCCCTGGAGTAGTCTGTCTTCCTTCTCCTTTCCTACCTACTGAAACAGAATTGCTTTAAACTTCCATTCCCTTGGAGCTAGGAAGGGACAACCTCAGTGCATTTCAAAGCAACACAGAGAGCAAAGGAAGGAGAACCAGTACTGTGAAGGACAACAGCTGTGGGGGTTCATCTTTTTAGTTAGTGAGACCAATATCTGACAGCACAAACAATTAAACTCATGGGACTGACAATCTAAACCTTAACAGGGTAGCACCAGACTCTCACAACACTAATCTGTTTTTCAACACTCATGAGCCCTAACCAGAGTGAAAAGTCTCTTTCTATTCATTTTACTCAGATAACAGATGCCATTAATTTGCCTACTACAGGTATTCCAGTGCAGTTGCCTTCTTTTCAGTGAGAGAGGATGCAGCGAGCCAGCACCAGAGTTTAGATGATCCCATGCAAAAGGTTTCAGGAAGTCACTCCAGCCAGGACAGCATGTCCATGCCCGTCCCTACAGCAGCCCCCTCTGGGATCTGTCCATTCAGGGCTGCCCTGATGGAGCAGTCCCACTGCTCCACCCTCTGAACTCCAGCACTGTGTACCAAGAGACCCTTCAGCAGGCACAGAAGCACCACCACATGGGCAGAGCTCTCACTCTGCAGCACCCCAAGGTCAACAGACACTACCACGAGTCTTTCATGACAACTTTGATGCATCAACCCAAGCCCTAAGAACTAAGCCAAGCACCAAAAGTACTCATGGTACTCCCTGGAGTTCATGTACAGGAGGTGACAGAGACCTGCACCAGGGAGAGAAGTGCAGTTCCAATATGCTACAACTCCAAATGCAGCAAAGCAACCTCCAGTATGAGCTCTGAAGATGCAAAGTTCACTTTGGCCAGGAGCAGACTCCGCCCTGACTACTCTGCTGGCACACAAAGTCTTTTCTTCTCTAACAGAGTTGGCACCACATCCAAAGCCCCTGAAGTGCCGAACTAGCAATCTGGGGCACAGGTCACTGCCATCAGTGAGGTACATGGGGCTCTGCAATGAAACACTTCCCAAAGCACCACTGCCTTCTGAGTGGCAACAGCGGCCCACAAACAGACCGATGGTTTGGTCCTGAGCACAGAAACCCAAGCCAGCCCTCCAACCCACAGGAAACATCTGCCTCTGTTCTAGGGCCAACACAGCAGCAAAAGTACACACAAGAAAAGCTTGGACATCCCAAGGACTAGCACTGGAAAAAGCAAGTGTCAGCAAACAAAGTACTGTCCCATAGAGGAGTGCACTGTAAGCACATCGTGGGATGGTCCTGGTCACCCAGGGCAGGTGACAGCAGCAGAGGAAAAAGCCATCTGCTGTCCTCCACAAATCCCACCGGGGACCTGTGTCAGCACCGCACCACTAACATTTCTGCTCAGAGAAAATAAGCACCCAGCTCTTACAAACTTCTGTTCAGAAACCCTGAAAATAGAAATACCCACAGCCCAGGTTTCAAAGCTTAGCAAGCAAATGAAAGCTTTCAGAACTGGGGAGTTCATAACTAAGCTGTGAGATCAGAGTTGCCAAGCACTGTGCATAAGACAGGCCACGTAAGATCAAGTGTTTTCAGAAACCAAAGAACGTGGTTTGGTTTTTGACACTCAGCACATCCAAAATTCAAATTCAAGCCCAGGGTTACATGGAAAGCATAGCAGACTGTTGAATTCTGCCCCAAAGTCTTCCCATGCTAGAGCTGTGTACACCCATGCAAAGACACTGGGCTGTGCAAACATGACAGCAGGATGACAGCCACAGACAGCTGTTACCAGCCTTACCCCAACACCAGCTATATCAAACTGCATCTTTAATAACCCTACAGTACAGACAGGCTAAGAGACCTCATTTTTGTAGGCCTGACTAATTTTTGTTGCTGCAGAAACAAACTCAAGAACACCAAATATGCAGGCAGATTCAGATCAATGCATACCTATGCAACTCTGGGTTACACAGGCAAGTCAAATTAACACATAAGTATGACTCAACACACTTCACGTTCTTTATGGAAGAGCTCTGTTTACTTATTTTCACAATTCCAACTCCTTTGTCCCTGCGAAGCAGAGAAATACTCTGCATGCAAGCAGGATATTTTGGAACCAATCCATTACGATGAAGGCAGTGCTCCATCCTTCTGAGATGTCCAGATGGTTTCCAACACTGACTTTGCACACTGAGCCTCTCTGCAAGTTCCAGAGCCTTAAGAACAATCATGCCCAACTCACAGAGACTCCTTAGTAAAAGTCAACTATAGCTGATTCCTGGAAAGAGAAGTTATCTACAGGAGCTAAAGCCAAATTTATTCCTGTATTTAAGAAGTCTTTTGTCTCCAAACAATTTTCATTGTATGCCTCATTCACTGAGAATTACTCGCTAAGTTTTGAGCTGACTACCAGAAATGAACAGTTAGGAAGTTCAAAGTTAGTCCACGTAACTTTTAGGTCCTTTTCCATCTTCCTACTGCAGTGGTTAGTCTAGGAAACTGTTCCCCCTCACAGATGAAGGTGGCAAGACAGACTCCAGAGCAGACACAGTGGAGTGGAATGTTTCCCCACACAGTTCTTGAATTCTAAAGCCAACCACCCTCACATGAGCACAGGCCACAACATTCCATCAGACTTTAAGGCCTATGAATTCACAACAGCACCAGGAAAGGAAGCAGTGAGAAACTGCCTCAGGTATTTTGTACTCCAAGGATTCATTGTTCCATAGTGTCTGCTCTGCAGTCTGTGCACAGCACAGAACTTGAAGAGTGAGCTCAGGAGAACAGGAGTGTGAGGTCCAGCTGGATTTTGGAGCAGCCTCATTCCCAGACACAGCACCAGCACACTCCTCCAGGGCCAGCACCACACGGCACGTCTATCGCCCATTTCAACCACTGGTACAGAAACTCATAAATTAACTACTTTCCTACAAACCAACGACCAGGACTCTTAATATTGTACGAATACAAAATGTTTAAGATATTAAAGACTTAAAGTTAATATAATATGAATGGTTTTAAAAAAATACCAGTTTTTTAATCTGTCACGGGCTTCCAACTGGGCTCCCACCTCAAAGTTGATCCCTCTTCTATTCGGAGGATGTTTTGTCATTTTGTAATATCAACACTGCTGATTTTATTCCCCTGAAAAATGCAATTAAATATCAATCACTAATCAAGACATACACAAAATAAGCTTATGCACTATAATCCCCAGAAGCTGGATGTTAAGGGACTGCTGTAATTTCGGCTTGCAGAAAGTAATGGGGGCAATATCTCTTAAACAAGGGCTCCCAAGTGACAGAGTCCAAAAATGTGCTCAAAATGGCAGCTACTGGACCATGAACATGTGAAGTTCAACCACTGTCCACTGGTCCAAGTTCCAGGTCAATCAAGAACCATGCAACCCAATGTTTATTCACAACTGAGACAGAGGTTTCATAATATCCTCTCCCCCCTCCCAGTTTTGATGAGAACAAGGGATCCAGTAAACAGGAAGTGGGCAAAAACAAACACAATGACAATCTTTCAACAGCTACCACAATGGGGAAACACTCCACAACACTATGTCACTTCATCACTACAAGTGCAATAGAGTTCAAAGACATTAGAAATATGTAGTTTCTCTAATCAATTTTAGAAGACTGTCTTTACTGCTTGCATATTTGCATTGTTTTCATCCAACTTCTGCATTATATTAACCAGAAAATAAAAACATTCTTCATTAAGATTTGTTTCCAACAGATAAAATAAAAGTTTAAGGAATCTTGCCAAAGTAATTTCTTTCAAGGTACATTTACTGGAAAGCCTGGACAGGTGCTATTTGCCCCAAATTTTTGTGAGTCATTCCCCACAATTATAAGACACACATTATCATCTGTTCTTGTAGTCTTCAAGCTCACAAGATCCAAAACCACAAGTAACTTTTATTCAATATCATCATCCTGTATCTTGAAGATTCAATTAAAGATGGACAAAACGGATGCAAGTTAAAATAACAGACCATCTGGTCTGACACTGCAAGAACAAGGAGACGTGCCAGAAACAGGCTGTGTTTTGGCTCACACAGGGCACAACCAGCAATGACATCGACTGAACTGCACCTGTGGAAGGACCAACATTGTGAAGAGCTACTCTGAGTTCAGGCACAGTTCAGAAACCAACAATCCTCAGGAAAGCCACAGAGCTCCTGTGGCAGGGGAGAAGCTGCTCCTTCCCCACACTTTTTAAGCCAAGCCACTCGCCAGGGGCTGCCACAGCAGCAGCCCAGCCCCCTCCACACAACCACCACACCGCCGAGAAGCTGCTCCACCCACAGACCCCTGTGCCTGCCCCTACAGCACTGCCTGATCCCCACCTCTGCCAAGGCAGCCTGCAAGGTATGGGGAAAAGGCTACTGCCCATGAGCGTGATTCACACCAAAAGATAACACACTCCAGACACCTCAGAACTGGAAAGGTTCCTTTTCCAGAGCATCTGATAACAGGCTGAGTTCACACAGCATGGATGTGAATCAGCTCAGGCCTCTACAGGGTGGAGCAGCAGCCCATAGCTCTTAAGGAGCAGGGAGTCTGTAACTTTTAAATGGGAAAGGTAATTAAGAAAAGGTTTGGATGGTTGGGATTTTACAGTTTATTTTGCATTAGAATGAAGTAATTAACACAAAAAGGAAATCTAAGCAGCAAGTGCAAAGCTACAGTGTATTTTTAAGTGGTTTATCCACCCACACCTCAAATATCCACTATTTTCTCTGCAGATTTACATCATTAAAACAGCCCTTTCTCAGACTAGAAACAGAATTTTGTGCCCCCAAATGTGGAACAGACACGTTTCACTTAACACTTGCAGAAGAATTGATATCTGCATGGTATCTTTCCCTTATTTTTCCTTTTCACTAAGGAGGGACATGCCAAGCCAACACACTTCCCAAAGCACTGGCAGTGCACTCTTGCAGCTTCCCACGGTGGTTCTCCTCGGGAAGAGCCATCACCTGGCCCCAGGGACTCATCTCAGCAAACCTGGCTGGGGCTGGAGAGGAACATACACCTCTCCTGACTCCAGGAACTGCATCTCACACAACGGGGCTCATATAAACAAACACCAGCTTTGGTGAGCAAGGTCTTACTACAGTTTCAGTCAAATATTTTAAAAAAATACAAGTATCACAACTAACAGAAAATCGGAAAAAAACAGCCAAAGCCATTTAATCACATTTACAGAAAGAAGAGATTCTGTGAAAAATCTGAACACAGCTACAGTCAGCTACCGTTAACCAGCATTAGTCAGAGCACACACACAGCACACCTCACTGACTTGGCCAAGCCTCTTACAAGGCAGCTGATCAAAGTTGAAAGAGAGAAAAAAACTTTATGGGCAAAAACCTCGGATCACTGGCCCCCCCTCCAAGGTCTCCCCTCCTCTTCCCCCCAAGTTACAAAGGTTGGGCTGCCCTGGGTTGTCTCTGCTGCCCCACCCCTGGTGTGCACGGTGACCCGGCAGTCCCGTGACCAGAACCCATGACAGCAGGCTGGCTCCTCCACTGGCAGCCAACGCCAGAACAGCCTCCTCAGGCAGATACACACTTAGAAGAACATTCCCTGAGACAGATTACTCAGCAGAGGATCCAACTCGTTTCACCCTGAAACACACAGCCTGAGAGCAAGACTGAAACCACGAGACACGACCTTCACTGGAGTCGTCAGGTGGCTCTGACAGACCCGGCCAAGAGGCAACGCCAACCAGCGCTGCCCCAGCGTGGTCTCGGCCACAGGGAGAGCCTCCTGCCCAGAGGGCAAGCACCCCACACAGGGGCTGCCTCTGCTCTGAGGGTTTGTGCCTCAGCCTCTTTCCTCCCCACAAGGACTACTGTAGAACCCTGAACTACGACTGAACAGGCTGGTAACCAACAATGCCCAGACACAGTCAGAGCTACAACTTCGAACTAAGAACCCTTCACTGGAACATCTCTTCTAAAATTTTCTTCTGCAGAAGTCAATTTGTACTGACTTGGTACCCAAAATGTGACACAAGCAGGCTCTCCACTCTGCTAACTCTGAGAATACATTTTTCTCATGTGCTCAACACCACGACTAAACAAGGGGTAGTTACAGGGTTTATCCAAGAGCTGTATGCCTTTTCTCAAAAACCTATTTCACTATAAAGACTGTATCTGTTTCAGGAAAAAACACCTGAGGATTTAGACAAGTCACTACTTCCAACAGAAATGTTTCTAAATCTACATCACTGGAAGTGAAATGTTTCTAAATCTACATCACTGGAAGTGCACGTTGTTTAAAAGGGGCAGCCTTTTCTACCCCATCAAAGTCACCAGGAGGGAATTTAACCTCTGAAGACTATTCAACTATTCAGACACTTACAGGTACCAGTCAGGAAGGCACATTTATCTCAGGGCAATGCAGAGGAGAACAGGTTTACATTAATATCAATCCCTTCTGACTTCTACAACAAGCTTTCTGCTCTGCTAACAGTGTGCACCTTCACCTGTCCTTACTCTCTCCAGCCTTAGGCTGTCAATGCTGAGCCCCAAACTTGGCATATCACCAAATTCCAACAGAAGAGGCTTCCACTTGAAACTGAAGAAATGTTTCATCTTATCAGACAGAGCAAACCCAAGGAGTTATGGCAAACTCTCACTAATAGCAGCCTCTACTGTCTTCCCTCTGGAAACTGCAGAATCACTGCAGCCTTTTACACCCCACACCTACCCTGGCAAAGACTGTTTTCCAAATCCCTGCTGAGCGATTAAAACATTCCTCATGTAGTAACACACCAAAACCTCTGCCTTGAAATCAGCCACACTTTCAAATTTTGTATTGTCTCAATGCAGTGGTTCATAAGCAGCTCAGAAGAAAAGCAGTTCCCTCCTACAATTCAGTCTCTTACCGCCTTCTTTCTTTTGTGCATCCACAACAAACCCGGGCACTTCCCTCTCTCTGCCAGAAGGATACAACAGAGAAAACACATAGTTCTCTGACCTGATATAGGAGAACTGTAAACTTGGACAGTTTGCATAAATATAGTACTACTTTGCATTGCAAATGTCAGTTTTATTCTGGACTGTAAGCCAGCTGTCCAGTTCCTGTGGGGCACTCAGTAGGATCACATGGCAGGACAGGGAACACAAAGCACTGGCAACACCACAAAGGAAAACCAGCCAGCCAGAGACTGTGCTGTGTTCCCTGGAGATGCAGCACACGTGCAACTGCCCTGGGCACCACAGGCAGCACTGCCATCCCTACACAAGCAACACGAGTTTGTTGTTTCCTTCTGGGACAAAACACACTTACAGTTGATTCCCACAAAGCCTGAGCTGCCTCACCCACCCTCTCCACTGTTCCAGACCTGCTGGCACACCTAATGCCCAGGGTGAAACTGCCAAGGACTAAGTCTATCCACACTTTGCACATCAGGGATTTTTTGCTCTGCAATAGTTAGTTTTGACCCTTTACTTCCATCATCTGCACACACAACACCAGCCCCACATGTCCACCAGTGGCAAAGCAATGGAAGCCTCAGGCAGTTCGCTCACCCCTACGATCAGCACACCCTGCAGGTGGGTGAGAGCTCAGCCATGCTGTGCTGAACCACTCACCTGCAGCTGGGAAAAGCTGTGATGGCAGACTGCAAAACAGTGTTTAGGACAGCATTTACATCATACAATCTCCATGGCATCTTACGAACACTAAATGCAAGTCTCACAAACACACGCCACTTAAACCGTGTTGGCACTCACTTGGGAAGCTGATTGCAACAGAGTTACTGCCTGCAGACAAAAACATCTCTGCCCCCCGGCCGTGCCCGCAGCAGCACTGCCACCATGGACTGTGCCTCACTGGGTTCCACCCCACACAGCACCATAAAACCCGCCAGAACAGCTTGTGTGCCAGCTGTCCATCCCAGGCTACCCACACTCCTGCCTGTGCTGTCTGTGCCACGTCACAGCAGGATTTAGGACTAAGGTTCAGGTGAAGCCCTTCACTCTGGTATTTCAAACCACAATGTCTCAGTTCTCTAGTCAAGTCTTTGGGGTTGGAGCTGTTTTTTGTAAAGCAACAGGAGAAGAAACAGGAAAGATTTAATCCAAACAAGACCTTCTGACACTTCAACCAATTCCAAGGAATCCTGCACCACCTTCCTTTTTCTACTCAACAGACACATTTCAAAGACACTGGGCTATAAGCAGTTCTTATTTGCATAACCTGGAGTCCTTAACTAGATCATCCCCACGACTCATTTCTTACTTTAAAAGCTTCCCAGATTCAATTAACAACTACACAGGCAAACTCTGAGCCCCCCAACACTGAAAGTGGCTCCTGAACTGACACTTAACATTTCCATAGTAAGAATATTGTACACTGAAACATTCCCACATGGGGTAAGATGCTGGATTTCAGACTCCTACTTCTCCTCTAGTTTATACATAAACAGAACTGACACCAATAAAAATCTACATTTGCTCTCCTCCTCAGGCAGAATCCAAGATTTTCATAAAGTACTCAGTGACAAAACTGAGCAGATCTCTCACTCTGCCCATGATTACAGGGCAGAGAATGTCATTTTCATGCCCTCAGCAACACTTCATCCAACTGTGCTCAGTGCAAACTGGTGGTGAAACTGCAGCAGAGCAACATGGAGGCAGAAAGTACGAATAGGAGTCATTTAGCAGAAAATTAAATATATTTTCTATAATAAAATCTATTTGAATTACCAAGTGCAATTAAAGAAACAAATACTCATTAGTGAAAACAATTTTTTTCAGTCATTTGATCATGTCCTATTTAGCTGTTCTGGTTTCCCCTTTTTTTTCCCTCTAAAATACCAAAGGTAAAAGACAAACATTCCTAAACACTAAACATGCAAAAACATTTTGGAAAAAAGGTTTGAGTCACATGAAATAATGCAAGTTTTTCCTAAATAAAGCAACACTAGGGGAAACCTACTTTATTGAGACTGACATTTTCCCTCAAACTGAAAATGCACAGTCTTTAAGAATGTAAGAATTTAATGTAGATAAATATTATTCACACCACCTCTGCAAGAATTAAACTCTCAATTTTAAAGCAAAACTTCAAAAGCTGAAAGAAAAACTACAATCAACAAAAACAAGTATCTATGCTTATACTCACCTAGAAGAAACTTGTTACGTAGCCACAAACATTCCAATCACTGATGTACAACTACAGGGAAGGAAAAATACAAGTCATGTGAATTCTGAGACTAAAAGTAGTTCATAGCTCAGAAAAATATTTTCTTTACAATTAATGATAACCCAGTAATAGAGCAACACCTCTAGAATATGAATTTAATGCAAATATTTAATTACAGGTCAGCAGGCTGCTGTGAGCCAGATTAGAGAGAAACTGAAGAGACACTTACAGACAGATATTCCCTCTGCTTTTCTCCATAATTTATTTACCCTGTGTCAAACAGAAGTCACCAGTAACTATCATTACTCCTACTTTGGTACACCAGGTATTGGAGTATTAACTAACTACCTATTAACTCAGCAGTCCTCTCCTGTTAACAACAACCTCAGCTGGATAAACTACATTCACCATGTGGCAGAAGGAGCTGTTTTGCCCATCCAAGAAATGAACTAAAAGAGTTTCTCCAGAGCAGTTCCTTCATCCACAAATCCAATTCCTGTCAACACGCACAGGTTTCTTGGCACTGCAGGAGTGGCACAGGCCATAGGCTCAATTCAGGCTGCAGATCAGACACTCCAATGCCTTTTCTCCTGATTTCCACCTGAACCAAGGCTGTACAGAACCTGTCATGGTTTAGGAATGGTGTTCTCCAATTCCCTGTGTCCACTGAAACCCCTCCCAGCCATGCTGGGATCACTCACTCCCCCCTCCCCTGCAGTGGCTGGAGACAATCAGAGGCACAAGAGGTGAAGATCACAGGTCGAGATAGGAACAATATACTGGAAACAGCAAGGAGGTAAGAAAAGGAACAGTAAGAGCAACAATATTCATAACAAAAGCATACAGGAGACGTGAGCAATTCCCAAGTGAAGGCTCAGTGCAGAGACCTATCACAGCCACTCAGACCCAGGAGGGAGCCTTTTCCCCATTCCCAGAAAATAACAGTGAAGTGGTATGGAATAACCTCCAGGTCCTGGCCATGCCCCCTTCCTGGCTACTGCAAAAATTAACTCTGCCCTGGCCAGATCCAGGACCTTATTCTATACCATCTCCATCATGCCCGAATCCTACACCTTCCCAAGATACACACATACACACACAGGCACAGGTATCACTTCCACAATCAATGGCCCTCCCTCCAAGACAGCTGCTGAGTTCATTTGTCCACGGTGGTGGGTTCTACCCATCCCAGAAGTCTTCCAGGGCAGGAGGGCTGGTGTGCTGCCATCTGGTTAAAGCTGCACCAGGAGCTCAGGGCTGGCTCCCTGCAGCAGTGCCCCCTCCTTGCCCAAGGGGCTTTCCCTCTGAATATACAGCCCAGCACTGGCAGTCAGGGTGCCAGGAGGAGCTGGGCCTTGGTGCCAGTCACTTGGGAAGCAGCTCAAACCCCTCCACAGGCTCCCAGCATCTCTTTCTCAGCTGGGGTGTGACAGGTGCTGTATCTTTGTATCCAGGGTCATCCTCAAGTCTCCCTGGGTACTTTTGCCACAGACTCCAGGAAGGACCATTCTCCCCAGCTACAGAGTAGAGCACATTTTTCACATTTTGTCCTGTCCTGACTGGCCCAAGGGCTACTGCACAGGCAATCTCCTATTTAACTTGTTCAAAAGCTTGCTGTTGTTCAGGACCCCACCTAAAATTGTTCCTCTTCCAGGTCCCCAAACAGCGAGGCCTGACAATCTGCAATCTGGAACATGCATCCTCCAAACACCCACAGCACCCAGGGAAGCCTGTGTTTCCTTCCTGCTGGTCAGTGGGGCAGAGCTGCCATTTTGATGACCACATCCACTGCAATCTGATGATGTCCATCGTGCCATTTCACTCCTAGAAACTGAATTTCCTAGGCAGGTCCCTTGACCTTACTTTGCTTCATGGCAAAACTGGCCTTCAGAAGGATTTGGATTATCCCCTCTCCTTTCTCAAAAACCTCCCCTGCTGTGTTCCCCCATACAATGATGTCATCAATATCCTGGAGATGTTCTGGAGCCTCACCCTTTTCCAGTGCAGTCTGGATCAGTCCATGGCAAATGGTGGGACTGTGTTTCCACCCCTGGGGCAGTCGATTCCAGGTGTACTGCACCCCCTTCCAGGTGAAAGCAAACTGTGGCCTGCACTCTGCTGCCAACGGAATGGAGAAAAAGGCATTGGCAATGTCGATGGTGGCACCACTTGGCTGCCCTGGACTCCAGCTCACACTGGAGCTCCAGCATGTCCGGCACAGCAGCAGTTGACTGTCACCCTCCACTCTCCACTGGACTTACACACTGGCTAGATGGGGCTATTAAAGGGTGAGTGAGCCTTGCTGACCAGCCCCTGGCTCTGCAGTTCACAAATAATCTCGTGGATGGGGGTCACAGAGCCCCAGTTCATGCAGCAGTGCTGACATTGCACTGCTGTGGTGTCATCCAGTAAACTTTGTTCTTCAGCCCCAGCAGTCCCACGGCAGAGAGGTCCTCTGAGAGACCAGGCAAGCTACACAACTGTCATTTCCCCTGTCTCTGCAGCAGTGATCCCAAAAGCCCAGTGGCACCCTTCTGGGTCTCTGATATACACTCTCTTGAGGTAATCTATGCCAAGGATAGACAGGGCCTGTGGGCCAGTCACAAGGGGGTGTTTTTGCCATTCATTCACAGTCAGGCTCATTTCAGCTTCCAGTACAGTCACTGTTGGGATCTCCATGTCACCCCAGAAACACAGATGGATTCCACCCCTACAGACCTTGATGGCACCAGGACACACTGTGCTCGTGTCAGCTAAAGCCCTACACTCCTGTGTGCCAGGCCATTGGATCCACATAGTCCAGAGATCCTGCTGCCCACCTGGCTGCAGGCAGGGCCCTTCTAGTTCTGGTCATCACACTCGTTCCTCATTTCTTGTACATATGAGCTGCAGGTCCCTTCAAGAGGATCAGAAGTAACACCAGCCCTCCTGTTGTGTCTGGAGCTGCACTGATGGCTGAGGGATCTCCTGTGGCAGCAGTTCCTGCTCTCACTGTGTGCTGGGCCACAGGTGGGCTTGCCATCCCACTTCCTATCATCTCCATGGTCATGAGGCAAAACCACAGGTTACTCAATGGTGTGTCCCCTCTACCTCAAAGCAGCCCCACAGAAACACACAAAGGCATGTCAACAGACTAGTAAGCCTCCTAAGAAGTGCTCCTGCTCCAACAGGCATTACTGCCTGCATGGACACAACACACCACACAGAGGGACACTCGCTGGGCCTGCAGGCAAAAAACACCTGAAAATCACATCCCCGTGGTTCCAAAAAGGTTTTCTGAAATACACAGGCCATGTAGCTACTGCCATTTTGACAGCAAAGACAAATTGAGAGCTCCAAGTCACCATTTCTTACCTGAAAAAGGTATTTTTCTGCCAAGGAAGCGCAAGGACTCAAAGCAAACCTACAGGCAGGCAAGGAACAGAAGTATGAAGATAAGGAATAAAATGAAGCAAAAAATAAAGGAGTAGACTTGTTCAATGAACTCTCAAAAACAATTCACAAGACTTCTTAATATGATGCACCAAAGTAAATCCCAAAGGATATTCACCACCTTTTCTTTTTTCTTAGATTTAACAAACCCCACTGCATGCACACAGGGCTGCAGCACAAACCCTGCTAACACCCACCTGCAGGGCCTGAGCAGTGAATGCTCGCCCTGCCCTGTACCCTCTCCAGCTCAGTCCACAATGAATCGCTCACACGTGGGCAGGACAGAGGGGACAAACGCTGGGACAGCCACTGTAAGCTCCTGTCAAAGTCTGGCCAGTTACAGCTACACACAATGCTGAGCTCCTACAGGTGCAGTTACAAAGAAAACGTGCAGTTACAGAGCATTTATCACCACCTACAACCAAATTAGGGATCCTGCTCTCCTTCCCTGGCCAAGGGGGAGAATTTAGGTCAGTATCACTGCCGAGATCATCCAGGAACTACAGCAAAAGAAAGTGCTACAGAGAACTTAGCCAATTAAAGGTAAGAATTAATTACATGCCTCTTACATTTCAGTCAAGGCAGCACTGTTATGAGCAATTACTACTCCCGTCGCATTTCCCAACTTGACCCTAATTAATTACTCTGGATTACAGGCAAACAGATTTTACTCTAAGCCTGCTCAAGTAACATTTTATTTCCATTGAGGAGACATCCACAAACTTATCAGCAGCAATGTAAACTGAACTCTTCCACGAGCTGACTTAGGGCAAATGAAGCACGTTCATGGAAGCCACCTTCCATTATGAAACTATTTAAAGTTACACAAAAATTAAAGAAAGAATTATATGATTACTGATCTTTGCTGAAGTCTTTGCACTTGGCTTTTTTTTGAAAATTGGTCCTGGGAAAGGGTCCTTACTGATTATAGAAAACTAAATAAATCCAGGTCAAAAGCATTTCTGTTACAGAGATGCTCAAATAGAAGCTGCTGTACAGACACTTAGAAAAGGTTAATTCAAGTCACTATCACTCTTTTTAATGCTTGGTTTAATTCTTCTACTTCATACAACACCAAATTTCGTACTCAGAAAGATGATACTTATTTTGGCCAACTTGGGCTCATCAGCGTGATCGATCCCTCCTGATCTACTGTCAAGCTTTTAGGCCAGAAACAACAGCCTGGAATCACAGAAACATCTCTGGTACCCAGATTTGCAGTAAGGAAAGGAGATGCAACTGTTTCCCAAAATTGTACTGACAGACTGTTCTGCTGAGCCCAGCCCTGGTGCGGCCAGACTGTGTGTCCACACCAAGTCAGCCGGTACAAGAACCCACCTGGGGCAGTAAGCCGTGCCTGGAGCCAGGCCGGCCGGGAAGGGCCCCACGGTGCCTCCCAAGTGCTCGCCACGAGGCGGCTCCCGGGGCAGCGCAAGAGGCCACAATAACTTCAGCTGTTTTAAAATACCTTAACGGGACAAAATGCCCGTTAATGCTCCAAAATGCTGGAGAAGCGCCCCAGACTTCACGGGACACACCGGCGCAGAAGGCTCCAGTCGGCGGCACCGTCCGGAGGAACCTCCCCCGGGCGCGGCGAAGCCCAGACGGGGCAGGGACTGCCCCACGCGGGTCCCGTTCCCGTCCCGCCCCCCGAGCACAGCCCCCCCGGCACAGCCCCGGCCCGCCGCAAGGTCACTGTGCCGATGCCGCCGCAGCGCCCGGCCCTGCCCGCGCAGCTCCGCGGCCCCCGGGCGGCTCCTTCGGCGGGGCGGGGCGGGCCGGAGGCAGCGCCGGGGCCGGCCCGGGCTGCGGAGCACAGCGCGTGGGGCACGGCGAAGCGGCCCCGGGCCCACGGGCGAGAGGAAGATGCGCCGCCCGGCCCGGCCCTTTGTGCGCGGGGCCGGGGCCGGGGCCGGGGCCGGGGCCGGGGCCGGGGCCGCGCCCGCGCCCGCCCGGCCTCCCTCCCCGCGCCTCCCCGCCGCACCGCGGACCCGCAGGGCGGGACAGGACAGGGCAGGGCAGGGCAGAGCAGAGCAGACGGCCCGGCCCGCCCGGGCGCCGCCGCCGCGCTCTTACCGAGGGCTCCGCACGGGAAAAAGGCTCAGCCCGAACGCAGCCGCCCCGCCCGGGCCCGCGGCCGCCGAGCCCCGCGAGCACACCGCAGCCGCACAAAATGGCCGCCAGGCTGCGGCGCCGGGGGCGGGGCCGGGGCGAGGGGCGGGGCGAGGGGCGGGGCCGTGGGAGGGGCGAGAGGGGCCGGGGCCGCGGGAGGGGCGAGAGGGGGCGGGGCCGCGGGAGGATGAATGGCGGGTGAACGGGAGTGGCGGGGCGGACACCGGCGGGGACAGCGAGCGGGCGGCCCGGCCCGCCCCCGCCCCGCCCTCCGCCCCTTTTCCGGTCTCACTGAGGTTCCCACACACACCCAGCGCCGCCGCTGGGTTCGGTGCCCCGGTATCGCCTCGTGTGCCGGGCAGCGCCCACCCGAGGGGTCCCGCCGGTGCCACCCCAGGACTGCGGAATCTTCTCTGGGTAAAAGGGCCGTGCTTTCCCTTTTTTAGTTTCGCGATGGTTTAAAGCCAAACTCAGACTGAGAAAATTAAAACCCTTCACACGCTGGAGTTCCTAAAGGCAAACACTACAGCGTTTGCCACCGCGGGCGGACAAACTTCCTGGTTCAGGTGGGTTTCCTGGAAGGACTAATCAAGTCCCACCCAGCGCCCCCAGACCAGCAGAGGTGCCGAGGGGTCCAGCACCGGCACAGCGCGGGCCGGGTTCGGAGCTCGTTCCTCCGCTCCTGCTCCTCCTGCAGCCCCGGAGCTGCTGCCGGTCCTTCTGCTCCTCCTCCTGCAGCCCCGGAGCTGCTGCCGGTCTTTCTCCTCCTACAACCCCGGAGCTGCTGTCGGTCCTCCTGCTGCTACTTCTCCTGCAGCCCCGGGAGCTGCTCCCGGTCCTTCTCCAACAGCCCCGGGAGCTGCTGCCAGTCCTTCTCCTCCTCCTCCTCCTGCAGCCCCGGAGCTGCTCCCGGTCCTTCTCCAACAGCCCCGGGAGCTGCTGCCGGTCCTTCTCCAACAGCCCCGGGAGCTGCTGCCGGTCCTTCTCCTCCTCCTCCTCCTGCAGCCCCGGGAGCTGCTGCCGGCCCTTTTTGTCCTCCTGCAGCCCCGGAGCTGCTGTCGCGACACACATGTGGCTGTTCTGTGCCACCAACCTCCGCCCAGTGCCACCGTTACTGCCTTAAAACACTGTCCCCATCGCTGCACAGCAGCACGTGTTAGTGCTTTGGCAGAGGCTGTGAGATGTGCTGGGAATCTCCAGAAGCACAGTAGCTTGCTAAAAGTACTGCAACAGGGGAAAAGGGGGATTGGAAATGTAGTTACCAGTTTGGACTTCTTGACATTGGGTTCTTAACATTGCAGGTTTCCAGAAGAGAAAAACAAATGGAGGAAAAAAATGAAATAAAAGTAGCACTCCAAAATACTGGGGGAAATATTTATTTTATTTTCCAAAACACCATCATAGTATTTGTGTAAGGGGGTTTTCAATGGCACTGTATTTAATTTCTTCTCCCCAGAAATGAGTCTTCCTAGATCCCACTGGAATCACTCATTTTGCTGTTCCCACTGAGAGCACATGGCCTGTGGCAGCTCACAGATGTGTCTGTGCCAACTGGTGTCATTTCTCCTTGTGCACTGTGCAGGGGCCCAGCTCCTCTATCCAGTGTAAGCATCCATGGGTAAAACGACCAGGAGCACTCGAACATTAGCCATGCCTGCCAGTTCTGCTGGGCCATGGAGCCCATCCCAGGGACTGGGAACAGTGCTGTGCCACACACACCTGGCCTGTCTCTGTCTGTTCTGAGCCAGGTCACAGACAGATCCTGCTTGGATCAGCTGGATCCCTTTGGGTCCAGTGTTTTCCAACACATCAAAGAAGGCAGTAAATATGGACACACTAAGTATTGCAGCCAAGGAAGGGGCCAAAAATAGACAGAGGAGCACTGCTTTTGTCTGTCCCTTCAGGCACAGACCTTCTTTCTCCTGTCCTTGTGTGTCCTCCCGTAGTTCTGTGCTGGAAACTTCAGTGCATTTCCTTGCAGGGACATCACCACGCTCAAAACATCACAGGCTATGCCAGATGAATGCAGGGTGGGGCTCATGGCCCCTGTGGCTCAGCACTCAGCCAGGAAGAGGGGATTGGGGCACACTCTCTGTGCGACAGGATGTGGTCACAAGAGTGTGGCAACGCAGTGATGTGCCACTCCCATGATGTAACAATGCCCCATGGGTATATTGAGACCAGCTGTTGTGCCCCTGGAGCAAAATCCGTGTGGACTCAGTGCAGGATCACAGCACCATGAATGCTCTGGGAAGGACCTGTGGAGCACCATCTCCCTGGTGTCCTGCCAACAGGCAGAGGCACTGCTGAGAGCACTGGCACACAGCAGAGAGGGGAGCACTGGGCAGCCTGGGGCACAGCAGGCTGCTCCAGGGCCTCAGCACCTGCCCTGCCTTGCAACTGCCGTGGAGCTGTCTGTGTGTTCCCAGCTCGGCCCCAAAGACCACACCTGGGAGAAGGAGATACCTGGGAAATGGACCCGAAACTGCTGGACCTCCCACTTGCAGTCAAGATCCCTCAGTTACCCAGAATCAAAACTGTCTGGAGCAGAGGGAAGATAGGGGAAGAGGTAAAGGAAATAGAAGGGGGTGGGTAGATCAGCTTTCCTCTTCGATGAGGTCCCCATCACACAGAGAAGTTCTTGTGACCACCTGCTCTGCAGCAGGAGCTGCAGCCCTTCCATTGCACAGGGCTGGGCAGTGCAGGGAAGCTCCAAGCTCCCTGGAACACAGAGGAAAAGGGCTTGCCTGTTCTCTGCACTGGTTCCTGGCATGTGTGTGGCAGGGCCCCCACCTGCAGCAGGCAGCTTTGTGTCCAGGGGCCAGGGTGATGTGTCCCTCCAGCTCATGCAGCAATGTCGAGCCAGGCTCTGGGGCACTTGAAGGGGCACTGCAGCCTCTTCTGCTTGCCCTGTTGGTGTCTTTGGAGTAGCTTGGATTCCCTGCTTGGGGAATGCACACACTGTTCTCCTCCTCCTCCTCCAGCCTGTGCTGCACATTCCCGAGGCAGGGGCACTCAGCGCAGCCCCTGGGCCTGCCTAACCCAAGGCGACTGGTTCCATGCTTTCCCCACTGGCTGTATTGGAACTGCTGGGCTTCACCTCTGAAGGCTCATTTCTGGGCAGGGCTGCAGCTCTTGCTGGTGGCCAAAGGGGCCTGGTTGCTGCTGGCGTTTGCTGGTGGGGTTTGTCTTCTCTCCCCCCGCCCAGCCCAGCCCAGTCCAGCCCAGCCCAGCCCAGCCTGTCCCCACAGCCTGGCTGTGTGAGCCTCTGCCTTCAGAAAGATGGAGAGGACTTGGTCCTCAAGCTTGACTTTTTCATGCATACTGTGTGGCCTTGCACTGCTGCCCTTTCCTGACTCCTTCACCCTCTGGAAAATCTCTTACAGCTTTGCCAGCCACTTCCTTTTTTCACCCTGGATGATCCCTACAACCACCACCTCAGCATAGCCTACAACTGCCTGCATGACCCCATCCTGCGGGACTACCACACACGCAAGGACGTCCTGAAGCTGCTGAAGAGACAGGGCTTGGTCACCAGTGACAACAAGGCAGGTTTGGTCATCACGCTGATGAGGAGCAGCCCTGTCCAAGCAGGTTTCCAGAGCACTTGCTGCAGCCCTTGCTGCAGGCAGAGGGCAGGGCCGTGGGCTGGTGTTCCTGGGAGCAGAAGTAGCACCAGCATCCCCCTGGCAGGTGCCAGTCCTGCTCTGCTCAGGCTGCCCCGTGTGATGGGGAGGCAGCCAGGACAGGGGTGGGGAGCAAGGCTCAGCCCTAGCTGGGGGGCAATCAAGGGCCCCTAAGGGGGCAGTGGGGGCAATGGTGTGCAGGGGAGCAGCTCCCCCCCACTGGGCCGGGGCTGCTTCGGGGAAGGCAGTTCTGCGTGGTCTGACAGAGCCCGGGGGGTTCTGCCCTGTCCCTCCACAGGTGGTGTGCACTCTGAAGGAGTTCAATGAGTACAGGCAGTACCTGACCAGGCAGAAGCTGCGGGCAGAGCAGGAGTTGAGGTGCCAAGAGGTGGGCAAAGGGTGTGTTGGCGGGGAAAGGCCCCGCGGGTTGGGGCTGTGCCAGCGCCGGGGGCTGGGTGGGCACAGGTGGGAGGGCCAAGTGCCAGCACACGCCGTGCCCAGGGCAGCCCTGCTCTCCTGGCCCCGCTGCCTGCCTGCAGCAGAGGGCTGCCCTGGGCCCCTGGCAATGCTCAGCACACAGGGGCTTGAGTGCTTGTCCAGGCAACACCAAGCCACAACCTGGACTCCCATTTCAGGAAATGACTCGTCCAGCTTTGGCCAAATCAAAGCGTGGCCCTAAACTGCCTGAAGCCACCAACACTTCCCGCCCGGCAGAGCGGCGGCTGAAGGGTCACAAACCTTCTTACCCACCTCTACACAAGACAAGACAGACCACAGTGAAATTGGGGCAGAAGGGTGCCAAGCTGCCCAGGAAGGTCAGCACTGATGTTGGCTCACAGGGGAAGGCAGATGTTGCTGCTGACGGACGGGTCAAACAAAAGTGCCCTGCAGAAAGGACTGGCTGTGCCAAAACCTTGGAGCCTGAGGTTCTTGAAATGGTGGAGAAGAGCATGGAGGAAGAAGTGAAAGCAACAACCTCAGGCAGAAGTTCGGGTGTAAAGACCAAGGCCAAACAGATCACTCGCTCTGCAATACAGCAGATTTGTCTATGTGGACCTGCACCGAGCCCTGATCAGGATTTCCCAGCACCCACTGAGCAAGCCACATCCCAAGGTGGAAAGCAGAGCTGTGCTGCTGAGGACACCCTCCCCTCTGTGGGCCCACAGTCTTCCTGACAGCCCGTCCCTCCGGTGGGTCCCAAGCCCCCTGCCCAGGCTGGAGGGTGTGCAGAGCTGTGCACCCAAAGCCCCTCTGAGGAGAGCAAGGCGTGTGCCGGGACGTGAAGAGCCCCCAGACAGCAAAGACCTCACAGCCTGCTTTTGTCAATAAAGAATTTATTCCTGCACTGGCTCTGGCTGAGCTGGAGTTCATTTCCCCACTGCAGCCCTCGGAGTGCTGTGCTTTGCATTGGGAGCAGGAAAGGTGTTGGCAACACCCCTGTGTTGTGACTCCTGCTGGGCATGGCACCAGCACTGTGACATTGCTGCCCAGCGCAGGGCAAGGTGCTGGGAGGGATCACACCCCCAGGCCAGTTGAGCCACACTGACCAAAGGGCTATTGCAGCCCTTGTGATGTCAGCTGAGATAGAAAGGTGATAGAAAGGAGGAGGAAGGGGCCACATTCTTTGTTTCCAACGTTTGCCTGCGGAGCAGCCGCTCCGTGTGCTCAAGTTCGGCTCTCTGGGACATGGCCGGACATCACTGCTGATGGGAAAGAGAATCAACCTGGTGGCTTTCTGCTTCACTTGTGTGCACACAGACTTTGGCATCTGCAATTTAGTAAAGTGCCTGTCCTAGTTACAGTGGCCAGGATCAGCTTGTCACTGTGTGGGTGTAACCAAAACTGTGTTTTCTACACCCTCTGTGCCATTTCTGATGGACTGTTGATAATGGATCCTTTGCAGCAGCTGCCCAGGGCACACCTGATGCCACAAGCTGGCATCAGAACCCTGTGAAGCATGGGAATGTTTCTGTCTTCACACCAGTGACTCAGCTGTGATAACTCCCCTCCAGGGAGGCATCAGCCCCTTCACACCCAGCCTGAGGGGCCATGTCTGCTCATGGGCCATTAGAGACTGGTGCAATGACCCAGAACATCAAAGATTCCAAAACTATCCCATGGCTTACAGAGTTAAAGCATCCATTGTGAAACTGCCTGCCCTGTGGGAGGTGCTGGGCATTCCCACCTGAACCTGAGCAGATACAATCTTTTGGGTTTGGGACTTCTGGTACCACTCATGGGATCCAGAGGAGGACCAGAACCTTGAAAGGACTGAGACTGCCACTCTTGACCAGACTGTGACCATCATCTTCACAAACTGGTTTCCTTTCCTTTTACTCTGGACTCAGAGGAACCACGTGGGGCTCAGCACAGGGGCCAATGAACACCCCTCTGTTTGTGCCCCAGGATGCTGGGGTATACATCCATTTTTTTGTGGGTAAAAACCATTTTTTTCTCTGTGTCATTGTATTTGTTGTAATAGTAAATTGTAACTCTGACATGTAACCTCTCTTGAGTTGGGTTCATTCCTACCACAGGTTTACCTTTAAACCAGTACAAAGGTCCAAAAAGTGAAAAGGGGGAAAAGCAAAGCCACACCTGGGCATCTTTGCCATGGCAATTCCTCACATTTCTACCTGTTTGTGAGAACACCTGCCTTGCCTGCCTGGGTGACAGGACAGGGTGGGGGAAGGGTCCTGGGGACATGAGCCGCCTCAGCTGGGTCACAAAGAATGGGAGGCCCACAGGCCTGTCCAGGGCGGCCTCCAGGGGGTCCCCACTCGCAGGTTTGGTGGACACTCTCCACATGACAGGCTGTTCTCACAATAGTGTGGCAACGCAGTGATGTGCCACTCCCATGATGTAACAATGCCCCATGGGTATATTGAGACCAGCTGTTGTGCCCCTGGAGCAAAATCCGTGTGGACTCAGTGCAGGATCACAGCACCATGAATGCTCTGGGAAGGACCTGTGGAGCACCATCTCCCTGGTGTCCTGCCAACAGGCAGAGGCACTGCTGAGAGCACTGGCACACAGCAGAGAGGGGAGCACTGGGCAGCCTGGGGCACAGCAGGCTGCTCCAGGGCCTCAGCACCTGCCCTGCCTTGCAACTGCCGTGGAGCTGTCTGTGTGTTCCCAGCTCGGCCCCAAAGACCACACCTGGGAGAAGGAGATACCTGGGAAATGGACCCGAAACTGCTGGACCTCCCACTTGCAGTCAAGATCCCTCAGTTACCCAGAATCAAAACTGTCTGGAGCAGAGGGAAGATAGGGGAAGAGGTAAAGGAAATAGAAGGGGGTGGGTAGATCAGCTTTCCTCTTCGATGAGGTCCCCATCACACAGAGAAGTTCTTGTGACCACCTGCTCTGCAGCAGGAGCTGCAGCCCTTCCATTGCACAGGGCTGGGCAGTGCAGGGAAGCTCCAAGCTCCCTGGAACACAGAGGAAAAGGGCTTGCCTGTTCTCTGCACTGGTTCCTGGCATGTGTGTGGCAGGGCCCCCACCTGCAGCAGGCAGCTTTGTGTCCAGGGGCCAGGGTGATGTGTCCCTCCAGCTCATGCAGCAATGTCGAGCCAGGCTCTGGGGCACTTGAAGGGGCACTGCAGCCTCTTCTGCTTGCCCTGTTGGTGTCTTTGGAGTAGCTTGGATTCCCTGCTTGGGGAATGCACACACTGTTCTCCTCCTCCTCCTCCAGCCTGTGCTGCACATTCCTGAGGCAGGGGCACTCAGCGCAGCCCCTGGGCCTGCCTAACCCAAGGCGACTGGTTCCATGCTTTCCCCACTGGCTGTATTGGAACTGCTGGGCTTCACCTCTGAAGGCTCATTTCTGGGCAGGGCTGCAGCTCTTGCTGGTGGCCAAAGGGGCCTGGTTGCTGCTGGCGTTTGCTGGTGGGGTTTGTCTTCTCTCCCCCCACCCAGCCCAGCCCAGTCCAGCCCAGCCCAGCCCAGCCCAGCCCAGCCTGTCCCCACAGCCTGGCTGTGTGAGCCTCTGCCTTCAGAAAGATGGAGAGGACTTGGTCCTCAAGCTTGACTTTTTCATGCATACTGTGTGGCCTTGCACTGCTGCCCTTTCCTGACTCCTTCACCCTCTGGAAAATCTCTTACAGCTTTGCCAGCCACTTCCTTTTTTCACCCTGGATGATCCCTACAACCACCACCTCAGCATAGCCTACAACTGCCTGCATGACCCCATCCTGCGGGACTACCACACACGCAAGGACGTCCTGAAGCTGCTGAAGAGACAGGGCTTGGTCACCAGTGACAACAAGGCAGGTTTGGTCATCACGCTGATGAGGAGCAGCCCTGTCCAAGCAGGTTTCCAGAGCACTTGCTGCAGCCCTTGCTGCAGGCAGAGGGCAGGGCCGTGGGCCGGTGTTCCTGGGAGCAGAAGTAGCACCAACATCCCCCTGGCAGGTGCCAGTCCTGCTCTGCTCAGGCTGCCCCGTGTGATGGGGAGGCAGCCAGGACAGGGGTGGGGAGCAAGGCTCAGCCCTAGCTGGGGGGCAATCAAGGGCCCCTAAGGGGGCAGTGGGGGCAATGGTGTGCAGGGAGCAGCTCCCCCCACTGGGCCGGGGCTGCTTCGGGGAAGGCAGTTCTGCGTGGTCTGACAGAGCCCGGGGGGTTCTGCCCTGTCCCTCCACAGGTGGTGTGCACTCTGAAGGAGTTCAATGAGTACAGGCAGTACCTGACCAGGCAGAAGCTGCGGGCAGAGCAGGAGTTGAGGTGCCAAGAGGTGGGCAAAGGGTGTGTTGGCGGGGAAAGGCCCCGCGGGTTGGGGCTGTGCCAGCGCCGGGGGCTGGGTGGGCACAGGTGGGAGGGCCAAGTGCCAGCACACGCCGTGCCCAGGGCAGCCCTGCTCTCCTGGCCCCGCTGCCTGCCTGCAGCAGAGGGCTGCCCTGGGCCCCTGGCAATGCTCAGCACACAGGGGCTTGAGTGCTTGTCCAGGCAACACCAAGCCACAATCTGGACTCCCATTTCAGGAAATGACTCGTCCAGCTTTGGCCAAATCAAAGCGTGGCCCTAAACTGCCTGAAGCCACCAACACTTCCCGCCCGGCAGAGCGGCGGCTGAAGGGTCACAAACCTTCTTACCCACCTCTACACAAGACAAGACAGACCACAGTGAAATTGGGGCAGAAGGGTGCCAAGCTGCCCAGGAAGGTCAGCACTGATGTTGGCTCACAGGGGAAGGCAGATGTTGCTGCTGACGGATGGGTCAGAGATGTGTTTGAACAACTAAGTGCAGCAGAAATCCAGAAACTCCAGAACCTGGCTCTGGCTGTTGTGCTCAGTGTTTTTGGGAGGCTGAACATTCCTCGGGATCAGCGTGTCAGCTTTTTATGGAGGGCTGCCCAGGGGATCAGAAGAGGATCTTCAGGCAGCTGCATGAGATCAGAACCGTCACAGACATCTCGAGATCACCATCAGGAAATGGAAGTGGTGGCCCAAGAGCTGGTAGCAACAGTGTTGGACATGTTGGCGCACCATCTGGAATCCAAAACTTTTGAGCGAGGGGCAGCAGCCAGGCAGGAGGAGCTGCCTGATGATGGAGTCACCCAAGTAGACAAATCCAAGGAAGCTGAAACAGCCACTTTACATGCAGCACATTCAGAAGTTTGCCTTGCTGAGCTCACCAGAGTCACTGTTAAGAATGTTCGAAACCTCTTGAAATCGATGGTGGCTTCTCAGTTTGAAGGAGACTCCAGCTGTGAGTGCACAGAAACCCTGGAGCTCCACAGCGGCCGCCTCTCCCAGGGACAGTCACAGCCACCCCAGACATGTCTCTCAAAGCAGGGCAAGGAAAAAAGACGACGATTCCCCAGAGCATCAGAGCAGCAGAGGCTGGAAGCGAGCATGGGGGGGAAGTTGCCCCTCTTACAGCAAAAGTGCCCTGCCGAAAGGACTGGCTATGCCAAAACCTTGAAGCCTGAGGTTCTTGAAATGGTGGAGGAGAGCATGGAGGAAGAAGTGGAGGCAACAAACTCAGGCAGCACTTTGGTCATAAGGACCATGGCGAAACAGATCACTCGCTCTGCAATACAGCAGATTTTTCAATGTGGGCCTACACTGACCCCCGACCAGGATTTCCCAGCACCCACTGAGCAAGCCACATCCCAAGGTGGAAAGCAGAGCTGTGCTGCTGAGGACACCCTCCCCTCTGTGGGCCCACAGTCTTCCTGACAGCCCGTCCCTCCGGTGGGTCCCAAGCCCCCTGCCCAGGCTGGAGGGTGTGCAGAGCTGTGCACCCAAAGCCCCTCTGAGGAGAGCAAGGCGTGTGCCGGGACGTGAAGAGCCCCCAGACAGCAAAGACCTCACAGCCTGCTTTTGTCAATAAAGAATTTATTCCTGCACTGGCTCTGGCTGAGCTGGAGTTCATTTCCCCACTGCAGCCCTCGGAGTGCTGTGCTTTGCATTGGGAGCAGGAAAGGTGTTGGCAACACCCCTGTGTTGTGACTCCTGCTGGGCATGGCACCAGCACTGTGACATTGCTGCCCAGCGCAGGGCAAGGTGCTGGGAGGGATCACACCCCCAGGCCAGTTGAGCCACACTGACCAAAGGGCTATTGCAGCCCTTGTGATGTCAGCTGAGATAGAAAGGTGATAGAAAGGAGGAGGAAGGGGCCACATTCTTTGTTTCCAACGTTTGCCTGCGGAGCAGCCGCTCTGTGTGCTCAAGTTCGGCTCTCTGGGACATGGCCGGACATCACTGCTGATGGGAAAGAGAATCAACCTGGTGGCTTTCTGCTTCACTTGTGTGCACACAGACTTTGGCAATTGTTTCTTAGTGAATTGCCTTATCCCAGCCTGGAAGTCGTTTCCATCTCGTTCTCTCTGTGCCGTTTGGCTGGGAAGGGCAGTGATGGAGCGGAGACACAAAGATACAATATCTATATTGCAGGCTCCAGGAACAGTAGTTACCAAGTAGCAAAGCTGCTGTGTGGGACATGGAGTTTGTCAGGTGCGCTGCTCATGTCTTTCTTTTGCTGAGTTTGGGAATACATTAATATAAACAAGGGCTCTGTACTTTGCCCTTACACTGATGGCCTTGTCTCACTGGAGGAGCATCTTCTGGGGATGACGGAGGAACACACCCTCCCCTCCCTGCCCAGGATTGGTATGAATGGCTTCATAATGAAGTCTCCCATGGTCTCTGCTCATCTTTTTCTAAGTTGTTCAATACTGTTCATATCATTAACACTACTGGCACACTATGGAGTTTGTGGAATCTGTTGTTATCTGGGTGTAAGAGAACTCAAACTTTAGGTGAGAATAAATTGAAATGTGCCCTGAGGTGCTCGGTTCCTGGGTGGCAGGGTGTGTGGGAGGATTTGGGCAGGTTCCTCGGTTGGTTAACACCTCCCTTTACCTGGGCCTTTGCAGCTGAACTCCTGGCAAAGTGATGCATCACCTGTTGGAAGGGGCCTTGCCTACCCCAGTGAAAACCAGCAGCTTCCTGCCCTGCACTGCACATGGCCAGTGCCTGTCGAGCCACAGTTCAGTACCCTGAGAGGACTGCAGTGGGCATGGCCCCAAACTGCAATGGAGGGCACTGTGGATGAGACAGGCACTCAGACCAGAACAACTACAGTCATTGTCCCAGGAATGAAAAGCTATAAACTGATAAGGTAAGCTACAGGTCCATATCATCAATTAGTAAGAGAGGGAGAAAAAGGAGAGGCAAGGAAGGAGGGGAGGGGGTAGATCAAAAAGCCAATCCTTCAACAAAGAAAATGAAAAAATGAAAAAAATCTAAGAGGAAACCAAAGTTCCGTGGTCCCTGAGCACATCCAAACTTTGAGGTTGGTGAAAAGATTCCAGCTGCCTGCCAGGTGAGCAAGTTCCTACCTGGCTGTTCAATGCTGGGATAATGGGGCTGATAGCAACTGGAAGGTCGTGAAGCCCAACAGAGATTGCTAGAGACTGGGAAATTGAAAGAGGAATTGGAAAAGAAGAAACAATTTGCAGACTCTGGAGACGGCTCTTCTAAAGTGTGAAGGCAAGGTATCCATTTAGGGGTATCTTGTGAACTCCCCAGGAAAGGGGAACACTGCAGATGAAGGTGTCCAGCACTGGAGAGAATTAGCAGTGCTGGAAATCATTTGTAGTAATTTATGAAGTGATAGCAGCTCTAAAGATGCAGAGGATGTTCCTTGCACAATGGCCATGTGGAGGAAGGTGCTTCAAAGTGCCCCTGTATCACATTCCAACAGCCTGGCAGGACTGTATTCCCCACAAGGGATATGCCAGCTGGAGAGGTGGCATCCTCCTGGCTCCGAAATGTAGAAACTCTGGGCACATCCCCATTCCCACGGGCCAGCAGCTCAGCTCTCAGGGGCAGTCCAGGAGATCAGTCCTCTCCTGCCCTGGCCAGAGGGAAAGGAAGCCTCAAGCACAGGCCACATGGTGAACTCTGGTTCTTTCTGTGTGACCGGGGGAGACATGAGGAAGTGGGATGGTGAACCCACTTCTGAGCTGAGAGCCTATGTGGGTGAACTGAGAGGGAAGAGAGCTGTGGAGAAGGGGTCACCCAAGAAGGCTGTCAGTGTAGTTACCACAGAGACACGAGAAGCAAATCAAGGCAGACCTAAAAGGAATGAAATCAGCTCCTTTGATCCTTGTGAAGAGATTTCTGACCTGGCATCACAGTGGTCAGACAGTGAATCCTCTGGCCAGGAACAGGAATGAAGGGCCCCTGCCTTGGCCAGGAGGAGAAAAGGGATGACCAGGCACACTGGACTGTGTGGATTTGATGGCCTGGCAAAGCAGATCCACAGAGGTGTAACAGCTTTAGCAGATACTGGTGCCCAGTGCACACTGATGGCATCAGGGCACAGGAGTGCAGAACCCTCTGGATCTCTGGAGTGACAGGGGAATGGCAGGAGTTGTCTGTGTTAGAGACAGAAATGAGTTTAAGAGCGTACACGTGGGCAAAGCTCCCCCGGTGAGTGGCCCAGAGGGCCCTTGTATTCTTGGCATTGACAGCCTCAGGAAGACGTAATTCAAGGATCTCTCAGCTGGGTCACACAGAATGGGAGGCCCACAGGCCTGTCCAGAGGGGCCTCCAGGGGGTCCCCCCAACAGCTTTGGTGGACAGTTTCCATGTGACAGGAGCACAAGGAGTCAGTGCAGGATCCCAGGACCAGGAGAGTCATTGGAAGGGGCTGTGGAGTGCTGCTCAGGATCACACCACCAGGAGAGCTTTTGGAAGGAGCACTGCTGTGCAGGAGGCTTGCTGAGCTGACACCTGGGTGTCTGTGTGTTCCCAGCTCCCCCACAAAGCACCGCACCTGGGAGGCTGAGCTGCTGGGCTGATGGATTCTGACCTGCTGGACCTCCTACTCAGAGTCAAGATCCATGTGAAGCTCGGATCCAAGCCTGTCTTCTGCAGGGGAAAGATAGGGGAAGAGGTAAAGGAAATAGAAGGGGGTGGGTAGATCAGCTTTCCTCTTCGATGAGGTCCCCATCACACAGAGAAGTTCTTGTGACCACCTGCTCTGCAGCAGGAGCTGCAGCCCTTCCATTGCACAGGGCTGGGCAGTGCAGGGAAGCTCCAAGCTCCCTGGAACACAGAGGAAAAGGGCTTGCCTGTTCTCTGCACTGGTTCCTGGCATGTGTGTGGCAGGGCCCCCACCTGCAGCAGGCAGCTTTGTGTCCAGGGACCAGGGTGATGTGTCCCTCCAGCTCATGCAGCAATGTCGAGCCAGGCTCTGGGGCACTTGGAGGGGCACTGCAGCCTCTCCTGCTTGCCCTGTTGGTGTCTTTGGAGTAGCTTGGATTCCCTGCTTGGGGAATGCACACACTGTTCTCCTCCTCCTCCAGCTTGTGCTGCACATTCCCAAGGCAGAGACTTCCCCGTGGCCCATCTGAGGAGACAGAGGTGTGTGCTGGGAGGTGAAGAGCCCCTGGACAGCAAACACAGAGCTACACCCTTGCTTTTTCAATAAAGAGTTTACTCCCAAGGGCTTCCTTCGAGTCAGGCCAAAGTGTGTCTGGACATTTTCCCTGCCATAACCTGTCTCATTCTCTTCCCTTCTACAGCCCCAGGCTCACTGAGACTCAGTTGTACAGGGAGTCAGAGGTAGGGAGGCAAGGAGTAAGCCAGCATTTTTGCCTTGATTGGCAAGCTTTGCTATCAGGCAAGTCAAGGGATGGGTTGGGGCCTTTCTCTGACTTCTCTGGGAAGCAGTTTGGGTGTCACCTGTCAAGCTTTTCTTCCTGCTCAGCAGGAGTGGTGTTGTGCACCCACAGGACCTGCTGTAGGGAGTGGAGGGAGCTGTGGCAGGACAGGGCAGCAGGAGCTGAGCTGGCAGTGGCACAGGCAGGGCACTGCCCTGTCCAGCACAGGCCAGGCCAGCGGTAAATGGGAGCAGAGCAGGGACGCTGGTGGTGACCAGAGGAGCACTAGAAATCGCACAGGACTGAGGCAGAGCAGGGCAGGGCAGGCAGTGCCAGGCTGCGATCAGGGTCCCCGCCATCATGGGAATGGCTGAGCAGGGGGCCAGGCTCTGCCATCAGGTGACATTCCTGAGGCAGAGGGAGGAAGTTCCCACTGAGATATCCTTCAGCTCCTTCCCTCCCAGGGCCCCACTGCAGCAGCGCTTCGGGAGAGCTGGCCCCGAGCTCGGCAGCTCCGCCGATGGCACTGCCCGTGCTGCTCCCCCCACAGCCCAGGGGCAATCCCACCGGGAGGCCAGTGCCCCCCGGAGCAGCCCCCGCGCCCGGCCGGAGTGCTCCCTGCCCCATCCCCTGCCCTCCTGCTGCCCGGCCACCCTGGGGCCGCAGTGACAGGGAAAGGAGGGGGCTCTGCCCGCAGGACCCGTCCCCGCCTGCCCACGGGCCGTGCCAGAGGCAGGAGGGCTCAGCTGGCTGCGCCATCCACACGGGGTCACTGCGGCCCGTGCGGCAGCGGCGGGTCCTGCCTCGTTCCGAGCCCAGCGCAGGGGGATGAGCCGGGCCGGCTCACACACCCCTGCACAGAGCCCTGCCCTGCACACCTGCGGGCTCACACACCCCTGCACAGAGCCCTGCCCTTCATAGAGCCCTGCCGGGCACACCAGCGGGCTCACACAGCCCTGCACAGAGCCCTGCCCTGCACACCTGCGGGCTCACACACCCCTGCACAGAGCCCTGCCCTTCATAGAGCCCTGCCGGGCACACCAGCGGGCTCACACACCCCCCTGCACAGAGCCCTGCCGGGCACACCAGCGGGCTCACACACCCCCTGCACAGAGCCCTGCCCTGCACAGAGCCCTGCCGGGCACAGAGCCCTGCCAGGCACACCAGCGGGCTCACACACCCCCTTGCACAGAGCCCTGCCGGGCACACCAGCGGGCTCACACACCCCCCTGCACAGAGCCCTGCCCTGCACACCAGTGGGCTCACACACCCCCCTGCACAGAGCCCTGCCCTGCACACCAGCGGGCTCACACACCCCCCTGCACAGAGCCCTGCCGGGCACACCAGCGGGCTCACACACCCCCCTGCACAGAGCCCTGCCCTGCACACCAGTGGGCTCACACACCCCCCTGCACAGAGCCCTGCCCTGCACACCAGCGGGCTCACACACCCCCCTGCACAGAGCCCTGCCGGGCACACCAGCGGGCTCACACACCCCCCTGCACAGAGCCCTGCCCTGCACACCAGTGGGCTCACACACCCCCCTGCACAGAGCCCTGCCGGGCACACCTGCGGGCTCACACACCCCTGCACAGAGCCCTGCCCTTCATAGAGCCCTGCCGGGCACACCAGCGGGCTCACACACCCCCCTGCACAGAGCCCTGCCGGGCACACCAGCGGGCTCACACACCCCCCTGCACAGAGCCCTGCCCTGCGCACCAGTGGGCAGCATGCAGGGAGCAGCACTCTGTGCCCAGCTCTGCCCATCGTGCCTCGCCCTGCCCAGACCTGTCCTTGCTGGGCGCTGCTGGGCATCCCCCAGGGCTGTCTGTCTGACCTCCAGGCTGTTCCCAAAGTGTGCACCAGGCTGGCAGGTGAGAGACTCACCTGGCAGTGTGCCAGCACCACAGCTGCACTCCACATCTGGCTGCTTTCTACCCTGGCACAGTTTCTCATCCCTTCCTTGTTGACCACAGCACCCCAGACCAGAGGCTGGGAAGTGGCTGCAGGTTTCCAGGGAAGGGTGTCCACCCTCAGGCTGTGCCCTTGGCCACAGCTGGCACAGATTCCCCCATGGAGTGGCTGGGAGAAACACACAAACCGGCAGGCCCTTCCACACCAGTGCGCCCAGACATCCCCGCTGATCCAGCTGGGAGAAGGGGAGAGCCTGTAGACCCTTCGTCTCCTCGTCCTTTATGGGGCTGTCTACTTGAGACCCTGTTCTGCAGGCCTTCTGTGGTCCCTGGGGCTTTGGAGTCTGGCTAACCCACCCTGAGGGCGGGCAGGTTGCACCCACTGGCAGGACACCCAGCCCGGTGTTTGGGTCCCATTTGCAATTGCAGTGCCCTTGTCTTCCCCAGCAGGAAGGTCCTTTCAGGGAAGCTGAACCTCACAGCTGAGGCAATCCAACAGCTCACTGCCCTCAAAAGAGAGGGCCCTGCTCCCCAGCCAACCCATGCCTTTCACTTCCCTCACCACCCACCCAGTCTCCCTGCTTCCTTGGGATCTGAAGGAAGGACAAGACATAGCACAGAAGGGATGGAGGAATGGGGCTGCAAGTGGAGATGAGATGACATAACCCACTAGTTCTCCTTCGGGAGAAGTCTTAGCTTTTAAGATCAGCCTTGAGCTTCTCAACACCTTCAAGGCCTTGGGCCCCAGTTGCTGTCAGCACCATCCCCTACAGCTGAATTCCCACTGTCCTCCAGCCCTCAGACACAGGCTCCCTTTATGGGAGGAAACACCAAGCACTTCAGACAAAATGGGATAGAGCTTCCATGGTGACACAGAGGAAGGTCCAGGCAGAGACCAGGCAGGAGATGCAGCTTCAAACCTTCGTGGCCTGGGAAGAGTCCTCAGCTGGTGCTCCCTGCTTGGGAAGGAACAGTTGAGATGTTGAGTGACTCCACTTGTCCCAAAAGCTTTCCAGCATGGTCACCTGGAACACTCAACACTGGCAGGCTCCCTGTGTGGTCCAGCTCACTCTGAATGCCCATGCTTTACCCTGTCCCCTCACTGTGGCTGAGCTGGTTTCCCCAGTTGATTGCATGCACACCTGGTTCTCTCCACCATTGACCATGGCTGGCAAACGCTGTAGGACAACAGGAGCTCAGCAGCTAAATCAGCTTTCCCCATCCTACAGCTGGGGAGTGTCCTGCAAACAGCCCCTGGGTGTCCCAGAGCCCTGCCCCGCACAGCCCCAGCTCAGCGCTGTGCCCAGCCTGCCAGGGCTGTGCTGCACCCACGTGCCATCAAACCAGTGCTGGGGCAGCGCCGGGACAAGGGCCCTGCCAGCTCTGCCTCCTGCCTGTGCTGCAGGGCTCCCAGGGCAGGCTGCCCATTCCTCTGCTCTTTGTCTTCCCACGGGGCTGATACAGTGCAAAGCTTCACGGCAGGATTAGACTAAAGTGTGGCTTCCCACTGCCTGAGATTCTGGAGAAGGTGGTAAAACTTCCATGCACCTCTGCTTTGAGGGAGAAATTGAGTATCTGTAGTGGCAAAGAGCAGGGGAGGAGAGACTGCAGGAAGCTCCTCTGCCAGCAGGGGTGGCCTTGGGGTTACCCCATCCTGGAAAACACCAGGCAGCTGCCAAAGCCAAGCCCTCCCTTCCTGCATCTAAAGCTGAACCTACAGACAGGTCCAAAACCCACCTGTGATCCCCAACATGTGTCCATCCTCTGCAGGAGCCGAGGTGGCACCTGGGCAGCAGACCCAAGGAAGGGCATGGTGTCTGTCAGTGCCACCAGGAGCTGTCAGAATCGCTTTCACCCCTGCCGTTGGCACATTCTCAGGATTGCAGACAGCAAAAGACTCTTGCCAGGCTCTGTGAAAAGGAGACTCGAAGCGGCCAGAAATCCAACAGCACCAGCAAGAGCACTGTAGTGGGCTGGCCCTGGCTGGATACCAGGTACCCACTAAAGCTGCTCTCTCCCTCCCCTCTGCAACTGGACCAAAGAGAGAAAAGACAACGAGCGATTCATGAGTTAAGAGCCGGGAGAGTTCCCTTACTGATCATCCTCACAGGCAAACCAGACACAAAGTGGAGATAATTAAATTTATTACTGGCAGGATCAGAGCAAAGAGGGAGAAATAAAATAATCTTGAAATCACCTTCCCCCCACCTCTGCCTCTTTCCCAGTTCTCCTCCTCCCCTCTCAGCGGTGCAGGGAGCTGGGAATGGGGGTCCCAGTCAGTTGTTGGTGGTGCTGCTGCTCAGGGAGAGGAGTTGCAGTCCTTGCCTTGCTCCCCATGGAGTCCCTGCCATGGGAGATTGTGAGGATTATTAAGAGTTTTTGACTTAAGAAAGGCCTTTGGAGCAGCAAGCAGTGTCTGAGGCCTAGTAGTTGGTACCTTTTGGCACAGAAATGAAAACACTGAAAATGAGTGCTGTGAGAAAAACCAGCAAGCTAGTAAAAACAAAATGAGATAAGGAGGTTTTGGGAGAAACTATCCATGAGAAAGGAATGTTAAAGAGATAAATTTCTCACGGGAGAGAGAACATCTGGCCAAAGAGTGACATCCAATTAGAAGCCGTAATAAAGCTTATAGACACTGCTATTCAACCAATGGGAGGTGGCCATGGGTGGGATTTTACAATATATATTGTGTAACTTGTAGTTAAAGTCTGCTTTTGCCTTTTCCTATTTTTTTCCTTTTTCTTTCTTCATGTAGTGATGTAATAAACTATCTTGTGTGCAACACCTGAGACTTCTGTCCCCTTTTTAGCCGCCACAACCTACTGCGTTTAATGACAGGAGACAGTCCTGTCTGAGCCCCTCCAGCGTGAGTCCATCCCATGGCAAGAGTTCTTTACCAACTGCTGCCATGTGGGTCACCTTTCCACGGGGGTCAGTCCCTCAGGAAAACCTGCTCCAGTGTGGGTTCCTCTCTCCACGTGTCAGCAGGTCCCTGCCAGGACTGCCACAGGGTCACAGTCTCCTCTGAGCATTCACCGCTGTGCTGTGAGCTCCTCCCGGGTTGCAGGGGGATTTCTGCTCCTGTGGCCCTCTATGCGCTGCATGGCAACCTCAGCTCTGGCACCTGGGACACCTCCTGCCACTCCTTCTGCACTGGCCTTGGTATTCACGTTCTCACTCTGCTCTTTCCTCACTGCAATTTTTCACCCACACAGTAACTTTCTTTCCCTCCTTAAATATGTTACCTCAAAGGCATTACTGTCACTCCTGGTGGGCTCAGCCTTGGCCAGTGTCAGGTCTGTCCCAGAGCCTGGTGGCTTTGCAGGACACAGGGGAATCTTCTGGCAGCTTCTAACAGAAGCCACCCCGACCCAAATCTGGCTGCAGAAACCCAATCCTGCAGGGGTGGTGTCCCATGGGGATACATCACCCTTCCACTACTGGCAGCCACATGGACAAGCCACAGGTGCCTCCTCTCACTGAGCCCAACATGCGAGCTGTGACCCAGCCACCCTCTGGCACAGGGACCAGCTGCATTGCTGGTGGAAGCCCAGAAAAATCACAAGCCTGTTCCAAGCCCAGCTGCTGCTCTGGCCGTCACTTTTGGACATGATCCAGGTATTAGGCCAAGGTGATTGCATGAGCCACCTTGAGTCTCAGAACCTGAGCTGAAGCACTTGGTTTGTGGGCTTTTCTGATTTGGCCAAAATCAGCTCATTTCAAAGCAAAGCTTTGGGGAACACTCAGAAATTGGGCAGCAGACATCAATCCAGGCAAAGGGCTGCATGAGGTTACGATGCTCCTGGTCTTCCTTGTGCTCTCACCTGTCACACAGGCCTCCTACAACCCTTCTGCCAGCCAGACTGGTGGGAAGATGCAGGGATTTGGCCAGCACAGGTCATCTGAAACTACTGGTGTGATAGAGTCGTCCTTGCTGGCTTTGCCTGAAGTGAACCAAATTTTCCTAGTGCTGACAGGACAGTGACCATCTCCAGAGCACCAGCAGGAGCCAGGGCAGGAACTCATCCCCGCGTGGATGCAGTGGCCCCACTGCAGTGGGAACCAGCAGCAGCCTGGAGCACCAACAAACTGATCCCAGAGGCTCCACGGACAGAGGAAAGAGCAGAGAATCCTCCAGTCTGGACATAAAAATGTCCCCATCAGGTCAGCCCAACTAACCCCATCTCCAGCAGCACGGGGGGATGTCTGTGTGGTCACATCCCACTGCAGGAGGGACACGAGCAGAACATCCCTCTCTTACCCTCCAACTGCCCAGAAACTTCAGTTGTAGCTTTTAGACCCTGAAAGGCTCTAGAAGATCCCATGTAAAGCAGTATTGTCTTTTCTCTGTTTCAACTCATTCTCTTCCAAGTTTCTCTGAGTGTCTCTTAGTTGCTGCCTGAGAGTTAAGAGCAACAGAACCAGCCCACAGCATAGTTTCCAAGGGCTTCCTTCATGGTGATTCCCAAACCTTACTCATGGACACTGACACCCAGGCTGAAATACACAGCTTCAGGCAGATGGAATCACGCTTCAGAAATTCACAAAAACTCCAATTCTCAGAAGAACAACCACGGAGATTTTATTTATTACTATTAAACCAGAGAAGAGGCTACTTTGATGATTGGTATTTACAAATCTGTTGGCAAAGAAAATAATATCCAGTGTCCTTTATTAGCCTACTTGACAGCCCTGGCAAGAAGCATTCATTTGTAATAGCAGCAAATGCCTATGGTTTGATTGACTGCTATGGCCAAGTGCAAGGAAATGATGGGGATCACCGGCATGGAGACTCCAGGCAGAGCCCGGCCCTGGCATGGAATAACAGGGATCACCAGCACAGAGGCTGCAGGCAGAGCCTGGCCCAGGCATGGAATAACAGGGATCACTAGCACAGAGGCTGCAGGCAGAGCCTGGCCCAGGCATGGAATAACAGGGATCACTAGCACAGAGGCTGCAGGCAGAGCCTGGCCCAGGCATGGAATAACAGGGAACACTGGCACAGAGGGTGCAGGCAGAGTCTGGCCCAGGCATGGAATAACAGAGATCACTGGCACAGAGGGTGCAGGCAGACCTGGCCTGGGCATGGAATAACAGGGATCACTGGCACAGAGGGTGCAGGCAGAGCCTGGCCCAGGTATGGAATAACAGAGATCACTGGCACAGAGGGTGCAGGCAGAGCCCGGCCCTGGCATGGAATAACAGGGAACACTGGCATGGAGGATGCAGGCAGAGTCTGGCCCTGGCATGGAATAATAGGGCTCACCAGCACGGAGACTCCAGGAAGAGCCTGGCCCTGGCATGGCCCCTGCAGCCCCAGGAGAGGGGCAGGGGCCACACGGCTGCTTCAACCTCACCCAGGGGCAGGACACCCCGAGCCTGTGCAATGACCCCAAACCTCAGGACAGTGGCAGAGCTGGAGGCCTCTGCCTGTCTCTGCCCTTCTGGGGCAGGAGCTCCACAGCTGGAGAACAAGCTGTGCAGCACTGCAGGAGGCCAGAGTAAGGTGAGTGGCATGGAAGCGCGGGCTGGGGGGGCGAAACAGGTGTTGGCACATTTCTGGGGGCATGTTTGACAAACCTAATGCTGACAAGGGAGCAAGATTTCCTGGCCCATGGGACCACAGAAGCATCTGCGACAAGGAGAGGAACCATGACCTTTTTTCAGCTGGGCACAAACTGAGTTCCTGCCGTGGAGTTCATCCAAAGGTAGGCTCTGGGAACCCTCTCACACAGAGCCGCAGCAGGCCTGGGGCACTCTCTGCACGTGGCACCTCATGCCCACACAGGGTACCAATTCTGGCATCAACTCTAAACCTCCCTGTTGGCAGGGCTCAGCTCCCCACTGCAGTCTGGACAGGATGATCCCAGGCCCCCACTGCAAAGGGAGTGGGATGCAGAAACACAAATGCAACCTTGGATGCTACTGGCAGACTTAGCACTGCACCAGTAATGCCAAAGCTCAGCTTTTTGCAGCAGACCTGGCTCCAGCAAGGAAAACACCTCAAAGGAAGAGGAACACTAGGATGCCATAGAATTAGGATGTGCTGTTTGGTAAGGAACACAGAACAGCATCTGGAGGTGGCAGAGAGATCCATGTGCTGCCTCTAAAGGACACTGTCCTTGCTGTGCCTCACCTCTGGGGGCACACAGAAAGCCACAGGGGTTGAATAGCAGCAGTGACAACGCTGAGCTGCCACCTGACACTACCCCTACATAGCTACTGAGCCTGACTCTTTCCTTCCCTTCCTTCCCCTTCCCTTCCCAAGCCCTCTGCAACACCTGTGGGAATTCAGTGGGAAGAGCAAAGGTGCCACAGCTGACTACAGGCAGGACCAGCACTTCACAGGCACGCAGCATTGCTGCTGCTCTCTGAGCACAGGAGCACTTCTGACTTTTGAGAGCCTTCACAGCTTTTTCAGAGCTGGGCTGAACCAGAAGGGTGAACCAAACTGGTATTCAGTCTCCAGCAGAGTGGTCTGGGAAGGATGTGCTATCAGGAAGGGGGGTGCTGGTGCCATGGAGGCTGCTCTGAGCATGGGCTCAGGTGCTCCTCAGTAGAGCTGGCGGCAGCTCATGCTGTCTGTACCAAAAAACATCTGCAAGGCTGCTGAGGGCACACCTCCAGAGGATGTCCTTGATAGGAGGATGCCAAAGAAATTATTTACCTGCTTGTTGTCAGGTGCATGTCCAGCCCTATGGTGTGGGTGGATGCTCAGCACAGGGCTGGTCCCATGTGCTGCTGCACAGCTCTGCAGCCCTCTAAAGGAGAGGGTGAGGTGGATTCTGTGGATCTGGCCTGCCAGAGCTCCCAGGTGCAGGATGTCTGCCCATCCAGCCCCCAGCAGCAGCAGCTCCAAGACCTCCAATCCCTGGGCTTCCATGCTTCCAGTGCCCAGGACAGTCCAAGGAACTTTTCTGCCTCAGCAAACCCCCTGCACCTTCACAGCCCTCTACCAACAACCCCACACCTCCAGCCAAGAGTCTGCAGAGGTGAACCAGGCTGCACCCAGGGCAGGAGGATTATCCCCAGGGAGGCAGCATCTTCCCCAGGACAAGCTCATGCCACAGCCCAGGAGTGATGTCCTCCTACCTGAAGCCAACTCTGCCTCTGGAAGGGAAATGGAGAGTCTCATTGCCCCAGGGAACAGTTCCTCACGGATGCCACAGCCCTTTCACTGAACAACCAGTCTTGTGGCTCCCAGCAGGAGGGCTGCCTCTTTCTGACACATGCTGGAAGGCCAGGAACTGCTGAACCTGACCTGGCATGTCCAAGCACTTCCTAGCGCTGACAGAACCAAGCCTTCCAGGAATGGCCAGTCCTTGCGGTCGTGTGCCAGGAGATGCTCCAGGACTAACTCAGGGTGCTACAACAGCACGGACAATGGAAGAAAACTGTGTGGAGGGGAGAAGATTTAGGGTACCCAGCAACTCCCCAGAGCAGTATTGGAGCCTGGGCCAGCGGCTCAGACCAGCCCTTTGATGAAGCTTGTGTCCAGGTGCACGATGAGCATGCGGAGGAAGGACATCTCCTTGCGCGTGTTCTCAAAGATCACGCGGGGGTCGTCGGACTGGCAGCGCAGGCAGTTGGGGGCCATCACCATGGCCAGGTTATTCACATCCATTTTTGTTCTGCCCACGTTGGATGGCTGAGCAAAGATCTGGAGATAGCAAGAAGATATTCGGCTGGAGAGTAGAAAAGGGCAAGAAAGTCCAAACACGTGGCCCAAGGAAAGGTGCAGGGAGAGCAGAGATGGGGCCTGCCTTAAGGACAGTGGCCCAACAGTCACACACTCCCAGGGGAAGAGCACCGTGCTCTGACACAGGCAACAGCCCTGGCAGGCACAGAACCAGCCTCAGGCTCTACAACATCAGGAACAGGGTTTATGGCTCCCGTAAGGGGCAAGGTCAGCAGGCTCCCCTCCATCAAGCCCACCTTAAATACAGAGAGGAGGTGCTAAAACCACCACACTGCCCCACTAACCATGCCCATGCAGTGAGCACGCAGTGCTGTGGGGCCTGCCTACCTGCAGGAAGTGGATGAGGTAACACAGCACTAGCCTGTTGAGCTCTGGCAAAAGCTGCACCACGGCCACAGCAGCATCAGGGTTCTCGTAGTTGCTGATGCACTCAGTGTAGAACTGCTGGGGGATCACAGGTTCCTCCAGCTCCCGATACCAGAGCTTGAGGAGAGAGGCTGGGCAGAAAGTAGGTGCATGAGAACAGCTCTGGTCACTTCCTCATCCCTTTTGGGAGCAAACTTGGGAGTGAGACAGAGGGCAGAGAAGGGATTCTGTGCTTATGCTGCTTCCCCTTATTTCAGTCTTGGCTCTGAAACACTCAGGCAGCCAAACTGGCCCCTTAGTGGGAAACACTGGCTCCTACCTACCTGCTCCTCCAGGAGGCAGCTCTGGGGCTGCCTAAAGGAGAGGACAGAGACCCAAAGCACTTCCACTGCTCTGCCCAGCTTGCACAACCCCACTGCACCAGAGCCAGAGGTTCCTCTTCCCTCCCGCCGTTTTCTCTATGGGCAGTGTTTGGGAAGGCAGTGAAAAGGCACAACATGAAATCCCAGGCAATGCAGACAGCCCGTGGACACGTCCCCAGGCAGCAGCACACACAGTGGGTGCTCCTGCCCTTGCCCTCCACAGCAACACGCCTGCGGCACTCCTGTACCTGGGACGTTGGGGTCACTGAGGCTGCTCGGGATTCTCCACTGATCCACCTGCAACTTCAGTGCATTGACTTCATCGATGTCACCAGGTATCCTGCAGAAACACAGCAAGGTTGCTTTGCAGAGCGAGCTGCACATGTGCTTGGTGTGGCAGCTGCCCAGCACAGCATGGCTTCCAGGCTATTCCGGGGCCTCAGGGAGAAGGGAGCAGGCACCACCAGCAGCTACAGCAGCAGTTCCTCAGAGAGAAGGGGGTGCCTATTTTTACACAGTCTTAAAGTGGGGGTAGAGGCAACACTTGTCTCCTTCCCACTAGGTCAGGCAGCAACTATCATTGTCCTCACAAGTGATTACTTTCTACAACCAGGCCTAACTGCACAGTGTTCAGAACAAAGATGAGCAGCAGCTCTGGCTAAATATACCCAGACACTAGAAGCCCTCACAAGGCAAAGCTGAGCCTTTCACTGGCTAGCTTAAACCACCTTTAGCTACTGAAAAACTAATACAAATCTTAAATACAAAACAGAACCACACACACAAAAAAAACCAAACAAAAAACAAACTCAAAGCAGAATCCCCTGTGTTCACCATACAGATTCTGTGTCTCTTTCAACTCCTGGTGTCTTGTGCAACACCAAGGCTGATGAGCTGCACTGGATGAGGTTCTGCCAGGACCCTGGAGCTCCTGCCTCCCCTCACTGGCCAACCACCACTACTGAATCTGATGGAAACTCACTGCCTTGCTAGGGGATGAGCTGTCCGTAGCTCAGTTTACACCTACACTGTCCCCTCTCTGCTAACACAAGCAAAAAGGCTAATGCTACTTCAAGAGGTGATTCCAGCTCAACAGTAGCACAGCACTCCAAAAGCTCACCTGAAAATGCCCTCTGTCTGTTCCCCTCCCAGGGCCAGCACCTGCTGCGAGAGCTGTGTCTGCACCCAGGGCAGCCTGTGCCCTGGGAACATGTCCTGCTGCCGGAGCATGATCTCCTCCAGGGAGCTGCCGAACAGTGACGGCGTGAGGATGGCGCTCCGGGCGTGTGTGATCTCCTCCACCGTGGGTTTGCGCAGGCCCTGCGGGCAGAGAGGAGCTCAGAGCAGCCATGGCACAGCCACCCCACCGGGAACAGCCACCAGGGCATGGGCAGAACCAGCACAGAGAGCACCCACGCAGGTGGTCAACGTGCCAGCCTCCTGGCAGCATGCTGCAGCCCCCCTTCCTAAAATCAGGAGTTTCTCTGCTCATCAGGCCCAAGAGGAGCAGAGGAGACCACTTTGGAGAGCAGGGATTCTGTTGCTGTGTTTCACACAGTGAGGGGACTGCTCCACCTGCTGTGGGAGGCAGGATTTCTCCGGCCTTGGGGAGGTCAGCAGAGGGCACCTGTGCCCTGGCCTGGCACCAGGTGAGTGCTTGGCCATGCAACAGCTGAAAACCAGCCCTTTGGAGAAGGGAATTCCAGGTATTTCCAACTCCAGGGCAAGCTTTGCTCTGAGAGTGCTAAAACTCTTGGAAAAGCAGGCACTGGGACCTGTTGCTTTGGGCAGCCCCCAATGCTTGAGAGGGGCTGTGAATCTCTGTGGCTGCAGAGCAGAGGAACACATAGCTGGCACGGGGACAACAGGCTGCCCAGCACGGTGGCCTCTGGCAGTGACCCTGCAGCCAAGCGGGAGGCACCACGGGGAGAAGTTCCCACTGAGCCCTTGCAGGGGCAGTGGCAAGGGCTGCAGCTGTGTGCCATGTGTGTCCAGAGGATTCCTGTCTTGCCCCACCAGGGCAGCAGAAGCCTTCACCCCTCCGAGGTATTTCAGACATTTGCTCATTGTACATGAAGTCCAGATGGCAGGGAGGCCCCAGAGGGATTTACAGGAATAAAAGATGACAGCCCTGGCTCAGGGACCTAGAATGGACAGGCTGAGGCCACCTGCCAGCTCACACAGCCATGCACAGAACTGTGCAAGAGGGAAGGGAGGAGGATTTTCAGATAACACTGAGCAGAGGATCCCCTTCACACCAGACATCTCTGCTGTGTGACTGGTTGAACTGGGAATGAAAAACTCTGCAGTAAACCAGCTACAAGACCCAGCCCATGCAAGCTCTCATTGGCAAAGGGAGAATCTTCCCTCACCTAAAGAAACCAAGTGATGGCATCCCTTGCACAGACAGTTTCTCTTATTCTGGAGACAGGTAAATATTGGGTTTGGCTTTGTCCCCAAGGGAGCATCCAGCCACACAGCTGCGAGCACAGCAGGCACTGCTGTCTGCCAGGAGGATGAGTGGCCTGGGCAGCAATCTTGTCCCTCACAGGGACACACACACAGGGACACACTCACAGGGACACACACCCTGAGCAAGCCTTCCCTGCCCACTCTGTCTCCATCTCCCAGCACTGAATCAGTGGTGGCCACTGGAGTGCCCGGCCCAGCTGCCCAGGGCTGGGCAGCAGAGTGCCCCTCGCAGCCCCCAGGCCCTGCAGCCAGGGCCACTGCTCACCTTCTTGCCTCCAGTGACGGCGACTTTCTGGAGTTTCCGGTAGCAGTATTTGGCATAGGTGCTAATGGGCAGACCTGGCGAGAGAGAGGAATGAGTGGTCAGCCCACAGCACCATGTCCCCACCACACCAGAGCCCTGCACGGAGCTCCAGCACAGCAGCTCATGCTGGCACAAGCAGCCCCCTTGATGCACAGCCCTTTGTGTGGCAGGGCAGGGCTGCTGCACCCTTGCACCGAGAGCCCTGAAGCGTCCCTGTCCCAGGGCAGGCAGGGGGAGCGCGAGCTGGGGCTTGGGCTGGAAGAGACTCACCTCCTGAGTCAGGGCTCTGCACCTCCCAGCCCATCCTATAGATCTGCACCTCCCACCCCATCCTGCAGATCTGCAGCTCCCACCCCATCCTGCAGATCTGCAGCTCCCACACAGGAGCCAGTGCCGTCCTGACTCACCCTGGGCACACGCACACCTGAGCCCTGCCCAGTGGCACAGCCAGGGTTAGGTGCCTCATGCACACAGGGCCAGGTATTTGCATCCTGCCAGACCACAGCCACAGAGCACACAACCAGCTTTCTGCCAGGGGAGGTTTCAAAGTGTATTAAACAAATTGTTTACGATTCACGGACTTCAGTTCCTTGGCAAGTGATAGAGGAGCAGCAGAGAAAGGGGTGTGAGGCCAGAGAGGCAGCACCAGTACCAACAGCAACCTCAGGGCTCAAGTAGAGGAGTGGAGAGGTGGCAAGGTCTCATCTTTCCAAGGAGAAGCCTTCCTCATGCTCCTGCCTGGAGCCTCCCCGAGCCCAGCCTTGTACTGTGCAGCTCAGGCATGCTCTGCGAGATGAGGGAAATGGGACACACCAAAGTTTGGGAACTGCACCTCAAAAGCTGCTGCCCTCCACAAGAGTGGCTGCTCTGGCTGTGCTTGGTTCAGTGAAGGCGAGCACAGGCAGGATTCACAGAGCTAATCCCCCCTGACACTGAGAGAAATGTTTGCAGTGACAGAGCACTGATTGCTGTGAGAGCTTTTCCAAAACCGTTGGCCTTTTGTTCTAGTCCAAGTAAAACCCAAACTGCCTGGGTGAATACATCTGCTCTATTTGAGTCCCTGCCAGAACCAAAGCTTGCAGCAGAGTTCAAAATACTTGTGGCTTTGAAAATCTGCATTCTGGTCAGATGCTGCGTGTTTCAGATCAGCCTTTCACACACCCTAAGGCTTAGGTAAGCTGGTTGGGAGCTTGGAGGTCCTCAAATCCCCTCAGTGCAGAAGGAGGACAAGCTCTTCCCAAGCAGAGCAACAATGCCCAGAGGTGAGAGATAGGTTGTTCCCCATTCTCCTCTCAGCCATCAGACAAGCCACAGTCCTTGGCTCCTCGTGATGAAACAAGCACCCCCTGCCTCCACCAATGTGCCTCACAGCTGGAGCAGTCTCTCCCTGCTGCTGGAGCTGTGCCAGAGGAGGCACAACAGCATTCCCATCTCCCACAGCCAATGGGAAGGAAAGCCAGTTATATGAATCTCTCTCTTGGGAATATCTAAAGCAAAATATTCACTGTAAGCAAAACTCCTGCTAATCCCAGGCATGACTTACACTGAGAACATCTGAGGATTAAAGGAAACAAACCTAGTGAGCTGCTCTGTGGTGCTTCCCCATCCCAGGCTAGGGCTTAAGGTGTCAAACGGGAGACACACCCTGAAGTGAAGTGTCACCCTTTCCAGAGGGGAGGGGAAAGAGGCTGGACCATGTCTGCATCCCAGCAATTATGAAGGAGGCAGCACATTCAAAACTAATAATAGGAAATGCTTTCTCACGCTGTAATTAGACCACGAAACCCGTAATCACCCCAAAAGCTTAGCGAGGTTTGCAGAGGAGCTGCTGTCTCGCAGAGCCTGCTGCAGATGTGTGGGCAGCAGACACGTTTGCCTGAAGCCTGTTTCGTGCTTTCCCAGGAAGCTCCCCAGTCCTGGGAACACCCTAAGACATCCAGCACATTCTGCAGCGAGGCCTCCTGCTCAATGTGATGACCAAGCTGCAGCCTCTGACCCAAAGGGGTCTGTTGGGGCCACACGTGAGGCCAACCAAGTTTGAAGCAAGTGAAAAATAGACTTGCTGCATGCATGAGAGGCTGGAGGAGTTACTGTCCACAGACCTGAAAGGCCAAAAAAAGCAGCAAGAGCCCTGAGGAATGGGGTGAGCAGCACTTGCCCTGGTGAGCACAGTGGAATGGCCCCCAGGAGGCACCCCTGCTCCAGGGCAGAAGCCATCTGCCCTGAGACAGGCGTTCCCGGCTCTGGGGCACGTGCAGAGTGGGATAGGCAATGGAAAAATGGAGAGGCCAGGAGGCACACTGAGCTGCAGAGAGGAAAATGAGGGAGAGGAGCAGAACTCAGCTTTAGCCTCAGCTTTTCCAAACCAGCAACCTGACACAACCATCTGCTGCTTTAGAGCACTCAGCCAGAGCCCACTCCTGGCACCAAGCTCTCCACACACAGCCAGGTGTCTCAACACGTGGGCCAGGTACCCACCCCACGCTGTCACAGTTCACACCCCTTGGTGCAGGGCCAGGCAGCTGGGTCTGCACCACCTGCAAAGAGTTAATCCTGAAGGCAATTCCACTTCTGTGAATGCATCAGGAATCCAAGAAATCCAAGATGATCTGTTATTTCCTGTGGTACCACAGTAGCCTCAGGAGGTCAGGAACAGAATACTACTAGCAGCCCACACAGTGAAAAATAGTTTTCAAAGGAGAATATTTTTCCATGTGCCAGTCTATAAACATATGTGAAGAGCATCTTGAAGAATCTCTCCTTTTACAAGTTAAAATCCAGACAGGGTACATGCAGGATCATACCTTCTGGAACAGACAAGAATGCTTTCCTGTCAAAAAAAGTTTTAAAAATGCAGCAAACTCTGCGGATTCAGGACCTGGCTATGGGACACATATTGTAGCACAGGGGAATCTGTCGTCTGGATGTTTCTCTGATTTACCACAGGCTCTTGGACCTCAGCCTGGCATAGCTGGAGCAGGGTGTCAGACCAGGATCCCATCTTCCTGCGGTCTTTAGCACAAGGGTAGGTGCCCCCAAGCAGCCCAGCTGGGCTTGGCACCAGTGGTGCTGCTCTCCTGGCTTAGCTCTGCCCAGGCACCCCCACTTTACGGCACTGTTTTAGCTCCTCTTCCTCAACACCACCAGTGCCTCTTTCTGCATCCCAACAATGCTCTTCCATCACCACTCCCTCTGTGGGAAATGCCATATCCAGCAGCCCAAAGGACCGAATTAGCCAGCAGCCTGCACCTGCCACCAGGATATGAAACAGATACAGAATGTCTGAAAAATGAATATTCCCCTTCCAAAATCTCCTGGCTAACAGCAGGTGGGCAATACTCTGAGGCAGTGCTGCACCTGGACCATTAACCATCAACAGACAGACTTCCCTTCTTTGACTTTCTTCCTAAGCCTCTCCATGCGTGGAATCAGCACAGCACCCTGCTTTGCTGACCCTTCAGTTTCCCTGTGCTCCAGGACAGAGTGCTCTGGAGCTGCTGCCAACCCACAACCAGGCAGCTTCCAGTTCTGCTGCTTTGACAAACAATGACAAATTTTCTTCTTGCTTTGCCCAGGTGACCTGAATCTTCTCTCAGCCCACTGGCCTTCTCCCCTCCTCCAGGTGCAGCTCCTGTGCCATCCCCCTGCCACATCCATCAGCCTCAGAGAGGCCTGGGCAGGACACGTGGGTGGGTACAGCACAACTACAGCCAGCATTGCTTTGCTCTCTGTCCCTTTCCTACAAGCTCCTGACGCTCCATTTGGTTTCTTTCCAAGCACTGTGTACGTGTTACTGGAAATTAATATATGAGCTGCAAAATGTCTTTGCCTCCTCACAACTGCTCCCTGAGGCCCTTCTGCTGCACAGGCAGTCAGGGACCTCTCCCCCATGCTGAACATTTTGCTTCTGGAGACACAATTTTCTCTGCTGCTTGATCCTTCTGTTCCTCACCCTTGCCAGATTCCTCTGCACCTTTCACTTACACAGTCCTGAATAATTTTGTATCAACACTGAGCTGCCAGCTCATGATTCGTCTCCTTGTATAAACCCACAGCCCAGCTTACATTCCTGCAGGATCAGCAGACAATCCTCCTTCTGGAAACACAGCATTTATTTCTACCTATTACTCTTTTGCCTTTCAATGGGTTATTGATGCATGAAAAGATCTCATGCCACCTTCATATTTCGTGTACTCACAGAGAATTCCACTAAAAGATGAAGATTGCAGTGGTAAGTGTGGGAAACTTCAAAATTCTTTGGGTGTATGTTGGATGGTAAATGTTTACTGACCTAAGTGTTTACAAGCCTGTGCACTGAAGGGAGTGTGTGTGCCTGCTTGGGTGGGAAATCACCACTTCAACTCCGTTTTTCACTGGAAGGTTTACATAGATGACTACTTATCCACCATTCAGTTCTGACTGAAGACAGTCCATTTAATTTCCTTATGGATTTCTCTGCTAAATTGCTGCCACATTATCCGTAAGCATCTTCTTATTTCAGAGCCACTAATGAACTTCTCCCAAGAGCCTGGCAGCCCCAGGGATCCCACCACCCCTCACATGTCTGGCAAAAAGGGATGGTGGAACAGAAGCAGATGTTCCAGGCCTGACCTTTCTACCCATCAGCAGATAGAACCTGGCATGTTCCTGCAGGATTTCCCCTCACTTCAGATGAGGTTAGGCCCCAGAAAAAGTCCTCAGAATTATCAGCCACCTGTGAAAGAGCTGGTTTGAGTGAGCTACCAGCCCTGCAGAACAGCTCATCTGTCCCACGGCTCCCAGGCACTGCCAGAGCAGCCTCCTGTGCCACAGAGCAGACGGGGGCCAGGACGGGCAAGAGGAAACAGCCTCAGGTTGTGCCAGGCACATTCAGGCTGGACATAAGGGAAAATTTCTTTACTGCAAGGGTAATCAGGCACTGGAACAGGCTGCCCAGGGCAGAGGTGAAATCTCCATCCCTGGAAGTATTAAAAAAACATGTAGATGTGGCACTTGGGGACATGGTTTAGTGGTGGCCTTGGCAGTGCTGGGGGAACAGTTGGACTCGATGACCTCAGAGGGCTCTTCTAACCTGAATGACCTATGATTGTGTGAAAGGGAACAGTGTGGGTGACCTGCCACCAGAGTCCCAGCTGAGGCCACACACACATGGGTGACTTGCAAGTGCTTCATTCTGGAAACTTGATGAAGTTCCCTGGTATGCCTTTTGCATAACATTTCATATAGTTATATATATTTATATACATATTTATAAATACATATGATAGAAGCAACACAGAATACCCCGAGTTGAAAGGGACCCATAAGGATCACTGAGTCCAGCTAGCAGAGGGGTTTTTTTAATTTTAAATTTACTGTTTGTTTTTAGGTAAGATCTATCTCTATCTTTCTAAGCACACCCCCAGTACATGCAACATAGACAAATAACTGCACAGCATGGTCTGTCCAGCCCACAGGAAGCACACCCTGCACAGAGCCATCTCCATGGAGCTGTCCCATAAAGATGTCTAAGTCCCTCTGAGCACAACCAAAATGAATTTGCAAAGGTTTAAGAATGGGCTGAACTTTCCTGAGCATGACCAGGAAAGGAAAAACACATATTCCTACCAGAAATATAATTCTTCTGTGCAATTTCAGGTCTTTGCTCCGAATCCCATTGGAGACAGAGGAAACAATTAACACTCCCAAGTGCAGGGACTTCAACCCAGGGCCCTCCTCAGCCTTGCAGCTGCCTTGTGACACAAAGTGACACAGTGACACAGCAGGGACACAGGGAAGCCATCAAAGGGAGCACATCTGCCTCCTGGTGTCAGGTAGGGCTTAGGAATGCAGAAACCTGGACTCCAGCTTTCACAGATAAAAACACTGACACCATTTGATAGAAAGTGCTGCCTGCTAGGAATTCACAGGGTTGGCTCAAGTTTCCTGAAAGCAATATAAAAAACTATTGAATAGACTTTGTCCAGCAAGATTTTAGCCAGATGAAGTGTTGCCCTGCAGCCAGCAGTTAAACTGAGCCTGGAGGAAGGCGTGAGATCTCGTTCACTCAGCAGAGATGCCAGTGCCAGCCCTGGGCTGCAGAGCTCATAAAGGGAAGCCAATACTGGAGAGAAGAAGGCAGTGGCCTTCCCCAGGTACAGCATCCTCCCTGAAGGGCCTCAGGTTAGGCAGTGGTTCACAAAATCCATTAACATGACCAAGACAGGATGTTCTCAACACTCTGGCTCATATGGCTTTTAGGACAGGAACATGCTCTAGGAAACTGTGTCAGTTGAATTACAGCCCTGGGTCCGCATCCAAACTAAAATCCCTTTTCTCACACAGCAGTGACTGAAAGGCCACCCACCTGTCCCACATGCAGCCCAGCTGCCACCCCCCTGCTGATCCATGCTGTGGTCAAACCTCATGCACCAGCCACGGACCAGGTAATTTCTCCCAAATCCAGGTCTACGCACTTAAAGAAAGGGCCTGATTTTGAGCAGCGCTCAGAATCCTTGCCTGCCTGAGATCACTGCAGACCTCCCTCTTGGCTCCCTGTACCTGTCTTTACCTTCATCCTCTGTATTTTGCTTCCTCTTTTTCCTGGATTTGGAGTTCTTCTTGTTTTTCAGATCCGCAAGTTCCTTGATGCGCTGGGCAACTGAAATATCAAAAGAGCATTTGGATTAATAATGTGGTATACTAAAATACCAAAGCCTGGACCTGCCCTTAGATGTGGCAGCCAGCCTGACTCCAGCACGAGGAGCTCTGTCTTGGGGAAAGCTCCTGCAGCACAGCCAGTCCCAACACACCCGAGTGAGTGACCCAGAACATCACTCAGCTTCTCCAAATGGCCCAACAGTTTTGCAGCTTATACCTAAATAGATTTGCTGCCTAAATACCAGCAGAAGGAACAATCCCCTCAGATAGCTCAGAGTACTCCTCCTGGCTGCCTGGCCAAGCACAGCTGAAGGGAATGGTTTTGGGGAGAAGTGACAAGAGTACAGGATCCTCATAAAAGCCAAACTGGTGCTGCACACCTGGCAGGTCAGTGAAAGAAACCCACATTAAGGCTACGAGCACAAAACCAGAAGGCAAAGGTTGGCATTGCAGCACTGCTTGCCCCCTGATGCTCCCTCTGCTGGTGCTGGGGCAGAACTCCTGCACCCACCCTGCACACCTGGGGGGCTTCAAAGGCAGGTTAAAGTCCTCACAGAGCAAGTGGAAATAGGTGCTCTGGTTTCTGGCTTCAGACTGGACAAGACACAGTGAGTGTTGCTGAAATAGTGACAATTCAGCAAATAAATACCAATAAATACTCTACAGGCTGGCACTTGGCTTTTGTTATGGTTGTTTTTACTCCACAGTATTGGAGAATATTTGTTGAATGTATGCTGGGCTTGTCCCCAGACTTCTGAAAGGCAGATAAATGGCATCTCTTCACATCAGAAGCCTGCATTTTTCAGGATCCCTGACTGTGCCAAGCCAAGGTCAGTTCCCAGTGTTTGCAATGCTTCCCTTAAAAAGTTAGGTATTAACAATGATCCTTCTTTTTTTTTCCACTTTCAGGAACTTAGAAGACTTTGCTTCTTTACTACTGAGTTACTTACTTAGAAGTAAATATCTTCAGAAAGCCCATAGATGCTCTGCCATTGCTGGGTCCAAATCAGCTCATTTCAGTGCTGATGGATGAGGTGAGCACACTCTGGGCCTGCATTTCCTTGTCAGACATTACTGAGAACTGGAAGGGGATGAGCTGGTGGCACCTTCATCCCACCAAGCAAGGAAGAACTCACCCAATACATTATGCTTTCACTGACAGAGCCCACAGCACTGGCTGGGAACGACCTGTACTTTCAAAACACAGACAAACCTGACTAAGTGGCACAACCCACCAGGATGCTGCTGGGTACAGAGGAGATGTAAGAGGCACTTACTGTTTTCATCACTGTCAAGGTGGCGATAAATGTAACCCTCCAGGTATGACTGAAACTTGGGTGATGGGGAGAAAAAGGCCAGACTGATGGCCATCAGTTCCCAGCCCCATGCCAGGCTCCGGTAGCACATGTTGTCTGTCGTCTGCCGGATCAGCTGTATGTAGAGCTCATCCCGCAGCCCCTGCACGCTCCAGCACTTGGTGACCGTGACCAGCGCCACGTGGTTGCGGTCCATGCGAGTCTGACGGTCTCCCATGTAGCTCTGCACCAGCTTGAACATCTCACACGCCTCCTTTTTGATGGTGCGGTTGCTGGTGATGAGCATTGGCTTTTTGATGGAGCCCCCATTCCAGGACAGCATGTTGGAGAGGGAGATCCTGCGGCGGAAGATGCCCTGCGTGTGCATGTTCAGGTTTTTGGAGGCCCAGTCTGCCATGCTGCTCTGGGAGATGGGCTTCCGCAGGGTGCTGTAAGGGAAGTGGCACCCCACACAGCCCCCACGCTGCCCACTGCCCTCCTGCTTGGGGTCCAGCTCGATGGTCCCGGGCTGCAGAGGACAACACAAGTGTTAAAAGCAGCTTAGGTGACTCCTTACCCTGCTAGGAAAATTATCCACCATGAGTCATGAAGTTATCAGGAACTGCACAGTGGTGAGTCTGTGCAAACAGGACTCGGTGCAGAATTGGTGGGTGACACCTGCGGCTCTGTAGGAGCCTGGCTGGCACAGCCACACATTGATGGTGTCCCTAAGGCAAGGGCTGGGACATGGAGCAACAAGGCCGAGTGTCCAGGCTTGTCCCAGAGCTCATGGGGACAGCCCAGGCAGGAGCTGGGCTGACTCCCAGAGCAACCAAGCACACACAGAGAACGTGTGTTGTCCCCACTCCTCAGCTCTCAGTTCCTGCAGAGCTCCAGGAGTCCAGCAGGCAAATGAAACCAGATCAACATGGCCAGCAGCTGTCAGGAGCTGCCCATGTCTGGACAGCCTCTGCACCAGAAGTGTTGAAATCACATATCTCAGTTCCACCACGATCTTCCTAATGCAAACACCAATGAGACACACCAACAGGACAGAAGCAGCTGAGAGGCACACAGGAGAATGGGCACAGATATTTTGAGGGCAAGACTGTCACCCAGGTAGGATAACTCATGTTTGAGTTGGTGAAGTGAAGAAGACCAGCTGCCATCCCCAGTGCTGCCTGATCCCACCATGGCCTCCTGCCAAACTGGCCCTGGTCCTCAGCAGCTGCAGGGAAGGTGCCAGATGTGACTACAGACCAGGCTTCTGCAGGTACTGCTGCACAGAACTCAGGAACACCCCTGCCACACATTCCCTGTAGTGTTCTCCTGCAGGAAAACCCCACAGGATAGGCACAACCTTCCCCAAATTAAATCAGAATTGCTCACAGTGGTTTTTTTCTTCTCAGAGAACTGGGGACAGCTGCCCCACCCATAGCCTGCACTGACCAAACTCACCACTCCAGGCACAGGTCCACTGATCACAGGTTCACAGAGATCAGCAGCGGAGACAGAGACTTTCTCTCCTCCCAGTCTCTGCACTTTTTACATGCAGCCCTTGCCATCCTTCTTTCCCAGCAATAGCTATGGATGACTACATAACTAGAGCTTTGGTAGTACTGGTCCCAAGAAAACAGTGTGTACTGGCTGCTTGAGAGAAAAGACATTTCTTTTGCCCATACACAATTCTTAGTTTGGGATGGAAGTGGCAGCCTGGGACACACATTTAACTCAAGCACCCAGAAAACTGTTTTAGGAAACAGACTTTTTTGTTAGACTTCAAATGCCCACATAGAGCAGCCAAGAGCTAAAAAGCACATATTTCACTCTGTGTTCTCCAAGGAGATCACTAGCAAGCAGGAAAAAGTCAAACAACATAATCTAGAACTTTTAGGTTTTTAAAGGAAGACAAAAAACATAAGCAGTAAATGTTGGTTTTGCAAGTGAAAAAAGCAAAATCAAACATGCATTTTCCTTCTTTGCAGACCACCTTTAACTTGTGTGCCACACTCTATTCTGCCTACAGTCTGCAGACATCCTGATCTACAGTCAACCCCAAACTACACATTAGTTCTTAGAAGTTTAAGGCAAGTCAGTATTTTCTTCTTAGTATAGAGGAACTGCTGAACTCACAGAGGCTCACACAGTCCAACCCTTCCCTATTTTACACCAACATGTCCCTATATGTGGATGATGGGATTAGCACATATCACATTCCACCAGCTGGGGGCACAATCATTTCTTCTGTTTTTCTACATTGTTTTTTTTTCATCTCTTGAGTTACTCCTCTACCTTCTCACTCTATCCAAATTCAGTCAACACACTGACTAAAAATCCCTGCCTGCCACCTCCACATCCTCAGTCTCCTTCAGTCCAGCTTTCCTGCCCAGGATTGGTTTTCCTCCTATCTCCCTACCTGCTCCTTCAGCACCTTCCTTCTGAGGAGCCACCTCCTCGGACTCTCCCGAGGTTCAGCAGGTTCCAGGTTCTCTCCTCTGCTCTTTTTGAAACTTATCTCTCACATCTCATTCACACAACTCCCCAGCTGTTATCTCTGTACTGACAGCACACAGCCACCTCTGCTGAGCCTGTCCCAGAGCTTCTGCCCACCCTCCTCAGATAATGAGATTCCTTGCCTCTTGGTTCTCCTCCCCGTCAACTCAGGCCCAGCACAGGACATTGCTGATGACTCAAGCCACTCGCTGCCTTACTCTTTGCAACTTCCTCTTCTCCTTACTTGGACTCTTACATTTCTGATTATTTCTGTGAATATTTATTTACTGACTCTTTGCCTTTATCACAACATCCATTTCCTTACATCTTCCACTGTATTCTCCTTTCCCAGATTACCACAAATGAATTATTTTTCTTCATTTTCAAGGCCATTCCCAGCCTATTCCCGACCCACCATCTCCCGCGCATAATCAAGGCATCAAGTCTCAGCTCTCCCTGTCAATGCAATGAGGTGTAACACAGCTGGAAAAGCAGGGAGTGGTTTCACCAAGCCTAAAGAGCCCGTGAAATGAAATTGCTGAACTATTAAAAGTACGTCATGTAAACTTGATCTGGCTCTGTGCCTGAAAAATAGGAAATGCAGGAACATGGCATCAGTTTTCTAAAAGACTTCCAGTGAAAGCAAAATGACAATAGAGTGCACACAGATAAATCTGATAGAGAAGTGTCAGCCTGGCTTCCAGAGAAAATTTACACCTCAGAGATCTGCTGGAGCAACCTGGAATGGTCAAGGAGCTTTGCCAAGTTTCTTTGTGAAATCAGCAAAAAGGAGAAAAGACAGAAGAAATAAACAGTCACTTTTCAGGATGGGGGATGGTCGTCAGCTCTGCCTCATCAAACTGATGCAGAGACTCAGCTGCTCAGCAGGGCCAAAATAACTGGAAGAGTGAGCAAAGAGAAAAAGGGCAAAACCTTCAAAAGATGTAAAACTACCTATGAAGAACCTAAATCTGAACTAAAATCAGGAAGCAGGAGGTTCCCTCAAATACAAATAGGAGAAAAGATGGCAAACTAAATTCTGCAGAAGGGTTGTGTCATAGAGAAAAACTACTCCCCTTGTGCAGGCACACTAATGGCCTTTAAAATAACACTGCTTTTCTAAATGTTTCCATTCGATGCTCAGGAGTTGGGAGAGAGAACAGCATATGAGGAACCATTAGAAAAAGGAGACAAAGAGGATGTGCTCCCTTATGGCCATGCAAATCCTGACACCTGTGTCCTGCACAGCACTGACCCCGGCCATCAAAGAGCACGAAGGACACATGAAGGGCAAGGGCTTCCAGCAAAGACAGGAGTGACAGCAAAGTGATCAGGCAGCAGATTTACCCAAATAACAGAGCACTGCAGAGGGCTCGCTGGACATGAGCCCTCAGCCCTCACAATTCTCCCTCCTCTCCCACCACTGGCCTGGAATGAGGCCTCCATCTGCCATGCTGTGCAGCTTTGTGACCTGTTTGCTGTTTTGCAGGCACAGCCATGTTTTGCCCGCAGCACACACCCAGACCCAAACCCTCCCCAGGAGAGCCCCTGCGCCACGACAGCCCCGCAGAGCCCCCCAGCCCAGTGCGGCGCCGGCAGCGAGGTACCTGCGAGGAGAGGCGTGTGGCGTCCAATGAAGCCAGGCTCGTTTGGCTGGTCACATTCTTCTCTAAGGAGTCAATTTTCTCAAAAGTCCTCTTCTGCCTCATTGTGTCCTGAGGAGCAGCTGCATCGCTGGGAAAGCCTTCCCTCATCTCCAGCCCCTGTCTGTACAGAGACCTGTTGCTGGCTGAGACATCGTCCCTGGAGCTGTGGCTGATGCACTTCTTCAGGTGGTCAGACTGGAATCTGACCTTGCTGCTCTCTGCTGGGACGCTGCTCTCCAGGCTCTCAGCATCCAGGCTGGCCTTGCTGCCCCTGCAAGCTGCTGACCTGCCCACCACCACACGCATCTCCGCGATCACTTTATCATTGAGGGCTGTGAGCTCACTGCTGCTGCCCACAGAGCCGGGTCTTACTTGACCTGCTCCTTGCCTTCTTCCTTTCCTTTTTCTCAAGCTGGGAGAAGGGCCAGTTGAATAACCAGAGTCCTGATGGCTTACACCGGTTGGGTACTCCTGAGTCTGCAGGCTGTTCTGCCGACTGTGGTGGAGCTCCATGTTCTTGAGGACATTGGCTTCCAAGATCCTCCAGGACTGCTTGAAGCTGTCCTTTGAAGCAAGCTGACCAGGCAGTTTAGTGGAGGAATCAGCTGTCGCAGCAGAAGAGTGGGAGAGTTTGGCAGATTGGTCAACATTGACCATATGTTTTATGTATTCCCTGCCGGCTGGGCTGTATTCAGTGGAAGAGGGATTTCTTGCATGCTTATTTGCAGCCTGTTGCTGTTGCAAACTGGGATGCTGCAATAATTTGGTTGGTTGCAGCTGCTTTTTTAAGCTATTGTTTGGTGACCTTGATGAAGACATCCCACTCACCGCAATGCTTTCTGTGTCCATATCCACTGGTGGCTCGTCATAAATTGGTGACTCCAGAGATGGCTCATCATATATCGGTGCAGGGGAGGCATACTTGGGGGATGCAGGCTGGGGGGTCCCTGTCCGGCTCCTTGGAGGGGTTTGAGATGTTGGACCATTCATCAGTACCAGGCAAAACCCACCATTCTCCGTCTTTTTGATCTGCATAGATTGCTTTGTTTCTCCTGCAGGCGTTTGCTTTGTGGCTCCAGGGCTTTGGGATGCGGATTGAGGCTGAGCATATATAGCTGGTTTCGGAAGAGATTTTGGGCTGTTGGGCTCTGGAGCACTCTGCAGCTGAAGTGAACTGTTTGAAAAGCTCTGTATCTGCCTCAGACTGTTCACTTTGACCAACATGGCTGCTTTCGTGCCTGGCAGAGGCTGCCACTGGGTAGGAGTCTCCCTAAAAGAAGAGATACAAATGCAGGCACTTATTTAAGAATTATATTAAATGAAGTTCCCTCTAAATCTACACAAATACCAGATTGTTACTCTCAAAGTGCCTGAAGATTCCCTAGCCTATTACATCAGCATGTTATTTTTTCCTGGAAATCCCCCTTCCTGAAACAGCAAACCATTGTTGTTACATATGATAAATTTCTGAGTCATGAACAGTAGAACAACAAGATGAAATGAGTTCACATCATATTATAATCTGTCCAGTATCAGCAGCACTGAGATAGGCTACAACCTCCACTTCCCAAGGCTCAGCAGCCAGCATGGCACCCAGGACCACCAGCTGGAGACCAGCAAATTATTCTGGACCGTTCAAGCATTAAGTTGGAAAACAATCCCAAGTACCTGCCTTCAGATTATCCAACTATGTTGACAGTCCTTCCAGACCACGCTATTTCTTTAAGTTTTCAGATGTATGTTTATTTTGCAGAAAAACCTAGAAGGTCTATGGGAAGTGCACAGAGGTGGCCATCCTCAGCTCACAGGATGTTTCACACCCCCACACCACATGCCAAGTCTCCTCCCAATCCTGATGCACTAGATCTGGTTCCCTTGGCCAAACTGGGTGGCCCTGCTCAGCTCCCATGGCTGTGACAGCCTCCTCTGCCCCGCGGTGGTACCCAGGATCCACCAAAGCCCAACATGCCCACTGCAGCATCTCGGTCTCAGGGCACTTTCTGCAGCAGAACAACAGTATGCTGGCAGGCTGTGGCCACAGCCAGTCTGTGTTTGTGAACTCTGAGGAAAAGGGAAGGGAAAAGATCTTAACCAGCCTGGGATTCCAGGTTGTCAAAGGCAACACTGTCCCTGGGCAGGTCTCCTTGAATCTGGCTCCATTTTGTTCCCCACCTCCATGTACCTGCAACCAGCCATCACTGAGTGTGTCCTGAGGGCATGCTGCATGTGTCCCACCTGTGACAGGAAATGTTCTAACATCTTCACAACCATTTTGCTCTGTTTGAACCTTGACCTCACTGCTCCCCACCCCACACTGCTGACCTGTCCTCCATGGGCCCTGCGTGGGCAGACAGACCCACCTCTGCTGCACGTCCAGAGCTGCCTCCCACCAATGTTGCCCCTCTTGTGCCTGCCCTGCCAAGTCCTAAGATACCTGGACACCCCGACCCTCTTGCACTTTGCTCCTGCTCTCCACAGCCCTTTCACCTGGCCAGGTCCCAGCCCCCCCTCAGCACAGCTTCCCTGGGGTGCTCGGCCATCCTCCCGCCATGGCGATCCCACCAGTGCACTGTGGGGGGGTACTATTTCACCAGCTCTGCCCCAGTTACTTGCCCTACACATCCTCTGCCCCACACCCAATGTCCCACATCTGCTCCCAATCACTGCCCTCCTCAGGGGGTGCTGTGCCCCTTCCCCATCCACTGCTTACCATGCTTTTGGCGAAACATGCTCTCTGATGGCACTGCGCTGCTTCAAATCCCACCCTGGCACCGAGAGAGGTGTGGCGAGGCTGGCACTGCCCTGCCACGGGTGCAGTGCTGACCCCTGGCCAGGGTCCAAAGGGCCCCCCACCCTCGGGCTGCAATGTGCTGCACTTCCCCTTGGAAGGGCTGGCTCCTTTCCCACCAGAGAGCCCACACAGCTCTGTTGTGCAACTATCCAGGTAACCAGAGAAGACTGAGAAAGGACTGCTCCCCCCACCTTGTACCCTGGGGTCCCTGTTGCCCTGGGACCTTCCAAGCATCTCCCACTAAAGCATGAAGGGGTTTATTTTTTAAAGCAGCTCCTGACACTACTTCAAGACAGAGCTACCACCGCCACGAGGAAGGCCTGCCCTCAGTCACCACCTTCTGCTCAGAGTATCACAGTCCAGTACTGACCTGAGCCCTGTCCCAAAAGCAGGTTGGGAAACACATGGGAATTGAGGTTTTGCCTCTCTCCCTCTGGCCACGCTGCCATCAAGCACAGCCTCTGCTCTCCCATTCTCTCAGTGGCTTGTCCTCTGCATGCCTCTTCCTGGGACACAATGCCTGGAGCAGGGGGGTGGGTGCCAGTGGTGCCAAGTGAGGATGTGGGCAGGGAATAGCCAGCAGTAACAGCAGGATTGGATGGCATTTGTGAGGATGTGCAGCCCCAAAACCCATCAGGCATCCCTCCCTGGGGGACACAGGGTCTGCTGCTCTCACCAGTGTCTCTCCTGTGTGAGGCCAAGCCCAGTCACAAACACAAGCTGAAGATCTGGCTGTTCCTCGAAGAGCTTCTGGACTAACAGGAAGAACCAGAGCAGCCACACTCAGGAGGCTTTTAAATCAGTATTTTTGACACCCCCATGGCTGTACCAGCAGCTCATTTCATGGCACAGAAGAAAGACTGTCAAACAGCAAGCAGGCCAAGCCACCCATGAGCTCCTGACTCAGCAGGCAGGCCAAGGGTGAGAGACCAGGAGGGATCAACCCTCCAGCCAGAGCAGCACTGTGTCTGAACAGCACTACCCAGTCTCTGCATCATGGGGCAGCATAGCTGTACCCCTGAGAGACAGGTGTGTCCCCAGCCTTACAAGAGCCCCAGCTGGGGCAGGGCTGGCAGACCAACCTGCACTCCATGGGAAGGCACTGGGCCCCACATGCCACGAGCCACCTCCTCAGGTTTGCCCTCTCTCTGACTGGCAGCACGGCATGCCCAACCAGCTCTGCACAGCTCACCCATCCAATCACCCCAGGCTTGGCAGACCCACCCCTGTGAGGCACAGCACGACAGTCAGACCTGTCACCTTGTGCAGGCTCACCGTGTGCGGGTACCCCTGTGTTGTAGTTTGGGATTATTATGTAAATTCTCTCCCCTGCCACTAACTGCCCATGCCAGCAGTTAACAAAAAGAAGTAGTTAACCGCTGATCACTTGGATGGGGGCAGGTTTGTCTCTTTTGTTTTTGGGGACATCTTTCCATTCTTAGCTCGGTGGACGCGGGAGCGGTGGCTGCCGAGGAGGGAAGCTGCTCTGCTGGCTACGGCTACGGCTTCTGGCTGAGATGCTGTTTTTTTCTCCTCGCCGCGGCTGTTTCTCCTGGTTCCTGCATCTGGGATCCCCGCCTCTGTTCCAGTCTGACCACCGCCTGCACCGTCACGGCCTGCCCGCCCCGGTTGGGGCAGTGACCCGAGAGAGAGAGGTGTGCAGCTGCTTTTGCAGGACACGTGGTGGTTCCCCACTTTCAGCTTTCTTTTTCCTTCATCTGGGACAAGAGACACAGAGTTCATCTGGGAGCTCACCACTCGTCTGTCTCGCTGGAGAGGGACTGGGAACTACTGGGAACTCACTCCGCAGCCAGCCGGGCTGTGACATTGACACTGCTTAAGTATAACTTTCCTCCCGGAGAAAAACCTGCTGGGTTTTGTTGTTTGGTTTTTTCCTCTCTCTTGTGGTGTTGGGGAAGCGGTTTGCACGAGTCTGTCTACATATATATATATATATATACATATATATATATATATATCAGTTAAGAACAGTTATCCTCCTTATATTAAATTCCTTTTTTCTTAAATTTGATAAAGAGTGGCGTGATTATTGTGGAGGAGGCCCCCTCCCCCGCTTGTGGGTAAACATTTTGGTTTTTCCCCTCAAACCAAGACACCCTGGCTTTGGCAGTGCCTGCTCTGGTGCCCACCAAACCCGCAGTGACCCAGAGCAACAGGATCTCTGCCTGGAGCGCTGGCACCGCCTCACTCAGCCTGGAGCCACAGGGAGGAGCCTCTCCCTGCCCACACACCAGGCACTGGCACCATCTCCTGTCCCATCTGTCCCAGTTCACACCTACACAGCAGCACTGGGCACATCCCAATTGGTCCTCACTCAGGTGTGGGGCTGGGCACCTGCACAGCACCCCCAGCCTGGCCACCAGGGATGGGTTCCTGCTCCAGCATGGAATTATGACATCAGAGTCCTGTGGGACCAATTGGCAACAACCTCTGCCTCTGCTCCATGAAAAAGAGCAAAGCCTAGATTTTAGCTCTCAGATGAGCAATGAGGTATCCGATGTGAAAAAGAAAAGGGGATGCTGTGCTCATGGGCCCCCTCACAGGCAAGCTGCCTACCTGTGACCCCATGCCAGCCTGAGGGCAACAGGCACACCGAAGCATGACAGCTCCTCACTGCCCAGAGTCCCTTTGTCAGGCTGGGAGGAAGCTGACCCTTGCCTTGGGCTTTCCCAGGATGGGAGGATGTGGTGAGTGGGGCCTCAGCACAGAACTGGCCACATGGGTGGAACACGGAGGGGAGCAGCAGGAGGTCTGCCCTGCTGGCACAGGGCTCTCTCTGCAGCTGTCCTGAGCCCAGCTGGCAGGACAGCAGGACAAGCTGGACAGTCAGCCACAGAGGGCAATGAGTAAGCAGTTCTGCCACAAACAGCAGCCTCCTCACAGCAGGATTTTGGCACTTTCAGTCCACACCCTGACACATTTCCTCCTTCAGGTCTGGAGAAAAGGGCACCTTGGGACCAAGCTCACCCTGGAGCGGGCAAAGCCCAACATCCAGGGCACCCACTGACACTGCTCTTCTCAAGGAACAGCACAAACACTCGGGGCTGTGACAGCTGTGCTGCCATGGACACTGGTAAGAGGCAAAGCACCCAGGTGCCCTGTGCTGGGGCCAGGCTGGGCCAGGCATCAGGTGGGCTTGGCTCCAGGAGGGCTGTTGGGCAACAGCCCTGGGATCTGTTGCAGCTCATGCAGGGTGAGGGGCAAAGGTGCAGTCAGAGGCAAGGAAGAGGAAAGCAAGCAAGTCCACTGTGCCACTGCTCCTTCCTGGCTGCGACTCAAGATGCTGGGACTGGTCCAGGCATCCACTGGGTCTTGGTACCTCCCCAGGGCACCCCAATGCCCACTGTCTGCCCACTCTGACTTCAAGGAGAGGATAATGCACCCAGGAGCTATGCATTCAGGACTCAGGCCACCTGTGCCACAGCAGTGTCCTTGCAGGGTTCTGCTGGGGGTGGTGTCTCACAGGGCCAGAGCACACAGGGAAGCTGTGCCTCTGCCAAGCCACCAACAGCCACCACACTGACCACGAGGTTTGTAAGTAAATAGGATGGAAAAGGGAAACTTCTAAATGTGCTGTACCCCACCTGGCCTGTCGGTCACATCCTGGACACACCATGCCATTTCCAGCCTCTTTGGCTGCCAGAGATGAGAGGAAAGCGGCACCATCACAGAGAAGACAAGGCTTTTTTGAAAGAACCATTTCCACAGCCATGAACAATCTCTTGGGGCCATGTCTGGATTCAGCTTCCTTCAACTCCCTCCCCAGGCTGCTGAAAAGACCAAGCAGAGGAGAAAGAGACTTCCTGACTTCCCAGCACCAAGAGAGGTTAAGCCTTGTCCTTCTGAACAGTGAAAGCCCTGACAGAAAGCAAAGCCAACAGTGCAGAAGTATCCCAACACAGGCTCTCAGCTGTGCTCTTCAGCCCCCAGCAGCAGAGTCCCTGAGGAGTCCCCAGGGACTGTTCCCTGTGAGGAATGCTTTCAAGCAGCTCCAACATAAACACCCTAACCTGGCGCTGGTTTTCCCAGCCCGCACCCAGCTCCAGCAGGCCCAGCACATCCGGCAGCTCTTCTCAGGCTCCAGAGCTCCATTGTTTGCTTTTTTCCTCCCAGAAGCCTGGATAAAAGATCCCACACCTCAGCTCTGCCCTTCCTAGCAGTCGTTTTTCTCGTGCTGTGCCAGAGCTGAGTGGCCAGGGATGTTTGTATTCCAGCACCCACCGTAGGCAGAGCTGTGTCCCACCCAAACCCAGCCTGCACAGTTCTGATAGCTCTGCAGACACGTGCAGAGCACGTTGTGTTTGCACACCCTACCTCAACGCTGGCAGCACAGGAAGGAAACAAACCTGTATGAGTGATCCTGATAGTGTTTCTTGCCTGGTTATGAAGAACTTAACACTGGCACTACCTGTGCTGTGCCACAAGAAATGTGAGCCTGTGATAAGTCAAACCAGACTAAGGGGCACTGTTATTACAAGGAGAACCTCAGAAACAGCACTCTCAAATAATCCCTGATGCTGGAAGGACCAGAGGAAGAGGAGGAAAGGGGGTGGTCGGCATGGACAGCAGGGCTGGGGACAGCAGAGCCCACTCCCAGTCCTGACCAGCAGTGTGCCCAGATGCTGTAAACCAGCACACAGGCTCCACTCCCAGCCAGACTGTCTTCTTCAGGCTTTGACACTCTGCCATGCTCAGCCCTTTCTGACCCATTGCCTTGAGAAGTTCTGGCAAACCTGAGAACGGCTGCAGTGGCTCAGAGGACACTTGCAAAATGCTGCATTCAGCCCCAGGCTGGTCTCATGGTCCCCAAGAGAACATGTCCATCCTTTGCAGAGTTCTTCAGTGTGTGAAAGGATAATCTCGGCAATTCCTCCCCTGAAGAGAGCCCATCTTCCTTCCCACTAGGACTCCAAGAGCTCAGGAAGGGTCTGGAGCTGTGAGGGAAGTGCTGTCTGCTATCCTTGTTGGGCAGGGGAGAAAGCAGAGCCAGTGCTGGGCTGGGCAGCACAGGAAGCACAGCTGAAAACCAACATGGGAACAAGGGCACAGGCAGGGAAGCTTCTCCAGGAGCTCCAGTGATGGCTAAAGGCAGCAGTGTCTCCCCCACAGCAAGAAGCTGCCATTTCCCAGGGAAGGGGGACTGAGACCCCTGTGCAGCCTGGGGGAATCAAAGGCCAATGTCCAGAGAAGGCTGCTTCGAGCTAGTGTGCTTAAGAGAGCTGGAAGAGCAGCAGCAAGTGGTGGGGCAGTGAGGGAGGGGTGGGATGGGCATGGAGACAGAGGAAATGGGCACCAAAGTGTGGGTGCAGCTCCTGCCTGTCTGGGGAGCATCTGTTCTGCTCAAGGCTGCCAAGAGCATACAGAGGGTTTGGCAGCACTGGGATGTGGCACTGGGCACAGCAAATTCAGCAGTGCTGATAAAGGGCTCCAGAGAGGAAAGGTGGTAAAGAACAGTCTACTAAAAGAAGAAAAAAACCAACCACAAAGCATTACTGAAAAAAGGACAAAATCCCTTCCCCCAGATCTCTGTGGCATGTGCTTGCAGGAGGCCCCTCTTGGGGACTGTATGGCCAAACTGGAACGCAGATTTGGGAAGGGCTCTCCCCACATGGGTGTGCTCTTCCAGCCTGCGCAGTGGATGTTTTAGGTGAGGCTCAGCGTGCGCAGAACTGGCCCCACCGTTTAAGTCCTAAGGTCCATCTGCCACAGCTGAGCACGAGCTCGGACAGTGACAGTGAAATCCTCAGGACTGTCACAGCACCCGGTACTAACCGGGGCTGACCCTGCTGAGCATCCGAGATCTGACGGGATCGGATGGCAGGGAGGCATTGAACTGCCTGGTATGGTCTCCGCTGAGACTCGAACTCATGACCTTGTGATACAGAATCTGGAGTGCTCACCATTACACCATGGGACCGCCCTACTACACTGGTCTCTTCTGGCCTCTCCATCCATCACAAGATGACAAACACAAAGGAAAGAAAAACAGTATCTTTTGTGCTGGCATTAAGGACAAAAGTGAAGCTGTCTTGGGTGCAGGTACCTATAAAGATGTCAAATGCTACCAACAGCACTCAACAAGCTCACCCTCTGTTTATGCAGCTGCATCCCTCCAAGGGGAGGAAGAGGGCATGCTTGAGTTTGTCTTTGGAGAATGACGCACACAACAGAACTGATGAGCTCAGTGTGCTTAAGCTGTTGGTATACCAGACATCCCAGCAATGGCATTACATCCCCCGGGGACACTTGCTTGTGGCTCAGCTTTTGCTCCCTCTTTTACAAGCCAGCAAAAGGTAAGAAATCTCTCCTCAGGTGTCAGCCTTAGGTAGGGAAATCGATCCCTGTGCATAACCAGACGTGCAACCCCCACTCATGCAGCAGAGATAACACTGGGCAGACGTGCATGGGAACAGTGCTCAGTCTCCACTTGCAAGAAAGCAGCTTCCACAGACAAATACTGTTGGCTTACTGGTGTGAGGATCTGAAAGAGTCTCGTATGTCCAAACAGCCTGTTAGCTCCCAAGTGAGCTGCCACTTACTCCTTTTCCAGTACTTGCCCTTCAGAGTTTGTTTCAGGCTCAAAGTGTCTCAGGATTGCTGCACAAACCTGAGTTAGAGATGGAGAAAGGGAAGATTCCTTCCCACACCCCTTCCTTGCAGGAGAACTGGCAGTGATGGTGATGCTGCCTGGCTGGCAAGGAAAGCTAAAGCAAACCCATGCTCATATTGCATCACCCCTTATCCTCCTGTAAGAGGGGACTTATGTGAAGTCTGCCCTACTAAGAGGGCTGGAGAGCTGAGAGATGGGTCACACCTGACATCTCTTCTCCCTTGAGGCACAGCAACTCCCCATATCAAAGCAGAAGCAGCCACGTTCCCTCCTGAGAGACTGAGTCAGGAATACTTTGGATTCTGTGGAGCCCAGGGTATCTTACACCCTGTTAGGGCTCTTGCACTCACTTCCCCAGGAAACACATAGTTTTGGCAGTGCCTGTCCTGGCTGTCACAGAGTGCCAGTTTGCAGAGGGACAAGAAGGGGAAGCCAGTCATCTCATGGCAAATCCCATGTTCCAGTGGCTCAACTGTGAACACTGGGAGTGACCTGAGGGAAGTGGGAGCTACTCAGGTTCAGCTTAAGGCATTACTTACTGGATTTCTCCTGGCAGGGCAAGGATCATTCTCGGGATGGATCTGAAGCTCTGAGGGGTTGCTCCTGGTGCAGGAGGTACTGGGAGCATTATGGGCACCAGTAAAGCTCTGGGCTCTTTCTGGTGCACTTCATGTGCTTCACCAGTGTCTCCCAGTCACTAAGATCAGCATTGAATGAACACAGGAGCATCTTTCAGGGAGCAGAAGACACACGATAGGCCTCACTTCAGGGTGCATAAACAGCAGAAGTGCCATCCTATGTGGTTTTCATCATCTTGGCTTTTTTCTTCTCTCTTTGCCTGCACCAGGCACACAGAGAGGCAGCCTTGATCCACAAGGCTGTGCTGCCCAGAGCCAGGACAAGGCCCCCTGGCACAGATGGCAGGAGTGTCAGGATCACCCTGGCACTGCTCTCGCCCTCGGGTGAGCCACTTTCCAGCATGACCAAACTTCCCCTGCTGCACGGCCCCCCCAGCTGTGAGTACCACATTCTCCAGGGCAGGATGATGCCCAGACAGGGCAGGAGGGAGGCAGGGCAGCCCCCAACAGTGTCCCAGGTGGAGGGGCTACCCTGACAGAGATTGGGGAGGGGATGCTTTGTGCAGCTGAAGCTGCCATTGTTTCAATACAATGAAATGCCCCAATTGCAGTCAGATGAATTTGAGTGTAAAAAAATCTTAGTTAAACAAAATAGCATCTCGTTACTGTTCTTTCTTTTCAGGCTTGATGTGACCCAATAACTGTGTCCAGGAGCTCTGTACTTGCCATCCCCACCTCATTCTCTGCTGTAAGAACATGTCAGCAGCTGAGCAAGTGCGGAAGGAAAGAGCCAGAGCAGCCAGGCTCACCTGCACCCCACAGCAACCTGACCCCTGGCACAGCAGCAGAGCCATCCCAACAAACCCTGCTGTGAGATTTCGACAGAGCTCTTGTCACTGCTCAACAGTCATACCTGTCCCCTCTCCTTCTGCCTAGCACAAAGAGTGATGATTATCTTTTGATGTGTGTTTTTATGGTCTCTCACGCAAACAGGGCCTGGCCCAGCCAGGGATGTTCAAGCAGTACCACAGTGGCGGAAGCAGACAGCTTTACCCTGGGAAGAGGCAGGCACACAGCAGTGATCAGGTCCTGCCAGCACTCTGCCCCAGCACAGCACCCTCCTGGGGTGGCACAGCACCCTCCTGGGGCAGCACAGCACCCTTCTGGGGCAGCACTCTGCCTCAGCACAGCACCCTCCTGGGGCGGCACAGCACCCTCATGGGCTGGCACAGACTCCTCCTGGGGCAGCACAGCACCCTCCTGGGGCAGCACTTTGCCCCAGCACAGCACCCTCATGGGGCAGCACAGCACCCTCATGGGATGGCACAGCCTACCACCTGCCCGACAGGCCCTGCCTGGCAGCTGGAGCCACTCATCAGGTATTAACACAGAAGGCTGACACTCTCCGTACCTGCCGGGGTCTTTCCTCTTCTCTGCCACACAGTCCCACCTGCCCTTTTCCGTGTCCTGCAGGAGGGCCATGGGGACAGGGGTGCTCCTGCCGTCACTGCTGGCGCTGCCGCGGTGCTGCCGGCCGCAGTCGGGCTGGGAGCTGCGCTTCATGGCCTGCAGCTGTGCCAGGGGCACGATGTCGCAGCCCTGCGGCCGGTGCCACACCGTCTGCCGTGTGATGGCATTGTAGTAGTAGAAGCGGTTGTTGTTCTGGTCGAAGAGCTCCCACCACTGCTTCTGGTCCGACTGGCGCACCTTCAGGTTGGGAGGGGGCTCCCAGCCACACTCCCCAGTGGTCAGGTTGACATACATGCGCTCCTGGGAGCGGGGCTCGATGATCTCCACCCAGTCTGAGCTGCAGGGACACAAGAGCCGCGTTAGTCTGGGCCAGAGGCACAGCACAAACGGGTTGGTTGTCTGTGAGTCCTCCAGAGCTGCTGCCACCGGGCCAGGCAGCCTGACTGCAGATCAAAGCATTGCTCAGGGCCATTCAGCAAGCTCAGGAGAAGCCAGGGGAAGGGTTTGAGATGGGGCTCAGACAAAAGAGCAGATCTTTGGCACAGGGAAGGGGAGAGCACCTCCCTCAGCCTGGACCTGACAAGCCCAAGGGGCAGGGAGTACGTCTGCTGGTGCTGGGATAGCTCACAGCAAGAGCTGGCACAGCCAAGGGAGTGCCACTGCCTGTGAGACGTGCACGGGAACTTGCTCTCAAGAGCACCGAGGATCTGCAGAGCAGGATGTGCTCCTTCTGGGAGTTGCAGCCTCCATTTCAGGAGATCAAAGCCCTGGCTCCCAACAATGTAGGCAGCCTGCCCCATGTGAGTGCCTGCCTGCAGGCCCCACGTGCTGTGGGGTGTGTGGGGTTGGAGGGGACCTCTGGGTCTCACAGACCCTGCTCAAAGCCCACACTTGCCTGTCAAAAAGATAAACGTGGGTAGTGACTGATGGATGCGACCACCTCCACTGCAGGTTCTTCCCCTTCTCCCTTGGCTGATGGGACAGAGCCTGCAGCAGGGTGTAAGATACCCCAATGAATAGGCCCTGCTGTTGATTCACAATCCTTCTGCAGCCCCAAAGAGCCCCTGGAGCCACAGGGTCCCTTCACCAGCACCTATGCTGGCCCAGCCCAGGGCTCAGTGAGAGCCAAGCAGGCAGTGCTGTAGGAATGCTTCTCAGGCAGATCAGTGTGATGGTTTTGATGCAGAGCTGTTGGGCTACACGGCCCTGGTACGGGCACATCAGCCTTCATCACTGACCCCCCCAGCCCTAAAGAGCTGCCCAAGTGAGAGTAAAGGAGATCAGCAGGGCCAGTGCCCCCCAGCATGGCAGCAAAAACCATCCTGGATAGCTCAGATAAACAGAAGGGGGTGCAAATCCCAACAAGGTCTCCTGCAAAGGAGAGATGCTGCCACTAAAGTGATCCTGTCCCCAGTGGTATGCTTGGCATGAAACTGAGAAACAAGATAAAAACTGCACGTGCCCCCAGCTCTGCTCACACCCACCAAGTCCTGCCCCTGCACCAATGTCAGTGGAGGCTGCAGGAAGCTGGTCCAAGTCAGTGTTGCTATTAATAAAAGCCATGTGAAGAGGACAGGTTCGAGGTCCCCAGGGCTCACTCTGGCACAACCTCCAGCTGCTTCCAGTGAGGGCATGACAGCAGAAGCCATTACCACAGGAGAAGCAGGAGAAGGGAGATGCCACTGCATCACTCTCACACCCTCTGCTGCCGGCCTGGGGGTCCTGGGAAAGATGAGGGGTGATGGTGGCAGCACTGCAGTGCCCGAAATGGCAGCCTGGGCTCCAGTGCCCAGCCCTGCTGGCACAGTCCCCAGAGAGGAGGCAGTTCCTGGCAGGGCAGAGCAGCCCCTGGAGCTTTCTGAGGAAGGTCAGCATGGCCCCCACCACCAGGCAAGTCTGGGGGTGTGTTTAATTGCACACTGCACCTCCTTGCTAGGAAAACCATGGGTGTACTCAATGCTGAGCAGTCTGGCATGCAGCCCGAAAAAGCAGGCTGCTCCTCAGCTCTCTGAGGATTCAAAATTGATAGGTACAATGTCAATTCAACCCAAAATAAACATGAACTGGCTCCGAAAAGGTGCAATTCTCCTGACACATCTCCCATGCAATGCTGACCTCACAGTCTCATGGAGGGCTGATGGTTGGACTCCCACAGACAGCTTGGCTGGGGAAGCTGATCCCAGGGAAAGCCACTTTTTTGTGGCATAGGTGAGTTTTCAGACAGACTTCCTCACCAAGCCCAGACTGTCACCATCGCAACCATTTGCACTGACCCAAGAAGAAGTTGGGAGCAGAGCACACCACCTTTGCCCATGACACCAGTTCCTGTCGGTCTCCCCCTGTCACCACAGCAAGGCAGGCCACTGCCACAAGTGTGCCTGCAAATGGATCCTTAGAACACCCTGTGTTCAGAAAATATCTGGTTAGTTGTTTGGTATTTTCTGATCAAAACAACAGCAATTCCCCTATTTGATGGAAGGTGCAACAAGAACAGCTGTACCAGCACCCCGTGCCATGGCTCAGGTTGGCAACCAGAGAAGCAGCCCTGTTCTTCCCATGCACTTGCAATGTCAAACCAGAAGCACAGGCACAAAATAACAAGTCATCGTCATCATCAAGGGCATCAGCAGAGAGGTGTCATCCATAACAAACAGCATAAAGAGGAAAACTGAGAGCAGCAGCAGAGCTCAGCAGCGCTGGGAGCAGAGCAAGATTGGCATGTCCATGGAGAAAGCTACTGAGAAGTGCAGGTAGGAGATGAACTGGCAAGGAGGGTCCAAGGGCCAGCTCAGAGGGGACACATGAGGAGCAGTAACCTTGGAGAGCACCACAGCTCTTCACAAGGACAGGCAGACAACAGGAAAAGGAGTACAGAGAACTGAGAAGGGGACCTAGACCCAGGTGGCCGACCAGCAGCTTTGAGGAGGGGGGAGAGACTGCTGCCAGTGCTGGAATGTGGGGGGGCTTCACCCAAAGGTAGGGGGGCATGGCCTGCTGCACTTGGGAGGGGATGGGAAGAGAGCAGGTGTTGGAAGGGCTGAAGAGGAAAGCAGGCGCAGCACCAAAACACACACAGGAATGAGCCTGGGAGTAAGACAGGAGGTAGTTCTACAGGATTTGCTTGGCAAGGAAGAAAAAATACAAAACCCAGACCCAGTTGAGCAATGGAGAGGCAGTCGAGCCACCAACCTTTTAATGTGCAAGAGCAAACTGTGTTTGATCTGCTTTGCCATGTTAGCAAGGCTTTGGAACACTGAGAGATGCAGCCTCACTGCTGCTCCTCAGCACAGAAGAGAGGTCAGCTATTTTCTGTCAAGTGCAAGCTATTGAAAATAACGAATTCTCTCATGGCACGTGGCCACGTCCAAGTGTGTGTTGCTAACTATAGTCTTCCGTTTTAACAAGCTTACATTTATCTTTGCGTGCAAAGGCACATAAGTGGGTGACTTGGGTGAGTGACCTCTTTGCTCCCCTTAAAACTGAGGGGCTGAGGATGAATGAGGCGGAGTTTAACCAGGGAAAAAGTCTGCACAGAACACACTGAAATACTAAAGAGTTTGGTACAATCACACTCATGTAAAGAAAGAAAAGGAAAAGCAAGGAGCACATTCCTGGAGCAGAGCCAGCCCCAGGCTGCCACACAAGCCTCAAATATAACATCAGGAACTCTGGAAAGACGTGATAAACCCAGGATTGCAGAGATAAGGCTGTAACTTGGACATGAAAAAAAATTCATTCCCATTCCACTTCACGGGGTTAAAGAAGTTTCCTGGGAATGATTTGAATAATGATTTTCCCTGTGCTTTCGGCTCCAAGTGCTGAGGGATGGATGCAGCAGCCACAGACTGGGCGCCTGTTCCCACTGGCCCCGTGGCACTGCTCCCACTAGCAGGATCACTGCAGTGCTTTGGCTCTGCATCAGCTCCTGGGACTCTGTCCCCAAGACAGGACTTCCCTTCAGGCCCATTGGCAGACCCAGACCAATCCCCCTCTGCAGCCCCAGCATGGGGACAGGCAGCCTGCTGGCACTGCAGTGCTTTGGCCAACTATCGCAGCCACCAGAGCCTGCAGTGCAGCAGGAGCTCAACAAAACCCCCACCTGCTTCCAAAACCAAACCCACATTCCCAACGTGCATCCTCCTCTACTGTTCGAGATTTCAGGAGCTTCCTCTGTGTCCTGAGCAAACGCATGAATACGTTGCACACCTCATAGCTGCGAAGCAGGACACAGCTCCAGCTGTCTCCCCAGCAGTCCGAGCTCCCCTGCCTGTGAAGGCACAGCCTTGGGCACGCTGATGTTCTGGAGGGGTGGCCAGGCCATGGCAGGAGGTGTTGGCTTCCAAGCAGCGAGTGCCGTGAGCAGGATGGTGCACCAGGCATGCAAAACCAGACAGGAGAGTAGGGCCTTTTGTGCACTGCTGCATCTCAAGAGGGCAGGCAGGTTTGGTCCCACCTGAAGCCTTCAGCCTCGCAGACCAGCAGCTGGTTTTTTATGGCTAAGAGCTAAGCTGGTGCACTCTGTCCTTGTTGTAGTTTTGAATGATAATGTAAATTCTTTCCCTCCCACTACAGGAGAAAGGAATAGCCCAACCACTTAGAATTCCAAGTTGATGACCTGAGTTAACGCTTGTGGGTGGTGGAGGGAGAAAGGGGGACTTTTTCGCGGGACTGGGGACGAGGCCGGCAGTGGAGCTGAGCTGCTCTGGTTCTTTTTTTCCTTTCTTTGTTCCCTGTGTGCTGGTTTGACTTTTTGGGGGGGTTTTCTTTTGGGCAGCTGCAGAAAAGGAGCCACTGCTTGCTGGTGAGCTCTTTTTCTGGCTCTGCTCTTTACTTCTCCCTCTTCATCTCTGGACACCCTGAGCTTTAGAGGGAGAGAGAGAGAAGAGAGACACAGCTGCTTCAGGACACTGCAGACCTTTTTTTCCCTCTTCCTGGGGACCGATTTGGACTGCAAGGAGATTCCTGGGAATTATCACCATTTCCTCCACTCCCAGTTTTTCCTTCTTCGTTTGGAACAGAGGACAAGGAGAGAGAGAGAGAGAGTCCACATGAGTTCATCCCTTATCTCTGCCTCGCTGGGAACAGACTGAGAATTCACCTCGCAACCAGCCAAGGTGTGACACTGACACTGTCCATAATGTAACTGCTTCAGGAGGAACCTACAGCTTTTGGGGGTTGTTCTCTTTTGTTTTTACTTTTGGTGCTGGGGGAGTAGTTTGCTCTGGTCTGTTTACAGTTATATCTGTATCTACATATATATATATAGTAGTTAAGAACAGTTAGCCTTCTTATATCCATTTTCTAATTAAAGTTCTTTTTTCTTAAATTTAATAAAGAGTGATGTGATTATTGTGGAGGAATCCTCTCTGCTTTTTGGTAAACATTTTGGTTTTTCCCTCAAACTAAGACAGTCCTGCAGCCTCAAGGACACAGGGGATGCAAAAGTGCAAACTTTGCTGTTCAAAAACCACTTGAGTCCCTCCTGGCTGCTATTCCCTCTTGGCAAAGCCTAGGAATAAAAAATAATAATGATAATCTTTAAAAAAGGGTATTTCAGACCAAAAGGGCATCCTGTGAGCATCTCCTGATTAGATCTTCTCACACAGACTGTAAATGAGGTCCAGGAAAGAATAAAATTTTTATTAACTATAGAAAATGGAGCAGGACCAGAAATGCAAGGGTCCAGGTACAGGGGAAGAGAGGAGCATGTGTGTAGGGTCCAGGGATGCTCCCTGCAGCAAACAGCTGGGGAGATGGGGAAGGGCATCTGGAATGATCTGCCCTACAGAGACAAGTTCAGAGCCTCCTTCATGTGCTGCTAACAGAGAGTAGGGCAAGGGTCCGCTGAAAAGGAGCAGAGGGAGCCTTATGAAGAACAAAGCCATGCTCCCAATCCTGGGTGCTCTAAAAGGAGGCCTCAGTGGCGGAACAAGGCAAACCAGTTCGGGAATGGGGAGTGGGCACCATCCCAGAGGCACCACAGCTGCTGACACTGCTGATCCTCTGTGATCCCTGGCTCCTGCCTAGCTGAGGAGCAGCCCAGGCTTTGTTCAACCACTCACACACCACTACATATTTTGTTAAAGAGGATCACACTTGCCCCTTCACCTTCTGCACAAAGCAACCTCTTAGAAAACCTCCAGGTGGTCTGTGTCATTCATTTGCAAATCAAAGCCAGGACTGGGCCGTAAAATTCGTTGTATCTGGAGCTGCAGAGCCTCCAAGCAGGTCTCTAGCACCGTATGGTGACCCTCCACCACCAGCTGACTCAGTCAATCCAGGCTTTATTCACTGCCTTCTCTCAGTCAAGTCCAGAAACGCTATAATTTACATCTTAGGATAAAAAAAGTACCCAGAACAACCCTCTCTCCCATATATATATATATATATATATGGACTTTTTAAAAATACACATGCATCCTTCTAACAAAAATTATAGAGGAACTAAAATAAATATAATGTCAGCCTGTTCCTAAAACTCCTGCTTCTGAAAATAAGTGCTATGCAAACAAACCAGCCTCTGCTTGCAGGAGACAGACCAGACTGTGAAAATACAGAACAAATGTCTGTGATTGCTCAAAGCCTGAGCCCATATGCTTAAATCCAGTAAGAGCAGAACAGGGGCAAGCCTCTGAAAGCAGAGTCCAGCCTGGAAACACATTGCAGAGAGAACAGCACCATGGTTTGGGTGGATTAGGGGTATAAGAGAGCCTGGAAAATGTCCTATCACACAAAGCATCTCATTACTTTCATGTTTTTAATTAAAAAAACCCACCACAACAAAATCAAAATTAAATACAAACACCACCAAAGCCTCAAGCCTTCTGCTAGGTGGTATTTTCAAAGATAAAGATGTCAGATGAGAAATTTGGTGGTCTTTTGGTTGCTTGGACTCTGTTGGCTCCTGCCTCTTTCCTGGCCATTCCCAAACTTTGCCCCAGCCCAGGAACCAGCACTGCTGGCTCCCATCTTGCTGCTGTCAGACTCTCGATTCACTTTGTCTTCGGAGCAGAACAGACAGCAAAGGGGCAGCTCATTCCACAGCAGCAGGTTGGGGCAGCACCAACATTAACAGCAGATTCCTCCAAAATCTTGTCTTGGAGAGAAAGAAGTAAGAAACAAGGACTTTCAGGACACAGCTGAGATTTCCTGGTGTCTCTAAGATGAAAGAGGGGGAGCAGAGGGAAGATCTCTCTGAGGGAGGACACCATGACAAGCCATGCCACAATGAAAAGCAACTTAAAATAAAGCCCAGAAGGCATAAGGCCCTACAGCCCAAGACCAGCACCTGAACCTTGAGTGGGATGGATGCACAGGAATCTTAGAACCCCATACCTTAGCAGGGAGAAGGGAGGGCAGCACAGAAACTTCCATCACACTAACCTTCCCACTTCTCCATCATCCACTTTGCACTGAGTGCTGCTCACCAGGTTCAGACCGACCTGGGTCCTGCAATCACTCCCAGCCAAGCCCTAGAGACACACAGAGAGCACCCCATGGGCAGGGGAAGATAGAGGGACCTGAAGTGCTGCTTGCCCACATCCCATCCTTCATTCCCCCTTCCACAGGAACTGGGGGGGTCTACAACAGAGGGAAGAGCAAGGGGCAGGAAACATCCCTGTTTTCATGGCTTTGGGACAAAGCATAAAGCACTTGTTGGATGGGCAGCCTGAGCAGGAGGAGTCCAAGCACTGCAGACACAATCACAGGTACCAGGGGACTGCTCAATCCAACACCAAAGGAAACTGCACCTGAGGGCAGGAGGAGCAGTGAAATCCATTCCTATTAAAAAAACCTTGGCTCTGAGTGCACCTGAGAGCCAGGGCAGGCACAGGCTCCTCCCGCAGCTCTGAGGCACACAGGGCTGGCTGCTGTGCCTGGAGAAAGGACCTGCTGCTCCCTTGGGGGCCAAGGGCCTCTGCTTCCCTCTGTCCCCAAAGTGTCTTTGAGGGTGAGCACCTCAGACTCTTATGAATAGAGATCAACTGTGGCCACTGCAGCCTGGACAGAAAGTGAAAAGCATTCAGTGTCAGAAATATTGCAGGTGCTTCCCTCTGCTCTTTGCAGGGTGCTCGGGCTGGGCTGGGCCACAGCTCCTGTGGGTGGGCTCTCCTGCCCACCTGTCCCAGCCAGCCCAGGGGGTTCACAGGACTGGGGAGCAAAAGGGCTTGCAGAGCTGGAGCCCCAGCCCACAGCAGAGAAGCTTCCCTGGCCACAGGACCTGCCTGGATAACCTGTCTGGCCCTGAACTGCTGCCCCGGCACATGCTGGGTCCCTCCTGCCATCATGGCTGACTTTTCAGTTTGCACATCAGAGCACAGGCCCAAACCCCCGATCCTTAACAGCCTCCCCAAAGATGTGCTTTGCCCCAGACGCAGTGGCACCTCCTCAGCTCAGTGAAGGCTTCAGCAGAGTCGTTTTTCCTTTTAAGGGCTGAGCATTTGAGAACGAGTTGCAGAAGGAAAAAAAAAAAGAACCCTGGCAGTTTTCATTCCCTCTCTGTCCTTCAAAAACGATCTGAATGGATGCGCAGCCCCATCCAAATCTCAGCTGCTGGGGGGGAGGCTCAGGGGCCGGGGGGTGCCTAGGGGCAGCTGAGCCTGGCACAGCTCAGTGCTGGCTCCCACCTGCACAGCCTCGGGATGCATCAATCCCAGGACACGTGGTCAGACCTGCTGCTGCCAGGATTGGGACCAATACCAGTGACTGCATCCCACACCTCAACGTGCTCATAGCCAGACTTTACCCCCAACAGACAGGACTTCCAGGGAAAACTTCAAGTTTAGCTCTAACCTACAGAGGAAACACCTCACAGTTGCTTAGGTGAAGGCACTACGAGACAACCTGCCAGTTCAGCAATAACTGACCACCAGGGCTGGGATGCATCCTGCCTCCCTACTATCCCTGGGACTCCCTCTGCCACGCTGGGCTCAGCCCCTGGCAGCAGCCTGATGCCTTCTCATCACTCCAGGGCGATGGCCCTGGTTTCAGGGAGGATTAGTGGAGACACACTCTAAGCGTGGCTCGATGGGCACCATCACAGCCATCCCACCCACACAGGGTCCCACCGAAGGGGACAGCAGGACTCATGCCAGGTCATCTCCAGACTCTTCCAGGGGTGCAAACCTCTGCTGGGAGGCACCCAAGGTCATAAACCTGCTTTTGTTTTATATCTTCTTGGGACACACCAAGCTAAGACAAATGATGCCAGTTGGAGCAAACCTAGGCTTCATCCACCCCTGGAGTGTGTGCAGGCACCGAGTTACACAGGATCTGCCCACAATGGCAGTCAAAGCACCTAAGAGCCTTCTAGCATGAATGAAATTCTAAAATTAGGCCCTGAGATTAAGTTCCTATTTTTATCAGGGGGATGGATACAAACAAGAGGAGGAGATGGAACCCTGCATGAGTCTCCTTGTCTTCTCAATGAGGCCCCACTGGTGCTATCCACTGACTGAAACCCCAGTCAGTGCCTGGAAAGCTGTACATGGCTCCACAGAGCTCTGAGAACCCCACACCTCTTGCCAGCTGCTGAAGAGAAGTAAACTGGACCCAAGCAGGGCAACATTTCCCACCACTGACCAGGCTGCACCCAGGGCCAAGAGCATCGTGCCAATATCACTGCAGGAACGAGGTGGGAAGATACACCTGCCAAAAGGATAAAGGGCAAAAGCCCAGAGCCCCAGAGAGGCAGCATATACCGAGTGCTCTCCCTGTGCCAAAGCCAGTAATGTCACACAGATGATATTCCTGCTATTTCAAGGACACAGCAGCACCCACTGCTGTCTCTGTCATGCTAGGAATTATTGACAAAGGTCTTGATTTATCTAGCTTGTTGCCCAGCTGCTTCAGGACTGAGATTTACTCTTCATGGCCTCCCTTATCAGCACTTCCAGTTTCAGGGATTCCTCCCAGCACTGCCACAAAGCCCTTGCAGCCAGGGGCCCTGCAGCTGCTGCCTCAGAGGGCTGATGCCAAGGAGAGTAGCCTGAGAACAGTAGGCTTCACAGTCAGAAGCTGTTCTAGAAAAGCTGCAGCAGCACAGACACCCAGCAACTGCTCCACTGCCTTGGCAGAGCCCACAACACTCACGCTGGGCAAGGAACATGACTGCAGTGAGTGATACCCACCACTTCTGTGCACAGATCATCCTGGGCACAGTGACATGGTGCCAGGTGTTGCACAGCCACAAACACACTGCAGGGCAGGATTGTTTCCCCACACAGTAGAGGAAACGAACAGCCACTTTTGTCCCATCTTCACTGAAGGGAAGAGCCTATAGCAGCCAGGACAGAGCAAAGTAAACAGCCAGGTCCCAGAGGCTCATTTGCATCAGGCACAGGGGTGTTTGTTTGCTGCACAAGGGAACACTGAGCAACGAGGAGAAAATGTTTACAGGGGTTTCTGAACAGCCAGGGAGTGAAGACTGGGAAAACAGGAATTGAAAAGACACTGGCAAAGGGAAACTCATCACCCAGGACCTGAGCCACCACAGCAAGAGCATGCAGGGATGGGGACTTGAAAGACCCCTCAAGACACCCACCTCTGGCCTAAAATAACTCCACTGGACAATAAAAAAGAAACCATTCCAACTTTAGCTTTTCCAAAGGCGGCCCAGGAGGAGACTGAGGCTGTAATTACAGGGTGGAGCACCTGCACAGCCAGGCCATGCACAAGCGGCCAGGGGCACCCCAGGTGCCAGCTGTGGGTGCCCCACAAACAGCCAGATCACAGAGCACAGCGTTCTCAAGCACCACTCTGCAAAGCTACAGATCTGAAGCAGCTACATTCCTAACTGTCTGACATTAACAAAATAATGGCCCTCTGTCTCTCTTCATTTAAAGGGCTGCCAGTTATTTATGAGCTAAAACACAGAGTCCCTTGAAAACTTATGCACAACACAGCCATGGACAGCAAGGGACCAGGTTATTTCTCGGCTAGCAGAGTCCACAAAACACTGTGGACTAAAAACGCAAAACAAATATAACAGTGTTTCATCACAACTCTTTTAGGCTGTTTTGTTCTTCAGCAAATCTGTCTGGCTGCAGCTGTCTCTGCCGACTGCTGAACAAATGCAGTGAGGCTCTTGAAAGTATTAGCTGTCCAAGCTTGTTAAGTGTGACTCAAGTTAACCACTGCAATGCCAGGATGGCAGAGGAATTTGGAGGCGAATCAAAAGCAAAAGGAATAACAGTCTGCAAACAAACAACTCTCCCTTGTGCTGCAAGCTGTGATCAGGAAGCTCATCCCGACAGGACTCGGCAGAGGAGCTGCCTCAGTGTCATCATTTTCTCCAGCCCAAAGCACACCAATTTCCTCTGGCAAAGAAACAGAAGCAGTAAGTAAATAGCCTAAAACCTCAGCCACAGAGTTCATAAACCCTTTATAAAACAATAAGCAAGAAAAATTAATTTCTCATGGAAAAGAGATTCTTAAATTTGTTTTGCCTACAGGAATTGCTGAACAACAAGCACATTGGACACAACAGTCAGGATTCTGCAATGCCAAGGCACTGGACCCACAGCACCGGCCCCTCCTGCACGTGGAGCCTCCCCTGCCCCACAGAGCAGCTGATGGCCCTGCTCCCTGCACAACTCCAGCTCTGAAAGCTCACCCATCCATGGATGAATCTGCAGTTTGGGATGAAAAACTGTTGATGTTTGATTTTTTCCATTTTTTTTTATTCTGATGTAATAAAGAGAAAGCTTCCTCTGAAAGGAAAGGCGTGTTTAAGTGTTGCCCCAAACTGATACTCTTCCTGACTGTCTCCAAAACCTTGCAGTGTGGGTAGGAGTCACATCCCGTGAGCTGTACCTCAACCTCTGCTTTGTCTGCTACACATTTGTGTCTGCAAGGTGAGCAGTGACTAAAGTAACACTTGGAACTCCAAGTAAACAAAAACACCACCTATGTACAGTTCCAGTGCTTTGTCATCAACAAGACCTGACTTGCTTTAATGAGAAACAAAGACTGAGGTTCTCAACCTTGTCTTAAAATACACTCACAGCCTTTTTAAAATGGAACATCTCTGCACTCTCACACTGAACAAAGTTAAAGCCTCAAATCTGCCTTTTGCTTTTACCCTTTCATGTGACTAAAGCTGGGATTAACCGGGGGAGGCCACTGTAGTCTCCAACACGCTGATGAGCAGGAGCAGAGGGGCAAGCACTGACCTCTTCACTCTCATGACCAGGGATAGGACTCGAGGAAACAACATCAAGCTGAGCTGGGGCAGGTTCAGGTTGGCTGTCGAGAGGATATTTTTCACCCAGAGGGTGGCTGAGCACTGGAACAGGCTCTGTGGGGAAGTGGTCATGGCACCAAGGTTGTCTGAGTTCAAGGAGCATCTGGACAATGCTCTCAGGCACATGTTGGGATTTGTGGGGTGTCCTGCACAGGGCCAGGAGTTGGACTTACTGATCCTGATGGGTCCCTTCCAACTCAGCATATTCTGGGATTCCCAAGAATCAGCAAGAAGCCAGTTAGTGGTGAAAAACCAACCTTCTGCAGGGCATACGCTCATTTCTTCAGCCTCTCCAAGTTGTTTACCTTATCTCTTTGGTAAGATAAAGAACTCCATGTTTTCACTAAATCTTTTTCTCTCAGTTAATGACAGTAGGCTGTCAGTCCAGTGGGTCAGGGAGATCTGGGGCAGTGCCATGTCAAAGACAGTCAGAAGATGCAAGTTTTGAGAGTGTCAAGAAGACTTCCAAGGTGGTGAAGAAAGGGAGGGAGGGAGGGTTTTACAGTTAACAGCTACACTTCTGCAGAAGAAAAGTGAACTCCCTAAAGGAGAGGAGACTGGCCTGGCAAAACAACTCCTTCTTCTAGAGGGATGAAACTGGACAACTGGAGCTGTGGGACCAGAAACAGAGCTGGGGACAGACTTACCACCCTGATCCTTACCCACTGCAGTCCTTCACAGATGCTCAGGCTCAAGTGGAACACCAGCTTGACTAAAGGCCCAGGTCTCACCTCTTCCACAGCTCCTTAATGGGAACCAAAAGACCTGTTCCAGCTCAAAGGAGATCCATACAGGTATGTTAACATAGCTGGGAAAAGGTGGATGTGCACTTGGAGGTTTTAAACATAGTTAAATTCAACTACTGCCAAGAACAACTGAACTGCAATCTTAAATACACAGGGTTTATTTTGCTTAAATAACCAGGAGAAAAATAAAGAAATCACGCAGACCACAGCCTGGCCCAGACAATGTTTAATTTCCACTGTGTTCTCCCCTTGACCAAGTCAGCCTGAAATCAACACTTAAGCTTCTGTGCAGAGCTGGAACAGTAAATATGTGTCATCCATTTGTCCTGGTTTAAGGGAAGGGGGAGGAGAGGGGGGCAAAAAAAAGAAAAGGGATAAAAAAAAAATTCAGACCGGGTCTTCTTATAAACAGCACAAGAGAAACAGCTCAGCTCAGGAGGTGGCTGCAGAGCTGGCAGCACCAGACAGGATCTCCTGAACAAAAAAAATCCAGGAAATCCGCAGTGTCACTTCACCCCACAATTGATTTTAAATGAGCTTATTCCTTGCACTTGGTACATGAGGAAGAAGAAACTTCCTGGCTGTGATGGGGGGGAAAAACAGTTATTAATAGCATCACAATGAGCAAGTATCAGAAGTTATGTTGCAGCCCTGGAAGATCTTGGCTGGATCATGAAAATATCTGTTGCCATGGTGGTAATTGCTATACATGGTAACAGTGAACAGTGGGGTGAGAACAATTCACTTTTTGATTTGGTGCCCAAAACAAGTTCCTTTTGTTTTCGCTCACCAAAACCCCATTTATTAGCTTGTGTTCAGTCCAAAACTGAGCTTTTCACTTTCAGCAGTGGCAAGGAAGACAGCAAGAAAGGGGCAAATTCAGGAAGACAGCAAAGCAGGCAGCGCTCTCTGTGTGCTTCTGTAATGGCACAGCTGATGGATTTGGGCAGAGATCTGGACCACATTCAACTTTGCTTTTTATTTGATGTCCACCTAGACAGTCTGTCTGTCTCCAGTACATAGTATTTGCCACAGATAAAAAAAAATGAGAGCCAAAACCTACACAGGCACTTAAAGCAGGGACTCTTCCAAGATGGGAAGACCTGACATTCAATATCCAACGTGGCAGCAGACCACAGTGGTGTCGTGACTTTCTCACTCTGCCCTTTGCTCCCCTCTTGGCTGTTCCCAGCCTCCTCTTCTCTTCCTGCCGTGCTGACAAGCACTGGCTGATAATTTCCAGAAACACCTGCTACCCTCAATTCATTCCTAAACTTCAGTGCTCAGGATTTCTTCCCTCGTTTGCTCAGAGTCCATCACTGCACACATGGATGGCCACACACTCCTCCCCAGCCACTGATTTCCTCCCCAGTTCTAGGTCAGGTACAAGCACTGTGAGCAGCAGAGATCCCATCCTAGCCCCTCCAGGACCTTCCTCCACCGGGAAGTGTGACAATCTACCCTTATCTTTCCAGCCTATCTTTTAACCCTTTATTCACCCATGCATCCCAGGGTAGACTTTTCCTCAACACCCTGTGTTGAAACCTTTCAGAGAGCTCCACTAGACCACCCCATTGACCACCCCTGCCATGTGCTCACAAACACCTTCCAAATACCACTGGAGTCATGAGGCTCAATTTTGATCTACAAAAGCCATCCTGGCTCTTCTCCAACACGTCATACCTATTTACCTTCCTACTTAGTGCTGGTTTCTGGAAACTTTCAAGAACACACATCTTTGGTAAAACCAACTGTGCCTTCATTCTGTCTACAGGTGAGACACCAGGAGAGGTTTGCCAGGCAGAGCATGTGAGCCTAGTCATGCCCTTTCTCCATGTTCTCCCTCATTCCTCTAGAATCCACAGATATATTACAAATGCTAACAGCACACCACTGGCTATTCTTCCTAACAACTGTTGCAGACTGGCTGTTCGAGTTTGCTCAAGTACTATTTCAACCTGCCGATGCCTTTTGCATCCACAGTCCTCAAGAACAATAAATTCAGAAGTTCATCACACACTGTGTAAAATAAATGGCCTTCTCCTTATCTCCTTCAAACCAACCTCCTTTAGGTGTCACCAAGTGCCCCTAGTTCTAGTGCCCCAAGACCTGGCAGAAAAAAAAATCAACTTAATCATAAAAGATGAAACATTGTACCCATCACTTAAAAGGGTGGAAAGGAGGACTCTGGGAACTACCACCCTGTCAGCCTCACCTCTGTGCCTCAGATGATGGAACAGACCCTCCTGGAACCTCTGCTGAGGAACACGGAGGACAGGAAGGCAGTCTGGGACAGCCAGCACAGTTTCACCTAGGGCCAGGCCTGTCTCACCAACCCAGGGACCTTCTGTGAGGGGCTGACTCCAGCAGTGGACAATGAAGGGGCTACAGGTCTCATTTGTCTGGACTCCTGGAAAGCCTTGGACATGGACCCCCACCACATCCTTCTCTAAACTGGTGAGAGGTGGATTTGATGAGGAGACTGTTAGATGGATAAGAAAGTGGTTGGACAGTCATATGCAGAGGGTCATGGCCAACAGCTCAAGAGTCCCCATGGGCATCACCGACGAGTGGTGTCCCTCAGGGGTCTATTCTGGGGCCAGTGGTATTTAATATCTTCATTATTCACACAGATGAAGGGATCAAGTGAATCCTCAGCAAATTTGCAGGTGACACCAAGCTGAGGGTGCAGGTGACACACCTGAAGGATGGGGCCACCCAGAGGGACCTGGACGAGCTTGAGAACTTGCCCATGGAAATCTTAGGAGGTTTAACAGAGTTTAACAAAGTGCTGGGGCTGCACCTGGGTCGGGGCAACCCCTGGTATCAATCCAGGCTGGGAGATGAACAGACTGAGAGCAGCCCTGGGGAGAAGGACTTTGGGGTGTTGTTGGGGGAGACATTGGACATGCACTAGCCATGTGCACTGGGACCACAAGCCACCTGTGTGCTGGGCTCATCCCCAGCACTGTGGACAGCAGGGAGAGGGGGGATTCTGCACCTCTGCTCTGCCCTGGGGAGCCCCCAGTGCTGCCTCCAGCACAGGAAGGACATGGGGCTGTTGGATTGAGTCCAGAGGAGGCACCAAGAGGGATGGAGCAGCTCTGCTGTGAGGAAAGGCTGAGAGAACTGGGTTTGCTCAGCCTGGAGAACAGAAGGCTTCAGGGTGACATAATTGCAGCCTTCCTGTACCTAAACAGGGCTTACAAGAAAGTTGGAGAGTGAGAGGACAAGGGGGAATGGATTCAGACTGGAAGAGAGTAGGTTTAGATCAGATTTTAGGAGGAAGTTCTTTGTCTGTGAGGGTGGTGAGGCCCTGGCAAGGGTTGCCAAGAGAAGCTGCTCCTTTCTTGGAAGTTGTTCAAGGCCAGGCTTGGTCTAGTGAAAAGTGTTCCTGCCCGTGGTAGTAGTTTGGAATGAGATGATCTATAAGGTCCCTCCCAGCACCAATTGTTCTATGATTCTATTACCTCCATGACTTTGTCATCATCATCATCATCATGGCCAGGCTTCGCGAATGAAGATTTGAGAAGGGCACTACCCACACTTGCTGCAAGCTGCTGGTGGCTAAAAAGGCCAATACGGGATAGGCAGGTCCGGTCACAAAAGGCACAGCAGAACGTCTCCCTGGGTGACATTGGCAAGGAATGGTTCTTTCTACGTTGTCTTTTCTACTCAAGACTGACTCTCCGTGCATTCTCAAAGGAAGCAGCAGCGTCGTGAATGGTGTGTCTCCATGAATCCCGATTGGAGGCCAGAGTGGACCAGTGGTGGCAGTCAATATGGCCAAGGCTGAGGTGTTGTTTCAGGGAGTCCTTGTATCTCTTCTTCGGGGCTCCTCTCTTGCGGCAGCCGGTGGCGAGTTCACCATAGAGCACAATCTTCGGAAGGTGGTGATCCTCCATCCTGGAGACGTGCCCTGCCCAGCACAGCTGCGTTCTCATCAGCATGGCCTCGATACTGCTGACCCCTGCCTGTTCAAGAACGGACACATTGGTCACGTAATCACACCAGTGGATGTTTAGGATTAAACGGAGGCAGCGCTGATGGAAGCGTTTGAGGAGCCGCAGGTGGTGGCGGTAGATGACCCAGGATTCAGACCCATATAAAAGAGTAGACAGCACAATGGCTCTGTAGACACTAATCTTTGTACTTTTCTTCAGGTGTTTATTGGACCAGACTCTTTTATGGAGTTTTCCGAAGGCTCTGTATGCCTTTGCCAGCCTGTTGTCTATCTCTTTGTCAATCTTACCGTCAGAGGAAATGACACTTCCCAGATAGGTGAACTGCTGGACTGACTTAAGCTCTGAATTGCCTATGATGATGTGAGGATGATGGAAGACTTCTTGAGGTGAAGGTTGGTAGAGAAATTCTGTCTTCTTCAAGCTGACTTCCAGCCCAAAAAGCTCAGCAGCCTCTGCAAAGCAGGATGTGAAGTGCTGCAGAGCTGCTTCTGTGTGAGCAACCAGGGCGGCATTGTCAGCAAAAAGCAGCTCACGGACAAGGTGATTCAGGGTCTGTGTGTGGGCCTTCAGTCGCCTTAGGCTGAAGAGGCTTCCATCGGTACGATATCGGATGTAGATGCCGTTTTCTTCATCGAGGTCTGCCGTGGCTCTTTGGAGCATCCTGCTGAAGAAGATTGTGAATAGAGTTGGTGCAAGAATGCAACCTTGTTGCACACCATTGGTTATTGGAAAGGGCTCAGAGAGTGCATCGCCATATCTGACTTGTCCACGCTGATCCTCATGTAGCAGGATGATCATTTTGAGGAACTTGGGGGGACATCCTAAACGTTCCAAGATCTGCCACAGGCCTTTTCTGCTCACAGTGTCGAAAGCTTTGGTGAGGTCAATGAAGGTTACACAGAGACCTTTGTTCTGTTACCTACTTCTCTTGCAGTTGCCTGAGAACAAACACCATGTCTGTGGTGCTCCTATTGGCTCTGAAACCACACTGGCTTTCAGGTAGAAGATCTGCAATAGTGGGTACTAATCTGTTCAGAATATTCTTGCAAGGATTTTACCAGCAATGGAGAGCAAAGTAATACCTCAGTAATTTGAGCTGTCTGATTTTTCTCCTTTCTTCTTGTACAGGGTGATGATGATTGTGTCACGGAGATCTGGTGGTAGTTCCCCTTACTCTGCAACACACAACAAGCTCGTGGAATTTGGCATGGAGTGCTTGACCTCTATGCTTCCAGATTTCAGGTGGAATTCCATCAACCCCAGCTGCCTTGCCAGTTTTCACCTGTTGCATGGCCTTGAGTATCTCTCCCATAGAAGGGGCTGCATCCAATTCATGTTTCACCGGTTGTTGTGTAATGTGCTGAATTGCTGAGCCTTGGACTACACGGTTGGCACTGAAGAGAGTCTGAAAGTGCTCAGACCATCAGTTCAGGATGGAGGTTTTATCTGTTAGAAGCAGTTGACCATCTGCACTGAGTAGGGGGCTTTGAACCTGGTGTGTGAGTCCGTACACTGCTTCAGGGCCTCATAGAATCCTCTTTGGTCACCCAAATCTGCGCATAGTTGTGTCTTTTCTGCTGGGTCGAGCCACCATTTGTTCTGGATGTCTCGAAGTTTCTGTTGGAGCTCACTGCATGCAAGATGAAAGGTGGCTTTTTTTATATGGCAAGATGGCTGAGCAAGGTGTGCTTGGTGAGCAGTTCTCTTCTTCTTCAGCAATTCCTGGATCTCTTGATTGTTCTCATCAAACCAGTCTTTGTTTTTCTTGGAGGAGAACCCTAGGGACTCTTCAGAGGACTGCAGGATGCAACTTCTAATATGTTGCCAAAGCGCTTCAGGAGAGGGATCTATGGGATTATCTTTAAGTCTAGTTTGAAGGTTTCCCTGGAAGCTGTCTCTCACTGTGGCTGTTTGAAGATTGCTGACTTGGAGCCTCCTCCTTGGAATGCCGCCTTTCTTAGGATTGGGCTTGAGGTGGAGGTTAAGTTTGCAATGCACAAGGCGATGGTCTGTTTGACATTCTGCACTCGGCATCACTCGAGTATGACGGACATCACTGACATTTCTCTGTTGTACTAAGATATAGACAATGAGGTGCCAGTGCTTGCATCGAGGATGCATCCAGGTTGTCTTCAGGATGTCTTTCTGTTGAAAGACAGTGTTGGTGATGGTGAGCTGCCGTTCTGCACAAAACTCTAGCAGGAGGCGTCCGTTGTCGTTGCAGTTTCCAAGGCCATGCTTGCCCAGGACTCCTTTCCAGGCTTCAGAATTCTTACCTACTCTGGCGCTGAAGTCACCAAGGATTATGATCTTATCATCTGCAGGAACATTTTGGGTGAGGCAGCGCAGGTCTGTGTAGAATTTGTCTTTTTCTGCTGGGTCAGCTTGGAGAGTTGGGGCATAAACGCTAAAAAGAACAACATGTTGCTTGTTGTGTAGAGGGAGGCGTAAGGACATAATGAGATCGGAGTGATCTGTCGGCAGATTTTCAAGTTTAGAGGCAATGGAGTTTTTAATCATGAAGCCAACTCCTGAAAGGTGTCTTTCGGTTTTGGGTTTGCCTGACCAGTAGAGTGTGTAGCCAGCACCATGTTCTTTAAGGCTGCCTTCCTCATGCAGACGAACTTCACTGAGAGCAGCAATGTCGATGTTGAGTCGTGACAGTTCGTGGGCAATTAGAGCAGAACGATGCTCAGGACGTCCACTATCCCCAGTATCAAGCATGGTTCTGATGTTCCAACATGGAGTGTTAGTTTGAGCACACCTTTGCAGGCAGGTGTCTGCCTTTGAAATCTCTTTGGTTTTGTTTGACCACATGGAAGATGCCGGTTGGCCACGGTTATCCAACCGGGTGTGGAGATGAGCTTTGCTTAGGCCCCCTTTGCTAGGCCCCTCTCCGTGTGGAGCAAGCAGTGCTGTCCCTAGGAAAGGCTGTTTGGTTGTTCAGGATGCTGCCGCAAGAGACTGTCATCTCCGGGGTCAAGTCTCGAATGACCCATATCCTGAACCGCCTGCATGCAGGGTTGGGTCTGCGGCTTCCAGCTGCTTCCTATCACCTGCTGTTTTCGACCCTCGCCTGTTGCTACAGGGCTTTGCAATGTGGGTGAACCCTTCGAGCCTGTGCTATGGATTGTTTAGGTGAGGCACAGCGTGCGCAGAACTGGCCCCACCCTTTACTCCTGAGCGAGCTTGGACGGTGACAGCGAATACCTCAGGACGTAGGTTTGGTCAGAGTATCCCTCTCTTAGATGGATGGCCTTACAGGGCTAAACGAGTTCCATCTGCCCGGGTTTGGGGTTGGAGTTGTCCTTCTCCTAGGATGGTTGCCATGGGGCCAGCGAGCCCATCCTGCCCGTGGACACACTTTGTCTGACCCTTCAGCTGAGACCTGTCTGGCATGGGAGACCCTACCGGCGGCACAAACCACCTCCAGCACAGCTCTCAACAGCATGAGGGCACGCAAGCTTCTCCCCCGCGACAAGGGGGTGTCCCCAGAGAAGCCATGACTTTGTGTACCTTGATTATATGCTATGCCAGACTTTTCCAAACCAAAGAGCATAAAAAATGTTATGCTCACTCCACCTACGGCAACTGCTCTGTTCCATAGTAATTATAATCGTCTTCACTGCAGGCTCTCCAACATCACTGTCCTCCTCACGATGCAGAAAGCAAAACAGCACAAGGCCTCCACAACACGAACAAGATGTTAAAGAGAGTTGAACTGATGCCCTCTGCTTTGTAATGATCTCCCAAAACTGACTGGTTCTTTGGCTAACATGGCAGACAGAACTGATGATTTCAGAGAACCACCAATGACGACTCTGAGCTCTCTGCTGAGCTGTAACCACTAGTTCCAGATTGAGCATCAAGCAGGCCCAGTAGAGACCATTTTTTCCTAGTGAATTCACCGCATTTCCCTACACTGAAGCTTATCTGTCAAATACTGGTACAATTGCTTGGTTCTGTGAGGTCCTTCTAGACTACCTTACCTTCAGTGAGGTACCCAACCACCTGAAGCAGCTGAGGATCCTCTGCAAACCTGGGAATTTCCCTGCACTCCTCTATGCTTGAGGGCACCCATAGTGTGCAAAGCAGTCCCAGCACTGGTCTCTTGGGTCTCACTGCTGACTCTTACCCATGCTGAAAAACGACCTGCAAGCCCCACCCTTTGCAGTCTGTGCTTTCACCAACTCTAAATCCATAACAAGACTTTTTCTCCATGCTCATGGTGACTTTGTCTCTTAAAAGCCTTTGACAGAGAACCTTGCCAAAAGCTGTTTGAAAACAAAGATCCATGAAGTCTACTGCTCCTGCTAACCACCCTCCAGCAGGTCTGAGGAAGGGCTTGCCTTTCCATAAGCCCTGCCAGCCCTGCCCCGAGCAGCTGTGCCTGGCTGTGCCTTGCAGAGGCCTAGACACTGAGGTCAAACCCAACAGTCCATGGTACCCAGAATCCCCTCCACAGCCCTTCCCTAGCAGTGCACCTGGAGATGCTGACCCACCTGATGTCACTTCCCTCATATCCTCAAGATTCCCCACTTTTCAAAATGCCATCATGTCCACCACCACTTCCTGTGATACCAAGGGCACTTTAACAGCAGCATACACACAAAAGTATCTCAGCAATTTCAGATTTAAGATCCTATGGCACTCTTGACTAAATGCTATCTGTTCCTTTCAGTTTCTTATCAGTCCTCTGTTTGCTCTAAAGCTGTTTCTACTGAGGCTCAATGCAAGAACTTCTCAGACAGCTCTTCTGTAGCAAGCCTGTAGATTACAAAGCTCCTTCACAGAGTCAAGTTGGCTAAAAAATGGTTTAGATTTTTTTGTGATGGCTTTATCTTCTGTGCCTTTCAGACTTGACTTCTTTTGCTGCCAGTTTCCAAAAGACTTCTGATGCCTTTGAAAGTTAATCATAACTGGCAAACTTACTCTTCAAAATTTTACTCTGCCCTGCCTTATTTTGATTTTAATCTGCTAAAATATATAGGTTTCTTGGTCTTCTTGTTTGGATGTAGCTTCCCCTTTTTGGTCAACCTCCCTCTCATTCCACCATCCTTCCTTCCCTTGCACATTTGCTTTTGATTTTTGTCTTTATTTAAAAGGAAAAAAAAATCTGATCTGTTCTTTGTGAAAGTATGCATTCCTTCTGAGCTGTCATGACCAAATAACTTCCAGGACACCCCTGTTCCTATCAGCTACTCTTTAGCAGAGAGACAGGGCTCTTACATGACAACAGACAGCCCCTTTTTAGCAGACTCAGCAACAAACATCAGCTCTCTGGCAGGACAGACAAGTATCCTTCATCTTGTTTTTATGCTGCCAGTCATAAAGAATGCATCATAACCCCAGGCTCAGAGTTATCATGACTCTTCCTGAGTTTTCACAGGTAGCTGAGTATTCCCAGTTTCCAGATGCCCAAAACAAGATGTGTTTCCAGCTGGAAATAAGTTACACAAGCAAAGCACCTCCTGAGGCACCCAGAGGAAAGGCAGAGGGGTCAAGGCTTCTCCTTCCCAGGGGGAATACAGGACCACATCAAAGGACAGGCAAGATTCCAAGAGAGCAGCACCCTGTAGCAACATCTCCCTTCCAGGGGACTGCCACAGCTTGGACCTTCTCCCTTGTTTATTTTCAGCACTGCTGAGCACACAGAGCTGCAGCCAAGGTCAAGCCCAGCAGGACCTTGGCAGGATCCGTGCAAGAGACAAGAGCCTGGGCCTCATGGCCACCAAACGGCAAAACAGGTTTAGTCAGCAACACGTTTTAAGCTAAAAAATAAGAAAAGTATCACTGATCAATTCCTGCCTGAAGCACAATAAAAATGAGGATTTCATCTCCCAGCTGTTCATTGCCCTTCTCATCTTCTGTCACAATTTAGCAGGTGTGATGTTGAAAGATGGAGCCTGATACTCTCCTGCACCTTGAGCAGCACAGACAGCTCTGCTATGCCAGGGCTGCACCCAAGAGGGCTGAGAACCTCCCCTGCAGCACCCCAATGCTCACAGCCAGCCACACTGACACTGCTCTGTGCCCAGTGCTCACAGCCAGCCACACTGACACTGCTCTGTGCCCAGTGCTCACAGCCAGCCACACTGACACTGCTCTGTGCCCAGTGCTCACAGCCAGCCACACTGACACTGCTCTGTGCCCAGTGCTCACAGCCAGCCACACTGACACTGCTCTGAGCCCAGTGCTCACAGCCAGCCACACTGACACTGCTCTGAGCCCAGTGCTCACAGCCAGCCACACTGACACTGCTCTGTGCCCAGTGCTCACAGCCAGCCACACTGACACTGCTCTGAGCCCAGTGCTCACAGCCAGCCACACTGACACTGCTCTGTGCCCAATGCTCACAGCCAGCCACACTGACACTGCTCTGAGCCCAGTGCTCACAGCCAGCCACACTGACACTGCTCTGTGCCCAGTGCTCACAGCCAGCCACACTGACACTGCTCTGTGCCCAGTGCTCACAGCCAGCCACACTGACACTGCTCTGAGCCCAGTGCTCACAGCCAGCCACACTGACACTGCTCTGTGCCCAGTGCTCACAGCCAGCCACACTGACACTGCTCTGTGCCCAGTGCTCACAGCCAGCCACACTGACACTGCTCTGTGCCCAGTGCTCACAGCCAGCCACACTGACACTGCTCTGTGCCCAGTGCTCACAGCCAGCCACACTGACACTGCTCTGTGCCCACGTACTTCCTGTTCTGATGACAGGCTGCACTTCCCAGAGGACACACAGAGCAGCCCAAGCTCCAGCACAGACACATCTCACTGTTAAACCTGTTCATGCTCAGAGATGGCATTTGCCTTTCCCAGGGCAAACAGCCACATCGTTAGGAGGGTTTACAGCTATAGACCTTTAGACAAAACAGTACAAGTTCCTATTGCAGGAAACAGACCCAAAATAGTAATTTCAGAGCAATACACTCAACTCATGTAAAGTCCCTCAAATCTCTGCAGTCCATGAAACCCCTGGGTTTAACCCAGGTCTAGCTGGGACTTGAAGGGCAAGAAAGCAGCACTGCTGGCAGCTCCAGGACAAACCTGTGTGTTCTCTGACCACCCCCAAACTGAAGGAATGGCTACTGAGGCAAACAGCAGTGGCCTGAGCAAGACAATAGGAACGAGCTGCGTGCCCTGCTCTGCCTTGTGCCATTCCTGGGGGCCCAGCTTGGCTCTGGGCAGGTGCCACATGCGCTGCCAGGACCAGGGTAAGGGAGCCCACACGGCAGCTGCAGGGGCTATTTTATTTCGCACGCAGAGGATGAGATGTACGTTGTAGCAGGAGACACTCTCAAATAGGAAACTGAGCTCTTCCCCAAAGAGCCATCGCTGCAGCCCCAAATCAACACGTTCCCAGCACAGCTCAGCCCCTGAGCCACGCTGGGCAGGCAGGGACAGGCACATCAATATGTGGGAGACACTCCCTTTCACATTTTGAGCTGAACTCTGGGTTGTTTCACTGAGCCATTCAGTGATGACCACACTGTTCACCCTGTTCTGCCCAAGAGCCAGCAGGGCAGACAAGGCAGCCCACGGGGCAGCAGCACCCTGCAGCAAGCAGGCCCTGCACCCAACATGGGCTTACCAAAAGGCTTCTCTCTCACAAACAGCTCTCACAGCTCAGCAGCAGCTTTTCTGACCACACGGGACAAAAGTGAGTGATTTCACCCTTCCATGACCACATCAAGTTCAAGCACATGAGGGCTCAGCCCTGGAGGCAGGGCCAGGTGGCCAATGGGGCGCTGCCATCAGGCCCAAGGGGCTGCCTCGCTGGGGAGGAGTTATGGGCAGTCAGAGAGGCTGAAACCACCGACATGGCCCTCTCTGCCAGACTCATCCAACCACCCACCCTGCTTCAAGAACAAGACCAACCCAAAGAAGTGTCCCTGCTAAAGGAAGCTCTGCCCACAGCATCTCTCTGCCAGCCTCCTTCTCACAGCATGGTTTGGAATTCAAGGCCAAAGTACCCCTTGCAGCACAGCATCCAAAGCTGGCCCATGGAGAAGGTGAGAGGGAATGGGATGATAACATCATGGCACACTAAAAGCAATGCTGTGCTGATGCTGGAAGGAGGGGATGCCTTCCATGGACCCCTCCCTCTCTTTTCCATGGCCAGCACTCACCACACTGGGACAGTGGAGCTCCTCAGATCCCACACTGAGCTAACTCAGCTTGCTAACTCAGAGCAGATGGTTTTCTCTTGCTTGAGTGAACTCAGCCATTCTGGTGACAGGACCCAGGGCCAAGAGAAGAAAAGAGTGGTGGTGCACAGCTTCACCTCCAGATCATCACTGCCTTTCTTACCTCTTATTGCTTCCAGCCATCCCAAAATAGACTTCTGCTTTGGAAGCGTCTTCAGCCTCCAGAAGCTCAAACCTGTGTTTTAGACTAATTTCAAACTACACCTAAAGTGAATTTAGCCAGGATTGTCAGACCACCACCTACTCACCAGGCATTTCCTCAGCAGCCTCTAAACCCACGGTACAGAAAGGAGCATGGCAGTTGTTTTTCACCCTCATTTTCAGTGATTTTAAAACTAATTTAACTAAAATTAAAGAGGCTTATTTCAAGGGCAAGCTCTCTAAGGAGCTTCCAAGCCAAAACTGCAACTCTTCTGCCATTTGTGACCTAACTCAGGACTGCAGATAAGAGCCCAAAGGCAGCACCAGCCCAAGTGCCCCAACCCTACTTGCTCCACACTGTGCTGATTACATACATCTTGGCCATATCCCAACCAGACTATTCATTGTATTACAAGGGTATAAATTGCTAAGAAAATGTACGTCCAAATTACAAAGTGCTCAGCATCTGTCCTCAGGCCAACATTAAACGTTTCTCGTGCCGGCGGCACTCCAGGCTCTGCACCTCAGCTCACAGACCTTCATCAGCCCTCTTGGCTTCACTTGCTGTTGATTGCTGATGATCAAGAATTCATAAAATACTTGGATCTTCACCTCTCACCTTAGCTTAGAGCAGTGCTTGGAAGGTCTAATAGAAAAAACATCCGAAACCTAAGTACTGGAGGCAGGGAGCAAAGAAGAAGTAAAAAGTGTGGCTGATACCCAGCTGGATACCTGTAGCTACCAAAGGTCTATCAAAGAACTACAATGTACACACAGAGGAAACAGGTGCTGGACCAGAAGAGGACCAAATATGGCATTTACAGTTTTAAAACAAACTGAACTTGTTGAAACTAAAGCTGGACTTTGGGTTACTGTTTAAACACCTACAAGGAAGACTTGGCACCTGGATTACAGTGTGATCACCCACAGCTTCCTCCAAGTCTGGAAACAACCCTGCACTTGGTATTTCCCCACATGGCACCACTGGCACATGGGGGACAAGCCCAAGCAGCTCAGACTGCGTGGTGGAGCACAGCTGTGCCAGCAGCCTGGCAGAGGGTGGTGGGCAGAGGCTGCAGCAGGTGGGGGGGTCGGGACCAGTGGGCTGGAGCAGGCCAGGGTTTTGCCAGTAACTGCGAGTCAGCTGCCCCCAGGGCCTGGCAGCCAGGGCAGAGGCAGCTTTCCAGGCAAGACTACACAGCACAACTCACTACTCACCACATCCCCTGGGACTGTATGCAATGATTCAGTTGTAAAGTCTCTAAAGAGAACTTTCTCTCACTTGACTCTGTTACTGAAAATATTTCACACCAATTCATCCTTCTAATCTGAGCCCTGGCTGCTCCTACACATGAAAACTCATGCACAGGACATTGCAGCACCCCAGAGTCAAACACCCAAGACCCCTGAACTCCATGTGGCTAAAGGGGATTTGCTGAGCTCAGTCTCAGTTCATCAGGCAGCATTGTGCAGGGCTTTTCTTGGTATCACTGGTGATGAAGACAATAAGCCTCTTTGTTTGGTTTTTTTCCTCAGAAGAAAGACACAAGCAAAAGCAAACAGAAAAACCAGACCTACAGAACAAATAGGTTACCCCTGCTAGAGGAGCACCTGGCCCTGGGCCACCAGTTCATGATGTTCGAGATGACCCAAAATCCCATTACATTAAGTCTTTTCTGCCTCTGTAACAGATTTCCAGCCAAAAAGCAGCAACCTTGTTTGCCCAGGTAGGAAACAGCCCCGTCTGTCAGAGCAAAGTGCCTCATGGCAGCATCCCACAGCTGTGAAGTTACACACATCAGTGAGCCCAGCACAGGGTTGGGGGGACCCTTCCTGCTTGGCTTGTTTGCTTTTGGTAGATCATAAACCCTGCAGCCAAGAAAAAGGTTGGTTTAGAGGGGCCCAGGTCTGCTGTGCTGCAGGCTGAGACAGGCACACACAGCAGGTGTGGGGAGTGCAGGGTGCTCCCCATCACCTTCTCTTCATCCTGGGTCAGAGCAGGCAAAGTGCAGCAAGAGCTTGGCTCAGGGAGCTGGGCACAAGCACAATACAAGAGGGGTAAGAAAATACACCCTCTGTGTAGAACCAGCCTTTTGTTTGCCTCTGGTGGTTGATGAAGATGCCAACAAACAGTTTTATTCAGACCTCTCTATTCAGAAGTTCCCCAGCACTCTGCAGCATAAAGCCCGCACTGGAGTTTCACACAAGACCTTAAGTCCAAAGTTCTTAAGTCTAAAGAGACAAAAGAGCCTGAAAGAAATTATCTCAGCATCTCCAGTGCTTTTGTCTTTCAGTGTGTTTTTTTCAGGGGGAATTTTCTAAAGCTGATATTATCCAAGCCAAGTCCCTTGTTTTGCCTGAAGCACGTAATGGCAGGAGGCCATGACTCCTCCAGCTGCTTTACAGGCCACACCAACACTCCCCTGGGGATCAGGGAGTCTTTTCCCTCTCCCATGCTTCACTGTAAGCAAACAACCTGGATCTTCAGCATCCTCACTTTAAGCTTTCCAAATCTCTTCTGGCTGTGTGCATTACATAACCAAAAAATGGCAGCTGACAACACACGAAGAAAAAAGCTTGAGAAACTAGTTGGAAGACAACACCAGCTATGCTGGAATTCACTGGGCAACACTCACCTAGAAATATAAAACACAATCCTTACAGCAGTATCCTCAAACCCTTGGAACAGTAATTAGGATGAGAGAATACATCCCAAATAATGGTATTTCCATTCTCTCACGAGACAAAGACCAAGTGCAAAAAATTTTCTCTTGACCTACAGTGTCTCATTCCAGATGTGGGAGCCAGATGGACCTCACGGCTGCTGCTTTAGTTAAAACCTTCCTGCCACTCCAAGAACTGACTGCTTTAAGAAACTGCCCAAAGCAGAAGACTGCTCTTCCTCATGAAAAGTACAAAACTCATCAATCAAACAGCTTGCTACAGTGGGCACTCATGACTGAGCTACTAAAAAGCACAAGAAATTGCTTGCTCATTAAAGCTGCCTTTCCTACAAGGCAATGGCCTTTCTGTGCACCTTGGTGAAGGCAGGAACTAACAACAAACATGTAAGTAATGACAGCAGAACTCAGAAACCCTCTATGAATACAGCTATCACTAAACCTCAGTGCCTGCCCTGGAATTTATTTTTATTACAAATAAGAGGCACTTCATGAACTACTTCAATCTGCCTGGAGGACGTTTCAAAGGAACACGAGTGTATACATGTCACAACAAAGCACAAGTAATTGCACTCCACTTGGGAAGGACTGATGGAGCCTAAACGAAGCATTTCAAATTCTGACGTATTTATTTGCTGAAAGCTTGCAAGCATCAACTCTTAATTGCATTGTCCACCGAGAAAGCCATCTGGGTAGTACAACAGGAAGGGAAACACTGGAAAAGGAGATCACAGGGAAGGAGGAAACACTCCTTTCCTTTGAACTTCTGATTAGTTTCCATCTCAAGACTCTGGTATGTCTGAAGGTGTTTCCCATGGACCAGGCTTTACCAGCACAGAGTCAAACACTGGAACTGAAGGCACATCTGCCCCTCAGGAGGTACCTCCAAGCTCCAGGCCAAGCTCATGTAAGCAGCCTAAAAAGGTTATGGCAGTGATGGCAAACAAGACAACTAACTTGTCCTCCACAGTTTACCACCCCTTTTCTGCCTCTGCCAGAAGAGCTACTGGAGCAGAACAGACTCCTGGCTTCACTTAAATGGGTCAGTCTTTCACCCTTAAACCATTTTACCCCAAGGGAACTGCCCTGGTAGGCTCCCCAATAGCTCAGCAGCATGTTCAGAGGAGCAGGGCTGACAGGAGCATGTGGCTGATACCGGGCTGGCCAACACCCTCTCCCACCTGCACTTATCTCCCTGATTTCAGAGAGCTAACAGAGACCTTCGCTACTCCAGCTCATTTACTGCCACGTGAACTACCACAACACTCAGCCAGGAAAAGCCATCCAGCAGCCAAGAGCAGGACACCCTGCTTGTCCTGTGGTCACAGCCAGCTAAGGAGAGGACGCTTACTCATGGTCTTAGTTGACCAGTTAAGGAGAGGGTAAACCAGAACAGCACACACAGACCCAGTTCAGAGGATGTGGAAGGCTCTGCACTGCACAACAGCAGGAGCTTTGGATGCCCTGCCAAAACCAGAAGACCCCTTTGCTGCAAAGCCATGGCTGAGATCAGACACACAGAGCCCATGAGCAGCTACAGGGCAGGTTCAGGAAGTGTCAAAGCTTTCACTCATTCCTAAATTAAAGCTTTTACAAAACATGGACTCTAGTACTCATGCAAAGACAAATTAAAGCCTGAATTAACACAACAAACTCACACTGAAAAAACTCACGATTCCATGACAAAATTAAGAGTCTTCACTGTAATCACAACAAAGCACAGAAATCCTTTACATTTTGTATTAATCAAATTTAAATGGCCAGCCAGACCAGCAGCTTTCCTGCTGAGCAAGCACACTCAGTACCAGTACCAGTCCTCCCACCCAGCTGACAGGACTTCAGCAACCCCAATATTTCTGACCAGGCTGGAAGATCTTCCCATGCACACATCCCCAGGCTGTTGAATTCAAACAGCCAAAAACATGCTGCTAAAACAGCAGGTCCAAACTGAAAACCCTTCTTCTCGATAGGTAAAAAGGAATTTTTACCTGTCAGGAAATATAGATATGACACATTCTTTTACGACTTGCAAGAAAGGGTTCATGAATATGAATATTTATTAAACAACACTACAAAAGGAAAAAAACAACCCACCCTCATGGGCCAAAAAGTCAGAATCCTACAGCAGTTTATGCTTTGTTGTCTTCAATTAAGGAAGTAATTCCATTTAAGCTTATTCTATGCATCTAGCAGTCTTTCTCACAGTCCCTCAACCTGCTAACAATTCTTCCTCTGAGGTTCTAAGGGGAAAAAAATCCCTGTTCTCTCGTTTACAAAACTTTTACCCAGTTGCAAGCAAGCTGTTGCCCCAATCCTGTGAAGTCAGCCTCTAAAGAACAGCAAAATGGATTTTAAAAAGGCCTCAAAGCTCAGACACCAACAGAATGAAATCTTCAATATTCTTACCCCTTAGGCAGCTCACTACAGGAATCTGGGGCTCTCCTTTCATCTTTGCACCATGGCACATTAAAATTTTCTAGAGATCAAATAAATCAGTTGAATGGGTGGCATTTGCCTTTTGTGTCCCCAGAGCAGGGCAGTGCTCAGTGAAGGCCATTCTGCATGTCTCATTGGCAGGTTACACATGCACATCTCCCCCAAGGATTTCCCCTGCAGATCCAGTGAGGGTCAGGCTGAAAGCAGCCTTCTGCATCACGAGGAAAACCATAAAATTCTCAGTTAAAAAATGCACCAGGCCAACATACTGAGATCTCACTGTAGCTTATGTGAACTCAGCTAAGGCCAAGACATCTGTTTCGGCTAAGCAAACCTGTTGTGAATACAGAAGGCATGTGAACTATCTGACCAAAAACCTGGCTCCAAAACCTGCATTCCTCTAATCCACTGTGATCTCAGCAACACTCCAAATAGCCTCCATCCAACTGATAGGAATAAGCTGTCTCATCAACCCAGCAATACCCGAGCTCAAAAAGCACCAGCGAGACAGCCGGCTGGGATAGGCTGGGATAACACACTGAAATGCAGCGTGAGGAGCCCTGTGCTCCTCTGCACTGACGAGTGGAGCAATTTCCTCAGACCTACGTGGTTTTGTCAGATTCTCCAGTTTACCCTGAAATGAGCAACCTACAACCTCGATCCCCACCTCGACAGCAGCCTTGGCTGTCCCAGGCAGGGAGGCAGAAGCAGACACTGTGCAGAGTCAGAGCGTGCTGCTGTGCTTATCCTTTTGCTCCGGATGAATTCTGGTATTCTACAGCCACCCTCCAGGGGATTTGCCATCCCTTCCCAAGATGCTCCTGACAGACTAACTCAAACCATGTTCTGCTGGAGAAGACGCAGGGGAGAAGGGGTAAAAACAAACCAACTTCAAACGCAAGAAAAATAACAAATTATTCCGAACACCTTGCCTCGTCACCGAGGCAGTGGGCAGGATGCCAGCGCAGCCCTCGCTCCTCTCCCCCAGACAGGAGAATGCGAGAAGCCAGCTGAAATCTGGTGCCCCTGGGGAGAGCCGCGCTGCAGGAATGTTAAATCGGCCGAGCTTTTAATCTAGGACGAAAAAAACGCTGGCAAAAGAGCGAAACAGCAACTGGCACGGGGGGTGGGGAGGGCAGTGCCCTGCCAGGCTCCGCACCTTCCTCCCGGCAGAGCCAAACTTCATTCAGCCACTTCTGGCCGCCGAGCCGAGGCGCGGAGCGACGGGAGGAGTTCTCCTTGAATGGGGTTATTCAGAGGAGCCATAAAACGCGCTGTGCCGGCCGGGGAAGCTGACCCGGCTGCCCGGCCCTCCCCTCCGTGTGCGCTGCCAACAGGTGATCCCGCTCTCGGGGGACACCACAACCCTCCCTTGGGCACAGCTCCCCGGCACGCCAAGCGCAGCAGCCGCTCCCTGCCCGACAGTGCTTTCACTGTCATTGTGTAAAAGTGCTTGTTTTTAAGCACTAGAGCAGCTCCCGAGTGCGCCCAGCCCAGCCCAGCCCGGTCCGGGAACAACCCCGGCCGTGCCCGTGTCCCTGTCCCTGTCCGTGTCCCTGTCCCTGTCCGTGTCCCTGTCCGTGCCCGTGTCCCTGTCCGTGCCCGTGTCCCTGTCCGTGCCCGTGTCCGTGGGGCTCTGCCGGGCCGGGCGGGCCGGGGGGCTCCGGGGCAGGGAGCCGAGCTCGGGGCCGCGAACTGCCCGGCCTGGCCCCGCCGGTGCGGAGCGACTTTCCCCCGCACACAGCGCGGTACGGCGGGAGGCGGCCCGGACCGCCGCCCCGCACGAGTCTGCCGGCTCGGATCGGATCGGATCGGCTCAGCTCAGATGGGCTCACCCCGGCTCGGATCGGTTCGGCTCAGCCCGGATCGGCCCGGCTCGGCTCAGCCCGGTTCCGATCGGCTCAGGTCGGCTCCGATCGACTCGGACCGGCTTGGTTCAGCCCGGCTCGGCTCGGCTCGCACCCACCGCAGCGGCACGCCCAGCCCAGTCCAGCCCGGCCCGGCCCGGCCCGGCCCCGCCGCTCAACAGGTGCGGGCGCCGCACTCACCTCTCCGCCATGGCCGCGGTTGCAGCGAGTGGGGCAGGATGTGAAACCCGACCCGGCCCCGCCCGGGGGCGGCGCGGCCCGGCCCGGCCCGGGACCCCCCGCCGCTCCCTGGGTCCCGCTGCCGGGGCGGGGCTGAGCCGAGCCGGGCTGGGCCGGGCGGGAGGAGCCGCGGGGCGCGGGCCGAGGGCAGCCCCTGGCGGCGGCGGCGGAGCCCGAGCGGTGGAGACACGGACAGGGGAAGCGGAGCAGGGCCCAGTTCTGGAGCCGCTGAAGTGTTATTTGAGCTCCAGGACAATGGCCGGAGCCGGCGGCCAGCGCAGCCCGAGCCGCTGCTGCCCCACCGTGTGCTCCCGGCGCCTGCCCTGCCCCTGCCCCTGTCCTCTCCCTGCCCTGCTCCTGCTCTGCCCCTGCCCTGCCCCTGCCCCTGTCCCTGTCCTCTCCCTGCCCTGCCCCTGCCCCTGTTCTGTCCTGCCCCGCCCCTGTTCTGTCCCTGCGCCTGCCCCTGCCCCTGTCCTCTCCCTGCCCTGCCCCTGTTCTGTCCCTGCCCCTGTCCCTGTCCTCTCCCTGCCCTGCTCCTGCTCTGCCCCTGCCCTGCCCCTGTTCTGTCCTGCCCCGCCCCTGTTCTGTCCCTGCCCCTGTCCTTGTCCTCTCCCTGCCCCTGTCCTCTCCCTGCCCTGCCCCTGTTCTGTCCCTGCCCCTGCCCCTGCCCTGCCCCTGCCCCTGCCCCTGCCCTGCCCCGGGCACACGGGGCTCTGCCCGCCCTGCCCTGCCTCCGGTACTCACGGCATCCCCCAGGAGCGCGCGTGGGGAGCGGCAGGAGCACCTGAGCCAGGCTGGAGCACCGAGAAAGGAAAGCGTCTTTGCCTATGCTGAGTGCTGCGCTGTTCCTGCTTTCAGGTGGGACAGTACCAAGCCTTGGCTCTGTCCGAGCTGTAAGGCTGCCATGCTCTCGGTTTGCCCAGGTGCTTTTTTTTTGCCCCAGCAATTTTATCTGGATCCAGTTTTGTGGATGTTCTGTTTTCCTCTGTGTCCTGAGCACACAGGAGGCTGCCCAAAGCTGTGCAGAACACCAGCCGTGTCCCCAGTGCATGCACAGCGTGGGTCCAGAGGCCGCGGAGCAAGCAGAGCCCTGCTCCCGGCAGGGGGGAGCGATATGAGTAAACAAGCCGTGCAAGTCAGCCCTGCTAGGTCAGCTTCTGGAGCCACCGGTGTGGAGTGTGACACTTGGCGCGCTGGCACGGCAGAGCCCCTGCTACTTCAGGAACTGCTGCGATGTGGCACTGCTCCCCAGGAACCTTGTGCGGGCTCCTGTTAGTCCAGAATAGGAACAAACCCATGTGGAGGCAAATCCTGGGGCTTGAGCTGCCTGGATGCCTTAGACCCCCTGACTGCAGGGCAAGACTTGGCAGATACTTGGTGGATTTTGCCACTAACAGAGTGAATTTTGGCCCATGGCACACCACTCTGCAAATGTCTGCTACAGTCAGAAATGAGTCTGTTCGGCTGATTAATGACCCTGGGCGAGCCGAGGGTCGGGGCCCCACACGCAGCGACGCTGCGCTCACTTGCAGACGGCGTTTTGGCACTACTGAAAACTTGAGAGTAACCTAATCTGACGACATTCCCGTGGAAGTCCCACTGCACTTTTAAATAACAAATAGAGAGACAGTGAGATCATGGCCGCTGCACTCGGGGCGGGTCGCACAGCTGCTCGGTGCATGCCGTGCCGGGGGGTCCCCGTGCGCCCGCGGAGCTGCTGGAGATACCTGAGGTGTTGCGGGAGGCTGAGTCCTGTGGGGCCACAAAGCTCCGGACTGAGGCACAGGCTAGCAGGGAAGGAAGGGGGGAGTTACACCAGGTCCGTGTTAGAAACAAAGATTTGCTGCTGTGGCTCTACTGTGGTCAAGTTGGCAGCTCTCCCTGTGGAGATGCAGGTTAGTACTTGCCTTAGCCAATACAGGCTATACCTTGTCCTCAGGGAAACAGTGATACTGGGAAAATGCTTATAAGCAGCCTGATAGCCTCTGTTCGAGGGCTCCTGCAGATACAGACCTGGTGTATAAGAACTTTAACAGCCTGATGGACATTGCTGTGGTACCAAGGGCCTTTACCAGATTGAAAATAAAACCTGAGAACATGGGAGGTTTGCAGGAACCCCAGCTTCAGGGGACCCCTAAAATGAGGGACCTGACAGAGTTTCAGGTTGATTGTAGGAGGGACCAGACAAACATTACTTCTTCTCTGCAACATTCTCATTTTGTTTTGCATATTTCAGGTTTGATGATGATGGTAACTGTTTTCCACCTACACCTTCGGCAGGCTTGCCGGAGAACCTGAATGTCATTGCTTGGCTGCTGCAGATCAAAACTCTTGGGATGTTATTCTGCACTGGGAACCCATCTCTCTTGAGGCCAGAGCAGGCAAGGTGGAGGCACTCAAGGATGCAGAGGACACGCTGGGATGACATCTCAGGTCAGTCCAACTTGTGGGCTGGCAGCTCTGTGCTTACCTGCAGAAAGTCACGCAGCAGGAGGGCATCAAAATGCAGAGCAAGGAAACCACCATGAAGGCAGAACCTCTCCACTGAAGCAGGGTCACACACCTACTGACATCAAGGACACTCTTGGGAGCAGAGATGCCCACTACTGCAGCAGGAAAGCTGGGTAAAAGGGGGTTCAATAACCGGGCACGACAGATGGCTCTGGGACTGTGACTTGCACAGAGGAATGAAGCTGCCAGGCCAGAGTCCACCTCTTCAGGAGAGCCAGGGAGTGCCAGTGAACATGAGCTGTGTCAACACCAGTCACTCAGGGAGGGGCAGAGAAATCCCAGAGGGGAAAAATGAAGCAGCTAAGGGAAAAGCATCTTTTGTGGGAACTTTACAGTGACTTTTTCAGAGACTTACAATGCAGGCAGTCATGGGCTGAGGAAAACTTCTGCTAGTGGTATCTGGTGAAGTAGCACAAGGAGGTTCTTCTCCAGAGATGCAGGTGTGTCACTCTGTGACATGTACATGGGAGATCAAGCCCAGCAGTGACTACGCCTGTTACCAATACACCAAAAGGGGCAGCAGGAGGTGAATTGAAGTGACTGAAGAGCCTCTGAGAGCATGGCAAAGACATTGCACTGTCTCTGGGAACAGAGGACCCTAGCTCTTTTGCTAATAAAACCCCCATACTGCCTACATGAAGAAACAGCCTTCATGAATTCTGAGGTTGGGAACAGCAGATCACTGTAGGGTAAGTTAAGTATGGTCAATGTTTCCAGGCCAAGGTATCCACTTGCCTGTTCTGGGCTGAAGGCTTTTGCCTACAATTGTCACTGCAGAACTGCAAAAGGAGCCAGCTCCCTGAGATCATGCTCAAATTGTTCCTCAGATGCTGCTCCCAAGTAGAAGAAACTATATGTGGAGTTGTACACCCTTTTATGAAGCTGTTCATCTGGCTGAACCTGGGGACAAGCTCCATGTCAGGAAGTGGCAGGTGGAGGACCTGTCATGAGGGGTCTTTTTCGTTTGGATGTGTGGAAGAACCAGTGATGCTAAAGCTGGTATTGCAGTGCTGCTGCCCTGCCCATATGTACCAGATTGAGAGATGTTCAATGCCCAGGCAGATGTGCCACAGCTGAGAGTGCAGCCAGCATATTGCCCTTCAGATCTGGGCCAGCAGGCACTGCCTTTGCTCTGCCTCTGTTAACAAACTGGGCTGCACAGCTTAGAACCAGCCCAGTGCATCACCAGCCCCACAGCAGCTGTCTCCACGTACAGCAAGGAGGGGAGTAACAGCTCCAGGCAGGTATAACTACTGTGTGTTGAGGAGAGACTGGTGATACTGGGGGTGGATGCCTACAATGCTTGGCAAGGTATGTGTGACAGGACTTACGGCCAGCACTGCCCCAGTGCAGCTGCAGCCCTGGATCCACCTTCCAGGGCACCAGCACCGGAGGGAGATTGAGCTGGTAGATGCTTTATCAGGAGCAACCTGTGCCACCTGAGAGATGCATTTGAGCTCAGGCCCTCTCCCCGACCTCAGCTGAGCTACATTCCAGCGTAGCTTGTGCCAGGCCCACCCCACTGGGTCTGCAGGCACTCAGCCCTGGCTGACCCTGGTTACAGTCACCAAACCTGCTCTGCTCCTCTTGCATGGTGCATATGGCACTGTCATGCTCACCTGTCATCTCCTCCTGCCTTCAGAATCACAAGCCCCCATGGCTGGGAGAGGAGACAGGAGCAGGAGCAGCTCTGCGTGCTCTTGTAATGAAGGAGCCAATAACACCAGAAAATGTTCTGTTCTATGAAACCCCTGTGTTAAATAGGTCAAACTACTGCCCAGATACTCCTGCGAGTGCCTACACATGGGCAAGATTTCTCACTGTGGGGAGCTCTTTGTTGCATCAGCAAATAAGATTAAGTGCTGGGCTGACAGGAGCTGCTGGGTTCTCAGGTGAGTGATGGAATCTCTGCTCTTGGAGGTTTTCAAAGTTTGGCTCACCAAAGCCATGGGTGACCTGATCTAGTGTTGGTGATGGTCTCATTTCAAGCAAGAGTTTGGGGTGACACCTGCCAAAGATCCCTCCCAACCAACACGTCAGGGAGTTTGAGCTTGGCAGACATACATGGTGAATTCTCCAGTATTTCAGCACAGACATCTTGTATCCAAAGTCTCAAATGTCTTTTTGAGTGGGACCAGGTTGATCTGGGTGCAGGAGTTGCTGGCTGAGGTTCAGCTTGTGTGCTGTGAGTTCTCTCTGACAAATGGTCTTGGCAAGTATGAAAGCAAAGAGAAAACATCCCTGTTCTTCAATAACCCTGTCTGTTTTGTGAAGTCACTGAAGATACCAAATAGCCCAGGGCAGTCCTTTGCAAAAAGATAGTTGGAGATATTTGACCATTTGTAAAAATACATGTTTTTAAGCAGCAATTAGCAGGATTTTTTACAGTGGACATGATGTAACTTTATCTAACTAGCCAGGTGTTCTGCAGTGGCGCTTTTAAAAAATCATCCTGCCCTAATTTGTTCTGCCCTGCCATCTTTAGCTGCCGTGCAGGGGAAGCAGCCGCGCTATCGTGTTACCACTTGGCAATGGCAGCAGCTGGCGGGAACCCAACCAGAGCAGCATGGGACACGGAAACAGATGGAGCAGCAAATGCTCTTTGTTTCCTCTCCTGCTTTCTAAAACAGATTGTGACTAAAAACATACAGCAGAGGTTGTTGTGATCTTCCCTGCTACCACGGCTCCCTGGCTGCTGACAAAGCCAGGGCATTCCATAGCAGGGCTGGCACCTCCCCACCACTAAGGAGAGCCCTGCCCTTTTAGAGGAGAGCTGCAAAGAGGGGAAGGGCATCAAGTACAATGATTTATAGGCCCTTGGAGGGGAAAGAATGCCACAGTGGGTGAGATGACTGAACTGAGTGCTGCAACAACTCCTGCTCCGGGTACCGAGTCCTGGTTTTGGTTTTCATCTGAGTTTGAGTGAGCCACGTCAGCTTGTTAAACTGGCACAGAACAAGAGTGAGTGGTGTTTTGTCAGGTTGGGAACCTGAACTAGCCTGATGGATGATATGGCAAGCACTGGGATGAGAACAAGGAGCAGAGCCACACCAGAACATGCCAAGAGGAGGGAAGAACAGGGGAGGAAGGTGGAGGTGGGATGTCCATGGTGAAGCAGATCGACTCTGCTGTCCTGAGTAGTCCTTGGCCCAAAGCTAGGCAAGACACAGGGGGGAGGTCCATGCTACCAGCTCACTTCCTGTGAGCCAAACTCTGAGGCTGCTGGCAGTGAAGGTCAGAAAAATGTCCCCAGCAGAAGTTTGCCTGTCTTGCTTCAAAATTCCTGTGGGCTGAAATCTCCCCTCTCCCCAAAATAAGGTACCTATGCCCGTCACACCATATCAGTTACATGTTCCCAAAGGACTTCTACTGTATCACAGCCTTCCACACTTCACTGTGTCTGGTAAGAGCTCTGCTGCTCTCAGTCTGTGTCTGCTCAGGATTTACTGATCAAGCTGGGCAATGGTGCTCTCTGCCTCTCAGGAGACATTATACTTTGGAAAACGTGGAACTGTCACCAACAGCTGCCTTGAGCTGGGGGACGGCTGCCCAGAGCAGAGGACACCCATGTGCTCCCAAACAGCAGTGGGGTGGTGGTGACACAGCTGTGCTACCTCCTTGAACCTCCCTGCTCCCTGTCTCACCAGGCTGCATGTGTTGCCTGGTCCGTCTGGTTTTGCTGTGGCTGATGTTTTTGCCAGATGATGTAATATTGTTGTAGATACTTGCAAAGAACCGAGTTTATTGTTTAGCCACAGACAGAACCTGTAATTCCTCAAGTTAATCCTGCAGTCTGATGGTTTTTTCTTACAAGCTTCCTCATACAGCCAGGGGTTTCAGGACCAGCCACGCTCCTGCTGAAGTCAGTGGGAACAGCAGCGGGGTCTCTGCTCTGCCATGTGACCGTGGGAGTGTGAGGTTTCCCAGCCCGTGGGGGCCAGCATGGCGATGCTGAACTGTGCCAGGTTCCTCCCAGCATCCAGGTATTCAGCTTTAGGCAACCCCCTTTGAAAACTGTTCTGTGTTAGTTTTTTAAACATCTTGGAAATCTACTAAGCAGATCAACTCAACAAACAGGTTCTTGTGATTGCTGGGTGCTGACTGCCTGAACCACCTGCATCTCTGTCCATGTACTTCTGTGGCAACTCATTGTGAGCAGCTGCTGTTAGAGGAGAGAGGAAACTCTTGGGATTGCACCTGAGCAAAGTCTCAGGGGACCACCTGATGTAAACCCCAGGTACTTCCCCACAATAGCACAGCTGCAGGAGGCCAAGGTCAGCTACCCCATGCTGAGGTGGTCTCACAGGGCAGCCCAGACTTTCAGGCAGCTCATGGGCATGAGGCAGGTCTGAGGTCACCCTGGAAAGTCAGTCTGCAGGGTGGGGTCAGGATCAGGCCAGTGATGGTGACCAGGGTCAGGCACAGCCCAGTGACAGTTCTGCAGGGACAAGGCAGAGCTGAGGTCAGGCCAGGCAGGCAGTCCACAGGTCAGGGGCAGAGATACCCAGGGCTGGGCATGGCCTTATGAGTGAGAGCACTGGAGACAAGCACAACTCAGATGGGAACTGAGGGCCCAGAGCTGACCTGAACTGCGGCCCTGAGAACAGCTTCACAGGCAGGTGCAATAACAGCATGAGCATGGCCAGCTTCAATGAAGCCAAAGTTCTGCCTCCCCCAGGTCCTGATCTCTAGGGGGAGACCTTCCCTCTGCCCTTACACCCACTTTCTGGGCAGATGTGGAGAAGTGTAGGTGCTGGCACTGCTGCTCCTATTGAGGTCTCACCAGGGCTTCTGGAAGGAGGAGCATCATCCAGTGCTGAAACTAGAAGAGAAGCTGAGGACAGGGAAGAAGCTCACGTCTCACCACCAGTGGTGTCAAGCCCTTGAGGAGCAAATTGGCTCCTATGTCATGGAGCAGTCTATGATGACCTGCCAAAAAAAGGAGGGTCCTCTGACTGTGAGCCAGTCCCTCCCCATTTCCTAAACACCTTCATGCAGGCCAGAGGGCTGCAGTTGGGATTCATGTGATGCAACAGAATCTGCTAAAATCCAGCTTGTGTAGTTCCCATCAGATTCATTTTGATACTTTGGAATCTGTTCAGGATCCTCTCTGCTGGCATATGGATATGGCCTACACCAGCTTCACATTTTGAAGGGTATTTTGATTTTAATTTAACATTCAATAGCCCTTTTGAGGGTGCTTTGTAGCCATTGCTTTTTCCTCCTTTTGGCTTATTCATTTTTTAATAATCTCTTGAGGGAGGAGTTTCTTTGTTGCTGTTGTTCTTTCAATGACACCAGATAGAATACCTTACACTCCCTGTTATACATGCCTGTTCTAATAGCACAGTTCTGAATGAAGCCCCTCACACAACTCAGCGCCAAACCCAGTTGCTTCTTTTATATTCTCCAACCAGCTGCTCCAAAAATGAAGCCTTTCTGGTATCTAAAATGTAGCAACTGCATGATATGCTGATGTGACATTTACTCACTCAATATGGGGGTAATTGGAGACTTTTCATAGTGATGATGTTTTCTGCCTTGGCAGCCACTCTGATCTCCTAAATATATCACTGTCATCACCACTGGTTTTAAAGTCTGTTCACTACATTAGTCCTAATTCTCCCCTTTGCCTATTTTGATGTGATTTTTCTACCTCTAGGGGTTCAGTGTTACATGTTGGAAGATCAAAATGGTTTAGGCACACTGACTTCGATATTTCTTCAGGCTTCAGCACCACTCCTGCCCACACCCAGAAGAGCTGGTTCTCCCTGCCCGCCCATCTGCAGCTGCTCTGGTGGTGCCCACCCATCTCCTGCCCTGTGCCAGTGCTGTGCCCAGTCAGAACTGAGCAGCTTTTGTGATGCCTGGTGTTGTGATTGCTCCAGTTTGTCCAGGAGCACATTGTTGGCTGTACTCAGCCTCTGTGCCTTTTTAGGCCAGACTTCATTTGTTCGTCCTCCCATATTCTGCTGCTCCAGTTTTGTCAGCCTCCAGCCCCATCTTTTACCTGAGAGGGTGAGCCGCCCTGCCCCCCCAAGTTCCTGCTCCCAACCCAAGGCACGGGCAGCGAGGGAGAGGCAGCGAGCAGGGAGGGCATGGGCAGGAGGCGCAGGCAGGAGGTGGCACAGGGAGCAGACAGTACAGGCAGTGCGGGCAGGAGGTCGAGCAGGGAGCAGGCAGGGGGTGCAGGCAGTGCAGGGCGCGGGAGGTGCCGGCAGGAGGTGGCACAGGGAGCAGACAGTACAGGCAGTGCGGGCAGGAGGTCGAGCAGGGAGCAGGCAGGGGGTGCAGGCAGTGCAGGGCGCGGGAGGTGCCGGCAGGAGGTGGCACAGGGAGCAGACAGTACAGGCAGTGCGGGCAGGAGGTCGAGCAGGGAGCAGGCAGGGGGTGCAGGCAGTGCAGGGCGCGGGAGGTGCAGGCAGGAGGTTCAGACAGGCAGCGAAGGCAGCAGGTGGTGCGGCCAAAAGTGCAGGCAGGAGGTGGCGCAGCCAAAGGTTCTGTCAGGCAGTCCCACATGGTCTAGCGGTTAGGATTCCTGGTTTTCACCCAGGCGGCCCGGGTTCGACTCCCGGTGTGGGAAAGCTCATCTTTTGTTTTTCCGCCCGCAGAGCCTTTTTCAGCCGCGCCCTCTGCGCGGTCCCCGCGTACTGCGGGACACACGGAGCGTCCCCCGAGGGACACACGGAGCGTCCCCCGAGGGGCACACGGAGCGTCCCCCGGTGCCGCAGGGCCAGCAGGGCCAGTGTGACCGGGAGCTCCCGCGACTCCCCGAGCCAGACCCGCTCGTGGCCACTCCCGTTATCTCCCCCGGCCGCCTCCGGCCGCCTCGGCCCGGGGGCAGCGGGGCAGTGTTACCACCCGCCCTTGGAAAAGGAGACGGGGGTAACCTAGGTTGTTATCAATCTTTCCTTTGGGGTGGATTAAAGTGAAACGACACTAGGTAATCTGTGTTTATTTTAACAATTCCGTATAATGTGACATAGAAAATAACCTTGGGGGGGTGTGGGGGGGGGGTGGGTGGGGAAAGATGCATAGGGGGAAGAAAGACAGGAGAAGAGTCCAGGACAGCAAAGAAAAAGAACAATTCGGTTTAGGGGGGGAGAAAGACAGAAGATTTCAGGACAGCAAGGAAAAAAAAAGATGAGAATAGATGAGAATGAAAAGGTTCACATATCCATCGCCCAGGGATCCAGCGTTGCATCTCAGCAGTCCTACAGGCCACGGTCTCGATCTGCAGGCGGTGGGGGCGAGGAACAGACCCCCAAAACCCCAAAGTCACCAGTCCATATGTGTACCCTCAGCATGCCTTTTGCACCTCCCCCGAGGCAGGGCGCTGTTTTCCATGAAGTGTCACCAGCCGGGACATGAACCCCCATTATTCTTCCTGCCTTTCATGATGGGAGAAGGGTTCATGTGGAGGGCAGGGTAATGGCTCTTCTTGCCTCTTCAGGGCTTGACACCTTTAGCACTGGAGGGAGGGATGGGCCCAACTGCCCATCAGGGGTATAAATGCAAAAGTCAAAAGCCTGCAACGTCTCCTAGAATGCAAAAATCATGAACCGTTTCAGTTTCTGACAGGCAGACACAAAACACGGGGCTGTGGCACGGAGGGAAAGCCTCGGCAAAGCCTCCCCCGTGAGCACATCCCGCTGGGATGTGCCGGGACAGGGACAAGGAGAGGGGCTGGCACGAGCGCTGCGGAGACGGAACAGACACAGCAACCCCCGAAATGGTTGGTGGGTTTGGTTCACAGCCAACCTGCACAAAAATGATTGAGTTGGAAAAAACACCTATTATAGCCAAGCTTTGTTTTGGACTTTTAAACACGTCATTTTTTCTAAATGCTCCAAAATATGTGAGTTGAGCACTTCAGTTTAGGGAGTCTTGGACACTGTGCCAGGGCTCCAGGACCAAGCAGTGCTATTTACGTTACAGGAATTTTGCTAGAAATCACATTCAGTGACACAGCAGACAGGAATTTTCACAAAAACTTCAGAAGGCAAAATTCATTTAGAACTTCTCTTTGTTTCAGAGTTGCAGGACAAAACCGAAATACACTAAACCCCCCAGAAACAGCTGCTTATCTCATGCCGACCCCAGAAGGAAACCCACTCAGAGTTACCTGCACTGCACTGAACAATTGCCCAAAAGTTACTGCGTATTATGAAATTTAAATCAGCCATTCTGGGGGCTCCGAGGGAAACAAAGCACTGGTAAGGAGACAAGTGGGGTTGGCTTCGCAGAAGGCAATTTCCTGAGGTTTTCCTGAGTTAAACATTCCACTCCAGGGCTCCGTCGACCTGCGGGGCTCGGGCCAAGGGCGGCGCTGGCAGGGAAAGCTCAGCCTGGGACAGGAGCGGCTGGAAGGGCTGTGGGTGGTGGCGGAGGGACCTGCAGGGACCAAGCGCAGGCCGGGGGCAAGGGGGGCAGAGCACGGGCACGTGGGGCCCCTGAGTGTGTGGGAACAGGGGGATCCAGCGGGAACAGGGGGATCCAATGGAAACACGGGGAGCCAGTGGGAACACAGGGATTCAGCAGGATCCTGTGTGCGGGCACACAGGGATCCAGTGGGAACACAGGAATTCAGCAGGATCCAGTGTGCGGGCACACAGGGATCCAGCAGGCACACAGGGATCCAGTGGGAACACAGGGATCCAGTGGGAACACAGGAATTCAGCAGGATCCAGTGTGCGGGAACACAGGGATCCAGCAGGCACACAGGGATCCAGTGGGAACACAGGGATCCAGTGGGAACACAGGAATTCAGCAGGATCCAGTGTGCGGGCACACAGGGATCCAGTGGGAACACAGGGTTCAAGGGGAACGCGGGGACCCAGCAGGGACATGGGTGTTGCAGCCCTGATTCAGGTGGGCCTGAGTGACCACCTCACAGGTTTCGTTTTCACCTTAAAAGGACATGTTTCCAGCCTCAACCAATTGGAGTCAGACCACCGCACCTGGGACGGGGGCACTTGAGGTCACACATACCTGTGTGTTTGAATAAACTGGGGATTTGCTTTACATCACATTGGTGTGTGCAGTCTCACTAGGCCCTGGTTTGCAACACACGGGGATCCAGAGGGAACACAGGGATTCAGCAGGATCCAGTGTGTGGGAACACAGGGATTCAGCAGGAACACAGGGATTCAGCAGGACCAGGTGTGAGGGAACATAGAGATTCAATATGCCATGTCCATGCCAGTCTCTGCCCGTCTGTCCCATGTCTGTTCCTGCACCTGTCCCATCCCTGTCCCTGTCCCCGTCCCTGTCCCCATCCCCATCCCAATACCCATCCCCATCCCTATCCCATCCCCATCTCTATCCCTATCGCATCCCTATCCCATCCCCATTCCCATTCCCATTCCCATCCCCATCCCACTCCCATCCCCATCCCATTCCCAACCCCATCCCATCCCATCCCCATCCCTATCCCATCCCCATCCCATCCCATCCCCATCCCCATCCCATTCCCATCCCCATTCCCATTCCCATCCCCATCCCCATCCCCATCCCCATTCCCATCCCATTCCCATCCCCATTCCCATTCCCATCCCATTCCCATTCCCATCCCCATCCCCATTCCCATTCCCATTCCCATCCCCATCCCCATTCCCATTCCATCCCATTCCCATTCCCATCCCATTCCCATTCCCATTCCCATCCCCATTCCCATCCCATTCCCATTCCCATTCCCATCCCATTCCCATTCCCATTCCCATCCCATTCCCATTCCCATTCCCATCCCATCCCATCCCCATCCCCATCCCCATCCCCATTCCCATCCCATTCCCATCCCCATTCCCATTCCCATCCCATTCCCATTCCCATTCCCATTCCCATTCCCATTCCCATTCCCATCCCCATCCCCATTCCCATTCCATCCCATTCCCATTCCCATCCCATTCCCATTCCCATTCCCATCCCCATTCCCATCCCATTCCCATTCCCATTCCCATCCCATTCCCATCCCATTCCCATTCCCATCCCATCCCCATCCCCATTCCCATTCCATCCCATCCCATCCCCATTCCCATTCCCATTCCCATTCCCATTCCCATCCCATCCCATCCCCATTCCCATTCCCATTCCCATTCCCATCCCATCCCATCCCCATTCCCATTCCCATCCCCATCCCCATTCCCATTCCCATTCCCGCCCCCTTCCCGTCCCGGCCGTGGCCGCCGCGCGAACTCTCGCGAGAGCTCCTGGAGGAGCGCGTGACAGCGCCACCGGCCCGCCCAAGTCTCGCGAGCGTTTGAGCCGCGCCGGCTTCCGGGCGCGACATCTCGCGAGAGGTGGGCGGGCGCGGGCTCGCGGGCGCCTGGTGTTTGTGGGCGAGTCTCGCGAGAGCCCCTGCGCGCAGGGCTGGGCGCCCCCGTGCCGAGCGGACCCGCCAGCGGCCGGCGCCATTTCGGGATCAGCCGCAGCGGGGCCGCCCCGGCAGCGCCTCCGCCCGCGCCTCGGCCCCGGCACCGCCCGGCACCGCCCCCCGGCGCCCCCGGCCCCAGCACCGCCGCAGCAACGCCGACCGGCGCGGGGTCAGACGCCTGGAGAGGGCGCCTGAGCCCTCGGGCCCATCCCCCGCCGCCAGCGCAGTGACGCCGGAGCCGCCGCCGCCGGAGCCGGGCCCGAGCGAGGAGCGCACCGCCCGCCGCGCAGGTAACCGCGGGCCCGCCCGGCACGCCCGGGTCTGCCCCAGCAGGGGCCGCGGGCCCCGCGCCCGCAGCGCCGCCGGGGCCTGCCATGGCCTGCCCGGGCCTGCCCCGCCCCGGCCCTGGCGCCGCCGGGCTGGGATCCGTGCGGGGATCCGTGCGGGGATCCGTGGGGGGGATCCGTGCGGGGATCTGTTCGGGGGATCCGTGCGGGGATCTGTTCGGGGGATCCGTGCGGGGGATCTGTTCGGGGGATCCGTGCGGGGATCCGTTCGGGGGATCCGTGCGGGGATCTGTTCGGGGGATCTGTTCGGGGGATCCGTGCGGGGGATCCGTGCGGGGGATCCGTGCGGGGATCCGTTCGGGGATCCGTTCGGGGGATCCGTGCGGGGATCTGTTCGGGGGATCTGTTCGGGGGATCCGTTCGGGGGATCCGTGCGGGGATCCGTTCGGGGATCCGTTCGGGGATCCGTGCGGGGATCCGTGCGGGGATCCGTGCGGGGGATCCGTTCGGGGGATCCGTGCGGGGATCCGTGCGGGGATCCGTGCGGGGGATCCGTGCGGGGATCTGTTCGGGGGATCTGTTCGGGGGATCCGTGCGGGGGATCCGTGCGGGGATCTGTTCGGGGGATCCGTGCGGGGGATCCGTGCGGGGGATCCGTGCGGGGGATCCGTGCGGGGGATCCGTGCGGGGGATCCGTGCGGGGATCTGTTCGGGGATCTGTTCGGGGATCTGTTCGGGGGATCCATCCGGCGGCAGCGGCCCCCCCTCGCCCTTCCCGCGCGTTCGCCCTAAAGTTTCCTGGTGTTTTTCCATGAGATTCCCGGCAGAACGGGTTAAATCCTCGTCATTTGCTGGGTGTGCGTAGCACGCGGTTTGGAGGACGGGACGCTTTTAGATTCCTTGTATGTAATATAGTGCAACAGAAAGCGGGTTTGCTCACAGAAATCATGGAATGGATTAGGTTGGAAAAGACCTCTGAGATCATCAAGTCCAACCCTTGATCCAACCCCACTGTGATCACTCTGGCACTCCGTGCCCTGGGCTGGTGATCACAGTGGGGTTGGATCAAGATGTGGATTCTCACTCAGTGCCACATCCACAGAATGGATTGGGTTGGAAAAGCCCTCCGAGATCATCAAGTCCAACCTTGGTCCAACTCCAGTCCCTTTCCCAGATCATGGCACTCAGTGCCACAGCCAAGCTCAGCTGAAAACCCTCCAGGGATGGGGAATCCACCCCCTCTCTGGGCAGCCCATTCCAATCCCTGAGCACTCTCTCTGCAAAGAATTTCTTTCTCCTCTCCAACTTCAATTTCCCCTGGCAGAGCTCGAGCCCATCGTGCCCCCTTGTCCTGTTGCTGAGTGCCTGGGAGAAGAGACCAACCCCCACCTGGCCAGAACTAGATGAGTTGTGGTGAATATCATGTCCCTTTAGGTTTGCTGTAGATCGACAGAGTTTCAGGTGTATTTCATTGTTTGTTTTGATGGTTCGGGAGGGTTTTTTGTTGATATTTTTCTGTCTGGTGGTTTTGTTATTTTTTTCCCCTTGTACAGAAATGCCCGACAGTTTTTGAGGGAGCTGAAAGGCTGTTCGGAAAACTGTTTTGAGCTTCAGTGTTTAATGGAAGATACTTGAACATCTGTGGTGATTTTCTACTCGCTTGAAATTAATAAGGGCGCTTATCTGTGATTTTTAAAAAAAGAATGTTAAATTCCTCTGTAGCGTCGTTCTGTGCATCGTGTGCGCTGCGGGTTCGATCCGAGCTCTGGTGACAACGCGCTGTTGTCCCGGGGAGGTGTTTTGTACAAAGGGCGCGGGCGGCCGGGCAGAGGCCAAAGGTCCTGCGGCTCCGGAGGTGCCAGGGAAAGAACGGGAGCGGGGACGCTCCTCTGTGCTCATTGTCAGCCAGTTGTGGCTCAGGTCACGAGACGTGGCTTTGTTTATGAAAAGCTTTTTCTGTAAACTTCGGTGCTTTTTTTTGCTGTGGGTTTTTGGAGCACCGCCTGTGCTTTTTTCCCTTTGTTAGGACGCGCAGTGCCCGCTAACAGTGAATTCGGTGGCTCCTGCTCTGTGAGGCAGGACCTTTGTTGCGACCCCGCCGATGACTCTTCGCTCCCTCCCTGGTTGGGTGAGGGCAGGAACAGTCACTCCCTCTGCACTTTCCCACCCACTTGGGATTTGGCGGGCCCTGTTACCCTCTGCAGGATGAGGAATCCCCCCCAGATGTAGCTGGATGTGTGGGCTCAATAACACACTTGCAAATATGGCTGTGGGTGGGAGTTGTCACGGGTGGGAATTCTCTTACCGAGTCCTGCGTTCGGCCTGGTGCTTTTCCATGGCCCCGATCACAGTGATGAACTTGCTCATACCACGTGCTGGTGGAACGGCAGTGAATTAAATCACGTGTGCGTAGGGAGAGGTCTGCAAAAGCTGAATGTAAATGCTCCAGTAAAACGTAAAATGGAGCCATTCCATGGAAATCACAGAATATTGAGTTCGAAGAGACCCACCAGGATCATCTAGGCCAGATCTTAAGTGAATGAGCCACAGCCTCGGTGTAATTGGCACCCTGCGCTAACGAGCTGAGCTAATGAGGGTGTCACACCTGTGAGTGATGGCTCTGTAGCCCAACAGGCAATAACTGGAGAATGAGGTTAGTGTGCCTCAGTTCAGTGACTGAGAGTGAACTGTCACTGCTGGGATACTGCGTGATTTTGTTCTGGCTTGTGTCCCTGGGCCGTGGCTGGGTGTGCTGCAGCTCTGATAAACCCTTCTGGGATTGTGAGGGACCATTTCAAAGGCTCTTGAAGTGTTGGAGCAGTTCCCTTATTCTGCCCAAGTCTGTGGGCTTGTTCCTGCAGCAGTGCCTGTAAAACGGGGTGCAGGAATTAATGTATGTTTAAAAATCCAGTTCCTTGTGCTTGTGCAGGGAAACCTTCACTGTCTGACTGGGGTGCAGAGGACTGGCTGGTTTTGAGCTTTGGAAAGATAAAGAAGAGCAGCTTTTCTTAGGAGAGTTGAGGAAGTTGAATGTCTGTAATGCCAAGAGTCTTGAGAGGCTCTACCTGCATAGGGAGAGGAAATGAGGTGTCAGAGGGTTTATAGTGAATATAAGTTACAATACGGGGTTGAAATTGAAATGTTAGAGAAACAACCAAAGAGAAGCAGCTTGTGGTGAGTGGTGTTACCTGGTACGGTGGGCCTTCTGTCTGAGACTTGAGGTTCCGGCCGGGTGGCCCGTGTGTGTCACAGCTGTGCCCGTGCCCCTGTCAGGCAGGGGCTGTCAGTGAGCACAGCCTCGGGCAGCCGCGGCTGGGGAGCGTGAGCGGCTCTGCCTGGTGGCTCCGTGTCCCCAAGATGGCCACCAGCCCCTGGTTGGTGTGCCAGAAATGCCGAGCTCTTTGTGTTGGAGGGATTGGTGGGATCCCGCGGGGTGTTCAGTCGGTTCTGTTGTTCACAGCTGGAATTGCTTTGTGCACATTCTTTGTCACCTCATTGGGCAGTCTTCCTTCCTGTTCTCTCTGGAAGTACCTGCTCAGACACTGCCGGGTGAATTTAAGCCAGTGCAGTGATGGCCTCTGTAGCAAAAGCTTTTGGGATATGAAGCACAGTGGTGTTTTCCAGCTCAGGTGGATTTTGCTTCTTCTTTCAGGTGACCTGAACAATGGCTGATGACATTGATATTGAGGCAATGCTTGAAGCTCCTTACAAGAAGGTGAGAAAAATGCGCCGTGAAGTCCTGTTCACCTTAATTTAGCATTATTCATGAAACTACTGCTGAACTGTAAACTAACATCCCTGGAGCCCTCATGATTTATCTTATTGGACGTGCATTACGTGTAACTTTCAAGTTAATATATGCTGTTAATGTAATTATATTGTGCAGTAGTTTCACTTCAGCGTGATGAATAAATGCCCATCTATCTCTCTTTGTAGACTTGCCTAACGATATCTCACCTCTACTCCCATGAATTCACCTTTGATTCCAGTGTGAACTGTCAATCATAAGGTAGTAATTGAGTGACGTATCGCTGTACCGTGGTCCCCTAGGTTAAAAAAAATACAACCAAAACAAAAAAACCCACCCAAAAACCAACCAAAGAAAACCAAAACAAAACAGAAAAAAACCAAACAAACCCCCAAACCAAGAACCCTAAAACTTCTCTAAAATTGCCAGGTCTAGTTTGGTATAGCAACAAGGTGAATGCAGTGATTTGGGAAAACAGCAGGGTTCCAAGAATAACCTTTTCACCAGTCCCACGGCAAGTAAATATTTGACCAGCCTGCTCAGTGCAAGAAGAGTGGGACTGGCCTTAGTGCAGAAGGGCTGCTGGCGGGTGATCTTTCACAGGGCAGAGGAAAAGCAATTGCTGAGTGAACGAATTTATGGAAATTCTTGGATCCCTGAGTAGAATGTTCTTAGCAAGTAAAAGACAGTATCACAGTCTGCAGTGTCATTCTAAAAGAAGCTCTTGTGTTCTTCTGTCCTAGTTGTTTAATTAAGAAATGTCAATTTATGTGTGAAATTTTTATCAATTAGCATGGTGATGTCTTTTACTTAAACCAGCAGCAAATGAATACTGTCTTTTTTTGTTTTCCACCACATGGTGGTGAAGCATTAACAGTCTGCATGCTTTGGCACTGGTTTGAAATAAATGTATATTAAGTCACCTAGGAATTGTACTTTTGATGTAACCAATGTGATTAAACTGTAAAACCAGTATATAAATTATATAGCAGCTATTGTTAGTCTATTTTGCAGTGTTTATTATAACCATGTAATGAAGTTTGGATGAGCATTTGTAAGTTTTAAGTGTATATATAGTTTATGTAATATTTATTAGTTACTTTTACGTCTTGAAGAGAAATTTGTAAACTATTATGTTAAAATTCTTGTGTCCTGGCTTAACATGGATATTTTCCATGTAAACAGGTATGGAAATAGGGAATGTTTAGGCTGGCCTGGTGGATTATTGCTGACTTTCTTGGGAGTCGCCGATACTAAAGCAGTGTGAATCCCTGTTTGCTTCAGGGCGAGATGTGTGACAGAGGTGACATCAAGCTCTTACCGCCCTCCAGCGCACTGAAGATCTCGGGGATGGCGCCGGTCACAGGAATCAATCCATAGCTGGCTGCCAGAGTAGCCTTGGGCTTAGGCAGAGATAGCCTTGGGGCCGATCACAGGGCACACACACACCTCAGACTGCCTCTTGCATTCCACACAAATAACACTTAACCACTTGAGTACTGAATTCTGCAGGATAACTTGCTCTCTAAACCATGTAAGGAAGTACCTACGACTTAATACACACTTTTAAATGCTGTAAGTCTTGTATTTTGTAATTGTATGACTTAAATTTAAGCAGCAAAGTGGTTAAACATGTCTACCTAAATATTCTAAAGCTTTCCACATTAAACTGTAAACACGTAATTTAGTATTAAAATTTTTGTTTTTTATTTTCTTATTCCTGTTCCCATTACCCTTTGACCACTTGAAATGTTTCCGCTTCGTCCTCACGATGTTCTTCTATCAACCCTGCTTAGGATGAGAACAAACTGAGCAGTGCCAACGGCCACGAGGAGCGCAGCAAGAAGTGAGTGTTGTCTCAGTTCCACAGGGGTGGGGAGAGGCTGCTGAGCTTTGTCAACTGGTGCACACATGTCAGTAGCATTTAGGGAGATAAACTGAACAAGCTTGCTGTTTGCAATTGCAGCAATTAGGAAACTTCAGTTACAAATGTAATTAATACCCTCACAACTGATGCCATCAAAGTTGTGGGAGCATTTAGTTAGCATCAGATAAAACTACAGACTTAGTATGTGCAGCAAAGTTCTTTTTTTTGTTACTTCAGCTGTGCATTTTTAAAATGTAGAATTGTAAAATTGTAGAATTTATTCTAGAATGTGATTTGGAGCAGTGCAAAGCATTTAAAGATACGAGTGCTTTCTTGAAAAGGTTTGAATCCCCTCCCTCTATTCTCTGCATGCCCACCTTTGATATCTTCTAAGTTTATATTAGAAGTTTTTTGTAAAAAGTGAGAGTACAAGCCCACCTTCTTCAGCACTCATAATTCCAGGGGTCTGAACACCTACTGATGCCCTGAACAGTCTGGGATGAAACCAGAAACTTGAAGAAAAATGCCTTAAGTAAATGTCTCTTAAGTGCCCTAAATAAATGGAAGGTTTTTAAGGCTTTAAAATAAATTCTGTATTTTACAAGCATCATAAAATGGATTGGGTTGGAAAAGCCCTCCGAGATCATCAAGTCCAACCTTGGTCCAACTCCAGTCCCTTTGCCAGATCATGGCACTCAGTGCCACGGCCAAGCTCAGTTTAAAAACCTCCAGGGATGGGAAATCCACCCCCTCTCTGGGCAGCCCATTCCAATCCCTGAGCACTCTCTCTGCAAAGATGAGGTGATTGATGTAAAAAGAACAATTATGAAAAATTGGTATTGGACTAAACAGAAGCCAGTGCACCTTTGGAATACACAGCTAACATAAGAAATCAGCATATATGCTGTTGTCACCTTCTGAAATCACACAGATGATATGCATAAGAGATCCAAAGAAAGTTTTATTCCAGGTGTATAAATATGTGGGGAATTTTAAGTCAAATTTCAAGAACAGATTGAAGTTGTGATCAAATAATCTAAATTTGACTATACCTTCTATCTGTGTTCTAAATAATTCTGTGAATATCATTCTCGTGCTAAATACCAAGACCTCTAAACCCCCACCAAAAGCAGCTGCTCCCAATATTTTTAAGCCCTAGAAGTTCACTTTGGTGGAGCTGCTTTTCCCCATAATCTGTAAAGAACAAACTGTGCGCTCTTGTTTGTGACCTCTGGCAGTGTCCTCTGTGGCTGGAGACAAAGGCTTATATAGGCTTTGCAAGACTCCTTGCTGTGCTTTAAAACATTTGTAGTCTGATGATATTCCTTACCTACTTCAGTTGGGCAAATACTGAAATAAGGTACAAACTGAGGGAAATCCACAGCAAACATTTGCCCACTTCAAAAAATAGCTGTGCAGCTTTTGGTAATTGTCATATGGGATGTTTGTGTTGGTAGCTGGAAGGACTGAGAATCTGCATCTTTGTGGGTGTCTGTGCTGCACATCCAGCCCAGTCCTGATGGGGAGGCAGCGTGTGGTTGGGCTGTTGGGAGGCTGTGGCTGCACAGCAGGTTGAGTTCCCTGTCGCACAGGGATTGGTGCAGTTGCCACTTGCTGGTTCTGGCCAGGATAGTGGGATACAGGGAGGATTGTTCAGAGCTGTTGTGGTGGTGTTCGAGGGATTTAGTTGGGGAAATGTTGGTCAGTGATGGGTCCTGGAGAAGCAGGTGCCTGACCATCACAGATTGTGTTACAGCAGGAAGTGTGATGAAGTGACACTGAGGGCACCTTCCAGAAATGCAGAATTACCAGAGATTGTGAGGCTTCTCATACCAGGTTTTGATGCAGCAGCTTCTCTGTCCATACAAAAATATTGGAGAAACTGATGGACTGTGGCAGATAAAGACAAAATATTCCAGTGTTTAAAACCTAATCACAAAATGTTTGTCTTAAGAGATAAATAGTAAGGTAGTTTTAATGGGTCTTCCCAGGTGGAAATTGGAGGGCAGAAGCTGCTAGTGATGATCAGGCTTAGTTTCATGTGGGGGGTGAGAGATTTTTTTACTTTAGCAATGGAGACTAACTAGAAGTCTTAGTTTATGCATGGCCATAGAAAGTCACAATGATGAGCATCTTGTAGTTCACATGCCCTTTTTAAGAAGTTTTTAAGTGTTTGAGTGACTGCTTTGAAAAAAGTTGGTGTGTGCAATCAGAAGGCCCAAAAGGAGGAAGAGGAAAAATTCAGTGACAAAGGATATTTCAAATCTCAAAAGTTTAGCAGCAAGGTTGATTATTTTGCTTTCTTAAAGTAATGGCTTGAGCACCTGTTTAACATGTGTTTTAGGTATAGATACCTGCATATTTTAAAAACTAGGAGACTGTGAGCTTTAATGGTCTGAGGCTGAGAATAGAGAAAAAACTGTACAAATAACACCAATGGCAGGAATGGAACAGTTGCTCGCTGGTTTTCAGATCTGAGGTATGATTGACTTGCAGAGTTAAAAAGGTTACATTTTCTAAGTAAATGGTTAAAGCTATGAAAATCTGCAGTTTGCCCCAAACCTGTAACAGCCATAGGCTCAAAAAAGCAAGTGGCAGTAGCAAGTAGGAAGCAAAACTCTTAGGCAGTGTGTTAAAAAGGACGGTAGGGAGTATTGGGAGAAACCAGCCTTTCTGCCCCTCAGACTTGCTTCTTCCTTTCTGTTTTGGTTGTTTTACTTTGCTGTAAAAGTATAATTCATTCTGAGCACTGTGTTTAAAGTATGTTTGAAAGCCACACGAAGTCCTGCAGCCAGTCTGTACTAGAGGTAACACAGGAAATGGGCTTTTAGTCCTCCTACTTTTCTGGAACTGTTCTCTAGCAATTGCAGCATCTAAAATAAAGATGTGCTGATGTGAACTTCATGTTGCTCATGATAGAAGATTGCTGACATGCTTAACCACCCATTCCACCAAACCCCTGTGTAAATACCAACAGGTGGAAGGTTCGTGTCGCTGTGTGTGACTCCAGGTTAGGGCGCTGTGTGGGGCTGGGTGAGCCGCTCTGAGCTGCCTGTGTAACCAAAGGGACACTTGTTTCCTCAGGAGAAAAAAGAGCAAGAGCCGAAGTCGAAGCCATGACAGAAAGAGAAGCAGAAGTAAGGAACGCAAACGGAGCCGGGACCGGGAGCGGAAGAAGAGCAGAAGCCGCGAGAGGAAGCGGAGCAGGAGCAAAGAGCGCAGGCGCAGCCGGTCCAGGAGCAGAGACCGCAGGTTCAGGGGCCGCTACAGGAGTCCCTAGTAGGTTACTGGGGTCCAGGGCATGGGTGCTGCTTCAGTGGTGGGATGTGGGAGCTTAAGGGTTCGCTGTCTGAATGGGTCACTAGTTACGTCGGAAGGTGAGAGGTTACGTTTGAAGAGAGTTGATAAATACAAAGTGGAAAAGAGGAGGACTGTAAGGTATCCCTGCTGGTTTTGATTCTTAGCCAAACACAGAAAGATGCAAAGGTAAATAAAGAATGCGCACAACTGACTGGAAAACGAAGTTTACCAGAAAGTTAAAATAACAAGCAAGTTCTCTCCATGTCCAAACTGTCTTGAGTATGTGAACTTGACAGTTTAACTGACAAAAAATGAATACTAGTCTATGACTTTGGTTACAAACTCCTAAACCCTTGTTTTTGTGTTACTACAGATTTTTACAGCCTTGCTGCTCTTAAAGACATAACTCCATAAATGCAAATACACTCAAAAACATCCAATGTTTTTGTATCTAAACTGGAAACATCTTGTTGTAGTGTTGCCCTTGTGTTGCATATTTGCCCTGCTTTTTCTCAGACTTGTTTATAGGCTGTCCAAGAACTCTGTCCTTCCTGTCAGATGTTTATTTTGGTAGAACTTCTGCTATGGGTAATTCCTGGCAGTTGTAAATCAGTTCTCTAAAGACATTTTTTCATTAGAATTTGTTTCTGATACGTTTGTATTCCTGCTTTCCCCCTTGCTTTTTATTGCCTCTTTGCAGAAAACCAGTGAGAACTGGGCTGTGTTCTTGACTACCATTAATTACCTGAGACTGCTCCTTGTGTCTGCTGCTGTCCAGGTCTCATCTCAACTGTTTCCAAATCTTGGATTGCAAGATCATGTGAAAAGCAGGCATTTGAAAAGGATACCCTTTTTTAATCATGCCAGATTATGTTATCCACGATGGGGAAATCTCTCAAGATGTTTGAGCAGACAGTGTTTACCTTCTGATAAATTGCAGGCTTGTGGAGTTTTATGCACATGACTGTTTCCTTGGCAGGGTCCCAATCCAGGGAACACATTCATTTTTGTACTCTTGGAATACAAACAAAATTGCCTGAGGTCTCCAGGTCTCAGTTTGTGCTAAGCCACCTGGATGGGGGCATTCTCAGAATGAAAGCTTGCTGCAGCTCCTGGCTCTGCTGAGGTGCAGTGGCATCTTGGGATCACAGAACTTACCATCTCCACTTTTCCTTTGTCTCGAGTGTCAGGCCTGTGAGAGCTTCTGTATACTGCTCTGGGCTTCAGCAATGAACATTTCAGCCATGCACAGCTGGCTTGTTTTTCTACAGCTTTGGCACCTGTAAGATTACAGTAGCTCATTGGGTTGTGCCAGTGCCACTGTTGTGGCTCGAGACATGGAGGACCTTGATCCAAAACTTCAGCCTTCGTGTGTGGAGCCGCCAGTCTCCTCCCCTCCAGAGTGGTGTTCCATGGAGAGGACATCCTTGGTCTGTTCACGGAGTTGGGAGTTGCTGCATTTTCCCAGCTGTGTTGGAGAGTTTGTTCTTTGTTTGTACTACAATAACCCATGCCTGTTTTAATGCATTGAGGTGTGTTGTGCTAGAAAGGTAAATGATTGTGAAGAGTCTTTTTCCCTATTCTGACACACTTCCGTAGCTATTTTGGGTGATTTCTCTGGAATTGAGATACAGTGAACAAGAAGCTGAGATAATCTGATAATGCCCTGAGGATAAGCAGTTGTGCTTTGTCGTTTGCTAGTTTGTTCTGCTGCAGTTGCCAAATTGTTGCTTTCATTTAATCAAGTAGAATTTTCGTATTTGAAATGGTTTAGTGGAGGACTGATAATAGGGCAGGTACTTGTGTCCCACCAGGATTGGTGTTGACTGTTGGCAGTCAGCAAGCAGTTGGCTGGAATTCACTTGCAGATCATGGATGATGCTGTTAAAGTGATAATCATGCTAATGTGATTCCAAAATTCTAGTTTTGGCTCAAAAGGTGTGAAGGAGAAGGGCCTCAGCAGAGGGGAGAGTACTCTTCAAATGCAGAGACCCACCTTTAAATCTGTATAAGAGGAACTGACTTTCAGGGAGACACAAGTTTTGGAGATGAAGCCTCCTGCACTACGAGCTGTCTTTGGATCAGATTACTTTGGATCTACCAAAACTAGTGCTTTCATTTGAAGAAATTGTATCAGTGTCATCAGCTCAACACTTCAAAAGTAACTGCCTGAGCACTCTTGCTGGATGGAGCATTTGTATTTGGAATCTCTCCTTGTAGGGCTGTCCAGACAATTCTGGGATGGGTTTACTGCTGACAATACTGTAGCTGACTGCAGCATCTAGATCAAAGTGCTTTATGGCTTCTGCTTTATCTTAGTTTTTCCTCCTCTTTGTGATCTTTCTCAATTGCTTTATAAGGTCTCCTTTTCAAACTGATACCTGTTAACTGAAATGCTTTTGCTGCTGGCAGTTGGGGGCATCTCAGCAACAGCACCAACAGAAAAGTCTCGTGTATGTAATTTTGAAGGAAGGGAGAAGAGTGTGCCACAGAGAACCTGAAAACTTTGAATTTGTTACTTCAAGCTTCAGGTAGTGGTTAAAATGGGGTGACTGGCTTGCATCACTTAAGTGTTCACAGGGTTTTTTTAAAATGTTATTCTCACACATGTTGTTCTTTGTGTGTTTTACAGCTGTATTTAGGTCTCTTAGTAGGAAAAACTGGACTGGGTATTCTTGCTTAGACATCTGTCTGGCAGATCCCAGCCACTGCTAATACACAGTAAGTCACTTAGACCATCCTCTTTCTATTCTGAAACCAAGGATTTAGGCAAAGCTGTTGGGAAAACAGATTTATTACATGAGGACTGAAAGTCCATTGTGATGCCCCTTGACTTTGTTAGCCAAAGTTTGCCTTGTCCAACACTGTTTTGTGGTATCTTGAGGGAGGATGAGCAGGTAAAAGCTGGTAATTTGCTGGCTGCCTTTGGACTTGTCTGTTGTTGGGCCACGTGGTGTCACGCAGGTTTGGGAGGGCATGTCCCTATGGACTGTGGCCTTTGGCTTGTGAAGAAGATGACTCCAGACACAGAGATTAATTGCTTGTGGCATGGTACTGCCAAACGTGATGGCAGGAGCTGGGCAACCACTGTAGAGGCAGTAGGAGTGAAGAAGAGCCTTGCCCTGAGATGTACAGCTTTACAGGCAAGTCTCCTTAGAAAAACAAAGGGAAATGAATCTGCACAATATCCCTAAAAGTGGATCCTGAGAAGGTGGCTTGGGCTGTTGCTTTGTCCCAGGTAACTTTCTGCTCAGTCTGTTCAGTGGTCCTGGAATGGCTTTAGTTCACTGGGGTTTGTCAATGTTTCTCACATGGAGTCATGTAAATAAGATAGTACTTGTCAAAAGTAAAAACGGAAAAGAGATCTTTGGAGTTGTGGTGGGTTGTGGGGTTTTTTTCCCCATTTTTCTTCTCTCCTTCCCCCCTTGGAGGCTGTGCATGTATTTGAAAACTATTACTGTGTTACTTCTCAGTTGTTTGTGTTTTGGGTTTTTTTCCTTTAGATTTAGACAAACACTTAAAACATTTCTTTCACCATTTCCTTAAAAACTCATAATGATTACTATTGTTTAGTTGGTCTGCATGTTAGTGTTCTAGAGTTACTGCAATTGGTTTGTCTGGCAGCATTTGAGTCGAAGTGAAGAACGCCATGTTCTGTATCAGGACAGGTAAACCCACGTCTGATAAGAAGCCTCTGGAATCAGTACGAGCATTTCCAGGTGCAGCTTTTGGCAGTTTGTGTTATAGGTACTGGAGAACCTGAATGGGTGCTCCAAGCAGTCATTTGGACTTGAGTAGGAAATGGAGTAATGTTTCCTAGGCAAAAAAACTTTGGTTTTGATCAACAGTGATTTCATCTCAACATGTGCCTGTGTTTTATGTCTTTTCTCTTAATAAGTTTTCTGTTCTTAATAAGTAGTTTCTAAATGGTCTTTTTTCTTTATTTTTTTCCAGTGTTGTACAGGGCCATATTTCCCTTGCTTTAACCTGGCCAGCACGGTTTTGGATCTTGGCCCACTCCTTCCACCTGTGTCATGACATGTTTAAAAATGGGCATCCTCCTCCTTGTTGTGGGTGCCGAGTTTAACTATAAGCATTACTGCTCCACTGAGGAGCAAGAAGACGTTTTTCAGACAAATTGCCTGGCCCAATGGATTTAGTGAAAGACTACTTAATGTCTTCAGCCCATCATGTCTTTCAGGGTATTTCACATCAATTTGTAGCCACAGCAGAAAGAATCCATTGTGTGCAGATGGAAAGCCAAGGCCCCAGTGCACAGCGTTCAGGCTGTGCTGCAGTGCCTCTGCCCTCGGTGGAGATACAGGAAGAATGTTAACAGGTGTTGTTCTTTGCCTTGTACCTACCAGGAGATCAGGTTCAGGGAGAGCACGACAGGGTGAATCTCACTGCTTGTGTCACAGGCTGTGCCATGTTAATGGCAAGACTGTCCTTAACGTGGAAGTAAAGGGCAGATACAGTTTGGTCTGACAGACTCTGTGAGGCCTGGAGAACTAAAATTAGGTTCAGCCCAGAGTCTGGATTCCTTCTGTGGTTACATGTCTATATATGGCTAACTGCTGGGTTCACTGCTGCTCTGCTCTCATGGCCATTAACAACTTCAGGAAGCTTCATTTGCATATTTGTAGCACTTTAGTGGTGAGAGCTGAGACAACATTAGTGAATGTGTCCCTTGCAGATGTCTGCAAGGAGCCACTTGGGTTTTCTGTTGCACCTTAAATTTCATGAAACTTTTGATTTTAAAACGTTACACTTGAGCAAGTAACCGTGCCAGCAGCATCTGGCAGACAGCTCTGAGGCCAGTCCTGGTTTGCAGTTGTCAGTACCTGGAACTTGCATGCGGACAGAGAAACATGTGAAAATGGATACAACAGTAACTGTAGCTCAGAATAGTTTGCACAGACAAATGTGCCATGTCTGGCCGGCTCATAGTTCAGTTCTTGGAGTTCTGCATATTCTGGGTTTTTGTGATGCAGGTGAAGCAGAGGGGAGCGTATTCTGTGCCTTACGGTCTGGAGTGCTGCATTTATTGATATCCTGTTGATAATCTTATGCATGCAATGGGTGCTGCTGGTGGAAGTGCTGACAGGTTCGGGTGCAAGGGTGGGTGAGCACTTGCAGTGTAATGTGAGCACAGAGAGGAAATCCTGAACTGAGGTGCTCAGATGAATAATGTCTGTCTCTTCTTTTGCCGTAGTTCTGGTCCAAAATTCAACAGTGCCATCAGAGGGAAGATTGGTCTGCCTCACAGCATCAAATTAAGGTTTCTTACTTTTCTCTGTTTCTTATTACATCATTAATAGGTTTTGTTTAAAATATAATAGTATATTTGAAGGTTTTCTTCTAATCTTGTTGATCTTCCTTTTTAGCAGACGTCGCTCCAGGAGCAAAAGTCCCTTCAGAAAAGACAAGAGCCCTGTTAGGTATGGCTTTTTACACGTGTTTTTGATTTTTTGGGCTTTTTGTCTAATTGGAGTTGGAAAAGTGATGATGAAATAATGCCTGACTACTTGCTCTCCAGCTTACACTCATAAGTGATGATGGAATTCATTTCAAAAGCCAGGGAGCAGACAACATTGTTAAATATGTTGCCTTCTCCCCATGTCATAAACAGTTGTAAAAAAAGATCAGTTTGCAAAAGAGCCTTGCTTTGTTTTTTTGTGTTTCTGTGTTCTCAATCTGTCACCCATTAATTGTGATTTAAATTAGCTTTTCTGCTGAATTGTACTTGATATTCTAGAGTATGGAATGCAAAAGTACAAATGCTTTTTGTTATTCAATATTTATTCATGTTATTCACAGAGAGGCCAGATAGCTTTGAAATGCAGGAACTGCTTATCCATTCTCAGGCTTCTCATTTAAGGGAATTGGATTTAGATAGCTGCTAATGAGATTATTCTCTTACATTAATACACTTAAATTTAATGAATCTTGTTCTCTTTTTTAATGACTAGCAAACTCTTACTGAGATGATGGACTGTAAATTTTTCTTGTGTATTCTCACTGAAGAATATATATATATATATAATTATTTTAATACTACATGACTGAAATCCAGGATCCAGCTGCTAATTCTGTCCTGTACTTGAGTACAAGTCAGATTGTTGTTAGATTCAAGTCTTGAACACCTGAGAACTGTATCTAATTTCAGATAGTGGTTCAGTATTGAAATAAAAATATTCTGGTGCTTCTGGTGTCAAGGATCAGAGTAATTATTCACTATTCATAATTTGTTTATTGGTTAACAAGCTGAAACTGAAACGAGGCCTGGGAGTTCCATTTGCATGGAGGTCAATACTGTTTATGCAGTGGCTGTAGTGACTCTCAAGGACTGGGGAGATGGAGGATGTCAGTTTGCAAGGCCTCCTTTGCACTCTTGGTGTGAGGGTTTGGACACCCAGTCTGTGCTGGTTCATCCTGATGACCTTTGTATCCTTGTCCTTTCATCTCATCCTCTGGGCTGTGAGCTCTGTAGTGGTACCAGTTCTGGACAGCAGCAAATGACACCTCTGTTTCGTTTGGGCTTCTGTAGGTAAAATAGAATTTTTCAGGGATATTCTCACAGTTGGAACACAATATTCAGTCATGTTATACAAATAAATATATTATCATACTGGTATTAGGTATTTACTTCATTCTTAACCCTGGCTTTTCAAATACTACAGGCATTATTTTTCACCATCAGACTGGGAAGTACTTGGTGCAGTGTTTTAACTGAACTTTACTCTTTCCAGAGAACCTATTGATAATCTCACCCCTGAGGAGAGGGATGCTCGAACTGTATTCTGCATGCAGTTGGCTGCAAGAATTCGACCAAGAGACCTGGAAGAATTTTTCTCTACCGTGGGGAAGGTAATTGATAGGGAAGTTAAAATGATTCTGAACACTGCCTCAAGCTGTCCTAGTAGAACTTGAGTACAGGACTGACATTTTTTGGAACTGTAAGCAAGTGATGTTTACTGTACCTGTGCAAAGGGGGATGAATGATGAACTAAGTATTAGAGGCTTTGAACATGAACATGTAGTTTCTCAGGAGTTTATTGTTCATGTGATGTGATGCAAAACATGTGGGTTCAATTCTGATTTGAACAACTTCATATTTTCTGTCTCTTTCAGGTAGATCTGCCAGTTAATAGTGTAACTTGAAAGTTCATTTAACTTCTAATTTTGAAAAGCTTTATTTGTTCTGTCAGCTGTAAAGTTCTGTGTTAAAGCATAAGAGTTTTGTAAGTTCCTGTCATACACACCACATTTAACTCTGAACAGCAGCTTTAATGCCAGCTTGCCTCTGGGATACATTTGGTAAAAAAAGCTGGGTCCTGCCTTAGATTTTCACCATAATGACAAAGCCATTGTCTTGGCAAGTAATCATCTCATTTTTAATACCTGTCTGAGAAATGGGCTGCATTAGGTTTCTTCCTTTCTCTCTAAAGTATTTCTGTCTCCATTCTTGCCTTCCAGGTCCGTGATGTGCGAATGATTTCAGACAGAAATTCCAGGCGTTCAAAGGGAATTGCTTATGTTGAGTTTGTGGATGTCAGTTCAGTGCCCCTGGCAATAGGACTGACTGGACAGAGAGTCCTGGGTGTGCCTATCATAGTACAGGCATCACAGGTAAGGAGTTGAATATCTCATTTTGTTCTTTTTGAGTTATGCCTCTTGTGTCTTGCTGAGAAACTTGGTGTTTGAAAGTTTGATTACCACTGCCTGTTTTGGAAACCTTAACAAGGATGATTATTTCAGCTAATTATAAATGGACTTTTGTTTCCCATAGATGGCAGGCAAATTAAAGCAATTCAAAGTTATATAAATGCATTTTGAAAATACAGATTTTAAGCAAGTGGTAGTAAAGAGACTGTAATAGTGTTACAGAATTTTAAATTATATTGTGTATGCTTTCCAGCATATGTAAAAAGTGTTAATGTACTAGATACAAGCCAGAACTCTGCATGAAGTTGTTCAACTTGATGGGTTTTTAAACCTGTATCTCTATACCTGGTCATGTTCTAGGGTTTTGTAGATTTAAAGTTTGATGGATATTTGCAGATTATACAACAGCATGTGTTTTTTTTGTGAATCTGCCTAGTTTTGTGCTGATAGATACATATTGCTTGTGTTAGGGTTTTTTATTAAATTCTGTCAGAAGGTGAGTTTTTATTTTTTCCTTTCTTTAGGCAGAGAAAAACAGGGCAGCAGCAATGGCAAATAATCTGCAGAAGGGCAGTGCTGGTCCCATGAGGCTTTATGTGGGATCGTTACACTTCAACATAACTGAGGATATGCTTCGAGGAATCTTCGAGCCATTTGGCAGGGTAAGTTTTAATTTGCCATGTTGTGTTGTGGTAGTTTATCTGAAAAATCTAGATTAGTTGTAGAGCACTCACGGCTTCTGGGAATCGTTCAGCTTCACACCCACAGAATATTTGTTCCTTTCTGGCACTGCTGTGCCCAAACATCCACAGGGTTTAGGTACCTGAGTAGTGCTGAGCAGATGAGAACCTGGATTCGTGGTGATGTCCAGTGAATTGGAATGGCAGGTCTTACAGAGGAAAGCTGAGAATTCAATGAGTACCTAAAATTAAGGATGGGGGATAAAAGCCTAAACAAACCAAAAATTCCCTACATTGTATCCTCCTCCTGTGACTTGTAAATATCTTTCCCACTCGTGATTGTGAATGAGGGCCCCATTGCACACAGCTTAAGCACAAAGCTCAGAATTGAGGCTGAGTTCTCTGAATCTTTTGCTGTCTGTCAGCTGTTTCTGAGGACTTCTTGCTTAAGGTTTAGCTCATGTTAGGACCATGAACAGTGGTGTAAAGCCCCTGCTCAGGCCCCTTCTTGCTCCTGAGCATTGAGCCCTAGTTTGCAGCATGGTGGTTTTTGCAGTGAGAATTACAGAAGTGAGGAGATGAAATCCAAAGTTTCCAGTGGAGTTACAGTAAATGTTGACCCTACTGTGCTAAGGTACAAGAGTATGTCATTGCTAGACAGGGGGAAAGTTAGGTACTCAGTATGCTGTTTAATGGGGAAAAAGAAGTCTGCTAATGCTTTGTACATACTGTGGCAGTGCTTTTCACATGCTTTGTTCAGACCTAGTATGCTCATTGCTTTAAATCTCTTGTGCAAAACCATGGAAAATTACTGCAATAGATTAAATTTTAATCCACTTGGCTGCTGTTCTTGGGTTTTTTCCTCGGTGTTTGACAGTAGGATGATTAAGGTGGTTCAGGAGGCTTACATGTACACAAAGGTCTTTCCTCTCATTCCATGTAGTGCAGTCCTAAACTCAGTTCTGTCTTCCTTCTGTCTTGCTGTCTCTTCCAAACGCTACTTTACAGCTCATGGATGACTCAGCAATGTTTTAAATTCAGTAACTGTAAACTTCTAGGATTTCCTATATACCCGTAATAATTAAAATATTCAACTTTTTCTTAAGGACCCTGGTCAGTCATGCAAAATGCTTTCCTTAGCCAGTTTCTCAGCATATGAGATGCCATGACCAGTGTGTTTGTTAGAATCTGCGTGCTCATCATCTGCTAGAATGTTGCATCAGGACCAAGCCTCTGCCTGGAGCTGAACTCAAACGCCTGTGTTCACTTACCTGCTTCTGTCTTAGTGTTCGAGTACCTGTCTAGCTGTCTGTTACACTACTTTTGACTTTAGGAAGGACTGAGAAACTGATTTGGGAAAAAAAATAAAAATAGTGGTTTCACATTCATGTGTGTGTATTTGACAGGGCTATTTTCACATTGTGTTTTGGTATCTTGTGGTTTGTTCCAAAATGTCTGATAATAAATAGCTTTATTCTTCTCTTTAGATTGAAAGCATTCAGCTGATGATGGATAGTGAAACTGGACGCTCCAAAGGATATGGATTCATTACGGTATGGCTGGAATTGCCACGTTTCTTCGACCATTTCTGAGTGTAACCTTCCCATGTAGGGTATATGTGTGTATATGTATCTCTCTACCTCACCTTTTCCATGTATCTGTAGAAGGCATCTGCACTGCTACTGTATGTACACATTAGCAATCTGTATTGCTGTTGTATCTACATAGTAGCTACTGTATTGCTACTTCATCTCTCTGTTAGGTCTCACTGTAGAACTGTCAGGTAGAGGACACACAGCACTGGCATTCTTAGTTTGTGCCAGTTGTTTGGGTATTGTGGGTGAACAATGGACATGTTCAGATGTGAGTAGTTTCCTTTGGAGTCAGTGCCTGGGAAAGCAAATGCTGCCTTCTGTAGGCAAAGATGTTAGTAAATACTGGCATTTTTCACAGTTGTGAAAATCATTAAATTTGAACTTTTGGGGGGACATAAAATTTTAGAGGCTGAAAGTTTCAGTTGAAAAGATCTCTCCTCTTTACCCTCAGGTACACAATTTTGTGAACTTGAGTTTCTTGACTGACCTGGCAGTTTGTCATGGCTGGGACCTTTGGCACTTGGACACAAATGAAACCAAACTAACTATGTAGTTCAACCTTGATGGTTTTAACACTGATAAAATGTTTGTATGTTTATTTTGATGTTTCACAGCATAAAGCAGAACATCTGTTAGGAATACCCAGTAAATGCAATGGCAGTTGTGAGGTTACAAAGGAAGTGAGTCTCACTCTTTCAGAACTGCAGCCAAGACTTCTGTTCATTTCAGTATCTAGATGCTGTAACTTCAACAATAATACAAGTTTGAATATATTACCTAAATACCGAATTACCAGTAAATGCCAAAATCTGCCTGTTTGGTTTAGTTTGAAAATACAGAGCATATCTAAGTTAGCTTATTGCTATTATGTTAAAGAGTTTCTTGTGTTTATATAAGTGTGGATATTACATACAGTAGAAGTGTTGCTGGATCCTGTAGGCAGCATCACTGAACTTCTGTTTTTCCAATCTATAGTTCTCAGACTCTGAGTGTGCCAAAAAGGCCTTGGAACAACTCAATGGATTTGAGCTGGCTGGGAGGCCAATGAAAGTGGGACATGTAACTGAGCGTACTGATGCTTCCAGTGCCAGCTCCTTTTTGGACAGTGATGAGTTGGAACGGACTGGAATTGACTTGGGAACAACTGGTCGCCTTCAGCTGATGGCAAGACTTGCAGAAGGTGTGTGTGATGTTTAATAGGAAATGTCCAAAAGGTACACAAGTTTGCAGAATTTGAATTAAAACACCCTGCAGAACTTGGGATAGATGCATGAAAGGGTTCTCTAACCTTTTGACAGCAGTAAGATTGCTGATACTTGTGTTAGTGCATCTCTGACTGAGTCAAGGTGCTTGCTCCAAGGCCTGTCTCTGTTCTTTGCAGGTACTGGGTTGCAGATTCCCCCAGCTGCACAGCAGGCTCTGCAGATGAGTGGATCTTTGGCCTTTGGAGCTGTGACAGGTAAGAAACACCTATTTGAAGATTATGCTTCATCATTTTGAGACAAGAGGTACTTAACTATGTTTTGTGATCTTTTAAAATGAAGACACAGGCATTGCAGCATGTTTTGCACACTGTAAAATGCTGCAAATCCATAGGCAAAGAACCAATGACAGTGTATCACAGTTTGGATGGGTGTGATCCACTTTGCAGTATTTTTGCAAACCTGTTGTAGTTCACCTAATTCATCCCAAGCCTTCATCTCTTTATCTCTACCATTCTCTGTGCCTGTGGGGACTTGTATGTTCTGCTGCAGAGTAAGTGTTGACTGATAAAAATGGCAGGCCCAGAATTGGAAGGAGATTGGCCCCTGTGAAAAGCCTGAGCTGTACCAGGGGCAGGGAAGTTATCAGGGCTTTATGGAGGACACTGTGAAGGCAGGCAGCAGTGTTAGAGATACAGAGAGTGTGTCCTGCTGAGGAAGGACACAGCGTGTCAGGGAGTGTGTGTTGCTTGGATTTGGCTGTAGCTGTGTGTGTGTTCTGCTGGGATGAAGCTGAGGGTAAGATTGCTGCTGCTGGTGGTTCATAGCTGGCCTAAGCAGTAGGCTGTTCAAGGTGTCTTCAGGACTAGAGCAGTGAGTAGCCTTCCACAGGAGCTCAGGGTTTTACAGAGTGGAATTTCTTCTTTGTGTTACTTTTGATTTATAGTAAGAACAAAGGACATGAAACTACCATAGCGGTAGAAAAAACTTAAAGTCACAAATAACGAGATGCTGGAACATGTGAGAAGTGTCAGGACAGTAGTAAAGAGTAGGTAGCATTGTTGTGTTTGCCTTCCAGCAGAGTTTGTGACAGAAGTGATTCAGACTTGATGAGACAGGCCTGACTCATGTTACTGAAGGTCAGGCGTATCCCTATGGAGAGCACACATGTGAAGCTGTAGACAGTTGAATATAATAATAGGGTTGTTCTGAAGATGTGCCCTTGGAAGGAAAAGGAACTGGCTAGTGAAAGGAAGATGTTGGTTGGTTGAGAAGAAAAAGATGAAAAAAGCACAGTGGCAAGGAAAAGGTGTGTCTAGACCAGAAAGAGAAGGAAAGGTCACCACCACTAAAGTTTAGATCACTGTTATTGCAGGTGATAAAGTGATGTGGCAGACTGGTGTGGAAACAGGTGTAGGCAATTAAAAATGAGAGTAATATTTAGAAAAACCCCCACCAATCCTTTCCCCACCCCCATTTGAAACAAACAAGGCCAAAAAAGTCTGGCCAAGCTCAGCACATCAAGAATGTGGCCAAAAATATCTGACTCAGCTGAACTGTTCAGATAGCATAGAATCAGCATGAGGCAGCCTGGCTGTGGAGAAATAAATGTTGAGGCTGAATACAGGTGTTTGAAAAAGGTGCATGTTTAGCAACTGTAGAAATGAAAGTGGTAGTTGTTTATTCCACTTGTATTGTACAAAAGGAATAATGCAGACATGTACAACTTAAGTAACTTTGGAAAAAGATAAAAGCTTTTTGCTGCCATAGAGTCATGAGCTATCCCCAAAGTGAGATTTGGTTATGGATTAAAGATCTCTTTACTCTTGTTAGAGAAAATTACTACCAGGAATTATGTCATTGTGGGAGACTTTAACTTCCCTGATACAGATTGGAGAAGAATTGCTAGTAATAATGGTGGGGCCCAGATATTCCTGGATGTGATATCCGACAAATTTCATCATCAAACACTCACTGACTCATGAAGAGGGGATGCTATTTTAAACTCAATTTGGTAAGTAATGAAGATGTTATGGATGAGCATAGAAATGACCATTGACTTGAGGGATCATGAGTTGCTCATGTTTAACTGGAAGAAGAACAGGTCTATAACAAACGCTTGTGATTTCAAAAGCAGTGGTTGAAGAAACAAGGCAATAAAGTCACCTGGTCTGAGCGAATTGGGTGTTTGAATAGGCAGGATGTGAAAAGTTTCTTCTGTTCCACGTTGCTAATGCTGTACTGAATCTATTCCACAGAAGAAAGAAAAAGCCCTGTTAGAAATGGGCTCCACACTGATCCTGGGTGATTAACGACCTCAGAAGAAATAAGCACACAGTCTATGAAGGATAGGAAAAGGGACTAATGACAAAAGAATATTTTTAGTCTGGGAAACAGATAAAAAGAGAATACCTGCCAACAGTCAGACTGAGCTAGACATTGTAAAATACATGAAAGGATTTGATGAAGGTTTACCAACTCCTGGAGAACAAAAAGGAAGTGGGGCTCAGGTGAATGAACAATTACTCCCAAGGTGTTCTGAAGTATCTCGTTGCCTCAGTTTGTAGTGGTTACAGTGGTCATAAAGGTTGGAATCTGAGGAGGGAAAGCTAGGGATATGTAGTGAAAAAAAAAACAACCAAGGAAATTATTCCCAAGGTAGAAGCAAAGCTAAAAGAGCTGAATGTACACAGCTCAGAGGAGTAAGAAAACTCCCATGGAATGTGTGAGGGAGTAGATGTGTGAAACATAAGATCTCATCTCTGGTATTGTCAATAACTGTTTTAAGTCTGTGATATTGTATATAGTTGGAACATCCAACTCTAAATTATCTATACTCGAAGGAACAAATGTTGTCTGGCCAGATTCTGGTCTCGTTACTGACTTGACTTCACTCCTTCAGAAGTCATAGTAAAGAAGGGTAAACTGGAGGTATGGAAGTACAGCACACTGTCAGAGAAACTGCATTTCAAGACTTAACAGTAACAAAACTGCCTCTGTTAGGCAGAGGAGCAGTAGTAGGATTCTTCTTGCTGAAGTTTGGACTCCTGTGGATTGGAAGTTACTAAACCAGAGAAGTGGGTAGTACAGCAAGTACAAGATGTGTAAAGAAGCTGGCTCAGAGAAAGAGGGATTTTTTTTTTTGCAGGTGGAAGGTGGGAAGATTAGAGGCTGTTGTTGAAGCCAAATTCAGATGTTGGGCTTACCTTGTTTGGTACTTACATGAATAACAGTGTGGAGGTGAAGTGAGTAAACACAGAGGTGCTGTTTATTGTTCACTCCTTCTTGGGTGAATCAAATTCTGATTACATAACCTGGGAGCTTAGCAGTGAAAGATTGCCTTGGAGGAGGGAAACGTAAACCCTGCAGTTTATCAGTGACAGGTTGTGACCTGGCAGCTGGTGCACTGTAAAGGTCAGCTGTGTGCCTGGAGGCAGCACACCTGAGACATGGCACACACAGCCACATACAGTTCTGACCGTCCATGGCCAGGAGGGGTTCAATCAGTCTAAAACAGGGAAGGTAAACAATCAGTTTTATGGGAGGCTTAAGAACCTGGCCATTATTGCATGGGGAAATTCCAGCAGGAAAAAGGATTGAAGCTAAACAGTTGTAGCTGTGTACTCCCTGTTCTCTGTCTGAACACGTGAAAGGTAAAATACTCAGCCTATAGAACATTCCTTGAATGCTTTCTGGGACACAGTATTCCTCACTGGTGGAAGGAGTTATCTGTTTCTGGAAAAGATTGAGATGGAGTGCTGCAAAATGGGAAGGAATAGGTGTTACCATCCGGGACCTCTGTTTGGTCTCTATTCTTTAGAGTAGTGACTCAGGACACTGGGCATTACTTGGCAGGCTTTGGCCCATTTAAGGCCATCTGGATTTTAAAATAAGCAGGCAACTTCATTTTGTTTTGAGACACAAAATGCTTTGTTAGCTGTTTCTCTGTTTCTGCTTTCTCTTCGCTAAGCTTGCACTCAGATCATGCCAAAGTTGCTGATTGTAGAGGTTATATGCACATACTGAAAAAGTTACTTTGATCTTTACTTGACAGATTTTAGAATCCACATCCTTTTAAAAACTGCATGTAGGGAAAGAGTTGACAGTAAAGAGTGACAATAAATTTCTAACCTCTGAATGATTTTAGGAGGGAGAGGAAGGACCATTCTTCAGTCATGAGCAACAAGAGAATTCAGTTACCTTATGAAGGTCTGGTGAACAGCAGGTTATGTTTCAGAGGTGGTAGATAATTAACCCATGAAACTTGCCCAAGGTAGTGGTAGCTGGTTTTGCTGTGTTTGTGTGGGTGTTCTGCCTCTTGGCCCGGGACAGGATTTGCACTGGTCTGTGCAGGTGTGGGGCAGAAACTCTGCAGCATTTGGGCTCTGGAGCCCCGGGCTGACCCACCCGGCCGAGTTCAGCTGGACGTGATGTGGACAGGCAGTTGGGTCAGAACTGCAGAGGGAGAGTGTCTGTCCTCATGTAAATTGAGGGAGTTCAGAGATTGATGGATTTTGTTTTAAACCTCTTGGTTTTCAAACAGGTTTGAGTATTAATTGACTAGGTAATCAGGTACAGATTTGGCCAAAGCTATGTGGTTTCTACAGAGAATACAGACTCAGATAGCCTTTGCTATTATGATAACCTCACCTCCACAGAGTGAGAAGCTTCTTTGTATTCAGATCTAGATGGAAAATGTGCCAAATGCTGCCAGCTCTTGTTACAGCTCAGCCTTCAGAGCTTGCTCCCTCCAGGTCTTGCTTTTTATTATTCTTCCCAGTGTATGTTCTTTGCAAGGCATTTGGGAAGGCACTTGAGGAAGATGAGAGAAAAACAAAACTCCTGTTACTTCTCCAATGTTGTTGAGGAGGGTTTATTAGAAAGGGAAAAGATATGTTCATACCTGATGCCCTCAGGTATTTCTAGGTCAGCTTGTAAGCTTGCTTGCTTGGTGTCCATCACTGCTACTCTAAACGAGTGAATTAAGGTGATTGTTTACTTCAGTCTTTTCACTCCTCATGTCTCTGTGTTAAATGGAACAGTATTGAAGGGGCTTGTGCCTTACAGTTCTGAAATTCTGAAGTTTTCTGTTGGTTGATGTTGAGTGTTGAAGTCATGGCTAGAAAGTCTGCATTTGTTTGATCCCATCACTTCAGATTGGGACAGCTGAGTGCTGCTAAACAAGTAAGGAGTGGTTTGTAGGCACATTAAATGTTCTGAACTCTTGAAAATGTTTTCAATTTGAGAAGTGCTGAAGTTACTTGTGCCATGACATCTGTATGGAAAGATAGCAGGTGATACTCTGCTTGAAATTTGATAACTGCTTTGAGAATGTCAGGTTTCTGTAACTGGGCTTAACTGCTTTCTGTCGATTAAAGATGTCAAATCCCTAATGACTGCCAGAATTGCTGTAATTATTTTCTCATGGAAATAAATTGTAAAGATTTCAAGCACAGCAAAGGCAAAGTGAGAATGATACATTGAATTAAAGGACATGGTCCTGTCCTTTTAAGGTGTGTTTTCTCTTTGAAGTGTATTTACCTTTGTGGTCAGCAGAGAGGGGCTAAAATTAGTGAAACTGCTCACAGCTAGAGGGGAACAGTGAGAGTGGGTTCAGGTACTTGAGTAAGCTCTTAACCACAGAAATACAGCCTAAACAACCTGGCTGGCAGGCAGTGATGCTAACAAGCATACTAATTAACTTCTCTGTTTTTCTTTAGATTTACAAACGAGACTGTCTCAGCAGAATGAAGGTAAACTACCATTTGATACGAGTTGTAGTTAGTAAGTCTTGTTGCAGATGGCTGTAAGTGAAATGCTTCTGGTATAGAGTTTATCCACACTGAGAACGTGTATTCTGTAGGTGTCTGTGGGGGGTCGTGCTGTGGTCAATTTTTTGACTCGAAACTCTTTGTAGCATTTCCTCTGTGGTGGTAACATTCTCCAGCCATGTGTTAGTCCAAGAAAATGTGTGGGTTGGTGTTGGTGGGTTAGCTGTGGCTGGGCTGGGGGGGTTCTCCTTGCCTTAGAGGGGTCATTTTTGAATCAGGAATTGAGGTTTCTGAGTTATCTGTCTGCAGTGCAGGGAGGAGGGGCCATTATTGCAGCTCCACTGACAGGAGCCTGCAGCCTGTGGGACACAGTTTGAGATGATGTACTGGGATGATGAGCAACAATAACAACAAGTAGTAATACCATAGTTACAGGGAAGAAGTATAGATCTACCCTGTAGTAAAAACATTCATCATTTTCGTTGTCAAATGTTGTCTACAGTCTGCATTTTCAAGGGACAGAAGTACAGATACGCTTTTGAGGCATAATTCAACATGCTTAAAACAAGTTTGGAGAATTCACCAAGGTGTCTGTGCCTTGCTGTGCAGTCAGCTGGGGATGTGCCACTGTCCTGAGCTGCTGCTGAGCTTCCACGAGGAGCGAGACATTCATGGTGCTGCTGGCATACAACTCAGACATTTTAGATGCAGATACATGTATTTGCCTTTTAATGTTCACATGGAAAATCTGCCCAAAATCAATGTACAGGGTTATCTTTTCACTTTTCAACTTCAGCTGTGGTTGATATGTGCTGTTTTTGGTGTTGATCCATTTAAATGGATCTGTCCTGGATAGAGTCGAGTTATGAGTTTTGCTTTCCTGCCTTCAATTTCTGTTTGGTCAGAACAGTTTCTGCTATTGCCAAATGCTGGGATTTTAAACAGATAGGAGATACCCATTTAAATCAGAGCCATCCATAGTGTGTTCTCGCATAAGTTACTGGGGTTTTTTTCCATTACAACAGTTCTGGCTGCAGCTGCTTCTGTACCACCACTTGCAACACAGTGCTTCCAGCTTTCCAACATGTTTAATCCTCAAACGTAAGTGATTTATCATTGTGGTATTTCTTGATGACTTTCACATATGAGAGAAATCAGAATGTTGCAAGGGTATGTTTGATGCATTTTCGCTGGATTTGGTCTGAGTGATGTCTCTGTCCTGTTTTTCCTGCCCCCCCTACAGTGAAGAAGAAGCTGGCTGGGACACAGAAATTAAAGATGATGTGATTGAGGAATGTAACAAACATGGAGGAGTTATCCACATCTATGTAGACAAAAACTCAGCTCAGGTATGCCTGGTTCTGGGGGACACTAAGCAGATGTTAGCAATTCTGTTGCTTTATTTTGTCTAGAGGGAGCATTACAAATGGGGTTTTTTTCCTAAACTGAACCTAATTTCTTGAAGGTACTTCACAGTTTGTGCAGGTTCTTGGAGGTTCCCTCCTTTTGTGAATTGTTGTGTGTGACTCCGGGGTGGGTATGAGCTGCTGCTGCCCTTGCAGGTTTACCCAGCTGAAGTTCTGTGGCTGAGGATTAGTGACCACTTCATTTCAGGCATTTGGCTTTTCCCTGCAGCTGTGCATTTCCCACAAATCAGGGATTTCAGTTCCCTCTTTCTGGAGAGCCCAGGGTTCAGCACAAAGGGCTCTGCAGCCGAATGGGGCTGTGCAGGAAACGTGTGCTTTGTCCAGGCTTGGGGCCAGCTGTGGTCACTGGTTGTTAAAGCCTTGCAGTTGGCAGTCTGACTCTGGAGCTAGAACAGGGAATTGCAGATTCATACCTGCATCTTGAACAGGTGAATATAATTTTCTTCTCTGTTCACTTGTGTTGACCTAATCCCAAGACTAGTTTGCTCTTCCCTGTAGTTAAGCTCTGTGGAAGGTCTGTAAACAGATCTGGCCATCTGGAAGTTCAGTTTTCAGGTGGTCTCACAGGATAATTTCTACTCATGAGGCCCTGGAAGTGTTCTCCTGTGTTCCATGCTGTGGTGTGGGGCTGAAACCCACCCTGCTTAGGTGGGATTGTTCTGTCCTGGCACTCGCTGACAATTGTCATCATTGTGCAGCTGCCACAATGTCACCTGAAACCCTTTCCTGTGGGTTCCAGAGGGGTTAGACAGGAGCCACAGTCTAGTACGTCAAACAGCGTGATGGCATCTTGCAGTCTTCAAGATCACTGTTGGGCTGATGGGAGGCAGAAACCTTTACCACAGTGTAAGTCTGTTACTGTCTGAGTGATCACTGTTCCCAGACAGATTAAAATTCCCACCAAAAGCTCAGAACAGCTTTCCTCCCCCCAGAAAAACCAACCAACCAAACACAAACAAAACATCACCACACAACCTCCTCAAGGACCACTCCCCCAAAAATGCACCAGCCCTCAATATACCTCACATATGTTCTGACCACATGGAGCTGTAATTCTGTTGGATTTTAAACTAAAAAAAGTGGATTTAAACAAAAAACTACAGCTCCTACATCATGAGTTAATGTTTCATAAAAACTGAAATCTGTTTTCTTACAGTAGCACAGCAGTGACCCAGATATGAAATACCCACTGATATTTAAAAATCCTGTATTTGAACCTAAGTCTCTGTCTTGGCTTGAGCTGGCAAAATGCCAATTGCTCAATACCATGTCAGAGCCTCTCCCCCCTCACCGAGAAAAGAAAGGGAAAAACACCCCTCAAACTAAGTTTATGCTTAAACTAGCTACATACATTTATACAGAAAAGAGAAATTTAAGAGAAAATTACAATATAACACACACCTACACAAGTTAGGTATAACAACAATTTTCTACTTCCCACCAAAAACAGATTCTATCACTCTGGATCTATAAGCACCCCAAAAGACCCAGCAAGAAACAGAAGGAGTAACAAAATATTTCTACTTCCCTGAACTCAAACAAAAGGCAAGTAGCAGCAGCAGCAGGAGCAAGGCCTAGCACAGCAAAACAACCCTAGCACATCTTGCTTGTACTTCGGCCATGGTGGAACTGCCTAAACACCTCCCACTGCTGCACTCATATCTTAGGTTTGGGTCATCTGGTATGAAGTATTTCCTTGGTTACCCAGTCAGGTGATAGCTGTCTTCCTCAATCCACATAGATCCTCTGAGCCTGCTGATTTGAGGCCCAGCTAAACCACCAGTCTCCATTGCGCCATTCTGTTCTGAAGGCTTACATCCTGAGCACGTTCAGGGCTCTGTCCGAGACAGATCTTCACACTGAGGCTGTCAGGTGTGGGCTATGAGGGGTGATTTGTTGTGGAGGAAAGAATTGCAGTTCCAGCTGAGTGTGTGGTTCCTGTCCTGCCCCATCTGCACTGGGCTGTGAAGGAAAACCATGGCTTTGTGTCGCCGTACCTCATTTTGGGGTTTAAGCTGCTTGGGTGCCTTTGCCAGGAGGAGGCTGAGAGCAGAGCTCTGTGTGTGTTAATTGCTTAGTGCTTTAGTCACCAGCCTCTGAGCTCAGGTTCACCTCCTGAGAAGGGAATGAGCAAGATCACACTGGGAAGAGTTAGTACAGGCTAGCAGAGGCTGCTAGAGGCAAGTCTGTTTCTTAATATGAAGGGACTCTGTTTCTTAATATATTATTTTCCTGAAAGACCTCTTTCAGCTTGAATCTGATCTGGTTTGGGGATTACTGATGGTGGTCTATTTCTAAGCAGGCAGACAGAAAAGTGCTGCACATCACTGTGGGCATCTGTGTGTCTTGGAGTTGTTTGACATGACTGTTGGCAGTTCTCTGGATTAGGGGGGCACAGTGCTTGATTTACAGATGGGAAATTCCAGGTATCTTTGACAAAGTTCAAAGATCAGTCTGTCACTCACCTTTGGGAGCATCTCAGACTTCCTGCTTTGCTGGAATGGGGTTTTTCCATTGCTTCCGTCCTTGTTCATGTAAAGACAGACAGATGCTGGAGTTCATATAGGAGAGTTTTTACAGTATCAGTCTCCCTTGTAGTTCTGCATGTTCTTCCTGGCCCAGGGAACGGGGAGTGCTTGGTCCTTGTGGATTTGTGATGGGAGCTTGGATCCAGAAGAGAGGTATCTGTGGTTAAGGTTGGTGGCTCACAGCCCATGGTGGCTGCCCTGCCGAGGGGCAGCCACACCCCTTGTGCTGTTCTTTCACAGTCATGGTAGCCTCTGGGCCCCCCTGGAGGGCTCTCAGGGGCCGTTCACAGCTCAGGGAGAGCACAGCAAGTGCAGGTTTTTGTCTTGCATATCCTGCTTAGCTGTAGTGCTGGGGTAGCTGCTGTGCTGCCTGTCAGCACTGAGGGTGCCAGTGGGGCAGGTGTGGCCTGTCAGCACTGAGGGTGCCAGTGGGGCAGGTGTGGCCTGTCAGCACTGAGGGTGCCAGTGGGGCAGGTGTGGCCTGTCAGCACTGAGGGTGCCAGCAGGGCAGGTGTGGCCAAGGGGGTGGCTGGGGCACGGCCCAGGGCCGGGTCTCCCCTTCTCACAGCTCCTTGTGTCTCACAGGGCAACGTGTACGTGAAGTGTCCCTCGATCGCCGCTGCCATCGCGGCTGTCAATGCGTTGCATGGGAGGTGGTTTGCAGGTGAGCGTTTCACATGCACACATACATTGAGACATCCATTGCAGAAATGACCAGATCCTGATTTTGATTTTGTTTTGATCCTGTGCTTAGGTAAAATGATTACAGCAGCATATGTACCTCTTCCAACGTACCACAGCCTTTTCCCAGACTCCATGACTGCAACCCAACTACTGGTTCCTGTTCGACGATGAAGATTAATTTAGTCAGTTTTGTACATAGGTATTTTTTGGAGGAAGATTGAGTTATCTTTTATTTAGATAAAACTAAAGGAAAGGATTTAATGTCATTTTGTGTACACTTCCTGCTACCTTTAAAAATAAAATGAAGTAAGCAGAAATGCAGTGTGTTCATTCTCCCTAACTAGCATTTCCACTGTATACAAAGCTGTTGACTTCTTGTTCTGCCTTGTAATTCTTGTACATTGACTAAGGTGATCCGTAGGAACTGAGAAGTAGCTCATAGATAACAAGTTCTCTGTAAAAGGCAGATGGGACATAATGACATTTTTATTGTTTCACGAGCCTTTCTTTTAATGCAGCAAAGACATCTTACATTTCACTAAATGTGGGTGATCTGCTCAAGGGCAATATCAGAGAGAGACTGGATGAGGGACATATTTAGTGTTTTGTATAAATGAAAAATCCAAAAGGCTACTGAAAGCTGACTGCGGACAGCTACTCAGCTTGCTTCGTGCTGAATAATTGGTAAGAATAGAAGGATTGGAGGGTTTTATTTCTTGATGGTAACTTTTGATTAATGTATCTGTAAAAGTTTCTTTGTAAATACTGTGAGGTGTGTCTAAGTTTCCAAACAAAACGATCTCTGCATTTCCAGATGAGTTTCCACGAGTGCAGTGAGGCAGAACTGAGGATTTCAGCGAAGGTTGGAAAGGGGTAGGAAATACAGAAACGTGTTTTGTTCTGGTTGCATATAATCTTTGCTCTTTTTAAGCTCTGTGAGCTCTGAAATATATTTTTGGGTTACTTCAGTGTGTTTGACAAGACAGCTTGATATTTCTATCAAACAAAGACTTTCATATTGCAACAATCTTTGTAAGAACCACTCAAATAAAATTCTCTTAAAAAGGCTTTCATGAAGCTTTATTTCTCTGCTCTCCCACTGTGGCTTGTCAGTATGTGCCAAGGCCTGCAGGTGAGTGATGGATGCTGTGCAATGGCAATGTCTGGGATACCACTGTGTGCTATCCTGGGTATACCATGGGATACCCTGTGCCTGGAGCACATGCAGGAGCTGGTTCCTGCTGTTCCCCACCCTCTGTGCAGTGTGGCCATGGTTGTTGAGGACCCCAGGCACAGCTCTTTCCCTCCTCAGGCTTGCTGAACATTCATTCCAGAGATGACTCCCTGCTGCCCACCTCCACTCCCATCCTTCACAAAGGGTTGAGTCCTGGGGATGGAGCAATCAGTTCCACTGGCTCTTAGTCTGGTTTCTGGAGGGAGCCTGTCGCTGTGCTTTGCCCTTCCTACCCCTGTCCCACCTGCTTTGCCTTTTTAACCACTAAGGAAAGCTGCATTTGGCCAAGGTGGAGAGAGCCTGGAGTGAGGACATCCCTCCTGGTGGTGGAAGGTGGGGCAGGCAGTGCAGTGATGCTGCTGGTGTTCCCAAGCGTTCCTGCCCTCCAGCAGGGCTGTTATGTAGCTGTGCTTGAGCCGCAGTGGGGCAAAGGACTGCCCTCAGCAATCCAGGAACTGGGAGCAGGGGCCTGGAAGAGCACAAAGGTGGGAACAGACAGGGATACACTACAGCCGGGTCTGGGGAGTGTGACACAGCTGAAGACAAAGCTGCTCTCCGGGTGTGCTTGAGCTTTTTTTAGTGTCCAGTATTAATGCCCCAGTGCCACTTGGAGTACAGGGAGCAGTTCTGGGCCAAGCCCCCTGTCACCAGGCTGAGAACAGGCTTTGAGTGCTGCTTCTGCCTTAAAACCAGGGAAAAGGCTCTCCAGGTGCTGGTTCAGGCAGTGCTGCTGCTCACCTGCCTCCTTACACAGAACTCAGGGAGGAGCAGAAAAAAGCCTTGTTTCCAAAGGCTTTTCAACACCAACCACCCTTTCCTAGGGCTGGTGAATGGTGTGAGGGATCCCCTGCTCTGCCAGGCCTGCTAAAGCAGATTGGAGCCAAAGGCTGTTTCTGGAAGCACAGCTCCTCCTGGGGTCCCTCACCTGGGAGGGCATCATCCTGTCACCTGGAACTCAGAATGGGACCAGCTTCAACCCACCTTTTTTGCAAGAGGAGAGAAATTTGATCATGAATCTGCATTAGCCACCCAGTAACCTTCTTAGAGTAGGGATGCATGAAGGGAATGGAGCACTCCACATCCACAGGGAGAATGTGAGCTCCCAAGTGCCACAGGGAGAAATGCATATGCTGTACTTACACCTGTGAGACAAGAACTTCAGTGTAGTACAAAGGATGATTAATTCTCATTGTCATGGGAGTAAGAGACGAGGAAAGTAGAAATTCAGTAAAAAGCATGTTTACAATCAGCAGAGCACAGAGGGTGGAGCTTTGCTGTTTCATGAAGAGCTCTCACTTCCAGGTATCTAAAGATTTTATTATGGTACAGAGAAGGAATGGCTGGTGGGGGCACTCTGGGATAAATCCCAAACTCCAGGTTAGCAGCGTATTCCCATGCCAATGGCCATGAATGTTCCAAACGTCCCACCACTTTGCATCATCGTTTTGCCAACTCCACCCATCAGCTCTCGTCCTCTCATGCCAATCCTGAAGTAAAGAAAACCAGGGAATTACATACAAGCTGAAATCTGACAGGTCACAGACAAGCAGCAGCAAACATGAGACAACCAGCTCATGGTTACAAATTGAACACTTCTTCAGTCTAAATCTGTGCAGCGGTGCCTTTCCTATCGCCCCTCAGAGAGTGGGGGCCGTGCCCTGTGCTTGAGCAGCCTGGACTGACTCTCACCAATGGCCCATGTGTACATCTGCCTGCACTGGAACCTCCTGACACACCACTCTGGAACAGCTTTGCATCTTGGTGCTCCAAATACCCTTAATATGGGGAAAAAAATCATGCTGTCCAAGTATTTGACTCGGAAGAGTACAAAAAGAGTTGTCTGAGCTATTGTATTGCCATCCTGCCTGGCTGCAGTGGCAGTATTTGTAATACCAGCAACCTAAAATTAACTTGTTTACTACTGACTGTGTATATACATACATACATATATATATATATATATATATATATCTGAGAGGACTGAAAGGCCTTGAAGTGTCCAGAGGTGTTTTGTTCTCCAGTTCTCACTTAACCTGAGGTCAGGCTGAAACAAAAAGAATTGTTCTGCCTCAAGCAGCTCTTGTAATATTTGGCTTTTAAGCACTGCAGTGACTTTACAGTCTAAGGAATTTCATGCACTTGATTCTTAAAACATGAGGTTTTCTCTCAGAAATGGTACAGCTGAACCACTGTAACCACTTTGTTTTAAATCCTCCAAACCTGTGTTTTCTGCCAGCATCATGATACTTACAAATACCCTCTGGGAACTAAGATCAGAAAAAATCCCCTTGGATTAAACTCTGTGCCTTTTCCTCCTTTTTGGCTCATTATAGAATCATAGAATCGATTGGGTTGGAAAAGACCTCTGAGATCATCAAGTCCAACCCTTGGTCCAAGGGTTTATCGATTATCAAATTGTTGCCTGTGTTCAAAGACAGGTGAAAACCCTGGAGCAGAAAGAGTTCTGCAAAGTGTGGCAGAGCTGACTCGAGTGGCTCCTTGTCACAGCTGATGTGCATAGGCAGCCCCCGGGCGCGGTGTTTCCATCCTGGCGAGCCCAGAGGAAGGTGAAATATTGTCCCTCTCTGCGGCACAGTCGGTCTGTGCCAGGGCCAGCCACGCTCTGCCCACGCTCCAGTTCACACTCGCGTCCAGTCTGGGAACTGTCCCCGTGCAAAGCGAGCACGATGCACACACCGAGAGCAGCTCAGGCGGCCTCAGGGCCAGGAGAGGCTGCACAATCTGCACAGACCATCCCCGCAGCCCCTCCCGCACAGCCCCAGCTTCCCAGCGAGTGGCAGGGAAAGGTCTGTGAGGCTGCGAGCCCCTGGCACACGGCTGGGCAGTGACCCCTGGCCCTGGCCACGCACACCCACCGCACGGCCCCGGGGCGGAACCGGCCCCTTCCCAGCCCCGGCAGCAGCGGGAGCCGCTGCCCGGCCTACCTGAGGCAGGAGAAGGTGCCGAACAGCGCTCCCGCGGCCATGCCCACTGCGAAGCCCATCATGAATCCCATCTTTACTCTGTCGAAGCAGCTGGGCTGGGACTGCCCGTACGGGCCCACGGTCACAGGCATCTGGCAGAGGAAGGACAGACCCGCAGCGATGACCGCGCGGTGCCAGCGGCCAGACCCGGCCCGCCCCCGCCCGCCCTCCTGCCGGGCCCCACGGCCCCGCTCCGCCCCCGCCACGCTCCGGGGCCGCCCCGCGCCCTCCCGCCCCCCGCGAGCACGGGCCAGGCCCGCCCCGGCCCCCTCTCATCGAGTCCAAGCCCACGGCAGGGCCCCGGTGCGGGCCCTGGGGAGGGCCCGGAGGGTCCCGGTGCGCTTCCCGTGCGCGCCCCCGCACCTCGCTCGGCTGCGCGCTCCGCCCGCCCGGCGCCGCTTCCGGCGCGCGCCCCACGCACGGGAAGGGGCGGGGCGCGCACGGCCCCGCCCCCAGCGTGCCCCCGCCATGCTGCTGTGGCGGCGCCTGCCCGGCCTGGCCCTGCTCAGGGGGCTGCGGGCGGCACCGGCGGCGGCACCGGCACCGGCACCGGCACAGGCACCGGCACAGGCACCGGCACCCACACCGGGTAAGGCCGCGGTCGGGCAGAGCCGCTGTGGCGCAGGGCCGGCCCCGCCGCTCCCGCCGCCCCTGACGGCAGCTCCGCGCTCTTCTCCCCTCAGGCCGGACCGGCGATGGCGGCGCCGCCCCGCGGCCGCTCTACATGGACGTGCAGGCCACCACCCCGCTGGTACGGTCCGCGCCGGGAACGGGCTCGCTCCCAACCGCTTGGTGTCCTTGGCGCCCGGCTCAGGGCGCTGTGCCCGGCCCGGGAACTCCGGCCCGGGAACTCCGGCCCGGGAACTCCGGCCCGGGAACTCCGGCCCGGGAACTCCGGCCCGGGAACTCCGGCCCGGGAACTCCGCTGCTGTCGGCCCGGGAACTCACTCCGGCCCGGGAACTCCGGCCGCTCCTGGCTCGGGGCCGTGGCTCGCCCAGGCAGCCTGTGGTTCTATTTGCTCAGATGCTCCTGTTCTGTGATCACCTCAGTGCAGATCAAGGCTATGTGTGAGGGCCAGAACACAATCGCCAGACACTTGTGTTGTACATCCCGTGTAATAACCTCATGCATTTGAGATCTGGCCCGAGCTCAAGCCAGACCCCGCGGCAGGGGGTGCTGCTGACCCGGCACAGGGGAACGTGTGTGTGGAGACGGCAGAGATGCTTTTCCTCCTCCGTTTCTAAGGCGGGTGTTTTGTGTGTCCCACAGGATCCCAGAGTCCTGGACAGCATGCTCCCATACCTGACAGCCTACTATGGCAACCCCCACTCCAGGACCCACGCCTACGGCTGGGAGAGCGAGGCTGCCATGGAGAAGGCGAGGAGGGTGAGTCTTGCGCTCTCCACAGTCGTGGTTTTCCTGCTGGTGAGGAAATTCAGTGTCAAAGCAACATCAGAAGCAATGAAGGAAAAAAGCCTGTTCTCTGTGGGCTGGATTTATCAGCTTATTCTTTTCTTAGCTTTAGTAGATTTATTGGAAGAAAAAATGGAATCACAGAATATCCTGAGTTGGAAGGGATCCACAAGGATCATCGAGTCCAGTTCCTGGCCCTGCACGGGACCATCCCCAAGGGTCACACCCTGTGCCCAAGTGTAACTGTGGGAGACGGGTTTGTGACCTGCTGAGATGACTTCACAGAAGTTACTGCAACAGGCCACTTTATTCATGTGCACACACACTAATATACATCTTTAAGACTGGAACCTTCCGCAGGTGTTGACACTTTGGCACTGATTATTGGCTAACAATGTTTATATTACAAAGCTTCTTGTAATTGGCTGACCATGCACATCTGCTGAGAAAGTCGGCAGCAGCCATTTCTGATTTCATTAATTAGTTCTTAAGGCTACAGCACTAATTTACATAGGCAGTTCAGCATATGGCTTGCTTTTTAGGTGAAATACCATATGAAATTCCAACACCCAAGAGCATCATCCATACACATCTTGAGCTCTGTCAGCCTTGGTGCTGTGACTGCTATCCTGAGAAGTCTGTTCCAGCACCCAGCCACCCTCTGGAGGAAGAACCTTTCCTTAATATCTACCCTCAACCTCCCCTGACACAGCTCCAGCCATTCCCTCAAGTCCTGTCACTGGTCACAGAGCTCCGAGTGATGCTGCCCCTCTGCTGCTGCTCATGGAGAAGCTGCAAACCCCAGTGAGGTCTGACCTCAGTCTGCTCCAGCGGAACAAGACAAGTGTCCTCGGCCACTCGTAACAAGGCCCTTCCCCACCTCTGTAGGGCTGCTCTGCGTGTGCTCTGTAACAGTTTGTCTCTGCAGCTGCCCCAGGACGTTCCCAGAGCAGCGCGGGACGGGCGTGGTGTCCGGCTGGCCATGCTGGGCCACTTGGGGCTGCCAGGGCACTGCTGGCTCCTGTTCCACCTGCCCTCAACCCAAACCCCCTAATCCCCTACCTCAGAGCTCTCCAGCGGCTCATTCCCAGTCTGTCCGTACATTCAGGTTTGTCCCATCCCAGATGGAGAATCCGGTGCTTGCCCTAATAGTGAGATTAGAGGAAGTGAAATGGCAGAAACCAATACTTAGGCAAAGATGCCTCAGGAATTTTGGTTTCCTGGGGTTACAAGCGTGATGCTCCACATTTTATCGTTCTCCTAATCTTGGGTTTGGGTCTTTGTAATTTTTCTTGAAAGTGATATGTAGTGGAGTTTTGTCTTCTTAACTTCTTATGTCTTTTATGACAGGCTAATCTTTAATACCACTCCTGCTAATGACCAGAGATTCCTTGTGTATTTTGTATGAATGCAGATATTTAGACTACTGTAGCATAACTTTGCTGGGTACCAGCTATAATCCTTTTGAGACTCAAGTGGGTATTCTTGAAAACACTTTGCTTGTATTTTGCTGTGTTGAATTCACTATATGTTTTTTTAACAAATCAAAATTGTATTTCCTTTTAAACAGCAAGTTGCAGATTTAATAGGAGCTGATTCACGGGAAATTATATTTACCAGTGGTGCAACAGAATCTAATAATATGGCAATTAAGGTAAAAGGTTTATACTCATAGTATTTATGATGTTAAAATTATGCTCTTAAGAACTGTGTGCATCTTTCAGCAGTTGAAATGTTAATATGTTGGTAGGAAATACTTGCATTCCTGTATTTACTCCTTGTGATCCTCTGCTATGTATGTGGAGGAAATACTTGGAGGAATGTTCTGGTGCATGGGACATGCTTTTGAGGACAGTGTTAAAAATTCAATGTTTCTCTTGCATCCACCAAATACAGTATCTTTGCTTATGTAATTAAAATCTTTATCATGAAATATAGTGGACATGCTGATTAGGAACTTTTTTCTCATTAGGACTGTCTTGTGTTTTAACCATTAGTATGTGGTTGTTCAGACTTCTCAGTGTATATGTCTCCACTGAAAATGTTTCCTTAAAAGTATTTTGGTTAATGGCATCTATAACTTCTGTCAGTTAATATGTTCACAGGCTTTTTGAGAAATGAGTTACTTGGAAAACTGAGTGCTGGTGGAGATTTGTAGTGTGGATTATGTGTCTGTACCTTTTAGATTCATGACTTGGGCTCAAACAGGAAAGATCCAAATGAATTATATCTAAGTAATGACTTCTTGCTTGCAATCATTTAGTGTAATGCTGCCTTTCTTTGGTGGTCTGATGGCTAATTTCTTGTTCATGGATTGTGCCTGACAGGGTGTTGCAAGGTTCTATAAATCCAGAAAAAAGCATATAATTACCACACAAACGGAGCACAAGTGTGTGTTGGATTCTTGTCGTTCCTTGGAAACAGAAGGGTTTCGTATCACGTATCTACCTGTTAAGAAAAATGGGCTCATAGATTTGAAGGTAAGTAGTTACTGACAGACAGCAACTGAAAACAGAAGTTTTTGTTTCAAGTTGATGCTCATGAGAAGCTTGTGTCCTGTTGTGACCTGTTAGTCACAGCTTCTGTCCCTCTGACTCTTTCACCAGGAGCTGGAGGCTGCAATCCAGCCAGATACTAGTTTGGTTTCTGTAATGACTGTGAATAATGAAATAGGAGTAAAGCAGCCAATTCATGACATTGGTAAGTACCCTGCAGGTTCAAGATGCCAGCTGAGGTTGCTTCTGCTTCATTTTAGTTATTAATTTCACCCCCAAGTGGCACTGTTGCAAAAGTTTAGGTGTAACATGGTTAAGGAGTAAATAATATTATAAATATTTTAAAATAAAAATATAATGTAGATAAATACTGCTGTCCCAAATAAAAATTGATTTTAAAAGGGAAATGAGAATGAAATTCACTACTTTTACAATGAGCATTACAGCAATTACAGCCTTGCATAGATCAGCTGCAGTGTTTATAGTTTCATTCTGAAATGTAAGATGGATGAAAAAATTGCACAGAATAACTGGCCAGATTAAGCTTATATACTGTAACAGTTTATTGAGTACTGGTAGTGTTTATGAGGAGAAATGTGCAGGATCTGGGGTGGCAAAGGGTGCTGAGCACCACCCATCCCCCAGGATTGCCATACACAGTCGTGACCTGCTGGTTTGGAGGCCCAAAGGCCACGGAAGAGCCAGGTTTGTGGCACAGGAGGCAGGGAGAGGGTGAGCCAGGCTCTGGGCAGTCAAGTGGAGGGACAGACAGGGAGACCCGGAGAATCAGGGACATGGAGAAGCAGGCAGGAGGGTGAGCAGGTGCCTACACATGCAGCTCTCTGGATGCCATGGGGGTTTGTTGATAAAGCTTCCCATGAGGGTAACAAAACACACCCTCCATTCTGCCCTGGTGTCACCCTGGCAGCCACTCACCCACCTGCACGGGTGGGGAGAGGGTTGGAAGGGTAAAAGCCAGAGAACTGGTGGGTTGAGATAAATGCAGTTTAATAGGGAAAGCACAAGCTATGCACACAAGCAAAGCAAAAGAAAGAATTAATTCCCTGCTTCCCATTGTTGGGCAGGTGTTCAGCACTGCCAGGAGAGCAGGGCCCCATCCCATGGGATGGTGACTTGGGAAGAGAAACACCATCACTCCAAACGTCCCTCCCTTCCTCCTCCTTCCCCCCAGCCTGATATACTGAGCATGATGTCATATGGTTACAGAGTATCCCTTTGGTTGGTTTGGGTCACCTGTCCTGCCTGTGTCTCCTCCCAGCCTCGCACACAGCCTCAGCTCCCTCTCCAGTGTGGCAGTTCAAAAGCAGAAAAGGCCTGGGCTCCATGTAAACCCTGCTCAGCAATAACACCACTATATTATCACCCCTGTGTTCAGCACAAATCCAAACACAGCCCCAAATCAGCCACTGTGAATAAAGTGAATTTTACCCCAGCCAGAAGCAGCACACCTTCATATTCAAGATGTCCTTTCCTAAGATGTTTGCATTTTCAGTGTTCTGGCTTTGGCTGTGCCCTGGAGTTCATGGTGTGTAGGGTATTGTTTTCTCAGGCTGTGGCATGTATCTTGTGCAGCTGGTTTCCTTTTGCTTTTTTCTTCATTAAGCTCAAAGCAGCATTTTCCCTAAGGCTTTTCCAGGTTCTCTTTCTTCCCTGACAAGCATTTGACCATGGCTGAATTGCTTATAGCTCTGAGGACTCTTATTTTCCTCCTATACTTATATTACCAAGGTCATTACTGTGGTCCCACGCTTAAATTCCAGGGATGGCTGTGCCAGCTGCAGTTCCCACAGGATATTCTCACAACAGTTTGATTACAGGTCCCATGGGCCAGGCCTGGGGCTTGCAGAGGGACTGTGAGGCCCTGTGAGTGTGAGGCCTGTAGCCTGATACTGCTGATCTTGCTGAAATACAGGAGGACAATTTGCCTTGTAAAGGATGATGCTGAACCTCCTGTGCAGAGCAGAGGTCTGGGATGCAGATGTGCTAGGTGTGGATTCTGGGGAAGATGAGTTGTGAGTTTTTGATGACAAAAATAAATAATGCTTAAGTTTGCTGCCCACAAACAATGTATTACTTTGTTCCTCAGTATATTCTAGATCTGGGTGTGAAACATTGGTGGCAGGCTTGAATAACTTCAGGTGGTAATAATGAGCAAGTGTGAGGACTAGTGACCATTCTGAGAACATTTTTGAGGCTGAGTGTTGCAAAACTTGGGGAGCAGAGGAAATGACATAAAAATACTTGGCAAATATGAACTTGAAAATAAGGTTAGCTTGTATTGGACTGATTTTGGGAAGAAAAAGAATCAAGAAACAAACAATTTTGTCCAGCTGTGGCATTATCTGTATGTGGAAACTTAGACATCTCATGCAACCATTTGTTCTTGGTAGATGTGAGTTTGGAAACAATCTCACTGCTTAACAGCAGTAGACTTTTTAACTTCTTGGCTGAAGAAATTCACTGTGGTCTTGCCTGTCTAAACCTGTGCCAAGGCATCACCTGCAGCAGCCCCTGCACTGCGAAAGCCACTTCACTGTGAAAGAAACATCACAGTCCCCATTTCTTCCTTTGTCACCTCAGAACTGGTCCTTGCAGTTGGTGTAGATTCAGTGATGCTTCATCACAGAATCACAGACGTTGAGTTGGAAGGGACCCACAAGGATCATCGAGTCCAACTCTTAAGTCAATGGCCCACACAGGGGATTGAACCCATGACCTTGGCATTATAACAACCAAGTTTTTAACCAACTGAGCTGATCCCAGGGTCAGATCCATGGCTGACCACTGGGACCAGAGCAGTTGGAGAGGGTGACGTGGTGTGCTTGGTGCTCTGTTGCAGGTGAGATCTGCCGTGCGCGCCAGGTCTTCTTCCACACGGACGCTGCACAGGCTATCGGCAAAATTCCTATGGATGTCAATGGCATGAAAATTGATCTGATGAGCATCAGCGGTCATAAAATTTATGGGCCCAAAGGTACTCACTGAAGTGTTTTATGGGGGATTGTTTCCATGCCTGTCTTCAGCTAACCATACAAGGGATGAAGTCACAGCTGTTTGTCATAGTGACAGTTACTTAAGCTGTAGAAAACTGTTCTAGGACTGGTGTTGGATGGACTGTGGAGTAGCTCAGGCACTGCTGACGGGTTAGAGCTGCAGTAAGTGGATCTTCAGTGCTGATGGGTTGAGGTGGCTTCACTGAAGGAAGAAATGGGGGTGTATAATGGTGGCCCCATTACAGCAGTATCTTTTCACACCAAGCAAGACAGCCCCTGAAGCAGAACTCATGATGAAATGGTTGAGATTAAATCATTGGGTTATAGGGAAAAGTTTAGACACAGGTGTAACTTGCAGTGAGGAGACCAAAAAGTAACTTGAAAGTTTAAATTCTTAGTGATTTTGGTTTTCTACTTCCAGTGGCTTCTTTCCTACAACTCCATTTGTGCATCTTCTTTACAGAATGGGGGTTAAAATCCAACTATGGATTTTCTAGTTGACTTCCAAATACTGAAAGTCCAGCTGTCATGGTCATACTACTGTCATGGTCCATTTAGTTTGTGACAGTGGGCTTAGAAAGCCAGAAATCATGTTTGCTGCATTCTTTATTCTATTCAGAAACAAAAGGCAAATTTGTTATTTTGCATTATGTCCTTTATTTTGTACAAGCTCCCCTGAGAGCTGAAGAACAAGGACTAAGATTTCAACCAATAACTTTGGACAGATAACAGACATAAATTTTCACAATTTATTATGGCTGGAATTTGCAATTGTGCTTCCCATGTAACCGACACTCATTAGGTGTACCAGAACACATGAAGATATGAAAGTCGAGTTTTTAGGTGAGGAGGGTAGAGGGTGAAATTGACTGGCTGTCAAAAGTGGCTCATCTACTCTACCTACTGCAAATGGCTACCACTGATGAGTCTTCTTAAAGAGAAGAAAGTGAGAGGACTCCTGGGATTGGTGCTGGTGTGGTAATCCAGGGAAAGGAGTTGGAAGTAACTCACCAGTGAGTGAAATATCTGCACATAAAAACTTCTTTGCAAAGGGATGAACTTCAGCTGGTGCATGGGAATTGTGGGATGGAGAAGAAATGGTGAGTCCCTAGGTGGCTGGAGCACAGTGGAAGAAGCTGAGCTCCCGTGGCTGAAGCTCTGGGAGCCTGAATGTGAACAGTGGGAACAAACACCATGTCCTAGAAAACAATACAATTCTGTACTTGTTTACTACGTTTTTTCTCCAATTAAGTGTCCAAATGTGTGTCTGCTGTGGAAGTAAGGAATGTGGCCAAACCTTGGAGTCCCTGTTCATAGTTCCAGAACTGTGGGCATACAGTAAAACAGCTTTCCTTGTTTCCAAGGGGTTGGGGCTCTGTACATTCGCCGCCGGCCACGCGTCAGGCTGGAGCCTCTGCAGAGTGGGGGAGGGCAGGAGAGAGGACTGCGCTCTGGGACTGTGCCCACCCCTCTGGCAGTGGGCCTGGGGGCAGCCTGTGAGGTGGCACAGCAAGAGATGGAGGTACGTGCGAGAAGGTACTTGCCCTGGGTGCCAGAAAATAATATACAGCACCACTTAGGTCTTGGATTCCTTAGGCCTTTTTGTGTTCATGTGCCTGAATTAAATTTGGTTCTCGTGCCTTAACGTTAAATGAGCATTTTGAGAACTTCAAGGATGTTTTTGGGTAATTGGAAGTTCTTTCTAAAGTTTCTTCTTTCTTGAAGTGGTTTGAATTGTTTTCTTTAACAGGGCTACAGATGACAGTTACAGTGAAGTGCAGCTTTATCTGCCTGTATTCACTTCACACATGTATTGGCAGCATCTCTGAAATGAGTATAACTTCACTGCAGCTTTGCAATTAAGAATTTATTTTCTTTTTTCCTAGGTTGGACAGTAAAGTTTATTTGCTAAGTCTGGTGTCTGAGCCTCTGTGGGCTGCTACATTGGTTTGTGGGCACCAGTGCCTTCCATACAGCTGGAATGTAAAAATCCTTAAATACAGTGCCAGTGTGATGCATAGGCCAGACATTGCACACATAGGATCAAGCTTCTTCTCAGGAGACAGGCAGAATTCCACCATCTGAGCTGGGTGGTTATGGAAGCTGAGGCTAGGGAGCCTGCAGAGTCCAAATTCTGCACAAGCCTCAGATCTGGATTCTCTTCCTTGCCTGGCAGAGTCCTGGCATTTCTAAATCAATTGGCAGCCTGGTTTTCTTCTAAAGCGTTTTCAAGTGTGAAAACAAGCATGAATTGCATGTGTGCTTGTGGCTGATTCTGTGTGCCAGGGCTGATCCCAAACCTTACTGCTTTCTTGGTGTAAGTGACCTCATTTTTCAGCCTGGAACAAGACACTGCATGTGAGCAATTCTCTTTTTGCAGGTTACTGATGCTAAAAGCTGAGTTCACAGTGATTCGTAAGTCCATGTCTCTGGTACGGTTGGAGAGCTTCTGGGAAATGAGGGGCACTTGCCATAATAGGTGCCCTTTTTTGTGGTGCAAAATGCATCATCTTGTGCATTGCCTAACTTGTCTTCAAACACAAAGAACTCAGTGCTTTTATGAAAGCCCAATTGGCAGCTTGTATAGGTGGATCTTTCTTTATCGTTTGAAACACTTTTGAAGACTGATCTAGCTAGGACCCAAGTGGTTACTGTCTTTTGAAACAGTCTCTAGAGCAGGCAAAGTTTGACAGTTTAAGTTTCAGCTGTGTTCTTTCTGGCCAAACCCAGTTACTAAAGTCTGCTCGCGGTTGGTGACACAAAGCAGTGTGAGCGAGGACAGGCTGTACACTGTTCATCACTTGGGTCTCTTCTGGTTTCTTTGTTAGTATGACCACAAGCGAATCTCACAACTGGCAGAACGACTGGTTACAAGAATCATGAGTGAAGTCCCTGACGTGGTGATGAATGGAGACCGCGAGCATCGGTACCCAGGTCAGGTGCCCACCAGGGCCACGGAGCCACACACAGTGCAGGGCCTGCCATGCAGGGCAGGGTTTGCCTGAGATGGCAGTTGATGGATTTCTTTGCTTTCTATTTTGTTTATTTGTATATAGGATGCATCAATTTATCTTTTGCGTATGTGGAAGGTGAGAGTCTTCTGATGGCTCTGAAAGATGTGGCTCTGTCTTCAGGAAGGTAGGTAGAATGTATGGGAAGAATAGCAGTATATTTTGGAGAGAAAATAGCATTTGCAAATGGAGGTAGACGCTAAGGAGTGGTCTCTTCTGTGCCTCTATTTGCATATTTAGTTAATGAGTCAGCCTGGCATTGATTGCATTCTGAGGTGGTGTTTAAGGGATGCATCTCAACTGAAAGAAAAACAAACAAAACGACAAATGAACAAACAAACAAAAATCCTCAAACAAAAAGTATAGGGAATGCATCGAGGGGGTCATCATTTATTGCAGGGTCCCCTTACCCTGAGTACCGGGGGCAGCATGAATGACGGTCCGAAGAGCTCAGGCACAGCAGGCATCAGAAGGCTTTGATCAGAAGGTTCACAAGACTTTATTCAAGATAGTTTCACAGGCAGTTCATAGTAGTAGTAGTAGTAGTAGAAGTTCCTAGTAGATCTAGTTCTATTTCCAGTTCTAATCTCACTCAGTAACATCCACATCTTTTATATCCTCTCACATCCAACATGTCATGACATTATTGGTTAACCAATTCACCTCACATACACTGAAGCATCTCATTGGTCACAAGACACCACACACCCCCCACAGGTAGCTCTCTTCTCTTTAAGGATCACTCCAAACAGCTTTCTTTAAGGGATGCACTCACTGTCACCCCCACAAAAAAGCCCCTACGAACCCACAAAAAACAACCTACGAATTCCTACCTGCCAGCCTTGCAGACTGGTTACCTGTGATCTGAGTAGCCTTATCTTGTACTGGTGACACTTTCATTCTAAAGGCCATGAGCATTTGAACAGCTTTTGTCCTTCAGTAGGATTTAACTGCAATCTGTCGAGGCTGGGCAAGTCTCTGAATTAAATCAGCTCATAGTCCCTGTGTTAAATGCAAAAGCAGAAAGAAAATGGCATGTGCTTTTATGGAGCTTTGCTGACTACAGAAGTGATGAGTAACATTGCTGTTACCAAGACACTTCTGATGTTTGTGATGAAATGAATGGAGGGTAAGGTTGCCCTCCTTCCCTGACCTTTGAGAACAAAGCAGTCAGCATATGCTAATTAGAAACAGGTTGGCACTACAAACAGGCAGAACAAGTCTCCACATGACCGTCTCTGAAGCCGCACACTTGTGAAGTGAAGGTCTCTTCTGAGTCTCTGCTGTGTGCACCAGGGAGCTGTAAACAGCTCTCTGGTTTGTGCTGCTTGTTGCTACCTGTAAAACCTGAGTCTAAGTAACCAGTTTTCCCTACTGCTTCAAGGTGAAAGTTTTTCCTACTGGCAACTGTAACTGGATCATGTTGCTCTGGATTACTCTGTGCTCTGTTATTCATTTATTTGTTCTGCTGCCAGACTTTTTTTCCTTGTATTTTTGTTGTGTTACCTTCTCTGGATAGTTCTGTCTTGGCTGCTTTGCCTTTTTTTCATAGCCTTTACTTCACCCACTTCCTTATTTGCATTCCTCTTGCCTCTGTGTGACATCATGTTTATTCTTGCTCCATTGTCTGTGTTCTCTCTCCTTACCTTGTGCTCCTAATTTATTACCCCCATTTTCCTCTAGTGCCTGCCCCTTCTATTCATTTTTCTTCGGCAGCAGAAATATCACTTTTCTTGCTGGTATTCATGGTGGTTTCTAAGAGGCTGACAACCTGATACAGGTTGTTGTAAAGAGTCATAGTAAAAAGAAACATCTGTGAGTGTTTTTGGAGAAGATTAGTGCAGTGTCATTTTAGTGTAGCATCAGCAGGTGAACCAAGGTCTGACGCTGGCCTGCCTTCCCTTCCCCAGTGCCTGCACATCAGCCTCACTGGAGCCTTCGTACGTTCTGCGGGCGATCGGAACCGACGAAGACTTGGCTCACTCATCTATCAGGTGTGTGGAGTGTTCTGCCCTAGTGTTTCCACATATTCTTCTGTTCTGGTAAAAGTAGGTGGTGGATTTGTTCCACCCCTCCATACTCACATTATTCTGGTCCTTAATGGTTTTCCTTTGGTTTAGGTTTGGCATTGGTCGTTTCACTACAGAAGAAGAAGTGGATTATACAGTACAGAAGTGCATACAGCACGTGAAGAGGCTGAGGGAGATGAGGTGAACCATTTTCTTACTGAATATGAAGACCTCTTAGGTGTCGTAATCATGGGAAGAGCTGGATCTAGTTGAAAGTAATGATTTGCTTCGAAAATCTGGTGGTGGTTCTGTGTATCAGCAAGCAGTGTCCCCAGAGTGGGTGATGGGCCTGATCTTAACAGTAGTGACAAATTTTTAAGGAAACAAACTTGAACCTTTTCACAGATTCTGTCTTTGTCAGAGAAAGAATACAAGTAGGGCAAGAATGTAGGGCAGTATCTAGAAGGTTCTAAGGCAGAGATGGTATTACTGAGTTAATGTATTGATAAGTTGATTTATTCTGGTGAAACTGAAAGATTGCTGACTCATCTGGACACTGAAAATGTGAGGGCTCAGTCTCAGAGACACCAGTGCTTTATGCAGGAAGTGGGAGCAGGAAAGGAGGTGGAGCACCTGCTTTCTCACCTTTTGTATTTTGGGCTGAGGACACAGTTGAGGCCTCATCACCTGAAGCTCACTGACCTCCAGAGGGGGAAGATAGGCAAATTCTTGTGTAATTGATAAAATTATCTGGTTATTGTTCACGATGTCTTGTGTGTTTTAGCTAGCCCTCATTTTTCTCCTTTCTTTTTACAGCCCCCTCTGGGAAATGGTGCAGGATGGAATTGACCTCAAAAGCATTAAATGGACTCAGCACTGAGGAAATGTTGCTATCCATGGACTAGATGTGGATTAAAATGCATTTTTCTGTACATTCTAGAGAAAATTATGCAGCACTTCTGTTTTCTGACACTTGCAATTTGATGGGAGAACTGTTTTCTGATCACAAAGCCTAAGAAGCCGAAAATGAAAGTAGTCTTTATCATGGAGAAAGGCAGGCTAATCCAACACCCACTGAGTTTCTATTGACACACAGAAATTGAGGCTAAAATGTAGGTTTTTTGGAAATGCATTTTCTGAGAAGGTTAAATCAGCATGTTACTCCCAGGCCAGTGTAATCCTGGCAGGGGGTTGTTGCTCTCAGTGTAACTCACCCCAAGTCCTGTTTGCAGCACAGACCTGTTGCCAGCTGGCTCTGTGTGAGGTGGGTGCCCAGCTGGGCTCTGCCTCTATTCATCCTGTGCTGCTAGAACTTCCACATAGGAAGATGCTTGCCACCTCTAGAGGAAAGGTATGCCTCCCTGTGGCTGTGTGCCTTCACAGATAAGTTGTATGTGCAGTTAAGAACAATTTTTTTCTGAAATTGAGTATTTTTGGCTTTTTTTTTTCTTGTTTTTATTTTGTGTGTGTGTGTGCGCATTAATCCAAAAAGATCCTTCTGTGTTCCAGAGCTTATGATACAATCATGATGCACTTTGCTGTCCTCTCCAATGTGGTTTTTTCATGCAATTTTTTCTAAGTAAAGAAAGAAAACTAAATGTCAGAGGGAGGGGATACAGGCAGAATGTGTCAGCTTCAGTGGCAGCACCAGCTTGGTGTGAGCCTGAGTGGTGGATGGGGTGGGGAGAGCACATACAGTGCAATGCCTGAAGTCAGGTTTGAGGGTTTTGTTGTTTTTTTCTCCCCTTGTCATGAGTCCTTTGCTGTTACTTGGTTTGCCTGTGGGCCCTTGGCTTCTGTCAGTGCAGGGGGTAGTGCCCAACTGAGCCTGCATACTTTGTCTGGATGTAAGAACAGGTGGCTCTGGAATTTTGTGTGACTAGAGACTCCCGTGGGAATCTATTCCCTGTGTGTGCTGGGGGAAGCGTCTGTTATGAAAGGCTGGATGAGATCAATTCATAGCATGGCAATTTCCCCTTGCTTACCTTTGATGATCTTTCCAGTAGGAAACCAAACCCTGTATGACAAAGTGCCTTTCTTTGAGTGCATAAGCAAACAGCTTTGGAATTGGTTGTGTTGACTGATGGATGCTGTGTTAGCTGCTGAATTTGATACCCCCCACAGACAGTATGGACACCTTCACTTGGGGATGGAACCTACCTCGAGGATCAACTGTGTCATGTAAAAGCCAAAGCTGAGTCTCACAAGGTGGATTGTGTTACAGAAGCTTATGCTTTGTTTTTTTTGTTACTAAGGACAGATTTAGTTGTTTGTAGTGCAAAGCTAATCTTCAGTTGTTCTGTTTGATATTATTAGCTTTAGCAGTTTTACTGTTGTAGTGCTGGCACCTTATATTTCATCACAACATTTTTATAACTACCATATGCATAAGTAATTTTTAGCAGTGTTGTATGTACTCTGTTTTTTCCTTGGGCCATATGTATTTTTGGAATTAAGTATGTGATAAGGCTTTCCCAGCATGTTTTAGAACTGTGTGTTTATGAAATTGTTCTTTGTCTTTTAAGAATGATATAACATTATAGGTAAGGCTTAAACTTGGCTACTGTCAGTCTTTTTGGATCCACCTTTCTGGGTGAACCATCATTAAGCTACTAAATTGCAGCTTTCATTGGGGAACAGAGAAAGATAAACTCCTGACTTTCTGCAAACATTGTTAGACGTTCACTGTCATCAAGATTGCATTTGACTTTTGAAGAGTCATTCTTCTCAAACTATGCCTGGTCAGGGCTATTTTTTAGAAAAATAGCTTAAACTGTGATTATTTTGAGTAAAGGCAGCCTCTAATCTTGAAGATTCTGACCACTTCTTATGTGCTAAGATCTAAAATATAAATTCTACATGTAAAGGTTTGGAGACTCATTCATACTTGTAACAAATCTTTTTTTGAAAATGTTTATAGGACAAGATGAGGAAAAATGGGTAGTGGAGATACTTTTCCCCATGACAGAAAGAAGTAATGGCAAGGATGATCATCCAGTTGTACCCCACTGAATGCAGTTAAAGCCTCTGGGGGTCGGGAACCTCAGTCCATCCCACACATACCAGTCTGATGCCAATGCCAGTGACATGCCCAGAGCCTGGAGAGGGATCACAGGGCAGCAGGAGAGCAGCTGAAGGGCAGCACAAAGAATTCCAGCAGCCTCCTGGGGGTGGGGAGCTGGGGCAGTGTCTGTGCAGAGGAACGTCCCCTGGGGAACAGACAGAGGGGTCAGAGGCCTGCAGGTGCCTGCAGGGCTGGGACCTGATCAGCAACAGGGAGACCTGGTGGGATGGGATGGCTCCTGTGACCGCAGGGTGGGAATGGAGGGATACAGGCGCTTTAGGAAGGAGGAGCCCTCTGTGTCTCACCAGCTGCAGTGCATGGAGCTCCACCCCGGGCTGGACGAGGAAAGAGCTCAGGAGCCAGATTAAAGGAAAGGCAGGGATTGGTGACATCACCTATCCGGGATAGGTGAGAGTCTGCTACAGGCCACCTGGCCGGGAAGGCTGAGCCGAGGGGTCCCTCTACAGACAAATAGGAACGTTGTCATGTTCACAAGCCCTGGTCCTCATGGGGGACTTCAACCACCCTGACACTGGGGGGATAACCCAGCAGGGCACAGGCAATCCAGGAGGTTCCTGGAATGCGTTTATGAGAACTTCCTCCTCCAAGCAATAGAGGAGCCAATGAGGAGGGTGTGATGCTGTGTTCTTACCAACAAGGACAGGCTGGTGGGGAATGTGAAGCTCCAGGGCAGCCTGGGCTGCAGTGACCATGAAGGTGGAGTTTGAGATCCTCGAGGCAGTGAGGAGGGTGAGAAACAAGCTCACTGCCCTGGACTTCAGGAGAGCAGACTTGGGACTCTAGGGATCTGCTCCATAGAGTCCTATAGGATAAAGCCCTGGAGTGAAGAGGAGCCCAGGGAAGCTGGTTGATATTCAGGGATCAACTCTTCCAAGCTCAGAAGTGATGCATACCAATGAAGAGGAAATCAGGCTGCACCAGGAGGCCTGTGTGAACGAACAGGGAGCTCCTGGACAAACTCCAGCACAAAAAGGAAGGATGTAGGAGGTGGATGCAAGGACAATTAGCCTGGGAGTACAGAGAGATTGTCCAACCAGTCAGAAATAAGGTTAGGAAAGCTAAAGCCCTGATGGGATTAAATCTTTGCAGAGACATCAAGGGCAGTAAGAAAAGCTTCTCGAGGCAAAATGGTCCTCTTCAGAACAAAGCAGGAGGTGTGTTTTACTGGGATATGCAGAGGGCTGAGGTATTCAAAGACTTTTGCTTTGGTCTTCACTGGCAAGTGCTCCAGCCACCCCACCTGAGTCACAGAAGGCAGAGGCAGACAGGGAGAATGAAGAACCACTCCCTGCAAGAGAAATTCAAGACCATCTAAGGAACCTGAAGTCCCACAAGTCCATGGGAGCTGATGAGGTGCATCTGTGGGTCCTGAAGGAACGGGCAGAGGAAGTGGCTAAGTGCTATCATTCAATTTGGAAGTTGTGGCAGTCAGGGGAGGTTTTCGTTGACTGGAAAATGGAAAACATAACCCTCATTTCTAAAATGGGAAAGAAAGGAAGACTTGGAGACCTTCACCTGCCTGGCTGACTGGCTGGCAGTTCTGTCTGCTGTGATGTCAGTCATGGGCCAACTGTTTCCAGTCAAATTGTTTCTCCCAACATGTGTGCCCTGTGCTTTGAAATGATACAGTTTCCCTAATGCTGAGTCCCAAAAGCTGCCCTAAGAGATGCCTTCTCTACAATCAACAGCTTTGATGAAATTCTGGGCTGGTGAATCAGGCCCTGCACTGGAAGGAAGCAAATGCATTTTTAAAACAGACAAGCCGAGTGTCTGGGAAGACTAATCCCTCTGACAGCTGATGTTCCTCTGATCTGTCCAAATCAGAGTCATCAGAGAAAGCTGGTACAAGATGCTCTTACAAGAAGCAAAGCTCATATTAATGAGCAATCAGAGCAGTTCTATGCTGAGCAGGCATAGTAAAACCAACCAGGTGTTTGATTGCAAAGAGTAACTACATTGGATCAATAATGGACATCAAAGCTGGCAGATTTTAAGTAGAGATGGGGATGAGGAATGCAGAGACTATTTCAGGAGGCGCCTGTGAGCTTTACTTTAAAATGTCCTGTGTACATTTTCTTTCCCTAGTTGTGTACCTAACACCCTTCTTCAGTTCTGGTGGGGGTGGAGGAGACATTTCTGTTCTCCCAATGGTTTCCCAGTACCCAATAAAGGCAAATTCTGTTCTTTCCTAATGCATTTTTTCTTTGCCTGGTCACATTACAGGCATCCCTGTCCCTTAATCCTCTGCCTATCAGTGTTTTGTTTTCCACAGACACTTTCCCCCTGCTGTTGGTAATTAACTGCATCGTGCTGCTGCCTCTTCTTTGGCACCCTTGGCCAATTGGCATGCTCCTAATACTAATACTAGTAATAACACTACTCCAGGATTTTGTTCCCTCTCATCCACTCTGCAACAAATCTGCTTCTGTTACTCTTGAGCGAACTAGGCATTCTTTCTCCACAAAAATTTGGGTGTGGTTGAGAAGGTATCTGGAGACCTGTTGGTGCAGCAATCACGGGCATCTGTTGGAGACTTTGCTCCAAGGTGCAGCACAGAGCAGAACCCCTGGGCTGCAGCAGCTGTCCAGGCCATCAGGATGTGCCCTCATGGGCTCTGCAAGACACAATCTGGAGGCCCCCTGAGGATTTGAAGTTTGAGCATTCGGAGTTTGGTCCTGGCTTTTTTTTTTTTTGGTCTAGACAGTAAAGATCACAAGTCTCTCCACCAGACTTTATCTGAGCAACTAAAAGTAACTTGGTTGACTCATCAGAAGCTGAGAATTCTCAGTTTCCTTCTGGCCTGGAACATTCCAGCCCTTTTGTTGCCTAAACCTTCTCCTCACTGCAGAGTGCTGCTGCCACCCCTTATCTCGCCATAAATACCGAGTGGAATACACGATCTGGGTGACAGGGAGAGGATCAGCAACTGTGGGTGGTTTCTTGGGGGGGCTGAGGGTGGAGAAGTGACCTGCTGGCGCGGGGGGTCCTGCCGTGTGGGCAGCCCCGGGCCGGGGCCACCCCTCGCTCTCTGGCCCTGGTTCTGCTGAGTGGTGAAAAACAAGATCCCCCGAGTTGGTACCGGCCGTGAGCCGCAGAGGGGGCTCTGCTGATTTGTGTCCCATTCCTGCAGAGGGCCCTGCAGGGCCGTCCCGCTGTGCTGCGGGGCCGTGCCCGGGGGACCGGGACAGACTGCCGGGCGCCCTCGGCGCTCTGCTGTCTGTCCGAAGGCCTCAAGGCCCTTTCTTTCGGCAGGACCCGCCAATCCCGCTTGCACCGATTTGCAGAGAGAGCGGCGGGTCCGTCCCGTCCGGTCCGCTGCCCCCGCCCCTGCCCCGCGCACGCGCTGTGCGTCTCTCTCACCCCGCCCCTCTCCCGGCCCCGCCCCTCGCCCCGCCCCTCGCCGGCCCCGCCCCCGGCGCCGCAGCCTGGCGGCCATTTTGTGCGGCTGCGGTGTGCTCGCGGGGCTCGGCGGCCGCGGGCCCGGGCGGGGCGGCTGCGTTCGGCCTGAGCCTTTTTCCCGTGCGGAGCCCTCGGTAAGAGCGCGGCGGCGGCGCCCGGGCGGGCCGGGCCGTCTGCTCTGCCCTGCTCTGCCCTGCCCCGCCCTGCGGGTCCGCGGTGCGGCGGGGAGGCGCGGGGAGGGAGGCCGGGCGGGCGCGGCCCCGGCCCCGCGCACAAAGGGCCGAGCTGGGCCGGGCCGGGCGGCGCCTCCTCCTCTCGCCCGTGGGCCCGGGGCCGCCGAGCGGGGCCGGGGCCGCCTCGCCGTGCCCCACGCGCTGTGCCCCGCGGCCCGGGCCGGCCCCGGCGCTGCCTCCGGCCCGGGCCGCCCCGCCGAAGGAGCCGCCCGCCCGCCCGGGGGCCGCGGAGCTGCGCGGGCAGCGCGGGCAGGGCCGGGCGCGGCGGCGGCGGCGGCACCGGCACAGTGACCTTGCGGCGGGCCGGGGCCGGGCCCGGGGCGGGGAGTGCGGGGCCGGGGAGGGAGGGCCGCGGGGCCGGGCCGGGGGGGCTGTGCTCGGGGGGCAGCCGCGCCTCGCCCGGCCCCGCGGAGCTCACGCTCCGCTCCTGCGGGCAGGAAGGGCCTCGGTGCCCGCGGTGCTGCCCCCGCGCCTCGGGGGGGGGCCGGTGAGCGAAGCGAAGGTGCCGTGCGGTGCCGTGACGCTCCCCTCTGCTAGTGAGAGCCAGCTCTGTAAAATAAAAACGAGCAGACAACCAACAACGACTAAACAACCCCAATGACAAAACAACCTAAACCCCCTTCTCCCAAAAGAAAAGCCCACAGTGGCGTTCAAGTGCGTCCCAGGAGTACATAACACAGTGTGAGTTTTCCTTTGGAAAAGACCTCATGGCTCTGGTTTTACTCACTCTTAAATTTACCGATTAGTAATTTGCTTCCCCACCTTGATGCGCTGGGCTTAGGCAGGAAGTGCAGCGGTGGTTTCCGTGGTGGGCTCGTCCTCCTGCGGCGTTTCCAGTGGTGGTTTGTGTGCGGTGGGTGCAGTTCCCGTTCAGCTGCCAGGGCGTGGGGCGGCCCCGGGAGCTCCCCATGTGTGTGGGAACCTCACCTGTGCCCCGGCCGGGCCCCATCGATGTGCTGCTGTGCATTCGGGTCATTGGCAAGGACTTTTTTACTTGCAGGAGCCATGGATGGTTTTCTTTGAGAGACGTGAGACTTGCAAAGAAAAGCAGATGGTGTTTGGTGGAAAGGTTAAACCAGCAGAGTGGAGTTTTGCACCTTTTCAGAATGCTGCCTGGTTTTCTTGTTGGCTTAGACTGCAAATCTTCAGCTTGTTCTCAGTGTTGTCAGGAGTAACATGTGCAACACCGTGGTTGCTATACTGGAAATACATGTAATGCTTTGGGTTTTCATTCGAAATGGAAAGTTCCTTCTGCATGAGAGATTTATCTGCTTCTTCAAGGAGGTGTGTTTTTGCATGAAACTGTTTTTCAGGTGATTACGTTTCTCTCTTTGTAAACTGCTGCTTGACACTGCTGTAGATGAAAGTATATAGTTGAATCCTTCTAATAAGGGTTGCATGTTTCTCTTAAAGGTCTGATAAAAAAAGAAGTCTTACTTTCCTAAATGCATTTGCCATTTTAATATCAGTCTGTGGAGTGTAGTTGTATCTTTACTTGTAAGTCTGCTGTTGATGTCCTGGAAGATGTGTGAATATCTGTGTTTGTTTTAACTCCCTCTGTTAGGGAGTTCGTGGGGGGTTCCTTAGTACTTCTTGCTCCAAGTTTGCTTTGGTAATGATGCTTAACAACTGAAACCAGCTTGTTTGGGCTGTGTGAGGAAGAGGCAGTTGTCTGTTCTTAGAGAGACTCATTCCTGGATGGTTTTCCAAAGAATCACCATTTCAGTGTGAGATGGTCTACCAAGCAATGAAATGGCAAAGGTTTTCCATCCTATCTTTAAATACAAAATACCTGTGTTGCCACTCTAAAATGTTGTGCTTTTTTGTTGAGTTGTAATCCTGGGAAGATAATTTTTATATAGGGATTTTAAAAATGGGCATTTGATCAGGATTTGGATAATGAAATGGCAGATTACAACTGAAAATACAGTGTCTCGTGAGAGTTCTTCCCGTGTGCTCTGTGGAGGTGACTGCCCAGAGATGGCTGTGAAATGTCACTTGGGTTCACCAGCTTGTAGGACTCTTGAAGAATTTGTCACCTGCAGTTCCAGGGAGGTTTTCTGAGGTACAGCTTATGTTGCCTTGTTTGGGTAAGAAGATGCACAGTTGGAGGAAGGAATATCGCTGTTGATGGAGAAGGGATTTGTTCAGGGTTTTCAAGTATTGGTTGTCATTCCTTGCCTTTGAAAGAGAGATTTGTTTGTCTGTTGGTCATGGGAAAATTTGAAAGACTCTTTGACTGCTTTCTGGTCCTTTTCATGTTCTTTGTGGAAGAAATACTCATGTCTAGAAACTGAACAAAAGCTCTGCAGTGCAATTGCCAACCAGTCGCATAGGGGAAAGCTACAGCCAGTGCACCCTGGTGGCTCTTGTGTGTTGGAGTGCCCTGTGGTGGTCGCAGGTTTGAACGTTCTATATATGCAGTTCTTTGCGGACTGTTACTGCTGTTGTGTTGCCTGCATTGATTTTTGCCTCCATTTATTCTTTATTGCAGTCTAAAAGTTGGTTTTAATTGGTTGCCCACAGGATTGGCTTGGCTTCTGCTACTTGTTAAGAAAAAAACATCTGTCTTTGCAGGTAAGAGCCTTTGAATTGAAGACTTCTTTATATGCATATTGAGTATATCCTAAGAAATACCTGAAGCTTTTGGAATCTGAATGTGTATCAAAAGACTTGGGTCCAATAATCCATAGCTTGCCTCTCCACTTTGACTTACTCTTTGATGGTGCTTTTGGAAAGGTTTTTCCTGTAAACAGAATTTTCCGCCAAACTAATGTTTTGTTGTTTCATCAGCACGTGCTGGTCTGGAACACTCTCCCAGTTATTTTGCACTGTTGGAAAATGCAGTTACTTTGCTGCAGGCCACAGGTCTGCATGTTTGTAACTACTGGAGTGTAGAAGTGTACCTCAGTTGGTTCCAGTGAGCTTTTGCAGCATTTAAAGAACTTGGATAGTTTCAAAATTGGCTGAGAGTCGACTGTGTTAATCTAACAAATTGATTTTAGCCTTAAAAAAGACAAAACTGTAGTCTGCAGTTTCAACTTTTGCTAGACAGTCTCCTACTTAAAATTCCTCCTCCAGTACCAGTGTTCCTGCAGTTCTTATTCTTCATCCAAGAATTGCCAGATATGTTTGTCTGTGTGTGTACCATGTGGGTGTTGTACTTTAATACTCCCCGGGGACTGGGTTGGATCTTCCCAACTTTTCCCCTGAAAAATTCATATATCTTAAAAGGCTAGTCTGGCATGCTTAGGAAGTCATGCATAAGACCCAAATTCTTGCTGTTTTGCTGACTAGCACCCGGGGGAAGGAGTAGTATTGTTGTATTTTACACGTTTTTCCCAGTGTAGCATCTGCATTTCAAAATGTCAAGACACCAGTGTGCTGTTCAGGCTCATCAGATGGGTTGGGTCTGGCTGATTGTCAGCAGCCTGTGACTCTGCAGGTTTGATCTCCACTTGCTGATGGGTATGGAGTGTCCACAGTGTACCTTCCACAAATATACCAAACACACAGAAGGAAAACCAACCCCATTTTTGCCTTGAAGTACCTTTTTAGGGCAGCCTGGGCACACCTGGCAGCCCAGCAGAAGCCCTCAGTGCCTGCTGGCCGGGGGTCCCTGCTGTGTCTGGAGGTGCTGCTGCCTCTGCACGTGTTGGGCTTCACAAGTGAACAGGCTTTGCATTTTCATTACTTGGAAAATTGGAGCCAGTGGGTTATTGTCTCCTAAGTGCATTTTGGAAAAAGTTTGTTTGTGGGTGTTTAGAAATGTAAAACTTGGCCCTTCTGGTCCTTGAACTTTGTCTTTAAGTCACAGAAGCGACACTGCTGTGTTGAAATCCTGAAAAAGCTGAAGCAGTTACGTGGTGACAAAATACTCCTTTGCCAAAAATATTGATGAGTCAAGTCCTTAAAATTCTTTTTATTCGGACCATGCTGCTGTCAGCTCCTGCTTAATAGCAAGCATTTCCTTACTGTTCTGCATGGAATTAACTACAGCCAAGTCATTGCAGCCAGTTTTTCTAGTGACTTTATGCCTAAGCAGCATTAAGGATGTTTTTGTTGACTGTGCTGTAGCAGACCTGAATAGAATACTTAGTAGCAAAACTTCAATCACATTTATTATGAAGTTTGAATTTGGTGCAAAACTGAAACACTTTCAGTATCCCAGAAGCTGTGTAAATGTTTGACTGCTTGAACTCCTCTGTGAGTTTATCTGTTAATTTGTCTTCTGGGCTGGATTCATGAAATCATTTGTAAATGCAGTTGGTTGTCTTGCAGGTGTCAGTTCTGATAAAGAACACGAGTTGTTCTGAACCAGCAGACCTGAGTGCACACACCTTCCCAAATTGCCTTTGTTCATCCAGTGGCTGTATCAGATTGTCATCTCTTTTGCTTTAATAAGGAAATAACTAAAAGTACTCTCCTATGTAACACAGGAAACTTAAAGTGTCTTAACTCCACATACATAAAAATTTCTGAAACACATTTCTATATATAATAGGTAATAGAGAAAAATTTAAACCTCATCTAATTCAAAAGCAGTCCTGTAGCCCAGCATGGTAAAGCTTGGGTTCCCAATGCCCTTTAGTATGGCTTCTTCAAAGGAAGCAGAGTTTTCATTTTAACTTTAGTTTGAGATTGCCATCAGTATTAGGCAAATTTAAAATAAAACTACAGAATTGTGAACTACTGCTTTTTAAAACAGTGCAAAAAGTCTTAGGTGCTTTCTTAGGTGTTTACATAGCATGGATAGTCCTCGTTTTGACCTCCTGGGGTTTTTTCACGTGGGCCAGTTATTTTTCTGTTGGAAAATGATTGGGCAATGAGTTTTATTTTCAAGTTAAATGTAACAGCCACTATAAATGATAAAAGGCAAGGATGTTGCTTCTGTTACCTAACCATGGAGATAGGAAAATTGCTTTCAAAACATTTGCCCTGAGGCTTAGTGTATATTCCTCTTTCTGTTGCTGTCTTCCCTTGGGGAATAGAGGCGTTCTTAGTGGAGTTTCTTTTGTTTCTTTAAATTTTGTTGTGTTTGTGTTGTGAGTTGCAGTCTCTCTCTGAAGAAGGTGCAGTGAGGAATCGGATGTTCATGCACAGTGGCCACAGCAGCAGAGCTGGCTCAGTGTCAGTGGGCTTGTTTGCTATTTCCTTGAGGAAGGAGGGTCTTCCACACTTCTGGTGTCAGCTGTTTGTGGGGCAATGTCTTGTAACACCACAGGATGTTGCTTGAATTCATTAGTGTGTTGAAGGGGTTAGCTCTGCTTTATTGGTCAACAAAATAAAAGACTTAAGGACCCATTTTAGTAATCGGAAGTTCCATCATACAAAGAAAAAATTACTTTTTCACCTTGTAGAAGAGTTGCTACTCTTGTTTTCATGAAGTACTGAATTCAGCCCTAGCTGCTTAAATTGTGACTTGACTTAGTCATTCCAGACATGTCTGTTCTGAAGCGGCAGGTGGAGCTGAGTTACAGGCTGGGCTGTGTGCTGGGGTGTGATGCTCAGCTGGATGCAGGTTGCTGAGGGATAGTTACTGACCATGGCTGGTCAGAGCTTTGGTTATGCCAGGAGTCTGGTGAATGGCCTCGTGGTGTCACATTGGGACATTGGGTTGGGCTTGATCTTTAAGGTCTTTTCCAGCCTAAACAGTTCTGTGATTCTGTGATCTGGTTCATCCTTGATTTCAAATGCTTAGTTAACACCATTTATATGTGACTAATGGGAGCCTTGGAGATCTTCCATACGGATACTGAACCGGCTTGACTTAGGAAGCCAAGAAGTCTCAGAAATGAAGTGGCTCAGGTGAAAAAAGGTGCTACTCCTTATGGTTTAAGCTGAGACTGGCTTCTGAAGTGATGAATTGTGCTAACACTAATGTAATGCTTTCAGCCTGTACTGATGGTTTGTCTAGAATAAGTGACAATTATCTAGTTTCCTGTTTAACTTCTAATATGACCTCAGACTTCTACAGAATTTGCACGAGGTAACTGTTCAGATCTAGCTGTTCACAATTCATCCTAAGCTTTGACTAAAGTCAGCTGCAGAGGTAAATGTCATTTACTTGTGCCGGAGACATAAGGTGTCATGCTAGAGAGAATATCTGCAACTACTAAAAAAATTGTACCTTGTTTTTGAAGGTTGTAAAGGCCAAATACCTAGCTAGGATAGGCATAGATGTTAAACTCATTTAGGTGAGGTGTGTATAGTCACAGAATTCTGGTGCTAGTTTGTAGCAGTAGCGAGCTCCAGGTCATCCTGGCCCCTTGCCTTTGCTAGGAGGCAAACATCAGGTCAGTATAATACCGGCAGTTGCTGTCAGGATGTCTCATGAGTGTCACTGTTGTGGTTGTCCATATTGGGGTTTTGTTCATAACCAACCTGCTCTTATGTTTCTAGTTGTCTTCACTTGGCGGGAGATAAAATCCCTCCTCAAATGAAAGGGAACTGTTTCTTTCCCATAGCTGTGCAGAATTTTTCAGTTGCTTTATCAGGTACAGTGGACACCATATCAGTGTATAGCAATTTGTTTGCTTGGCTAAAATACTCATTTTGCTTACACTCTGTTAAATATTGAATAACTGATATAATAGTTCTGATTTTTGATATTCCTTAGTTTTATTTTTTTACACTGACACCTGTGGATCTTAGTATAACGACTATTTTGGGATTTCTAGTGCAAAATGTATACTGATTATGTTGGTAAATGTTTAATACTTCAGTCTGTATGAAGTAAACAAACATGAATAGGATACTTGGAATATAAACATGCTTAATCTTTGCAGGATGTTATGAGGTGTGTATAAACAAATGCAGTAGATGGTGTGTGTATGGTTGCCTGGTGTCACGAACAGCAGTCTGACTTGGCCGTTGCCTTTTCTCATCTGCAGGTGTGTGTGGTTTCAGCGCAGCATGGCTGTGGTCATCCGCTTGCAAGGTCTCCCGATTGTGGCGGGGACCATGGACATTCGCCACTTCTTCTCTGGATTGACCATTCCTGATGGGGGCGTGCATATTGTAGGGGGTGAACTGGGTGAGGCTTTCATCGTTTTTGCCACTGATGAAGATGCAAGGCTTGGTATGATGCGCACAGGTGGTACAATTAAAGGGTCAAAAGTAACGCTGTTGCTGAGCAGTAAAACTGAAATGCAGAACATGATAGAACTCAGTCGTAGGCGTTTCGAAACTGCCAATCTAGATATGCCACCAGCAAATGCTAGCAGGTCGGGACCACCTCCTAGTTCTGGGATCAGTGGAAGGGTTAACTTACCTACTACTGTACCTAACTTTAATAATCCTTCTCCTAGTGTAGTAACTGCTGCTACTACAGTGCATGAAAGCAATAAAAACATATCCACATTTTCTACTGCCAATATGGGCACTGCACCTCCAAATCTTGGGAGTACCTTTGGTAGTCCAACATTTAGCTCGACTATCCCTAGCACAGCATCCCCAATGAACACAGTACCTCCCCCACCAATCCCTCCTATCCCAGCTATGCCGTCTTTGCCACCAATGCCTTCTATTCCCCCGATACCTGTTCCACCTCCTGTACCTACACTGCCTCCTGTTCCTCCAGTTCCTCCGATCCCCCCTGTGCCCCCTGTACCTCCAATGACACCTCTGCCTCCCATATCAGGAATGCCTCCTATGAATCCGCCACCCGTAGCGCCCTTACCCACTGGAATGAATGGGTCTGGAGCAGCAGTGAATATGAACAGCAGCTTGAATCCATTGTTTATTGGTCCCATGAATCCTGTAAATCCTATCCAGATGAATTCTCAAGGTAGTGTCAAGCCAATTCCAATCAATCCAGATGATTTGTATGTCAGCATTCATGGAATGCCCTTTTCTGCAACAGAATCTGATGTGAAAGACTTTTTCCTTGGGCTCCGTGTGGATGCAATCCATATGCTGAAGGATCATGTAGGTCGAAATAATGGAAATGGACTAGTTAAGTTTTTTTCTCCTCAAGATACATTTGAAGCACTGAAGCGAAACAGAATGCTGATGATTCAGCGCTATGTTGAAGTTAGTCCTGCAACAGAGAGACAGTGGGTGGCTGCTGGAGGCCACATAACTTTCAAGCAAACCATGGGTCCCTCTGGGCAGGCACATCCTCCTCCCCAGGCTCATCCCAGGTCCAAATCTCCCAGTGGACAGAAAAGGTCGCGGTCGAGATCTCCCCATGAGCACGGTTTCTGTGTTTATTTGAAAGGTCTTCCCTTTGAATCAGAGAACAAACATGTGATAGATTTTTTTAAAAAGCTGGACATAGTTGAAGACAGCATTTATATAGCTTATGGACCAAATGGGAAGGCAATCGGGGAGGGGTTTGTTGAGTTCAGGAATGAAGCTGATTATAAAGCAGCTTTGTGTCATCATAAGCAGTACATAGGGAATCGCTTTATTCAGGTTCATCCAATCACTAAAAAGGCAATGTTAGAAAAGATAGATATGATTCGTAAAAGATTGCAGAACTTCAGCTATGACCAGAGAGAAATCCTGATGAACGCTGAGGGAGAACCACCAGGCTTGCCAAAATTGTGTGCACATATATCTAATATTCCATACAATATAACAAAAATGGAGATCCTTCAGTTTCTAGAGGGACTGGCAGTAGAAGAAAACTCTGTACAAATTCTTGTTGATAATAATGGGCAAGGTTTAGGACAAGCACTGGTTCAGTTTAAAGCTGAAGATGATGCTCGTAAGGCAGAGCGTTTGCACCGTAAAAAACTGAATGGAAGAGATGTTAATTTGCGTTTGATAACTGTAGAAGAAATGAGAGATATTGAGAGAAACCCACCATCTCAAGGGAAAAAGATGCTGAAAATCCCGCTCCAAGGAAGTGCGGCGGTGCCGGGAGCGCCGGGCCCTGGTGGGGATGAGCATGCCTTCCTGGGGGGAAGCGCTAAGGAAGCGAACAATGGGCCTCCCTTCAACTTCCCGGGTAACTTCAGTGGGTCTGGCGCATTTGGTCCCCCTCTGCCACCGCCCGGAATAGGCGGATTTCCTGATTCCAGGCCAGGAATCCCTGCAGTTGCAGCTGGCAGTCTGCCTGGTGCGAGTATCGAGGTGCCAGGGTTTGCAGGGGGTCCCGCCAACCTGAGCGGGCCGGCAGGGTTCGCAGGGGGGCCTCAGGCGTTCGGGAACGGTCCTGGCAATTTAAGTGGGCCCCCTGCCTTCGGTGCTGGTCCTCCAGGAATTGCTGGCGGTCTTGGGCATTTAAGCGGACCTCCGGGGTTTGGACCCGGACCAGGAAACATACATATTAGTGGACCCCCAGGTTTTGGAACAGGGTCTGGAAAGCCCGGGCCAACTGTCATCAAAGTGCAAAATATGCCCTTTACTGTTTCGGTTGATGAAATTTTGGATTTCTTCTATGGTTACCAAGTGATCCCTGGTTCAGTGTGCTTAAAATACAATGAAAAGGGCATGCCCACTGGAGAAGCAATGGTGGCATTCGAGTCTCGTGATGAAGCAATGGCAGCTGTTGTTGATTTAAATGACAGACCTATAGGCTCCAGAAAAGTAAAACTTGTTTTAGGGTAGCTGTTCATCTGAAGTAGTTGTAGAATAGATATTCATAGTGCTGTGATAAATGCATCTGGATTGGTTTTTATAGTATTTCCAGGATAGAACCTGTGGATTGTTTAAATTGTAAAACAGATTGGTTTTGATAAGACAGAGCACTGGGTTAGCCATTCCATGAGAAACACTGTGAGGAGAGCTGTGCAGTGGATGTTCCCCGTGCAAATACGCGGAGAAGCTGGACAGATTCTTACTCATCATAGAAGTTTGGTGAACTCTCCTGGACACAGTGCTTATGGAGAAACTGAGATTGGTTTGACATAGTTTTGGATAAGGGAAATAGGTGAAGGCAGTGAAGCTCTTCAGCGGGTGCTCTTGTAAGCCATTGTAAAATAGATAGCTATTTCTAGATTTGGTTAAAAGCTGGCTGAATTTGCTTTGTTTACAGGTCAAAGCTTTGTTTAAAGTCCTGATTTTATTCTGCAACTGAATGAAATTCTCAGTGTACACAGATTAATTGTTTTGTGTATGTATCTTTACTTTTTCCAAGATTCTCACTGTATGAACAGTTGAATTATGCCCTTTGCTGATGTGTCTACCAAACTAATTCCTATGAGTATGAGCAGAATGGTTCTGTAAAATTCAAGCTGTTCTTTGTGGTATAACCTTTAGTTATTTATATATTGCAATTATAACTGTGCAGAATAAGACTTTTGCCACAAATATAGCTAACCTCAAACATAAATCATATGAGTTTTATAGTACACTTAAAACATTTCCACTTGAAAATAATCATTGTTGTTTAAGTAGCTTGATTTGTTAGGATTACAGAAATCAGTTGGAAAAGGATCTTTGACACTAGTTGGATATTGATGTTGTATTTCTCATGTGTCTCTTGAACTCCTTACATAGTCTCTGTTAAGAGAACCAAAGTGGTGATTATTAGTTGAAGATTGGAGTCCAGATAAAGTTTTAAATTAGGTTATAATGAAAGAAACTTGTATCTTCAGCAACTCTGTTGTGAATTACTGCTATGGATGAATTCAGAGATAAATTTATTTTTCTCCAAAACGTTAAAATACTGAGTTTACTATATATTTTTGCAATAAAGTTGTGCTGTTGTGTTCAAAGTCTGTAAAGAGTTGCCATTTTCTTTGTTGTGCAGTGAAGCCTTCCATGGAAAAACAGAGAAATGGAAAGGGAGTAATTACTCAAGTAAAAAGTAGAATTTATTTTTGTTCATCCCTGCTTTGCTTGTGATACATTTTAAGACTTGGGCATTGCCTGGAAAAAAATCCTGCTATTCCCTGCAAATCATTGTACTTAAACATAGTAAACTTTACAATGCTTTGGGTTTTTTTGACAAAGAAAACCAGTGCCTTTTGGTGTTGCAGATCATGGAACACTGAAGTGTTTGGGCAGGCAAAATTGAGAGGTGCAAGTGGCAACAGTTTTATTCCTGTGGTGTGTAGGAGAGATTTGCAAACCTGTGCAGCGCTGCATCCCGAGAGGATTTCCCAGTACAGGAATCTCTGGAAGGATTGTACAAAGGTGCACTTCAATAAAGAGGCGGTTGGATTACACAGATGCTTCTGTAATTCATTAGCATAATTTTGTTTTGACAGATTACTAGGTGGTCCCAACTTTGGAAAAGTGATGTGATTTGTATATACTGTTTAAAATTAAGCCTCCTGTTAATAAAACTGTCTGTCTCTGAAGCTCCATGTTACGCGTTTCAACAGTCTTTGGGAGTAATGTTTCAACAGCAGATCTTTGTTTCTTTTTTTCCCCTGAAAGTACTCTTGCTGATGTCAGAAAGATGTGTGATTAGGAGTCAAGTCTTTCAGTTTATTTTAAAAATTTTGCTCTTTGTTTTTTAAGCAACTTTTATTAAAGTTTCATACTATATTGGAGTTATTTGGGTGCTTGTTTTTTCATGTTTCACATTAGAATAAAATTACCGAAAAGGAAAACGTGGCTTCATTGTTCACAGAATTAAGATATTAGTGTGTGTTGATCTGCCAAAACTGGTGGTAACTGTTTTTTCAAGTTCAAATGAATCACAACAATGCTTGCTTTGTTGTGACATGTAATTAAACTACAATTGTCTGGAATTAGAGACATGGTTCCGTGTTACTGTCTTTGATTTTACTCTGTGATCCTCGTGGTCATGGATCCAGGGTTTTTAGTGCTTGGGTTAGACACAGCATATGCCGTGACACAAACTTGTGTACCTGTTCCTTTGGACTTGCTGAAAGTGCAGGTTTGTTTGGGAAAGCTTTTCTTTTCTGATTCTTCATTTTTCTCTGTGTTCTCAAGATGTTTAAATGTTCATCCAAAAAAAGGTGCAAATCTATACAAACAGCCATTGCTGTTGGGAACACTGACTTGGATGGAATGCTTAAATGGAGGATTCGGGGTGGGGAAGGGGTTCTTCATCTTACCAAACAGTTGATGCTTCTTATCTCAGCATAAATTAGATAGTAAATATCCCCTCTTCCTTGAGAGAGGACTCTTGGGGAAAAAAAAATAGGAAGTCATAGCATATTTAGAATTTCCATATTTATGAGAAACAGTACATCAACCCAAATAGTTACGGTTGATCCTTTAAAACCTGTACAAAGAAAAGTTCATTATCAAGTGTCAATGCAAATAAACAGCTTTCTGTAACAACTTGCTTTCAGGTGGGAAGCAGCTTAAAACTGCATGTTATGCTAAATTATGAGAGATGCCCTAGACTGCACATCTAGAGTTGATGAAACTGCTTACTGTGCACATGTCTACATTCATGAACAGCCTTAAGGAGCAGGACCCCCGAGGTCCCAGCTCCAGTGTGGAAGCTGCCCTTTGATACACATCTCAAGCTGGTTGGTAGCAAGAGGTAGCACCAGACAGGATCAGCTAATGGATGCTGCTCAAATTCGAAGTTGTTTTGGCCTTGATGCTCTCTGAGTGCCAAGGGTGACATCCTGCTTTAGCCTCCTTGGAACAATACGGTCGGTGACACTGATGTCCCCGTGGCTTCAAGTGATGGACTGAAGGTATTTGTGTTTATATAAATGGCTAAGTTGGTGCTTTTAGCAGTTCATTAAGTTCTACTGCAAGCAAACCCCAAGCAGTCAAGTGTTACATTCACAATGGAAATTCTGTTAAACATGCATTTTTTGTCCTATTCTACAGAGAAATGAATGTGATTAGTCAGTGATAAACCTGTAACTTGGATGAAAGAACTTCAGTAGTGAGGTGAAAGTGTGACTTTAGAGTTGCTGAGTTGCAAGCAGTTACACATAAATGTCGCAGTCAGATTTTAACACAAGTTAATTTGGTAATATCATAGACATTGTTTAAGCCAGTGCTTTATTGATGAATTGTTGCTATGTTCTAAGTGAAGATTTATGAGAGGTTTAAGGCTCTGTAGGTTTAAAGATATCTGAAGGGCGATTTAAAAAAAAAAAGTAGCATTCCTTTCATAGAGTGTAGTATTTTCCTTGAATGTCTGTGCTCTGAATTTGTGGAGAGGAAGATTGGTGCAAAAATGAGGACTCTGGTTGTGCACCAGGTGACCTTGAAGGTGTGAAAACATCCATGCTAGTCAGTTCTGCATTGCTGTGGCTGCCCTTCAAGGTGTTGCCTATACCGTGTGAAATTGGCAGCTTGTTTTGCCAAGAAGTATTTCGGAGCACTAAAGACTGTAGACTCTGCAAAAGTGTTTCCAGTTCACAGGCACACCAGTGGTTCATGAACTGTAAATAGTGGTTGCAGTTTTTGCATTTTGTTTCTCAGTGTGCTGCTGTGGTGGTTCCAAAGCTGCTGCTCCCGTGGTGGTTCTGCTGGTCCTCAATGGGTGGTTCTGCAGCTCTGAACAGTGCTGGCCTTCTGATGTGCAGAACTGAAACTGCTGGGTGGTAGGGACTGTTTAAAGTCTCTGCTGGGCCAGTGTACCACTTGTTGAGAGCAGCTGGTTTAGGCTGATGCTTCAGATATGTGATTAGACCTTGAACCAAGGGTAGTCACAGCAATAGGACAAGGGGGCACGATGGGCTCAAGCTCTGCCAGGGGAAATTGAAGTTGGATATCAGAAAAAAATTCTTTCCAGAGAGAGTGCTCAGGCATTGGAATGGGCTGCCCAGAGAGGGGGTGGATTCCCCATCCCTGGAGGTTTTTCACCTGAGCTTGGCCGTGGCACTGAGTGCCATGATCTGGTAAAGGGACTGGAGTTGGACGAAGGGTTGGACTTGATGATCTTGGAGGTCTTTTCCAACCCAATCGGTTCTGTGATTCTGTGACTGCAATTCCTGTTTAATATGGACTGTAGTGCAAGGAAAATACTAGTTTCTATATTGATAATTGGTTGGAAAAAAGCAGTTTTGAAACTGGACTGATGATATATAAAGAAACATTTAGTTTGACTCCAGGTCAAGACACACAAAAATTAGTTTTATGTCAGTTTGCTTGTTTAGATGTTTTGCAGGTATTTCAAAAGAAAATGGCAGAGGCTTAATTGTGTTGTAAGGTTTTTCAGAAACTCCTTTGGCCTGGAGGCAGAGGTGCTGAATACATGTGCTTGTCTTTGCTGCTTTGCAGGTTTGCTGATGCTCCCCCTCTGTTCTGTGACTGTATTTTTCATGGCTTTGGGAAAACTGAGCTGGAGTTTGTGTACAGAGCAAATGACTCTCCTGCTGAAGGAAGAGGAAGGGAAGAAGTCTGGTAAATGCTCTTGCAGAAAGAGTAGCCTCAAAGTGTTCTCTTCCTCTCTGTTTTTGGCAGTGAGAATGTGATTGTAGTTCAAAGATTTACCTTTTCCATCGAAAACCTGTTGGTTGGTAGTAGGCACATTGATCTGTGGCTGTGTACTGAAGTCCACTGCTGGTTCATGATCAGGTAGGTATCACCGGAGCTTGTTTTCTGTACAGATGAGTTTGTTGGTAATTTTCTTGGAGCTTTATTACTACATGGAATGTTTGGAGGGTGTTGGTGCTCCCGACCTCCGTGGCCTTGATGCCTTTCACTTCTGGGTATAAAAAACTATGGAAAAAAAGCGTCCCTAGAAGTGCTCCTTTTCTGTAGCTCCAGACCGAGCACGGCTGTGGTGAATGGTTTGACTGTGAGACTGTGACTTGGCAGTTGCTGGTGCTCAAGTCTGTGCAGCTTCCTTTGTTATCCTTCTCCTGGGTCTGTGTGTGTGTTCACAGCATGGCAGCTTTGGGGAGAAGCAGCCAGATGAATTCTGGCCCGAGTTCCTTTACTGCTTCTCCAGAGGCAAAGCTTAGTCCTTTGTGGCCATCCCTCCTATGTGTTCTCATGTCTGCAGCTTGAATTTCGAATAGTCTTACTAGTTGCTTCCCAAATACATTAAAGTAAACTTTCAGAAACAGGGAATATGTTTTCTGTTAACATAAGTGCAATTTCCACAAAATCAGTTTTGTGTCTCTGTATTTGCTGTTCTTACACCAGCCTTGCTGTTTTTCCTCACCTTTTGAGAGTTCTCTTGCTATGAATCACCAGTGAATTAGACCTGGCTGATCATAGATCACAGCCAGGAATAACTTCAGGGGCTGGAGTGGGGATTGCACTGGAAGTGCAATTTCCCTGTAAGTTTAAAACTGAAAAGTAAGGATTTGTAAGGCTTGCACAGGAGAAATGGGAATTGATTCTGCCTAAAACTCTCTGGGCTGGCATAGCTTGGTTTTTTGTACTTGTCACTGCTGCTGGAAGGCTGGTGACTCCTTGAGCTTTTCATGCTGCAGTCACAGTGTTAACCAAGGCCTCGGTTGGGTGGTGCTGCTCTGGTTTCTGACCATCTGAAGGCAGGTGGAACTGGCAGCCTGCAGGTTCACAGTTTGGAACAACTGGTTTCATGTTGACTGTTTCCCATCAGATGTGACTGTGTGGATGTGGCATTGCTCTGCGTGACGGTAGAAAGCTTAGAAATGCTTGCTTGGCAGATTTAAGGGAGGAAAACAGCAATGGTCAGAACCTGAGTACTTCAAAATTCCTTTTAGGTAATTTTGATGGAGTGCCTTTTATTATGAAATTTCTAAGAGCTCTGTCAGTAAAATTTGCAGCCTCTGTGTAGCACCTTTTGTTTAGTGACCTTCCTATGGTGGCATTTGCCAGAATGTTCTTCATAATGTGAGCTTTTTATGAAACTTGATGAAAACAAAACTGTCATGGTTTTTAGCAGTACAACCAAAGCATTGTTGCTTGTTTGATGGAAGGATGGACGTGGAATGTGGGAAGTCCTTGCTTGTTTGAATAGGAGAGTCAACTCTAAAGTCAAAATGATGGTTGCTGATACTGTTCTGTAATAGGCAAATGTTTACAAGGGCAGAATTTATAAATCACATGTGCTTGAGCAACACCAGTGCAACGAGGTACTAAAGCAAAGAGGCTAATTAAAGTAAAGGTGGGCACAGGCAGTTCATTGACTGAATGTACAGGAATTCTCTTCCTGAAGAAGGGGAGGTGCAGTTGTTAAGTGCCACCAATACACTTGCTGCGTTCCAGCACTGCTGCAGAGCCAGCCCTGCTGTGCTGCAGGCCCAGTCTCAGCAGTAAATGGAGTTTCTGTATGGCACTTAGAGCCCTCTTTGTATATGACTTAAGTGCTTTTAGGAGGTAAGTGTGGTGGTGGTAGAGCTAATTTGTCTCCCAGTAACCAGTATGCCAGTGGCAGGATGTTTTCATCATCCTCACTTTAAGGGCACATCAACAGTAACATTAGAGAAGGAGGACTAAGGCTGAGGCCAAACTTTCATGCTGTAGGTATAATGAAAACAGCCAAGCACTGCCCTAATCTAAACAATGTGTGTGGTTCAGAAGCTGCAGCACTGAGCTTGTGTGAAAAAGAGCACAATAAACCAGTGACTAAGTAGTTAAATTCTTAACTGAAATCTAAATTCAGTTGTTAATGATAGAATGTATGAGATAGATAATTGAGCTAAACGAGTTAAACAGTTAAACCTGAGCCTTGCACAGTCTTGTGTTTTCTTAGGTTGTAAATCAGAGTAGTTTTTGAAGTTTTTAAGTTTTTTAAAGGCAACTGGAGTTGTCACTTAATGTGTATATAGAAGCATTTAAAATGGGTGGATCTCTTAAAGAAAAAAGCCTTTCAGGTGTATCTGGGAAATTACATACGCAGCACCATGAGCTGCTGCACAAATGTCCTGCATGTTTTGAAGGCCTTTTGTGTCACATGGACACTTACTCCTCCCTTTGGATAACTAACACTGTATTTTTGTGGAGACAATAATCCAATGGCATTTCTTCTTTGCAGTGCAAGCACTGTGTCATGCTATTTCTTTGAATGAGTAAATATTTGGCTACTTTAATGTCTCCATGAGCTAAAAACTGTGCAGTCTTCCTTCTGCTGGATGGCTTGTGCTACTTGTATTAAATTTTGTCCTTAGTTGGGCCTCTAAAAATAGCTTAAATCAGAAACAGTAAAAAGTTTTCTGAAACCTAAAGTGCTTTGTTTTAAACTAAGTAATAAGTGAATGCGCTATGACTCCTGGTGAGTCTGCAGACAATGTTACATATCTATGAAATATCAGCTATTTTAGTGCAGTGATGAGTGAATGTGACCACTTAATTGTGACTGTGAAAGGTGAGAGCAATCTCTCTAACCGAGTTCTGCACCAGCCACGGTGGGTTGTGTAGTGTATAACCCTCCTCTCTGACTTGTGTAAGCTTGAAAAGGTAGGAAAAACCTGGGGTTTGGGGTGTTCTTGAGCAGCTCACAGACACTGTTTTAATGTTTTTGTGCTCTCCAAGTTCTCTGCTGCTGCGTTAGGTCCATGGGAAGGCCCTGCTGCTGCTGAAGAATCGGGGACGAACACGCAACGGCGGTGCCAAGGCAGTGGAGTTTGTCCTGGCTGCTGCCAGCTGGTGCTCTGCAGTGTGTGACAGAGTTTTCAGGTTCCACCTGATGGTGATAACTCCGAGTCTCTCTGCTTAGAGTGAATGTAATCTAATTCATGGTTTTACAGCTGTTAAATTTACTCTGGGTTTTTCATCAGAGGGGTTTTTACTTGGAGAATTCTGTCTACCACAGTCAGGTCATATTCATTAAAAATTTGTTGGAACTACTCCCTTTGCTTTGAGAAAAGAGAGATGCTCACTGCTGGGACTTGTGGGGGTTTCCAGGAGCTTGGCTGGCAGAGGCATGTTTTCCAAAGGATGTGGACACCTTCGTAGCAAAGTCAAGCCTAATGACAACAGGGTGTGGGTTGGAAAATCCTGCAGTGCACAGACTGTGGGTAGCAGGCTTGGAAGAAGAACTGGAGCAAATAGCTGTGTTTGCGTTTGTGGAATCTCCCTTCATGCAGGGAGGTTGTGGTTGTGTTCACCCACTTGTCTTTGAAGCAAATGGAATGCCTTGAATCCATCTTGGAATGGGCTTGTGCTTCTGGGAGGCTACGCTGGCAGGAGAAGTTGGATCTGGAACAGAACAGAAAGAGAACATGAGATCAGTTCGGTGTTTGTGGCCTTTAAATTGTTCTATTGTTAGTTTGGATGAGGGAGAGAAAAACAACTTTTAAAATCCTTTGCCATATCCTTTCCTTTATTCTTCTACTTTGATATCAGGTTTTGTGGTGGTGGATATTTTAGGTTTTCCTGTTTGGAAGCATTGTTATTCCACAGCAGATTGGGGTGAAGAAGTCAGGATGTTCCTACTCCGGATGGTAAGAGTGGCAGAAAAGTAGTATGGAGCTGTGAATTTAAGAAAAAGCATATACTCAAAAGGAGAAAGAAGAACTGAAAGACAGTGTTGGCATTAGAAAGACTGAACTTGTAATGAATAAATAAAATCAATTTCTTAGGAGTACTGCAAAAGTAGTATTAAGGGTTTGTTTTGTTTCAAGATTATATTTTGTGAACTAGATTCAAGATTAAAAGCCATAAAGAAAAAGTGTGAATTATGTAATGGGAAGGGATAATGTGATTCTATAAAGTGTGAGAAGTTGAAAGATCGCTTCTGCTTTATGTCCTTAATAATTTTTTAGGCAAGAGTTGTCACTGCAGGGCAACTGAGGGTAGTCTAAAGAATTCCTCAGGAGTATCAGTCTTTTTGAGTGATCACTCAGCAAGTGGGATAAAACTAAGAAGGTATGGCAGGCTTTTCATTGACTCAGGGGCTGTGTGGCTACCAAAAGTCTTCATGTGAATTTGATAAAGCAGCAAAGGTCAGTAAACTGTATTGCTGGCATGTTTATTTTTAGTGTTATTTTGAACTCCTGCTGTTGACACAGTATGTGCTAGTCCAGACAGAGGGACTTGATGAACCTTCTGCCTTGAAGTCACCTGTGCAACACCACGGCTAATTCTAGGGAAGTGGGCAAAATCGTGTGGCTGTCGTGTAAGCACAGGGTGGTTTAGATTTCCAGCCTTTGGGAAAGGCAGAGGTGCCAGGGATTGGCAGAGTGAGTGCCAGGAGGTCGCCCCAAAGCCTGTGGGTGCAGCACAGCTGAAGAACCCCAGAGGAGGAATATGGTGTAGTCTTTGATCTCAGCTTGAGCTTGGACTAAAAAGTGGAAGATAGTCCTAGCGAGCTGGATTTATCTGGAGCATGGGACAGAGTGTTTGGCTGTTTGTGCCTGAGGTGGAAATAGCTGGAGTTCTATGGGAAAGAGGAAGAGCTTACTCCAGAAAGGCAAAGATGATTTGCAAGGTAAAATACGTGTTTGGGGCTGTTACAAAAGGCAGTGTCATCGAGCTTTTAAGTCTGTCTTTCAGTTAAGTTGTTCTTTATGTTTCAGTAATAAATACTTGAGAACCAAGTGAGGGGAGAGAAAAAGCAGCTGAATGAATATGAATGGAATGGGGAAAACAATCTGGCTTCTTGGGAGGAATCACTAAGCACCTTTAGGATCGCAGTTTAAATCCAGTGATTCACTTCAGAGCCCCAGCCTGCTTTAAGTTTTTTCAAGGAAATGGCTTTTGATATTCTGCTACTACTAGAAAGAACTTTGAAACATGTTTTCTTTGCATGAAGAGGGTGGAAAATAGCAAAATTTGCTTAAGTTCAGGTGTTAATTTGAACTTTTTAATTTAGTATGTTCCAAACTAATATTTAAAATAGTTTCAATTCTCACCTATCAGCTTCTTTACTTGTTTCTCAGAAAAGGGGAGACTATATATATATTTATATACTGTAGTATATATGTAGTAAATGCATGCACAGACTTTGAGCTTCTTCGTTATGATTCAGGGGATATTGCTGGGGTGTAAGTTAGTAGTGAACACTGAACAGCATAAAGGTGCATTTGTAGAAGAAGGTGCTGTTTTCTTGGAGTTGTGACTTGGCTTTTGTTCCTTGGAGGGGGAAAGTTGCAGTAAAGAAGATGAGTTGACTGAAGTTCTTTGCATTTTTTGCTGGAAATTAGAATCCCATTTGTGATAGTTTCACTTTATTCGACCTTTTTTTTCTTTTTAACTGTTCTAAGCTTGTTATTTTTATTACTGTCAGTGCAAGCTTTGTCTCCTCAGGCAGTCTCTGCAGCAGACAGCCCGGTGAGCAGAGCCAGGTTGTAACTCCTGTGAGTTCTGCAGCCCTGAGGTGTGTGGCAGTCAATGACCTGTTTGCACAAGGCCTGCAGTGCAGTCCAGGGCTCGAGCCGGGCTGGGCTGTCCTGCTGGTTCCCTCTGCTCGTGGCTCAGGGTTCAGCATCACCCTGAAAGAAAGGTGTCTCTCCTCCCTGGGAGCTCATCCCTGGAATTGCACCTGTCTGATGCACCCTGGGCACTCCATACCAGGACTGAATACAGCTGCCAGAGCAGTTTGTGTAGAAAGGTGTTCTTAATAGTGTTCACTATTCTCTTAAAACAATTAGGAGATGCCTTTTGTTTCAGGTTATGTGTCAAATTTGTAATAATTAACCCAGCTGTATGTATGGTGACAGATAGCTTGGTACCCAGTATGGAGAATAGTGACTTAGTCCCCACCTGTAGTAATGCTGATCTTAGCCATACCCCTTGGAAACCACCAGAAATAATGAAATAGTAAAAATTGTAGACATTTATATTTTCTGCAGAGCTTCTGGGGCTGTGGGATGAGGCTCTGTCACCCATGGAAGAGCTGTTGTGCCAGAAAAAGCCTTTATTGACTAATGATTTGTGGACTGTGGTCTTTCTCATTAGACCCTCTTAAACTCAGCTTAAAATAAAAATGTGTGTTAGTTCATCTAGTGATGATACAAACCTACCTATATGATTTCTTTTAGAGCCTTAGAGAATTCAGGAAAGGAGGATCAAGTAATTCTTATTTTGATTAACAGGCTGCCCCCTCAAAACTGAACTAATAATGGGGAAAAGCATTGCTTCTGCTGGTCTGCATGTTCTGAGATCACAGCAGGAAGAGAGAAGCTGTTCTGAAGAAAATTGGGTGATAACTGCAAGACATGGGATTAAACTAAGCAATAGACAAGGGAAAAGGGGCATTAGGTTTTTGGGATGTGCAAGGTTAATTAATGGGATGTTCTATTACATCTATTGGGTCTATTTCTTGAGTTGTTGGGTAGCTCAACGCCAAGATGATGATGATTGGGTCCACGCTGCTGGCAGGATTGCTGAGGTCTGTGCTGGGTTTCTAAGCAGAGTGTGAGGCAGCAGCTGTGCTCAGTCCACTGCCGAGGGAGCTCACTGGAGATCAGCTCCCTGGAGCACCTGCACTAAGGCCTCAAGCTTGAGTTAACCAAGGTGTTCATTAATGCCTAATGTTTAATGCATTCTGAAATAGAACGTGTTGGGTATCCAGTACAGCATTATGCAGTTGATGAGAATTTATTAGTGTAATTAAATGGGAACAAACTGCAGAGTTTCTTGTGCTGAATTCGTGCTTATGTTGTATTGTGGAGCAGCGAAACCACACCAGGCTGACATCTTGGCTTACATCTGACTTGCTTTTAGCTTTGGTTAAGCTGAATCACTAAAGGAATAATAAATTTAATATTAGACTTGTATATGTGTTGATTTTTCGTTATGTTGGAGAATGTTCTTTTCTGTGTGAAAGGAAGTTGCTTTTTCTGCAGAAACATTAAAAGGGTTGGAAGTTCTGAAATACTTTTAAGAAACTTCAGGGAGAAACTTCAGGAGTAGCAGGGAATTCCTTCTTCTGAATGTGTAGCATAGGTGTCCTATGTGATATTCCTGCAGTGCAGCATTTTTTGGGGCTTGGTTTGATTATTTATTTTTTACTGCTGTGTTTCATTTCAGTGTAGAACAGCTCTGTTGGAAAGATGGGATTTATCTTTCCATGTATATTACACAGCTGGTGAAGTTTATGGTCATCTTTACAGAGAAGAGGTGGTAGGCACAGTAAAAATGATGGTGACTTTGTAAACTGGACCTCAGTTTGGTTGTCTGGGCATTTCTTACAGTGTAGCTAGTCTGGAGCCATTCTGTGTTGTACTTGAGCAAGCGGGAGTGAAAGATTTCTTGTCTTTGAGTATACGCTTGTAGGTTTCTTGGGATGTTATTTTGCTCTAGATTGTGTAGGGATAACATGAGGGATGTATTACTTTTTCTTCAAAATGTGTTATATTGCGTGCAATTCTAACTAAGGGCGAAAACCAGAGGTGTCTGATGGATCTGAAGCTGAGGTTGGAAACTGTTCCATTGAGGAAGCAACATACAGAATTCGGCTTCAGGTGAGGCTTCCCAGGCGCTGCCTCAGCCGTGAGATCCCGAGCTGAGGGTGTGTTGGCTCAGGAGTGTGGCTGTTGTCAGTGTCATTGTTGATCACGGGGTGTAACATACCCTCACTTAGGATTTTACAGGCTGTTTGGAGCAACAGCACTTACCTTGTGGCTTGCTTGTGTTGCCTTTTCGTTTGAACCCACTCTGCTGGGATGTACCCAGTAGCTCCGTTTTCTGTATTTCAAATAGAGTTTGAATTTATTACAGCTTTTGGAGTTCATGTTTACTTGGCAAACTGAGCTCCTGTGTCTAGAATAGTTTTGTGACTTCCAGGCCGTGCTGTACCTTAATCTGCCAGTGGCAGTCAGGTTGGAAACTAAACTGTTATTGTTGCAAGCTGATCTGGATCAAGCTATAATAAATCCTTTATAAACAAAATATGATACCTTTATGGAAAGCAGTTTGCTTTAGCTGCTGGTTTTGCTGTGGAAATACTATCTTCTGTAAACCAAAAGGTTCAAATAGTAGACATCAATATTAGTTACCAAGGGTGGTTGTGAGGGGGAAAGTAAGAAATCAATGCATTTTAGAATTTCTGAAACTGTTGGAAAATAAAAAAATTTGAGTGTTGCAACAAATGTAAATATTCTTTCATAGTAAATATCATTGCAAGTCTAAAAGCGAAGCTTACTTTGTGTGTATGAATGGATATAAATAAGTATGCTCTATGAGAACCCAGTGAAACAAAACGAAGTGTGGTTTAGAAATGTCGATTGGAAGCTACAGGCTGAATACCATCTGTGCTCTTGAGTGCATGCTGAGGAAGAAAGGAAGGCTGTTATTAAAAATAATAAACCCCCAAGTTATTTCAGTTTAATTACCCCAGATGTATGCTGAGAGCCTTCATGTCTGAGCTCCGTGTCCACCAGAGCCTTTCTGTCCCATGCCGTGGCCACTGCACAGCTCTGGTAAGTGGTGGAGCTCCGTGCTGGGGCTCTGGTGCTGGCCCTGGCAGGGAGTGACACGAGCCAGCTGGGCAGCTCTCAGGGATGAAAGGTCAGGATACTGTTGCAGGGTTATGTGCAAGTGCAGAACACGAAGTATCCTGGGCCTGTGCGTAATGAGGACCTGGGCAGGGGGTATGTGTGTCTCAGGCGTGGGGTGGGTCCAAATGCACGCGCTAATTGCTGCTGTTTTCAAAGCTTTTGGGAAGGTCACTCCTCTCGGAGGAACGAGGACTTTGTGGAGAGAGGTGGAGATGAAAGTCAGCTGATACATTTAAGATAAACTATTCAGTTTTTTTATAGAAAGATGCAATTACTATAGTAAACTACAAGTTACTATGAAAATAAATTCCAGAAATCGTGCTCTAGGGAAGAAAAGAGGAAATTCAAGCCAATATTATCATAATGAAATCCTGTTTAAAAATCACTGGTAACTGAAGTTGGGTCTAGCTTTTTTAATTGCTGAGGAACTTCCGTGTTTCTTCTTTCCGCTCAGTTTTTTTGTATGTGTGTGTTTAGAGATGCAAATATGTTAAACTTTTGATTTTTTTTAATCTTTTCAGATGCAGGCAGGTTTCCAGAGATTTGTACTGCTCAGTAACTGCATGAGCAGGGTAACTGGGCAGAGTTGCTTACCCCTGGGGCCTAAGCAGGTCTTCAGGTTTGGCTGAATGGGTGCTCTATCTTAACAGACCGAGTATTCCTTGTTGCTGGGATGTCTATGACCAGGATTTTCTTCTGCTCTTATTTAGGGAATGGATTGATACTGGAGAGCATCATACAGTGTGTTTGGAAAGCTGTGACCAGAGGTTGTGTGGGCTCTATGAGGACATCCATAGGCAGTAATGTATAAGCAACTGCTGGCTGAGGTTCAAACTGGTGTTTTCAGGTTAAACATGGATTTTTTTTTATATGAATCTCTTAAGGAGCTGTCCCTCTTCTTTCTGTAAGGATTCTGTCTGCAGTTGTTAAAGCCACTTTCTTGTTATCCCCTGGTGCTTGTGAGGAGGGGGTTCAGCTGGCTTAAAGGACAGTTCCTGCTCGGCCACTCCCAACAGCTGCCCTGGCTGTGCTGTATTGTGTTTTGGTTGTCATGTGCAGCAACCAAGTGCCTTTTCATCGCTGGATGGAGCAAGGGAGGTACAGCGGGAAGGGATTTCTTGTGGTTTGTAACTTCCCCAGGAGTTCAGCAGAACATCTGGGCTGTGTTCAAAGGGAAGTCCTATGCCATTACTAAATCCAAAACAGTTGGATGAGACAGCCTTCTGGGTATTAGGGTACTGAAAGACAAATCCTTGAAACTGGAGTACTTTCATGGTTTCATTGCTCCTGATCTGGGGAAGAGATTCAGGTAGCATATGAGAGGTGATGGCGTTTGAGAACTTGTGTCCATTCACCTCCTGGCTTCATTGTGTGGTTTAACAGTTCCTATCTCAAACTATTCCTTTTTGGTGTCTTTGGAACGTGGAATAAATATGTACAGGCTTGTTCTGAGTGCAGCTTGAGACCTGCAGTTTCCTCCCAGAAAGGGACCACAGCTGGTTGGGGATGCTAAAGCTTATGGGGAGCTGTTTCTTTGAGGTTAACTTTACTCCTGATCCTTTGACCTCTAGTGGAGAGGAAAGGTGTTTCCTGTAGAAATCTCTGTTGCAGTAGAGGAAAAAAGAGGCAAAATGTTGGCAGGGGAGCTCAGGCTGGATGTCCTGATCTTTCTTGTTGTCAAAAGGCGGGTGTTGTACAGATCTGTTTGGTCATGTCTAGAAGCACAGACTGTGCAGACGTGGGGCTGTGTGAGATGTGAGCTGGTCTGGTGGAATGGCGTGTGCAGGTAAAGAAAAAACCTGGTGCCTGTGGCTTGCAATTTTAGGAGAAATGTATTTATTAATGGTAATGCTTTCTTTGTGACTCTTATTTGGGGTTGAAGGCAACTGATTGAAAGATGGATGACTCCAGCCAGTAGTTTGAACAGTTGACCATAGTGTTTCAAACAAGCCTCTTAGAAAAGGCTGGCGTTAAAGCAGACGATGACAGTGATGGTGACCTCAGTTAAAAGCTGAACTATGTCTTTGCCTCTAAAGCTTTGCTAATTTGTACTGAGCGCTGGTTTTGTGCTGCCACCATTGCTGGAGTGTCTGAGTGCCGTGCACTGGTGTGTTAAGTGAACGTCGGTAACATCTGTCCAGGGCAGATTGCAGGCTGTGATGTCCGAGGGATTAAAATAAAAGTTGATCTCTTCCAGATAAATATTTACCCTCTGCAATTGTGAGGAAGCCATTGGGTATTCGAGTACTAGAAAGACCAGACAAATATTTCCTTATTTTCCAAACTCTGAAGGAGCTTCTCTATGAAATATTCCCATTTAAACCACTTGTTAGAGCCCTCAAACTGCCCAGTCTCTGTAATGTTTTGATGCTTGAAGGTTTATCTTCTAGATTCTGTTCTGAGAATTAGAGCCGTTCATTGAACAGAAGCGCCTGCAGTTTAATGTGAAATAAAACGTAGCTATTCCCTGGATGATGTTACGGTTTTTCGGAAGCAAGGAGGGCAGAGCCCGGGGGCGAGCAAGGGGTCCCTGCAGGCGGGGGGCTCTGGCAGAGCTCTCGCCGCGCGGGGCGAGCCCCGGCTGTGCGGTGCCGGTCCCTGTCTCTGTCCTTGTCCCTGCCCGGGGCTGTGCCCGCCAGCCCTGGGGCGAAGGCAGCGGGCAGAGCTCGGCCCTTCGCAGAAACTCCTGTCCCGGAGAGCGGGAAGCAGGAAGGGCCTTGCGCTCCGCTGGCCCTGCGGGGGCAGCGGGCAGAGCTCGGTAGAAATAGGTGAACACAGGACCGGGGGACGGCGGCGGGGCGAGCCGGGCGGGGGCTCCGCCGGGTCAGCGTTCTCCCCATGCCCGCGGGGACACGACGGGGGTACCGTGGGGGCTCCGCTCTCCCCGTGCCCACGGGGGTAGCGCGGAGGCCCCCCGCTGTCCGTGCCCCCGGGGCGGAGGGGCCGCCCCGCAGCGCCGGTCCCGCGGGCCCCGCCCCGGCTGACACTCCGCTCCGCTCTGCTCTGCCCGCAGATGGCCGCGTGCGTGTCCCGGCTGGAGCTGTCCGTGTCCTGCCGCAGCCTCCTCGACAGGGACGTGGGCTCCCGGTCGGACCCGCTCTGCGTCCTGCTGCAGGACGCGGGGGGCGGCCGCTGGGCTGAGGTAAGAGCGGCACCGAACACACCGGGTCTCTCCCCTTCCATCCCGTTAGGTTTTGCCAGCGGGTGCCTGACGCATTGAATTCACGTTCTCGGCGGGTGAGCAGTCCCGTTGCCCGCGCTCAAACCTTCAGGGGTTTCATTAGTCGCTCCCTCTTTTGCTCAGAGTTGCATCAGGAGGTTCATTTGCCCGTGACAGTATAGCCTGCCTCAGAGCACACACTCCAGAATAATGTTTCACCAGCCTTTTCCCCCTAATTTTTAGAATGTTCCCCTACGTTAATGTTATTCTCCAATGCTGTTTCCTTCCCTGGTGAATCCCCGAGCACGAGGCATGGTCCGGGGACTTGTATATGATGTTTGCTGGTGCCTGTGCTCAGCTTGTGCAAGCACAAAGCTGCTTGGGAAGACTTGTACTTCTTCCTCATCACCAGCTTTGCTCCTGTGTTTGTGCAGCTGGATCGCACCGAGAGGATCAAGAACTGCCAAGACCCTGAATTCTGCAGAAAGCTGGTTGTGGACTACTACTTTGAGAAAGTGCAGAAGCTGAAATTCGGTGTGTATGACATTGATAACAAGACCATTGATTTGAATGACGATGACTACCTGGGAGGGATTGAGTGCACGCTGGGACAGGTATGTGGAGACATGTGTCAAGTGATCTACAAAGTAGTGAGAAGGGTTTGGGTTGATTACGAAAAATTAGGTGAAAATCTTATTTATCAAAGGCTTTGACACATTCAAATTTGAAAACACACTGTTAAACAGCTTAGTTTGTGTTACTATTGAACGTAGTGAGAAAAATCTGTGTGTCTATTGCAAAATGAGGGTTAGAAATACACATGGTGTGTAATTAATGGCTTAACTTAGGCACCTGCAGTACTAAAGGCAGTCTGGGAGTAAGGAAGCATGGTGCTTGGAGAGCTCTCATGGGCTTTCCTTTTCACAAAGTGAGCATCAGACAGTAAATGTGGGGAAATAAGACTACTGGAGATTCTGTATTTGATTCCCTAGGAGAGGTTTGTATATCTAGGTAGGAGAAGATAAGTGGGGTTTATGTTATTAAAGAAAGACTTGATTGAATAGTATTTTCTGGTTTTAGTAGCTTTTTGACTACTTGTAAAATCAATGCCCCTTGTGTCTCAGCTCCACTTAACTTTGGAGATATGTTTGTGGGCAATTTACAGTGAACTTTGGGGATGTGTTTCCTGGATAGTGAGGCAAGGTAACTTTCAGCCATTTGGGAGCACACACTGATGGTTGCCACTGTTGGAAATGCATTTAAATGTTTTTAGAACTTTTAGAAGACTTGGAAAGTTTTGCACCTGAAGAATAATTCTTTTCCCCTTTGTCTAACTTGATATTTAGATTATCTGTCTTTTAACCTTAGGTTGTGTCCAGCTCAGTGTTCACCCGACCTCTGGAATTGAAGCATGGAAAGCCAGCAGGAAAGGGCACTATAACGGTAAATAAGGTTTTTGTGTGAAAAACTCATGTATTGGCTTGGACAAAGTGACGTTTCTCCTTTTGTGTCAGTGTATCTTCAAATGTTACATATGCACAGGAGAGAGATATTTTTTGGAACTAGAGTTTCTTTCATGGGCAAAGTATGGGCAGAACTCTGATTCCTTGTTTAATTTTTCCCCTCTAAATTTCTGTGACACAGATTTCAGCAGAGGAGATTAAAGATACCAGGGTTGTGTACCTAGAAATTGAAGCCCAAAATTTGGACAAAAAGGTATTGATTTTTTTTAAATTATATTACTTGCTTCTGTATAGTTACAGTTCATTCTTCTTGGCTGGGAATCAATCTGGGTTTACAGACATTCAGCTAAGCAGGTAATCCATGTGTGAGCAAAAGCTCACTGTGTATTTTACTTACAGTGGTGTAGACTGGAGACACAATTTTGTGTTCAAAGCCACAATTTCAAACCAGAAACTCAACAGCTGGGTTTTGGTTTTGGGGCATTGTTTTGGCTTTGGAACATTCTGTATATTAATACAGTTCAGCTACCTCACTGTCTCCAACGAGTACTGTTGCTGTTAAAACTGATCTTTCTGTATTTTCGTTAAAGAAGAGGTGGAAATTTAGGTGTGCTGCTCATTGTTATTTTAAGCCAAAGACCAATCCAGGATTTTAGTGACCTAACTGTTCAGTTAGCAAAATGATGTGATTTATAGGGACAAACATGGTTTGAGGGGGCAGTCTTGGAATTGAAGCTGATAAATTCTGATGACTTTTAAAGTGCAGCAGTTTAAAAGAAAAAAACAAAAGTGAGAAAAGAAAACAAATGTATAGTTTGTTTGACTTTGTGTTTTGTTTGAAGTATTGTGTGCTAATAAGCCAACTCTCTACTCATTTTGGATAAAATATAAGAGGCTGATTACTTCTGCTGGGTTTTGTTCTCAGGATTTCTTAGGTAAATCGGATCCGTTTCTGGAGTTTTACAGGCAGAGTGATGCTGGAATGTGGCAGCTCGTGTACAGATCAGAGGTAGTGTTTCCACACCATGTTTTAACTGAGATGATTAGGCAGTTTAATTCTACTGAGGGTGGGAGTCCCCCTCCTGGTCATGCTTTGCACCAGTGTTGCAGAGAAAGTTGTACTGTATAAAAGGGGTTCTGCTAACTGAGCCTGCAGAAAATTGTTTATTTGTTGCCTGTTGACTGGGTGAAGCTACTGAGTGAGGAGCTGACCATGGACACCAAGTAAGGGGAGTGACTCTCCTCCCTTTCTGGGGTGTTGAGCTGTTTGGTTGGCTTGTGTCTAAAATTTAACTTAACCCTGAACATCAAACTTTCCTTTCTTACAGAGCTTGGCTCTTGATACATGTCAGGGTTGAGCTGCCTGAGGCTGTTCTTAGCTTGCCATGCAGAGCCCTCATGTCATGTTTCTCAGTGCCTTGCGTGCTGCATCCCTCACGTGACATTGTGCTGAAATTTTTTTAAGGTGATCAAGAACAACTTAAATCCATGCTGGAGGAAATTCAGTGTTCCCTTGCAGACGTTCTGTGGCGGAGATTTTAATAAACCTATCAAGGTACAGCCTTCAGAAATCCTCTTTGTTGTTACAAGTCTTCTGTTCTCTGTTGATGCTAATTATGAGTTATGAGGCTGTCTAGTCATATTTACATTTTTAGATTGCCTTTCTAGAATTGTAGTGTGGCAGGTAAGTGACCACATTCTCTTAAACATGAAGTCTTAAAACATTATGAATTGTCAAGTTGAGAAGCCAGGAAATGCAGAGGTGACACAATTTCTAATGATTAGTCACAAGAAGAATTATAACTGGTTTTCTTTTTCCCACTGTTCTGGGCAGGATTCCAGGTTGGGCTTTAGTGATGGTGTCTTGTTTGTTTTCTGGATTCTTTTTTTTGTTTTGTTTTGGCAAATTTGCGGGTTTTTTTGGTTTTGTTTGTTTGGTTTGTTTCTTTGGTTTGGTTTTTTTTTGTTTTTTTTTTTTAATTTTTACTTTCTACCACTGTTTCTAAGTTAACTGAGAAGCTCACAGATTTTGGACAAGCTTGGGATACTGACACTGAGAGGACCCTAAGGCAGTTGTGACATCCATCCATTCAGGACACTGACCAGCTTCTTCCAGCTCTTTTTCTATCTGTTTCAAGTAGAAATCTAGTTTTGAGTCAGAACCACAATTCCCTGTGGTCTTGTATATGATGACTAATTCTCTCTGGTCCTGACTTAAGGAGGTGGTAGCAGAAAAATGACATCTTTTAATATGTTTGTACAAAAGAAAATCTGATAACAACTTAATTTGTTAATTTTCTTCTAAACAATGCATTGATAACATAAAGGCATTTAAATCCATAGGTAGTTCTGTGTGAGTATAGTTTCTCTCTGCTTATCCAACACCTAAATACTTTGCATTTGCAGATTTTTCCTGTTTCATCCTGTCTTTGAAGAAAGCTCATGCTGGAAGCTTGATCTGGAAGGTTGAGCAAAAAGCATGTGTGCTAATGTTTCTTGTATGCAGTATGGCAGGTCCAAAGAATTACTGATATTACTAAACTGGAAATAGGTGTTCCTATGTGCTGGGCTAATTGATTGATACCAGTGTTCTAAGTGGTGTTTTGTGAGCTTTTATTGATGAGGAATCAACCGTCTTAGATCAGAAAAAAGTCCCCTGGTGCAAAAGTGAGCAGCAGATGTGTAAAGGAGATGGCTAAGAGATGCATGTTTGTCAGAACTGTCACAGCATGGCATGGTTTACACGTTCTGCTTTCTGGGGTTGTATTTGCTGTAGCCCAAAAATATTTGTATTGTTGTTTTGTTTGTTTGTTTTGCTGAAGCTTTTTGTGCTTTGAAATTCGCTTTGGAGTGACCTGCTTCTTCAAAAGGATTGATTTTTGCTGTTAGTTCATTTGAGCCAAAAGTCTTGATGCGTGTGCACATAATCTATTAAGTTTCCCAATTCAGCTGTGAAAAAGGCTTAAACTGTTCTTGTCCTTAGCAGGCTGGGGAAGTCAGTCAGTCAGGCAGGTGCTTCACTAGAAACACTGAAGAACGTAATATTGCACTGGTGCTTTATTTTTCATCTGGTGTTTGCCCCTCTTATTTGAGGCTTCAAAAATTTGCATGGGAGCCATACTGCATGAAGTGCTGGTTGTCAGTGAAGGGAGAACTTGAACTTCAGCACAGCGGGAACAGCTGTTTTGGTGTATCCCTTAAACATCAGCTTTGCCAGCTGTGTGTGAGGATTAAGTACAGAGTGTGTGTGGGAACATAAATCTTTTGATCAAATGCTGGCTAGTATTGTGGTAATTCTTTCTTCATTGCGATGGAGAGCGATGTTCTTGTTCTCTATTAAGAACAGGTCAGATTTCTGACACAGCCTGATCTTTGTGACAGTTTTGTTAAAAATAAGGGCAAGTGAAAGCAGCGTCTCACCCCTGTAATTATTTAAATGGAAGTAGCAAATGCAGCAAATAGAAGCAGCAAAATAGGAATTTGTGGGTGTTGCTATTCACGAGTTTGATGGCATATACACAAAAGCAAAACCATTTTCTGTGAGTTTTAAAAGTTCTTCCTTTCTGCCTGCTGTGGTCCATAAATATTGGACAGTTCATTTGCGAAGAAGTAGTCAGGGAATAACCCCATACAGCCTCCTGCAGTATTGGAGGGTTCTGTTTGCAGCAGCACAACTCTCTGGGCTGCCCACGGTGAATCTTGGCCAGTTGTAGAAAACCCTTGTGTAAAGAGGTTTGTTTTAAGCCATACCATGCTGTGAACTAATAACAAAACTGATCCTAAATGTAGTTCTCTTGGCATGGCTGTGAGGGGGAGCAGGAGCAGGAGGGAGGGGAGAGGAGCTGCATGGGGGTGGCAGCTGCTGAATTCCCTGCAGCTCTCCATGTGTACTGGTCTGAAGGAAACCCTGCACTGGGAATCTGCACCCTGTGTTCTGCACAAGAGTCTCCTGCCTTGGCCTCCCTGGCACGATCCAGTTGCTTTTGGGTGATGTGCAAACATCAGAGTTGTTGAGAGAAGGGGGAATGGAGTTCAGGCAGAAGGGGTGGGAGTTGCTTTGTGGTGTGTGCAGAAGGGCTGGGATGGGTTGGAAAGGATGAAGGGAGAGAAGGGGGCACAGTCATTAGGGTATCTTGTTTCCCCATTAAGGCACTGGAGTAGGACATGGTGCTTCCCATTTAGGTGACTACTTTAGGCCATAGTTCACCTGGCTGGTTGTACCGGTTTTCCATTTATACCAGTGGAAGATCCCTAGTAGATCCAAATAGTCCAAAAAGAACCCTGTCTCAAATTCAGATATCTAGCCATTGACTTTGACATCTTTATCCAATCTTGTCCCATTGTCCTGAGGAGAAGGCTGTCCCTGTGCTTTATACTGGCATAACATCAATTTCTGGGTTTCTAAAGGCAGATCTTAGAAAGAGCTTTTGAATCTGTGTGTCATGTGAGCTTCAGCAGGGGAGGAGGCAGCTGCTTGTAGCTGTTTCTTAGTTGCCTGCTTCTGGAATTCTTGTGTTCTGCAGTCTTGGCATGGATTGTTAGAAATGCTCTTTATCAGTGGTTTTGTGGAGAGCTAAACATATGAGACACCATATCTCACCATGGTTGCTGTGAGCCATAGCTATTAGTATATTTTTATTAGCAAATGCATTGCTCTTTTGCATTGTCTAGTTCTGAAGCTTTCGTGCTCATTTAAACATGACTGGTTATTAATGAAGTACTTCAATTTGGGTGGTATAAGGTGCAGAAAATGATAGACTTAACTGTTTCATGGAAATTGCAATTTCCTTGTAAATTGATTGTATTGTTGGACTAATAAAAAGAGCATATTCAGAAAGTGCTTAGATAAGGAAGTTTTAATTGCTTCTTCCCATTACCTCACTGGCATGTCTTGCACTGAATGATCTCGGATTTGCACATCTGGGCTGTGGAATATTGGGAGGTTTTTAATGTTTCTTTTAAATGTTTATTTACTTATTTAATATTTTATATTTAAACCAGGGAAAGATTTTATTTAGAATTTTCACTGTGCATACTTTTAACGGGTGAGAAAGTGAATGTGTTCCTCTTTTTGAGATTTGCCCTGGGTGTGTGTCTTTACTCCTGGGTTTCAGCTAGTGGTGTGGCCAACACCCCTGGCTCTGGTGGGGTTGGGGAGTTCAGCAGCACTGCTGCAAAGGTGTCAGGCAGAAGAGATGGGGCGGGGAACAGTGGCTGCTCCCCCTAAAGAAGGACAGCCATTGCCTGCTCCCCTGTCCCTGCAGGTGCAGTGTGCATAGCCTGCTCCCTTGTCCCTTGCAGTGTCCTTGTCCTGCTCCCTGTCGCCACAGGTGCAGTGTCCCTGTCCTGCTCCCTTGTCCCTTGCAGTGCCCATGTCCTGCTCCCTTGTCCCTGCAGGTGCAGTGTCCATGTCCTGCTCCCTTGTCCCTGCAGGTGCAGTGTCCATGTCCTGCTCCCTTGTCCCTGCAGGTGCAGTGTCCATGTCCTGCTCCCTTGTCCCTTGTCCCTGCAGGTGCAGTGTCCCTGTCCTGCTCCCTTGTCCCTTGCAGTGTCCATGTCCTGCTCCCATGTCCCTTGTCCCTGCAGGTGCAGTGTCCATGTCCTGCTCCCTTGTCCCTTGTCCCTGCAGGTGCAGTGTCCCTGTCCTGCTCCCTTGTCCCTTGCAGTGTCCATGTCCTGCTCCCATGTCCCTTGTCCCTGCAGGTGCAGTGTCCCTGTCCTGCTCCCTTGTCCCTTGCAGTGTCCATGTCCTGCTCCCATGTCCCTTGTCCCTGCAGGTGCAGTGTCCATGTCCTGCTCCCTTGTCCCTTGCAGTGTCCTTGTCCTGCTCCCTGTCGCCACAGGTGCAGTGTCCCTGTCCTGCTCCCTTGTCCCTGCAGGTGCAGTGTCCATGTCCTGCTCCCTTGTCCCTTGCAGTGTCCATGTCCTGCTCCCATGTCCCTTGTCCCTGCAGGTGCAGTGTCCATGTCCTGCTCCCTTGTCCCTGCAGGTGCAGTGTCCATGTCCTGCTCCCTGTCGCCACAGGTGCAGTGTCCCTGTCCTGCTCCCTTGTCCCTTGCAGTGTCCATGTCCTGCTCCCTTGTCCCTGCAGGTGCAGTGTCCATGTCCTGCTCCCATGTCCCTTGTCCCTGCAGGTGCAGTGTCCATGTCCTGCTCCCTTGTCCCTGCAGGTGCAGTGTCCATGTCCTGCTCCCTTGTCCCTGCAGGTGCAGTGTCCATGTCCTGCTCCCTTGTCCCTGCAGGTGCAGTGTCCATGTCCTGCTCCCATGTCCCTTGTCCCTGCAGGTGCAGTGTCCCTGTCCTGCTCCCTTGTCCCTGCAGGTGCAGTGTCCCTGTCCTGCTCCCTTGTCCCTGCAGGTGCAGTGTCCATGTCCTGCTCCCTTGTCCCTGCAGGTGCAGTGTCCATGTCCTGCTCCCATGTCCCCGCAGGTGCAGTGTGTGGATCACGACAGCGATGGCTCCCATGATCTGATTGGCTTGGCGCAGACGACGCTGGCGCAGGTGCAGACGGCTGGCCCCGGCTCCCCGGTGAGCTTCTTCTGCCCCTGCTCACTTAATCCCCAATTCAGGCTTTCACGAACCCTTCCTAACACTGACCTCAGAGATGCACTTTAAGTTGTTGCCTCCAAACATGAATATTTCTGTCTGTATCTTTATATTATTAAGCCAGCATCTGTGAAAAATGGTATGGGAATTACATTTCTTTATTTCTTTGGATTCTGTTACCATTCCTATTTCTAAAGGCATCCTTGAACCTGTTGTCTGCTGGTTGCCAGCCACTTTGCCCAGCAGTTCATCCTGCTTCAGCCTCTGCTGAGTCCAGTGGAAATAAAAGTGTTGGTGCTGTAACAGATGAGTCCAGAGGCACAGCTTGGCTTACATGTTTGTGCTGGAGCTGGTCACCCTCACAAGTGCTCTGGTTGCCTTGCCAGCTAACTGAGCAGCAGTCCTTCCAAGGGGCACTCTTCTTACCTTGTTCTAGTCATCCAGTCTAGAATAGATTGAGTCACATGCTGGTGCTGCTGGTTTGGGTCTATTGTCTGCAGTGAAAACCTGACATGTCATTCTCCTGGGGGTGTTTCACCTGAATTCAGGCAGATGTATTCACACATAGGGTATAGCCCAGGATGAGTCATGTGGCAGCCAGCTTGATTTTTGTGGGTATAATCCAAAGCTGGTGGAAGGTTCTTGCCTTTTTCCCTGGCCTGTGTGAAACCAAGCAGTTAAACACTGGTGCTGGGAGCCCATGGTCTGGATTTTCTGGCCTCCCTACCCCAAGATTTTGCCTCATCTGCCCAGTGCTGGTGGCAAAAGTATCCCATTTTTAGTTCATCAGACAGCAGCCAAAGTAGTTGCAGACCTTTTCAAAATTAAATTTCTGAATTCTGCTGGGTATTTGGGTAACTCTAAAATTGTGTGATGTGTGACTCCATTCTGTTTCCATAATTTGTTCTGCTGTAAGTGCAGGCATTTTGGAACTTGATTCTTCCATGCTGTCTTTCTGTAGGTAGAATTTGAGTGCATTCATCCTGAGAAAAAACAAAAGAAAAAGAGCTATAAAAACTCTGGCATTATTAGGATAAAATCCTGCAAGGTAGGAAGATCTTTGTTGGGGTTCTTTTGCTTTTTTGTATTCTGATCATAATGAAATGGTAGGTGTAACACTGTCTGTCTGTTCCTGTAGATTGAGACAGAATATTCATTTCTGGACTATGTGATGGGAGGCTGCCAGATTAACTTTACGGTGAGTTGTTTCCCCACTGCTTGTCTTGGTGGATGACAGGATGAGCAGTGAGGCTGTGTACTTTCATTGGCAACACGAATGACTGCAAATGCAGTGTGAGTTTACCGTGACGAAGACTGCAAAACCCAAATACTACTATATCTTTACTTTTTGTGGTCTAGTAGCACTTTAATGGAGCGCTTCTTAAACTTCTTTTGAGAAATTGGTTCAATCTGTCAGTGGAAAGGTGGGAAAAGGGATGCAGGCTTGTGTGCCTGTTCCTGTGTAGGGCTGCTGTGTGCCTGGGAGGAAGGGAGCTGTGTGGGCCTGAGCCAACCCTGTTCCTGGATGTGGTTAGTTCTCCTATTTGCTTGTGGTGACGTGTCAGTGACTTGCTGCCGTCATCTTGACTGATTAGGTGGGTGTAGACTTCACTGCCTCCAATGGAGATCCCAAGTCACCAGATTCTCTTCACTACATCAGCCCCGATGGGATAAATGAGTACCTGATTGCCATCTGGAGTGTGGGAAGTGTAGTCCAGGACTATGACACGTATGTAATGATCTGGAGCAATCCAGTCACCTCACCAAAAGTGTGTCACAGTGGATCAATGCTCATAGCTTGTTCCAGACTTGTTGCATTTTAGTGACTGAGGGGCTGCCTGTCCTTGGGAGATCCCTTAAGGAGCTGCTACTGATTCCTCTTGTTTCTGTCAGTGCCAGGGCAGGCAATGTCAACCCTTCATAATTTGGCATCCTTGCTTGGCTTGTCCCTCCTGCTCTACCCTGGGTCCCTCACTGCAGCTTTAGTTGGTTACTGCTCTCTCGTTGCTGATGGTGCATTGCAAACCTGAATGTCTTATTTGATTCAATGGGAACATGTTTGTCTGCTCTGCCCCGTAGCCAGGCCGGGGTTGGTCTGGCTTTTCTCCTGCTTCAAAATCTCCCGAAAGTCCTGTCAGCTGCTGCACTGAAGGAAATTCTGTAACTGTCGAGGCCAAGCCTGAAACCCTTGGGTACCTGGTGCCTGACCATGGGCAGCAAGATGATGTACCAATTCCTTATGGCAGGAATTCAGTCTTGGTCTCCAGCTGCTTTCCGTGAATAAAACAGAATTGAGTTACTAAAGAATTGCTCTTTCTCATTTCTTGTTGTTGCTCTTTCTTTCCAGGGACAAGCTGTTTCCTGCGTTTGGGTTTGGAGCTCAGGTTCCTCCTAGCTGGCAGGTAGGGCCTTCTCAATGCTGGACACTTGTTCTGTCTATGTCTCCATTCCCTAACTGTAATGTCCCCTTTCCCAGGTATCTCATGAGTTTGCTTTGAACTTCAACCCCAGCAACCCTTATTGCCAAGGTGAGGACACCTCTTTGTTAATAATGTCACTGAGAGGGACAGATGTTGGAAATGTTGTTATTTTTTAACTGGTGAAAATCAGATGCAGCACCAAGACATGGGGTAGATCTGTTCTCACCTAGTCGCTGACAAGAGCAGATGTGTGTTGTTGCAGACTTCTGTGCAGACTCCATAAGCTCCAGTGAAAGGGTCTAGATTTAATTTTGTTAGTCTGTACTAAAATTTGTGTTCCTTCAACTTGGTTCCTTCTGCCAGGTTGCAGTGGATTCAGCTCAGCAGTGTGCCTGTGCTCGTCACACTTCCAGAGCCACCACCTGCTGGGGCTGTTAGAAACCAGGGTTACTCCACCAGCAGTGTGGCTATATGTGCATATGTTTGACTGCTCTCTTTTACAGTTTGTCTTAAAATCTTGGGGTTTTTTCTAGTCATCTTCAGTGGAGGTTGCTTTGGCTTATTTTGGGTTTGCATGGCAACGTTTTGGTAGTGGGTCTGCAGGGGTGGCTTCTGTGAGAAGCTGCTGGAAGCTCCTCCTGTGTACAATGGAGCTGATGCCAGACAGACCTGCTGCTGGCCAAGGCCATCAGTGATGGTGGTGGCACCTCTGGGATAACAGATTTAGGGAGGGGAGAAAAACCCCAGTGCATAAGCAGTTGGAAGGAAGGAGTGAGTGTGTGTGAAAGGAACAACTCTGGAGACACCAAGGCTGGTAAAGCAGGAGGTGTTCCAGGCACTCGAGCAGAGATTCCCCTGCAGCCTGTGGTGAAGACACAGGTCACCTGTGCCCCTGCAGCCCATGGAGGCCCTACCCTGGAGCAGTCTGTTCCTGAGGACTGGTGGGCACATGAAAGGGTATAGGAAGGCCGCAATCCCTATGCTCTTTCCTGGTCACCTCTCTTCGTTTCAGCTGTCTATGCATTTGCTTCTTTCCTTGTCGTTTGACCAGTAGGTCCTGACTCAGACATGCTGGTCTCTTGTCTTCCTTGCCCTATTTTTTGCTCTTGTGCTCTATGGAAGACTTCTTTAAAAGTCTGCTGGCTCTGCTCCTCTCCCGTGTCCCCAGGGGCAGTCTCCCAGGGGATCCCACTATCTCCCTGAAGAGCTGGAAATGCGCTTTCCTAATGCTCAGGGGCCTAACTTTACTCCATACCTGTCCCATATTCCTCAGGACTGCAAACTCCACCAGTGCATGATCACTGCAGCCCAGGTTGCCCCTGATCTTCATGTTCCCAGTTACCTCATTGCGTTGGTGACCAGCACATCCAGTAGTGCATCCCCTCTGGTAGGGGTGTTGATTACTGGGGTCAAGAAGTTGTCCTCTTTGCATTCCAGAAGGCTCCTGCATTGCCTATAGCTCACTGTGCTACTTTCCCAGCAGATGTCAGGATGGTCCAAGTCCCCCAGCAGGACAAGAGCCTGCAAGCACAGCTCCTCCTGTAGCTGGAGCAGGAAGACTTCATCAAACAGGCTTCTCTTGACCAGCTGGGTTCTAGGAGACCCCAATCACTAAGTTTCCTTTGTTGCCTCAAACTTCCATTTTTACTCACAGCCTTTTGACCTGCTCATGGCTGTTCTTCAGAGACAGCTCTTCACACTCACAGACTCACATACTATTCTGAGTTGGAAGGGACCCACAAGGATCATCAAGTCCAACTCTTAAGTCAATTGTCTGTATAGGGGATTGAACCCATGACCTTGATGTTATTACAACCAGGTTTTAACCAACTGAGCTAATCTCAGGGTCTTACCTCTTGAGGTAGAGTGCAACTCCTCCACCTATCCTTTCTCCCCTGTTCCTTCTGAACAGCCTGTAGCCACTGACTGCTGCACTCCAGTTATTGAATTAGTTCAGTGTTACCAAGTTTCAGTAATGGCAACCATGGTACCTTTCCAGCAGCACAGTGCTTCCTTCTCCTCCTGCTTGTCACCATGCTGAGTGTGTTGGTGTGAAGGCGCCTCAGCTGGGCTATTGGCTGTGTCACCTTCCTGGAGGAACAGCTTGGCATTTCATTGAGATAATTTTCTGGTGTTTCCCTGTTGGTTTTTACTACCTTAGGAGTTTCTGGCTCATCTCTGTAAGTCTGGAAGTGTGCTCCAGTGCAGCTTGCACACTTCAGAGTCAGCAGGGTATAGATGCACTTCAACTGGGGTATGGATTTCACTCCCAACACTGGCATGTTGGCTCATCTCTGCCAAGCCTGGTCTTACCCCCTCCACCCTTCAAAACTAGTTTAAAGCCCTCTCAGTCAGCCCTGGCAACTCACAGGCCAGAATCCTGAGCTTTGTGATGTTAGAGGCACAAAGAGTGATGTGTGAAGAATGTAGCATGGGGGAGAAATGTGCAAATCTGATCTCTGCAGCTGTCCAATGGTTTCATCTCTGCTTCCTGTATTTCCTGTTATCCTGCTGCTTATTTGTGCTTCAGGAGTTCACCGCTGTCTGAGTTATCCTTTGGCTGTTTAGTAATGCTTGTAAAATAATAACTGGAGTTATTGTGGGGCTCCTGTGGCAGCTTTGCTTCCTTGTGTTGCAGGGATCCAAGGAATAGTGGATGCCTACCGCCAGATCCTGCCTCAGATCCGACTCTATGGCCCAACCAACTTCTCTCCCATCATAAACCACGTGGCAAGGTTTGCAGCGCACTCCATGCAACAAGGAACTGCTGCAGTGAGTGCAAGGCCTTTACTGTGGATCTGCTTTGGGTTCATGTTTCTGTTTTCCATGTTTATGATGGGATAGAATGGAGTGGTAAAGTGATGTCACCTTCCTTCCTTAGAATCCCAAGTTTGCCCTCTCTTACCAGCCTACAGAGAGGCTGTTGGTGCTCTCTTGGTACATACTGATAGGAACCTAAACTGGGTAGTCTTTGACATTAGTTTCATTGCTCCAGTGACACTTACTTCTCTCTGTCCCAGTTTGCTGGCACTGTACTTGTTGTAGCAGTGTACAGGGATGCTGTGTTGGCTGTTAGATCACCTGGGTTCTGATGGATTTTGAATGACTCTGTTTTGACAGACTAATCAGAAGGAATTTTGACATGCACTCTGCTGCTTGTTTTCTTGTCTAGCTGTGTCAGTTTTTTTGGTACTATTTATGATTGTGAATACATTGAATACATTTCCTATGCTGTGAGGCACTTGGGGTAGGGAGATCCATTTCTTACATTTCTGAGAGTATTTTTTATCCTTCACAATGCTTCAGGGGAATCTTCTCAATTTTCCTTAGGTGTTAAATATCTCTGCTTTTTCAGATTGAAAGCTAACTATTTAAATAAAGAGTCTGTCAGCAGTGGGATACAAAAATAGTGACACTTGTGTTAACTGTGTTTGGGAATTGAAAATTTAGTTTTATTTTCATTGTGCTCCCCTCATTTTAAGTCTGTAGATAGCTGCTATTAACACCAGTTGCTTATTTCAGAACCAGTTATCAAACCTTAGTTTCTGGAAAAGGATGGAAATTTTAAATGCTTTACCACACTAATGTGTTGGTTTGAAGTACTTCTTTCTGCCTAGAAAAGCTCCTGTATTCTTCCCCTCATATTATCTCTAGGGTGCCTTTGTCTCGTGTTATTTGTCACTGCTGTGTTTTGAGATTTTCTAGTACTTAGAATACTTGTAATTTAAATTATTAGTAACAATGAAAAGAAGACTTTTTGACTTACACTGCAGCGATATTAAATATCTACGGTCTTTCTGAGACATTGGTCAGTAAAACAGCACCCATCAGTGCTTTGTGTGCAGCTGTGTTGATCTAGTAGTACTTTTCATCTCTACTTTTTGCCAATGGATATAACTGTTCTTTACAAATAGAACTTAATCCTTTATCTTTTTTCTAGTACAGAGGAAGCCTGAAGTGCACACAGAAGATCATTAGGCATGGGAAAAAATGAGGATTATCATAAGTTTCTTTTGTCTTACCCACAGCAGCATCTGCTTTCTTTCTTAGCAAAGACATTGCTCTATTTACCTTCAGTTATGTGAGCTTTGGTGTTGAAATACCTAACTGGGTGTTTCCTAATGTTTTTCAGCACTACTATGTCTTGCTGATCATCACAGATGGAGAGATCACTGACCTGGACCAAACCAGGCAGGCGATTGTCGCTGCCTCCAAGCTGCCCATGTCCATCATCATTGTCGGTGTTGGCGAGGCCGATTTCAAAGCTATGGAGTTCCTGGATGGGGACAATGGTGTCCTGAAATCTGTGACAGGAGAGCCAGCTACACGTGACATCGTCCAGTTTGTGCCCTTCAGGCAGTTCAGACAGGTGAGCCGTGTTTACCTGCAGAGCAGCCCTGGTGCCAGCAGCACACAGCCTGGGAGTGCCCAGCAGCTTGGCAAGGCAGCAGGCTGTGTGCTCAGAGTGCTGCCCGTGCTGCTCATGCCCAGGGAGCTGTTTGTTCCTGTGTCACAGCCCAGTGCCTCACTGTCTTGCAGCTTTCTCTTAAAGAGCCCTCCCTCGCTGCATCACTGATTCTGTGTACTGTCTCTTGGCTGTCGCAGGGTTAAAGGGAATGTTCTTGCTCCTGGGCTGCAAACGTTTAGGCAAGGAACCCAGATCATGTTGTCAGTCTCTGATATTAAGTCCCCTGGGTAACTGAACTTCCCTGCTGTTGAAAGCAGTCCTGTCATTCCCAACTCCCACTGCTGACACTGCTGGTGCACAGTGAATTGGGTCAAAGAGTGAGTCAAATTAAAACTCGAAATAACAGACATTGCTGGTCACCTGGGCAGATTTGCTCTCAGGTCAGGGCCATATGAAGGCTGTGTGAGTCTGGGGTTGAGATGGGAGCCAGTGGTTTTCATCAGCACTGCTGACTGAGACTGACTGGAAGTGCTCCTAAAGATGTTGCAAGCAACTCTTAAAACAGGGAGTGAGCGTGGCAAGTGGGGACTGCGCTCTGAATTCTGTAAGAGAGCCTTTCCCTGGGCTGACAAATCCTTTCTGTGCCATATTTCTGATTTGTTCTCCCTTCTTTCCTTCCAGGCTCCCCGGGAAATGCTTTCTCAGGTGGTTCTTGCTGAAGTGCCCAAGCAGTTGGTGTCCTTCTATAAATGGCAGGGGTGGCCCCCGCTGAAACCACCGGAAACCAAGGCCGTGTAATTCAGGCCTGGTCTGTCCCACTGGGTGAAGAGCTGCCTGCACCCACGCTCTCCCTGGCACACCATGGATGCTTTGAGCCTTGAGATTGCACTGTTCACACAGCTTACTTCACCTGCTTGTGCTCTGAGTCTGATCTTTCCTATTCCTAAATGGAAGAAATGTAAATGCAGGAAAACCCCCCAACTACTGGAAGTTTTTGTCACAGAGAAATCCACCTTGTTGGTTTCCCACCTTGCAGCAGTGTCACGTTGTGGCACAGCACACCAGGCAGCACTGCTTGGCACAAGCTGCTTGCCTTGGGGTGGGCCTGGCATGGAGCTCCTCTCTCAGCACTGCTGGGCTGGGGGCAGGAGTGTCACGCCCACAGTTACTGGAATGACACTCTCCATGTGCTCCTTGATAGGTGTTTTTCTTCTGTCAAGCTACCCTGGAAATGGGGACCCTTCTGTCCTGGATGTGACCAAAGACTTCTGCTTGGATGCCTGAGGTAGTTCCTGTTGTGCCTTCATAAAGTGCCAATATATTTTTTATATGTAGAGGTTTATTTTTGAATTTCAGTGGTCATACTTTGCTAGTTTTTTCATCACGTTTTTCTATTACCAAAATTTGCTTCTGTGATGAGCTTCTGCTTGGAGCCATTGTTACAGCTTAAGAACTCTGGACTTGATTTATGAGGAATCCATGAGGATTAATCTGTAATTAAGTGAGTTGGAGTGGGATTAATGAGTCACATTAATGTGACTTTACAAATTCAGCAGCTGGAAACACTAAAGTGAAGATGGTTTGAGTTATTTCTTTATGTCACACAAGTTACAACATGAAGAAGTAGCTGTCTGTGGAACTCCAGAGGTGCTTCCTTGTCCTCAGGAGTGTGAAGTGTGCATTGCATGGTCTGGGGACTGGAGAACAGGCACATCATAGCAATGCACAATTGCTTTGAGCAACAGGAGTTGATCGTTCATTTCAGAATAGAGGTAAAGAAACTTGGGCTTGTCATTGCTCCACAAGTGGTCATCACTTTCAGTTACATAAATAAATAATCTGCTTTGACTTATTTAATATGTCTGGACTCCTGTTTTCTTCCTGGACTTTTGCTTTCCAGCAATGTGGCTGGTGGTGTTTCAGCATCTGAGTGAGGCTCTGTTGAGTGCGATCCAAAAAAAGCAGAGCCAGTTGTCCATCACTGTTAATTTTGTTCCCTGTTAATTGCTAAGACTGCTGAATCCTGCAGCCCTGTCCTGCAGTAAGATGCGCTGTTTCTTTACTTGTCTGTTCTACCAGATAAACCACGAAAGGGTGAGAATACAATGGCTGACTGCAATGGTAATCCAGGCCCTGAAACTGCCAAGTTACAAACCTGTGTGAAGGCAGAACCTGGGGCTGAACTCTCATCCTAAACTAGACTAGTCATTCTGGGTAGACTCTGCCATCAAACTATCATTACATAGCTTGTGCTTGAAGGGCTGTGGGGCTTGGACCACTGCTGAGCCAAGATGAATCTGTGCTGGTTTTTATTCAAACCTGGTTCTGATCATGGTGTGCTTGCCCAGGTTAAACAGGCAGCAGCCAGCTTCCTCTAGAGAAAGCTGGACTGTCTTTCGTGATACCTAGCTTGCAGCACCCTATTTTCTTGCACTTCTTGTGCTTTCTAAGTCTTGCACTTCAAGACTTAGTCTTGAAGAAACCAAGCAACCTCTCTTTTTGAGTGGCTGTTGAAACTGAAATGTATTACAAGTGTGGAAGAGAGGGAAAACTGCCATGTCTTCCCTGAGAAACTGCAGTGTGCTTGAGAACATCCTTTACTCGTGTTTTCAGCTGCTTGCAACCTGTAGACAGAGCTCTCCTTCCCTGTGTTGTGCCTACAGGAAACCTAAGGTTGGTTTTTTGTGTGTGTATATTTTGAAATCCTTTTTGCCTCTCCTTTTTAAACCTCTGCCAGCTCCCACTAAGAAGGAAGAGAGTGAATCCTCTGTGCTGTGTCTCTGCCCTGTGAGGAGGGAAGTCACTGTTCTGCAGTTAGCCACGGTGTTTCCAGGTGCTGGACTCATTGATGGTAGGCGAGACCTTCCCTGTTTTGGGGAGGAAGATGCCAAGGTGTGGCAGAGGCAGGTCTGAGGAAGTTTCTTTCCATGTGGGAGCAGAATTGGAGGAGATGCTCTTTATCCACAGGTTAGTGGCTGAAACATGAGCAGGAAAAGGGACATAACTGTGGTTGTCACTTGAGAACAAGAGCTACATGGTTGTGGGCCTGGGTGAAAAGCCTTGGAAGCTGCTGACCTGGGATGGCAGTTTTGCCTGTTTTCTCTTTGTTGACTCTCCCCAGGACACCAGGTTTTAGAGGAAGTGCAGATAGTTGCTGGGCACTTTGGTGGAAGGCTGGCAGGTCTGTCTCCTGCCACGTGCTGCCTTGGGTGTAGCTGGAATGCAGACTGGTGGCATGGCTGTTGCTGGAGTTAGGGGAGAGGTCAGGTTTGAGCTCAGGTTACCTTCCTCAGGAGAAGGTGTGTTCTCACGCAAGTCCCTGCTCTCTGCCGTGTGTGTCCCCCCCCCTCCCCCCGTTTTCACTGTCATGGTTTATCTCTGGTGAGCACAGGGAACACCCCAGAAAGGCTCTTCACCTTGGCCTTGACCAAGATTGAACAAGCAGCCTTGTACATGTGATCCCCAAAGGTATTTCAGCCTCAGGGCTTTGTATAAACCAAAAGCTGTTGCACGTGCGAGCTCAACTGTGGAGGGTTCCTCTTGCTTCCTGGACATCTGGCAATAAATATTGGTGACATTTCATGGCAGGCTATGCCACACTACCCAACAGCTCCCTCCTCTATGGGAGATTGTGCTCCATCCCCCTTCTTTGCTCAGAAAACTGATTGGGCTAATGCCTTTCCTTGGGGTCCAAAGCCTCCGGTTCCCTCGGGACTGTTTTGCTAAAAAAGGCACTGTCTTTGTAAGACTGCTCCAGGTATTTGAGGAAGCCACACAAACTCCACGGGGATATGCTATCTTTTCACCTTTGAGCAAGTACCAGATCCGATCAGCTGCATCATACTTTTGTGGTCTGGATGTCTCATGAAACTGCCAAAATTGCACTCCTTGCCCCTCTCCAGCCATGACTGGGTGCGGGGTCAGTACACTGAGCTTTCTGTGCTGCCCTAAACTGATGGGTTTGCTTATTTGGGTTCACAAAAGCAGTGCCAGTATCTGCCAGCCTGCTGTGTTCTGTTGCTGCCTGGTGATGCAGGTGAAGCTGCATCCTCCCCCCATGGCATGCTGGTGTGCTTCTGTCACCGCCAGCGCCGCTTCCCAGGTGCTCCAGGAAGCGCCTGTGCAAGAGGGGAATGAAGGGAACAGCTGCAGGGCTTACTTCGAAGCAGCTGGCATTGAACAGGTATGATTCACTCCCTGGTGTTTGTGGAGCTGTATGAGCCACCCTGGCCTGCTCCACGCACCCTGTATGGCATAGGTGGGTGCAGGTGTTTGATGCTGGCTACTGAGAGGGAGAACCAGGCCTCTAGCAGAAAGAAGTGGTCTCCAAATTCTGCTCAGCTCAGGATCGTTTGGTTGTTTTAATCTGGCCCGAATCTGTGCTCTTGTCAGGGCTCTGGCATCTCTCCTTACCAGCTCTCATGCAGCTGAGAGGAGCTGTCTCAGGCCCAGGGCGTGCAGGGGCAAGCACAGCCAGCCCCTGTCACCGTGTGCCCCAGGTCTCCCTCTTCCCCCTCCTTGTGAGAGGGCTGGGGCAGGACCCTGTGGAGCTGCTGAAGCTCCTGCCCCACTGCCGGTGGGTTTTGCTGCATGACTGTTCCTGCAGAGGGCTAGCAGCTGTCCCCGCAGTGCTCTGGCATCCCTTGGGCTGTGGAACCCGGCGGGTCCCTGCCGAGGGGCTGCTAAGCACATGCTGCTTCCTCATGGCAGTGGGACCCAACCCTCACAACCTGAGGGCTGTGGTGAGCGCCCCAGGGGGCTGCCCTTTCCTACCCTCCCTCTGTTTGCTTTGGAGGGTTTTAACTACAGGAGCCGTGCCAGGGAAGGCGCAGAGCTGGGGTAACTGAAAGCAGAGCCAGGCTCTGTCCTTGTTGCAGCGCTCGGAGTGGTGTCTCCCAGTCCCGCTTGCAATCGTCAGGAATCAGCCCCGAGCTGCGGCGTGGCCGTGTGATGGACGCGTTCAGTTCTGCCGCTTCCAGCCCGGCACCGAAGAGCACCTGCTGCTGTGCTGCACCAGCCGGGAGCCCCGTGTCCCCGGGGCAGTGCAGCCAGGGCTGCCCCACCCTGCAGGGGCTGCCCGGCACGCGGGGTGCCGGGGCGTGGAGCGTCCGGCCGGCCGGACCGGCTGGGTGAGCTGGGGCTGAGTCACGGCTGGCGGGGCGGGCCGGGCCGGGCGGGGACAGTGGAGCCGGCTGTGTGCGGTGCCAGCTCTGTGCAGTGCCGGAGCTCTGTGCAGTGTTGGCTCTGTGGAGTGCCGGAGTTCCGAGACCGCTGGAGTTCCGTGACCACCGGAGCTCCGTGCGGTGCCGGAGCTCTGTGCGGTGTCGCCTCTGTGCGGTGCCGCCTCCGTGACCGCCGGGGCTCTGTGCGGTGCCGGCTTCTCGCAGAGCCGCCCCGATGGCGCTCACCGTGCGGGTGCGGCGGCTGTCGCGACTGCCTGGCCACGGCGAACGGCAGGTGCAGCTCCGTTTCCGAGGTGGGCCCCGCGCCGGGGGGAGCGCGGGGGGCTGTGCTCCCCTGTCAGCATCTCACGCCTCCCCTCTCCTTCCTAAGGCTTCACCCAGAAGACGAGAAAGGTGCGCTGCGGTCCCGAGGCTGTCTTCGAGGAGGTGAGGGAACGGGGAACACGCAGAACATGAGCGGCAGGGATGGGTCAGGTCAGCGTCTTGCTCATAAAGTCACAGAATGGTTTGGGCTGAAAGGGACCTTGAAGATCACCTGCTTCCAACCCCCGCGCTATGGGCAGGGACGCCTCCCGTCTCCCCCGAGACTTTTCTGTGAATTTCTCCTGTGCCTCGTTCCTCTGCTATGCTCAGGGGGTCCTGGAAGCCTGGGCACACCGAAGCTGAAGGCAAAGCCCCCCCTGCCCTCAGAAATCCAGATTGTCACTGCGTGGATGCCTCATGGGAGAGGAGTGGGATGGGGGTGGGCGTGGGGTGTGTGTGTGCAGGGATGGGGGTGGCCTGGGAAGCGTGTCCTCCTCTCCAGCGTTATCCCTGTCATCAACTCCCTGAAGCCTGTGACAGCCCAGCTGTGCTGTGCCACTGGGTGGTTCCCCCCTGCCCCTTGCTTGATCCCAGTGCCACTGTGCCTCCTGGGGAAGGGCGGGGAAGGTTGGGAGGGCAAGAGGAACAGCAGCCGGTTTGGGGTGTGGTGAGTCGATGCTTCAGGGTAGGTACAGCTTTACCAGGAGCCAGATGACTGCCTGCCTGGGTGGCCTCTTCTCCCCAGGTGCCTCTGTACCTTCCCATGTCCTGTCTCACTCCACAGTCTGCCAGCTCAGGGATCCCAGCAGGCACAAGCGTCCTTCTCTTTCCAGGGTGATGCTGCTCTGGCTTCTTTAGCAGCTGACTTGTGGCTCTGTGCTGCTGGAGGCACTGTCTGACCTTCCTAGCCAGCAGGAAAGTAACTTCCCACCACAGCTGCTTTTTGTCATGCCCATGCCCTTGGGCACTTCGCAGGGGACCCAAGGAGCCACTAGACACGGGGAAGTGTAGCTTGGAACAAGTTGTCATCCCTTCCTGCTCCATTTGTTTGCAGCTCTTTCGCTGGCCTCACTATGGGAAGCTCATCATGGGCGAAGTGCTGTCCATAAAGGTTTACAACTGCAGCAAGGTTTTCACTAACAGGTGGGTCCTTTGGTTGTTGGGGTGACCAGTGGAGCTGGGAGAGGAGACATACTGAACTTTATGTTGTCTACTGGAAATAGAAAATGTTTACTGAAAGTTTGATGGAAGGAAGATGAGCAGGATGCACGTTATAGAGCAGAGACAGAGCTGCTTGTTCTGGTGGGGCAGCAGTGCTATATAAAATTCAATAAGGAGAATGATTTAGCTGTGCCAGCAGTAAGAGGGACTACCTAAGGATCCAGATCTGACCCTCAGGTGAGACAAAGGTAAAACAAGGTGCTGAAAAACAGAGCTATGAGGGCAGGACTTGCAGCAGACCGGGGGCCTGCTCTCACCCTGAACATCCACATGGTGGCCATGACCATGCTGCACCCAAATTCAGCATATCTGTCCATGGGGAAGTGCCGTGAACCAGTGGTGGTATGGCTTAACCTTCAAAAAGACAGCAATTTAAATTTAAAGGACAGCCAGAATTTAAAAATGCTTCCAGGTGGCACAACTAAAACGCTGTGAACTCAGTGGCTATCACAGCAGGTGTAAAACACTGCAAGGAAACCCTGCAATAGAGATGACAGGTTGAGTACTGGTGGTGGAACAAGAAAGGCAGCAGAGGTATGTCCTTCAGGATGTGTGAAACGTGAGGATGCAGGCTCTGATAGACAAAATATGAGAACTGAAGGAAAATGCACAGGAATAACTTCCTGGAAGCAGCTAATAATACAAACCTTTTCAAAGCTGCCAGAGAGAGTGTGGAAGAAACAGATAAGCACAGCACATGTGAGACACTTAGAGATCAGGCCAGAGCAGAAAGTGTGGCAGAACGTTGTGTCACTGTTTCCTGGATGCTTTCCTTGTAGGAGCTGGATCACAGGAATTGTCTCTGAGTGAAATGTCAATAGAAACTGGTAGAGGACAAATAGATGACATAAGTGGTAACAAATCAATAGGACCTGACAGTGTGGAGCAAAGGAGTCCATTGGGAAATGAGTGGGCTGGCAGTGACAGTGTATCCACATACACCTCTGCTGCTGGGTGTAGTGGCAGGTGACAGAGAGTACAGTTCAAAAGTAGTTGGTCTGTGCACTGGGATGGTAAAAAATAAATAGAGAATGTGGAAAGACAGAAGGAAAAAATTTGTTATGTTGCTGTCTCTGTGGTCTCTGGACTTCTCTGTGGGCATCCTTTCTGTGGCAGCAGCACCAAGCTGGCAAGGCTGGCAAGGAGGGGGTTGATCGGAGTGACTCCTTCCTTGGGGATGGGAGGCCAGACAGGCTCTGTGTCTCAGAGAAAAGGGAGGAGAGAGGGAAGATGAGAGATCAACAGCTTGCAGCTGAAATGGAAGTGCCTGAGGAGGGATTCCTCCTGCCTCAGTCCCAGGTGTGCAGTGAACTGCTCCAACAGTGGCTCCCAGCAGGCAGTGAGAAGCTCTGCTCCATGCAGGCTTAGCTTGACAGGTGGCAGAGCTGCCAGGGGGAGATGGGGCCCCATGTACACATGAGTCCAGATTGTGGCCATGCACACTGGTGTTGGGAGTGCAACTGTGATCCTGCCTCTGCCGCTTGCAGGGAGCTGACAGCCCTTCTCCAGGGAGAAACCCTTCGGAGGAGGTAAATTTTGGCCTGACTTGCTGCAGACATCCTTGTGGCTATACCTCTATGTCCTGTTTCTGTGTTTCCTTGTGTAAAGCCTCTGTTTCCCAGTTTTGTTGGGGAAGAGTCAGCCCAGCTCTGCTGGGTGCCCAAATACAGGCTGGTGCCTGTGAAGCCCAGCTCTGCTGAGGGGAAGAACTCCCTTGAGTCCTTCATGAGTCTGGATCTGCACAAGCCTTTAACCATCAGTGGCAGGTTGGCTGCAAGCAGCTGCCTGGGCAGCACTGGGGTGGGGGCAGGATGTGCTGCTGCGTCGGTTCAGGTTTGGCTGCCAGGCTTGCTCTGGAAAGCACTTCAGGGCAGCTCAGAGGGGCTGTGAGTTGGAGAGCAGAGACTCTGGCGCTCCCCAGGATGTAGGGGATGCTGTGTCCAGTGTTGCTGCAGCCTTTGTTTGTTTTCCAGGCTGCTTGGTACCCTCGTCCTCAGCCTTCAGCACCTGATGACATCTGGGAGGCTGATCCTGCGGGAGTCTCTCGTGGATAGGAACCACAGAATCACTGGTGTAAGTCCTCCACAGGCAGCCTGGCTGTCAGCAATCAGTAAGGCTTTGTGGGAAACCTCATGTGGTGCTTCCCACGTGGATTTGGGGCTGAGGGGCAGTCCAATGTTCTGTTTGAGCTGTTAAGCTCTATGGCATTTGTGCCCTCTCTGCGCAGGGATGCAGTCACTTCACACCTACTAAGTGGGAGCATCTAGAAATGCATGGGTTGGGCTGGGGGCCCTGGATTTCTGCTGAGGGCCTGAATAAGTAGAGGGCTGTTTAGTAAAATCTTTCCAGGTCTGGGTGGTGAATGTAGGAGGTGGCATTTAATCTACTCTGTGCACTATGCTGCAGGACACAGAGCAGGGGGGAGCTGATGGGGGGAGGGGGAAGGTGGCAGAGTGCTGTGGGACCCCCACTAACTGGATGGCTTAATGAGAGTCTGGAGCAGGGTGAGAGGTTCTGGCTGACCCTTTGCTCTGCAGGTCTCACCCTCCTCCCACCCTGGCACTGGGGCTCACTGGGCCCTTCGTGCTTGTAGAAAATGAACACTGCCCTATAATGAGCTGTTTCCTGCCAGCTGGGTGGGCAGGGTCAGTTCAGTGGGTGCTGGAGAGCCAGAGCTGTGTGCCATGGTGGTGGGCAGGGTGGGAAGAACAGAGGCACCAATCCTGGATCCCTGTTTGCCCTTCCCACGGATTCAGCCCTGTGGTGGCACATGGGATGTGGCTCTGTGGCCACCAGACCATGAGCTTGAGTGGCACAGGCACAACTTTCTTGTGTTGCTGGGCTGCCTGGATCATGGAGCAGGTCCAGGTGGAAGCTGCTCATTTCCAGGATGGTTTTTAGCCCATGCAGATTACTGGATAAAGATTCGTGCTAGCAAAGAGACAGGGACTAGACTCCTTCCTTGGTGCTGGTGATGGTTTGAGGGGACTCCACTGTAAGGTCAGAGCTGCCCATTTCCCAATCCTTGCCCTATACTGTCTCTGCCCTCGTGCTGATGAGCCGCTCCAGCCAAAACCCAACCGCGTTTGGTTAGTTTTAGATTGTGCAGCCCTGGCTGCACAAGAGCTGCAGGGGACAGAAACAGGGAAGGAAAGACTGGTCACCCATCCAAGGGCAGCCTGAGATCCTGTTCCTCAGCTCAGCTGGGATGAGACATGTCTCCAAGGGAGAGGCTGTTTCAATCGCTGCTTCTTTAGCAAATTGAGATTAAAGCCAGAAGCCTTCCTGGTAGTCCAAGTCCTGTTCTTCTCTGAGGCTTGAGTTATTCGCACCCTTTTTTCTCCTGGTGGTTTGAAGGGGTGTTTTCAGAGCCTGAGCTTTTCATCCAACTTTATCTCAGGCTTGTTCACCCTCCAGCTTTTACTTGCTGCCTTTCCTGATCCCTGTACTACTGCTTTCTTGGGCTATGTTACTGCTCCCAGAAATGTGTGTTTTCCATGGACTGAGCTCTGAACCCAGTCTATACATCCCCTTCAGCCTACTAAGGAGTGACCTCCTACATGCTTGTGATTTTGGCCTCTGCTGGGGTATTCTTGAGTGTCTGTGTTGGTTTGAAGTCAGACTGGCCACCTGCAGACCAGGGGTGTCCAGACCCTTGCTGGCAGAGCCGATACCCAGCAAGCTCTGTGCTCCTCTGGCTGCCCTTCTTCCATCTCTAGCACTAAATTGATATCTCCTGTGATGCAGACTCTGAGTGTACTGATGCCTCCTGCAGCATTTTAGTCCAAGCTGTCCTGCCTGGGGATGCTCTGCCAGCTGTCTTGTGCCTCCCACAGAGACTGCTCCAAACCCTACATGTCATTCTGCAGGGCTCTCCCCACTTCCCTTGTTGAAAATGCCTTGAGGCAGCTCTCAGGGGCCTCTTTGTGGTATATTTTAGATTTGGAATCTTGAGCCAGCTTTTACTCAGTGAATCCTGAAGTTTGGGAAGCTGTAGAAGAGGGGGTTTGGTTATGTCTAGCTTGTTGATGGAGGCAAACAAGAGGAGTCTGGTGTGAATATGCTTCTGACGGGGTTGTGAGCCCCTTTATTCCACTTCTTTTCAGCAGTTCCTTGCTTCTTTTTTCCTTCTGCCCCACTTCCCCTTTTGCGTGACATTTCTGGGGGCGTTTTGTGGCTGCCAAGCTCTCAGGCTGCTTCATTTTTGGCTTGTAGATCCACATTGAGTTGGATTTGCGCTACCAGCCTCCAAATGGCTCAGCGGGGATGTGGGTTGAAGAGGACTTTGTCTATCAGATGAAAGACAGGTATGAAACTCCTGGGAAGAGCAAGTTTCCAGGCAGTTTACATGACTGCCTTTGCTGGTGACAGCCTTTGGGATCCAATCCAGCCTCATTTACTTTCCTCCTCTGGGCAGGCTGATGCATCTTCACTCTACAGCAGTGATAAGAGAGCAGGGCTTTTGGACATTAAATATCTTGTCTTTGCAATGAGCCAGTGCAGGAGTTGGGAGTTCTGAGGCCCCTTGGGAGTCCTTTTGGACTCGACAGCATCTCTGCAGCATTCCTGGCTGACAGAAGCAAGCCTTTGTAATTGCAAAGTTGCAGAGAGTGTGGCTTTGGACTGCAGCAAAGCCGTGCATCCTGCACGCCCAAAGCCAGGGGGGAGAAGAGGGTCTGGGTGAACAGGATGACAGGCAGAGGCCTGCAGAGTGTCACTTCTGTAATGCCAGAGGTGAGGCAGCAGGCACACAGGGTGGGCAGTGGAAAACCTGAGGAGAAAAATCCCTTAGGAGGGTGCTGATGTCCCTGCCAAGGAACAGGCAGGAGTGTGGCTGGGGCACAGGTACTGAGATGCATCAGGGAACAGCCACAGCACACTGGGCCTTGCAGCAGGACATCTCTTGTGCTTACAGCTCGGAGTTAATCATCTGCAATCCTGGATTTGAGCAGCTGGAGTGAGTAAATAGCCCTCCTCTGTGTCTGGGCTGCCCTTCTGGTGCAGGGCAGGGCACAGCTGACATGTGGTTCGTGGGGCTGTGTAGGGCTGCCGAGGGACCGAGAGCCAGTGAGCTGAACAGGAAAGCTGCTGCACTGGGCAGGAGGCTGGCCAAAGGCCTGGAGACTGATGAAGAAGAAGAAGAAGAGGAAGATTTCTATGATGAGTCTGAGATTGAGGTCTCGGGCATCATCTTCAGCCCTGTGAAGAGGTAGCCACGGCATGCTCTTCTCTCTTGCTCCTGCTTGGGTCCTGTGGTGGAAAGTGCCAGACCCTGGTGTATTCCTGTAGATTGTGGCATCTCTTTTGGTAAAATGTCAGAAACATTTCATCTCCAATGACCTCAGAGAGGGACTGTTGGGGATTTGCTCCTTACCAAGACAAAGGGCCATTATTTGCCAGGGTTTCTGTTGCTTCCTGTGATGGGAACTTACTCAGGTCCATGTAGACAAAGAGACCTGCTTACCTGGATTTTTTTCTGTGCAGCCGCTCCAGACTCTGTCCTGCACGGGACCTCTTTGCCATCCCAACTCCACAGAGCTTCCAGGTACTGCAGCACTGCTGGGTGTCCCTGCAGCTGCCTCTGGCCCTGCAGCTGGTCCCTCACTGTGGGTCTGGGCTCCTCCGATTGCCAAATACTTCAGTGGGGCCTCTAACAAGAAGATCTTCTTGCTTTGTATGACTTCCCTGGGCAAAGTGTAAGATTCCCTGAATGGATTTCATCCTTAAGTGCTGGCCCAAACATCAGCCAGCCTGGAGTAGAATTTCTTTTGGAGCACTATAGTTAGCTATGGATATGCAGGAGAAGGAAATCAGCCACATGTGCCACTGCAAAGCACTGCATGAGCAGAGCTTCAGAGAGCACTCTGGCAGGGCTGGTTCCTGCCAGCTTCCCCAGGGCCTTGTCTGGGCCCTCAGGTACATCTGTGGGGGATGGCTGGGGTTTGAGGGTAATGCAGGGACTTGCTTGGGTGTACTGGGAGGCTGGTATGACGCTGTGGCTCTGGCCAATTATCTGACATCAGGTTAGTTTGATTTCAGGGCAGGTCTTCCAGCCTGGGTATGGATTTAAATCCTTCCCTGGTTCTAAGTAAACATGGGCTCACATTTGGTCCAAGCAGGAAGCTGTTGTAGGTGTCGAATTTCCTGCCATCATTTTCTTGAAGCTATTGCTCTGCACCTTAGCAATGGCCTAGTTGCTTGTACTGAGAGCAAATGTGAGAACATTTCTGCCATATCTTAGACTTGTAACCAGTTGCTGTAAATGAGATGGCCACATTCCAGTGTTTCCAAAGGAGTCCATCTCTGTGGGATTCCAAGAGAAGTATTGACAGAAGATAGAGAAGAGCATCTTCTCCAAGATGCTCGGTGGACCCCACCATGTGGGAGCAGTGGGTTGGCAACCCCTTGGGATCAGGAATGAGGATACAGTGGTGCTGGGAAGGCCACTCTTGTCAAAGGTACTGGGGATGTAACACCTTATTTCCTTGCTTGTCTGAAATAAACAAATATGCCAAGTACCACTTTGGTCTGTCCTGGCTGTAATAATTTTGGCAGCCATGCTCTTGCCTGCCCCAGACATACACCCCTGCATCAAGAGTGCTCTGGTATTGTTGAAACAATCTCAGGATGAAGACAGAAACAAGGAGAGTGCTGATCCAAAGGTTTTCTCCCTCATCTTCTCAGGTTGGGATTAATGTAATCGAAGCACAGAAGCTTGTGGGGGTGAACATTAACCCCTTTGTTGTAGTGAAGGTTGGAGAGGAGAAGAGGCACACAGCAACCCAGAAGTCAACAAACTGCCCCTTCTACAACGAGGTTTGTGACACAGACAGAGGTTCTGTCCTTGCCCCACCCATGTCTCAAGTACCTGGGGCCATCCTTGCAAGGGCTAACTGGGGGCCTGAGGCTCAGCTGCCTTGCCCTTCTCTTTCAGTATTTTTTGTTTGAATTCCATGAGCCAAGGGACATTTTATTCCACAGACTCATAGAGATCTCTGTAAGTATTTCCTCCTCTTCATCCTTCATGGTAAGTGGGACAGTCCAACTCTTCTGTGTGTGGACAGGTGCAGTGACAGGCAAAGCAAGAGTACCAATGCCAGCCAGCAGTTCCAGCTTCCTGTGGCTGCAGTGGGGCAGAGACCCAGCCCTGCTCTGAGCCAGCTCTGGGCAGTGCTGCCTTCCCACTTCCTCCAGGTCAGGCTTTCTCTGCACCTTGTGACTGAGGTGGGCCCTCTGGGGAAGTTTCTTGCCTGCTGCCTTGTTGTCCTGCCATTTTGGGGACAATTCCCTGCTGCCATGGAGTCCCTGCTGCCCCTAACCCTAAACCCGGAGCCTCATCCTGCAGGTTATAAAGGCACATGACTTGTGTGAGAGGAGCTCAGCAGGCAAAGAAGTTTTCAAAAATCCCCTGACCCAAAGCACAAGGGCTTCCCTCAGACACAGGGGTGTTCTGAAGACTGGTAAACTCAGCCAGCACCTCCTTTGCCAAGCAATCTCCAGCACTTCCCTGTGAAAGGCTGCATGTCTCTTCTGCTGGTGTGAGCTCAACAAGCACTGAGCAAGGCTCGGGTTTTGGAAGAGGCACTAGCCCGATAGGGTCATGGCTCTGCCCTGAGCCAGCAGATTATGGGAAATCAGGTCTTCTCCAGGGCAATTGTAGGGGTTGGGCTTACCTGGAACTTGCAGAAACTGAATTAGTTGCACAAAGTCATGCTACCTTGGCCCAGGTTGGACTGAGGGTCTGTGGGAATAGTTGAGCAGGAATGGGTTTGTCCCAGGGCTAACTCAGATGGGTCAATGTGAATGAGGAGCTTGCAAATGCTGCCTCAGTTGTGCTTTGGTGAGCACCTCTTAGCAGCCCTGTCCTTCTCAGAGATGTCTGGGTGTGTCACCTGGCTACCCATACCTGATGATGCTGTCTGCAGGTTTTTCACTCAAAGAAGATACCATTCCTAGGAACATGCATAGGAACGTTCAAGATGGATGTTGAGACAGTGTACAGCCAGCCAGGTATGAGGGATTGCACCACAATCCTGCCCCTGTCTCTGTCTCTGTCTGAAATTGGTGTTTCCTTCATGCTCTGCTGGGTCTGGTCAGGGCCCTGGCTTTAAAGCACTTAGGTCATATGATGATCAGCACTTGCTTCTCCTCCCAGTGTCTGAAGGCAGGTGACAACTCCTGCATCTTCAGATGCAGGATCAGGACAGTCTTTGTGCAGATGGAGCAGTGATGTGAAATGGAAACCTGGCCTCTCACTGGGGAACTCCTCCTCTTCCCTCTCAGATCACAGGTTTTTCCAGAAGTGGGCAGTTATCAGTGACCCCACGGACACCCGGGCGGGTGTGAAAGGCTTTGTGAAGTGCAGCATCTCTATCTCTGCACGTGGGGATGTTGTGGGCTTCCTTCCCACCTCCTCCAGCAGCCGGGATGAGGACATTGAAAGGTAGGTGCAGTGGAGTCTTGCATGATCCAGTGAAAAAGACCTGTGGTGAGGCAGGATCCAAACTTCTGCCAGTCAGGGCATTTCCCAGCACTGTTGTCTGTGGACTCCAGAAGAGACATAGAACAAGAATTTGTCTTTCAGGAACCTGCTGCTTCCTAAGAGAGTCCCTGCAGAGAGACCCTGGGCCAGGGTCTGCATCAAACTGTATCGTGCTGAGGGCCTGCCCAGCATGTGTGCAGGCATCATGGGTGGTTTCTCCAAGATCATAGGGGAGAGGAAAGTCTTTATTGATCCGTACGTGCAGGTCTCATTCTGTGGACAGCAGGTAAGTCTGCCAGAGGGTCTGTGTTGGGACAGGTTGATTCTCCCTATGCTGTGTAGCAGCCTGCATTGGGCTCAGGCTGCCAGGAGCCTCCATGGGGCACAGCAATCCCAGTGGACATAGGCTGGGAGAGCCAAGGTCTTGCCGTTTTTAGCACTGGCCTGAGCTGTGTGGCCATGGATGTGCAATGTCTGGATGAGACGGCTTTTCTGGAACTTCTGTCTCTGCAGAGCTGTCTGTGGGTCAGTCCCAGCCCTCAGCACAGCCACGGGCTGAGCTACTGGTTTGCAGGCAAGAATTCGTATTCTTAAACACAGGGAAAGGGTCAAATTAATCCTGGAGCAGAAGTCCTTCCTCTCTGTCAAGCTGGACTCAGCCTGACATCCTCAAGAGAGTTTACTGAACTAGTGGCCCTTTTCCTGCACCCAAGGCCAGGGTTTCTGGTCCTGTGGTATCCATTAATATGAGAATCAGTCCCTGGGCAGTCTGGGGGTGCTCCCAGGGAACTCTGAGACACCTCTGGGTCTGCTGGTGCTGCCTGCTTACTTTCAGTGTTTTGCCTTGGCTGTGCAGGGCATGGCCAGGGCCTTGGGACAGCCCCCCTTGATGAAGCATAGAGAGGAATTGTGGGCTGGGGGGCAGGAGCAGGGGCAGTGCCACCTCCAGAGCCTGCCCTGCAATATTTTCAAGGTTGTAAAGGAAAACATGCCATTGCCAGAGAGGCTCTGAGGCATCCCTTGCTCTGGCCACTGCTTGGGGCTGTGTGGTTTTCACATCTTCTCCTTCCCAGGGGGAAACATCAGTGGAGACCAACACCACTGAGCCTGAGTGGAATGAACAGATCAGCTTCATCGAGATGTTCCCACCTCTGTCCAGGAAGATAAAAGTCCAGGTGTTGGATGATGCCAATGTTGGTGATGTGGCCATTGCTACACACTACATAGACCTGCAGGAGATCTCGGACTGTGACAGGAATGGTGAGGCCTGGCATGGCTGCCCTGGGGCAGGATGTCCTGGACAGCCCCATGCCATGCACCTTCTGCTTGCCCGTGGTGGTCTCCTGGCAGCGGGAGCAGGAGTGGCTGAAGCACAATGACATCCTGGTGTCCTGGGCTGCCCTCGTGGGGGCAGGTCTCTCTGCAGCACCATAATGAGACCCTGTCCCTGTTGCTGCAGGTTTTAACCCCACCTTTGGCCCAGCCTGGGTGAACCTGTACGGCTCCCCCCAGAACTCGGCTCTGCGCGACATCCACAGGGACCTCAATGAGGGCAGGGGCGAGGGCATCTTCTACCGTGGGCGTGTCCTCATGGCCATCACAGTGGAGATCTTCAGCAGCCCCAGCGTGGCAGAGAGCAAGCTTGGGAACAGAACGAGAGGTACCCTGAGCAAACTGAAGCTGAAGAAGAAAAGTAAAAAATCCAAAGAGAAAGCCAAAGAACCGAACCAGTTGTGGGGAGAGGAGGAGCCGGGGAGCTCTCAGGAGGCTGAGCAGCCCGGGGAGGTCACTGTGGAGGTGGAAGAGCTTCATCCGCTGCCTGAGGTGAGTCCTGCTGTGCTGGAGTGGCTGACCCGTATTGGTCTGTAGCATGCACTGTTGACATAGGAGAGGGGTAAGGCAAGATGCAGCTGTGTTGGTACAATAGCCATTGCTTAGCCCCAAACCTGCTCAGTGGCTTCACATAAGCATCAGCCAAAGCCATGACTGCACCAACACCCCAGGATTTTCAAGAAATCTTGTGCTGCCTCTGGCAGCCCAGCAGTGACCTCAGCCGCATTCCTCTGCAGTCCTGTGGGAGGGCTGGCAAGCATCAGCCATGCCCTGGTGCTCAGGCAGTGTTTTGGCACACAAGGCTCTCAGATTGATTTGTGTTTCCTTGCTCAGAATGTGCTGGGGAGAAAGGAAGAATTCCTCCTTTTTGCTGCCTTCTTTGAAGCCACTATGATGGACTCCTCTCTCACCTCTAAACCTGTCAGCTTTGAAATCTCTATAGGTGGGTATTCCTCAGGGCCCCATGTCCAGAAACTATGGGAACAGTACAACTCTCCCTCTGACAGACCAAGTCAGCACTGCCAGCCCCTGCACAGCTTGGGAACTTGGGAAGGATGGAGATTGAGTCTGGAGAGTGTACACAGTGCTTTACTTACCCGAAAAGCCTGTATGCTCTCCCATGGGATTGGAGTTTTGTAATATTTGTATGAATTGCCTGTTTGGGGAAAGTGGTTGAAACTCTTATGGGAACCGAGAGTGCAAACAAGTAGAAGGGTTTGGGAGCAAGAAGGAGGGGAAGTTGGGATACTGAGGCTGGCTATGTGGCACTGAAGGGCTGTGAGAACAGATGATGGGGAAACAATGGTTGGAGGTGGGTCAAAGCCCTGACCTGCTAAGCTGGGCAAGTGGAGACGATTGATGCTGAGACATCTTCCTTGAGGGGCTGCTGCTGGTCCCAGTGTAGGGGTGTAGATGGCAGTCAGCAGGCACTTGATGGAGTTAGCAGAACTTGAAGATGTACACAAGGATCTCCTTGCAGTTGCCCAACTCCTTCTCAGACCTCCTGGTTGTCCATGTGATGCTTCGATGGTTGGGCACACTGAACTGCAAGTTCCCAAAGCAGTACATGCCTGTGTGCTTCCCTTGCCAGGAGGATTGCCCTCTGGTTTTGCCAGCTAGAAAACTTGTTTAAGAGCAATCCCACTTATCTGTTTACCCTTTAATGCTTAACTTTAAGGAAATTATGGCAAATCTGAAGAGGTTGTGACGAAAGGATGGCAAAGAGTGGAAAAGGGAGAAGTGAAAGAAGAAAAGCAGCCTCTGCTGGACTCTGTTTCAGATGGTGAGCTGGATGCTGAAGTCCTGCCCCCAGCTTCAGCAGCACGAAACAAGTCAGTTACGAAGAGCCAGAGACCAGAGCCCATGGAGTATGACAGGTAAGTCTTCTTTGTCTGTATTTCCCACCTTCCCTGGAGCTTGTTCCACCTTCCCAGATGGTTGTTCCACATGTTATTAGAGATCTGCTCAACAGTGTGTCATGGCTTTAACTTCTTTGCACCCCTGTAGCTTGCCATGGTGCAGCTGGTTGCATTTCCCATTACCTCTGCAGTGTCTGCTTGGTGTGTGCAGGTGGCCAAGGACAGGGGTCCAGGGAAACTGAGACCTGTGAATAACATCTGTCCCTTTTCTGCTTAACAAGCAGCATCCTGTGGACTTGTTTCCAGGAAGGAGAGGAGTACTCTGACATACGCTGTTCTATGTTGGGCAGGCAAGACACATACAGAATCCCAGAATATGCTGAGTTGGAAAGGTCCCATAAGGATCATTGAGTCCAACTCTTGGCCCTGCAGAGGACCATCCCCAAGAGTCACACTGTGTGTCTGAAAGGTTTATCCAAACACTCCTGGAGCTCTGGCAGCCTTGGGGCCATGCCCACTGCCCTGGGGAGCCTGGTCCCTGCCCACCACCCTCTGGGCAAAGAACCTTTGCCTGAGATCCAACCTAACACTGCCCTGACACAACTTAAGGCTATTCCCTGGGTCCTGTCCCTGGGTCCTGTCCCTGGTCCCCACAGAGAAGAGATCAGTGCTTTCCCCTCCTCTTCCCCTCACGAAGGAGTTGAGGACTATGATGAGGTCTTCCCTCAGTCTCCTCTTTCCCATGAGCTCTTCTGATGATATCTTTGCTCTGGAAATGCTGCCTGGTTTGTCCCACAGGCCTGGCAATGTCTTGGTGTTTACGTTGTGAGGCCTGTGCTTGCTACTATTCATTACCACAGCAGCAAGAAATCTTGGCATCATCCCATGCTCCTGTCAGCCTCATTCACCTGAGCATGTGCTGCTGTCCCTACTAGAAACCCTGTGTGCTAGTCTGGGATGGCGAAGGGCAGAACCAGCAGCTTGCATCCATACCTATGGTGCAGAGCCCAAAAGAGCCAATTCCCTGTGAGGGGACTGAGCACATCCTCTGCTCCTGGTGCTGGGTGTGCCAGTGCTGCGTTGTGACATGGCATGTGCCTTCTGCAAGCAGTAGCTATAACTCCCTCTGCTTGCTGCCCTTAGGTCCTACAGCTGCCTGCCCATGGTTCACGAGAAGCCCTGCCTGTACGTGTGGAGCTACTGGGAGGATCACGCCTGGAGGCTCTGCATTTCCAACTGGATTGTCAAGCTGGCAGAGCGCCTGGTAGCACATTCAGGGTGTTTGTCTGTGGCACACACCTTCCTGGTTTGCTTTCCTTGATGAACATGCAGTTGCTCTGTGAGGAGTTTGCCATCCTCACTGCCCATGCAAGTCCATGTCTCTCACATGGGCTCAGTCTCACCTCCCCTTTGGACAGGTGGGGTCGAGCACATGGACTCATGCTGTGCAACTGCTCCTCGAGGGGTGAGCAACGTGATGTGATGTTGTTACAATCTGCTTAAATATTGCAGAAAGAACTCAGGTTCAAAATATTTTCCCCAACAAAATTAATGCTCAAAGAAGCTATCCATTAATTCAAAAAACTGATTTATTATTTATTAGTGAACTAATTGCTGGGGAATGCAGAGAGAGAGAAAGGAGATAAGAACAGTTAGAAAAATGCTAATATTTCTTTTTAGAAGCAAAGACAATATATACCACTAAAACTACTTTTCTGCCAAGTGTGTGTTTGTGTGTGAAAGCAGTTTTTATCCTTTTCTTTTCTCTTGGTTCTTTCGATGTTTGCCACTCTGGGACGAGGTTGGGAATGAAGCTTTTGAAATGCAGATGTGATGCTCGGTTTCTGCTGCTGGTCTCTGGTCTCTGTTGCTCAGGCTGGGCAGTCACTGCGTGGCAGTCACGCAGTCACAGGGAAGACGCAGGGACAGGGAGTTTGACAACTCACATGTGGAACACAGCTGGCCCCGTGGCATGCAGCATGGTGGGTCCAGATTTTCTTCAGGCTGGCAGATCTCAGTCCTCAGTGTCAGGCAGACAGGCAAGCAGCTTGGTTGGAGGAGAAAGAAGAAGTGAGGTGCGGTGGAGGTGGGGAAGATAGGAGAGTGGTTCTCTTCTTTTTCCTCCACACACACCCTACCTAATTTCCAAAATGTCTTTTCAGAGCTTTTACAGAGTACAATACCAGGATGCTTTGGTGCTGACAAGCTGTGTATCTGTGATGGTGGCAAGGAGGATGTTTGTTTGTAAGAATTCTTTGGCTGAATTTGCTGATATAGCAGCTAGGATCTCGCAGGATGCATCCGGCTAGATGTTTATGAAAGCTTTTTGGCAAAACTGCTGATAGGAAGTTTCTTTGATAGGATGCTTTTGACAGAGGAAAAATGGAGGAATATTATTGATTACATTTCTCTGTTATCTGATCGTCACAGATGTCTGTGACAAAAAGTTACTCTGCTGGCAATCCTGAGCTGTGTGAGAATCAGGAAGATGATTCTGCAAGCTGACTCTTGGGCCCAGGCTGTCATCAGGGGACTGCAATTTCTTTCCAGGACCTCATCTTTCCCTTTTGGGCTTAGAAATGTGAAAGGAGAGCTTGCCCACAGTGTGTGTCTGTGGCTGCTCAAGGACTGAGACACAAGGTGTTGTAATAACTGGTGTTAAGGTTATCCCCAGGTTCTGGAGAGTGCTGCAGCACACATGAATCCCAGCTCTGCAGAAAGGCACAAGCCATTTGTAGAAAATGTATCCTTGCAAGGCTTTGTCCTGACCCCTCAGTAAGGCGCAAGCTCTCTAAATGTTGTGGTTTCCCTACAGGAACAGGGGCTGGATGACGTGGAGAAGCTCTTGAGAAGGCCAAAGGCTAAAGCAGAGGAGCGGCTCAGAGAGGTGCTGGAGGAATTTGTAGCTGGATGCAGGTTGGCATGTCCCTGACTTCCTGAGGTTTCTTGTTTTCAGGTTAGGAGGCCATATCGTGTTCTGCCCTCGCTGTGTGCTGCCTTTTCTCTTGTCCTTTTGAGGTGGATGAGCAGAAGGAAATGAGGGCAACTTGGGAAAAGGATCCTATAGCATTTCAAGTTTGGAGAGGAGACCCCAGTTCCTCTTCTGTGAATCAGAGGGGTCATAGGCAGCAGCCTGGATGTTCCTGGACTCCTGCATGTTTCCTAAATGTGAAGTACATTTCCTTCACTCATTTCAGTTATACAGTCAAAAGACAGGTGTTTCAATCCTAGTGACTGCCCCATGGAGGTCAATATGCACTTCAGTCCACAGTGTAACAGGAGAGAGGGAACCTCAGGTGCTGAGAATCCCCAGGGTACCTTGTGAGTCAACAAGCTTGCAGAAGAGGAAATTGCAGAAAGGGGGTCTTCGGGTGGATCTGGATTGGTACCAGGATTTGGAGCTGGTGCTCCTGGTTGTGAGCTTTGTCCAGCCTGCTAGGTTCAGGGGTATGCAGAGCCTGTGCTGCTTTTCTCATTGCAGGCAATATTCACTCGGTGCAGAGAGAAAAACAATGGCACATCCAAACAATCTGGACAGATGTCGGATGAAATACCTGATGCGCAACATTGTAAGCTGAGGGGCTTGGTGGTGAGTGGTGGGAGCAATCCCTGCTCTGGGGGATGCTCCTGGAGGACCAGCAGAAATTGATGCTAAGAAGGAAACTTGAAGCTGACTCATGGCATCAGTCGTAGGCTTTTACTGCAGCATCTCCCAGCTTCAGCTCAGAGCTATACAACTTCTGGCACAGGGAAGACAGGCAGGGACTGGCCATGGCTGCCCCCAGTTTTGTGCAGATGTGCCGTTTTGTGCCCTGATGCCTTCTGTCATCTTCTCTTGGGCACACATGGCTGAACACACGCATGTTGTTGCTCAGTAGGTTGCTGGAGGCCTTTTGGTGCATGATATTCTTGCAGACAGCTGGGTGGGGGACTCACTGAGACCCACTGCCCCTGAAAAGTCAGCCCATTGGCTGGGTACCTCTTTAGCAGGTCTACAAGAGCCATCCCTCTGCTTGTCCTCAGAAAGGGCAACACCTGGGCACCTACCATCCTGCAGACAAGGCCAGCTGGCTAAATGAGAGTGCAGTTACATACTCTTCTGTACAGCAGAGCAGAGCATGGCTGTAAAGTAAACAATTTATAAACGGCGGAGGAACTGGACTTCACCAACAAGCTTATGAAGTTTATAGTGAAGCCATTTTATTACCCAAAGCACACAGTTTATATGGGGTCAGGACTGCAGCTTATTGGCTAAAAGAGTTAACACACCACCACGCCAGATACTTCAATTGGTTAAAGCCTATCTCTCACAAGTCCCATGTTTATATTATTTCATCCTGGCTGTTTTCATGCCCCTGTGGAGTCCTGTGAATTCCTACTATGTGAATTCTTGGGGAGTAACCTCCTCCCTAGCAGCCAGCAGCAGCTGAGCTCCTTGCTGCTTCTGTCTGATAGCTCAGTCTCACAGGGCTTTCTATAGACATGAATTGCTCACTTTTGATTTTACTGTAACAACATGGCTGTCCCCATCAGACTACATTACCAAAATGCAATTACAGCAGCAAGAAATAAAATTTAGATATGCCTTGATCCCAGCTACCTTCCCTCTGCCTCCCTCCACATTGTCACCTGAGCTCTGTTAAGCCTGAGACACTCTGGAGAGAGAACCCAAGAGATGAGTTTTCTGGCCTTGTCAGCCCATACTGGGTCTGCACCCTGAATTCCTTCTGGATTTCATTATTAGTTTTTTTCTTCCCAAAGGCTTCCATGAGATGTGTGCACTATCTCAGATGTGTACTACTGGAGTCCCGTGTTCCAGTTTCCTACATCTTTGTATTCCCAAACTTCTGAAGCCCCAAGCTGCAACTTGGGCCACATCTCCTGCAGGCACTATCTGGAGGCTTAGACCATCAGTTTTTGAAATGTTTACTCCTTAGACATCTTTCTGCTACAAATGGTTTTAAAGCTTTTAAATGATTTTTTCTGTTACTGGCTGGTATTGGCAAAGCTGATGAGTTACTGGAGTCTCCAGTTCTTGGCACCCTTCCCCACAAGGCTGGTGATGGGTTCACGGAGCTTTGCTCTCAGGCAGGGAGCAGAGAGCTGTGGAAAGGCCAGGACAGGATGGGGCAGGGTGAGTGTGCTCAGCACTCAGCCGTGGGTGGCAGAGGGACATGGCTGGTTGGTGACACTGTGCTCTCTGCTCAGATCCTTAGTGCAAAGCAGGTGCTGCGTGTGAGGCGGCGCCTGACTCGGGACAACGTCAAGGAGAAGGTTAAGGAGGCAAGGAGGATCCTGGCAAAGCTGTGCTTCATGGCTAAAGAGGTACAGCTGCTGCTGAGGCTCCACTTTGCTGGATGGGAGTGGGTGCAGGTGAGGGGAGAGTGCTGAGCTGGCTGCCAGGGCTCCTACCAGCTCAGGCTGAGGCTTTTACTCTGTCTTTCTGTGTAAAACCCCAGGTTCCAGCTGCTGGAAATTACCATGTTTCCTGTAACAGCTCTAATTAGGATGAGCTTGGGCAGCTTTGCAGGTTGTTGGTGGCAGAGCAGGGGTCCAGGCAGCTCAGCAGTGGGTTGGAGGAAGAGCTGGGCCAGCTCCAGGCCTCCTGGGTTTCTCTGCTCCACCAGCCCAAGGCTATGCCTGCAGCAAATGGTCTGCCTGGGAAAACTGCCTTGCCTGTTGTTGCCTGCATTCCCACCAGAGACTGACCCTGGACACTTTCTGTAAATTCAAGCTTGCATTGGAACAAGGTCTGTCATCCATAGCAGAGACTCTCCACATTCAGTTTCATTGTCTATATTTTAAGTAACTGAAAAAATCAGTGTGTTGGTATAGTGCAAACCAGAATGCCATGGTTGCTGGCATTAAGTGGGGAGATGCTGTTGCAGTTTGGAGAAGTCTGTCACCTAGTAAAGTCAAATTATTTTCACACCTTTAGCTATGTGAGGGCAGGGTGATGTACATTTGGAATGATGGTGTTTGTCTTCCCATCACCTTTACTGTGATGGAGCCTGGCTCTCCTGGGAAAGGCTGAGAGCTGCCTGACCACGGGAAGTGGGGAATGAATTCTTTGGTTTGCTTTGCTTGTGTGTGCAGCTTTTGCTTTTCCTGTCAAACTGTTTTTATTTCAACCCACAAGTTTTTTCACTTTTACTTTTCCAATCCTCTTTCCCATCCCTCCTGGGGACAGGGAGTGAGCAGCTGCATGGGGCTGAGTTGCCAGCTGGGGATAAGCCACAACACCTGCAGAATCATATTGCAAGGGTGACTTTCATAAGCACATGGACAATAATAGGCTCTTTGTTTCCTTCTGCATCTCCAAACCACTGTGGAGCCAGCAGTCCCTCCTGTGAGGAGATGAAGCTTTCACCATGTCAGTGGAGGGAGGACAAGTCATGTGCTGTTCCTCTGCTGTGACATTCCTCTCTTTCCTCTCTCCAGCCCCAGTGCACTCTCCCTGATGTACTCATCTGGATGCTCAGCAACAACAGGCGTGTGGCATATGCCAGAATTCCTGCACAAAACATCCTCTACTCAGTAGTTGAAGAGGAGAAAGGCAAGGACTGTGCAAAGATCCAGACTGTCTTTATGAAGGTAGGGTTTATACCAAAACAGCATGCTCTTGCTTTCTTCATGTTGTTTCTCCCTTCTTCCCTGAAATCATGGAGTTCATGAGGAAAGAGCTCTTGTTCTACTGCTGCCTCTCACCTCTGTGGTGCTCTTGTCTCCTGTGCTCTTTGGTCAGTCCCTGGCTGATGGTGATCCTCTTGGTCTGAGGTGTGAAACCTGGTAAACCTCCTGCGCTTTCAGGTCCCTGGCTTACACACTGGTGAGATTTTTGCCAAACTGGAGATCTACATGTGGCTTGGGGTAACCCAATATGCGAAAAACTGTTTGGCAGAGCTGCCTGAGGAGTTCAAGTACCTTTCTGAGAGTGGAGAGGAGATAGCCCAGCTCTCAGCATACAGCCCTCCCAGCAGGCTCAGCAGGGATGGTGAGTGCAGATGCCAGTGCTCCATGGTTTAACCATGAGCAGGAGAGCAGAGAGGTGAGAGGTCTTGTCCACAGGTTGGTGTCTGTGGTGGAGCATTGACTCCACATCCTGAGGCTGCACTATGGTCTGAGAATTATAACATGTCTAAGGATTATAAGACCTGTTCTCTCATCTCAGTGCCATCTCAAGTGTGCTTCAGTTTGCTCTTGTGAGGATGTATTTGCATGCTCACAGCTAGAGCAGCAGGCAGGATGGTACTGAATAGGTACTGAACCTGCTGCCAAAACGGCAATGGGCATGAGGTCTGTCCCTCTGCTGAGGCCTGAGGGTGCTCCCCCTCAGCAGAACATGGCACATTTCACACATCATGTCCTTCCCAGAGGTGTCTGTGGAGCCCACTGATATTGTCTTCCTTGGCTAAACCTTTTGAGATGTACTGGCCTGAATGCCCCTAGAAGTGGTAGCCATTCATCACAGAATGTGCCTGCTGCTACTTGACTGGCCCTCTCCTTCATGTATGTTTTTGGCCCCATACAGGACTGGATTGGGGACCTATCTTCTCTTTTTCTTACCAGATTTCAGTTATTTCCAGCTCCGAGCCCACCTGTATCAGGCTCGAGGGATCCTCCCTGCTGATGACAATGGCCTTTCAGATCCATTTGTGAGAGTGGTGTTTTCAACTTATTGCCAGACCACCAGGGTGAGACCACTTAAACTCTTACCTTTGTTGTCTTGGGAACCTGGGGATCAAAAAATCACTGTGCCTTCACTGATATGTTGAAGACTAGTGCTGTGGCAGTCCTCCTGGGAATTTTGTAACTCCAGGCACCAAGGTGTCTGTGTGCTCTGGGCAGTGTGGTTGTGTTCAGGGTACAACCGACAATTATGGAGCACGGTCTGAAAAGTTGATTGGTATGTGCTGATTCCACATGTTTAGCACCTCCTCTCCTGCTAACCACCAGATGCCTGTGGCTATGTGGGAGAAGGGATCAGCCCACGGTTCCTCACTCTCCTTACAAAGTGCATGTGGTTTGTTTCCATTGGCTGTGGAGCACTCAGGTCTCCTGTCACTATCTGCAGATGCTGGAGGAGACACTGAGTCCCATGTGGAATGAGCTACTTCTGTTTGACCAGCTAATTATTGATGGGAAAAAAGAAGAGTTGAAAACAGAGACCCCCATCATTATAATCAACCTTTTCAGCCACAATAAATTTGTAAGTATGGCTGTGCTGCCCTTCTGTTTTATCCAGAACAGGGAAGGCAGAGGAGCTCTGTGTGAGGGCTGCCACATCTCTGTTTGGTTTCCATGACTCAGCTTGGTTGTGAGTCCTGGGAACTGTGGCTGATGTTGAGATTTGCTGGCTCAGAGATGCCCTGAACCTGGGCCTGATGAGTGTTTCCTGGATCCAGGATCTCTCCTTTTTGGGGAAGCACTGTGCTCTCCCAGCTTTTGCCCCTCTTCCATGGCAGGATCATGTTGCAGAGGGCTGGTAGCCTGGGGGAAGTGATGTAGCTCAGAGTTGTTCTTTCCCCTCTGTCCCCAGGTGTTATGGATCATTGCTCCTCAGTCCTCCCTTTTCTCTCTTCACCAGTTCTTTAAAGTCACACTCCTCCTCTGGGACCTCTTTGTTATCCTAAGGCTAATGACATAACTCCCACCAGATTCTCCTGTGTAGCTCAGCAGCTTTCCTGGGTTCATTCCTGGGTCCCAGTACAAGACAGATACTCTCATACTGGGGTGAATCCAGAGAAGGTCACCAAGATGGTTGGGGTTGCAGCACAGGACCGTGCAAGGAGGGCTGAGTATCTTCAGCCTGCAGAGGATGAGGCAAAGCCAGTAACTGCCTAGTGGGAAAGAGTAGTAAAGGTGAGTTCAGACTTCTCATGGAGGTACTGAGGGGCAAGAGTACAAGCAATGGGCACAACTTGGAGCAGGAAGAAAACCCAGCTTGATATAAGGAAGTAATTTTCCTGCCAAGGTAGTTCAAATGCTGGGCCTGGAGCTGAGAGAGCTTGTGGAATACCCATCCTTGGAAATATTCAAACCTGGCTGGAAGAGACTCTGAAAGACTGGATCTAGCTTTGATGCCCTCTGTTGCATGGTCCCAGGCTGTTTGCCCAGTTCTGCATGGAGACACAGACTGGGAGCTGAGGGTCTGCTGCAGGCATGCCCTGTCTGCTCCAAGGTCTGGAAGGAGCAGAGAAAAACCAAAGCAGAGGATGGCAGGGGTGGCAGAGTGGCTTTGTGCTGTCACAGGCTAGGTGGATTAGTGGTGGCCTTTGAGATCCCACAGGGCTGCTTCGAACCATTGCCCTCTTTCCTGCAGGGCTCCCCTGAGTTCCTGGGGCAGGCATTTGCTGTTCCACAGGTGAAGCTAGTGGATGAGCCATACACCAAACCTGCCCTGCAGTTCTTTGATTTCTACAGAGGCAGCAAAGCAGCAGGAGAGCTCATTGCCATGTTTGAGCTGATTGAGCTGGATTACAGTGGTTATTTGGAGGTAAGGGGCTTGTAGGGAACAGCTCATGGTCACCAGCTTTCTGAGGAGAGCTGTGTGGGTGAGGAGCTCATTGCATTTGGCCCACCAGAGGATTCCAAGTTGGAGGCCTCATCTGGTTTTCAACTGAAGGGAGGCTGCAGGGATAACCTGTGATAACAGGTCAAGGGGAGAGGGAGAAGGGGGCATGGCATGGCATGGATTAGAAATGACTTTCTTCACCTGGTGTATCCTGGCTCCACCTGTTCAGCCATCGGTGCCTGAGGATGTGGAGCCCAAGGAGCCCAGCTACCTGGGAGACCCCCGTGCTGGCCGGTTCATCATCCCCGAGGGCATCCGCCCAGTGCTGAAGGAGTTCCGCATAGAGGTGAGCTGCCTTCTGCTGCACTAGGCTCCTCCCTGGGCTGGGCACAGGGCAGGGCTGGGGCAGGCAGTCTGGCTTAGAGCTAAATCTGCCTGTGAGGCTGGAGCAGGTGCCAGAAATTGAGGTGTTTGACATGACAGAGAAGCCATTTCAGTAGCAGACAGGCAGAGCTGCTGTGCAGGGGCACCCTGTGCCTCTGCTGGGGCTGCGTCCTGCACTGGGGGTGGCAGCCTGGGCAGCCTGCATGGCACACCTCGAGCAGCCCAGCAACTTCATGTTGTGCTTCAGATCCTGTTCTGGGGCCTGAGGGGGCTGAAGAGGGTGAACTTGTTCGAGGTGGTTGAGCCCCAGGTGATCATTGAATGTGCTGGCAAGAAGGTGGAATCCGAAGTGATCGTGACCTACAAAGAGAACCCCAACTTCACTGAGCTGGTCAAATACATGGATGTGGTGAGTGGGAAGAGGATCTGCCATGCCAGGGTGCGCCACTGGCCACCCTGCATCCATGCACTGCCTCTCTGAATGGGGCAAGGTAGCGGGAGGGGAGCTGCCTTCAGGATTTTGCTTTCCTGTGGCCACAATGTTCAACTGTAGATCAAAACCTTTGTGAAACTGCCCACTAAGAGCCATGTCATCCATGGCCTGTTTCTTGGGCAGAAGTCCAAGATGCTGTCAGACCTGCCCCGGTGTAGTGGGGCTGCCACAGGCTGGTAGCCCAGCACAGGTCGATCACCCTCTCTCCTGCAAATCCCATGCATGGTTCTTTCACAGGAGCTCCCAGAGCAGGTGTACCTGCACCCTCCCCTCAGCATCTTTGTGGTGGAAAAGCGGGCGTTTGGGCGCACTGTGCTGGTGGGGAGCCACGTTGTGTCCGATGTGATGAAGTTTTCTCCCAGAGAGCTGGATGAGGAACCAGAGGATGTGCCCAAAGGTAAGGTTGATTGGAGAGGTTCTTGTGGAGACAATAGGCAGGTCTTGCCAGTGGCAAAGATCCCTGGCTCTTCTGTTCCCCCCTAGCAAGGCAGCAAAGTCGTCCTCCCCAAAGGCACAAGATCACAGAATTACAGAATGGTTTGGGATGGAAGGGAGCTTAAAGCCCATCCAGCCCCACCCCCTGCCAGGGACAGGGACACCTTTCACTATCCCAGGTTGCTCAAAGCCCTGTCCAACCTGGTCTTGGACATTTCCAGGCATGGGGCAGCCACAGCTTCTCTGGGTAACCTGTGCCAGGGCCTTACTACCCTCAAAGGAAAAACTTACCCAGTGAGACCTTCGTCTTCACGGAGCTGGTCCACTGGGACCAAGGATTGAATGGTTTTACAGTCCCTCACATTGTCAGGTCAAGGTCTTTTCACTGGGTAGTGGTTTTGCTAAGCACCTTTATGATAGCAACTGCCAGAGCTCCTGATCTGGAAGCACAAGGAGAAAGAGCCAAAGGATTGGTCCATCTGTGGTAATTTCTGTGCAGGGAAGGTATATCTGAATTCTGAATTCCTGGGAGTCAGCAACAAGCATGTTGGTGATGGTGGCCAGTCTCAGTCCTGTATTTGGATTTTCAATAGTTTTTTTCAGGGTCTGCTGTGAAAAGCTTTAGAATCAATCACAATATAGGGTGTTAACAGAGAGGGGTTTTGGGTGGCCAAAATGAGAGGAACAGTGGGCAGAAATAAATGCATGGAAACAAGAAGCTCTGTCTTTTCATTTCAGCTCTGAAAATCTCATCCCACCGTCCTCCCTCACAGACGGTGGTAAACATTGGACCAGCAACTGGTGACCCACATCCCAGAACTTACCCCTTTAGTCTTGTGAAGGTGAGTGGTGTGTTGGGCCCAGCAGATTTTGAAGTTTGGAAATCCATTGATGCCGTGAGTGACCCCCCTCAAAGCAGAACTCTGAGCTGCATTAGTGTAGGGTAAAATAAAAAGTAAAGATCCTTTAATATCACAGGCCTACAGCCCACAGGAATACCTGATGACATGCATGTGCTCCAGTTCTTGTTTCCATGGCTTTTATAATAAGATCCCTCCAATCATTGCTTTACACATTTCTCAGTCCAGCCCTGGTTCCACCCCTGGTCCAACCCCTGGAATTGGGTCTGGGGTCATCAAGACCCTCTGTCTTCATCAGCTCCTCTTCCTCAGGCACACAAAGGTCCCTTGGAGTTCTGACTTCTGGGTCACTCTGACCTGTGTTTATGTTTCATTCTGTGGGCCTTCTGATATCCTTCAGCTCTACCTTGGAAAGGAGTCTAAACAAGATTAATTAACTAGAGGAATTTGAGCTCCCTGTTCTGGGACACGGGTAGTGATAGAAAGGCATTAAACTTAAACTGTTAGAAATATTAACCCTTTAAAAATCTACAACTACTGTGTTCCTAAAATCTACAAAATGTGAAAATCAGAACAAAAACCCCTTTGGCATCACCATACTGAAGGTTACAAATGAAAAAGAAAGTTCAGAAGTTTGGAGTTAGGTTTCCACCACCAGGTTTTGCTCTGGACCAAAGCATTCCTCACTCCTGCCTGCTCGTTGGCACTGCCATGTGCTGTGGCTCTGGTACAGGGAGGTGAAGGAGACCTGCCCTGTGTCTTGAGAGCTGCTGATTTTGTAGCAAAGCACAACTCTGGGGCCACAGGCAGTTTTGCACCTCCTGTGCTCTGCCTGAACACTGAGCCTCTGACAGAGACTCTCAGGACATGGAGAAGGGTGCATGGGTGTCCTGTGTGGTCATTTCCTCCATCCGAACCCTTTTCTCTATTTTTTAAGGCTCCTTTGAAGAAAATTCCTGTGAATAAGTTTGTGAAGAAAGAAGATGAATATGAAGAGGAAAAACCAGAAGTGGAAGAACTGGATTGGTGGTCCAAGTACTATGCATCCCTGAAGGAGCTCTATAACCAGGTAATGTTCTGTGACAGCTGGTAACAGAGGGGAAAAGAGGCTGCACTGGCATGAGGAAGATATTTTCAACAATGCTGAGTGTCACAGGAGTTTTCCTGGCATGGATCTGCAGGAAGATGTGGGGTTTTGTGTGTCAAGCATACTTAAGGTAGCCTTTGCCGTCAGGGATCTGGGGTGACTGCTTGTATGTGTTTCAGACATACAGTGATGAAGAAGATGCTGAGAATGATGACCTGAATGATGCAGGTGAGTCCTCTAGCAACACCCAGCTCTTCTGTGGGGAGAACCAGGACTTTACACCACCCCAGAGGGTGCTGGGCTTGTGGAAATGGCATCTGAGCAGACAACAGCCTTGTAGCATTCACCAACAACAATGCAAACGCTAGCAGAGAGGCTGGAGATACTGGCAAGGGCTAACAAAAGCTATTTCATGTGGAAAACACCAAACTTTCCTCAAAAATGTTTTGAGAAATTGTCAAAAAAAAATCCTGCAAAACAGTAGAGTCTTGTAAAATTGTGTTAAAGCAAGTGCCTTCCAGAGTGAGCAGTGAAATCAGCTCCAGGGATCATGGGGTTGTCAGGGTGAGACTGGGAAGCAGTGGTGGGATGGAGAGAGGCTGGTGGACAGGCGAAACTGTATGGGAGCTGGGCATCACTCTGTGCACATGGGATACTCACCCAGAGTATAGGATTTGCTGGGAGGTAACAGAAGGATGGTAATAATGATATTTTTATGATCTGAGAACAGTGTTACAGCTGTAGGCTTAGGTTTGCAGAGGTGTCAGCGGGGACTAACCTAGCAATGATCTAAGAAAGTAGACAGTAAGTATTGAAAAGATGTAAATCCTGTATTTAGGAAGAGGGCTGGAGGGTACCTGCAATCCATTAGTGCTCAAGGGATCTGGAGCCTCAGGAAATGGGCTCTGTCCTTGGTTTGGTGGTGCCCCTGAGAAAGATCTCTCCGGGCTCAGCTGCCTGTGCCCAAAATGGCAGTGATGCTTCAGTTGGCCAGCCAAGCCACCAGCCCAACAGGTAAGCACCCATCCAAAGAGGAGGGCGAGCTCTCCTCTGTGCCTTGCCTGTCAGCACCTGTGGGCTGGTCTGTTGGGGTAAGGTAGATTTGCGGCAATCAGAGGAGGCAGAGACAAACTCAGGCTGCAGTCTGATCAGAAGGCTTACACCAAAGACAAAGGACCTTACTTTTAGTTACAGCTTCACTTTTATTTACTCTTGTATATTACATGCCAGCACACTATTGGTTAGTTAGTTCACCTAACATACATGGAAACGTTCTACTGGTTGGTTACAAGGTCTCACACATTCTACAGGTGGTTCTCTGGTCCTTAACAGTGCATTCATCAACTGCCTCAGGAGACCTAGACTCACATTGTTACCCTGACAATTCTCCTTCTGTGTAATTATGCCACAAAAATGGCAGCAGCAGTCTTCTACAGGGCCCTTGCAGAAGACCACCTGCACCTGATGTTAACAGCAGCACGATTGTCATGATCACAAAATCAACAATCCAGTCTTCACCACAGATAAAAACCTTTCAGTTATAATGCATCCATAGTCCATCTTGAAGCAATTTGTTTCGCTACCTTCATCCATCATTCATCCATCATTCACACTCTCATGCTCAATTCTGGTCCAGCCACGTTCCTCCATTTGGTTTCTGCCAACTTCCTTTGTGAACAGCAGGGGACCATCCAGCCATGCCTTGCTGAGAAACCTGAGGTGCCAGAAAACAGCAACAGCTCCAGGTGCCCTGGCACAGGTTGAAGCTCTGGCCAGGGTCATTTCATGTACAGACACTTGAAAAGATGGGGAAAATCAGAGGATTTCCTATTCTCTTATTGCCATTTCTAGATGGAGGGAATTTAAATGCATTCTGCATTGACATGGAGACAGAGGATGAGGCCGTGATTGAGGCCGAACCTGCTCTACCCAAGAGGAAGCTCATTGCCACCCTTCAGGTGATAATTGGGGTGACCTCATCTCTCTCAACCCTGGTTCTTTGTCCTCTTCACCTTCCTGCAGTGGAAACTATACTGGGAGGAGAACCTGCAGTGTATGCTGAGGCCCCATTGTTGGTGGGCTTTGAAAGAGCTGGTGGGCCCTTGGAGCCAAGCTGGGATGTGCGTGCACATCTGAGGTTGGCCCCAGGGGGGTGGAGGAAAACCATAGCACCCTGCACTGAGTAATACTGGGTAAGGTAGGACAAGGTGAAATGACTGAAGCAGAGAAAGGGTGGTCTTTCTGACTCTGCCCCTCTTTAAGATGGTAGGAAAAGGCTCAAAATTTCTTTCTATTTATTTCAGATCTATAACTCTGAGCTGGAAAATGAGTTTGGTGATTTTGAAGACTGGTTGTGTGTTTTCCCCCTTCATCGTGGCAGAGCAAATGAAGATGAAGATGGAAACAAGGATGAACATTTTGTGGGGAAGTACAAGGTACTGTGTCATTTGGGTGACATTTGTGCTTGTGGAGAAAAATCCCTAGGAAAACCTGTGGCATCATCTTCCGTATCAGGAGCTCTTGAAGACTCTGAAATACCAGCTACACAAGCTGATATAAGAAGGTCCCTAGAAAACCTTTGGTGTCCCCTGTCTTTGGCAGTCCAAAGTGCCTGGAGATGCTCAGATGTGGCATTGGTAGTGGTCTGACAGACCACAGCCTAAATTGCAAGCAGGAATTGCCTGGACAATGTGGAGGTATTTAAGAAGAGACTGGATGTGGCACTCACTGCCATGGTATAGTTGACATGCTGGTGTTAGGTCAAAGGCTTGACTTGATATCTCAGAGGTCTTTTCCAAACTAGTCGATAGGGCCTTTGGGAAGGACTGGCCCTGTGGGCACAGTGTGTCTGAGGTCTGCATGGCTCTGATTTTCTACTTGGCTGGTGAAGCTAGTCTTGGTGGTTTGAATCCCACTTGAGATATCCCCTTTTGTATCTAGCTGTTACTTGAAATGTCTTTTCTGCAGGGCTCCTTTCATGTCTACCCCACTGAGAAAGCTGGCACTGAACCCAAGGTCTCCCAGGGTGTTCCAAGGAACAGACCCATCAAGGTTCTTGTAAGAGTTTATATTGTTAAGGTAAGTCTCTGGTGGGAGGTGGTAGTAATGCTTAGAGGTCTCTCCCCTCCCTGAGGGCCTCCTGCCACTCTCTGTTCAGTAAATGTGAGCAGCGGCACTTGTGAAAAACTTGGTGCTGGCTTGAAGCCTCTACCTGCCCAGTGGAAGTCATCTATATCCTGTCCACGGAGAGTCTTCCATGTTTTGTAGCTTCAAGAGGTGCTAAGAGCCCAGATGGGCATTTCTTGGCTCCTCATACCTGCCTTGAGACCACAAGCAAGTGGGTGGGCCCACAGCTGGAGACATCAATGGCTTGATGAGTGAAGTTTTGTGTGGGAACAAGTGCCTGTTACACTGCAGGGGCAGTGGCTGGAGGGCCCTGACCAAGTGGGCTCGGGGGGTGTGAGGTCTGTGCAGAGTTCCTTGTGCAGACTGCTCTCCACAGCTCTGCACAGCAGCACCTCTTTTGTCTTCCAGGCTACAAACCTGTCTCCAGCAGACCCCAATGGCAAGGCAGACCCCTACGTGGTGGTGACGGTGGGGCAGGAGCAGAAGGACACAAAGGAGCGATACATCCCAAAGCAGCTCAATCCTGTGTTTGGAGAGTATGCAGGAAGTTTTCATCTCTCAGGTTTAATAGGAATAGTGCAGATCTGGGGCTTGGAATGTAGCCCAGCATGTGTGGCCTTCTCTTCTTTCTGAATGGAGAATCTTGTGCTGTAACATAAAGGTTCTGGGCATGTCTTGCCTCCAGCTAAGTCAGGAGCCATCACGTTTTGGTTTAGGAGATGAACACTCGAAGAGCTTGCTCCAGAAGTAGAAAGCCAAGCAAAACCAGAGGACTGGAGAGCTTTTTCCCTAGCTCCAGGCCCTCTATCCAAGGGCATACATTCTTGGAAAAGTAATTCTTTTGTTTGAATGTGCACACTGAAAACTGCACACACTGAACATAGAGAGAACCTAACTCTCTCAGTTGGCTTTTCAAATACAGTTCTTAAATGTGTAGGGTGATCCAAGCAGAGCATGTGTTTCTTTCCCATCCTCTTTGCTAATTGCACTTTCTTTGTCTGCTTCTGTGCAGAGTTGTGGAGCTGACAGTCTCCTTTCCCATGGAATCAGAACTCACTGTAGCAATATTTGATCATGATTTGGTTGGATCTGATGATCTGATTGGAGAGACCAAGATTGACTTGGAGAATCGATTCTACAGCAAGCACAGGGCCAACTGTGGAGTGGCTACTCAGTATGACACGTGGGTACCAGTGGGACACATTGGGGCAAGAGACTCGTTCTTCTCACCTGCCATGTGGGGGTCACAGAGCCCCTCCTGTTCTGCAGGACAGAACGAGCACCTCCAGTATCCTTTGAGCAGTTCCTCCACAGATTCACTCCAAGTTACATGGATAACTCCATCTATTTAGATGCCTACCAGCTACCAGTGATAGCCCTAATTCCTACTGCAGACTATTACACCTTACATAAAATAGCAAAAAAATTCTTTAGTGCTTTCACACTGGTGTTTTGTGAGACAAGTGCTCACTTGACACTGACCTCTTTCAGAAAGCATAGTGGTTTCTCTGGCAGTAGCTGATTTTCTGAGTAGTGACACTCAGGGCATCTGGTTTGCTTTGGCTTCATTTTATATGGATTCATTGGTGTCTTTGGCCAGTGTTCCATACACTTCTCTTCTTCTAACCTTAACTGGAGGGTATGGAGTCCCCAGCATAGCTAAAACCTCTTTGCCACTTAGGAACTGCAGCTGAAATTTCTCCTGTTCCTACTTTCAAGCTGATGGTTCTATGGTGTGCAAGTCCAGCTTGTTCTGGGATAGACCTTGTTAAGGTTTTCATTCATTAAGCTTTGTGTGCCTGGGGTTTTCCCAGTGAAAATTCCATCAGGGCTCCAGTGGCACAGCCTATGCTGTAGGAGAGGCAGGGTGTTTCACAGCCTAGAAAAGAAACCTGTTGTGTCTGAGTTGAAGAAGTTCTTGATGTTCTCCCTTCCGTGCAGGAATGGCTACAACACGTGGCGAGATGCTTTCAAACCCACACAGATCTTGGATAGTTTATGCAAGAAAAACTCAATCCCTGCTCCAGAGTACAGATGGGAGGAGGTCAAAGTGGACAGTAAAGTATTCAAGGTCCCTCCAGAGGCTTTTCCTGAAGGTACAGAGGTCTTGGCAAACGAGGATTGCTTCCTTGAACAGCCATCTCTGCTCAGCAGTGCAGTGCTGGTGGGAGGTCTGGGGGACACCAGCCTCTCTTCTCCAAGGTGTCCAGCCTGGTTCCCCCTTTTGTGCCCTGCATGACCCAGCTTTTGGGGGTAACTGCAGGGAACATCCTCAGTGTTCAGTGCCCTGGTTTCAGTGGATGAAGCTGTTGCACTGGGAGAAGATGTGACCCAGGCCATTAGGTCCCAAAGTGGCTTCCCAGGCTGTGGGTGGAACAAAGTAAACCTGCTTGGATGGTGGTGATGGTGGTGGGAGTTTGATGATGTAGCTGAACCTTTATCTGCCTGTGATTACCATCAGCAAGATACTGAAATCCTTGTTTTTCGGTTGTGTTTTGTTGTGGTTTTTTTTGTTTGCTTTGTTTTGGTTTGTTTTTGGTTTTGTTTTGTTTTTTTTTTTGGTTTGGTTTGGTTTGGTTTTTTGAAGGTGATGTTTTTCAGTCTCCTTTCTTGTTTTACCTGACTCTATCTAGGGATGCTCTCTGTTTCCAGTGATTTTGGGTGCCTTGCGTGACCCCACACTGCTTCTCACTACTGTCAATCACCACCTTGTGGGCAGCTTCTGCTTCTCCTTTGCTGTTTTTCTGTCTTTCTAACTGGCATTAAAAACCCTGAGCTAGGGCCACACATGTCCAAGAACCCACCAGCCTTTCCCACCCTCCATCGGAAGGGATGGAGAATATCCCTAAGCACAGGCCCAGCTGTGGACAACAGCTGTGCAATTGCATCCAGCCGGGAGTAAAGGCTGGAGCAGATGCGGTCCACTTCGGGATGGCTGGGTACTGCAAGGCAGTGTGATGTAGCCTGTACCCAGATCCCTGGCCTGACCTGCCCAGAGGGGACACACCTACATATGTGGCCAACTTTACCTTCTGCTCATTTCAGTGCAGCTGTTCCTCATTTTCCTGCTGGTCTCTGTGGCTTATGAGAAGAGGAAATAAATCGTGTTCAGAAGAGTGCAAGGAGCCTCCAAAAGCCCTTTCCCTCTTTTTCAGGTCATTGGGTATCTGGGGAGGGAGAAACGAGGTGCTCTCCTGGTGTTCCCGCAGAGCTGCCTCTGGTTCCAATGTGGCTGTAGATGGTGCCCTGTGAACTTCTGCTGTGCCTGAGCACTGCTTGGAGTTGTTTAGGTCTTAGACTGATCTCCTTAAACCCAGGGGTGGATGGGTCACTGTGTTCTCACCTGTTGGTTCCTGCTTTTCCCCCACCAGTAGGATTTGGTCTTGTCCTGCCATTTGGCTTCACTGTGCCAAGTGAGTCAATGGCACATTGTTCATGAATGGCGGGCATGACTGAGTGTCCTGCCCAGTTAGAAGGAATGCTTTCCTGGAGCACTTCTAAGGCAAAAACTCTTGGTTCTATTTGTGCTGCCACAGAGATCTGGGGACTTTAACTCTCCCAGAAAGTCACAGCCTGCTCAGTGTCCCCTGGATCTTTTTTCTAGGGCCATAGTAGATTGTTTTTTGCCCTTCTCCTTGTATTTCTCTTGGCTTGCTTGATTTCTTGCCTGCCATTTCTCTCATCACTGCTAACATATTAAACTCATTCCCTTCATCTTTGCCCTCTTGCTTCCCCACATTTGTTTCGCTGGGGAGGTGCTTGTTTGTACAGTCCATCACCTTCCATTACTTGTGCTGGTGACTGATGTCCTGTCGTGACTCTTGCGGGACAGAAGCCTTCATTTTCTCTCGGCTGTGTCCTCCTGCAGAGGCTTCTGTGAGGAACAAGAGAGAAGTGACAGGTGGGAGCTGGTCAGTGGATGATGAACATAAGGCTTTGTACGTCCTGCAGCACTGGGAAGAGATGCCAGTGTACGGGTACAAGCTGGTTCCAGAGCATGTGGAAATCCGATCTTTGTACAACCCGAAGAACCCTGGGCTTGTGCAGGTGAGATGTATTTCTCTGCCCAGCCTAGACATTGCTCTGGGGAAGGACCTTCTGAGCAGCTGGGTCCCTGCACCCTGGTCCCCTGTAGCCCTTTTGTCTCCTCATCGTGGCATGCATGAGTCCTACTCATTTTCCCCTCCTCGGTGGGTGACCAGAGCTGTCTGTGGATGTCTGGTCCTACTGTGAAGTGAGAACTTGGTTATCCTTTGTACAAATCCACCCTCTGACCTCTCATAGTGCTTCTGAACACCCTTTCCTTGAGGAACCTCTGTCCACTGATGGTGTGTTCACAGTGCTGGTTACCCAGAGTCCTCCCTGTCTCCTCAGGCTGGATAGCACTGCTCTGATAAGGATGCTGTGTGGGTGGCAATAGACCTGCTCTGCCTTCTGAGCCTTGGCAATGTGCACTAAAGTGTGTGATCATGTCCTTGATTATTCCTGCCTCCTCCTCTGCATTGTCACTGCTATTTTGTCTCGCTCTGCTCCCTTGGCTTCTCTCTGGGGCACATCATAACTGTGATCTGGAGGAGAAACATCCATTCTCAGTTTTATGTGATGTAGTCATCTGAACTGCATTTTATTCTCCTGCACTGAACATCTCCTGTTTCCTCAGGAGGTCTGAACAAAGCAGAGTTCTGCAGTCATGCTGACTTTGGTTGGCATTGGAAATGCATGGGGAAAGGGCAGAGTCAGATCTTTTTTAGTTTTCTTGCTTTTGCTTAAGCATTACATCACCATATACTCCTTATTAAGACAGAGGGACATGTTTGCCTCTGTTTGAAATGGATTCAGTGCAGGTGAAATGGTTTTTCTTGGGACAGAAATGGGCAATTTTTTTGTAGTTTTAATTTTTTCCCCATCTAAAATCCAGTCGCAGGTCACTCTAAAGTGCCGGGAGTGGAGAGAACCAAACAGTGGCTTTCTGGTGGGAGCTTTCTGTGCAGGATCAAGTCCTTGCCCCTTGAAGAGCTGGAGGGTGGTCTGTCTTTTGAAGTCTCTGCTGTATTCTCTCATCAGGGCTCCTTGCACATGTGGATTGACATGTTTCCAAATGACGTCCCTGCACCACCACCCGTCAACATCAAGCCACGACTGCCTGTCAGGTAGTGCCTGTGGGGCTGGGGCCGCATGGAGAGTCACTGTCCCTTGCCATGGCTGGTGGGATGTGCAACAGGGCCCTGCACAGGCTGAGGGGCTGTGCTAGCCTGGCATGCAGCCCTCCTGTTTGCTGCAGCTCTGACCATGAGATGGTCCCTTGAGTGTATCAGCATGAGCCATAAGGGCTTGGGAAGGGCAGGTGAATGTCTCTGCAGCTGAACATGATGCTGATAGAATACCCAGGCTGGGGCAACTTTTTGAGTCTATTCTGGCTAGTGGACAGATGTCCCCTGGGAACCTAGGGAAGCGAAGGAGGAAGTCTGCTATTTTCAAGGATCTAATGGGCCTTTTGAGATAGAGGGTCCAGATTTTTCCCAGAGGTGCACCTGAAAGGACAAGAGATAATGGATACAAATTTCAGCAAGAGAAACTTCAAAAGTCCAACTGGATATAGGGAGAATATTTTCCCAATATGAGTGAAGCTACCCTGGAACAGGGACAGAGTGACAGAGATGTGCTGTGATATCCTTCCTTGGTGATATTAAAAACTCCTGGAGAGGAGAATGCAGAGGTCCCATCCTGCCTAAGCCTTTTTGTGCTCCTGTGGCTTAGTAGTGCTGAGTGGGTTTCCCACACACCAGGGATTTGCTTTGCAAATGCTGTGTGTATTGATTGTGGGTGTTTGTCTTGTACAGTTGTAGCTCTCAGGAAGGATTTGTGCCTGGGAGTGAGACTGCTGGGCTGCACTCAAGCAGAGGAACCCAGACAGGGAAGCACAGTGCTGAGAGGGTTCATGTCCTGCTGCTCGGCTGTTGTGGGCTTGACCTGCCCTCCCAGCACCGGGGACAAGAGTGTGTGTCTCACTTATCACTGTGTCCTTCCCACAGCTACGAGCTGCGTGTGATTATCTGGAATACAGACAATGTGATCCTTGATGATGTCAACCCAGTAACGGGAGAGCCTTCCAGTGACATTTATGTGAAAAGGTCTGATGGTACACAAGGCGAGGCCAGAACCCTCCCTGGCCCACACTTTCACTGCTTTCTCTGAACCTCTGCTCCTCCCTGCCTCAGCATGAGGTGCCCATTCCCGTCCTCTCCTGTACCCCCAGAGATGTTGGTCCTGTGTCACTCTGTTTTGACTCTGATCCTTCCTTTTCTGCTACCCCATGGGGTTCAGCTGTTCCATCCTTCTGCTCTGCCTTTGGAGCTGGCTGACAGGCATAACTGCATTTCTCCTGCAGCTGGATAAAGGGTCTTGACCATGAAAAGCAGGAGACAGATGTCCACTTTAACTCCTTGACCGGGGAAGGCAATTTCAACTGGAGGTTCATCTTCCGCTTCAACTACCTCCCAACTGAGAAGGAGATCACTTACAAGAAAAAGGACTCTGTCTTCTCTGTGGAGGAATCAGAGTTTCGGGAACCAGCTGTTCTGGTCCTCCAGGTCTGGGATTACGACAGGATTTCAGCAAATGACTTTCTAGGTATGGGGTGACCTGTCCTTCACCTTGCTGGAGTATTGCAGCGATTCCTTGGTATTCAGCTCTCTAAGAAGGGATACCAGGAGCATCAGGTCATGCTTTTCAGCTCAGCAGTCACCTGGGCTAGTTTTTCACATGTTGAGCTATAGACAGAACCTGGAGGTACACACCTCTCCTACACAGACATGCTTTCATGCTTGTCCCAGGGCCTTGGTGTCCTTTTTCAGGGCCTGTCACACCACAGGGCTTCCAGATACTGCTTCCTCAACCTTTCTGATAAACTTGCTCATTTTCCCTGTTCTGACTTAGATATGCAGATCCCAAAGACAGGGCCAAGAAGCAGTTTTCCCAAGAGGTTGTGTTCGCAGGCATAGGGACTGACAACCTTTGTGAGACTATTGGTGTTTGAGTTGCAGCATCACCAGGAGTTGAGAGATCCCTGGATACTCTGGTACTTCCCAGTAGTCAGACCTGCTGGCCATGCAGCCAGGCCTATTGAAGCTGTGCTAGTGATGATTCCACCCACCCACACTATGCTAACACTAATGCTGCTGATTCTCTTCTGCTTCTGCTGTCATCCTCATGTTTCTAGCATTCTGTTCAGTTGTCCCTCCCCATTAAAAAAAAATCCACTTTGCCCTACTTTGTCTTGGGTGGTTAAAACTCTCTTTATTCTTCAACCTTTCATAGTGTATTTAAGGGGCTTTACCTCCATGAGGCACTTCCAGTGGTTCAGCCACGATACTCAGGCAGTGAAGAAAGTTAGTTAGCAATTCCTATGATTTCTGGCATGTACAGTCTCAGGTAATTCTAAGCAGAAAGGGGTTTCTGCAGTATTTATTGCAGCCTCCTGCCCCAAGCATATACTGGGGCAGGTTGCTCAGAATGTTGTCTGGGTGAGTTTTGAGTATCTCTAAGGCTGGAGATCCCAGCACCCTTCTGTGAAGGTTTTCCTGGCTGCAGAATTCTCACAATTACTTTTTTTTTTCACTTGCAGCACTTTGTGTCCATTGCCCTATGTGATTTCATTATCCACTTCTGAGAAAAGTCTAGGTTCATCTGCCCTTTAGCTTCCTTTAGGCTCTGGGAGATGCACTAAATCTCCATCTTGACCTCTCTTCTCTGGGTTGAGCATATCTCTCACCCTTCCCACTGTTGCACATAGTCCAGCCTTGACTATCCCAGCCACTGGACTCTCTAGTTAGTTGATACACTTCTTGTGTTGGGGTCCCCAAACTGGGCACTGTATCCAGTAAAGTCTCACTGGGGCTGAGCAGAGAACATGCACATCCCTTGGCTGCGTTTGCCAGTGCAGACTAGGACACAGTAAGATTGATTTATTGCAAGGACTCAGTGCCAGAGTGGGACAGGAGCTCATTCCATGCAGAACAGGGACACAAGGCCAACCAGAGAAATGAACTGGGGCTGTTGCAGGTATAGGCTGATGCAGATATAAGACAAACTTGAAATCTTTAAAGCATTTCCCAGATTTTATAGTTTTTAATTACACATTTGCAGGAATGAGAGAGAAAGAGTAGCATGGACATGTGAGAAGACCAGGGTGGGACAAGGTAAAAAAGTGAAAATAACTCACTGTACCACATGCACACCAAACTGGCTGCATCAGAGATGAGACAAGACCTGAGGCTTCTGCCTCCTAGACTAACTGTTGAGTGAGTCCTTTCTTATGCAGAGCTCCAGGTCCTCCATCTGTAAATGTGCATGGTCATTGCAGCGGCTGGGACCTACTCGTGGCTGTAGGAGCACGATGGAGAGAGAAAGCCAAATGTCATGTGGGGCTGAGCTCAGGTTTCACCAGGAGGTCTCTTCTTCCCTGTGCCTACAGGCTCCATCGAGCTGAAGCTGCATGACATGGTGCGGGCAGCCAAGAGCTCTGAGCAGTGCACCATCAGGATGGCCACGGAGGGTGCGACCCCGCGCTTCTCCATCTTCCGGAACAAACGCATGAGGGGCTGGTGGCCCTTCATCAAGCTCAAAGATCAAGAAGACAAGGAGAGAGAGGAGAGGGACCACAAGAAGAAGAGGAAAAAGAAGCGGAGCAGCTCAGTCAAACCAGAGGATGTGGAATTCACAGATCCCAGTGGCAACAAGTACCTCCTGACGGTAAGGTGGAGTGCTGGCACTGATGAGCAGAGCCAGTATTTTGCCTGTGCCTTGACATGGCAGCCTGTCCTGCATTCACATAACCTACAAAGGTAGCAGTGACCCAGCTTGTGCAGGGTCCTGGAGACTTCTGTCTGCTACAAATCCAGCACTTTGTCTACCCAGAAGCATCAGGTGCTGTGGCATGCAGGAGTGTCCAGCTTCATGCATTCCTCTGAGCTTCCCATAGAGCAGTGCTCCTTGAAGAGAGATATCACAGTTTAGGAATGGTATTCCTCAACTAAATGATTCAGGTAGCTGGGGAGTTCAATACAATACAGTTCTTTGTGTGCAAAACAGTTAGTTTCTGACCAGGCCACAGTTCCCACTGGCTGTGAAGTAAAATAAAATGTAGCTAATGAAGAAAAACGCTCTGGGCATCTGAACGTGGAACTGGGAGAAAAATATCCAGTTGTGGCACACATTCCTCCTGCAGGGTAAGGTGGAAGCAGAGTTCCAGCTGCTGACTGTGGAGGAGGCTGAAAAAAGTCCTGTTGGTTTGGGCCGGAAAGAGCCAGAACCCCTGGAAAAGCCCAAGTGAGTATCTGTGTTATCACCTTCAGCATGGATGGGCAGAGCTGTGTTCTCAGCAGCTGTTTGCATGGAGACTGGGAGCATCTGCTTGTCAGGTAGCTGAGAGCAATCAGTGGGGGGCCTGGGCCCCTGCAGTGGGGTCTGCAGGATGGGCACTGCCAGGGCTTCCCAGAGCTTGAGTGGGTCCTCGTGACTTGTTGCTGCAGCACCTGGCCCAGGGCTGATCTTGGCAAGATATTCAAGGCAGCTGTGCCATAATATTGCTTGTGCAGTGGGCAGCTCTGTCCATGTGAAGGGACCCCTTGGCCATGTGGGTGCAGGACAGCTCTGCGGGGCTGTCCTGAGGATCCTGTCCTGTTGTGTCTAGTGTTTCCGCAGGCACTGCAGCCTCTGGGATGATCCTGCCTGGAAGCAGCAGGAAGAGCTGGTGATTCATGAGGGTATCAGGACAGCAATGCAGAGAGGCCAGTGTGCTGCTCTGTGGATTGAACCTGTGCTTACCTGTTCTTCCCTTCCTGTTCTAGCCGGCCAAAGACGTCTTTCAATTGGTTTGTGAATCCCATGAAGACCTTTGTGTTTTTTATCTGGAAACGGTATAAGAAATACGTAATTGTGCTGTTCATTGTTGCTCTTCTGACCATCTTTCTGGTTCTTTTGATCTACACTATGCCTGGATACATCAGCAAGAAGATCATCAATGGTTAAATGCTTTCCAGCACAGGACTACTCAAATACAGGGGTGACTATGTCAGGAACTGAGACTGGACCAGAAAGTGTAATGACACCCTGTAGGTCCAGAGGCAACCTTCAGAGTGAGAAACCTGCAGAAGTGGCCTTTCTCTGGAAGTCATGTTTCATGCTACATACCCATGAGACATGAAGGAACTAAGCGACCAACCTGCTAAATTAGACAAACTCCTTGAAAGACAGTTAAAACTTTGGAGGAAAAAGTCATTCATTGTGGCACTGACATAGGAGGATGGGAGAAGGGGATCTTCTGTGGCTGTCCCCACAAACATGGCAGCTGAAACCAGCTCTTGCCATCGAGAGTGAATCTGGCAGAGATGGGGACATACAGAGCCATCCATGCCCCAGCTTGACATTTGGCATTTACCAGACCTTTGCCTGAAGAGTTCAAAACAATTGTAGAGGGGGAGGGCAGGTCTGGTGTAGGGTCCTGGTGGATGTAGGACCTGAAAGACCTTTGAATGGAGCTCCACAGGGAGAAGGATAACACAAATAAGGTAGCCACAAACTTCCTCCTATGCCAGGAGCACAGGAACCACTCTTGGTGTTGGAATTGGCTCTGGATATGGTAGCATTCTCTAGGACATGAACTTTCTGGTAGTCACTCCTTACAAGCTGCTTTACAAGCTTTTCCTGCATGTGCTGCGTTGGATTCATGCTTCCTTCAACTTCATTTTGGGTCTTCATTTCCACAGGAATAAAAGCTTTTTGGCTGCTCTCTCCAGTGCTGTTTGTGTTTTGTAGCTGCTTTGTGGAGCTGGGGGCAAGCTGCTGCCTACTATCCTCACTGCCCCTTCAACCTTTCCTCCTGAGCAGCACAGCCATGAGGACAGTACTGGGACAGCATGGGTTCACAAGTATGAACCTGTGTTTGGTGCTGGACAGATTTAAATTAAATGAGATTTGTTCTTAGCATGGCCTCTGGTGTCCCAGGGCTCCTGCTGTCTGCACAGACAAGTCCTGCCATGATCTGATCTCAAGTGGAAGTGTTTCACCCAGGATTTTGACAAGACAGATTCCTTCTGAGAGATCTCATCCTGATGCAGGAGATGATGCTCAGCTGCATTTCCAAAGAAATTAACTGACAATGGGATTATACAGCAAAGGCACCTGCCTGATTGCCTTTTGAATGGGGCAGGAATGGAGTAGGTTTTGGGGAGAAACCTGACTGGCTCTGCCCAGACAGGTAAGTGTGAAGCAGGTGAAGACTGTGATTGGACATGAAGCCAGAAGTGAGTGGGAGACAGACCTGGTGCTCCCTCAGGGGGGCAGAGTAGCCATGTGATTGGTGCCCCAGATGGCAAACAGGAGTCCTCTCTCCCCCAGGGGACCCTTGGGCTGTGAAGAGAGGCTGAAATAGGCTGCGAAAGGCTCAGTCATGCAGCACCTGCTTGGGGCTAGAGTAAGGCCCTGGGCTGTGACAGTGCTGCCTCAGCCCGTTTTTCTGCCTATTAAGTAGGATGCTGCCTTCAGAAAGTGTGCCTGGTCACCCCAGCAGTGCCCAGAGTCCCCCCCCATTGGTGCCTAGTTGCCTTCCAGTGCCTCCCAGCACACCTGGTGCACCTCAGCAGTGACTGGTCCATGCAAACAAACTCAGTGCACCGCAGCACATCCAGTGCAACCCCCCAGGCAACCCCTTGGCTCTTTCAGCCACGCTGAGACACATTCCCCACCACACTCAACAGTCTCGGGCTCTCTGTGACTTAAATGTGTTTCTGCCTCAGACTTTCTCAAAATATTTCAGAATATAATTTTCCCAGGGTGTGCAGGTGTGTGTCTGTGTGTGCTCTGAGGGGCAGGGTGGGGATGTCTGTTCAGAGGGTGGCTTTACAAGGCAAGGGGCTCATCCCTGCCCTTGCTGCTGTTCCCAGACACTGCCAAGCTGCCCTCAGCTCAGTGAGCAGCACACTCAGGAGAACTTCACCTCTTGTCCTAGTTCAGCAAGCTAGGACCAGTTTATCACTGTGTGGGTGTGGCCAAAGCTGTGTATTCTAAACCCTCTATTTAATTTCTCATGAACTGTTAACAATGGACCATTGGCAGCAGCTGCCCAGGGCACACCTGACCCATCATCCTGGGACCTGGCTGGGAAAGAAGCCTGGGAGAGGAGCTGTGGTAACTCCCCTCCAGGAAGTCGTTGGCACCTCCACACCCACCTGAAGGGTCATGTCTGCTCATGGGCCATCAATGATTCCAAAAATACCCCTGACTCACAGAGTCAGATCAGCCAGTGTGGAACTCCCCACCCTGGGGGAGGTACTGGGTGCTCCTACCTGGACCTGAGGGGATATAATCTTGGGGTTTGGGACTTGGGGAACCACTAGTTGGATCCAGATGAGGAGCTCCTTTAAACTAGCACACCTCTTCAGCAGGACTTGCCCACCACCTCTCTTTGACAGCCACGTGGGCTGCTGCAAGGCCACTGCCAGCAGTCTGGAGAAGGGGAGCAGGGGCAGGGGGCTGTGGGAGTGCACCCCAGCGGTTTGGGGGGGCCATCATGCCCCCAGGCCTGCAGAATCTGCACCTTGGTTCAGCCGTCACTGCATCATTTGTCACCAGGAGCAGTGAGAAGTGTGAACATCTCTGGTTCCCTGCAAAACACTCAAAGCAAAGATTTGACAAAGGCGTGTGACAGGTTGTGATGGCCAGAGGAATAAAGCAAAGGGGATGATGTTTTTGGTGGGAAGGCTGTGCCTTGTACTGGCTCACACCATGGAATAAAGGGAGTACAGAGTGCTTTGAGCAGAAAAACATCAATAAAAAAGCAAAAAAAACCCAAATATTAGAGGAAGTTTTTGGGGTATGGCAGGAGGTTTTACTCACTTGTCCAGAGTTAAGCTGTGGTATGTGCTGATGTGAGATGTTCAGAGTGGTTTCAAGAATTCACACAGCTGTGGGGAGAGCCTGCTGCTTAGCACACCATCCAATGCAAAACTAATTTGGGCCAAATGCGTTTGTTTTCTGACTGATTAAGACCAGAAGACCCCAACAGGCATCATCAAGCATGGTGTGAGAGAGGAAGGCTTGCTGAATGTTACTAGACAACCTAGACCTGCCTAAGGTTGTAGCTGAAAACTATGGCCAGGATAGCACTAAGCACTGGCCTGTTCCTGGGCAAATCAAGGTCCTGATCACCAGTGAAAAGTATCCATGAGTTATTGCCACTGTGGTGAGGCTCTTCCTGTGGTCCAGAGGGCTCTGAGCCTCTTGATGCCTCATCCTGGTGGATCTAGTAAATGTGTGGAAGGGCAATTTAAGTGCAGCCCTGTCATGTCACCTCTATTTGCTTTGCAGTTTTGGCAGATGAGGGGCAGTGCCCAGGATTTTGCCAGGGCTGAGCTCTATGCTTTGACTGCTGTACTGCCCTGGGGTCCAAAAACAACTGCAGATGGGAAGTTGGGCTCCTGTAGATCATTTTGTCAGCGATGGCCACTGAGGGTTGTATCTTCTCAGGCCTCTGGAGGCCAGGACTCACTCATGAACCTCTGGGCATTGGACCACTTCCTGATGTTGCTTAATTTTCAATTTTCAGCTGTCACTCTATCCCTTGCATGCCAAGTTAGACCTTTAAAACAGACCTACTACCTCAGAAAGCTGTTTAGAGAGAAACTCTGCTGAACTTTTTCATGCCTGCAGACCTTCTGGCTTGGCACTTGCTCTGTGCTGAGCTGTGCAGCTCCAACACCCTTGTGCTGTGGAAGGCTGAAATGCCAGTCCCTTCTGCTGTGGTTCAGCCACAGCTTTTGGTGTAGGAGCTGTGCACAGCAGAGTCTCAGTGTGTGCAAACAGCCATCTGCAGGTGTGTGCTTGTGACAGGTAGAGCTCTGGTATGGGACAGGGCAGGAAACACAGCAGGATTCTGCCCCTGAACCAGGAGAGCCCTGGCATGGTGTGTGCTGAGCCTGGCAGCAGTGTGGGCCGCCAAGGGAAGGGGTGCTGACCTGCAGTGGGAAGACACCAGCCAGTTTTCCACTGCTGGAGAGAGGTTCCTGAAGTGGAAGATGTGTATCTTGTTCGAGTGGAGAACCAGATCTGTGCCCACAAGGCAAATGAGTGCAGGTAACAGTGCAGGCAGGGAAGGGAGCTTTGGGTTTCTTGCACGAAGCACCAGGTACATAATTTCTTGCCTCGTGATCAGCATGTGTGCTCACACACACATTGCAGCCCTTGGTGGGGGTGCTGCCTCTGGCAGCTGGGTTCACTGGGTGGGGGATCCTGGGATAGGTCAGGATCTCAGTGGTAGCAGCTCCAAATTCCTCCCTGTCTTAGTTTGAGGGGAAAAACCAAAATGTTTACCCATAAGCAGAGCGGATTCCTCCACAACAATCACGCCACTCTATCAAATTTAAGAGAAGGAACTTTAATCAGAAAATGGATATAAGAAGGATAACTGTTCTTAACTGCTATATGTATATATATGTAGGTATAGATATAACTGTAAACAGACCAGAGCAAACTGGTTCCCCAACACCACAAGAAAAAAACCCAAAAGAGAACACCCCCACACCGACAAGTTTCCTTCTGGAGGAAAGTTATACTTATGGGCAGTGTCAGTTTCATAGCCCAGCTCGCTGCAGAGTGAGCTCCCAGTCCCTCTCCAGCGAGACAGAGACGAGCGGTGAGCACTCAGATGAATTCTGTCTCTCCCTCTGTGTGCCTTGTCCCAAACGAAGAAGGGAAGCTGGAAGTGGAGAGTGGCAGTGTGTCCTGGAAAGAGCTGTGCCTTCCCTCTCCCGGGTTGCTGCTGTGGCTGGGGCGGGCAGGCCACGACACTGCAGGCAGCAGTGAGACCGGAGCGGCGACCAGAGCCCCAGACTCCAAACCGTGAGAACAGCCATGGCCAAGAAAAAAGGAACCAGCTCGCCAAAAAGCAGCAGCAGCAGCAGCAGCAGCAGCAGCAGCAGCAGCAGTAAGGAGCAGGGGAAAAATGGCTTCCCTTCTCCAGCAGCACACACACACCGCTCCTTCGTTCAGCCGAGCTAAAAATGGAATGTCCCCAAAACCAAAAGAGACAGTCTGCCCCCCACCCAAACGATCAAGAAAAAGCCATAGCAGTTAACTACTTCTTTTGTTAACTAATGGCATGGGCAGTTAGTGGCAGGGTGAGAATTTACATTATAATTCTAAACTACAACACTCCCTTCCTGTGCCAGGGAAGGCGGGGAAGGGAAGAGGTTGAGTCGACCTCATGGCTAAAAATCCAGGGTCAAACGATGTCTTAGTGAGAAGAATCCCACGTGCAGTGCCTTAGATGACTGCAGGGTCTGTGGCCTAGGAGGGCACTGTGCTTCCTCACAGTAAGCACTCACAGGAACCACCGGGTTGTGTGCAGCATATGTTAGTCCTGGAAATCCTGACTTTACCTAAAGTAATTTTCTGAACACAGGGGTACGAGTGTCTCCAGCAGTTGTCAAGGGACAATGATCAGATGCTTCAGGTGCCCTGTCCCATAGCTGCCTTTCTGACCTCAGCTTGAGGATATCTCTTTTAATCATAACACTAGATTAGCTGGACTTGCAGTGCATGGTGGGAGTACAGTCATTCTGGTCATTCTAGTCCTTCCTAATTGCCCCAGGAATCTGTTTAATAGCAGGGCTGGAAAACGTCAGTCCCACACAAGACTGGACAAAAAGGTGCAGGCACTGAGAGTTGTGGGTGGAAGCTCTTCCCTAGGGAGCAGGAGGTCTGGCAACACCTATTTTGGGGTATAAATCCATAATTCAAGGTCTCAATATCCCTATTGTGCTGAACTCTGGGAACATGCAGACAGATAAGTTCCCAGCACTATTATTCTTTGGGTACCTGAACATTTTTGGGGATGTCTCTGCATGCTCAGATCTTGACTGTGCTGAGCCATGCAGAGCCTGAGTCACAACTACATGGGATCAGCTGCATGGCTTGGCTGATGGTGGTACCATGTTCCTGGGTGCCCACCCACTCACTCAGCTGTTCAACAGCCATAGCTGAACATGAAAGTTCACCCTGAGCTGTTCTTTGCATTCCCCAATTGCTATAAACCTGTTTCCTTCTGTTGCCCGTTCACAGAAACACAAACCGACAGAGTATCAGTTTATGCGGTGCTTTATTTGCTGGGCCCGGGAAACCTGGGGACTATTGTCCTAAGCCAGGATTCCAATGAGCCATTCTTGAAGACTGCTTTTATACCTTTTCTACAGCGTTGTACGTGCACAAAGACACACGGTCTCGTTCATAAATCAGTTACATAGGTTATATGTATACAATTGATGTCCGTCTCCAAGGGTTAAAAATCTACCACGCTCGTCTAACACAGGATACTCGTTAATTAGTCTAACACAGGATACTGGTTAATTAGACTCCCACCACCAAACTATTTGCAAAACCCCTTACATATGTTGATTCTAATCTTATCTTTAAGCAACAGTTTGTTTTCTTCCTCAGGTTCTATTTACTTCACTAGCCCTTTAATTATTGTCCTGCTGTTTCTAGCAAATTCCCAATAGTTTCTAGGATCCCACTACCGTTTCAAGTTACCCCACCACAGGCCCAGTTAAACCCCATAAACCTTAGCATAACTACTTCCACGATTAGATTTACGAATATATTTGTAACACCTCCACAAATCAGTATTTATGGATCTTTAAAGACTGGGCCCTGTATTTCAAGACGCACTCTGAGGACACAGTTGGGACAACCTTGAGAGTGAAGCCCTGTCTTTCCCTGCAAGGCCAGCCCAGTGTGTGAGCTGCCAGGGCTCACATCAGCCCAGTGAGTGGGACTGAAACACTGTCCCTAGTCAAGGGCAGTGTGGACAAACCAGAGTGGGTTGGTGGATGGTAACAGAGAAGCAGAGCTGGGCTTGTCTAGCTGGGTGAAGAGGAGGTGATGGACAGCAGCCCAAAATTAATCTAAAGACAGTTATATTCATCTAAATGAATAAAATTTAGTTAAAATTCATCTAAAGGCAATGGTGTCCAGGTTCTTTTGTGCAGCATCTGATGGTGTAACACACAACAGTGTCCACTTTGTAGCTCAGAAAGTTCAGGCTGGGTGTTGGGAAAAGTTTTTTTACAGAGAGCAGTATAGCGTTGCAAGAGGTCACTAGAGAAGTGACCTCCAGTCTTGGAGGGTTTCAAAGCCCAATTAAGCAAAGCACAGCCAACCTGATTTTGTTGGAAGAAGGATTATTGTCAATAATCTGGTTTTGACAATAATCCTGCTTCCAACAAGAGATTGCATGAGAGCCCTTTTAAGCAGTATTTGTATGAAATAACATCTGTAATCCAGTCTCTCATAGGCAGAGAGCTTAGAAGCCTCCAAACATTTCTTCTTAGCCAGGTATATCTCTTCTGCTCAGCCAAGGAATGACACTGATGGAAATACTCTTGTCTCTTGCCACTGAAATCCACATTTTCTGTCACTGTATGTTCCTTTTTGCCATAAATTTTACAGTTCTCTCTTAATGCTTGACCACTTCTTCCAGAAGAACATCAGGAAGGCTGCAGATATTGAAGATATCTGGACTACTACCATGGGCTCATCCCCTACCTGCTGGCTGGACAGCTCAGCCTGGGGATGCTGAGGCTTTTGCCAAACCCTGTGGGTTACAGAAATGCAGTGTGTGGCCATTACCTCTGCATTTCCAGACCTTGGGCACTGACTGAGCTGTGCCGCAGTAGATGAGGAAAGTGGCCAAGGCAGAGCACAGCTCCTGACCAAGTCAGCACAGAATGAAGCCTTGGGAGGTGATAGATGGATGAGGGGAGTGCTTGCTGCAGGTTGGGTTTACTGCAGCATGGAATATGTGTCTCAGGGTACTGGCAGGGGGGTCAGCAGAAGCCAGCTTGGGTGCATGAGCAGAACCAGACATGGGGACTCCTGAGAGGGCGGTAGGGGTTGGGCTTTCATCCTGACTTTCCTCCTGCACTCACTGCAGACCACCCATGTTCTTCAGGACCTCCTCAACCAGCTTGAAGCCCACATCACTTCCTAGGAGAAGTTCTCAGCCAACTGGAGGGGGAGGAACAGCTGGCCAGCACCTTTAGCACCTTTGCTACCTTCTCCCAGGAGCTGCTGGACACTGTTAGGAACCTGGCAGGCAGCTCTGTCCCCTACATGAACATCAGATCTGGGTGCCTGCTGCTGCTTGGCCTATCCTGTAATTTTCTAAATGTCCTCTTCTCCTGGAGGTGGTGGAGGCAAGGAGCTCAACAGGTTGTGTCTCTTTGCTTTAGTCTGATATTTTCATAAACACGTGTAGAGCAGAAATCTGGGATGCAAAGAGAGTGCTGAGAACTCTCCCTGACTTGAAGTGCCTCCAAATCTCTCTGAAACACAGAAATACTGCTTCCAAATCTTTCCAGATTCTTTCTGAAATGAAGGCATGGAACACCACTCCTATGAAGAAAGGCTGAAAAATTTGGGATTCTTCAGCCTGGAGAAGGCTACAAGGGAGACCTTAGAGATCCTTCCAGTGCCCAGGAGAGCTGGAGTGGGACTGTAGAAAAGGACATAAACAGAACAAGTGAAAATGGCATCAAACTGACAAAGGGCAGGATATTAGGAATATTTGATCTTAAGAACAAATTCTCCCTTACGAGGGTGGTGAGGGTGGGCAGGGTGCCCACAGCAGCTGTGACTGCCCCATCCCTGGAAGTGTTCAAGGTCAGATTGAACGGGACTTGGAGCACCCTGGTCTTTAAGGTCTTATCCAACCCAAATCATTTTAGGATTCTATAAGAAAGATTTTTTCAACTATGAAGCAAAGAGCACTGCCTGCTGGAGGCATGATGGGATCTGAGACAGGAGTTCAGGAGAGCTCAAGTGTTACACCCCAGATGCTTGGTGGGCTTAGGGGAAAGTTGTTTGATTCACTCTGGGTGGTTGCATAGAAGAAAAAACAAAATTCTCAGGAGGTTCAATAACAACCTTCTACTTGCAAACTTTAGAACATTAAGGTAGAAGAAGGTACTTGGCAAATTTTAAGACAACATCCAGACCAAGTAAGGCACTTCACAAACTTGGACTTAGCAAACTTAAATTTAGCCAGCTTTAACTTATCCAGACACAACAAGGCATTTAGTAAGGCATAGACTGGAATTTTTTAGTCTGATTTACAGTATATTTTGAGCAAAAGAATTTAGGAAGGAAGAAAGAAAGGAAGGAAGGATAAGAGTAGGAAGATATTACCACTTGTGCACCCAGTGATGAGACTTGATCATTGCAATTTCGATGTCTGTTGTTCAAAGTGATGGTTGCCATCAAGGGTGAGGTAAATCCCCGATAAACAAATCTCAGTGGGTTAATATGCACTCAGATTTACGTGGGAATGCCCACATACCTCCCGTGGAGGAGTTTTACACTGTCTGTTGCAACACTGTGTGTTCTGTGTAGTCCTCTCATGGAAGGAAAGCCCCAGAAATGACTCTGGGAGCACTTCAGGGTCTTTGATGGTTTATGACACCTTCTAGGACATGACAGCTACCTCTCATGTCAGTGCAGCTGAGCCAATTAGGCCACATCAAAAGGGTTGCAAACCTTCAGGCCCACCTGTGAATGTCCCACTGTGTCTCCTGGGGCGTGGGGGAGAGGAAAGGGAGAGGTTTTACAATTGAGCCAGTTATGTAAGGGAGGACATTGGCATAATAAAAAGCACTATCCTACCTCCCCAAGGTCTGCTTATTATTGGCCTCTTCATTTACAAAGCTCAAAACTCAGCTTTTTGATAAGCAAAGGCTTATTTGCCATGGTCACCCTCTGCACCTGGGCTGTTCCCTTGCACATCCTCAGCAAAGCACCTGCTGCTTTTGGAAAGGACAGATTGTTTAAGCCATTAGCATTTCAGCCTCACACCAAGGTCTGTAGGCTTCAGAGCCAGTACTAAGAGTAGGAAGCTATTGTTAGCTTCTGCTTTCATGTTTTTCCAGGAATTTTTCAATGCAGTGGTAAAACTGAAGGTGTTTACAGAGAAACTCATCCCAGAGCTGCAGAGGGTGCTTATTCATCTGAAGCTGGGTGCAGTGAGCAGGGATATCTTCCTCTGTAGAACTGAGGACTTTTGCAACTCTTCACATCTATTAATCATAATTTCCTGATGCACAGTGGTCCACAGAGGGGTAAAATGCAGCCATCACGGGGAGTGGGAAAAGTATAGTGCCATCCCCCAGGACACAGAAGTGGAACAACGTAAACATGGGTCCCAAGGAGGCACAAGCCTATTCCTCAGCCAAATCCCCAGCTGCTCTGCACATGTCCAGGTTTTTCATCTATACTCTTGGCCTTCCATGCCAGCTGCTGCCAACTGGAGCTCATAATGTGTTTCCTCAGGGTCAGGTCCTGTAAACCTTGTGACCTTTAGCATTTGATTTCACGTTCTGTCCGTCGTACATGGCCTGGAGAAGTTTTTCTAAGAGGCAAAGCTTTCAGAAGCAGTCTGAGCCCTCATGTCCCAGGGGCTAGGACATCCCCCAAGCACAGCAGAGTGTTTATGTTGGCTTACTAGCATTTCTAGACCACTGTTCTAGTTTGTGTGGTCTTCTTCATCTGTCTCCACATTCAAGATTTACAGAGGCTTGGGGTATGGTCCTCACCCAGAGATGCTGTGTCTCCATCACTTGTACTCGTTTCTCCTGGTCCTGTAGTACAGGTCTCCTCTGTACTTTGGTTGGCCTGTTTGAATTAGTCTGCTCTAGGTGTGTTATCCTGCTTGTTCTGTAATTTGCAATGGTTCATATTAAAAGTCATTATGTAAATAACAAAAAGAGAGGAGGCACCACCCCAGAACAAGGTAACTGAGCACAGCAAGCAGCATCTTACAGATCCATCATGCAGACAAACCCCCTGGCTCGGTTTCAAGGGCACATTCTTGCGTTCAGGCCTACCAGATTTTGATGACTTGAAAACCTTTTAATTTTTTTACATTCCTGATACTAGCAAGGGAAAACAAAAGAAAACCTAAGACCCACTGCAGTGTGACCTTCAGGCTGCTGGTTGCTTTTACACCACGGAGAACTGCAAACAGCTGTTTTCACAGGAAAATGCAGGCTGCTCTCGTGTGACCCCATTGCTGGAGTGCCGCTACTGGGACATGCCTGCCTCCCTTCTTACTCTATCCCACATCCCAGGGCACTGCAGGGGCAGCGGAACTCCCACCTTAGCTATGTGGCTCGGTGAGTCCCGCGGACTGAGAAGTCAGCGAGGGCAGAGGAGGCAGCTCTGCTTCCTCTGGGAGGAGTGGGAGCAGCTGAGTCAGGAGCCTGCTGCTGCCATGTCAGCGGCTCACTGCGCTCCAGTGTCTTTCAGATAAAGATCAGGCAGGACAAGGCGAAGCACAGCTCTGCTCCCTTCGGCATCAGCTGAAAATGGCATTGCAGCTGGAGCAGAAAGAGGTAAGGTCTGATCCTTCATGGCACAGAAGCTGCTTATGCAATGTCTGCCTGCCAATACCAAAAACTGTGGGGTTTCTGGTGAGCTCTGGGGGAGCACAGGGTCCCTGGCAGTTCCATGCTCTTGGTTGCCAGTGGTATTGTTGGGGAAGGGCTTTCCTGCTCTTTCTCTCCTGCCAGGACCCTGGGACAAGGCAGGCAGGATACAACATGCAGTGTGGCACGGAGAGAACAGGGACCCTCTTCAAGAAAAGCACTGGGTAAGCTGGGGTCCAGCATTAGTCTTTCAGTTATACTTTGGTGACCTGGGGCCAGAGTAGGGCCACTGAAGCCTGACATCTCCCTGACACTGCTGCAAGGCAGAACAGGACCAAGCATGCATGAAGGTGTGCTTGACACTGTCCCGTCTCCCAACAGTTTTCAACACAAAGCTCCAAGCAGCTTGTGTCCATCTTGTAGCCCTGAGGGTATTCCTCTCCCCTGAAGCTGAGCAAAGTCCTCTCAATCCCTGCAAACGCTGGGGGGTAGGACCCCTGCACACACTGTGAGAAGTAAGAACCTGCTTCCTGTCTTCACCCAGGGGTCTTGTGCTGGCATTTTTTTCCAGAACCTCCCCCCACTGCCTCTGCTCTGGGATGAGAAGACCCGACCTCTCCACTCTTCCTGGGTGGGAGATGCTCAGGGGTGCTATGGGGATTTATATACAGTCCTGGTGATTTATGGTCTCTACTCCCTTTCCATCCCCCCAAGCTCTGACCTTTGTCTTTCAGACCCCTCTGCCCTTACAGTACATTACAGGGATCAGATCACTGGTGGTGAGAATTAGGGGAAGGATCAGAAACGTGGGGTGACTTAGGCACAGTGTGGGTGTTGGAGAGAGCATTGTGCGGCAGAGGGTAGAGAGCCAACAAACACTATTCCAGAAGCTGGACCCTGAGCTCCTGGAAAGTGCTTCACTGTCTTTGGAAAGAGGATCATGTCCCACCATTATGCTTGCTGGGAATCACAGGGGCCCTGTGCTGAGAGACTTGTATACCTGGAAAGGAATAGGGAGTGACCTAGAAAAACCTGAAACTTTACAGAAAATAGTGAAATCAAAAGTCTCCTTCACCACAGACTGAAGCATCTCCTCACTCTGTGGGTGTCTGTCCCACCTCTCCCCTGTGTGATGGTGTGGCAGGCACAGGGAAGCAGCCTGTGGTCAGTTTGGAGCTGAAGGGCTTGGATATTTGCTGAGAACTCCTGCAAAGGGCTTCATGCTCTGCTATCAGGTCCTGCTGCCCTGCCTGATGTTTTGGTTCTGTATCACCTCCCCAGCAGTATAGGGAGCTGCCTGCCTGTACAAGCCTGCCTTGTAGCATGTGACTGGTCCTTCTAAGCTCAGAGCAGACTGACAGTAACAGACCCAGTGAGTGGCAGCCCAGCTGCAAGTCTGATGAGATCTGTGGGACTGTGCTGGACCTTTCATGGCTTTTGCCTTCACCAGTTCTGCACTGCATTGCACAGCTGCTCCTCTGCATGTATAGCCTTCAGGTCATTCTCCACTCATATCCAGGTTGAGAAGAGTCTGGCAGAAGAGGAAATGCACCGTCAGCAATGGCTACCTGACCATCTCTCATGGCATGGTAGGAACTGCTTCTTCCACTCTGCTCCTACTGTATGCTGCTGCCTGCCTCCACATGGTCTGGGGAGCCTGGTCCTGCCAGGCACTCCAGTGACTTCCTGGGCTTTGCCAGGGTCCTCGTGACTGCTACTTGCCTGGCTGGACTGCCCAGGCATGGGAGCCTTTCTCTTAAGGCAGAAGTCCTTGCAACTCAGAAAGCATTAGACAAACATAGGAGGTCCTTGCCTGCCTTTGTGCATGGACAGGATGAACTTGAGGACCTGCCTTGAAGCATGGGGTGGCTGTTGGGAAAGAAAAGGTCTGTGTCACTATTTCTTGCATTGCTCCTCAGAGCTGAGCCAAAGACAAAGTTGTGGGGATGAGGCAGTTCTGTGTCTCTGCCTCCAGAGCCAGGTGGTGCTTGTCCCCCCAGGACCACAGTCCTGAAGTGTTTTCTCATTCTGCTTGCAGCGTGACTGCCCCCCAGCCAAGCTGAATTTACTGACCTGCCAAGTGAAGCCAAACATGGATGACAAGAAATGCTTCAATCTGGTTTCCCGTGAGTGCTGGCACCTGCCCTATGGATCCTTTGGAAAGCACCTGAAGTTGTGGCAGTGCTTGGGACTCAGAGAGACAGTGTGGGCAGGGATGAGGGGACGCTGTGCAGTTCTGGACCAGCTTGGAGGATTACTCTGGGGATATTGTGCCAGAAGGCAGCTCTGCTCAGGAGCAGTGCTGCACACACGGGGTGAGATAGCTGACACTGCTGTGGGGCACTGCAGCGTGTGTGGAGGCCACACAGGTGTAGTTCCCAGGCTGCAGTTTAGCTGACTTCAGCATCACTCCTTCCTGGTACAGGACCAGGTCCCTTCACTTGGGGTGCACTGGGAAGGGACTCTCGGCCCAGCTGCCTGGGCTGGAGGTTGCTCCCAGAACTGCTGAGTGCAGCTCAGGGCTGTTGTGCCGTGTCCTGAAGGCTCTGCAGGAAAGGTGGATGAGCAGTGTCAGAGGAGGTTGGTCTATGTGTTTCAGACAACCGCACATTCTGCTTCCAGGCCAAGGATGAGCAGGACTGTGTCATGTAAGTACTGCCAGCACCAAAAGTGCTCCTGTGTCTCCAAAGAGGAGCTGTTGGCTAACTGAGCAGCATGGTTAATGCCCTTGGTTGATGCCCTTTGCATCCTGACTATGCCCAGTCTCTCCTGGAAACTACCAGGCACAAAGAGGACATGGAGCTTGGTGGAGGCTCCTGGCAGCCAGTTTGCTGGTGGAGTCCTGGGCAGGACCTTTGTGGTGGCTGCTGTGCAGACTGGGCCAGATTGGGACCTCCCCTGGGACAAGCCCTGCTGCCGTCCTTGCCCTGCAGTCTGAGCACAAATGTGTGGAACCCTTCCCCTAATCCGCTTCCTGCCCATGCAGCTGGATGTCAGTCCTCAGCCACAGCAGGGAGGAGGTACTGAACGTGGCCTTCCGTGAGTCCCAGGACAGTGGGGGGAGAAGCTGGGAGGAGCTGACCCGGGCCATCATCGAGGAGGTCAGAGGCATGCCTGGGAACAGGGACTGCTGCGACTGCTCTGCCCCAGGTGACAGCCAGCCCTTGGTCCTGAGGATCCCCTGCCCCTGTGCTTCCTCCCCCTGGACAGGCTGTGCTCTGCCCTGTGGCACCAGCTCCCCAAGACCTGCAGGCATCTGGGGTCTTGTTTATCCCTCTGTCTTGCAGGGGAGCTTGTGCCATGGGGTGGTGGCAGGCCAGTAGGGAGGAGAAGCAAGAGATGCACATGAGCATTTTTGTCTTGTCCCTGCAGATCCCTCTTGGCTCTCCATTAACTTGGGCATCCTGATCTGCAGCAACTGCTCCAGGATTCACCAAGAGATGGGTGTGCACATCTCCCGCATCCAGTTGCTGTCTCTGGACAAACTGGCAACCTCTGAATTGCTGGTAGGATGCTGCCAGGGTGCTCTGTCCTCAAGCCTCTCATGCTTCTGTGGAGCCTCTCTAAAACTGCATTAACTCTGTGGGGGTTTTACTTGCTAAACTGACCTATACCCACTTGTAATTCCCAGGGTTTAGTGTTATTGTGTCAGGCAGGAATTGTCATCTTCAAGGAGGAGAGGAGAACCTCAGTTCCCTTTCCCAATCTCTCTCCTCCAGTGCAGGGGAGCTATGGGGCAGGGCCAAGCTTGAATGGCGGTAGGGCAGAGCAATGGGGCAGACAGGGACTTAGGGACTTTGCATGGGGCAGCTTTAGGGCCACAATGTTCCCAGTGCTTGTGCATTTGGCCGGACTGTGATGGGAGCTGCTGATGGGGAGCAGGGCAGGGGATGGGGCTTTTTGCAGGGATTGTTGCTTGCCCGACTGTGAGCCCAGGGTTTGACTCTGGGGTTGGTTGTGCTGCTGGAGTTGGGAGTACTCAGCAGCAGGAGGCAGAACAGAGCCTCCAGCCATTGGGCACACACATCCTGGTACCTCTTGACATCCCTTGATGTCTGGCCAGGATCTCAACCTGAAGCTGCCTCTCCTGTGGCCGTGCCTGTACAGCTGCTGCATGTCCCATGTCACCACTTCCTTGGCTGTTTTGCAGCTGGCGAGGAATATCGGCAACTCCGGCTTTAATGATGTGATGGAAGCAAATCTCCACTTTTCCTTGAAGCCCACAGTTCACAGTGACATGTGAGTCACTTTGCAAGAGCTATTTTTCTGTGGGAGGTTACATACCCATGGGCAGACAGTTCTGTGTGCTCCCCACAGTGACCAGACACATGGTGCTGCTCAGGCTCTTCCCAAGATTGTCACTTCTCTTCAGAAGCAGCTACATCAAGCCTAGCAGGAAATATTTGGTAAAGGAGAGAAGAGTGAGAAAAAGCCAGCAGGATAGCTCAAGGATTGGCCTTGAGGTCAGGGCAATGAGAAGGCAAGAAACGAAAATTACAACTGAAGTGGGGCTACAGAGCAGGATGGCCCTGGCTGCACATCAGCAGGATGTGGGATGGGTGGTAGGGCCATGCACAGTGCAGAGCACCTCACTGTGTACAGTGACCGGAGTCCAGGGTTGGTGGAATCAGCACACACAGTGAGCAGGGATCTGCTGAGGATGTGGGAGCTCCTGTCCTTCATCGTGGTGTGTCCCAACCTAGGACAGCAGAGAGTTGGTGGCATGACCGGTACCAGTATAACAGCTGGGGGCTTGTCCAGGGATGTGTGCCAGGAACCTGGGGTGCAGCAGATCTCTTGGGGAAAACACAGAGCTGGGAAACATTGTCAGGGCTGAGAAGACTTTCAGGAGGCTGAAGGGCAGGCAGAGCAGACATGGTTAGGTTCCATTACAAGCCTGTAAGTCCTGACTGTACTACCATTTGTACAGTGTGGACCTACTTGGCAGTGAAGGGGTGAGTAAGGAATAGCACTTAGAAGAGAGAGAGAAGTAGAGAGCTGGGAGAACAGGAAAATACAATTGGAACAGCATGGTCAAGATTCAAGTTGCCAGATCCACTCTTCTACTTGTGTGTTGGGGCAATTGAAAGTGCATGAAATTAGTAATTAGCTTCTCCCTCAATGACCTTTTCTGTTTGGAGCACTCCTTTGACCCCTAAGACACCTGCAGCCACCCTAGATCCTCTGGCTGGCAACTGCCTCTGCTGTTCTTAACCTTTCCAGTGTGAGAGTCCCAGCATACTTGGCCAGTCCTAGTCTGGAAACTGTTTCTGATCCATGGATCTTCTTGGCTGGGTCACACCATACAGCACCTCTCAATTCTTGAGATTTCTGTGCTTTCCCCTAGTTCTCACTGTCAGGGATCTGAGCCCAATACTGAACTGTGAGGGCAGAGGAGTTCGAAAGGCAAAGGATGGGTCAGGGTTGGAGAGGATTGAGAGGGAGAAGAGAGCATAAAACATCACCAGGACTGTATATGAATCCCCACAGCACCCCTGAGCATTTCCCACCCAGAAGGGTGGAGGGGTCAGATCTCCTCGTCCCAGAGCAGAAGCGATGGAAGAGGCTCTGGAAAGCAGTGAGGGCCTGGGAGAGGGGAGAGACAGCGACCCTTCCTGTCTCTGCCAGCACAAGAGTTCAGGACGTTGGATGAAGGCAGGAGGTTCCCTGTGGGAGGAAAGATGGGGGCTGGTTCTGGTACTTGAAATGTGTGGAAGTCAAGGGTTTAATTATGTAACTGCAAAGAGGAAGTTTTAAGAAAACCACAGTGTTTTGTGAGAGTTGTTACAAATGCTGATGCAGAGGAGTTTGGGGAATGTGACAGAGAGAGAGGAGGCGCACGGCTAAGGGAGAGAGAGGGAAGGTGGCAGAGGAGGGGGAGGGCCTGACATGCTCGCTGGGTTGCTCTGTGGCGCCTGACTCTCATTTGGCTGGTTTCTGCAAGGGCCTTTCGGAAAAAATTCATCATTTCCAAATACGTTGAGAAGAAATATGCCAAGAGGAGCCCTGCTGTTCAGTGTTCCAGCCTCCCAGGAGCCGTGAAGGACAAGGACATATTTACTTTGCTCCAAGCATATGCAGAGAATGTGGACTTGAGCAAGCCTGTGCTGGCCCCTCTGCAGGTACGGCCACCCATCCCACAGGCCTGTATGACAAGAGATTTGCTCTCCAGCCTGGCCACAAGGGTCCCTATGCCTGGGAAAGAAGAGTTTTCTGATGAATATGTTGCTTTCTATGAGGTGGGAGCAACAGGCAGACTTGAGATGGGTGAGGAATGTCACAGCACAGTTTCTAGCTGTGACCACACAGTCTTCTTTGTGCTGTGTTCGGAAGAGACAAGAGTCAAACCCACAAGCCCAAGAGTTTTCCAAGACCAATTTCTAACTGGAATTTACTCGTAAACTTCTGAGCTGATTTCCTCAGGACATTGAAGTCTTTCTGTAGGCCGAAAAATCAGGGCAGCATTTCTCCCTGCAAAACCACAGCATGGGTTCTTGCTGTAACTGGAAAAAGAATTTGGTGTTAGGAATTTAGGGAACACCCAGAGCTTCAAGTATGCTGCTGGTGGGTGTCCTGAAAGCAAAGGAGCAAAGGTTTGAAGAGACTGCTAAACTTAGTCATCTCTCAGGGATTTTAAATGTGTCAGGCAGACAGTCTCATCCTTGTTCTATTCTCCTTGGTTATAGGAACCTGAGGAGACACTTCTTCACCTGGCAGTGCTTTTGTCAGATCAAACCTCTTTGCATATTGTTGATTTTCTTGTCTGGAACAGGTAAGTTCATCACACTCAGTCAACTTGTGGTGGCTAAGCTGTGTTAATGAAAGATGCAAGACTAATGGTCTTCTTCAAAATGCCCCCGAAGCCCCAGAAAACTAAGCAGGGAAGATCTGCCAGCAAACATGCCTTGGGCTGGGCTTGGGGTAACTACCCCTGTATCAGAGGGATCTCCTTGTTCTCTGTGGGCTGAGGGGGTGACCACCTGTTCTCCAGGTGAGGTGGGAAGCAGGACACGTGTGCTAGCACAGGTAGTGCTTGCTGTTGCTGTGGTAGGTGGGTCTTCCTAGAGGTGCTGATGTTGTCTCCCCTCTGCTGCAGCAGGAGCCTGGTACAGCAGACGGTGGAGGGGAACACGCCGCTGCACTACTGCTGCTCTCATAACAAACCTGAGTGTCTCCAACTGCTGCTGGAGGCCAAAGCCAACACCACCATCTGTGAGTGGCGATGGGACCTCACCCTGTGCACACACAAATGTGTCTGCTCAGCTCTTCTCTGGAAGCACCTCCTTGGCCTTGCTGTAGTGCTCAGAACTCCTGGCTGTGGCTGGGGGAGGTGGGTTGGTGACAGCGCTGCTGGGAAATCCTGCCTGCAGGGTGACTGCATCAGCTTCAGGTTCTTCCCACGTTCAGAAAGGTGCCCTTCTCTGACATTGCTCTTGGCTGGCTCTCCAGCCTCACAATCTGGTCTGGGGTGCATGTGGCCCTCTAGGAATGGGGTGACCACATCTCACAGGCTCCTGCTCTCAATAGCCTGGGACAGAAGCAGTGACTTTGCTTTCCAGATGGGAGCAGGAGATGCTCTTCTCTGATCTCCAGGGAGTAACCAGTTTGCTTTGGGTACTTCTGACCCAGGGAGCTCCTGCCTCTGCCCCACTTCACTGGCCCACTCCCTGATGGGCATCCACAGGACTGGTAGGACTGCACCATGCAGAGCAGAAACCAAAACAGGCACTGAACTAATTTCCAAAGCCAACGCTGCAATTCTGGAACACAGGCAGGAGGACTGCCAAAGGGCTTGTTCTGAGACTGTGTGTGCTGCTGCTGCTCTGGTGTCCAGACCACAGGTTCAACCATTTATATTGCCCATAAACCTCTTCACATCACAGAAATGAACTTAAAAACTAGGATCCTGGTTGAAATATGAGGGCACAACTGTTTCCCCCATCAGGTATTAGCTGAGCCGATGGTTGAGTCAGCTTTGCCTCTGGGATACTCCTGAGATTCTCCCATTTCCTGGTCCAGGCAGCACAGCAGAAGCCCCTTGGTGGACAGAGAGAAGAGCAGGAGTTGGGTGTGTCCCCTGTGGTTGCACAGTGATTTGGCAGCCAAATTTCTCACTGCCTTAGCCATGCTGGGCACGGTTGTGCCTGACTCACCTTTACTGGCTACCACTGGCATCTCAAGAATCTTGAGTCTGCAGTGCAGGTCCCACCACTAGTCTGGGGATGGTCTGCAGTCCCTTTGTGTACAGACCTCTTGCTGTTCCCTTCTCCCACCTTCCCCATTTCCCAGAGCCCTCCCAGCCCATGTAACCCCAACCAGTCCCATACTGCAGCTCTGCAGGGAGAGGTTTTGCATTACAGCAACACCATCACAGGTCCCACCCTCAGAGCTCCAAGCAGTGTGTGTGTGGGGCTGTAGTTTAAAGTCAAACTGAAGTAAAATGGTTGTGGCTTGTTTGCACTTGCATTCACACTTTTCTTGTAATCACAGAGACCTGGGTGTCCATCAGGCATCAGAACACACGTACTGGGTCTGCCCAAACCTCCCTGTCGTGACACAGGGGGAGGGATGTTTCTCTATGGCCTCTCTGGTTTTGTAGCCTTGAGGCTTTGGCAATGTGTCTCTTTCCCTCTGTCTTTTTTATCCTGTCCCATCTCTGCGAGTCATCAATTTACTCCTGCTCCTTTCTCTCCTTATCTGTGTCTCTCAGCTCCTGTGCTTTTCATCTTCCCACAACTATCCGTTACTTGTCTGGGCTCCTGGATATAGGCTGTCCCTTCTTATTTTGCCAGATGCCCCAAACACAGTACTCTTCCTTTCACCGAGTACAGTGCTCAAGGTGCTGCTTTTCCCACAGCTAACAAAGTAGGAGAGACAGCCCTGGATGTTGCCAGGAGGATGAGACATCCCCTGTGTGAAAATCTGGTAAGGCACTGTCTCACCACCCCTCTGATTTCAGGACACGGCTCAGCACCACAGAGCAGTGGGGGACATGAACCCACGTAGATGTGTCCCCAGGGCCACCTGTGTCCCTCAGCATCTCCAGTGACAGTGTGGTATGCAGAGGAGGGAGGGTTGAGGTTGGTGCTATTGGCATACGGTCCCTCAGGGCAGGGCAGTATGGGACAGGCCAGGCAGAGGTTGCATCGTACAGGGGGACTGGGACCTGTACTAGGGCTGTGCATCTCCCCAGTGAGTCTAAGCTTTGCTTTTGCCATGTCCTGATTTGTGCATTTGGAGGCCTTGGCAATAGTCCGTAAGTGCTGGGGAGCACTGCTTGCAGCTGCAGATGTTCCCTGCTGGGTGGGTGGTTGGATATGGGGCCAGTGTCGCTGGTTGGGCAGAACAGGTCTGGTGGGTCCTCAAGGAGCTTCTCTGTGCCCCAGCTGCTGCAGGCTCAGAGCAATCACTTCAACCCTCACGTCCATGTGGAATACGAGAGGTGGCTTGGACAAGATGACATGTTTGAGAATGACAAAGACCTGGATGAGAAGGTGAGGTCCTGAGAGGTTGTGGGTTGGGTGTGCTGCTGCCACCTTGCTCCCACTGTGCTGAAGTGGGTGCTCCTGTACCTGCCCAGTTGTACACACTCCATTGAACCAGAAAATCCCCCCTTTCCCAGCTGGGTTCTGACAGGAGGGGATCTGCCCATTCCCAGAGCTGCTACCACCCCACTGCTGCTGTCCCCAGGCCAAGGGCAGCAGAGGCAGTGCCCCAGCATGGGTGGCTGGACATCTGCCCCTCACCCGCTGCCTACCTACACAGACTGGATGTGCCACAGGCCCCCTCCCATCCACCTCCACTCCCACCCCAGCAGACAAAGGCAGGTGAGACTCTTTGGCAGGGTTCTGTGGGGGCTGGTGAGGGGAGCTGCTGCTGCTGCTGCAGCCTGGCTCCATCAGCACATTGGGGTCTGGGAGGGAGCTGGACCCCCGCAGAGTGTGAGGGGTTGTCTGGTGCCCTGGGTTGCCCTTTGGGACTTTGCTCTTGAGGGACCAAGGTTGGTTTGTGCTGGCTGCTCTGACCTAGCACTGATCCCTACTTTGAAGAGCAGCACAGTGCCCTTGACGGTCCTCCACAGCTGCCATGAGGATGCCGTGTCCTCTCCCCAGTGCTGCTGCTGTTGAGAGAGGCAGAGGAGCACATATTTAAAGACAGTGCTGGGAGGGCAAAGCTGCAGGCAGAAACAGCAACAGCACTGCAGTTCTGTTGTTTAGCCAAACCAACTCCCATTGTCCTTTGTCTGCCTAACCTTCCCATGGCTTCTCCTACTTCTAACAGTCCACTCCCTTTCTGGGAGTCTCAGCAGGTGCTGCTTTACCTCCTCTCTGCTGATTCCAGCTCTGCTTCCAACTGGATGAATTTCTCAGGTCAGACCTACAAGCAGAGGAGAGAAAATCCCTAAATGCCTGCCTAGGTGTCTATGCCCATTCTCTCTTGGAGCTTTGCCCAGGAGCCCTGCTCAGCACCAGCTTGCTGCTACCCCCTCATCTGGTCTTGCTCTGGATTTAGCTCTCCAGGAGACATATTCACCCTTCCTTACTGGCTTGTCAACCTCTGCTGAGGACACAAGAAGCAGGAGGAGCCAAGCCCTGTCCCTGAGCATCAAACACAAGCTGGCACCCTCAGAGCCAGCAGCTTGGGTACTGCTTGGCTCTGAGCAGCCCAGCCTGACCAGCTGGCTGCAGGTAAGGACAGGATGGGCTCAGGAGGGGCAAGGAGCCAGACCGTGCTTGTGGGAAGGACCTGCAGATCAGCACCTGCACTAGGTCAGGTTGTTGGTGGCTTTGTCTGGCTGAGACTCGTTCATGGATCAGGCCAGTGAGGCCTCTTTCTTGGACATGGGCTGGGAGAGCTGCAACACTGGGTGTGATGCCCCACAGATGAGCATCAAGGGGGATACCTGCACCCTGGCTGTTAGACATCAGTGCCTCCAGGCCAGGGTTATTCTGGGTTTTGCCAGGTTGTTGGAGATGCTGAATTTGGAGAAGGGAATCCCCATCTTTCAGGCAGGGGGTTTGTTTCCATGGATGCCCTCTGTCAGAAGGATGCTCCCTGCCCTCACACACTGAGGCAGGGTGGCAGACTGAGGCAGGGGTCTGCTTTAGCACAGCCCTTTAACAAAGAGATGAACACTGCCAGAAACAGCCCCAGGGTCTCCAGGATGGAGGTCTGGTTAGCTGGAGCCTTCAGGTGCCTCAAGGGAATAGCCTATCCCAGCAGAGCTCAGCAGTATGGGGAGGATTGTGGTAGTGAATGATGCCAAGCACATGATCCATGGCAGCTGCTCCCTCATGCTGGCAGCCCTTGGAGCACCTCAGAGCTACACATCTCACACCTCCTGGTAACATGTGCCTCACCCCAGACTCCATGCTGTGTCCTTCAACTTCCTAGCCATGTCCTCTTCCCCTGCTTCTGCTTTCCACTGTGCCCCCAGTCTTGCCCCTTTCCAGCTCCCAGATGAGTGGTGTGCTTGCTGCCCACATTGTACCGTGGTGGAGGACCACGTTGCACCATTCTGCCTGACAGTGGTGGTTGCTGTTGTCCACTGTGATGAAAGGTGAGAGCAGATGACCAGTCTAGTTATGTTGTAGGGGCCCTGAAAGCCATGGACCTCTTCTGCACATCTGGCTTCACCAAAATGGAACAGCCTGGCCCACGTGAATCCTTTCAGGAGCCAGATCCATGTTCTGGCTGTGCTTGGGATGTCCCACTTCCTTGGAGGAGGAGTTTGGTAGGTGACCAGTGGCCAAAATCAGCTCAACTCCCACATCTGCCAGTATTTATCCACGTTGGTTTTGACCTGAGATGGTGATGGCTCTAGAAAATTCTCCTTCCAGCATTTCTGTGATTCCCTACACTGATGTCTCCCTGCAAAGTGCTGGTAATGCTACCCCTGCCTGGTTCATAATTTCAGGTTGTTGGCAGGTCACAGAGTGCAGTACTGGACATGGACAAGGGTGCAGTGTCCACACTGGCCCTGCCTCACTGGGCTACAGGGGATGCCTTTCTCCCTGATGACACTGCAGAGCAGAGCCCTGTCATTAGGGACACCTTACTTGGGTTGTGGTGAAAGCACTGCTAACTTCTCATGCAGATCTGTCCTGAGAGAACAGGGATCCCATAGCCTGCACCTGCACATGCCACAGTCCTGGGGCAGAGCAGCAGCTGCCTCTGGAAGGATGCCCCAGCAGAAGGAGGACTCTTCTGGATCCCTGTCCCACCCAAACGCCTGGTAGATGACCTGTTCCCTCTGCACTTCCCTCTGAACAGGAAACCTCCTAGTGTCTCATCTTGCTTCTCATACCTTTGCCAGGGGTTTTGGAATCAGGGCAGTGGCACTATTTTAGTGTCTGACCATGCTCTCTCCTTCTTGCAGAAGGGACAGATGCTCTGCAGGGTGCGTGCTCTCTATGACTGCCGTGCTGACTGGGAAGATGAGCTGACTTTCCACACAGGCGAGGTCATTGTGGTGTCTGAAAAGGAGGACAGCAACTGGTGGGTGAGTGAACCTGTATATGTAACCAGCACTTGGATGCACATGATCCCCTCTCCATACATCTCCTGCCTCTGTTCCCTGATTGTTGCATACATTGTCATCTCCCGCTCTGCATCTGTCTCTCCATCTTTTCCTTGGCAATCAGAAGAAGCTGTTACGGGTCCAGTTGCTCACCCCCCTGAATGCCCTTGTGCTGTGCTCACTGCTCCTTTTCCTTCCTTTCTCCCCACAGAAAGGGTGGATTGAAGGGCAGCCTCAGAGACAAGGTCTCTTCCCTGCTTCATTTGTTCATGTGCTCAGTGAGTAGGAGCTGCTTCAGTACAAGAGGGAAGATCTCATGAGCTGCTTAAAATGCAATTCTCCAAGCTCCTGCCTGCACCAAGGCCTCACAGAGGTGAGCAGGATAGGATCACCAGCTCACCCAGTGCTGTCTTCCTCAATTCTGCTGTCCCATCACCCCACCCCACCCCTCCTCTGGACTATCTTAGAGAATCTCTCAGCCAGCTGAAAAGCGAGAACACAGCAGTCCAGGGGCTCCACAGCTGTGCTCGTGACTTAACCATCGCCCCTCGCACGGACCAGCCCTGGTGTACAGTGTTGCCCCATGCCTAGGCCCTGCCTTGCCCTGTCCATGCTGCCATCCTGTGGATCTCCCTGCTCCACTCCCTGGAGCTCTCTGCCTTGCCCGTGCTGATGGAAGTGAGGGCAGTGTGCAGCAGTGCTGTGCCTTGCCGGGCCCTGGAGCTGCAGTGGAGCCGTGCAGGATGCAACTCCCTGGGAAAGGGATTTTTGCCGAGGGCTGAGCACACTGGAGCTTGGGAATGCAAATAAGTGCTGTGAAGCCAGCATCACAGAGCCTGTGCTGTCCCTAATTCCTTCACTCTGGGTGTGATATGTGCACTGTGGCAGCTCAGGGCTGCCCCTGTCTGGCTCCCCAGCAGTGGTGCAGAGGCCCTTTAAACCTGTCACTAATAAATACCAAAGTGAATCTATTTTGCAGTGCCGTTCTAGTTAGAATTTCTAGGTCTTTTGTCTTTGAATCAAATCTCAGTCACCAAATCTTGCAATGTTGACCTCCCCTTGGGTAAAATTACTCATGGTTCAGCTTGCACTGCTTTTCCACTGGCTGTGTTTTCTATTTGCCAAGGTACATTTCACAGTCCTTCTTTGTCTTCTCTGAGCCAAAATCCCATTCAGGTGAGTGAAAGAAACATGGTGAGGTGCTGGATACACAAGGTTGTTGAGAGCTCCGTGTTGCCGGTGTCAGTGAGCCATCCCATCCCAGCAAGACACACAGAAGCAGGAGGGCAGTTCCACTCCAGGCAGCTTCTCCCTAACTCAGAGGAACTTATGAATTTCCTGACTTGGCCTTGGGAACATGCCCAGGGCATTCAGCCCCAGTGGGACTGGCAGCTGTCATGGTGCTGGGCTGAGTGAAGGGGCCAGGCCAGGATGCCAGAGTGGCAGGTGCTGCCAGAGAAGGGACAGCAGCCCTGACCTCACTGTGCTGCCTGCTATTCTCCCTCACGTCATTATGCAACACTTCCTCTTCCCGTGGCAGTTGTTGCACTTGCAACAAGCACTGTAGAGGACACCGAGCCCGGAAGCCTGTCCCTGCTCTGCGGTGCTTCCTCCAAGGAGGTGAGGGGCCCTGGGGAACCAGCTGGGGACTGAGAGTCCATGGCACTAGAAGAGGCTCTTTGCCAGCTGTGGGACTGTGGAGCTCCTGGCACTGTTCCTTGGGGCTGAGTGGGAACAGAGACAGGTCTGTGGGTACTGAGTGCAGCCCAGTGCAGGGGCCATATCCTAGGGTGTGGCGGCTTGTGGCAAGTATATCTGGGCTGGGGAACCCCAAGGCCAGGACACAGGGACAGCTGCCATGGTGGGTGCAGGTGGAGAGGTTCTATCCACAGAGCAAGGGCTGCACATGGACACAGGCAGGAAGACAGCACCACTCAACTCTGCCTGTCCAGAGCCCCGCCTGCCTCAGCTGCAGGTGTCTGCAACAAATTGCATGAAAGTTTCCCTGTACTGAGTCCTCTGGCTCTGGGCTTATTGGAACTGCTGCTGCTGCTCATGCAGTCCTCTTCCCGTTCCCACCCCTCCATCAGCTGTGGCTTAAAAATCCCTGAGGCTCCACGAGTGCCTGAACCAGCCCAGGGGACTGCTGGTGCCTGGCCTGACCAGTACATCAAATGGGTACTCTTTGCCTCCATCACAGCAAATGCTTGTGGATGTTTTCAGGAGGGTAAAAGGGTAAGTCATAGGGACCTGTGACTACCAGCAAGGAGGCTGCCAGGGCTGTTGGGGTCCCCCTGAGCCTGAGGGGAGAATAGCCAGCATCTCATGGCAGCAGCTTCCTGCTTGGGAGAACCCACATCTGGGTTTCTGGTGTGCTGCTGCTGACTTTTTTTGTGCTTTCCCTTTCAATATGAGCTGACAGTTCAGTGGCTTTTGGGAAGGGCAAAGGGAACACAACTTGCTGCGGCCACCTGGGATGGTGCAAGTCTCTGATGTTTGGACCTCCTGGGGCAGCAGTTTTGCTAGGGCGCATCCTGGGGTTCAGATTTGAGTGCAGCAGCTTGGACACCATGGTGAGCAGGGACATTCACGCTGCAGGAGCTGCAGAAAATTGTTCATGTGGAGAAATGGAAAACCAGTGCTGACACGTGGCCCTACTCAGGCAACTGGGGGAGGCACAGGGTGCTCCTGTGAGGACAGGAGGAGTTCTCTTTCCTTCAACTTTCCCAAGTACAGAGGGGAAACATTCACAAACTTGCTGTGTTCTCTTCTGACCCTGGGATGGAGGCTGGGCATGAATCATAGAATCAGCTGGGTTGGAAGAGACCTCCAAGATCGAGTCCAACCCTTGATCCAACACCACTGGGATTACTAGATCATGGCACTCTGCCACATCCAGTCTCATCTTGAAAGCCTCCAGGGATGGTGAATCCACCACCGCTCTGGGCCATTCCAATGCCTGACTACTCTCTCTGTAAAGAATTTCTTTCTAATATCCAATATAAACCTCCCTGGCAGAGCTTAAGCCCATGCCTTCTTGTTCTACTGCTGGTTGCCTAAGAGACAAACCCCCACCTGGCTTTAACCTCCTTTCAGGGCGTTGTAGAGAGTGATGAGGTCTCCCCTGAGCCTCCTCTTCTCCATGAAGCTGTGCTCTTCACTCTTGCCTTAGCCCACAGGAGCTAAGTCCTAAGTCACTGAGAGCTTCATAAACTCCCTGAGGACAGAAAAACCCTTTCCCCCCTGACTTCACATTTATGTGAGTACTTTTAGTTAGAAAACAGAAATGTTCTCCCTGGCAATGATTCATTGCCCTTGAAGCTGCAGAACCCCAGGGCCGCTCTTGTGGGAGCTGCACAACACTTGCATGTGCTCAGCTGGGGCAGAACCTGTGGGGTTGCTCTGCATGATGGGGAGGTGCATGGTGGGGAGGTGCATGGTGAGGAGGAGCCCCACTGCCAGCATCTGATCCACTTGGCAGGTGGATGGGCACCGCTTCAGATGAGTGAGTGGGGTTTTGCTTGTGGCCAGGGTGATGATGCTTTGGAGCTTGTTTGCAGGTCAGTCTGCAGACCCTTAAAGTGTTGCAAGCAGAGAGCAGCCCCTTGTACAGCACATGCTGCTAGCCAGCCCTGCCCAGCCCTAAGTAACTGATGGCAGTGGCAGCAGCAGGCCACAGCAATGATGCCATTGAGCAATTTGAAAAGGAAACAAAAATCAGGCTACTTCAGATTGCTCAAGGTTAGTGAGCATCCAAGAGATGTCCTGGGTGGCTTGTGCAGGGAGAGTGGGTGAGAACAGCTCCTGTGGCGGCACTGTCACTGGTCTCTGTGACATCTCACTGCAGGAGGCACACAGGATGGTGAACCAGAGGCGCACAAAGCTGGTGCTGTCCCTATGCCTGCTCCTGGCCCTGTGGCAATGCTTCCGAGCCCTCATGGATGGCTTTGGCCCTGTCCAGTGGGCTCCCTCCCTCCACATCCCTGCTGCCAGCTGCACCATCAGACCCAACAGCTCCACATGGTTCAACGACCGCTACGAGGCAGCCGTAGGGCTCTTGCTGACGGATGCAGCCCATGAGCTCTCCTCAGATGTGGTTCAGTGGTGGCTGGTGAGTGGGGCCATGGGCAAGGACTTGTGGCTCTTCCCAGGTTCCTTGAATCTGTTTGCAATGGGGCATGGGCAAGAATAGATGTGATGGGGATGAATTGTATGTAGGGATATCGACTCAGTTCTTTGTCTCCCTTAACTCTCACTGCCTGCTATGCTGTCCTGCAAATCCCATCTCCCATATATATCCAATGTCCTAATATCCCATCTGTTTCTTCTGTACTTTCTCAGGGCTCTGTTAGGAGGAGTGAGGCTCTGTCTCTGGGTTACTGGTGGGGGGGCTAATGCTGCATGTCACTGTGCTTGCTCCCATAGACCCTGCAGGGTCCCATTAGTGGTATCCAGCTCCAGACCATAATTCGGCAACTCTTCACTGTCCTCCAAGCCCCAGCCAGTGAAATGTGGGACCGACCTCGCTGCAGGACTTGTGCAGTAGTGGGGAACTCAGGGCGGCTGAAGGGGTCCAGCCATGGGCTGCTAATTGATGCTCATGACTGGGTGCTGAGGTGGGTGAATGGCAGGGACTTGGTCTCTGCCTCTCTTCCCAGAACGCTGGTGTGCCATAACCATGCTGTTGAAATCTGCCCAACACAAACCCTGTGATGGGATGGCTACTGACCCTGCTACCTGGAGCCCTCTGTTCTGGGGCACACACTGGTTCTGTGCTGCCTGTGTCCACCCTTTGCTGCTGGTCCAGGCTGACCTTCTGTCCCTGCCTGGCGAGTTGAGGACCAGCATGGCATGCACCTTCATTTTGGGACACACCATCCTGCTGTCCTTTAGGATGAACAGAGCAAAGATCGCTGGCTTTGAGAGGGATGTTGGCACAAGAACAACCCATCACTTCATGTACCCAGAGAGTGCAGTGAACCTTGCACCCGGTGTCCACCTTGTCCTTGTCCCCTTCAAGCCTCTGGACCTGCAGTGGGTGACCAGTGCCTTCTCCACGGGAGAGCTCACACGGTGTGTCAGATTTGGGGATAGCATCTCTTGTGCTGGAGATTCTGTGGATGTCACAGTGTGGTCTGGGGACCCTGGTGCCTCACTCGAGCCCTGGGACCACAGTGTTGGTGGGACAAAGGTTCTGGGTGCAGGTCTTTGTTGCACTTTGGGGTAGTGGACACTGACCTGCCATCCCAGGGCTCATACAACCTGAAGTCCTACCCCCCTGTAAGAGGGATGGGGCTGTCCCCACTGTGAGGCCATGGGTTTGGCATGTCCTCTCCTTGAGCTAGGCCAGGGGATGCTGCCGGGTCAGCCCAAGGGACTGGGAGTGCCACGGGGTTTGGGGTGCCACAGTGCTGGGTGCTGGCAGACACAGAGACCCTCTGTGATCAAAGGGGTGGCCCCAGCAGCAGGAGTGCCACATGCTCACTGCTTGCCTCTGCTTTTGCAGCACGTACGTGAGAGTTAAGCAGTTCATCCAAGCCGACAGAAGCAAGGTAAGGGCTCTGTGGGCTCGAGTTCCCTAGGGGCAGGCAGGACTCTGCTGGGCTGGCTGTCCCACTCCAGCATGGAGAGCAGCTGATGGGTCCTCCGCTCCCCACTCAGGTGTTGATTCTGAGCCCAGCTTTCCTCAAGTACATCCATGACAAGTGGACACAGCACCACGGGCGGTACCCCTCCACTGGCTTCACGGCCCTGCTCTTTGCCTTGCACACCTGCCAGCAGGTGAGCACAGGCCCAGGCACTGCCCCCATATCACCCTGCTTGGTTTGTCTGTGCATCCCCAGGGTGCCCCAGCACCCATGCAGCGATGGCTCTTGCTGCCTTGTGCACAGGTCTCCGTGTTTGGCTTCGGAGCAGACAGTGAAGGGAACTGGCACCACTACTGGGAGAAAAACCGCTGGGCTGGAGCCTTTCGCAGGACAAGGGTCCATGACGCTGATGTTGAATTCAGCATTATTAACAGACTGGCAGATGAAGGCAGGATTTTATTCTACAAATGAGGCACTTCAAGAAATTGAAGCCAAGCTGTTGGGTCAGGAATGGGCAGCCTCTGTACTGTCAGCAGCTGTTTTGGCTCCTTATCTTGTTGCTCCACTCCTTCACCTGGGCTCACAGACCCTGCCACCCCAGGGTCTCAGTGCTACCTGTGATGGTCCCACCAACTGGGCACTGTTGGTGCCATTCTCCTGTGACACCAGGGATGCTGCATTTAGCTGGACATAGGGTGGGCATGGCTCTGCCCATGCTGGTTGAGAGGGAGGAAGAAGAGATGGTGGGGCTGAAGGTGGGTGTGGAGCCTGTGAGCTGCTGTGCTGGCCCCATGGTGGCTATGAAGCCACTGAGTGCCAGGGGTGGACAGTGGCCACTCGAATGCGGTTGTTTGCAGACAGAGCTGACACTTCCACCCACAGATGGCTTCTTGGGGAGTTTTGTAATTGTTCTTTGGGCAGGGTGAGGGGGGCACGTCCCCTTCCTGTCTAACTAAGGAAGTATTTTTTGCATTGTATCAAGGAAGAGTAAGAAGGGAAAAAGTGAAATATGCTGACAGAAGGCAATGGAATCAAATACAGCTGAAGTGATCTTACCTTGAATAAACTTTGAAAATGCATGTGAATCTGTTACCTGCTTTACTTTTATCTGTTACTTAACATTTTATGTTGTTTTACTTTTTTACCCATTACAACTTTGAAAAGGGCACAGTTTAAGCCCCACCTGCCGAACAAGACTGAAGACCCTGAGGACTGAGTGGCCCAAAGGAGGTTTTTCTCCTCCAGAGCAGGGGTAGCAGGATGTCTCTTTATCACTTTCAATCACAAAAATCCTTGAACCAGACTCAGCTTTACCATGGCTATTAGTCACTCAGGCTTTCAGTCTATTAACCAGAACTCTTGTACTTATAGCCTTCCAATTGATAGCAGGTTTGTATTATTTACCTAGTAGTGTCATTGATTTTGTGCCTTTCCAGGCACTTCTGCATCTTTGATTTCCCTTCTTTGTTATTTCCAGTTTCCTTTTCTGAGTGTATTGCACCTTCCCTTGATTTTCTCCAGGTGCTCAGCAGTGCTCTGGGAGATGCTCTCCAATGCTTTTCTAAAGTTTAAAAGTAATTGGTTTCTTATCAAGGACAAGTCAGCAGCTGACAACTGTTTCACTGTGGGTCAAACTCCTGTTGCATTATTTCCATCCACTTCCCCCTCCTCGCTATTCTAACAAATTTAGTTACAAAGCTGAGTGCTCCCATAAGCAACTGAAGTTGTTCAGTTCACTTTTTATTCCTGATGAAACATATAGATATTATGTTCCCTTACACTGCAGCAGTACTATATGATCCTGATCCAAAGAATTCATTAAATATCCTTTTAAAAAAACCTCCCACATTTAAAACAAACCTGGTTTTCAATATTCTAGCTTGGATATTAATGAATCTCCTTACCTACACCTCAAATTACTTCTCTCCCTCGTTGAAAAAAAACAATTTTTTTCTCCCTAATCTACTAATTAAAAGAATCAACCAACCAACAAAACATACTTTGAAATGAATTATAAAACAGCTTTCTCTCTGCAGTATCTGATTCTGTGCCTGTCATGCTCTAAGTGCACTGCTAGATCAATTGCTTGGACTAAGATTAGTCAGTACCAAAGCAAATCAAGAGCTGAGATTTAAAAATAAGCAGCCTGTTTTACCTCAAGAAAAAGCAAGACCCCACAAAATTTTTTTCCTCATTATTTTCAAATTTTTCACAATATAGTTTCACACATCAAGCACTTTACTCACTTGTGTAGATCAGTTAAAAAGAAAAAAAACCCATCCTCATCACAATCTTTACCAACTTTGCCACAATGCAGGTGTGTCTTTTAATCCCAATTCCAATTCAGTACCAGGATTAGTTCAAATAATTTAATTACTCATCCAAATGCTTTACCAAAACAAACAGAGAATGGACTTTATTTCAAAATATACACCACAGGGAAGTGAAAAAAACCCCAATCCAGTTTAAAAATCAATTAAAATTCCAAACATCTTTTTTTTTCTTAAACATCAATTTGCGTCTTTCACAAGAAAAGCAATTGGGAGCCCCTCAGTACAGAAAGCACATCCAAAGTGCTCAGGCTCCCTATGTGGCCCAGTCTGGATGGAAGGCAAGGGATGTGATTCAGCACATTTTCACAGAGGTCTGGCATTAGCACACTCAGAAACATTTTTAAGAAGTTAAAAACCCCAGGTGGTGTTGCTAGAAAGCTTATTTGATGGCAACTTCAATCCATCACAGGTCTTCCAACAATGATGTACATTATTCCTGGAGACAAATAGAACTGGGGGACCACAGACTGACACAAAAGGGGTTTTACAGTAGGGTCTGCACAGCCAGATAAAATGGCTAATCTTTAGAGCAGCAAGGTTCAAGCCTTCCACCCACAAATTAGTGCCAAAGAATGAGGGGACAGTGATGCAGGAGTGGTCGGGGCCATCTGGAAATTCCAAACCTTTGCTCCTGTACTCAGAAGACCACTTATGTTTCAAAAAAACCTGTTTAATTCTCCTTAGAGTTTTGGGGGTTTTAGGGCGGGACAAGGTCATTGCTTATTTATGTTGTCTTCCCAAGTTCAATTTTCTTCTGGATGGCACGTGCTGAGTGATAGATCAGGGAGTCAATGAAACCTGCAACTAAAAGTTAAAAACAAATGGATCAAGCCAGACATGCCTCAAAGAAAGAACAACTCCCAAGGAAAGAAAACACAAACCCTTCTATCAGTGGAAAGGAATCCCAGGTACCCCCCAATACAAAACAGCTGCTGCCCCTCAGAATAAAGTCCTCACTGCCTCAGGACAGACATGACCCAGCTTGCAGAGGTGAAAAAGTCAAACATTTTTCCAGAAAAAGGTCTCTCTTACAGAAGTAAAAATGAGACAGACTGAGTCATGCGTGTTTATTTATGAGTGAGAAGAGTCTGGAGAAGAACCTGATGCCAAGAGCTTTATGCCACATTGTTGCCCTGACCCAGCCTGCCAACGGGAGTTTTCCCATTTCTTGCTCATTTCCCAGTAAACTTAAAAACAAGCTTAAGAGCCCAACACCCACCTGGCTCCCCCCTCCTGGCAGACACTTGCAGACAGCAAGAAAGTCCCCTCTCTTTTTCTCCAGGCTGAGCACCCCCAGCTCCCTCAGCTGCTCCTGGTGCTCCAGACCCTTCCCCAGCTCTGTTCCCTTCTCTGGACATGCTCCAGCTTTTCAGTGTCCTTGTTGTGAGAGGCCCAGAACTGGGCCCAGGACTGGAGGTACCTCAGCTGTGCCCAACACAGGGACAATCACTGCCCCGGTCCTGCTGGCCACACTGTTGCTGGCACAAGACATTTGCCTTAGTGGCCACCAGTTGATCTGACCTCTAGAATACAGAGAGTCTGAGCCTGGTGTGTGGCAGCAAACCTTATGAACTGGCTGTCAAACCCAGTCAGTGCTAGAGGGCACTTGCATTTGTCATGAAAGTATTTTTCAAAGCCTGTAAGAGTCACCCATATAGGAATAGGGTAAAATTCATTGCAGACAGAAATTCTGTTTACCAATATCAGGTTAATTGAGCATTGTGACACTTCAGGTTATGGGAAAACCTTGCAGATAAAGGAATTAAGTGATACAAGTATATGATACAGATGTTACATCACATGGTAGCTGGCTTCTCAGGGCCCTGACCACATCTCCAGGCTGGCCCTTAATAGCCACATCTCTGGCTATGAGCACCCTGGACTATTGCCTGGACAGCAAGGCTGCAGCAAGGCAGAGCCCTGTCCCATGCATGGAGCTGAGCAGACACTGATTAGCTGCTCCAGAAGCCAGCACTGAGAAGGAAGTGCAGACACTCAGATGGCTCTGCAGCAACAGCTTCTCCTCACAGGATGCTGTCTGGTCCCTGCAGAGCACTTGCTGGAGCTCTTGCATCTGGGAGCACAGTTTGAAAACTCGGAGATGACTGCACCCATGGCAACCTGGGTACACAGATTTTACTGGCTTTGGTTCCATGTGAAATCAACTATCTGCTTACAGACCCAAGCTGGTCAAGAAAATTCATGAAGTGTGTGAAAACTGGCTTTGTTTGAAAACAAAATGTTCTGTAGAGCATCAAAATGAAATATTGTGACAGGTCTACAGGTCTAATGAAATGCAATAGTATTACTCTTCTACATCATCTACAGCCTCTTGTATGACTGCAGTGCTAATTACAATCTGGTGCCACTCCTGTGGCTCTGCAGAACAGGCTACATCCCCTCCTGAAGGCTGAAATCATCTCTCCTCATCCAACAGGAATTTATTACCAGGCATGCAGACTTGAGAAAGAGTAAGACAGCAAATGTTTACACTTTAGAAAGAAACAAAAGGAGCAATACCTGTAAATATTCCTCCAACAATGGCACAGACTCCAGTGAGAAAGTGAGTAAAGGACCTAGAATTTGAACGATTAGCAGGAGCTCAGGTAAGTAACAATTAACTAACAAAAACTAATTCATAATTATCATAATGTTCATCAGCCCACATAAGTATGCATTACCTAAATACTCATAGCTGACATTTCACAGATTTAACAATTAAATAACCCCCAACTGGCTACAGAATGGAGTTCTTAAGTGGTACTTTTACTGAGCAGCACTGAGTAGCATGAAGAGCAAGTAGTGAATTTATAAACCTAAAGGATGGACTTTTAATCCCTAAGATATTACCCATGCCTACCCAGCCAGAATGCATAGCAGGCTGCTGTAACACAAAAACTAAATCCCTAAGTACATGTGGATGCATTTCAAGATATGGACATTGCCTGTCCCTCATTATGAACCTCAGTGATCAGACAGCTACAACCCCTTCCACTCCCCTGCAGTTACAAGTCAGTGATCAACCCAGAGAGAAGAAAGAGGTTCCATACTGGCTGTGAGATGCAGAAAAGCTACAGGAAAAGCTGAGTAAGAACCAGTTGGACAATCATGGGGGCTGCTGCAGGTGCTGGGAAGATGGGTATGCTCTTTAAATCTAGTCTTCCCACTAAAAATTAATCTGAACCAAGAACTATTATATCAGACTTTGGCTCTTTGCACCAGTTCCCTTTTCCATGTTGATACTGGATTAAAATGCTTCATGTAATAACAGAAAAAACCTCCATCCCTTACTGCTGTTCACACAGAGAGGAAGGGCCTCAGGGAGCACCTCTTCCTCTTCAGTGACCAGGAAGGATCTGAAAAGGCTTTCAGGTATTTGCACTGCCCTGTCTAAGTGAGGATGAAGTTCTAAGCTATATAAAATGACCAAACCAATGAAGGGTGAACAAACTAGACTGCAATGTCTCTTACCTGTGTTTCTCTGTCAGCTTCACCATCATGGGTGAAAGCTCATACAGCACAAACACTCCAGGCAGACCCTGGTCCCCCAGCAGCCCATTCGCGATCTTCTCATGTCGTGTAACTGAGAACTGGTTGGTCCTTACCACCTACAAAACAGGAAAGAAAGACAGCAAACACTGTTCTGCTAACAGGGCATGGGAGAGCTGACTAAAACATGGGTCCTGGGCACCACATCAGTGCAGTCCTGCCTACTCACTTGTGGGTGGGCTGAGAGTGGTTACAAAGAGCCATGAAGAGCTCTGTCAGGGTCAGGTCCATTTTTGCTACAGGCTATCAGGTAAAGTCACAGTTAGCCAAAGTATGAGGGAGGCATCAGTCCCCAGGCTGGACTATTTGGTCTCTGCTGGCAAGTAATGGCACAAGCTGTGCCTCTCAACTCCAAGTGCCTGTCATCCTCTGCCAACATGCAGTGCAGCTCAGCATGCTTCAGGAGACAGCAGTGGTGGCAGAAAGCCATATTTATTAAAGAGTGAGAAAAACCGGAATACATAAAAGCAGGACAGTGCCAGGGCTGTAGGAGGACACAAATTGCCCATCTTCACACAAACGAAGACCACCCTTCAGCATTCTTCTGTGCCCTGTCATCCTTCTAGGTGTTGTTCATACCAGTCCTACTCTTACAGCAAATCAATTAGTTTTCTGTAAAATGAAATTATGTTCTATCATCCCTAATAAGCTATCTGACACAAATTACAATCCAAGCTCAGAAAGACACTATCCCAGTTTCTTTACAAAATTGCATGTTTGAGGGTCCCAAGCCCTCACCATACAGCACAGCCCCTGGTATCCATCTGGCAGCACACCTGGATCCACAGTCACTGGCAGCATCAAGAATATGAGGAGAAGTGAAGGTTTTCACTTGCCAAAGCGACAGGAAAAAAGGTACTTACTTCACCATCTACTTTCCTATACACTGTGGGGACCACTTTGACAAAATACTGAAACATCATGGAAGCTATAAGCAAAGAGAGACACAATTAGTATCCACAATGAGCTGGAAAGCTTCACTGACAGATCAGGCAGACATGAACTGGTTTTCTTCAGCTTCTCAGGGAACATCTTGCTGCACAACAGCTGCTGCAGGATTACAAGGACAGAACTGTCTGACATGAGTTTTCCTTTTGCCAAAGTGAATCTTGTTCCTGTTCCAACCAAAACCAAAACCACAAGCATTTTGGTCTCAACCAAATGGAAAACCTTCTACAAACCAATTATCTTGCTATAGTTTTACCAGTAAAACTTCTTGAAAATTCTTATTCTAGTTCATGAAAATTCCTCTTTTTAACAACATAGCCCTAAGAAAACATGGCTCTAAATGAGTATCCTCTATCAACTGCAACTAAAACTGCTGTTTTTTTCCTGTAGAAGCTTGGGATTTATTGTATCCAGAGATGAAAAGGAAGATCTGGATCAGGGATGAAAAACATAGGAGAACTCCTTCTCTGGTCTGTTGCCTCAGACCAGCCTGTTCCTCTAGTTCTCTTATGGATAACGAAACGCAGGACTTGCTTTGAAAACCTATTTTCTATGAAATTTCCTAGAGGGGAAGATTATTCATCCATTTCTATAGCAGATGTAATTCTCACATATAATACCTTTGGCTGCAATAAACATAAATTCAAGCTGTAATCTACTTCTCCCACTTCTTAACTGGAGCATGTCTTCAGTCCTAATTCTTCAAGGATTTGCCAATTGGTTATCTGAGGCTCAGGATGAAAAGCTTGGACTTGCAGACAGAATTTTACCAGCCAGCTCCAGGCCCCTCTCAGCCATATGCCATCTTCTTATTTTTCTGTACATTTCTGTACATTTTTTTGCACTATCCCCTGATTTGGATACGAGAATCAAAATCTATGGTGGAAAATTTAAAGAATTAAAGGAAGAATTGAAAGAATGCAGGTAGAACTAACAATCCAACTGCCACTTCAAAGCAAATTACTTTTTTCTCCAAGCTTTATAACATACAGCACCAAGTACCTGCAAAAACAAACTGCAGACTTCAGTGGATCTAAAATAAATAACTGTGCAGTGACAAGTAAAGTGAGGTGAGGATCTTTCACAGAAAAGGCACACAAGCAGGCTTGTGGAAATAAACTCATACACAGCAGCAGCATGAGGAGAGAATTCCCTTTCATTGTGAAGCCAGCAATCTGGAGCTATCTAGAAAAGATCAGCAATATTTCAACTTCAGTGTACTCTTCAGGCTCCTACTGTTGGGTGTATCAAGGTCAGGCAGACACCATAGCTCTCTAGCAACCACTAATTACGCCTTTTTTATCTGCCTTGAATCTTCTGGTTCTCTCCTACTACATATAGGAGTCAGATAGGGCTCTCCTTGAACTACACCTGAGGTAGGCCTTTAATAATGATGTGCTGTACCTGCTGTTGTGCATCCATGAACACTGAACAGAGAGATCTTTCAGAAAGGTCACAGAATCAAAACACGTTGGTAGATCTGTTCCACCTGAATGGAGACAGCTGCTCCAGAAAGAGCACAAGGTGGAGGATTCCACATTCAATGCAACACTGTCAGGGTTCTTATTAAAATTGGGAACTTTCCTCCTGTTCTGTTCTAATACTTATTAATACAGACACTTCAAAAGAGATTTCTCCCAGATGGCTTTTACCTTGCTGTGCAGTGATGGCTGTCCCATCCAGAGGGTTCACAATGCCTGGATAATCCCTTCCAAATGAGAGGTGTTTGATAAAGTGCGTCATATTGATCTGAAACAGAAATGCTAATAACTCAAACAACTGCACAGCACACGAGGGGAAAGGTTAGGGGCCTAAAGTTCACCATTTTTCAGAGCACGGGTCTAGAACAGAGAAAGGTCCTTCTCTGCACATCCTAACAGTACAACACATGCTCTTCTCTTTTATTCATAGGAGATTTCAAGATGTGGAATTTCTCCTTATCCTGCTGGAAGTCCCCAGATGCCAGTCCCTGTACAGAGCAGGCTCTCCCACCCATTCCTCTCCCTGCCACAGGGGCACCAGGCTGTGAGCTGCCTCAGTACACAGGTATGAGCACAATCTGCTTTCCTGCCAGCACGAGGTAAACTCCAACAGATTCAGATGCAGTTGTGAAAATGTCAGCCTTAGAAAGCCGGGAAGCATAGATTAAGGAGCAAGACAGGCTCAAGAAGAGGGGAACATGCTTGCCAAGCAGCATGCAGATGTCCCAGAACATTTTTCAGAGCCCTGTGTGAAAGCAGGTCCCAGGTTCTGCTCAGATCCATAAAGCCAAATGTGCCACAATCAGTACACCAGGATGTCAATGTGGCAATAGGAGGAAAATCCAAAAGGAAAACAGACCAAGAGAACTAGAACACTACCTTGGGACCACTTACATTATCAAGTCCAAAGCTCTGCAGATCATGAACTGCAACAGAAAAAAAGTTTAACATTATCCTTCAGAATCTCACAACAAGCCTATCTGTCAACCACATTTTAACAATGTACTTTATAGCTATATACATATTCTAGCTATAAACCTCTCACTTCTATTACAGTCTAAAATGGCAAGAAAACAGCCTTGGATCTGCAGGATCCTGGTGTTTATTAGCTTCATTTCATAGGGAGTCACATGTGTTGGCATGTGAAGTTGAGTTAAGGACCAGTTAGGAGGACAAAACTAATAGGAATAGTACAGTACCAGAGAAATTGCAGGGCAGCACTTGGGAAGGATCAGGCATCAACTAACCTGTTACACTTGATTTATGTCATGTGACCCATATTAACTGTTATGACTTCCCAAAACATCCCCACAGTGCTCTGCTATGCCTTCCACAGATAAAACACCAATTAAGTAGTTTTCATAAAACTCCTCTCCAACAAGTGACTTACAACTCTGCAATAAAGCAATTTATATGCTCAGTTTCTAAAACAGTCTTCCACCAGACTACAGATTTATTGATCTTTGATCACTGAGGATTATGCTAAGCCCAGGGGTACATACTCTATGTTGCAGACAAATGTTCAGCTAGCCACAGCTTGCTTAACATGAACCAACAGGATATTTAGCCTGCTTAGAGAAGAAACAGGAGGAGGCAACAGAACAGAAGATCTTCAGGACACTGTCACTCAGGACCAGAGACTGTTCTTTCTGGAGAAACAAACACGTTTCTTCGGTTCCCTAATCACAACTAATTGCCCAGTCAGGCAAAATAAAGAGACCTGTAAAACATCCTAAGTTTGTCAAGAATTCTGTTTTTACAGAACCAAGACTTCTTCACTGTTTTTGGTTAACACAGTTTTAAACAACTGCTGTCTATCTGAAGAATTCTCCCCATCTTGCATTTCTGCCTTGAATGACCACAAGGCCTCCTTAGACTCCGAAATTCAGTCCTGAACCCCTGAAAGGGGACTAACAACACTTATGGCCATCCACGGCTCTGTCAACAGACATGTGAAGACTCCAAGAAACCAAAGACAGCCACCCAAACACCACTTTTCAAACTGGGGGTGAATTTTATGGAGGAAAGCATCTTACAGGAGCACAGTGATAGGAAGATGATGAGTGGCAAAAGGATGCATTGTGAAGAAGGCAGTGAGGCAGGGAGCAACACAGGAATGGTTGCAGCTCAGGGAAGGAGTAAGCTAAGCTGAGAGTCTGAGACCTCTGCCAGATGTTACTGACTAGAAACACCACATCTCAACCTGCAGCCACCACAACTGCCCTTAGAAAAATCCAATGGCTTACAAACCCTCAGAAAACTTCCTACGGACTGTTCAGAGATCAGCAGGCTTGGTGCATGAATCCTGAGCAGAAATTCTCTAGCCTGTTGTACAAATGAGATTAAATAAGATAATTCTCTCATCTGACTTGAAAAGGCAGAAGTCCCTCCAACGTGTCAGCATCTTCAACACATTAGCTGCACAGTGCAGCTAAACATTTGCCAACACATAATCTCCAACACTGAGGTATTAGAACCATTTAAGACAAGGATTCTCAACCTTTTCCATCTCATTTACCACAGAAGAATGACCTGGGATGGCTTTCCTTTTAGATTCCAGGAAATCTTCTCAAATCCCAGCCTACATCAACAGCTCCTCCCAAAGGAGATTTATGGGCACAGCAAATAACAGAAACTATGTTAGCTCGGTAGTAAAGTTTTTCGGAGGAAAAGAAGGATACAGCAACACTTACTCTCAACAGCGTGCACTGCAAAAACAAGCAGAGTAGGAGAGAAAAGAGAAATGTTCAGGTCCTTATAATGAAAAGATACAGAGATTCAGAAGAGTAGTGTTTCAAACTCATATCAAAAAGGGGAAGAGTAACATCTTTGCTAGTGTACTTTCTAGGCCATATGAAATGACTCCTTAGCTTGCTGAAGGACTGTATACAGTCAAGCAATCATATAAAGTGTAACAGAGAACCCAAAATGCAGGAATTAATCACCAAAAGAAAAAACACAGTGGGATATGCATCTATGTTAAGTGAGCTCTAAAGCAGCAAGCCAGACAACAATGCTGGTTATACTTAGATTCTTTTTCAGTCATAAGGTAAGAGAGAGGTCATTTTAGGAGCAGTCAAAGATATCCAGAAATGCACTCAAGGTTTACATTCACAACATATTAACATTCGAAGCTGGGTATCAGAGTTTTATTCTTAATCAGTTCTGTGCTACTTTCATCCCACCTAATGTACAGAGAAGGTAAAAAACCATGAGGCTGGTTTTGCTCACTCTGTTGCAACATCCCAACAAAGGTCAGTACCAGGAAGGATGGGAGGCAGGGAAAATGTATGTTTGGACATTATACCTCAAGCAGGTTAAGGAAACTCCTTTTTTTCTTATTTCAAAAGCCTGTTCATGTATCCTCAACACTGTGCAATATAGATATATATATATATATATAACACTAATCAGTAACTGTTATGGACTTACAGGGACTTACAGACTTAGGGGCCTCTGAATCCTTCACAGAGCCCTTTTGATACCCTTTGCCCCATGTTATATCTCTGGTGATGCTTCTACAATAGCAGGGGCTTTGGTATGGAGCAGGTGTGGCTGCTCCAGAGGGCTGCTTGACAAATGTTAGGCATTTCCAACAACTTCAGCTCCGAGAGATGACAATGCAGTGACAAATGAAAATGTTGCATTTGAGGTCTCCAAAACAGACTTCATGTAACTTGACAACAGTTTGTCCAACAGAAATGGGTGAGACTTGTGTCCTTCAGCACTCAGACAACCAACTCTGAGGAGTTCACCAGTATAAAAAGAAAAGTCCTTAGCAATGCTGAGGATGAAGCAAGACTCTCAGCCTCCTGCATTCAACATGAGGATGAAACCAGTTCCCCAGTTCTACTTTGGGACAGAAGTTAGAATGAGCTTACACACACTCCTGCTATGGAGGGAATACTCTACAGGTGATCAGCAGAGGATTTGGATTTCCTCCACTCTGAACTGGTGTCCTTGAGTGATGGAGATTGAGTCCACATAATTTTTCTTCAAGAATGTTGATGGGCAGAACTGCTCAGATAAGGAACTGGTATCTGTAGAGGCCTGTGCAATAGCAATAGGCCCACAACTAGTAGGGCCACAGGAAACCAACAGAGAAGGAGGCTGCAGTCTCTGCAGAAAAAAAGAGTTCGTGTCACTTGCTCTTGGTTGACATTCAGAAGATGCCAAGGGACTAGAAAAATGACAACCAGTCAAAGACTTGGTATCCTTTTGCAATTCAGCAATCAAAACATTTAAAAGTATGTAAAATAAGAGAGGCTATTAGAGGTCATCCATAGTGTCCAAAGACCTTCAAATAGGTTCTGCCTGTCAAACAGTTTCTAGCAGAGAAGGAAATAAACTCTGCCTTAAGTACATAAGCAGAATATTAATGAAGAGGTACAAACCACTGGATTTGGGCTCTTAGAGAGATAACAAACTCCACAGCTTTCTAACAAAGCTTGGTGTCTCCAAAGAGGCAGACAACAGTGAAGCAACTCTAACCTCAGCCAGAATCAAATGAATAAGCAGGGTTTGAGGGTGTGCTGCTTGGAACAGAAGTCTCAAAATATTTGGCTCTGGTTCTCCCTTACTGCAGGAGAGCCAGAACTACTAGTTTCAGAGCCAGAAAGTCTGATTGGAAGTGCCCAGTACACCTCACCATCTCTTTCAATCCTCCTCCTGGGAGGACCTGGGATTCTCAGTGCAACTGGACAACACATGAGCCAAGGAACAAGAGAAGACCATTTGCAGCCAGTATGACATTCAGTGTCTTCTCTGACACTGGTGATGCAGCATCGTCGTGCAGGCCTACAGCAACCAGCTTGCAATGCTTCCACTCACTTGGGATGAAAATGAACCTCAACTGCTTGCTTCGCAAGCAACACATTTCCCAAGCTTCAGCTCAGATTCTCTGGGAACACAGTATGTGAAGGACAGAGATGGAGTACCTGCCCAAGAAGTGCACGCATTATATTTATGCACTACCTATAAAGTCATGAACCATTATAGATGGCACAAAGGCATCAGATCAGCTGTGTGAATCATCCTAGAGAGGACAGTTCTGATGACCTGAGACTAGGGATGAATAGCAATACACACTGAAACATCTAGTAGTGAAAAAAAACATGAAAATACGAACAAAGCCTCTATTGCAGAAATACCTCTAGCAGTGAAGTGCTCAGCCTCCAGCGCAGAAATGGAGTTGGGGGTGTCAGTGGTTGAGAAGCTCAACCTGGCCTTTCCATGTGCAACCCAGAAACCTTCTGCATCCTGGGCTCATCCCCAGCAGCGTGGACAGGAGGGTGAGGGGGTGGATCTCCCCCTCTATTCCACCCAGGAGAGACCCCATCTGCAGGGCTGCCTCCAGCTCTGGGGTCCCCAGTACAGGAAAAATTTGGACCTGCAGGAGCGAGTCCAGAGGAGGCCATGGAGATGCTCCGAGGGCTGGAGCTCGTCTGCTCTGGAGCCAGGCTGGGAGAGCTGGGAGTGTTCACATAGGGAAGAGAGAGCTCCAGGGAGACCTGAGAGCCCCTTCCAGTGCCTGAAGGGTCCCTATAAGAAGGACTGAGAAAGACTTTTTTATGGGACCTGTCGCAATAGGACAAGGGGTAATGGTTTTAAACTGAAAGAGTGTAGATTCAGACTAGATATAAGGAAATAACTGTTATATGCTAAAGGTGGTGAGGCCCTGGCACAGGCTGCCCGGAGAAGTGGTGTATGCCCAGTCCCTGGAAACATTCAAGGCCAGGCTGGATGGGGCTGTGAGCAACCTGGTCACATGGAAGGTGTTCCCACTCATTGCAGGGGGGTTGGACTAGTTGGCCTTGAAAGGTCCCTTCCAGCTGAAACCATTCCATGATTCTATAAACAACCACTCTTGTTCTGGCCACTGTGTATTCATATATATACCTGAGGAAGCCCCTCACAACTTAAATTTTACTCTGAGAGTCCTGAATGGCAGAAAATACCTTTTCCAGATGTACTGGTACTCAGGTCCTGGACTGAACACCTTACTTGAGGTTGTTTTACTGCAGAGCAGCAAAGTTGCATAGAACTGAGAGGCTGCCCAGAAATATTCCCTCCTAAGTTCTTCCACACCCATGTGGCAGCATCTGTAGAAACCACTTTCCTGTTTGTCCATCATAGTTCTAAACCTCTGTAAAAAAACATCATTCTTCCCACTGAAGCAGTGGTGTTGTCATTATGTATAGCAATGCAAAGATATTAAAAGAAAATTGTCAGATACACTTGAAAGCAAAAGGTCATAGTAAGCAGGAAAAGAAAATACTTTACCATGTACATGAGACTGTTGGAAACTTTTTCCTGGTGCAAAGTGGAAATTTCCAGCTACCTGCAGGAGACAGTAACTTTTCATTAAATGGTCCAAGTCTATGTAAGTAAAGCTGGTTGTGCTGGTGATTGTATTTTTAACCTTTTGTTTACACAAGACAGACACAAACAACTCATTTTCATAGGTGACAGTGTCAGCAGACATTATTGTAAGAGAGGTATCAATTTCCCTGTTCCTCACAGACAGTGATGTTGAAAGCCATAATTGCATACTGATGGGGATAATAGCTATTCTATGCAGATTACTCAGTGGACATAAAGACGGGGAGAGGAAGGAATTAACTCCCAGTACGAGGGAACTGAATGGTGCTGCAGGAAACACAAAACAGTATCAGAGAAAGGGACTGCAGAGAGTAACCAAGAGTGAGCAGGGTAAGAAAACCCTTCACAAAATAATCAATACTGATCCAATGTGTACACCCATGAAAATGAGCTGCATGCAAAAATAAAGCACTAAACCTACCATAAAAAAAAAATTCCATACAAACACCCCCCAAAACCTGAAAGATATCAAACTGTTAAAATTTAATCCTGGACTTTGAAAGGGGATGTGGATAGAAGGTGCCAATTCTCCCTGACTCTTACTAGCAGTCATATACACTCTCCCCTGGAAGATGTAAATGTCCCAAGCTCGTATCTTACACTACACCTTCGATGTCTGGGGCAAACCCAGGCCTTTTGTTAAGTGCAGACCTGTTGAGAATGAAGATGGGCAAAATTACAAGTACCTAAAAACAGCCCCTAGAAATTTCCCCAGTGACACTCACACTTGGACCCTTCCTACCTCCAGTATTGCCCTTGGAATATTCCTGCTCATCACACATTGTGAGAGAGGGTCCCATAACAGCTCAATTCCCAGGATGATGCTCAAATTACAATGTCTGACTTCTGTGTACAAGGTCTATTTTCCAGAAATAAAGACTGTGATCTCCAGGAGGAGTACACAAAGATTAAAATTCCCCCCAAAAAACCCCACCAGAGTTTGAAATAAAACAAACAAAAAAATAGACTGGGTTTGAATTCTAGAAGGCACTTGGGTATATAAAGTGTGTGTTCTGGGTTGGGTAACCTGCTAAACTGGCAGGGTAGTTACACAGTTACCTAGTACATCTTGTACCTTTTTATACATTACTTGCAAAAATCACCTCTCAGCATTTTCATCTTTGACAACCACCTCCAACAGACTTGCTTTCACTGGTTTTCTAAAGAAGGTAACATTTCATTCTCTCCAGGACCTCTGTGGCCAAGCTGTTGGTTACTGCTATCTCCAGCATCCACTGGTGGCCTCTGATTTAAGATTGGAAGGGCACATGGGACAATTCAAGTTCAAATAAGCTGCCTCTCCTCCTCCAGAAATCTCAGCAAAAAGACTCAGTACCCAGGTGGGAGAAAAAGAGCAACTTCTCCAGCTGCCATGCTTCCCATCAGCTCACACAAGGCAAACCAGTATGTCTTTTCCCACCACTTTTCCTGACCCTTTTCCAGAACTCCATGACAGGTACAAGGACCTTGCTGATCCCAGAGGTTATTCTATGACAGACCTAAACCTGGAAAAGGGGAAGAATGGCCCAACTCTGCCCTTTCACAGTCCTCACCATCATGCAGCAGGTTCACAGCAAAAGCTCTCTCTCACCTTGTTGACCTCTAGGAAACCATACACTTGGCAGCCCTCATTCTTCTGCTCTTGCATTTTCTGGCTAAACCCTTCCCTCTTGCACTGCTCTATGCTATCCGGGTTCTTGAAGGCCCAGCCTCGCCGCCTGTATGCTTCTCTGACATCATCACAAGTATTACAACACCTGCAAAAAGCACAAGCACCATCTTACCATCTTTATCGCTAAGAAGAGATGCTCCAGCTCAGGACTTGAATCCTTGGCAGATTCTTCTTCAAAAAAGCAATAAAGCAAATGCTGGGGACTGGACACTGAAAGGCGGCTTAATGATTCTGAAAGAGCTCAAGCTTTCTGATGCACCTTTTGAGATTCTGAGGTGAGGGTGAATGCAGGACTGGAGTCTGGAGAGGGTTCTGCCTGCCCATTTACACAGCCAAGGCAGCCGTTGACAAAGAACTTTGCCACAATGCCAGTGTCCCACAGCTAGGAGCAGTTTGGAGCTGCCTCACGTGAACAAGGCATGTGTCTATTCCTCCTTTCCTCTGTTTTTACGCCAAGACGTGGGGCTAAGAGGGAGGCTTAATAGCAAACTTCCTTTGTACTTTTCTACCTCTGGATAACACCTCAGTTACCAGAAAAAAAACAAGTTTCTTTCTTTGGTTCCACGTTTTGCTGGACCAAAGATAAACTGAAGGCAGGAATTACGAATCCCTCAAGATGGAAACTTCTCCGGGGAAGGACACAACTTGACAGATGGGACAAACCAAGTTAGTAACAAGCCAAAAATAGCCAAGGTTAGTCCAGAACAAACAGACTATCACAGATCCATTCTCACAGCAATTTGCAGGTAGGAGGAATGAGAAACATCAAAAGACACCCATTGCTTGTGTGTGTGATAGATGTCTGGTCTTTTTCCTGTCAGAATGTAATGCCAGCAGCAGAAGTGAGAAGACAAGGCCATAACCGAGTTTTATGTCAAGACAGCTCATGTAACAATGAAATCATTCACACACCTCCCCTCGGGACACCAAATAAACACAGAAAAATATTCTTGAGCTGCTTAAACAGGCATGCAGACAATCCTGACAACCTAACTGCCCCTTCTTAACCATCATGAGTGCAGCTTCCAAAGGCTTCCAAAGCACAACAGGTCTCATCACTCTCTGAACATGTGCCCAGGAGGAGGATTTCACTGCACAGACCTTCACAGACATTTGGAAAAAAATACACATGTAACACACCTGTATGAATTCAAGTGCCAAGAAGATAGGAAAAGGTGTAAAAGGTTACCGAATGTCCTCTGACTCTGCCCCATAACAGCTCTCGCAGCGATCAGCATCCAAGGAATTTGGATCGAACACTTTTTCTTCTTCTTTCCCCAGCTCTAAGACAGAAGAGGATTCAAAGAAATGAAGCATGCCTAGAAATTCTGTCTTGTATTCTTGATATGCTATATACACAACGACTGTTCCACACACATCCTGCACCCAAAGCCCACCTGAAATGGTATGTACAGAGCCTCCTGAGGTGTGATATAAGAGAAGGAGGAGTGTAGCTTTTGTCACCTCAAGAACAGCTTCCATGGAGAGAACTGGCTACCCGTAAGCCTTGCTGGAGCATCAATCAGACATTTCTTGCATAAAGACTTTGCTAAAACGTTGTCTAAAGGAGATCCAATCAGTATATTATGATTGATACAGGACCTACTCCACAACATGCTAAACAGTTTTTGTCCTCAGACCTTACATTTGTACTATCAAAACCTGCGAGGGCTGCTCCATGAAACAGCAGTAAGAGCACTGTCCCCACACTCCCAGGACAACTGGAGACTGCCAACTCTGCAGCTCTTGGCTTAGCTTAACCTTTCAACATTAGGAAGAAAAATGGTCAAATGAAGTGCTACAAAGCTACAAATTTGGTCATGCCGATACGTAGAACCTCACCAACTTCCAGAAATGGGAATAAGGAGTGCATGTTTTGGAAAGGAAAAAGAAAAGTATTACTGTGAGATTGCAATGCTTTGCCAGAATCATTTCCAGTTTGTATCAAAGTACAACGATGAGTCATAACATGTAAAAACTGTAGAAGAGAGGCTTATAAAGCCAAGGATCACTTATTACAGCTTGTAACCAATAAATCAACTCATATGTGTTTATACAGTATCCATGAACACACATGAAGTTAATAATGAGCAAATTTGGGCTTAAGGGTCAAGTCACTAGAGCCCTCCCTGGAGAGAGGCTCTTTCCTCAAACCACATCATCCCATCTGACCACCTACTGTGATTTAAAGATACAACCAAAGCCAAGTATTGGCAGAGCAGCTGCTTGATTTCTAGTCACACAAGACCATTAACTGAGCATTTTATTCCTCAAATGCATCCATAGGTCTTTGCCATAGTCTTCAAGACTTTGTGGCATTTAAACACTCTACTGCTGTCACTTGTCCCCATGAATCTCAAAACAGGCATACAGTGGGAAGACTATCAGAGCATGCATCCAGGACAGGTAGAACAGCATCTTACCATGTCTCTCAGCCTCTGGTGTCACACGATTGCCAGCTTTATCCAATCGTTGTTTGAACAGATTGTGCTCTACATCCAGCTGCTGCTCTCCTGCTACGTCCATGGCATCGATGCTCAAATCTGAAAGCAACGAGAAACAAAGTGGTCAGTTGTTATGGCACATTGAGCCTCTTAAGCCCCTGCCCAGGATGAAAATTATCCTCAGTTTTCACAAGTCAGACTCACAAGCACAAGGCATATGTGGAAAAATGACATCTAGATTGATCTTCAGTTTATCTCCCCTTGATTTGTCAACGTACAATTCTGGATGAACCTGGGAACAAAAGAGAAACAGAGAGTACCATTTTGCTTGGAAAAAAGTGAAAAGACCCCTTTCCCTCGGGTGCACTGGCCCAGAAGCTGATTCTCAAAACAGAGCATTTGCCAGACACCTGAGCTGCTGCTGCCCACACGGCAGTGGTGTTAAAAAAGAGAATGGCTGGGGGATGTCTGAACGTGGGGAGGGGGTGAGGGTTCCACGCTTGCTGCCCTTTCCTGGCTGGACACACTTGGCACAGCTGGGCACGGCTGGGCTCATCTGGCAAGGCAGGGCACACTTGGCACGGCTGGGCACACCTGGGCACGCTTGGCATGGCTGGGCACTGCTGGGCACACTTGGCACAGCTGAGCACACGTGGCACACCTGGGACTGCTGGGCACACGTGGCACAGAAGCGGGGAGGGGCTGTGCACAGCTGGGCACACACAGGAGGCCACAGGCCGGGGCACAGCGGCCTGCGGGGCTGAGGCGGGCGAAGCTGTTCCGGGGCAGCCCGCGGGGGCACCGGCACTCACCTCCTTGGTGAGGTAGAACTGCAGCTCCGAGCAGAAGAGCAGCATCATGAGGAGCCCGCTGACAGCCGTCACTGTCGGGCAGAGAACCGCTGTCAGCGCTGCCGCAGCCCGCCCGTCACCGCCCCAAGCACCAGCCTGCCGGGGCACCCCGGCCGCTCGCGGCCCGCGCAGCCGGCTTGCTCACCCAGCGCTCCTCCGCACGTCTTGACCCGAAAGTCTTCCAGGGTCTTGGGGAAGGCATCGAAGCGCTTCAGCCGCCACAGTGAGTCCATGACGCGGCGCGGCCCGGAACCGAACCCTCCTTCCGGGGCCACCCCCGCCCCCGGGCCCGCCCGCAGCTCAGAGCGGCTCTCGTTGCCCGGGACTCGCTCCCCGTACCGGCTGCGGCCTCCAGCGGTGCCAGCGCTGCACTTGGGCACTGAGGCCCTTTGGGGAGCAGCCGAGCTGTGCCCTGGGCTGGCTGTCGCGGACAGCAGAGCGTGCCCGCAGAGTGCCCGTGCTCTGGAGAGGCGCAGAGAGGGCAAGGGAAAGGGCAAGGGCGAGGAAAAGGGCAAGGGCCAGGGAAAGGGCAAAGGAAAGGGCAAGGCAAGAGGAAGACAGACAGGAAAGGGGCAGGGCAAGCGGAAACTGCCCATTCTCTCCCCTGCCTTCAATCCCTGCTGTGCTCTCTCCACCACTTCTTTCTGTAACACCTCAAATTCCCGTTTCTCCTCACATGGAATAGCTCTACCCTCAAGAGGGGACGTCCCACAATAGCTCGGAAGAGACTCATTGTGCCAGAAAGAAACAAGTTAATAATTATTATTTTTAATTTTTTATTATTTTATTTATAATACATGTATTTATATATATTTATATAAATGTATATATTTATATTTATATTATTTATATTTTTACAGTTACATATATTTATGTAATATATTAATATAATGTTATCTATCATCATGGCCAGGCTTCGCGAACGAAGATTTGAGAAGGGCACTACCCACACTTGCTGCAAGCTGCTGGTGGCTAAAAAGGCCAATACGGGATAGGCAGGTCCGGTCACAAAAGGCACAGCAGAACGTCTCCCTGGGTGACATTGGCAAGGAACGGTTCTTTCTACGTTGTCTTTTCTACTCAAGACTGACTCTCCGTGCATTCTCAAAGGAAGCAGCAGCGTCGTGAATGGTGTGTCTCCATGAATCCCGATTGGAGGCCAGAGTGGACCAGTGGTGGCAGTCAATATGGCCAAGGCTGAGGTGTTGTTTCAGGGAGTCCTTGTATCTCTTCTTCGGGGCTCCTCTCTTGCGGCAGCCGGTGGCGAGTTCACCATAGAGCACAATCTTCGAAAGGTGGTGATCCTCCATCCTGGAGACGTGCCCTGCCCAGCGCAGCTGCGTTCTCATCAGCATGGCCTCGATACTGCTGACCCCTGCCTGTTCAAGAACGGACACATTGGTCACGTAATCAGACCAGTGGATGTTTAGGACTGAACGGAGGCAGCGCTGATGGAAGCATTCGAGAAGCTGCAGGATTCAGGCCCATATAAAAGAGTAGACAGTACAATGGCTCTGTAGACACTCATCTTTGTACTTTCTTCAGGTGTTTATTGGACCAGACTCTTTCATGGAGTTTTCCGAAGGCTCTGTATGCCTTTGCCAGTCTGTTGTCTGTCTCTTTGTCAATCTTACCGTCAGAGGAAATGACACTTCCCAGATAGGTGAACTGCTGGACTGACTTAAGCTCTGAATTGCCTATGATGATGTGAGGATGATGGAAGACTTCTTGAGGTGCAGGTTGGTAGAGAACTTCCATCTTCTACAGGCTGATTTCCAGCCCAAAAAGCTCAGCAGCCTCTGCAAAGCAGGATGTGAAGTGCTGCAGAGCTGCTTCTGTGTGAGCAACCAGGGCGGCATTGTCAGCAAAAAGCAGCTCACGGACAAGGTGATTCAGGGTCTTGGTGTGGGCCTTCAGTCGCCTTAGGCTGAAGAGGCTTCCATCGGTACGATATCGGATGGAGATGCCGTTTTCTTCATCGAGGTCTGCTGTGGCTCTTTGGAGCATCCTGCTGAAGAAGATTGTGAATAGAGTTGGTGCAAGAACGCAACCTTGTTGCACACCATTGGTTATTGGAAAGGGCTCAGAGAGTCCATCGCCATATCTGACTTGTCCACGCTGATCCTCATGTAGCAGGATGATCATTTTGAGGAACTTGGGGGGACATCTTAAACGTTCCAAGATCTGCCACAGGCCTTTTCTGCTCACAGTGTCGAGAGCTTTGGTGAGGTCAACGAAGGTTACACAGAGACCTTTGTTCTGTTACCTACACTTCTCTTGCAGTTGCCTGAGAACAAACACCATGTCTGTGGTGCTCCTATTGGCTCTGAAACCACACTGGCTTTCAGGTAGAAGGTCTTCTGCAATAGTGGGTACTAATCTGTTCAGAAGGATTGCAAGGATTTTACCAGCAATGGAGAGCAAAGTAATACCTGGGTAATTTGAGCAGTCTGATTTTTCTCCTTTCTTCTTGTACAGGGTGATGGTGACTGCATCACGGAGATCTGGTGGTAGTTCCCCTTGTTCCCAGCAACGCACAACAAGCTCGTGGAATTTGGCATGGAGTGCTTGACCTCCATCATCAAAATATTCACCTGAAAATCGACTCAAGGACCCAACACCTGGGAGGGAGGATGCAGTGAGGGCTGGGAGGGTTTCAAACAAGCCCCAGAGCCTCTTGTGAAAACAGCCCAATTACAGCTGATGAACGAACCTCCAGCCCCTTCCTTTCAACAGACTCTTGGTAAAGACAATTTATTTGAATTTATCTCCTGGATAAAGTCCCTTTATCCAGATTTTTTTGCCAGCAGGTGGGGAGGAGTCAGGCAGGGAGGGACCTGGAGTGTGGCTTGAGACCTCTGGAAAAACCTTGGCAGAGGGACAGGTTGATGCTGGAATTTTCTACTGCTGGACCAGAAAAAGAGCCTTTAAAATACATTTATCTCCATAAAAAATGACCCTGTGTCCCTCTGGATCATATTCCCTTGGATTAAAATGATAATCGAGGAGAGATTTTAATTCAGGTTGATAATTTGGCCACGATGTTCTGTTTTCCCTCAACCTCATGTGATGGTGTCATGAACCCCACAGGGTGTGTGCCAAAATTCCAAGGAAATCTGAGCCAGACCTGTGAGAAATAACTCAGCCTGTGCTGTTTTCCTGTTAAAATTCCCTGTTGTTTCATGCTGAGCAGGAGGAGAAGTTGCTGTGGGCAGGAGTGCGGTGAGGACAGAAGGGTCACGGAGGTGACAACACAGGGAGATGGAGGGATGGCACATTCCCAGCTCTGGAAGAGCAGGGAAAGGTCAAAATACCCTCCTGTTGTCTGGCTTTGATGGAGTCACTCCCTCCCAGCATCTCCCTCTTGTGCCTGTCATGCACTAAATGCCATCTCCAGTATTTTGGAGATGTTTGATTTTTTCATTAGGATCACTTGTGTTGCTTAAATCTTTTTCCTTGGATAAGAAAGCAGGAGAGGGTCTCACACTGAGGACACATCTCTGTGTGATTGGAGCACTTCCCAGGACGGCTTCTGCTCCCCACTCCTGGTGCTGAAGATGTTTTTGTGTCCCAAAATAAGACCAGGCTCCTTAAAAATATCTTTTTCTTATTTCTGTGCTGCAGCCACACACTGCCAGAGTGGTGTTCCAGTGCTTGTTCCTCCTGATCTTCATCTATCAAATATATACATAAATGTATAATTTATGGAGACAACCCCAAGGTCCCATTGCTGAGGAGGACTCGCCTCTGGTCTTTCCTGAGAGGTGTTTCATAGAACCCTGGAATGGTTTGGGTTAGAAGGACCTCTGAAGGTCACCCAGTCCCACCCTCTGCCAAGGGCAGGGACAACTTCCACTAGTCCAGGTTGCTCCAAGCCCTGTCCAGCCTGGTCTAGGACACTTCCAGGAATCCAGGTGTTAGCCATAGCTTCTCTGGGAATTCCATCCCAGCCCCTCACCAGCCTCACTGGGAGGAATTTCTCCTCAGTATTCCATTTTGCAGTAGGAAACCATTCCCTCTTGTCCTATCCCTCCAGGCCCTTCTCCAAACCCTCTGGATCTCGGAGCCTCCTTAGGCACTGGAATGGGATCTCAGGTCACTCTGGAGCCTTCTCTTCTCCAGGCTGAATACCCCCAGGTTTCCCAGCCTGGCTCCAGAGCAGAGGGGCTTTCCCTGAGGGAAGAAGGTCAGTAGCCTCGGGCTCTCGGGTGAAGAGGATGAGCCTCTCAGGGCACTCCAAGGGCAGCAGAACATTTCTGTCCTGGCACCTCACTACATGTCACACCTAATCATCTATGCAGGTCACCAACTGAATTACCAGAAAAACACAGAACAATAAGAAAGACACGCAAACTACACAGCTAATTAGCCAACAGTTACATAAAACACAGAAATCCACGTGCATATGGCACCAACAAGCAAATAATTCTGCAGAAAAACAAATGGCATATGCAAATGAGCCCCCCAATCTACACCTGACTACATAGGAAACCAAATCAAATATAAAAATGGCACCCCCAAATAACACTGTTTATGCAGAACAGGGAATCACATATGCAAAAAAATTAAAATAATTACCACCAAATTATGTACACAACCAAACAAGACAGGCAGATTGCCATGATAATTAACACACAACTGCACACAACACCCGCTCATGTAGACAGCAGTTAACCATCAACTATGCACGAAAAGAAACTACCCATGGAAATTACACACCTAATCAACTCCACACCTGAAAAACACAACCCAATTAATGAAGCACAACAGTTTGCCAGCTGGAGCACAAATTAAAAACCAGTAGCTAAAAAAAGTTATAAAGCACAGCCATCTAAGCAAAACGAGATACCAATTACACAACTGCACCAATACTCCCCCCCAGAACACAAAATGTGAAATAACAAGCAAAACATGGTACACAAAACTGCCATCCAGTGAAGCTGAAAAAGTAAAGAAAACCTGCCAAGAGAATTTTGACTCCATTAGCAGGAAGGTCTTTGTTTTCTGTGCAGGGAACTGAGGGGGTTGTGCCACTGTCCTAGTTCAGCAGGAGGGACCAGCTAACCCTGTGTGGGGGTGATCAAAGCTGTGTATTCTACCCCCTCTATTCATTCCCCAAGGTCAATGGGCCATTAGCAGCAGCTGCCCAGGGAGCCATTATCACCTTCACACCCAGCCTGAGGGGGGCGGAGCTGCTAATGGGCCATCAACAGCTCAACACCCCCTGGCTCCCAGAGTTAACCACCCATTGTGTGAGTCCCGGCCCAGGGGGAGGGACTGAGAGCTCCCTGAGGGTACATAAGGGGTGGGTAAGAAGACCTCGGAAACCTCTCGTCGGATCCAGAGCAGCAGCAGGACCTTGACAGGAGGAGATCCCCGCTCTCGGCCAGACCACAGCCCTCGCCTGCACCAACAGGTTTTCCTTTTCCTTTTGCTCTGGACTTGAGGGAACCACAGGGGTCTCAGCACAAAGGCAAACAAACCCCCTTGGGTTTGTGCCCCAGGACACTGGGTTATACTGCTGGGGTTTTGTGAGTTGAAAGCAATTTCCCTTGTGTGTCAATGTTGTTATTGTAATATTATTATTAAATTTTAGGTCTGACTTATAATCTCTCTCGTGGTGAGTTCATTTCCCCTGCTGGTTCACCTTTAAACCAGCACATCTTTTGGCGCCCAACGTGGGGCCACGAGAGAGAAGTCAGAATTACAATTTCATTTTGTGTATTTGGATACAGAAACTCCCTGACTACCATGTTGCTTGATGTATTCATGTGGATGGTGTATCTGGGCCTGTTCATATTTCGACACATGGGGAACCATGTGCCTATTTTGATGCTCTCTTTAATACCAGGGAGAAGGATCAAAATTGCTTTATTAATATACTATGTTTATGTTGTCATAACATCAGAAGCAATGAATTTCATTGTGAATGTATATTCAGTCTGGTGTGCCTGTCCTGGTTTGGGTTGTTACCTCTGGGGTCTCATTAAAAATAGCACCCAGACTGTGGGGAAAACAGGTGGAGATGGTTACTTCCACCTTTTCACCTCTGCTACAACAATCATTGAAAATATTGAGCTTCCTTTTGATGTTAGGGACAGCATAATCCTATTGTTAGTGCTGTTAGTGTTGCTTTGTCTCCTCTGTACTGTATACACCATGTTTAGGGTCAGAACTGGGCTCTCTAAGGAGACTTGCTGGAGGCCTGCCCTGGGAGCGGATGATGTTGAGTGGCACGGGAAGTGGGAAGATATGGGCCAGTATTTGGAGACCTTCTCTCCCCAAATGATCTGGAAATTCACCCCAGAACAACTGCAGGACCCTGCCAAAATGCTAAGCTATGTGAAAGGAAGATGCTCTGGTAGTCCCAGAGATGTGCAGCTCACAGCAACCTGCTGGGCCCTGGCCACTGCCTACCGCACACTGCTTGGTGTGGTACAGCATCATCAGGAGGAGGAGAAAAGGAGCAAATCCACAGGCACCATGTCCACCCAAACCACGGCTGAGCCAGAGAGGAAGAGAGATACATCAACCAGCAGCATGTCCACCCAGACCATGACTGAGCCAGAGAGGAGAAGAGATACATCAACCAGCACCATGCCCACACAAACCACAGCTGAGCCAGAGAGAAAGGGAAACAAATCAACCAGCACCATGTCCACACAAACCATGGAGGAGCCAGAAGGACAACAGAAACCGATAGCAGTTGCCCCTGTCCAGAAAAGAAAATCAAAGACCAAATCAGTTCGTATAGTGAATGACGAGGAAGAGTCTGGACCTTCATCTCAAGCAGAAGAAATGGAGCTAGAAATAATCACCCGGTCCCTATCCCTGGGAGAGCTGCGTGAGCTCCGGAGAGAGTTCACACGACAGGCAAATGAGTCCATCTTGACCTGGCTACTTCGAATCTGGGATGCTGCGGCCAATGATACAATTCTAGATGGGAGTGAGGCAAGGCAGCTGGGATCCCTTTCTCGAGATGTTGTCATTGATCAGGGCATTGGAAAGAGACAGGAAACTCTCAGCCTCTGGCGGCGACTGTTGTCAAGCGTGAGGGAGAGATATCTTTGTAAGGAGGACCTCCACGTACAGCAAGGACAGTGGAACACGATGGAACAAGGTATCCGGTGCTTAAGGGAATTAGCCGTACTGGAGATAATCTTTTCAGAGGATGAGAGATTCCCTAAAAGTCCAGATGGTGTCCAGTGCACATCCCAGATGTGGTTAAAATTTGCACGACTTGGGCCAGAAATGTATTCTCGCTACCTTGCAACATTGCAGTGGAGAGAGGGAGAAGACAAGGTGGGTGCACTGGTCAGCAAACTCAGGATTTATGAAGACACTGTCACTGCTCCATTACGAGCCCATGTCTCAGCTGTGGAAACAAAACTGGCTGAACTGGAAGAGAAGATTAAGGAAGGACTCTTCCATATCTCTCCAGAACAAACAAGAGTCTCCGCCATCAGAAGCAGGCGTCTTCCAGCTAAGGAGAAAGGGTACGCTCCACGCGGCAATCTGTGGTTTTACCTCCATGAGCATGGAGAAGATATGAGGAAGTGGGATGGGAAACCCACCTCTTCCTTAGCAGCTCGGGTACGTGAATTGCAAAGAGGCACAACTAACACAGGGAATTCTTCAAGGTTGAAGGCTGCTCCGGTCTCTCGTGGGCAAGGCTCCAGACAGTATAGGAATGATGATGTTATGCCCGATCCTCTTGAAGGAACCTCCCGATCATATTCACAGGGAGAGCGCAGTGAATACCATGACCAGAACTAGGGGGGCCCTGCCTCTAGCCAGGTAGAGGAGAGGGACAATCGGGTTTATTGGACTGTGTGGATTCGGTGGCCTGGCTCATCAGACCCACAGAAATACAAAGCTTTAGTGGACACTGGCGCACAATGCACGTTGATGCCATCAGGATACGTCGGGGCAGAATCCATCTCTATTTCTGGGGTAACAGGGGGATTCCAACAGCTGACTGTACTGGAAGCTGAAGTCAGCTTGACTGGCAAGGAATGGCATAGACACCCCATTGTGACTGGTCCAGAAGCCCCATGTATCCTTGGCATAGACTACCTGAGGAATGGATATTTCAAAGACCCAAAGGGACTGCGTTGGGCCTTTGGCATAGCTGCTGTGGAGACAGAGGAAATCAGACAGCTGAGCACCTTGCCTGGCCTCTCAGAGGACCCTTCTGCTGTAGGACTGCTGAAAGTTGAAGAACAATTGGTACCGCTGGCCACAGCCACAGTGCACCGTCGGCAATACCGCACTGACCGAGACTCTGTGACCCCCATACACAAGATGATTCGTGAGCTGGAGAGCCAAGGGGTGGTCAGCAAGACTCACTCACCCTTTAATAGCCCCATATGGCCAGTACGAAAGTCCAGTGGAGGGTGGAGGCTGACGGTGGATTACCGTGGTCTCAATGAGGTCACACCCCCCCTGAGTGCCGCTGTGCCGGACATGCTGGAGCTTCAGTATGAGCTGGAGTCCAAGGCAGCCAAGTGGTGCCACCATCGACATTGCCAATGCCTTTTTCTCCATTCCGTTGGCAGCAGAGTGCAGGCCGCAGTTTGCTTTCACCTGGAAGGGGGTGCAGTACACCTGGAATCGACTGCCCCAGGGGTGGAAACACAGTCCCACCATTTGCCATGGACTGATCCAGACTGCATTGGAAAAGGGTGAGGCTCCAGAACATCTACAGTACATCGATGACATCATTGTATGGGGGAACACAGCAGGGGAGGTTTTTGAGAAAGGAAAGAAGATAATCCAGATTCTCCTAAGAGCTGGTTTTGCCATTAAACGAAGTAAGGTCAAGGGACCTGCTCAGGAAATTCAGTTCCTAGGAGTGAAGTGGCAAGACGGGCGTCGTCAGATTCCAACAGAGGTGATCAACAAAATAGCAGCTATGTCCCCACCGACCAGCAAGAAGGAAACTCAGGCTTTCCTAGGCGCCGTGGGCTTTTGGAGGATGCATATCCCTGAGTACAGTCAGATTGTAAGCCCTCTCTACCTTGTGACACGGAAGAAAAATGATTTCCAGTGGGGCCCTGAACAACAACAAGCCTTTGAGCAGATTAAACAGGAGATTACCCATGCAGTAGCCCTTGGGCCAGTCAGGACAGGACAGGATGTGAAGAATGTGCTCTACACTGCAGCCGGGGAGAATGGCCCATCCTGGAGCCTCTGGCAGAAAGTACCTGGGGAGACTCGAGGACGACCGCTGGGATTCTGGAGCCGGGGATACAAAGGATCTGAGGCCAGCTACACCCCAACTGAGAAAGAGATCCTGGCAGCGTATGAAGGAGTTCGAGCTGCCTCAGAAGTGATTGGCACTGAGGCACAGCTCATCCTGGCACCCCGACTACCAGTGTTGGGCTGGATGTTCAAAGGAAAAGCTCCTTCTACCCATCACGCCACTGATGCCACATGGAGTAAGTGGATCGCTCTGATCACGCAGCGAACCCGGATAGGGAATCCTAATCGCCCTGGGATTTTGGAAATCATCACCAACTGGCCGGAAGGTGAGAGTTTCGGATTGTCCTCTGAAGAAGAAGAGGAGCAGGTGACACGAGCTGAGGAGGCCCCACCATATAACCAGCTACCAGAAGAGGAGAAGCGATATGCTCTCTTCACAGATGGCTCCTGCCGCATTGTAGGGACAAGCCGGAAATGGAAAGCAGCTGTATGGAGTCCTACACGTCGAGTTGCAGAAGCGACTGAAGGACAAGGTGGATCAAGTCAGGTCGCAGAGCTGAAAGCTGTTCAGCTGGCTTTGGATATCGCTGAACGAGAGAAGTGGCCAAGACTCTACCTTTACACTGACTCGTGGATGGTGGCCAATGCTCTGTGGGGATGGCTGGAGCGTTGGAGAAAGGCCGGCTGGCAGCGCAAAGGGAAACCCATCTGGGCGGCTGAGATGTGGCAGGACATCGCTGCCCGGGTAGAGAAGCTGAGTGTGAAGGTCCGTCACGTAGATGCTCATGTACCCAAGAGCCGGGCTAATGAGGAGCATCGTAACAACGAGCAGGTGGATCGAGCTGCCAGGATCGAAGTTTCTCAGGTAGATCTGGATTGGCAGCATAAAGGTGAATTGTTTCTAGCCCGATGGGCCCATGATGCTTCTGGTCATCAAGGCAGAGATGCAACATACAGATGGGCTCGTGACCGAGGGGTGGATCTAACCATGGACAGTGTCTCACAGGTTATCCATGACTGTGACACATGTGCTGCCATCAAGCAGGCCAAGCGGGTGAAGCCTCTATGGTATGGTGGACGGTGGTCGAAATACAGGTATGGGGAAGCCTGGCAAGTTGACTACATCACACTTCCCCAAACACGCCAAGGCAAGCGCTACGTGCTGACCATGGTAGAGGCAACCACTGGATGGCTGGAGACATACCCCGTATCTCACGCCACTGCCCGGAATACCATCCTGGGCTTTGAGAAACAAGTCCTGTGGAGACACGGCACACCAGAAAGAATAGAGTCTGACAACGGCACCCACTTCAAGAACAGCCTCATAGACACCTGGGCCAGAGAGCACGGCATTGAGTGGGTGTATCATATCCCCTACCATGCTCCAGCTGCCGGGAAAGTTGAGCGATGTAATGGACTGCTGAAAACAACCTTGAAGGCGTTGGGTGGGGGAACTTTCAAACACTGGGAGCTGCATTTGGCAAAGGCCACCTGGTTGGTCAACACCCGGGGCTCCATCAATCGAGCTGGCCCTGCCCAATCAGAACTCTTGAATACTGTAGATGGAGATAAAGTCCCTGTGGTCCATATGAGAGGTATGTTAGGAAAGACTGTTTGGGTTAGTCCCACCTCAAACAAAGGCAAACCCATCCGAGGGATTGTCTTTGCTCAAGGACCTGGTTGCACTTGGTGGGTAATGCAAAAAGATGGAGAAACACGTTGTGTACCACAAGGGGACCTAATTTTGAGCGAGAAGAGTTTGTAATGTTTCATTGTATACATGTGTATATATATGTATAGGTAAAAAGGGGGTTAATTTGGGAATGACTAGATGGAGTGGAATAAGGGGTGGATAATGTCCTAGTTCAGCTGGAGGGACCAGCTAACCCTGTGTGGTGGTGATCAAACCTGTGTATTCCACCCCCTCTATTCATTCCCCAAGGACAATGGGCCATTAGCAGCAGCTGCCCAGGGAGCCATTATCACTTCACACCCAGCCTGAGGGGGGCGGAGCTGCTAATGGGCCATCAACAGCTCAACAACCCTTGGCTCCCAGAGTTAATCACCCATTGTGTGAGTCCCCGCCCAGGGGGAGGGACTGAGTGCTCCCTGAGGGTACATAAGTGGTGGGTAAGAAGACCTCAGGACCTTCTCGTCGGATCCAGAGCAGCAGCAGGACCTCGACAGCAGGAGATCACCGCTCTCGCCCAGACCACAGCCCTCGCCTGCACCAACAGGTTTTTCTTTTCCTTTTGCTCTGGACTTGGGGGAGCCACAGGGGTCTCAGCACAAGGGCAAACAAGCCCCCTTGGGTTTGTGCCCCAGGACACTGGGTTATACTGCTGGGGTATTGTGAGTTGAAAGCAATTTCCCTTGTGTATCAGTGTTGTTATTGTAATATTATTATTAAATTTTAGCTCTGACTTATAATCTCTCTCGTGGTGAGTTCATTTCCCCTGCTGGTTCACCTTCAAACCAGCACACCAGGTGTATGTGTGAAAGTGGTCTGAGGAGCCGTTGAAGGAGAGATGGGACGGACCTCACCAAGTGATCATGACTACATATACCGCCGTCAAGGTTCAAGGGATCGACAACTGGATCCATTACACCAGGGTGAAAAAGGTTCCTCTGAAATGGACAGTAGAACCACTGTCACCCACCCGATTAATATTGCAAAGTCAGCGCTAATATTGTGGTGGTGGATTGTTCCAGTGGGAGGGGTGGTAACGGTTGAAGTTCCAAGATCTTATGTAACTGTACGTGAAGGGAACGCTGTCAATCTAACTTGTTTATTTATTTGCGATCAGAGAGTTGGTTTCCGAGAAATTAAAGCTGGATGGAAGGCTCGATGGGATGGGGCCGATGACGATCAAGAATTGACTTCAAAATTGACTTGGGATGAAAGGATGCGAAGGGGCATTTCTATCATGGATATACCGAAAGCTACAAAAATGTGGACGGGACACTATACATGTACAATAACAGTTCAAAGTAGTAGGGACCAGGGAAATGTAGAGTTACGGGTGATAGGTTCCTCTGATCAGGAACCTGTCACTGACTCCCCGAATTCAGGGGTAGGTTGGGAAAAGGAATATGGACATCGTGAAAACTTAGTGATAGGTCTAATTAGAGATTTTGGTTTGATACAAAATGTATCTCAGATTACCGCCTGTTTACCTATGCCCCAGACTGCAAGTGATCCTATTCCGTGGGGGATAATCCCCGTAACCGTTATGCCATTATCAGGCAAGAATTTTTCATGGACATGTCATAAAGTATTTGGAAAAGTACCTCAACCAGAATCGAAAGGGGCTGATATATGTTTGACTAAACGAGTAATGACAGAAACAGAGTGCAAAAGGAAACCTACGTATTATGTATGGCTAAGGGACACAGGTAGATGTTATATCGAACCCCCTTTTGATGAACCCTGTGATCACGCCCGTACTGGGGCACCACGACAAAATATAAAATGGGAAAAACAATATACTATAGAATGCTGGAATGTTACTCATGAGGTTGATATCTGGAAAAAAATGGAAAACTACTTGAGGTTCTAGTATCTCGGAGCATTATAGCTATATTGGCAAGGTGCAGTGGTGCATACAGTGGACGGGAACAGAAGATCAGTCACACCTAAAGGTTTTTACCACTGAAACCTCTTCCAGGTATTTTCATACGCAGCTAGAAGAATGGAATTGCACCCAAGTATTTACATGCGACACTCCGGAGGATCAGATAGGACTTGTTCCTGTAAAAATGGTATTGAAGTGGGGATGTGAGTGTAGAAGATATAAACATTATATTACTATAGAACAGGAAGAGAAGGCTGTTAATTGTAAATACTCAACTGTACATAGCCCAGGAAATCTAGTATGGGTACTAGGACACGGGCAGTGGACAACTCACTTGCCCTTAGATGGACTGATTACACAAATTACTTTAGGAATTCCTACATTATGCCCTTTTTGGAAGGAATCAAAATTAACTAAGGAAGAAAACAACTACGAAGTAGACAAAGTGTGGATCAGGATTTACAGGATTTAGGATTAGATAAAGAAGGTTGGCATGAACCCTCAGGGGGAGTTAAATTTGGGTGGGCTCTAGAATCTTTGTTTGCACCAGTTGCCTCCTATCGGAATAGGGAGATGTTGTATAAATTAATGGGTCAAACTGAAAGATTGGCAGTGGTAACCAGGAAAGGATTCAAAGCTATAAATATCCAATTGCGGGCTACTTCTAGGATGACTTTACAGAATAGAATGGCTTTGGACATGATACTTCTCAAAGAACATGGTGTTTGTGGGTATTTGCATGGTAGAAATGAGCACTGCTGTATACACATCCCAAATGACACTCAAGGTGTCGAGAATGACATTCGCCAATTGGGACAAATCGAAAATAAGGTACATGAGGTAAAAGAAGAAGCAGAACATAACTGGATTGGACAAATCTTTAGTTCCCTAGGAATCCAGGTCTCTGGTTGGCTCTCCTCGATTATACAGTATGGAATATTAATCGTAATAATTGTTGTGGCAGTTTTAATTGTTTATAAGTGTCTTTTAGGAATGATTCTAAAAGAAGGTCAGCACACACGCCAAGTGATCAAGGCTGTCACTTGGAAAGAAATGATTATACCGGAAGCTTTGAAGCCTAATATGTCAGCTCCTCCACCCTATTCGGAGGCAACTATTTGAATGATTGAGCATCCTTGTGGAAAAGAAGCTCGAAGGATGCTCAAAAGGGGGGAGTTGTTACAAATATATTTGTAAATCTAACTGTGGAAGTAGTTATGCTAAGGTTTACAGGGTTTAACTGGGCCTGTGGTGGGGTAACTTGAAACAGTAGTGGAGGCCCAAAAACTATTGGGAATTTGCTAGGAACAGCAGGACAATAATTAAAAGGATTAGTGAAGTAAATAGAACCCGAGGAAGAAAACAAACTGTTGCTTAAAGATAAGATTAGAATCAACATATGTAAGAGGTTTGGTGGTGGGTGCCTAATTAACCAGAATCCTGTGTTAGACGAGCGTGGTAGATTTTTAACCCTTGGAGACGGACATCAATTGTATACATATAACCTATGTAACTGATTTATGAACGAGACCGTGTGTCTTTGTGCACGTACAACGCTGTAGAAAAGGTATAAAAGCAGTCTTCAAGAATGGCTCGTTGGAATCCTGGCTTAGGACAATAGTCCCCAGGTTTCCCGGGCCCAGCAAATAAAGCACCGCATAAACTGATACTCGGTCGGTTTGTGTTTCTGTGAACGGGCAACAAGGAGAGCGCAGCAGCTTCATAGAATCGCGGAACAGTTTGGGTTGGCAGGAACCTTAAAGACCATCTATTTTCAGCCTCCCTGCCATGGGCAGGGACACCTTCCACTAGACCAGGTTGCTCCAAGCCCTGTCCCACCTGGCCTGAGCACTTCCAGGGATATATCCAAGCAATCTATGCAGTGCCCAAGGCAGCAACAGCCAGGTTCCCATCTGCCATAGGAAAAACCCATCTACTACCCAGAGAGCAGCAAGGAAAGCAGACCTGAGCAAGTACTGATCACACACACCGTGCACCTCAAAAGCAGACCTGGACGAGGCCCTCGGCCAAGGCAGCATCACCAGCATTCCCAAAGCCCAACAAGGGAACAAGCCTCAGGAGCAGTCCGAACCCCTGGCTTCATGGGAGTGTGTGCAAGTTTTGAGACAAATCTGAGCTGCTGCACAAGATGTACTTGAGCATCTCCACTGCCTGGAAGTGGAGTAGGAAGGATTCAGGCTGTTGCAGCTGTGGGAGGTACTCAACGATTTCCATCCTTTGGATGGCCTCTGTCCTGGGAAACTGGGCAAATGCCTGGCTGCAGAGAAGAGTAGGTTCAGCAGGCAAGGGAAGAGGTGCCTGCCCCAAAAGCCCCACACAGCTCACAGTGAGAGCAGAAGAACCCCAAACAGGGACTGCCCAAAATCACTGGGTGACACGAGTGGTTTATCCATTGCCTTGTCTGCTTTCCATAATCAGTGACTCCAGAGTCAAGCAGCCAGGATCAATCTCAGGTTACATGGATTGGGACAAACCAGATGCTGTGCTGGAAGGGGCAATTCCAGAATCTCACCTCCCCTTAGTGGGAATTCAGTGCTGCAAAGAGCCCGGCAGTGATCGTGGATTTAACTGTCCCTATGGATTAATGCCTGGCACTCATGGCCAAGTGCTGCTGCAGCATCTCTCCAGGTAGAAAAAGCTAGGCCAGTGCAGAAGGGATTCAGTGGGGGCCCTGCCCAGTTTCCTAGGATGGATGGGAAGCTGCCATGGACAGGCTGGATCTCAGTAGAACTTCATTTAAGTAGTTTCCTCAAAGCTTCTAAAACAGGGACTTGTTTGCAAGTCTAACACAGCTGAAATCCTGTGGCTCACCAGGCTTCCTAATAAAGTGCTGCATAAGGGAGCTGTGAAAGAGAAAAGAGACCAAAAACCCCAGCTCTGTGAAATTTCTAATTCTGCTTTGCAAAATGTTGTTTGCATAGCAAGGCTGGTTAACTCATGAAACAGCGTGAGGTTGTGGAGTCGCTTTGTTCCGGTCCACACTGTCCAGCAATTACAAGGAGCAGTGTACCAGGTATTACAAGTCCCACAAAGTAAGCTGGACACTTCAATGGGATGAAATGGTAAAGACCCAAGAATTTGAGAGTTAAAGTCACAATTTTACAAGTTTGACGGGTCATGTCATTGAACAAAGAAAACGCAGAAGTCCAACAGTGATAAAGATGCTTCAAGACCACTCAAGGGATGAAGTCAGGAGAGCACTACCCAAATTTCAGGCCAAAAGGAAAGCTCTGCCCAAGCTTTTGCCCAGTCATTAAATGGAAAATAGCAGGTGTTAACTATGAACTCAAGACTGTATCTGTAGCTTCTTTTACATAAGCAAGTCTGGCAAGTTTTTGAATAGTATGAACTGGCTTGCCTGTGATTTTGTCAATGAATACCTTTGCTGCTAAAAAGATAAAAAGCTTCTTAGCAGTTATTTATTTTGAGGTGTTTTTCGCTATCAAGCTGGCTGTGAAAATCTTCATTTAACCTGATTTCAGGGAACAGCTGGCTGAGATTTTAGCTAAAATTGAAAACAGACCCATCAGATAGAAAAAAAATATCATCAGAAGCTCCTTCTTTCCACCTGAAACCTACTGGGCTATTCAGGGTTTTTGTGGAGATAAACCCCTCAGAGAGATTCCATTTCAAATATCATGGAAGTTCTGAGGGATGAAAAAGCAAATCAAACACTTTCAGAGCAAGTTCTCCCACCTTAATTCCCAAACACTGCCAGAGTTTGTCCTTGACACCTCAAGTCCTGCATGACCTAAACCCAGCACTTGGGCTCCTGTGGGAAAGGAACAGGAAGCGCAGAAGGAAGTTCAATCCTACCTTAAGGCAATTCCCAAGGAGCTGATGACACTCCAATGAAATCCTGGCTGTCCTGCCTGTGGACTGACCTGGGTGAGTGCAGGCGCTCTGGGCTGGGAGTGACAGTTCCTGCTCCACTCCTTGTCCCACGTCAGAGCCCCAGGAACTGGGACTGGGAGGTTGGGGTGGCTGCAGCCCACTCTTGCTCTGGAAGGGAAGCCAAGATGAGCCCAACTCCCAGGGCCTGTGCAGGGGCTCCCTGTGGAACAGCAGTTCAGTGTTTAGTCCATGGCTTTCCCTGGTCCCCTGAGGCAGAGGATGGTCTGTACATTGGTCTCTCCCTTATCTTTCAGACAATCACATACCAAGGGCCTGCTTGTTTTGCCCCCAGCTTCAGGGGCTGCAGTTTGTCAGCAGGATTTTCCCACTTTTCAGCAGACCAGGGATCATTTTCCAAGGTCCCCAGGAAATTTCTGGAGCTGACCTATTACTGAGTACAGAGCACAGGACAAGGGAAGAACCAAGATTTTAGCACTTACCACATTACATTTTCTTCTCCCATGACAACCTGCACCGGCTCTTCCCATCTCAGAAGGTTCCTTGTCCTTGTTCAGCCTCCCAGGATTCTGTGAGGACATTTCCCATGCACAAATCAAGATCCCAGAGCCAGAGGGTTGTCCTTGGAGATGGAGCAGAGTTGGCTACTCCAGTGGATTTCCTCCATGGGCCCAAAATAAAAATAATGGCATCAGTTCAGAATCACCTTGAGCTGGGACTGTAGCAAAGGAAAACTCCTTTTCCATGTCCAAAGGCAGGAGATTGCCCTGGTCAGGCTGTGAGACCTTAAACTGCACATTTGTCTGGAAGTTGTGACTGGGATTCCACCAGGGAATGAGCCTCCTGTATGTGGAGTGGATTTAGCTGAGCCAAAATTTACTTTCTCACTGTAACCCTGCACTGCTGTTTCTGCATTGCTCGCTAGAGAAGTGTTGATAACAGGCCTTGATCTTCCACTCAAGGAATGAGCTCCCCAAAAACATGGACCACTGCAGACGGAGGTATGCAGTACTTGCGGGAATTGGCAGTGCTGGAAGTCACTCACCGTGCCAGAGAATGGGATCATATCCCCATCAGTCCGGAGGATGTCCCTTGTATGCTGCCCATGTGGAGGAAAGGGATTCGAGGTGCCCCCTCATCACATGTTTACTGCCTGGTAACAGTATATCATCCAAAGATGGATCTGCCATGTGTGAACACGATGTCTACCTGGCTGCAGAATACAGAAGAAAATTTGGAAACTTCTCACTCCCGTGGATTGGCAAATCAGTTTCTAGGGACAGCTCCGAACTCATCCGCCACCAGAGCATCCACACCGCGGAGAGGCCCTACGAGTGTTCCTGGTACCTGGCAATTTACCCCAGAACAGGTGCTCGACCCCAACAAACTGCTACATTGCTTGAAGGAAGGAGGCCTTGCTTATTCTGATCAAAACCACCAGCTGTTTGCCCTCTACTGGGGTTTGGCACCCTCCAAAAGTTACAGGGGAGGACGCAGGGACCCAGAGTGTGGAGAACACTAAAAACACGCTAAATAAGATGAGTACCCAGACCAGCAACATAAAGCTGTTATTGCTCCCATAGTGAAAAAGAAGTCATGGATAAGGAGGTCTACAGGAGGTCTGGCAAACTAGACAGAGAAGGAGCAAGAGTAGAAACTGGTGAGGGGACAGACATAAGTTTTTCGACAGAGGACACAGGTGCAGAAACTTCCACAGAGGATGCCAAACAATCACTGGGAAAACAGGAACATCCAGGGGAAATTAGACAGGAGACCATAATATCCAGATCAGTGACCCCAGCAGAAATTCGGGATATACAGATAGAATACAGACGCCTGCCTGGTGAAGGAGTTCTTACCTGGCTGCCCCGATGCCGAGATAGAGGAGCTGAGGCTTACGTGTTGAATAGTCAAGAAGCACAACCCCTGGGCTCTGTTGCCAGAGATGATAAAATCGAAAAGGAGATTGCAAAGTCACAGGACTGTTGCAATTTTTTGGCACGACCTTTTGGAGGTGTGGCTGGAGCACACCCATATAGGGAGTCTTTAGAGAGTTCCCCAAGAAAGTGGACAACTCCAGATGAAGCCATCCAATACCTACGGGAATTGGCAGTGTTAGAACTTCTCTCTGGTGATCCGCTCAAAGGAATTAGTACTACTAATCCAGGGTATGTCCCTTGCCCAGTGCCCATGTGGAGAAAAGTAATACCAGGTGGTCCTGCACCATTGTTCCATTGCTTGATAACAGTTCTTCCTCAAAGCAGTGATGCCTGACCCCAAACTGTGGGCAAAATGTGCGCTTGGTTACGGACAATAGAAGTGTGTGCCTCAAGGAGATTTAACCTTGGGAAAAACTAATCTGTATTCTGAGTTATTTTTTGCAGGAAATGAATCATCAGTCAAGGAAAACCTGAGCTGAGCTGCTGCCAGTGCCCATTGACTGAGTGCTTCTCCTGCTCGAAGGATCCATCCTGACAGAATAAAGTCTACAATCTGCAGGAGTGGAAGATGGCCCTGAGAAAACAAGAACTGCGCAAGCACGAAATATAGATAGATATGGGATATGGGTTTGATGTAATATGCTATGAAATAAGGGGTGGAGATTGTGGTAGTTTAGGCCCAGAGCAGGCTTTACTTTTACAGTAGGCCCTTGAAAGTGTTCCGTAGATTAGAAGGGACACAGGTTGTCACTGACTTGAAGCAAGCAAAGAAGTACCATATGACGTGAAACAGAGTATAAAAGGAATGGGGAAGAAGTGTTTGGTCTCTTTTCCTCGTGGCTGGGATGTTGTTCTTAAGGATTTTGTCTGGGAGCAGCTGCTGGAAGTTTGAAGATTAGAAGCTGGGCTCTGTGAGAGTGAGAGAGTGTGACTTCTACAGCTGAGAAGGAACGTGCATAGCCCAGGGTGTGGTGTGTTGTTGAAATGCTGCCATGAGAAAGAATTGTCCAGCAACTTCTTTTGTGCTGGCACATCTTTGTGTTGGGAGTGACACAGACATGCTGGTCTGAGCAGAACTGAAAGCGTGTGACAACACGTCCAGAGGAGTAGAAATTGCACAACCTGTAGAGAACACATGTGGCCAGATGGGAAGAGGAGAACTGTGATAAGAACTATCCTTGTGTATCACAAATGCAGCTACAGAAGCCTAAATAACTCGTAGCTTCTTGTCCCTGTAATATTTGTAACAGAATTTGACTTCCCTCAAGATTCATGTGTGAAACATCTTGGGTTTTCAGCTGTCTGTGTTCTGTGCTGGCTGGTGGAGCTGATTGGAGCCCTTGCCACTGCAGGGTGTGTTGTGGCGTGGTCGGCCCCAGAGCAGCAAAATGGGTCAGTGAGCCCCGGCGCACTCGGTCCCTCGGCTGCCGCTGATTCCCCCCAGCCATGTTTTCCCCTGGAGCGCAACTCGTGGTGCTGAAGGGCCAACCCCGAGCCCACTGAGCCAGAAGGGCTGGGCAGTGTGGAGTCGGCACCCCGGCAGGGACCTTTTTTCCCGCTCATACACGGAGCGGAGAGAGTTGGAGGCAGCAGTGAAAGGAACTGCGGAGAGCTGAGCTCAGCCAGCAGCTGCACAGCCCCTGGTCAGACAGACTAAATCAGTTTGTGTAGGGAGTGACGAGGAGGAAGCAGGATGTTCACAAGCAGTGGAAGAGACAGGGCCAGACACAACCACCCGATCCCTGTGCCCAGGTGAGCTACATGATAAGGTTTCAGGCAGCAGCCCGAGGAGTCCATAACTGAGCTGGCTGCTCTGACACAGGGGCATCGCAGCTGAGTGTGTGGCACTGGATGGTAGGGAAGCCAAGTAACTGGGTCCCCTGTCCCAGGATGGGGCTATTGACCACGGGATCGGGTAAAGGGCAGAAACTCTCAGCCTCTGGAGGCGACTCTTGTCAAGCGGGAGGGAAAGATACCCAAGCAAAGACGGTGTTTTAGAGCACCGAGATGGGTGGAACGCCATGGAGCAAGGTGTCTGGTACCTGAGAGAATTACCCGTGCTGGGGATAATCTTTCCGATAAGGAGCAGTTCCCTACCAATGCAGACAGCATCCAGCGTGCAGAGAACATGTGGCAGAATTCCTATGGAATGCGCCGGCACGACGTGCCAGCTCATTGGGAGGGATATTGTTGAAGGAGGGAGAAGCAACATTGGGCTTGGCAAAGTCTGGCAATATGAAGCAACTGTCCCTGCCCTGTTCCGTAAAGAGGAGCTTAAAGAGGACTTTTCCCCTGCCGTGCCAGTGCAGCCTGTGCCATTAGGAGCAGGTGCCCCCCAGCTGAAGGGAGAGAATCCACTCAGCAGGTTGGCTGGCGCCGTGTCCAGCTGGGAAAGGGCAAGAGCCGATCGGCCGAGTGGCCGCGCCGGGCGCTGCCGGAGCTGCAGAGCCGCAGGAGCCCCCGCCAGAGGCGCCCTCGGGTTCCCGGGGGAGCCCCCAGCGAGGGGTCCCTCCCCGCTGCTGAAGCGGCAGCAGGACCCGGCCCGGGGGCCGTGGAGCCCCGAGTGCCCCCGCGGCTGCTGCCCCTGTGCCAGCCCGGCCCGCCCCTCGGCTGTGCCGCTGCGGGAAGGCCCCGGCTCGGCCCTGCCGGGGCAGCGGGGCGTGTGGCCGGGCTGGCAGCGATGGCCGCGGCGGGGCAGCTGTGCCGCCGGGGCCCTGCCGGGCTCTGCGCTCCCAGCCATGGCCGCACACGGGGCACAGGAGGGGGCACGGGCAGAGCTGCAGCTCCTCTGCCGGGGGCAGCGAGGGCAGCGCGGGGCGGGCGGGGCTGGCGGCAGGAGCACAGGCACAGCTCCCTGGCCAAAGCGCTTTGCCCAGCCATTCGCCTGGGATCGCAGAGCCTGTCAGGCAGCCTCTAGTTTGGCTTGGGGCCGGGCTGTCCCCTCGGGGCCCCGGCTACTCCAGTGGGCAGGGAAGCAGCCCTTGCCTTGCCCCTTGCACGGGGGGAATGGGGAACGTTCGGTCGGGAGGGTTTTCCCCCCGGGCCAGCAATGCTGTGGAACTGCCCCTGCAGCACCGGCCCCTCTGCAGCCCGAGCTGCCCTTTTGTCCCTCTCGCTGCCAC